>NC_087514.1:87090402-88434959 GCF_963921805.1 Phalacrocorax carbo | reverse complement strand
AACAGTATTTAAAATCTGTGCTAAATTTTGCACATCTAGCAGTCTTATCACTACTATAAATTGGATAAACCAGTGCGGATTCCAAGTACACTTGTGTGAACATGTTTTTATAGTACAGTGGCAACTGCAGGCAACAACTAAGTTTACTGTTTAATTTTTTACTTGATGCTGAACACATAGTAGAAGTACCTTTCCTGAGGAATTCTTTGGCCAAAGCAGAATTAATCTAAAATTCCCAAACAGCCTACAAACAGCAGTACAAAAGAGAACTTGGTTGTTTGATCCTGCCAGAACCACCGAGACACCCAGGTCTTCCACAGGCAGATCTATTAAAACCTCCTAGTGACCAATCAGACCAAAAGTGAGAGGGCAGGTACTGAAACTACACGTAGCTACTATTTAGGAAATGTGCAGGGAAGGAAATAGGAGCAGATGAAAGCATGAGATCAGAGTCAGAGGCTAGGGAGCAGAAATTTACACTATGCATCAGTAAGCATTAAGAAGTCAGGAGTTACCTGCACAGCTGGTAGTATTCACTGCTGCTGAGGATGGAATTCACAACATTAAGTTAGTAAATCCCTATGCAAGGACAGAAGAAAGGGTTTACTACTGTAAGTCAACCATTTCTTCCAGAAAGAGCAAAGGTTGTATATACAGTGTATTTTGTTTTGTTAACTACTTCACGTTAGCATAAGGCTGCGGTAGAGTTGACAACTGACTTGGAGTTCCTTGATCTGCAACCCTGCTATTTAAATATAAGGCTATTCATTCGCTTCAGAGGTTGGTTTGGTTTTGGTTTTTTTTTAATAAACTAGCTAATAACCACCTCTGGTGATTAATCTTGGAAAACTGATTAAAGTCAAAAAACAAGTGAAAAAGTTAATCATCCCTGATCTACATTACAATCATCGACTCACTCCTTAACTACATGAACTACCCAAGTCAGTTCTGAAGTTCAGCTTGCACAAAGGGCAGAAGGAAGAAATGGTGGGAGTACAGTTGAAGCAAAAGCTATTAAATAGAAATAAGAGCCATAATAAAATAAATAAGTTGTCATTTTTATGATTCCCTTACTTCATGTGAAAGCTGAAGGCACTAGCATGCAGCACACCTTGGAGCAAGAAGGCAAGTTTTAATTACTAAATGCAATTTCACTGGGTGTGATGATAGATTTTTCTGTGCAGTTTCAGATACAGATATGTGACTGTATGCCATAAAACAGGAAATCTGGTTACTGTGTGCATGTGCTACATGGTGAATTACTGGTAGTTAGTTTGTTGTAGTTCCCCTTATCCGCTAAGAGGGTGGGATGTGGAAAGTCTTTATTTTTAGATCTTCACATTCTGAACAGATATGTCTTTTCCTTAAGAAAATGCACTGCATTCAGTCTAAAAGTCAAAGCACACACACATTTCACAACACTGAGGCTTGATTTTGGACTTTTTTTTATTATTAATAATTAATAATTACTACCATTGCAAACGTCAGACAGCGTTAGGGTTATAGATAGAAAAGATTCATTGTCCAGGTGGCCAAGAAGGCCAATGGCATCCTGGCTTGTATCAGGAATAGTGTGGCCAGCAGAACTAGGAAACTGATCATTCCCTGTACTCAGCAGTGGTGAGGCCGCATCTTGAATACTGTATTCAGTTTTGGGCCCCTCAGTACAAGAAGGACATTGAGGTGCTGGGTCATGTCCAGAGAAGGGCAGTGAAGCTGGTGAAGGGTCCAGAGAGCAGGTCTTATGAGGAGCAGCTGAGGGAACTGGGGTTGTTTAGGTTGGAGAAGAGGAGGCTGAGGGGAGACATTACCACTCCCTACAGCTGCCTGAAAGGAGGTCAGTCTCAGTCTCTTCTCCCAAGTAACAAGCAATAGGACGAGAGAGGAAATGGCCTCAAGTTGTGCCAGGGGAGGTTTAGATTGTATATTAGGAAAAATTTCTTCACCAAAAGGGTGTCAAGCACTGGAACAGGTTGAGTCACCATCCCTGGAGGTATGTAAAAGATATATAGATGCATCACTTTGGGACATGGTTTAGTGGTGGACTTGGCAGTCTTAGGTCAATGGTTGGACTGGATAACCTTAAGGGTCTTTTCCAGCCTAAATGGTTCTATCCCTCTATGATCTTTCTGTCTAAATTTTGGAAGAGTGGTTAATAGCAGCTATCAACACCAAAAGAGTCGCAGTCCGTAGGAGCATTTCAGAAGCAAATAAAGGGGGTAAGAAGACAAAAATATTAGGATCTACATTTCTGGTAATAGGAAGTTCAGCTAGTAGACAAGTCATAATATCAGCTGGTGGGCTGCCTGGGAAAACAACAGAAAACAGTATGATGAAGGAAGAGAGACACCAACTTAAGAGTATGTGTTAAATATGGTTGTAATTTACGTTGTACTTAGGAAATCATAGGCATAAGATGAACAGCTACTTCATTATATAGGCCAATGAACTGGTTTACAGTAGTGTAACCAACTGAAGTTCAAGTATGCGTCAACACACTATTATTGCACAAGCTGTTCACATCACCCCTGTGTTTTCCTAAGTACAACCTCCAAATCCAATTTCCTTAAATTCCCAACTACTTAAACTCTCCTGTATCCCATGTATCATTGCAAAGATTTCTACAGGATCGTGATGTCAGCTCTTGCTCCTCATTGGCAACATCCAAACACTATCATCATCACTTACAAACCATTCGAGTTTTCAGACTAGCACCAGAAAAGAATTTGAAGTTCCTTCCAGCTTTGTTTTCAAGTACCAGTTGCAGGAACTGAGCTTGCCATCTGCTGCAGAGGATTTTTCCATGCTATTTAGTTCATAATGCCACCAGTCAGTACTGCTGAGGAGAGAGGAAAGATACTAGTGTATTACTCAGGTGACATTCATTCCTCATTAGGCCACTTCTACAGATGGTAAAGCAGAGCACTGGGTTTCCTGTCCCCCTCATCTCCCATGAAATGCTATTTATGTCTTCCTGGTTACGCTTGTAATCACCTCTATAACCCACCATGGTCTTTTAGCACAGTGACCTTAACTGCAGTTAATGATTTTTCCGTATGCTTTCCAAAGACAGGATTACTTGAAAATCTGTAAACTGTACATTTTTGGTTTTCAATATTAGAAAAAAGAACCTTCAATTAACACAACATGCTCATGCCTAGCCCTAGGGAGGAAATTAAAGTTGGCTTTATAGTCAGACATATCTCTCAAAAAGGTAAATTATCAACAGCCTCCCAAAAGCTGTAAGTTACAGAGCATGACATGGTTGTGAAGGAACAGTTTTCCAGCTCCAGTGTTGCCTAAAAGCTAGTAGTTCTTTCCACCTGCTTTCCTTCTACTCTGCTTACCAGGTAATTTTAATCTTAGAAGCATTTATCTTTCAGTTTAGGAGGACATTTAAGCAAGTGCTCAAGTCCCTCTCTGAAAGCTCTGCTTACTTCTTCACAAGCCACTGACAACCATTTACAAGCTTAAGGCCTTCGTTGACTCAAAATCAACAAGTAAGACTAGAAGACTAGCAAGAAAAAAAAAAAAGCTCACTTAAGAGAAAGCTTTCTGTAACAGCAGGGGAGGTGACACCCTACTGTTGACCTTTGATGGCTTTTCAATATTTGGGCTAATGGGTAGGAATAATCCAGACAGAGCAAGAACAGGTAATACAAAGCATGTATAAAATAGCTAAAATATTTTGGGCTTACTTTTGAAAACATACGAGACAAACAAAAGCCAAATACCACAGAATGTCAAATAGATACTGTTTCTCATTACACTGTGCATGCTGTCCAGGCTACACACTCAAGACTCTTGACCCATAGGAAAGGGTAAGCAGCAATCAAAATTGTTTTCTTTAAAAAGAAAATTATAAGTTAATTGGGTCAAGGACAGAATTGGCTAGCAACACAAAGAGCCTTCAAAATTGCTATAATCACTTTCAACAACATAAAAAAATAGGATGAAACAAAACCAAAGCTGTGGCTCTTAATGTTCTTCTAAAAGAGCTAGTAAAGTTTGTCAGGATGGCTCTGAAGAAAAATAACAGCTATGTTTAGTAGAACAGACAACTTTCAATCACCAAGGATGCTGAAAAGGCAGAGGTCCTCAACACTTTCTTCACCTCTCTCTTTACCAACACTGTTGGGTCCCAGGCTTTGGGAACAAAATTGCCAATTGAACCAAACACCGACCCACCATCGGTGAAGGAAGAGTTAGTATATGAACTACTACGGGAGCTTGACCCCTACAAATTGATGGGCCCTGACGCCATCCACCCGAGGGTGTTAAGAGAGTTGGATGACATCATTGCGAGGCCACTCTCCATAATCTCCGAGAAGTCGTGGAGAACAGGGGATGTCCCAGAGGACTGGAGGAAGGCAAATGTTACCCCTATCTACAAGAAGGGCTCGAGGGAGGATCTGGGTAACTATAGGCCCATCAGCCTTACTTCAATCCCTGGGAAAGTTATGGAATGAATCCTCCTGGGGGCCATCACAAGTCAATTGAAGCACGTGATTGGGAAAAGCCAACATGGCTTCACTAAAGGCAGATCATGTTTGACAAACCTGGTGGCCTTCTATGACAAAGTGACTTGCCTGGTTGACATGGGGTGAGTGGTGGATGTTGTCTACCTGGACTTCTCCAAGGCCTTTGATATGGTCCCCCACAGACTCCTCCTGGAGAAATTAATGCGTTATGGCCTAGACAAATGGTCTGTGCAGTGGGTGCGGAATTGGCTGACAGGCGGCACCCAAAGGATGGTGGTAAATAGCTCCTTTTCCAAGTGGCAACCTGTCACAAGTGGAGTCCCCCAGGGATCAATATTGGGCCCAATGTTATTTAACATCTTTATTAGTGATCTGGATAATGGCATCAAGTGTAGCCTGATGAATTTCGCTGATGACACCAAGTTGAGTGGGGAAGTAGACACTCCAGAAGGGAGAGCTGCTCTGCAGGGACATCTGGATAGGCTGGAAGAGTGGGCCAACAAGAACCTTATGAAGTTCAACAAGGACAAGTGTAAGGTCATGCACCTGGGAAAACATAATCCAGGAGTGCAGAACAGACTGGGATCCACCTGGCTGGAGAGCAGCTCTGTGGAAAGGGACCAGGGGGTCCTGGTGGGCAGGAAGCTCAACATGAGCCAACAGTGTGCTGCTGCGGCCAAGAAGGCCAACAGGATGCTGGGTTGCATCAAAAAGGGCATTGCCAGCAGAGAGAAAGAAGTCATCATCCTGCTCTACTCAGGCTTGTCAGGCCCCACCTGGAGTACTATGTACAGTTCTGGTCCCCTCTATACAAAAAGGATGTGGACAGGCTGGAAGGGGTCCAGAGAAGGGCCACCAAGATGATCAAAGGACTGGGAAGCTGCCATACGAGGATAGGCTGGGAGAGCTGGGTGTGTTCAGCCTTGAGAAAAGGAGGCTCAGAGGGGATCTCATCACCATGTACCAGTACTTAAGGGGTAGCTACAAAGAAGACAGAGACTCCCTTTTTACAAGGAGTGACATGGAGAGGACAAGGGGGAATGGACACAAGTTGCTTTTGGGGAGATTCCAACTGGACAGGAGAGGAAAAATTTTCACAGTGGGAACAGCCAACCATTGGAATAATCTCCCCAGGAAAGTGGTTGACCCTGCCACGTTGGACACTTTCAGGAGTCATCTGGACAAGGTGCTGGGCCATCTTGTCTAGACTGTGCTCTTCCTAGAAAGGTTGGACTAGATGATCCCTGAGGTCCCTTCCAACCTGTGGTTCCATGAATCTTTTATCATTAGTGCAGCAATAAAACAAATGAAGTATCCAACCCAACTCTGAAACTGCTCCTTCAGACTGTGCTTGGACCATGAAGCAGTCAGCACTTTGAGATGGCCATGCCTCAGACTTTTTCTCTAGGGCGAATTCCCCAACGACTAAAATGTCCTTAAAGTTAAAAAAACAACAAGAAAAAAAAGTCCCCATGTTTTATTAGAACAGAGGTAATACTTAGACTTCTACGCAGAGACACTCAGAGTGACTAGATCAATCAGAACATAACCAGACAAACAAACAAGATATTATTATGAAATTGCAGCCAAGTTGGCCATGATAAACCAGGAACAGGGTAGACGGCTGACTCCTGGACTCTCTTCAGGACCTTCCCTCTCTCACAAGCTCTCTTCCCTCCAGACGGCACCAGCTCACCTGCATGATCTCCTAAAAGAAACATAACATGTAGCTGAGAGCATTGTGCATCACTCAGGTCGTTACTACAGTAACATTACCCGAGTAACTAGACAATCTTGTGCACGGCTTAAGTTCACTGATGTCAATAGCAACTGTTTGCTATGTATAAAGGAGTTAAGAATATACAGAAACGTTTCTAAGATCAGGTCTAATAATAAAGACATAACAAAACTGTGAAGATGGGCTTAAGCACAAGAAAAAAGAGCTTTTCGCAAGTGAATCACTCAAAGGAGAAAAGACTTCTCAGAAGTTTTGCTCCATGTATGATCTGATTATTAGTGCAAGAAATGCTTTTTTGTTCTAAAGCTTTTGAGTTAGAGCATTGTACTGGTTTTGTCTGGGCTAAAGTTAACATTCTTCTTAGTAGTTTATGTGGTGCTGTGTTTTGGATTTGAGATGAAAACAGAGTTGATAACACACTGATGTTTTAAGTTATTGATAAATAGTGCATACACAGTGCTAAAGCCTTTTCTGTTTCTTACTCTGGCCTGCCAGTGAGTAGGCTGGGGGTGCACAACAAGCTGAGAGGGGACACAGCCAGGACAGCTGACCCCAACTGACCAAAAGGATACTCCATACCATATGACATCAACATTGTACTCACCAATAAAAGCTGAAGGGTAAGCTTGCTGGGACTGTTGTGTCTTGGGACTGGCATTGGTTGGCTGGTGATGAGCAATAGTTTTGGGGTTAGGGTTTTTTTGCATTACTTCTTTTTCTTGGTTTGGGTGTTGGGTTTCTCTTTTGTTTTGGTTTGGTTTTTTTTAGGAGTGGTGGTCTTTATCACAACCCATGAGTTGTCTTACTTTTACCCTCAGTGAGAGGGAGGCGGTGAGCAGTTGTGTGGTGCTTAACTGCCTACCAGGGTTAAATCAAAACAAGAACTCTTTGCAAATCTTTAAGTACTCCAGATTCACTAAAGAGTTTGTTTCACATGATATCGTCAAGTAGATGAATGTACTGTTTTAGTCATTAACTGGTTTTTAAGTGTTATTAGCTGATGCTTCAGTGTTATAGTGCCTTCCATTATCATGGTAGATCATGTGATTGTAGAACAAACATTGTAAATATTGATTTCAAAGCTACCAGAGATCAAATGGGTAGTGATCTTCTTTTTATATTCTAATAAAACAACAATGTACATCTTTAATTGCATTAGAGTCAGGCTTGCAACCACATGGAACCATATGTCTGTCTGCTCTTTTTACATTGGTGCTTTGTCTAACTTCATATGACTTCCAAAACTAACACTTTCACAGGATCAGATTAAAAGTTACTTTAGAAGTATCTTCACAAATGTTTGTTCAAACAACGGGGTTTCATTCCAAACCTGGGTGAATTTTTTGCTTTGGAATACCATCAGCCAGAGAAAATCAGACTCTAAACATTCTCAGGATCCTCTTTGCCTTCTACTCTAATTACTCATGTTCATAAAATCCCAATCACTTGCAAATTCTCCTGATTAAATAATTTATCTTTCTCTGTAGTCTTATCCAGCTGGAAGAGCAAGCCTACACATCTGTGTCTGTGCATCTATGAATTATTTTCTGAGGACATTCAAACTCCCTTTAGTCCACAGGTCACTTTCCAGACTACCCTTATTCCACCTGTTGTTTTCTCTTTTTACCCTGCTGTCTCTGAACTGTATATCCTTATTCCACCATAGCTGGTTGTGCAACTTTGTGCAGAAGAAAATACTCCCCCAGGAAATTTAAATTTTCCTGAAATCCACAGCTGGATTAGCCAGTCTTCTTTTCATATGATTTTATCGGTGTCATGGCTGAGAATTAGACAATTTCACTGAAGGTCACAAATGATGCTAAGTCTTGTGATTACGCATATTGGCATCTATAGGAAGGCATCATAAGTTACTGAGTCCTCATAAGGATCATAGCCTTATGATCTAGGTTGGAAGACTCCTCTGGATGTTGTATAATTGAAGCCCTTGCATAAAGTGCACTACTGTTGTGGTTTAGGTGGCAACTCAGCCCCACACAGCTGCTTGCTCACTCCCCCACCAGCGGGATGGGGGAGAGAATCAGAAGGGTAAAGCTTGTGGCTTGAGATAAGAACAGCTTGATAATTAAAATAAAACAGTAACAACAACAGCAACAATAATGCAATGGAAAGGAAGACAGTGTGAGAGGCACGAAACCGAGGGCAGGGGCAAGGGGGAATGAACAACCAAAACAAATCGCACGTGACACAGCCACTCACCACCTGCCAACCCCACGCTGCCAGTCCCTGAGCCACAACAACCCCTCTGTGCACCAACCACCCCCGTTAATATACTGGTTATGGTGTCACATGGTATGGTTGGGACCCATTGGCCTGTTGGGGCCAGCTGTCTTGGCTGTGGCCCCACCCCTCCCAGCCTCTTGCCCACTGACTACTACAGGCACTACAGTGAGAGAATTAACTCTTTCTCAGCCAAAACCAGCACATTCTCCACCCCTTATTCCATACCTTTTACACCATGCCCAGGTCCCAAATCATCCAATACAGCCTTACCAACTACCACCCCTCCCCTTCCCATCCTTTGATATAACAGACAGACATCTTTCCCTTAGTCTATGGACCTTCCCTGTAATATGTCCATAAAAATGTTCATTGAGTTCACCCAGTCCATGACTCCGGGCTCCATCTGTCATATCAGTCTTTCAGGGCAGGAGAGATGGTGTGTGTGGTGTTGGGTTGCTGCGTACCAAGTCAGTCATTGTTCCATCACTGCTGCACTTTGCTTGTTTCATCAAAGTTCATCTTCCATGGATTGGGAGATTTGTACTATGATATCATTGATATGGCATACAGCAACAACAGAAGAGATTACATACAATATTATACAGGAATTTGCATTATGCCATTCAGTCATTGGCTGTTTTCACCCAAGATCAAAGCCCTCTGAGGCACACGTTGGACTTCTCCATTCTCCCGCATCACCCACCAAGTGCACCCACAACCTCAAGCAAAAGCAATCCCAGGAATGGGTTTGCCTTTGCCTGAGGCAGGAATAACCGAGACTGATTGGGAATATGCATTCTCCAAAAACCCACAACCCCTAAAAAAGCTTGTGTTTCTTTCTGCTAGTTGGCGGAGACATGGCTGCTATTTTGTTGATCATATCCATTGGGATCTGACAATGTCCATCTTGCCATTTGATTCCTAAGAACTGGATCTCTTGGGTGGGTCCCTTCACCCTGCTTTTTTATGGCAAAACCAGCTTTCAGAAGGACTGGTACTATTTTCTTTCCTTTCTCAAAAGCGTCCTCTGCTGTGTTGCCCCACACGATGATGTCATCAATGTATTGAAGGTGTTCTGGAGCTTCTCCCTGTTCCAATGCAGTCTGAATCAGTCCATGACAAATGGGAGGACTGTTTCCACCCCTGGGGAAGTTGATTCCAGGTGTACTGTATGCCAAGTGAAAGCAAACTGTGGCCTGCACTCTGCTGCCAGAGGGATTGAGAAGAATGCATTAGCGATATCAATTGTGGCATACCACTTGGCTGCCTTTGACTCCAGTTCATATTGAATTTCTAGCATGTCTGGCACAGCAGCACTCAACGATGAAGTGACTTCGTTCGGGCCATAATAGTCTACTGTTAGCCTTCACTCTCCATTAGACTTCCGCACTGGCCATATGGGACTGTTAAAGGGTGAGTGGGTCTTAGTGATCACTCCTTGGCTCCTCAGTTGGTGAATGAGCTCATGGATGGGAATCAGGGAGTCTCAGTTGGTGTGATATTGCCGCCGATGCACTGTTGTGGTGGGGATCAGCACCTTTTCTTCTTTGACCCTCAGCAACCCCACAACAGAAGGGTCCTTTGAGAGGCCAGGCAAGGTAGACAGCTGTTTAATTTCCTCCGTCTCCAAGGCAGATACACCAAAAGCCCACCTGTACCCTTTTGGTCCTTGAAATACCCTCTCCTGAGACAGCCTATGCCAAGGATGCACGGAGCCTCTGGGCCAGTCACAATGGGGTGCTTTTGCCACTCATTGCCAGTTAGGCTCACTTCGGCCTCCAATACAGTTAGCTCTTGGGATCCCCCTGTCACTCCAGCAATGCTAATGGGTTCTGCCCCTATATAGTTTGATGGCATTAAGGTGCACTGTGTGCCAGTGTCCACTAAAGCTTTATACTCCTGTGGGTAGGATGTGCCAGGCCATTGGATTCAGTCCAGTAAAGCCAGCTATCCCTTTCCTCCACCTGGCTGGAGGCAGGGCCCCCCTAGTCCTGATCATGGCAGTCACAACTCACTTCCTGTAAATGTGAATCAAGAGTCTCTCTGTTAAGCTCAGAAATAAAATCATCACTTCTACTCCTCTGTCTGGGGACCTGCTCACTGGAAAGTGGAGCAGCAGCTCTCCTGGAAGAACCTCCCTGAGTGATTGTTCTTCCTTGCAGCTCATGTACTCTTGCCTCTAGGGTTGAGGTAGGCTTGCCATCCCACCTCCTCATGTCCTCTCTGTGGTCACACAGGTAGAGCCATAGGGTGACACGTGGTGTGTATCCTCTACTTTGAGCCAAAGCACGCTTATTCCTAACAGCTGAGACACTACCTCGTAGAGGTGGGGAGTAGGACGTATCTTCTTTGAGTTGCTGGACCTCTTGGAATAGTTTCTCCACAGCAGAGGTAAGGGAGGAAGAGATATTTGCTTCGTAATCCTGGAGTCTATCAATCACTTCTGCCACTGTTCGTGCCTCATCATTTCTCCAGGACATTACTGCCAATGAGTTTGCATACGAGGATGGTGCGCTCCGTACAAACTTCCGCCACATGGGTTGTGGGCACTGGGCTTCATCTGGATCTTTGGATGATTGTGGATGGTCCATGTCATGATAAATCACCTCAAGCACGGCTAATTCCCTTTGATACTGGATGCCTTTCTCCATGGTTGTCCATTTTCCTAGGCGATATGTAACATCTTCCTTGAAGGGATACCCTTTTTTCACTCCAGAAAGGAGCGGCCTCCAGAGGCTGAGGGCTTCTGTCCCTTTTCGAATTGCTTTGTCAACGCCCCCTTCCCCAGAAAGGGATCCCAGTTGTTTAGCTTCTTTTCCCTCTAATTCCAGGCTACTGGCCTTGTTATCCCAGCATCAGAGCAGCCAGGTGGCAGTTTGCTCACCTAGATGACGGCTGAAATCTTTTTGCATATCTCGCAATTCACTCAAGGACAGGGATCAGGGAGTCTCCATTTCATTTATGACTTCCTCCTCTCCCTGTGATGGCCCTGCTGCTTCATCATCCCTTTCTAAATGAATTGACATCTGCTTCCAAGGTTTCTTCTTGTATATGGGGGCAACTGATACTGGCATTGATTGATTCTCTGATTCAGCTCCAGTGCTTGTCGTGGGGGTTTGAGTGGCCACAGTGCCTGTCACTTTGTCTTTTGATCCAGAGACCTCCTCTTCCTCTTGGGAGCACTGAATACTGTTGAGCAGGGCTCGGTACTCATGGGCCAGGCCCCAGCACATTGCAGTGACCTGTGTCTCTCTGGAGCTCCCAGGGTAACAAAATACTTTCTCCTAATGTTCTACTAGTTTTTCAGGATTCTGCACTCGTTCAGGGGTAAAGCTCCTAAACAATGGGGGTGCCCACTGCCCTAGGTATTTGCCTATGCTATCCCACATGCCCTGCCACTTGTAACTATCAAGCCTTGGAGCGGATTTCTGGGCAATATTCCTAAGTTGCTTTCTAACATTAGTCAAAACCAAAACAACATGCCCAAAAACTAACAATAAGTGCACCTTAACCACCCAGGCACGTTCAAGATACAAAAAGGTTGTTGCAATAAAGGTAGAGACATCATAGAAGATAGTTGCAAAGACACCATTCTGTATTTCCTCCATATAAAATCTCTCAGACGAGGAGGTATAATTGCTAATTGCCTCAATAAGGTGGTATCCAAAGTACAGTAATGGTTCCAGCAGAAACCCCTAATACCAGATAAAGCTGAAAACCAGTGTTTGCATAACAAATCTGTTAGGCAAAACATTACTAATCACAGCAGAACACAGCAGACTGAACAAACTACACCAATCTGTAACATGTACTGCAAAAATGAGAACATGGTGCTGTGACCAGCAGCTGTTGTTATCTCCAACCCTCTGAGCCCCATGTTGGGCACCAAAAGAGACTGTCGTGGTTTAGCCGGCAGCTCAGCCCCACACAGTCGCTCACTCACTCCCCCACCAGTGTGACAGGGGAGAGAATCAGAAGGGTAAAGCTTGTGGGTTGAGATAAGAACAGTTTAATAATTAAAATAAAACAATAACTACAACAACAGCAACAATAATGCAATGGAAAAGAAAACAATGAGGGGTGCGAAACTCAGGCCAGGGGAATGAAAAACCAAAACAAATAGCACATGACGCATCCGCTCACTGCCTGCAGACCCAGCGCTGCTGGTCCCTGAGCCACAACCACCCCCCCACGCACCAACTGCCCCCGTTGATGTGCTGGTCACAGCGTCACATGGCGTGGAACGAGCACCCCATTGGCCAGTCGGGGTCAGCTGTCTGGGCTGTGGCCCCGCCCCCCCGGCCTCCTGCCCACCTGGCAGAGCATGGGAGGCTGGAAAGGTCCCTGGCTCCTACAGGCGCCACAGTGACGAGAATTAACTCTTTCTCAGCCAAAACCAACACAACTACCTTCAAACTTAGATGTGGTTGCTGTCCTTGTCCAGATCAGTTTTGAAAATCTCTAAGCATAAATGTTTCACACACTCTCTGGGCCCCTCTTCCAGTGATTCTCATTGCCAAAACTTCTTTCCTTGTGTCCAGTTGGAATTTTCCCCTTTGTAATTTCTGGCCTTTTGATGTCTTTTCCTTTTGCTCTGTGGATCTGAGAAGAGTCTGGCTCTACCTCTGCAGCCCTCCTTCTGGGTAGAGAAAAGCTATAATGAGATATCCATAGCCTTCTGGTTTCTGGGCTAAGCAAATCCAGTTTCTTACATGTGTGCTCCAGCCCCCTGACTGTACTGGTGGCGCTCTGGCAAGCCCACTCCAGTTTTTCAAAACTTTTCTTCTGCTACACACGCAAAGTTAGAAACAACTGAGGGGAAGAAATGTCAGTCCTTGTCCATGTGACTATTTAATTGTTATTACGGCCCAATATGTGATTAAACTTCACTGCTGCAAGGAAACATTGCTTATTCATGTTCCATTCTTCCCTCAAAACTCTCAGGTTCTCTTTTGCATAGCTGCTACCCACCATCTGGGTCCTCAGACTTCACAAAGATGTTCTGCTTGAAGTATAGGTTTTTGCATTTGTGTTTGCTGAAATTCGTGGGATTTGTGTGGTCCAGTTCATTCAGCTTGTTGAGGTCCTGACAAACAAATCTCTGAATCCATCTGTGAATACTTCAGAGCAGAATCTGAGATGATGGGAATCCACAGAAGTGCAGGTTTAGTTAAATATGATCATTATTCATGCTTAACATATTTGTGGGTATGTCTCAGACATAGAAAATCCACAGTGTAGAAGTAAAAACTGGAAGACAGTCCTTTTCTGAGTAGCTTCTAATCTATGTAAAGAGAGGCATCACAGCAGCATGGAGGCAGACTGATGGGCATGTAGAAAGAAATAATGAATTAACAGTGGTTTACATAACGGGTAGTTGTGAAAGTGTAACAGAACCAAGCCACTGCAATTTTTTTGTAGATATTTTGTGCACCTGCTTTCAAACTCTCTTTTTCTCTTTGTGGAGGGGCTGTGTAGGTAAATATGCTAGATTTGTCGGTGCCTAAACACTATAAAGAGAAGGAATAAATTACATGAGACAGATAGCCTTTCAAAATGTATTGGGTTTGCGTGGCAAGGTTTTGGCAGCAGTGGGGGCTACAGGGGCGGCTTCTGTGAGAAGCTGCTGGAAGCTTCCTCTATGTCCAATAGAGCCAATGCCAGCCAGCTCCAAGATGGACCAAGCCTACCAGTGACAGTGGTAGCACCTCTGGAATAACATGTTTAAGAAGGGGAAAAAAAAACCTCTGAGCAATTGCAGCCAGAGAGAAGAGTGAGAATATGTGGGAGGAACAACTCTGCAGACACCAAGGTCAGTGAAGAAGGAGGGGCAGGAGGTGCTCCAGGTGCTGGAGCAGACTCCCCTGCAGCCCGTGGTGAAGACTATGGTGAGGCAGGCTGTCCCCCTGCAGCCCTTGGAGGTTAATGGTGCAGCAGATATCCACCTGCAGTCTGTTGAGGACCCCACGCTGGAGCAGGTGGATATGCCCAAAGGAGGCTGTGACCCCCCGGGAAGCCCATGTTGGTGCAGTCTGTTCCTGCAGGGCTGCACCCCGTGGAAAGGACCCACGCTGGAGCAGTTCATGCAGAACTGCAGCCCATGGGAAGAACTCATGTTGGAGAAGCTCATGAGAACTGTTCGAGGACCCCACTCTGGAGCAGGGGAAGAGTGTGAGGAGTCCTCCCCCTGAGGAAGAAGGAGTGGCAGAGACAACGTGAGATGAACAGAGTGAAACCCCCATTCCCCATCCCCCTGTACCACTTGGAGGGAGGAGATAGAGAATTTGGGATTAAAGTTAAGCCCGGGAAGAAGGGAGGGGCTGGAGGGGGAGGTGTCTTAAGATTTAGTTCTTATTTCTCATTACCTTACTCTGATTTCATTGGTAATAAATTAAATTAATTTTCCCCAAATCGAGTCTGTTTTGTCTGTGACAGCAATTTCTGAGTGATCTTTCCCTGACCTTATCTTGACTCACATGCCTTTTGATATGTTTTGTCTCCCCTGTCCAGTCGAGGAGGGGGAGTGACAAAGCAGCTTTGGTGGGCACCTGTCATCTAGCCAGAATCAATCCACCACACAAACAAACTTTTAAAGGAAGAAAGATGGAAGGAAATGCAGGGAATTTACAGAAAGGTTTATATAGATTTTCCAGAGGAAAACATATCTCTTTGCAATACTAAACAGTTTTTTATTCTAGTGAAGTATTACAAGCTGGCTGGAGAATGACAATTTAATTCTGTGAGAAAATTTGACGTGGCAAAGTATGTCATTCTTCCACATAAAAATTGTGTCAGGTACATTTTTGTTTTGAAGTGATACAATTTTTTGGACATTTTAATCATTCTCCATATTTCTGAAAGTGACTAGAAAGCCCAGCTAGGTTTCAAAAACTTTCTTGCTGGGGACTTCATCAAAATTAGTGTTTCCATAAACTGTGTTTGCCCTTAACAGAACAGCAAATTTAAGCCCAAAAGACATTTCTTTTAAGAGGGTCCAATGCTATTACAAATTGTGTAGGCAGAAAGAAAATAAATCAAGGGGGATAATTATTCTCAGGAATATTTAAAAATTATTTTGAGTTGCTTCAGAGGAGTCAGTCTTCCATTGTGCCAAGGATATAGGAGTCCATACAGAAAAGAACCTGCCCAAAAGTTATTTGGAGAGAAATTAGTCTGCAGTGCCTTACTCTAGGGAAATAATGCAACCAGTAGGTGGTGCTGCTGCTGGAGATGGGTAGCCCAGGAGAAGGGATTCATACGGCTGTTTGGATGAGTACCTAATAACTGGGGTTAATATGATCTCTTTGCCTATCTTTCAGTTCAACTGTCTGTGGTCCAAGGCCTAAACTTAGTATGGCACAACTGCATAACCATGGCTGAGGCTTCTGAGGCAACCGGTTTGTGATTAGAAAATTGTAAGAAAGTACATTTGAGTAGCACCGTGCAATATACAGTATATATAGAAGACAGAAGTAAAGAATAGGTATCAACACAAGGATTCCTTACTTTTGAGTACTGTTGAGTAAGGAATAGATGTCAACACAGGGATTCAAGAGAAAAAAAAAAACAACCCACAATCCAAAACAATACAGAATGGTACAAAATGCTACAGGAAAAAAAAAAAAGTAGTATAAGGCAACTCTACAAAGCCCCATTTCAGGGAGCAACAGATGCCACCACTTTCCTATCAGATTAACTACCGCCTACCTGCAAAGACATTGGATGTCTTATGGTGATAAGTGCGCTAGTGCTTAGCCTAGTGGCTTGTTAATGCTAGCTATTGTTTGTGTGTGATATCTGATATATGACAACTTTATATGTGGAAGTTTTATATGGCAATCTTCAGCGTCTTTCAGTACGTGGCAAAACGGGACCCCAAAAAAGTGATCCTGAGAAGGATAGATGGTTACACCAGTTGCTACTGCCAATGTCCCAGTTGAGTACTGAGAATAAATTTCAATTGTTTTTTAAGAACTACAGTAGTGTTTCTAGGCACAAGTGGGCATAAATAAAGTTCAGTGACCTTGGGCATAAATCTATCCTGAGCTAATTTTGAACTCATTATGTGTGTAGGTGGGGAAGCACTTTGAATCCTTTATGACACTGGGGGAAAACTGACCCTCAGAGTTCTTACAGTCTGTTTAGGCAAGTCAGTCAAAGCTTTTAAGGTTTGCATAGGGTGTATTACAATGAAGAGATGCGTGTGGCTCATTTACAAGTTACACACAGTATAAAAAGCATCCATTATTTCAGTAAATATATATGCAAACAGTGATTATAAGATAAAATACTAACCTGTGTGGACATGCTGGTATGCAGTGTGGTAGTGCATTATACTCACTCCATTTGAATACTTGCTATACCCACCACTCAGAATTCAGCCATCAGCAAACCTGTTAATGATCTCCAGTATCTGCAGGGAAATGGATGCACAGTACTATGAAAATTTCCCGAGAACTGGTATGGAGCAACTAAAAGTTTAGTTGTTGTAGGCAAGAAAATGGAATCAGCATGACAATCCATGTTACCATGCAGCAAAGAAAGAGTAAGTTACATAAACATGATGTCAGGTTAGAAAAGACAAATAATGCATGTTTTAAGTAGGCCACCCTCAAGCACAATAATGGGCTGTATGTTAAATTGTCATAACCTAAGGGCCACACCTAATTTTCATGTGCATTTAGATTTGTCTCAGGAAGGTAAGCTTTAATTGCTGCTAAGTTGCCCCAGACTTGATTACTGCTTTTATTATGAAAAGTGGGAGGAGGAAGAATGTCTCAATATATCTTTACTTATATTTAAGCAACTTCCAACAGAAGACCTCACTAGTATTACAAAATGGAATATAAATTATTTGAATACTTATGTGTAGTAAACCTAACATGATGCACCTGTTCAGAATCTGGTTTGGACTCAAGAAGTGGAAAGGGGAGACTGCTTTGCTGTTTAATGAAATCTGTAATATATGCCCATACATTCTTTTCCACATAATTATCGAGGCATGAAGCATTTATTTGGTATGTGCTCCTACATCCTTTGATAATAGTAAACCACTTTTAGGACTCATTTCTGTGTTACCTGTGTTGAACCACAGCCAGTGAACATCCATTTGGCTTGCCCATTCAGTCATTGGGAAAGAGAGTTGGAACAGGTGAAAAGAAGCAACTAAGTGACCCACTGTGTGAAGGATCACAAAGAAAATGTGCAATCCTCTAATGTTAGCTTGTAGAAAAGGTGTTGCAGTTCTGTATATACAGGGCTTCTCACACCACTTAACAGTGCCTTAAAGCCAGTAGTATCCACAGAGGACCATTAAGGTCAGTATAGACTTCTCAGTCCCCTGATTGTCAGCTCTCATTGTCAACACAGCCTCTCATTCCTGTTCTCCCAGTGTGGAGGAAAGGAAGTTGAATGGACATGACTGAAATCTTTTGTTGCTCTCTCTCTCTCCAAGTCTGGGAAAAGACATTCTATTAATTAATGCCCAATTAAAATAATTTTTTAGTTGAGAGTAAATATTGGAATTATATATACGAAGTTTGAACATTACTTTGGGACCTAAGAGAGGATAGTTCATACTGGATGTACAGCAAGAAAGTTCAAATGACAGACTTTGAAGTAACTATTCTTTAATCTTATCATTAAAATAATGCTTTCTAGTTAAAGAATATAAAGCCCATTTCCACATACTAGAGAATTACTAATAATTCCTTCTGAAACAATGCAGAAAGTTCATTCTTTGAAGTGGCTTTTTTATGATGCTGTTAATAGCTGTATTACAAATTAGTGGTGTTTCTTGCACTACAGACACATTTATACTATGCTATTAAGATAGATACTATTTTCAAGAAAATATGAGAAGGAATTGCAGGATTCTAATAATTCTGAAGTCATGATAACTGAAAGCAGAGAGGAAAAAGATAAAGGCACAAATTAACATTAAAAATATTCTGCAAGGTAGGGAAATCACATCTGAAAACTTAAAAGAATTACACTCTCCAGCATAGAATACAAAGCTTTTCAAAGAAAAAGTGTTTTTGCAAGACACTAAAAATAATGAAAAATTCTTTGCTTCTGAGTTATGAGACTCTAGCAATCATTTTCAAGGGAAAAATAGGACAAAAGAAATAGGAGCAGTGATGGGTTACTACCAAAGAGAAGTATTATACACATTAGATCTGTAAATGTCACTCATTTTCAGACTGTTAGTATACACATAATCACAAAATATGTTTACCTCCAGTATTCTATGCTTGAACACAATTTCTTGCTTTGCTAAAGAATTATGTGAAAATTTTTCACCATGAAGAAGTTCTAAGATACCCAGCTACAAAAATGAGAGCTATCTGTAGCGAGCAAGGACAGCACTGTATCAAGACAGTTTTGCTTCTTAGAAAAGACAAGGACACTGAAAATTGTGGTTCCCTTTTATTTTGTTCATTCTCGCTTGCTTCTCGTTTATGCCATAAGAGCTGCAATTCTTTTCAGCGTGTTACTATTTCTTATTGGAGAAAGCACAAAGCACTTCAGAAAGAACACTTTTTTCCCTTCAAGTAACACCAAAACATAAAAGAACACTGGTGTAATCTTGGCCTAGTTGAAGTCCATAGAAAATCCCTATTGACTTCAAGGAGACCAGCAGTGGATCTGTGTTTTCGTAAGACCATGCTATTTGTCATTCAAAATTTTAAAAAATACCATGGCTAAAATGACTCGTTCAAACTACCTATTGTGTGTCAGACCCATCCATCTGTGTTCTGCCAGCTCTGCTTTGAAGAAGGGGCCAGACCTTCACTTAGTCTCTTCTCCTAAAATAGCATTGCAAAGAGGTCCCTTACACTCCTGTAACTCTAGAAGCCCTCTAACATGCATCTCAGTTCTGCCTGCAGGTGGATATAAGGGGATCGAGCTTTCCTCCTTTATAAGACTAAGCAGGGATAAAACACAACTGAGTCATTAGTGAACAAAGCACACATTACAGCAATCATCTCAGGCAGTAAATCACTTTGCAAACTGTGCCACAAAGATTAAACACAAGAGCACCTAGTCCAACCTATATTTCAGCTGAAGAACTGCCACTGAGGAGAATATTACACAAGGAATGAACTTGACCTGAAGTCCTTGGAAAGATCATTTTAAAAACCCACTTCTGCAAAGAGAAATTGCATAGATATAGCTGTGAGACACAGAGGAAGGAAGAGGGCAGTAGTTTAGACCTTTCCATATGAAAAAAATTCACTGATTATGTCCTGGAGATTTCTGCTTATTTTAAAATTTAAATTAACCATGCTACTCAGCCCTTGCTTCTCATATTGGCACTTGGTTGCCTTAAAAATATTCCGTAACTAAGCCGATTGGGAAAAAAAGCTTTTTCCCTCACCCCATCTCACTAAAATTCAGTTTTTGTTGAAGCAAAGAGAACAATATGGCCTTCCATCTAATCTTTACAATAGAGTTGGAGGTTTGGCTTGCCAGCAAGATGTGAAAAATTCTGTGAATTTCTCAGAAAAATACATATCCTCTGATAAAAAGTAACAGAGGTGGACAGGGTAAAAAGACATTCATATCAGAGTGACAGTTGAGGGAAGATACTTCATTTAAATGAGGAACCTACACTGAAGCCAAAATTTATCTATGTTACATAGAAGTATAATGGCCATCCAGGTTGTGATTCTGAGAGAATTTTCCCCCTCCAGATTTTTTCTGGTTTGTTTATTTTTTTGGGGGGTGGGTGGGGTGTGGAGTGGTGGGGTGGGAAGATAAATACAGCATTTAAACAGTGCTGTTTTAAAACCCCATCACAACTCTGAAACCAATGTAATAAACCGTGCCAGAAGACCAACTATACAAGAAACCATAGCTGGATGGATTTCATGGAATGGCCAGTAGAGGCAGACAGCTTCTATGAATTAATTTCTATTCTTATACGTTGAATAAATTTATTGTATGGAAATAAAAAGCGATAATTGCAGACTTTTCAAAAATATCAAAATGTTGAAGGCATGATGTCAAGAGACTGATGAAAAAACTTATAAGAAGAATGAACCTTTTCCTTGCTGCCCCCTCCACCTGCCAAAACATACTAACAAAAAGCCCCTAACAGCTCAGTCCACTCTTCCTTTGAGTTTTGAAAAACTATAATTACACGTCCTATCCTCTCCTAACAATTTTCCAGGTACTTTTGAAGTCTCTTGACTCTAATGCAAACAAATCTGATGATCCTGTTGTTGTAAGAGGCCTCAGGCAAGAATGCACTCAAGGACATGATCTTCTCAAGTGTGATCAGCACATCCTGGAGGGATGCAAACAACCTAGCAGCAGATGTCAGCTGAAACCAAAATAAAAGCAACTAAGGACATCTACACCTAGGTAAGAATCAGAGCACCAGTTGAAACCAAAATCTCTTACGACACACTGTGAATGAATATGTATAACTATTCCTGGATATCTAATGCATATGTATATAACTGAGTAATGTAAGCTTTGTCTGTCGCTACTTGCAGCATGCATGCAAAGAGGAACTCTCCCCAGTGCATCTGGCGCCGTAATAAAGAATGCCTGCTTCTTAATACTACATTGATGTTAAGGAGTTTTATTCCCGATGTTGGTGACACTGTTTTCTGTGATTTGCTCTGAGATTTGTTACCTGCATCTTCTGTTATCTGCATCTTATATAGTTTGTAAGATCCCTTGTTCTGCTAACGTCCAATCTCTTGACTTGCAGTTACTCAGATTTTTGTTTCTCAAAAACACCTGAGGAGATGCATTGGACTGGGTAAACTGAAGTCTGCTACCAAGTGGGTATTTTTGCTTTATTTATGGCCAAACTGCATAAAGATATTACCAGAACTCTGCCAACAAAGTTTGCCGGTTCATTTTAATAATTTTGAAGCAGTCAGTCATCAAGGTAGCTGAACATCTAAACACATTTATGCTTTTAAACATTTATCTAAACTGAAGCAAATGCTTATACATTTTATACTTCACTGTTAACAATGAAGAACTTCAAAGCAAAATAAAATAGGTCAAAAAAGGCTGCAACTGAAGAAAAAAGACTGTTTTTTGAGAAGAAAGCCTTCCCTCTGTTGACTGAAAGCATATGTCTTAACTACAGCTCTAGCTAGCTCAGAAATGCATTTGCAAGTGTACAGCATGTGGTATGTAGGGCTGATGATAGGCAGATTAGCATACTGTCCTAGGAAGACTGAAGATGAGAGATTTTTTTTTTCACAGAAGAGACAGGAAAAGGATTAACATACAGTAGGGAACTAATGTCTGCTAATGAACATAAAGGCTTCACAAGAAATTACTTAAGCCTCGAGCTGTGTGACTCACTGAAATCTCAGTTTACTATAAATTCTAACAGGTTAAAAAAGAAGGAACAGAAAATATTTTGGTTTTAATTTTCAACTTGAGAAAATAAATAGATTTATTATAGTGAAAGAAAATGTTTTGTTTGACTTCAACTTTTTCTGTTTAGATTTGGTTTAATTTTTCTTGCAAAAGTGAAAGATACCAGAAAAAAACAATTGGAATAGGAAGAACATCTAAACAAAAATTTTAATTCTTTCAATCTGGAGGTAAAACAAGGATGAAGGGCACAAAATCTGTTGAAAGGTAAATTGCGAAAGACTTCTGTGTTACTTAACAGTTTTTTGTTATGGTTTGGGATTTTATGGCAAACTAAGCTGAACCTTAGAATTTCATTTAGGTGTATCCAGAATGCTCAGTAGACAGAGAAAATATTCTGCAAAACAAGTTCTGTGGCAGTTCTTTTATCAAAACTCCACTGTGGTCAATAGAAAGCTACTGAGAGTTTGAGAGGGATTTGGCTTGCAATCCTGATAGCAGCTATACAAGAAACAGTACTAAAAGATTATCTCAGCTCACACCTATGAGATGTGTCAAAAGGCATGATGGGGGATAGCAGGTGAGGGATAGCTGATGTTGTCTCAGAGATTTGGATATTGGAAGGCAGTATGGGGCGAGTCAACTACTGGCAGGTGACAATCTACTGTTAGAAAGGGAAAGATATATGGCACCACTGAGTGACTTAAAAGTGCACTTAAAAGAGTGTGAAAGATAATTTAGAAGTTTTTTATAAAAGTGTGGGATTGTATCCTCTAGTCCTGAGAGAGGGTCCTTTTAATTTAATTCAGTTCGATTAAAAGAGTATAAACACACAGAAAAGATCTCATGTTTAACCAGGACAGATATTGTGTCTTGCATTCCATTAAACGTTTACATAACAGAAGAGTAAGTTGATTCAATGAAGGTCATTTCAAATCATGCAATGAAAAACTAAACAATGGAATGAAGGGAGCAGATTTTGGTTGGATCTCCTTGCTAGTCCAGTTCACTCCATAGGTTCATAAACCCCAGATTAGCTGTCAGTGATGGGGTAGGGACGTGCATATGGAGTAAGGGCTGAGATCTCTCTTTCACTGGAAGTTCTCAGCTAGATCAGATTAAAAATTTTGGCAATCAACACTGTCTTGTTGTCTTTCAAAGTTTAGATCTAGAAAGGTTATCCTGAAGTAAAAAAGTACAAGAGTGTGGATTTTTATTTTCTAGGGATGTGTAACATGGCTGTAATGTGTCTAGAGGCTAATGCTATAGCAGCAGCTGCTGTCTAAGTTTTTCCCTGCTAATAGAGAAAGAAGTTAGGCCTGTTGTGAAATTTACTACTACATTTACCCAATCTCGTTATGTGCAGTCTCTCACAGAATTGAGTCTGCTTTCTCCAAAGCTAGGCTGATTTTAACTAAGTTTCTCCCCCCTCAACTAATTCTTTTGATCATTTGAATAAGTAAAGAAAAGCCTAGGCAAAAATGTTAAGAGAAATATCTGGGTGACTAAGCAACTGTCAGTTCTCTGTGCTTAGCACATGCTAGGGGGACATGCAAACCTTTACCCCAGCAAGCAGCAAGTATTTCTTACTAGGATATCAAGAAAGCATACAGAGTTCTGCAGCTTCTTTGATTGTATTATATCATATACCTGTCCATTCTAGTAGCACATAATCCTGAAATTAAAATGCTCCACAAGAAATATTCAAGGTTGAACACTTTTTCTGCAAATTATGCTGGAACAGCGTAACCATGTTTTCTTTATTGAGAGGGTGCTATTTAGATCGTATACTTTTCAGTACAAAGGCACCTGTATTTTGCCTGCATGTAGCCATCTGCAACACCTCAATTTCAGACAGTCAATATCAGCAACTCACAGGTCTGCAAGTAAGCTGGCAAAAATACAGTTCATTCATTGTAAAATCCTTATACTACAGGAATATATGTTAAAAAGTGCAGATTTCATGACAGACAAACTTTAATTATAACTGAAAATACCCATTTTGTTTTTAAAGTAATATTTTCTCTTCAGAAAATCAGTTTCATTGTACCAATTTCCTCTCTTTTAGATACTGTGCTCTATTACTGATTCTTGATGGCACATCTCATTCATCAGATCTTTCCATTCAGGGCCTTCCTATTTTTTTCTTTCCTCAGTCCATCCCTCTGGTTAGCATATTCTAGCCCATAAAAGAATCCAGTTAAACCTCAAAGAAAAGTTTAGGCAACACAAAGTGTGTGCACAGGCTCCCTGTTGCCCTTTGAAATATCTGCTGTATGTTTTCAATAAAGAAGCAGAAATTTCAGATATCTTATTACTGCAATTTCTATTTTGTTCATTAGCCAAGTAGGTATTACGCGGCAGAGTTTTTCAATTTCTTACAATGTAAAGAGGAATACCAGTAATTAGCAAAGATGCTACAATGGAGTGTGTGCAGAAAGGGGGCTGATTACATCGTGGCTTCCCAGTTACCACTGCCAAACATAGCATGTTTTGTCACTCATCTTAAATCGTAATGGTAGTTGCATGGGTGTGAATGACTTCAAATGAGACTTAAGTCAATTCCTGTGTCAGAATATCTATCACAGGACAAACATGAAAATCCAAAGTCTACTGATTTGGAACTAGAGGCAATGTAAAACTAGTTTCAAAAGCTGTGCTTTGTATAGAGGCATTAACAGAAAAGCATTTCTCTCTCTTCAAATGGAAGATTTCCAAATTTTTTAATATTTACTAAGTTCTTCCCAAGCTTAAAATTAATGAGAAACATAGTTAAAAATAATAAAAAAGTTGTATGTGTGAAAAATCAATAAAATCTCTTTTCTGTTACATAAGGAATAATAAAGGAGCACTGTTTTTGAACAATAGCTACCTTTTCCAGCTGTGACTATGTGCTTATTTACACATCTGATCAACTAGATAACAAAACTGATTTTCTGATAGCCAGTTCCAAAATTCTTATAAACTAAATAAATACATTGGATGTCTATGACTTCAGTGTTTCACCTTGGATCTTTTCTGATTTGGGGGAGAATCCAGTTTCCTGCTTTAGATGGTTCTAGTAAAAGAAACCACAATAGTCTCACACGGAGGAAGGAACATATTGCAGAGAGTTGGAGGCGAAGAAAGCTCCCAGTTTTCCTTGTTGTCTAGCCCTTCACCCCAGGAAGTGTGACTTATTGTTATTTCACACTCCTGTTTAATTGTGCTTACCGTAGCTCATTGAATAAGAGGCAGTAACAACATCAGGTGTGGTCAGGCATTGGCACAGGCTGCCCAGAGAGGTGGTGGTGTCACCATCCATCCCTGGAGGTGTTAAAAAAACGTGTAGATGTGGCACTTCAGAGCATGGTTTAGGAGGCATGGTGGTGTCGGGTTAATGGTTGGACTTGTTCATCCTAGAATTCTTTTCCAACCTTAATGATTCTATGATCACTTGAGGTCAGATATTTTGGTTATTACTTGCAAAATGTATCACATTAACTGGATAGGGTGTTAGAAAATGTGGAAGATAATAATCTGAAATTAAATTTGACACAGGTGAGATAATTTTATTGAGAAAATTACTCTGCAGTTCCTATTCAAGTGGAAAGGAAAGCATCAACAACTAAAATCAGTATATCTGATTTTTTTCTCCCACTATCACTATTAAAAGTGACAGAAAGTTTACTCTATTTTCATTTTCCATAGATTTTGTTTAAACTGTGTGTTTCTCAGCATCCTGTGTACAGTCAGTCTTGCCTGTGCAGTTCTGTTACGAAATTACATATTTACTGAATGAAAATTAGTCCACTTGAAAATGACTTATTTTAATATGAAGATTCAATTCTGATTTCAAGCCAGATAAGAATATTATTATCTTTCAGATCATTTTACAAAATCTTCTTATTCTTTCTTACCTTATATATTTTATGGATTATAATAAGCTGTTGTGAAGCATGTATTTTTGATTCTGTTTTTTTGTCTTCCTCACTGAAATAAACTTTTTTTTAAATTCCACTCAAATTTTGCATATTTTGTCAGTTTTTTGCCACCATTGCCATTGGAAATAAGAAAAAAAAACCCTCCACATTGTGAATTCTGTGTTGTGAATTTGGCTTTCTCGTATCAAAAAGCACTGAATATGTATTTATTGTACTGCATTAAATAGTCTTGAACTCAGAACTGGAATCTATGTACAAATGTTTCTAGCAGGTGACTGCCTTAAAAATAATTTCTGTGTTCCCAGCGAGCTAAAAGCTCCAATCTAGTGTCTTCAGTTATTGATCATGTGTATGGGGGAGCAGAGCAGAACAGTTTCAGTTTTCCCATTCAGATGAGTAGTGCTCATCAGCATTTCAGAGAGCTTTTCCAGGAACTCTTTCTGGATATAAGCCAATATAATTTACAAGTCATTAAAATCAACAAAGTGATGTTAGAGTTTGCAAGGTCTGTCCTTTAGAAAAGCTAGACATAGTATGGTCTGATTAGGGTTTCCCAGCTGAGACAAAATTTCACTAAGGTATGGATATTCTTTCCACTGAAAATATGGGTCACAGTATGTTGAAATCCACAGGTGAAGTCTTTCCCTGGTTAAATTTATAGAATATTTGCCACAGCTTTTTATGAAATGAAGTTTTCATCCTCACTACTTGTGCCAAGCTCAAAGCTGTCCCTAACAGAACTGAGTGCTGGAGCATTATTAAAGACAGAGTTGGAAATCCAGCACTACAGCATCCTCACCCTCATAGATGTGGCTGAGGGTAGCAATATATGTAAATAGCTTTCCATATGAAGTTCTACTGCAAAATTTCTTCATAGTCAGGGATAATAAAAACATTGGGGTGGGGAGGGGGGGTGGGGGTTGGGGAGGGAAGACCATTAAAATTACTGATGTATTCAGTTTGTAGGTATTGAGAAAGTACATACATTTTTTTAACCGTAATGTCATTTGTTATTGGTGTTGCTCTGTGCTGCTTTCAGAGAAACTTGAAGTTAAATTAAATCTAAAATAAAAAAATTCTTTTATTTCAGTCAAAATGATAGCTGTGTAACCAAGCTGCAGATTTTAGTCAGATGTTATTGTGGATTATGAAATATTCATCACTTCTTCAAAGGTTACACTTGGCTTAAAAAATATTATTAAATAAATTATGCATCGTCTTCCTAACTGCATATTTGGTACCTTTTTACCAGATGCACTGCTACCTAGCATTGTCATTCTTAGTAATCACTTAGTTTTAGCTGAGAATGCAAAATTTTATATTATAGAGGTGGTAGTGATAATTCTATAGTAATTTCCCTTTGTACCAATGTAAATCACTGCGGTATAAAAAACATGTTTTTGTTTTCAATTCCATGTGTCGCTTCCTGAAATACTTGTTAAAAAATAACTGGTGTCCAAAAAATATCACATTTCTCAAATAAAAAAAATAAAAGGACATTAGTCACTTATATTATAGAATCATAGAATAATTAAGGTTGGAAAAGACCTCTAGGATGAACAAGTCCAACCATCAACCCAACACTACCATGTCTCCTAAACCATGCCCTGAAGTGCCACGTCTACATGTTTTTTGAACACCTCCAGGGATGGTGACACCACCACCTCTCTGGGCAGCCTCTTCCAATGCCTGACCACTCTTTCAGTAAAGAAATTTTTCCTAATATCCAATCTAAACCTCCCCTGACGCAGCTTGAAGCAATTTCCTCTCGTTCTACTGCTAGTTACTTAGGAGAAGAGACCAACACAGCTCACTACAACCTCGTTTCAGGTAGTTGTAGGGAACAATAAGGTCTCCCCTCAGCCTCATCCAGGCTAAACCACCCCAGTTCCCTCAGCCTCTCCTCATAAGACCTGCTCTCCTGACCCTTCAATTAATTTTTCTATAATGCCTCTGAGGAGAAATATTGCCTTAATGTCATGCCTAGGTAAAAATATGGACCAGGTTAAGAGAGAATGGGCAATGCAATATTCTCTTATTATAAATATAAGATTTTCAATTTATAGTGATGGAGTGATTTATAATTTCAGTAATATTTTGTTATTCCTAATTAAAGACTGATTTTTCCTTGCCTACATTTCAAAACAGCTTGTGTATTTTTAAAAACATTTCTCTTTTTTGTTGTCATTAAAACTCAGAGATTGCTTTTCTGCTGAGACAGAAATTCCACCCCCGCCTTTGTAAAGAAATCTTGTCACTGATTTTCTATGTCCCAAATGCCACTGTGAAATGACTTGTTTTAGATACAGTTTCAAGGCTACTGTTAGCTTACATAGAAGTGGGTTAAATAAGTACCATACTCTTAAAGAAAACTGAAAATCTCCACTGTATTACAAAGTGTCCCAAACCATTGTTTGCCAGAAGGATGAGCTATTCTTAAAAAGATTCCTGCCCACTCCCTCCCCCTCTGGCTTCCTCTCCTATGATTTTACAATAACAATACTATAGTTTAGCAGACTGAGATATAACAGTATGTTAGACAAGTAGTTTGAACATGAACAAAACATTAGGTGCTAAATGTGAACAAACATTAGCCTGACATCTGATATATGTGTGAATTTTAACCCTGCAGCTTTACCTCCCTAGAAAAATAGTTAAGAATTTCTGTAATGCCCTTCCTTTAAGGATATCAAGTAGGATGTGATCCTCCTGCAAGCACTTACCTAAACCTTTTGCTTTTATGAAGCAGAGAAGAAAACTGAGAATTTGGAAGATCTGCAGGAAATCAGAATTTCCCTGGGATGCTCACTGTTGGCCAGAGGTGTGCCACATTGCAGTTGCCTTTCAATCTCTTGCTGGAAGAATCTTTTGACAAAGATTAGCTTCATAACACCCTTTCTGGATAGAGAGATTTATCTAACAGAGCAATATTTGCTTTTATAGTGTGTATTTTCTCAGCTGGCATACAGTCAAGATAGTCAAAGCATGTCACAGCTGCTAATAGACTGCCTGACTTTGAATTCATAACTGTCACTATGAATTCAGCAACTGAAAAAGGGGGCAGAGAACCTGCCTAGACTCAGGGTAACAGAAGTAGCAAACCCTTTATGAGGGCCACTGCTCACCAGGGATTTCTCTCATGCCATTTCCACATCTCTGTTTGAAAGCCCCGATTGCAAACTATTTCCTAGCACCAGTACGAAACACAGTAATCCAGGAAAACATCACCAGGAGTAACTGAAATTTTATACAAAGCTTGAAGAGGGTGAATTATCAAACACAAATATAAGGCAGTAAGGCTTGAGCTCTTTCAGGAAACACTGCCTCATATGAACAGTGAGAAATTCAGAAGCTGTTTGCCTAGATTGTCTGGAAAACACTGGGGACTCCAGAAAGCAAGCTGTCTTTCTGAACAAAAGATCTAGTTATTAATTAAAACAGTTGCCTTTAGCAGACAAACTCTTTACAGTAAACTAATACTTGTTTTTTTGCATCATTCTGTGCATCCATTCTTTTGGAACTGAATTATACCAGGAATCAAACAGTGTAGAGGTTTGCCCATAATTTAGTTGTGGTATATTTGGTGTTCATGATATAACACAGACCAATATTATTAGTACAAGTCTGCATATTCTGGTGAATTCACATGTATTCTTGCTACTGTATACACTGTTTCCAGTAGCAATGCCGAATGCTTTATTGTCTACATCAGAAGAAGCAATAAAGAAATTTGTTTTGGAAATACTCAGTAGAATTAAGCAGAAAAGAAAATCATATTTAAGAAGTAAGGGCAAAACTCCCCATGGGAGAAAGGGAAAATAGGCCATACTGTAAAGGGTATGCAGTTGTTCATCTGTCATTAACATTTTTATACAGTTCTTTAAAAAGTCTATTGCTGGGAACAATAAAGGAAGAAAATGTCACATGCCTTCTTATCTAGTCATCTGGGTTTTCCTGCAGTTTGAGATTTCATAAAATCTAGCTCCAGAGTTAAAAAAGTTCTAGTGTATTGATGTGTTCATTTCAACGAAGAGACACAAGAAATGCTCTTCAAACCTCTGGCCAATGCAGGGCCCTCTCACACAGAGAAGAGTTTGCATCTTATCACACTCCAAATCAGTTCATGCTCTTTCTCTGTGTGGCATACAATGTAGAATACCAGTTAAAATGGTACACCAGGTCAGGAGAATTTAATGTAAAAGCAGAATTTACCTTTTGTTAAAAAAACCACAACAATTATTTTC
This sequence comes from Phalacrocorax carbo, assembly GCF_963921805.1. Taxonomy (NCBI): domain Eukaryota; kingdom Metazoa; phylum Chordata; class Aves; order Suliformes; family Phalacrocoracidae; genus Phalacrocorax; species Phalacrocorax carbo. The sequence continues at coordinate 88,404,982 of NC_087514.1, read as the reverse complement.
TCCCTACAATTTTAATGAGAAAAATTAACAAAAGGATTATTCAATTTCAGCTATATCTAAAATGAGCTTGTGAAATGTGAATCAAAAGCGTTCAAGCTTTTCTATCTTCTATATTTCTATCTAATTTCTATCTTCTATAACTAAAACCAACATTTTTTAAGGTTTGCAATGATTTAGACATAAGTATTAATATTTTAGTTCTTACCATGCAGTTTAGGGACACAAAATCTAGCATAATATATTTAGAGGCTCAGTTTCTTGCAGTCCTCGGGAGGGGAAGAAGGGAGGGGAAGGGAAGGGAAAGATTATACTTTATTTCACAGGTTTAGTGCTCAAAAGTTTTTGAAAGTCAGGTCCCTTCAAGGTCATATTGGCAATCAAACCCCACTGTAGTGGGGTTCTTAAAGTGTCCGAGTACCTGCTGCTTAGCATATAAAAGAAACAGCTGATATGCTAGTGAAGTTGTTGATATAATTATAGAAAAATACTTCAGCTATTGAGAAGAAACTTCTAGAACAGATTTAAGGTTGAGATTTACAAACTGGAAACTCAGAGGACAGTCATGCTTAGAAGCAAATCAAGATCTGAAGGCTAACCATGGCCAAGAGAGGTGCTGTTCCTGAGAGCAGGCAAAGGTATAGACAAAAGGTTTCTCAAAAGAACAAAATTCAGGGAATATAGCATGAGGGACCGGAGAAAGGGGATCAAAACAGTCTTCAAATAGCCATCAATCAAATGCTTACAAAAATGAACACATTCTACACCATTAGCTACCCACTAATAGGATCACTGATAATCTTTGAACTTGCTGTTGCAAAAGCAAACCAAAGTTAGGTCCTTTTAATCTAATAGCTGTGTGAGCTGTTGTCTCTGACTTGCAGGTAAATCTTCAAAATTATGACAAAATTTATTTCAGTGTTCACGCTGACTGACTTGGAATTCAGTGCTTTTATATCTGGACACATGGGTATGAGTTCAAAGGTGCTGGATGGCAGAGCACTTTCAATTTTCCTTCAAAATGTGAAGCTTTTGATACGCTACAGAGAACTTGAAAGACCAGGACCTGGAAGGCATCCAAAATTATCTGAATGCTGCATTTCAGGATTTTTATTAGAGCAAGAGGGACAAACAGATAGCAGAGTAGGGAAAAAAGGGATTAAAGTGTCTCATGGAGATTGTTGAAGGTAGCCAACATGAACCCTGGCTTGAACCCAGATCATTGACTAAGAAAGGCAAAAGGCCACAAACAGGACAGAGTCCATCCTTAAACCATTTTGAGATTATATATCCCCTGTGATCTGCAGCACCTTCCACCTCATACTCATCCCTGCAGATGGGCAGTGATCAGGGTCACCTTCTCTCCATCCTGTTGCATTCCTGCACTCTCTTTGGGTGTCCTTCTATGGGGCAGAGGGTAGGGGAACAAAGCTCCAACCCCACATGTCTCATCCCATACTTCACCTTTGGATGGCTGCAGTCTGCACTCTGTCCATGGCTCTCTGCAGGGTACAGGATCTCCTTTGCTGGACACTGTTCTCTGCTCATCCCATCCAACTGTCTCCCCCAGCTCCTTGGTGATGTGCTGGGATTCTGAGAGCAGGAAATGCACCCATGAGCAAGATGCATCACATTGGAGTAGACAATGTTTCTCTAGGGAGACACATGACAGGGGGCTTACTGCAAAATCACATCGCTCTCCTCCTTTCTGCTGCACCTTGGTGGCAAGGCTCATCTCCCAAAACACTCTGAAAGACCAACCATATGTTTGATCCCTGCCTCCACTGCTGTGCAAACCACATGCTTAACCACTTAATCTTGCAGAGGGAGCTTGTCCACTGAGCCTGCCTCTGCGTCACTGAACAGTTGAATGAGCCATCACCTCTTGCTGTAAGTTATCACATTTATTCTCTGAAGTTACTTTTAATACACATTAGAGACCTAGCATCTACACAGACCTAGTGCCTAATAAGAACAACAGAACTGGTTTATCTGTCTCCCCAAAACATTTTGGTGAACGAAACTCACCACCATGGACTTCACAGAAGCCGCCTTTGCCATCTACAGACAGAAAGTAGGGTGGAAAGAGGGAGAGAGATACCAGTGTTGTCTGCTGCTCTTCCAGTGGAGGTAGGTTGCTTAAGATAAATGCAAATATTGTTTTCACCTTGAAAACCCTGCTTGATGCTTCAGAAGAAAGCTAAAAAACTAGCAATCATAAATTTGTGTCATCTGTTCAGGTATCACCTAGTTCCATAGATGGCCAAAATTTAATGTGTTAGAGAAAAAAAATTATCTGTTCAGGATGAATTAAAGTGGGGAGGGAAAAACAAAAAATACAAACAGAACTCTCTTCCTGACTTTTTTACAGAAAAAGAATCCTCCAAAGTGTGGGATTTAATTGTCCATATGTTACCAATAAAGACTGCCTTGGATCCTTAACAAAGAGCTTCATTTTCTGTTTCACTGTGAGCTAGAGACTGAAGAATGTTATTTATTCTTCCACACACCCCTGCCCCTCTCTGAATCTCATTCTCTCTGTGAATGGACTGTGAATACTTTATCCACTCCTAGGGCCTGTGAAAAGAAATTCTCTTATGAAAGCTAAATCAATTACCTCTAGCTAAATAAGCCTCTCTGCTAATGTCAGAGTCTTCTCTTAAGTCAATCACAGGTCTGGAAGATGAGAGGAGGAGGCCTGGTTGAGAGAGTGCATTTACAGATATTCACAAAAGATGTTATCACCTCCGTTGTGATATTCCTGCAAACCACTCAGTGGCTGAACTTGTCACTGAATTTCCTTTAAGTTCTTTGTTTGGACCTGTTCCCCTATAATGCTGTCATCCATAGATTTCCTTAGAATTTATTATATATTCAGTGGGAAAGTATTCCATTCCATTTCAGATTGGCTTCAGTAAAGATTCAATACATGCCTAAAAGGCCACTGCTTCTCAGATGAAGAAATGAGACTATAAGGAGGCAACACAAGCACAGCACATGATAGGGCAAGAACTAGAGCAAGAACTAATGTTACATCACATTTCCAAATGGGGAAAGAAATCAAAGAATTATTTGGACAATACTGTGTGGGGGTGGAGGGAGGAAGGGGGATAAGTGGGATGAATATTCACAAGCTTGTGACATAAAATCAGGGCTACTGTGGCAGGATTGCAGAGATCAACATCAACCCTAACCCTTGAATTAGACACAGCTGTATTCTGGAGCTTTTCAGATCATTGTTACAAATTTGTTGCTCATTCACCATTGTAAGGATCAACGAAGAAGTGCCTACTAGGAGCTTGGAAACTCCCTGAAGTTGTTTCCTTCTTTCCACTGATAAAAAAAAGAAGGGCAGAGCTGTAGTAAGCCTGAGAGTGGGGACTCATCCACAGTATCTCCCACTCTCAGAGCACTTCCATCAACATCCTTCAACTTACCTGAGCAGAACTGGGAGGGGTTTGTGCATTTATTGAAGGACTCATGTATTGCCGCATTGTCATAGCTATTGGAATGGGCTACAGACCAGAACTTCAAATCTATGGAGAAAATAGCTTTGAGAAAAGGAATCATCTGAGATACAAAACCCTTGGCTGATGCCTGTTTCTGTGTGTTGGGGAAAGGATGACTTATGCGTGAAAAAACAGGTTTGTGGTAAGGTGTAAGCACACTGGCACTTTCTAATTTGCCCCTCTGTGCCTGACACATATGCACATGCACACACTTCCTCTGCACTGCTCCTGGCCACTCCAAATGCTTATACTAAGTGGTTTCACAGTTCATGGCTTATGCTTGCTTCACTGACCCACGTAGCTCTAAAGTTAATAGAAGTTCCTTCAGCAATTTTTGTTTCTTCTCAGAACTTCACTTGCTGTTTTTGGCAAGCGTTACATATAGCATTATCTATGGGGGGTTTTGTTTTTAATTTTTTCCACTTTTAAGTCTATATAAGCCGATATTGGAGTGAATGTGTTTTATCTCCTTATCCTATGTATTTTGGGAGGAAAAAGGCCTTATCAAGTTTTCAAAGCATTTTTTTTACTATATTTTTTCTCCTCCTTGAGTTTTCCTTTAATATATTCGCCCTTTTTGTTTCCTCTTTTTCAATTTTCTTCTGCCCTTCTCATAATTTTCTTTCTAATTATTTCTAAAATGTCATCAGTTGCCTTCTAAAATTAATTGGCCTCCCACTGTTTCATCGCTTTCCTGTTCTATATTTACAAGATTCTTATTTCCACTTTCTCACTGTTGCTTTGTCCTGTGGGCCAAGCAGCTTATTTGTTATGGCACTTTTTCTTCAAAGCTTAGGCTCTTTGGCTCGATTTGTGTTATGACTTTCTGAAGAGCAGTGCACGCTAAATGTGCCTCCTGCTGTTGCTCACAAAGCATAACAACAGTGCCAGGACCCCAGACTTCACAAGACCAGAGAACTCCTGTTTGACAGAAGTCAGGAGTCAGACTCTTTTTCCAAAAGGTTCAGAATCTCTATAGGTATATTTTAATTTAAATGTACATGCTTATCTATGAAGACTCATTAAGAAAATCTGGTACCTTATTTTTCTGAATATACAGGGGATGAATTCTTCAGAAAACTCTGTCTATTAGCAACACAAATGAAGCTTCATTCTTTCCACTACACTTCTCTGGAAGTCCATACACCTGCAAGTCTTCAGGAAGTGGCATATTAGCACTGAAACAGTCTAATTTTAAAAGCAAACCACACGTTTCACAATCCACAAATATTAGTGAAACAGTAAACAGGGGACTGTGTCTTTAGAGATGTAATATAAGTGAGATGGAAAGGCAACAATCAAACAGTAGCACTCTAAAATGCATCACCAGTGAGGGTTTTCCTTATAAATGCTTTATTACTCTTTTTACATACATGTTCATTTTCTAAGTTTAGTCCACCACCATATCCATACTTGGGGTACTTATTTTTGTACGGATGCTATAGACTGAGACTGTTATAGAGATGGTTCCAGGTGTAGCTGAGAAGTCTAAAAATACTACAAAACACACAGAATCTAATCTTCCATTTCAGTGGAGTTATCTGTCTGTATATCATACGCCTGAACCTATGTGAGAGTCTTTGCACAACAGAGATCTGAACATTTTCTAGTTTAAGATATGTTGAAATTGCAAGACACTACAGAGAGTTTACCAGGTCTCAGTTCAGCTGTGTGCATTTCAAAGCAAGAAGTGGACACACCACTCTCCAGCTACGGGCTGTGACGTTGGAAGTGCTGGCCAAAAAGAGTCTGCAGAGTATGCTAACCCTGTCTCCTGTCAAAGTGGCCATGACTGCAGTGCGTGCCACAACGTGCACCTTCTCTGCTGATGAGGGTTGGTATGGAACGTCCTACGACTGTAGCATCCCACGGTGCAGTGTGCGCGGGTGGTGCGGCATGCACATCCCATGGTGTGGCGTACGTGGGTGGCGTGCGCATCCCGCAGTGCAGTGTGCGCACCACAACGCTTCCTGGCTTGGTACATCTACAGACAATTCCAAATGGATTTCTCTATAATGTTAGGTCTGTTATAAATGGATATACTCTGCCTTGTAACTTGCATATAAACAGAACATCAGTGTCTCCAGGAATCTGACTGACCCTATTACTGTAGCATGAAGTATTCCTACTGAACATTGTTCCTTGATATTTTGTAGAATGTTAAATATAGTCATAATTACTGATTGCAAAATCGAATTTTATGCTTGAATTAAGCTACTACACAACTTTTTTTTTTTTCATTCACAAGGAAGCATCACATTAATTATTTGGCAAATTTATAAACTGACATTTGTTATATACTTTTACAAGAGTTTCTGGCAATGATGTCAGAAAGGTAACTTATAACAGTTTGTTACCAGATAAAAGCCATTTTATTTTCAGTAATGACTTTCACATTTTTAACATCCTTTTACAATAAAAGTCTCATTTAAAATTTCTGATTATTCCGCCCAAAGAAAATTCCAGGATGGATTTGTGTGTTACTGTTATTGCCTTTCCTGAATGACCTGATAAATTATCATCTGAGGTCCCATTTTTGGAGGAGTCTTCTTCAGAGATCTCTGTCTAACAAATCATACAACGTTCTTAGCACCCAAACTGCAAAACCTCATTTACATTGCAAATGTAAAACCTCACACAATCAGACTTAGGGGAAGAATTGGATTGAATTTTGTGCCTTGGACATGTTAAATTAATTATTAAGAATAATATTTCCTTTTCTTTCTTCACTAATAAACTAATAAATGGAGAACTACAATAATGGTCAACAAGTTATAACTATTTATGTACATGCAGATATACGTGCTTACCTGATATCTTGTTACAGTCTATCGAGCATATAACGCATTTTGTATACAGAGAACATGCTTAACACTTATAGTTTACAAATATTCTTCTGAATTAGTCATTTATTTGGAGAAAAAAGGATGCCTCCTGGATTGATGATGTTATAAAATGCTGATGAGATTTACTCTTAATAAGGATGGGAGCTCAGAGTCCAGCAAAGTTTAGGTATCCTTGGAACATAAAAAAAAGTATTTCTTAACCTATAAGACTGATTGAAACTGATTATCAAAGAAAGCATGATATTTGACTTAAAAAGTTAAGATCATGACTCTCAAAATGGGAATTTAAATTAAATATATATTTAAATACAGAACCAAACCCCAGAGTTACTGGAAGTTCTAAGAATTTCTATCACATAAGTCAACAACTGGATGCCCTTGTAAGTTTGCTGAGTTAGATGCTGAGATAAGAATGCAAATATTGCAGGATTGTTTACCAGTCAAATTGTAGAAAATTTCTCTTCATGGTCTAACATTTTTAGCAGATGTGCTGTATGATTCTAGCTGAGCTATGGAAGTCCCAAATTATAGGTGAATGTGCCAGAGCCCTTGTCTGCTAAAGACCATAAGGATTCATCATATAACAATTACAGGGAAGTGGTGGGTTTACTTTTAATCAGAAATATATTTTAGCCTGCAGTGTAACTCAATGAAATGGAAAAATCATTTGCTGACAAAAAGGTCAACACATCCAAACCACCCACGCTCATGTAGTAGAAAGCTCTAGGTCCATAACATTGGGAGACATTGACTCTGTCTGCAAGGATGCTATCCAAATTGACAACATTAGTGGAAAATTTTGAGGTATCAGAGAACTACAGACTGTAGTGGGAAAGAACTGAAAGGACAAAAAAAAGATTTGTTCAGGTTAATCCACAACATGAACAAAAGCATGTCCTTGGACAAAATGCCTTAGCAATTTGTATAAACATAAAAGAGGTTATTACAAATCAGAGCCAAGATTTCAGACAGGGTCTATTACTGAAAAGAAATCCTTAACAACTCAGGAAAGTAGAAAAACTGATGGATTTCTGAAGCACTAAAATGTGGAAACATGCAATAAGTTAACTGTTTGATGGCACAACCTTTCCTAGCACACATTGCAGTAATACAGGTATTTAAAATCTGAACTGGGTAATAACAGTGTGTTGGACAATCTTTTTAAACACGTGTTCCAAAACCTTTTCAGTAACACTTGAACCAAATATCCATCCCTAAGCTTGTATCGTTACTCAAAAATTTAACATTGGATCCTTTTTTTCTTCGAAATTTGAGTTCCCTATTTCTGAATGACAGGATAGAGTTTGAAAGACATTTAGGTTTTTTCACATATTATGCATGCCCATATATCAGTTATTGGAGTAATTGGCAGCAAACTAGAAATACATATTTTGGGGGCTCCCATAACATTGTAGGAACAGGAGTGTTATTGCTCACCTACAATAAATATGTCAATAAATGATGAGTACAGCATCACTTCTTGTATTTTCATATATACTTGATAAGAATTTGGAGCCTAAAACTGACAGATAAATACTTATCAGTGATTTAAGGAACAGAAGAAGCCATTATGTCCTATTCTATTTGACATCCTGTGTAACAGAGGTCACAGATTTTCACTCTGAGAAAAATACATATTGGAGATATGAGTACTACAGAATATGGATTGATTATGTTGTGACAGATTTTGGAAGGACAGAAATGTCAAAGAATATTATATTAGCATGTGATGTATATTATGGACACACAGATTTTTCAAAGTTATTAATGCACAGTTACGCTGCCATGGTCATAGCTGGTGGTAATTAATGCAAACCTTATTAGCCAGAAGTCTTGCGATAGTTTTGTCCCTGGGCAAAAAGAACTACTTATACCCACAGGCATGACCTATAGGGAAGGTAAAGGATGAATTCATGCCATTCCAGAACTAACAGGAAGAAAGAATGTAATGAAACAGGCTGACTAACCTGCATCTACATTAAGGAACTGATAGGGATGATGGAATAAACCGTACCTACTTTATCCTACCAGGTTTTATGAGACAAAAAAAAGCCTGCAGGAGTAGAACTGTAATATAGTTCATAAACCTGCTGAGCATAATCACAGTGAGTTACAAATGGATTAAGGACAAAATCAGTGGTCTGAAGGGAAATGAACATAATATCTCATTTGAAAAAGATTACTACCAGCTTGACATTCAGTATTTGTTCTGAGACAGCCTGAATAATCAGCAGTATCATTAATCTGATAGCTATGACACAAATATATTACAGCACTGTGTAAACCAACAAATCTGCATCAGATAATGAGAGAATTGTTGGAAGGTTATTGGGGTACTACAAAAATATTTTTCCCACAATGTATTTCCATTTGAGTGTACTTCTATGAAATTATAATAATCAGGGTAAGATATTTTGCTACAAAATTGAAATTAGATCTCCTTTATGTAATTTGTAAAGTCAGATTCTGGGTATTAGGTTTCACCTACTGTCAGACAGAATTAGTGCATTCTGACAAATGAAACAAAGAAACTCTGTACTCATAGTTCTCTAAAACTAAGTCCAGAGAAGCCACAGGGTTTGTTCCACCAATGAACAGGTACATTTGTATGCCTTTTTTTTTTTTTTAATCCCCCACCCCCCCGATTTTGAGTGAGGCAAGCAAATGAACACTCTTTGCAGGAGAACTGAGTTCATGACTGTCACAAAACACTGGAAGTCAGCATGATAATGAGCCAATTTGTGTGGAAATGAACTCATTAATGCTAATGTTTTGCTGACTCCCAACTGATTCACGAACTCCTTAACAAAATTCAAAACAGAAGAAGGAGGGGAAGTTCATGAATTTTGGAAGTGCCAAGCGGAGAAACAAACATGTTTCTTCCTCATTCATATTCCAAATTCAGTCATCTACCCTGTGCTCTGATAATCCAGTCCCAGAAAATACTCTGGGGAACATTAGATCATACAGAAGATCTCATAGGTGAGTTGTGGAAATTCCCACTATGTGGAAAAGAAAGTATTGATTTTTTTAAAATTTTAATTCTTTCCTAACAAATAATTTCTTTACTGTCAAATGAATAGGCTTTCCAACCTGAAAAAAATACGACTTTTTATGTAAGAATTCTCAAGAAAAATTCTGTAAGATATTGATTCTCATATAATACTTCAGATATATGCATTAATCTGTCCTTTGGGCATCTGAAGTTTTTACTAAGGCTATTTCCTGGTAGGGTTTGTCAATATTACAAGTAATTTCTACACCCAACCCACATATTTCAAATTCACCAAACTTTTTTCCTCAAACACAAAAAAACGGGGAACAGCTGAGGTCTGCAACAAAGGTAATAGACAAAGTTTTGTTATCTCAAAGGAGTACTGAGGGCTTTATCACCATGAGCTGCAAAAAGTTTAGAAAACTTCTGCTGCAAAGCATATTGGAAGAGCAGGAGTTCACAAGGTACATGCAGTTTAGATAAACATCTCAACTCTTAACTCAGAAAGATTAGCCTAGAAATTTTGTTCTTGTGTGCTTGAATAAGTGCAGAACTGCATCACCTGAAGTTACAACTATTTTATGAAGATTAGAATATTTTTTTTTTTAAGAATTGTGGAGAGAAATTTGCATTGAGTTCATTTTTAAAGACTGCTATTTATTAGATTAGGTTAAGATGATGCAGGGCCCAATTAACATTAAATATTTTAGTATTATTTTATCTAGTTTAATCCATACCTAAAAGCTCTAAATACCTTATTTAAAATTTCAGGAAATCATTCTTCTTGATGACACAAATTACTTCAGTCAAAATTGCATTAATATTTATTGTTATATTACCATGGTCAATACAATTGTATTTCTTTGCTTCCGAGGTCTAGCAAGAAACAGAGACAAACTAAATTGACAAAAATATACATGTCTTTCTTTTCCTAACCAATAATCAAGATTTATAAAGATCATTTACTCAATGTAACAGCTATACTGTGGTACTACCCTTTACACAGTCTGCTTAAATTAATAATTTTCTCTGATGCCTTTTATTTTTTTTCTTTCATTAAATTGAAACACCTTGAGTGGATCAAAAGGCTTTGGCTTCATATCTGAAGTGGAATATGTAGGAGCATGATCACTTCCTAGCCTAATACCTAACACTACCTCACAGTCCTTCATCTTTTTGCTGAGGTAAAATATCACAACTTATTTTCCTTTTCAGTTCAGCTTACAAATTCCAAAATTTTAAACTTGCTGATGGCTTGAATGAACATCAAACAGTGTAGTTAGGGGAAGTAAATGGCAGTGATATAATTATGTATAATTTCATGTATTTTCCTTTCTGTGATTTCTGCAGGGTAGTTTTTAATGATTGGTACAACACTGAGCTGTTGTGCTGCTGGGAAGTCACTCCAGAAAAAGTTTTGACCCTGCAGCATAGCTCAGAGATAGCTGAGTTAATTTTAAGCAAGTTGTACCATGAACTGGATAAAGCAGCACATCCAGGGCTCCATAAAGAATGTTTCTATTACCAAAACAAGTTCATGTTAATCCAATGGTGGTACCTCTATACTACCATAATTTATTTATATACCTGAGAGGTATTTGACTCATAGTTATCCCTCTTCTCCCCCCTCACTCTATAAGTGTAATCAAATGGCAACTACATTTGCACCAATCAGCACTACCCATTGAGCCCATGACCTGCTCCTAAGATCCCCATTTTCAAGGGACAGCAGCAGACCCAACAAGAAGCAGGTTGCAAATCACATTAATTGTACTGATGACTTACAGAAAATCTTTGCCTCTGGACCTCCAAAGACTTTTTCCTGGTACTTGGGTTTCCCCATGTGTTGTATCATGTGACAGAAGATGAGCAGTGGGAAATGTCTCATTAGAAGTGTGTTGCTGCAGACATAACAGTGAGCATAGTTTGCACCCAGTTCTCTGCCCACCTCTATTTTTGTAAGGAGAGGACGTTTTAGGAAACAGCAACAACATGATAATTTTTGGCAGCAAATACGTCTCCCAGACCAAAGAGTTGCAAAGGGTCACTTGCATGCAGAAAAGAGTTTACTTGGGAGCAAAGTGCCATCAAGAAATACTGTTTTCCCTAATGAGCTTTCATTGTAATTCTACCTGTCAATACCAGATGACTATCTGACCACACGCTTTATTCACTTAGCAACAGTCAGGTAATGATCAGTAGCTTTAAGTTACTTCTTCAAGTGCTATTTATGTGCTGTCTGCCATTCAGCCTTTGCAGCACCTGGTGGGTGAGAAAAGGTTAGATATAATTTCTGGGAGCCTCTGAAGACTACTGCACTTCAATGGATATCCACCTGCGCATAAAGCAGTTGATCTACAGAAGCATATTTTGCACAGGTGGAATACATTATAATATAAAATGTTATTTCAGCGATCAGTTTCTCCCTTGTGGAGAGATAAGTTTCAAAAACACATAGTTTAGCACCAGAGCAGACATAGCAGTTTATGCAGGTGGATAAAAGAACTATAATTTTATTAGGAGGAGTTATATCATAGATAGAATTTCTTTGAGTATTTAGGCCTTTATTTCTAATGTTCATAAATCACCTGAGCAGACAATTCAACTTTGAAAAGCTTAAACTTGCTGACAAAATAAAACTGCATATAGTGAAAAAGTAGAACCAAGAGTTAAATAAGCAGTTCCCACTATAGAAGGAGAAAAAATTGTATTATTATGTGCAACAGCTGACTAATGTATTAAAATAGTATTGAGACATCTACAGAAGGAGAAAGAAAATCGATTGCTTAAAAAGAGAAAATAATTGGGATAAGGTTAAAGCAGAAGCACTATGTGCTGTGCATGACCATTCTGCTCTGTACCTTCATTAAGAAACACTGAAGTATTGATGCAACTTAAGTTCTCATTCAGAGGACACTGATAAAGATTTTCAGTGACTGAAAGCAAAAGAGTTTTTTGAATGAAAACTTTTTCTTAAGTTAAAACCCTGCAGTATATAATAATTGTTATAACATTGTTAATATTGAATCACATTAAAAACTCAAAACAATATGTACACAAAAAGGTTATTTTGCCTTTTCTTTCCCTTTTCCCCACACCACACACTCACCAGCAGAGTTGGTGGTGAATCGAATTCAAGGTTACAGGGAAGTTTCCTAAGTATGTGTGCATATGACTCTGCCTCAGACTCCAGCATCTTACTGACACTGCACAGAGAAGTATTCAAGGAAGCCAGTGAAGCTTTAGTTAGGTTCATCTATCTGCCTAGAGATATTTTCAGGATATATTCAAAAGCCCGTTGTGTGAAGAAGGGAGAACGCAATGCATTGCATTTTGATGCAGGTGTACCACAACTTTGTGACTCAAATTGGGTAGGGAAAGAGGATAAAAATAATTTTTGTGACTACCACTAACATACAAAAGTTGGAACAGAGAGAACAGCTGGAACAGTTTTGTCTCTGTCCCTTTTATCTGCCAGCAAAGGGCAAAAATCTGTATGTCTGACACAGAAAAAGCATTGTAAAAAGACAAATCCAGAAAAAAACCCCTCAGATTCACCAAGAAAATTACTATTTTTGTCTTAAACCATTTCTCTACCTATATTTCAAGTTATTCAGATACTCTTTCTCTTTTAAATACTTCTTATCCTTCTGAACCAAATGTAAAATTATGTAACCAAGTTACTAAAAATAAAGGAAAAAGAAAACTAATAAATAAATCACACACACACCCATCACTGGTGTATTCAGAAATATAGGAACAAAGTTAGATTTTGAAAATATCAGGAAATGACAGTCCATCCACAAACCATGTAGCCTTCTGAAACTGCTCTATAACTCCAGTGATTTGACAAGAAGAAAACCCCACCACCCTTTACTGAAACATTCAATTAAACAATTTTGTTTCCATTTAGAAAGGTCACTTGTCATGCTCTCTTTGTCAAAGCAGTCCTTTTCTTTGCCTTTATCTAACTAATTTAAACTTGACGTATACAATTTTTGAATGACAGCCCTTAACACTTTTTGATACTATGGATGACAATGGACAATCATACTGCCTTTCTAGGAATTTTAGTACATAGAGAAGATTGTTTGCAGCAATCTAGGCTGTAAATTTATAGCAGAGTCATCACCTCTTATTAACTTCACTTTCAAACACTCAGTGCTCTGTACCCATGGGGTATTATGCCACACTTTGTAAGTGGAGTAAATGGCCTCACAAAGAAGGTGCTTGTAGTAGGCAGCAGAATTTTTCAGACAGGCAGTCAGTATTGAGAGCCCTGTAAATTTATGGTCTAATTTATTTTCATTAACTTTCACTAACTTGTCTGCACAGGCAAACCTTAATATTTCAAATCAAAGAAATATACAAAGCATTTTATGGTGACTGCTGTTTTCACTTCATTGATTACATTATGTATACACACTGAGGCTGATTTTCCTTCCCCCACAATCAAAACTGAACAGACCCTGTTTCAGATTTTCTCTAAAAGTGTGATATTCTTCTTTTTTATGAATGCACAAGAATTTCAACCTGATTTTTCAGATAAAACCTTACTTCAACAAGCCAGGGAGAAGGTGAAGGGGGGGTATAAATGGTAGGCACAGAGGAGCCAGTCCAAAATGGGGGGGGGGGAGGGGGGGTTGAAGAGTTTATCAAAATGTGACTCTTCCCGAAATCTAATTTTTATTCCAAAACACTTCTGAGTCCCAAATCTTAGGTGAAACCACTAGAGGTGAAGAAACCTGTCCTGTGGACACAAGGCCTTCAACAGAGCAAAACAACATTACTTTGAATATGTAATCCAACCAAGCCTGCAAGTATCAACTAGAAGAGCAAGTACAGACTACAGTGGGCAGTATCCCAACCTAGACAGTAGCTCTTGGGGTAGGAGGTAGATGAGAGAGCCTCAGCAGCTAAAAAGCATTAGGACCACAGATGCAACCCAATGAATATGAAAGAGAGCAATGCCATATAAATAGGAAAAAGAAAATTAATATCTTAGAATATGAAATGTATGTAGCTGCTGCATATGATGTGGATGCTAACTCAGATCACAAGTAAATGTAATAAGAAAAGTAGATGTTCAAAACCAGGTGGGAATTAACCCATTGGAACAGAAATTATTGTGTAAATTCAGAGATGATGTTTTAACAGAAGCTTGAAGCCTCTCCAAATGAGTCTTTTACATGAACAGATTTAGTGGAAAAGGTTTCAGGTCCAGACCCTTTAATTGTGTAAGTTGCTATTACAAAAAAATTACTTTAATTTGTAAAAGGTTATTCCATATAATCTTATTTTATCTTGATCTAAACAAGGTTAAAATGCTGTCTATTCACTGCTTAGGAAATAGGCTATTTATTCTGACTTTTAGCAGCAGAAAAGCCCACTTCATCTTTTAATCACACCCACATTTCTCTAATGATTATCATATATTATTTCTTATGTTATCTTCTGACAAGTACTACTCTCGGGTCTATTCAAAGAGTTGGAATCAAATGATTGAACCTCTGTCATTTTCCAGACTTGCTGAGACCACAGAGTATGGGTACAGAGAAAGATTTATCTATTATCCAGAGGTCTATTAAATCTGTTTTGAAGTTTATGGATAGATGAATATGTGGACTGCTTTATTTCTTCATGAAAGAACATTCTCTATCTGATCGGTAACTGTTTATGTGATCCAAAATTGCTAGTGATTCAGTATTTTTGTTTGGTATTTTGCAACTTAAGGTCAGACCTAAGCTAAAGCATGGTCAAGTGTTCATCTGTGGATGTTTGAAGAGATGTTAGCCAAGTATATTAGCATGGAGAGGAATAAATGGAGAATAATAATTTCTAAGTGTAGTTTGAAAAGATAAGGTATCTGCTAAAATGACATATCGAATAAAATATAACTAATTTTCTGTGTAAGAAAATAAATCCTTTGTAAAGAAATGTAGGCATATGCTTATAATAACAACAATGATACTTGTAATTTAGTGTTCTGTATTTGTATGTAGCTCACCAAACACTTAATCTCACAACACATTTGTGATGAAGGTATATTTTTCCATTTGCAAACAGGGAGAATGAAACACAATATTTAGAAGTATGTCATCTGTTTAAAAAAACAAACAAAAAAAAGTCAGCTGAAGTACTTTTATCTTCTACTACTGTGTGTATTCCCAGTGTCATTAAGGTAAAGTTATTGGTCTTCTTTCTAATGAGAATAGTCAGGTTAAACTCATCTGAAGATAGATGCTTCAGCTTATTTGAAGCACCATATTTAAGGAAAAATTACTCGTTCTTTTACATAACTAATCAGGGCAGAAAAGTGTTGTGAAATATTTGAAAAATGCTACTCCAAAGTTACAAAATTAGTTCGCAGACTTGTTGAAAGACATGTTACTTAAAACTACTTTTAGCATACCTTTTAATGAAGCACAGTATATTTCCTGCACTGAAGATTTTAGGTTTCTTCCAGATGAACCAGGGTATCATAACATTTGTTTTCAGATAACTACAATCTATTATTCCCATTGTATTAAATACATGATGTGTTTAAATAGCTAAGAAAAGATAGCAATTTCATATTTATATTTGTAATTTTTACTTGTGTTAGTGTTTCCTATCCTAAAGGAATGGTCTCTTTGCAGATCACCAAGCCAATTCATTCACCTCTGGGCCTGCTCCTGGCTCTTCTCAAATGCAGCCGGATGCCCAGCAGCCTACCAGCTGTAGGTGGGCACAGCACAGCTGGTCTGGTGACACATAGCAAAGCTAGGACTGCAGGAAAGGGCCAGATCTACTGCACCTGTTCAAATCAACAGCAATGTATGCTTAGTCCTGACAGAAAGGTCAAACTATGGGGAGAGGTTCGGTAACATGACAGCCTGAAAGACTGGGGACTAGCAGGACATACAATCAAGTTCGTAATAATGAGCTCAGCTGCCTTTTTTATAGGCATTTTACAACTGTAATTGCTGGCTTGATTCTTCTTTCTTCTGGTTCATCTCACTGGACTCCGCACGCTAGGTAGCAGCTGAGATACTCTCCTTGTCTTTGAGCATCGAGTGACATATTTCTGTATATTTTAAATTAAAATAATGTCTTTGTGTTGCTACATTTTGGCAACATTAGCTCATCAGTCCAATTCCAGATAAAGCCAGTAAAAAGGCAGCCACTGCACTCTTGCAGGTAGAGCTCAAGAGAATTTACATGCATTTCCAATTACTGTCAACTTCTGTTATGCACAGAAGAAACTGTAATCTTGGAGGCATAAAAAAAGGCAGAAAATTGCAGCAGTAATATGGGCAAAGTGAAAGAGACACAGTAAGAGTAAGGGAATTTTCCTGTAATTCTTATTCCTTGGTTAAGAATGTATGCATACTGGTATAAAAAGCAGCCAATTGTCTTTGCAGATCAATTCTTTTAGGATATTTTAAAACCTTTTAAAAAATTATCTTTTAGTATTTTTGATTTTAGGATTGGGAAGCTGACAAGCTACAGTTGTTCCTGAGCTTATAAACAGGACATTATATTTTAGTTAATAAAAAAAAAGGACCTTCTTCCTCTTTAAATAATTATTATTCACATTACCCAGGCTTGGTTGTGTCATTTAAAACACTAATTAGCTGTTAAATGCAGTAGCAGAAAATATATTCCATTGAGAGAACCAATGTTAATGTAAATCATAACAGTTAATGACTTTACGGGAAGTTTATTTTCTCTGTTATGTTGAAGTCCATGTATAGTAATGTCAATACAATGATTTAGTAGAAATATGTTCTGTAGAAATCACAGACATGCTGTTCCTTTTAGGAGGATTATAGATGTTGAATAAAATTTATATATTTACCTGCATGGAGTATGATAAATATAGAACATTGTTTAAAAAAAAGAACAGTAATGAAAGAAAACAAAAAATCCCCCAAATGCAACTGATAAACAGGGCATCAGGAATCTGGATTTCTGAATCTGGTCTATTGACAGAGGGTGGTGATCTTCTTTCACCCATATCAGGTGATTTCTATACCACAACCCAAAACAACATTTTCCATAATAATTTCCCTTTTTCTGTCTGTGAATGTTTAGGAGTGTTAGAGGAACCTTGTTACAGATATTCTACTGTATGGCTAAGTTACTTATAAATGGATTCCATTTTAATGTTTTAAAGGAGATACAGCTGATACTGTCCTTCTCATTGTTTCGTATTTTTAAAAGAGGTGGCTAAAGAATGAAATTCTTTTCCTCAATAAAATTCTTAAATGTTATTTTATAAAATGGCCCTGAATTTTTACCAAGTGTTGAATGATAGTGTCTTTAAAATACTGATTTATTTGTTTCAATACTGTTAAAAGCATAAACAAAATGCTGAAATTAGAAAAATGCTGAAAGAAAAGCTCTATTGTGATGTTTGTTTCAAGTGTTAGCTTTTCATCACAGGGTGTTTCCAAGTCTTTGATCCTCTTCTTTTTGGAAGAATAAGTGGGCTTATCTTTTGTTATCCAGAAGGTTTTTCTCCATTATCTCCTTTCTCTTCTGTATTCTCCACACTAATTTCCCTGGCTGTAGCACAATCCCTATGAACCTGGGATTGCCCTCCACAGTTGCCTCAAGACTTGCCTGAATTATTCTTAGACTAGGATATTAAGAACACAATAGAGGAACTTATCCATCAAGAATAATTTCCATGGGGTGTCCCAATGACAACTGAAATTTTCTGCTGATACAGTATCAATCAGCTCATCTCTGCACAGTATCCAGTCACATCCCAAATTCCAAACCAGGTTTTATTTTATCCCCAAAATTTGTATGAGAACTCTTACCTTGAGAGCACTGCAGTTTCAGTCCTGGATTTCACCAGTGGTACCAGTGCCATCACCATTCCTGGAACCTCTGGACCATGACCCACAGGGAAGTACTTTTGAGCTACCTTTTTTATGTGAAAGCAGTGGCAGCTGAAATAGCAACAATAAAAGAGGTCACTGCCCAGCAGGCTGGTGTTCCACAACAACCCCCTTTCCAATGCAGCAAGATATACCTTGAAGCAATGGTATCCACTTGGCAGAAAGCCATGTCCTTTCTAAGCTCTGCATCTGCTGTGACTGACATAGCTTCCCAGACAGAGTTCTGATAAGAACATGCTGCCGCCCAGGTGTCAGGCTGAAGGGTGTGCCCTGCTCTTATGCCAGGACCTGACGGCAACAGTGAGCACACCTGTGGGAGGTGCGCCCAGGTAGAGGAACTCCTCAGCTTAGTGTCAGAGCTCTGGGAGGAGGTCAGTAGGCTGAGGAGTATCAGGGAGTGAGAGAGAGACAGACTGGGGCAGGCCCAGCAGGCAGACAGGACACATGATGCAGATGACTCTCAGTCCTCTCTCTGCCTGGCGGAACCCAGTAACTTAAGGGATAGGGGGCAATGGCAACAAGTTCCTGCCCGGTGCAGCAGGCAAATCTTGTCCATGACTACCCCACCTTCATGGGTGCCCTTGCCTAACAGTTATGAAGCTCTGCAAGTGGAACAGAACAATGGCGAGGACAATGGTTCATCTAGGTTGGAGGTGTTGCTGAAGTTAAGTTGGCCTGCACCCTGCACCAAAACCACTTCCATAAGCTAAAAAAGATGGGTCATTGTCACAGGAGACTCTCTGCTGAGGGGAACAGAAGGCCCAGTATGCCAACCTGGCCCACTTCTTAGGGAAGTCTGCTGCCTTCCTGGGGCCTGGGTTAAAGATGTGAAGAGAAAGCTTCCTACCCTGGTATGGCCCTCAGATTATTATCCATTACTGATTTTCAGGTAGGCAGCGATGAAGTCGCAACAAGAAGTCTGAGGGCAATCAAGAGGGGCTTCAGGGCCTTGGGACAATTAGTTAAGAGATCAGGAGCACAGCAGTGTTCTCCTCCATCCTTCTAGTTGCAGGGAATGGTGAGGGAAGAAACAGGCAGACCCAGCAGATCAATACCTGGCTCCGAGCCTGGTGTCACTGGCAGAATTTTGGATTCTTTGATCATGGGTCAGTCTACACAACACCAGGCTTGCTGCTGATGGACAAGGTACACCTGTCTCAAAAGGGGAAAAGGAACTTTGCACAGGAGTTAGCAGGGCTCACTGAAAGACCTTTAAACTAGATTTGAAGGGGGAAAGGGATAAAACCAGGATTGCTAGAGATAAGCGTGGGGGCAGCACGCCAACGTTTGAGGGACAATACGCTAGCAAGGTCCTTCGTTCTGCCATCTCAGTGGAGATAGGGATGGAGATCCATGCAGCAGCAAAGATGCAGGGGTTATTGATGTGTTAGAAACCATAGAAGTGCCTGAGAATGGTCACATAGGAATTAGGGCTTCTTCTCCCAAAAAGGTGGCGGGATCAATAACCAATTGAAGTGCATCTACACCAATGTAGACAGAATGGGCAACAAACAGAAGGAGCTGGAAGCCATCGTGCAGCTGGAAAATACGACATATTTGCCATCATGGGAACATGGTGGGATGACTCACACAGCTGGAGTGCTGCAACAAATGGCTATAAACTCTTCAGAAGGGGTAGGCAAGGCAGGAGAAGCAGTGGGGTATCTCTGCATGTTAGGGAGTGTTTGGATTGTCTAGAGCTTAATTATGGTGACAATAAGGTTGAATGTTTATGGGCAAGAATCAGGGCAAAGGCCAAAAAGGCAGATATCACAGTGGGAGTCTGTTATAGACCACCCAACCAGGATGAAGGGGCAGATGAAATATTCTATAAGCAGCTGGGAGAAGTCTCATGGGGTACTTCAACTTACGAGATGTCTGCTGGAAATACAATACAGCAGAGAGGGAACAGTCTAGCAGGTTCCTGGAGTGTGTGGAAGATGACTTCATGACACAGTTCATGAGTGAGCCAACTAGGGAAGGCGCCCCACTGGACCTGTTGTTTATGAACAGAGGAGAACATGGGCATAGCGATCATAAAATGATAGTTTTCGGTTCCTGGAGAAGTAAGGAGGTGGTCAGCAGAACTGCTACCCTGGAATTCCAGAAGGCAGACTTTGGCCTGTTTAGGAAACTGGTTGACAAAGCCCCTTAGGAGGAAGTCCTGAAGCGCGAAGGAGTCCAGGAAGGCTGGATGGTTCTTCAAGAAGGAAGTCTTAAAGGGGCAGTAGCAGGCCATTCCCATGTGCTGAAAGAGAAGCCGTCAGGGAGGAAGACCAGCCTGGCTGATAGACTGGTTTGGCTGGAACTCATAAGCAAAAAGGAGAGTTTATGACCTTTGGAAGAAGGGGCAGGCAACTCAGGAGGACTATAAAGATGCCATGAGGCTATGCAGGGAGAAAATTAGAAGGGCCAAAGACAACTATAACTTAATCTGCCTGCTGCCGTAAAAGACAATAAGACATGTTTCTGTACTACAAATGTTTCTATAATACATTAGCAACAAAAGGAAGGCTAAGGAGAATCTCCAGCCTTTATTGGCTGGGTGCGGGGGAAACATAGTGACAAAGGATGAGGAAAAGGCTGATGTACTTAATGCCTTCTTTGCCTCAGTCTTTAAGAGTAAGACCAGTTGTTCTTGGGGTACCCAGCCCCCTGAGCTGGAAGACAAGGACAGGGAGCAAAAAGAAACCCTCATAATCCAAGGGGAAATGTTTAGTGACCTGCTACAGCACTTAGACACACAAGTCTATGGGGCTGGATGGGATCCACCCAAGGGTACTCAGGGAGCTGGTAGAAGTGCTCACCAAGATACTTTCAATCATTTATCAGCAGTCCTGGCTAACCAGGGAGGTTCCAGTTGACTGGAGATTAGCAAATGCAATCCTCATCTACAAGAAGGGCCGGAAGGAAGATTTAGGGAACTACAGGCCTGTCAGCATGACCTCAGTGGCACGGAAGGTTATGGAGCAGATTATTTTGAGTGCCATCACACAGCATGTACAGGACAGCCAGGGGATCAGGCCCAGTCAGCATGGGTTTGTGAAAGAAAGGTCCAGCATGACTAACGTGATCTCCTTCTATGACAGGGTGACCCACTTGGTGGGTGAGGGAAAGGCTATGGATGTTGTTTACCTGGATTTTAGTAAAGCCTTTGACACTGTTTCCCACAGTATTCTCCTGGAGAAACTGGCTGTTCATGGCTTGGATGGGTGTGCTCTTCATTGGGTAAAAAACTGGCTGGATGGTTGGGTTCAGAGAGTAGTAGTGAACAGAGCTAAATCCAGCTGGTGGCTGGTCACGAGTGGGGTTCTCCAGGGCTCAATATTGGGCCCAGTTTTGTTTAATGTCTTTATCAAAAATCTGGAGAAGGGGATTGAGTGCACCCTCAGTAAGCTTGCAAATGACACCAAATTGGGCGGGACTGTTGATCTGTTTGAGGGTAGGAAGGCTCTGCAGAGGGATCTGGACAGTCTGGATCGATGGGCCAAGGCCAACTGCATAAGATTCAACAAGGCCAAGTGCTGGGTACCACACTTCTGTCACAACAACCCCATGCAACACTACAGGCTTGGGGAAAAGTGGCTGGAAAACTGCCCAGTGGAAAAGGACCTGGAGGTGCTGGTTGACAGCCAGCTGCACATGAGCCAGCAGTGTTCCCAGGTGACCAAGAAGGCTAATGGCATCCTGGCTAGTATCAGGAATAGTGTGGCCAGCAGGAGTAGGGAAGTGATCACGCCACTGTACTCGGCACTGGTGAGGCCGCACCTTGAATACTGTGTTCAGTTTTGGGCCTCTCACTTCAAGAAAGACATTGAGTTGCTGGAGCGTGTCCAAAGAAGGGCAAAGAAGCTGGTGAAGGGTCTTCACCATAAGAGCACAAGTCTTATGAGGAGAGGTTGAGAGAAGTGGGGTTGTTTACTCTGGAGAACAGAAGGCTGAGGGGAGACCTTGTTGCTCTCTACAACTACCTGAAAGGAGGTTATGGTGAGCTGGGTGCTGGTCTCTTCTCCTGAGTTACTAGTGATAGAACAGGAGGAAATGACTTCAAGCTGCATCAGGGGAGGTTTAGATTGGATATTAGGAAAAATTTCTTAACTGAAAGAGCGGTCAGGCGTTGGAAGAGGCTTCCGAGAAAGGTGGTGGAGTCGTCGTCCCTGGAGATATGTAAAAGATGCGTAGGTGTGGCACTTCGGGATGTGATTTAGTGGTGGGCTTGGCAGAGCTGGGTTAGTGGTTTGGACTTGATGATCTTAAGGGTCTTTTCCAACCTAAATAATTCTATGGTTCTATGATTCTAAGTCTTTGTTTGGTCTATACTGTTGAGCTATATTGGACCAAAAAGGGTAGAAGCAAGGTTCTCCACAAATGGTGGCGGCTGCAGAAATGTCAGCATCTCCTCTGAAAAGTGCTGCAGGCCATTTATTTCACATCTAGCTGTCCACTTGTTGGCTGCATGTTTCAGACAACTGTCTGTTATAATTACTAGAGGGAAATCTCCAGTCTTTTCTGACTAACCTTTTCTTAACTTCTTTATATCCCTATAGGCATCCAGGGATGGTAACAGAAGAAAAACCAAAGAAACCAAACCCACAAAACTAAACCTCATTCCTTTCACTATGACTTCCCTCTCTCTATAAATTAGTTCCCATATTGTATTCTTCATAATGCACAGAATGATGCTTGCCACTTCCCCAGATTTAATTGTCTTTAGAATCACAAGAGAAAGGTGGAGGGGAGGAGGGAAACAGGTAGCTATAACTGAACCTGTAGACCTCCTTCCCTCCTGCAGGAGCATTCAGCTCTCTAAAGTTTATCATAGTGGCCACTGATTATACACCAGCAGGCTCCTTAGGTAATAATTAAGGGTTAAACAGGTAATCTAATTCACATCATTCTTATGGATTTTATGCCTGAGACTTACACTTTTCATCATCAAGATCCCTTCTAGGGATCTATAATCCTCACAGATCATACTCCCATTTGAGTTCAGTTTTCCCTTTCGAATCTTTTCTTTGGCCCTGGCACGCCTAGAGGGTGTGGCAACACAGATCTATTCAGGCTCACTTTAATTATTAGTAACAAGATTTTGCTCTGAAATGATGTCATTCTCAACAATAAAATACAGGGTTCACAAATGCAAGTGAACAGTATTATTTTCTTTTCTTTCTACCACATGTTCTACCAACATAAATAACCTAAACGAGGCCAAAAGGAAGAAATATTTTAATAATGTTGTGGTTTTATCTTTTTAAAGTAACCCTATAAAGAAAGTAAATTTTAACAGTTGTTAAAAAGTACCTTTTTCTTGTGCAAAGCTGATCTCTGTTTGTTTTTAAATTGCTTTAGCAAAATATGCAACAGATAATATGTGATTTCCAGAAAAAAAAAACCTCAAAACCTATCCATGACTAATTGGGTTTACTTTATGAAACATTACAGTCAGATTCCAGACTCAATCATGGCCATTATGTGTTCCTTCATTTTTTATGGAACAATACATATCACCTTCTAAGAGTAAAGAGAAAAAAATACCCACTTGCTAATGAAAGTTATTGTATATACGTTATGGTACAGCTCAGTTAAAGCCATGTGCGAGTTTACCGCAGGAGGAAGGGCTCGGAAAGTGATAGCCACCAGAAACTCTCTTGTGGTCATACTGTTGTGTGTGCACTTAGAATCATACAAGGTGATAGAGACTATAAATCTGAATCGTCCTTCCAAAATAAAATTTATAGCCTTCCTTAGCCTGAACACTGGTGTTTCTTCAAGCACTCTGTATTCTGTAAATCACAAAATGTATTATTTTAATCATAGACAAGGGTTATACAGTTCTGCATCTGCATTCACCTGAACTTAATATATATGACCTCCATTATACCTTTTAAGATAAGAGCAGTCTTTTGTAAAATATGGGGATTGGCAGGGAGATGACATGAACATCACTGTAACCAGGATTTTTCCCTTGACTTTGTAGATTTAAACTACCTACATATGAAATGCTAAAATGAAGTAATTTGTAAATTATGTCTTGTAAATCATTTAACATCTGGAGAATTTAAGAAGAGATTAAATGTAATTGTTGTCAGTGTCTACTCTAGAGACCATTATATCAATGGGAGTCAGTTTATTAGTTCCAGTAGATTTTGCATCAGTCCCTAAACTACTCTAAACAATCAGAAATTCAGATTTTATTCTAATGGTTCTCTTATACTTTGCTTATGATCAATGTTTATTTTAAACTTCACAAATGAGATTAAAGCTTCATTGTAACTGAATAGATGCCATAGAACTAACTGAACCTTGACTATGAGTTTGCTGCAAGTGTTTTCGTGAAACACAGACAGTAGTAACAACAAAATTCATTGTTACTTGAGCAGTCACTATAATTGAGTGACAACATGAAGTCAATTGTTTTGCATCAGTAAGTCACCTAACAAATAGAAACATGCAGGGTATTCGATATACTGTCTTCCTACATAATGAGATTTACAAAAACACCTGCTTAAGTAATTTTAGACTGATTCACTTAGGAAAACAAAAACACAGATTAAAGACTAACAGGCTGTCAAATATATTTTCCATTTACTTTAATATTTGCTGTCTTCTATTCCTCTGGAAAACAATATGTGAAATCAGAAAACATTAATTTATTCTTCCGGCTAAACAATGGCCAAGTTGATTTCTTAGTTTGAGGTAATTAATTATTTAATTAATTATTCTCAAGTGGAGGATTAGAATGATAAGACTTGGCCTTAAGTATACTTCACCCTTTTGTTTTAAATCCTTGATGTACCTGTACATAACATTGCTATTGACATGTAAGGTATAGTTTGGGGAATAATGAAAATTTCATAGGAATTAGTTACAGCTTCCCATTCAAAGACTGTCAAGAAAGAGTTAATTACTACCTTCTCTCTCAAGATAGGAATTTGTAAGAATGCCTATGAACTTTTGCAAAATTAATTGAATTGTGGTATGCTACATACAAGGTCTTCTTTACTAAAATTGAGTTAATTTTGGCATTGAGACAGAAAGAAGAATAATTCTTAAAATTATTTTGAATTGACAGCTGTAGTTCTACATATTTTCCATCAAAACTAATTTTTTTTGATTGAAAGCAGGCAGAAAGACTGATTTCTATGGAAAAGCTAAGTTCTTTAAAAAAAAAAAAAAAAGCCAGTTTTATATAATCTGAAAACCTAAAAGGAGGGTTGTAGCTATGTAGTACAAGAGGCGAAAGCTGTCCAGAGAGCCTTGGCTATAGAACTGAGTAACAGTCTGAAACACAGGTACAATGGTTTCCATGGGGCACTGTGTTAACCAGTCGTACGTCATGTGTTTCAATGGCACAAAGCACACTACAGACCCAGTCTCAAATGTGTCCTCTATATTATCCTGGAACCAAAATCAGAAGGGATTCCAGTCATTACTTTCAGATTAGAAACTGAGGCAGAGAGTAATTGATTTCTTCGGCATCGTAGAAGGCTGTGCAGACCTTGAAGCCGAATCTTGCCTAATTTGGCAATAGTCCTAAGATCAGAGTATCAGTTACATTGTATTTCAGGTTGTGAGTGTTCTGTAATACCATCCTTAAGGACATTTTTACATGGAGGAAGAATATTCCAGATTCCTGTATTATGTGCCCAATTTTAGCACTAATGTGCTATATAAAGCTGGACAAATAATTTCTTTCTCCCTCACATTTTCCTTTACCATCAAAAGGTTAAAGATTTGTGCCTCTCTCTGTGATGTCCTTTCAGAACTATGTTCTATTACTGCTAATAATTACTGATTGTTTATTTTAAAGTAATTCAGGAATAGCTTTAAATTCATGGATTTCATAAGGAAAAAAATCTTTGCTTTTTTTTTTTTCTTTTTGGTAATCCCTTGCTGTACCCATAAATGTTACATATTTTACTGATTTATATTTATTTGCACACAGTATCACATAGCTTGGCAATTGCTAGCAGAATCTAGTTCAAGAACTATTAAAAGCTTATGCTGTTGGATAATTGTATGATATATAATATTAGTCCTAAAAGAACTATAATAAAAATAAAGGGATCTTCCTTAGCTCTGAGAGGGGCAGGGAAGTATCAATCAACTGGTCATCAGTGTGATGCAGCTCAATGTTATCCAAGGATGCAATGAATTATGTGTTATTGGTAAGGATAGGAAAATACACATGAGGTGTTCATTAAACACCACAGTTATTTTGGAGGGAGATGGTTCCCGAGGTTAACTAGGGGAATGACTTAGCTACCCCATAAAGGGAATAGAATAGAATAGAATAGAATAGAATAGAATAGAATAGAATAGAATAGAATAGAATTTCAGTTGGAAGGGACCTATACTGATGATCTACTCCAACTGCCCAACCAATTCAGGGCTGACCAAAAGTTAAAACATGTTATTAAGGGCAGTGCCCAAATACCTCTTAAACACTGGCAGGCCTGGGGCATCGATCACCTCCCTAGGAAGCCTGTTCAAGTGTTTGACCACCCTCTTGGTAAAGAAATGCTTCCTAATATCCAGCCTAAACCTCCCCTGGTACAGCTTTGAACCATTCCCATGTGTCGTGTCACTGGATACCAGGGAGAAAAGATCAGCACCTCCCTCCCCACCTCCCCTCCTCAGGGAGCTGTAGAGAAAATGGAAAGACCTTGTTTGTTTAGCCTAGCCAAATGAAAGTTGACAAAACTTTATTGAGGTAAAAGTTAAAGAATAACATAAGTACACAATTAGATAGATCCTGTAATAAAATACAGAAACACACACTGATAATGAATAAATTTAATTTCTAACCCCGTGAGGTAAAATTTATGATACAGTTTTATGGTCTGCAGCACAGGACTTATTCCACTTTCTGAGATCATCCAGGAGTTATATTTGGCAAATCTCCTATCATTGCAAGAACTCAGGATATTGGCAACATCCATGGTATTTTGTCTCTCCTTCCTAGTGCATTAAAGTTATGAATTTTGATCTTTTATGACATGTCGTTTGTTCATTGCAAAAGGTGAATTTAGCCTGTATTCAGCAGACCCTTCTAATCTGGACTTCTATTACATGACGATGCAGAATTTTGGATGGTATGGTACTATCCAGTTCTGTGTTCCGGGTTGTAGAAAACTAACCTAATAACTTCATTGAAAGATTTCAAAACTTGCTCCAGATTGTAGCTGTCTGTAAGTGTGTCACCCTGGAAACAAAATCACAATGCTTTCTCCCGTCCAACATTTGATGCTAATAATAGTAAACAAAAAAAAAAAAACCCACAATGTCTTTCCATGCATTTAATATTTTATTTTATTTAAAAAGGTTAAAATGGGAACAAATACAACCAACTGAATTACTGTAGTTGCTCAGCTGGGTTACTAGAGTTACGAGCCATTTTTCTTCATCGTTTAGCTGGATCACTGTTTTGTAGTGACAAAGTTAAAATTGCCTTTCCTCACAAAGACAGCAAAAACAGCTTTTCCTCCTCTGAGCAAGTAATGAGATTGAACTCAGGTCTTACAGAAATGTATTTCAGGTGTTTGATTATTTCTGAAATGTGTAATGGGAGAAGTTAGTGAAAAGAGCATTTTGGGAATGGAGGATCATCACTGTATGATACGAGGCACCTGATAGAACCCTTGCAGCCTCCCACAGACTAAGCTGTTTTGCATAGCACTGCTGTTGTCTTCAGAGGTGCATGATCCATCACCTCCTCAGCAGGAGGTATGGGAAATAAGAAACTATAGGAGGGGAAAAGAACAGTAGTAACAATAATAACAGGATAACAACAAGAATAAAACAGTAGCAGTGAGTATTTGCAAGTCAGGGATAATGCGTTCTATCTCAATCTTGCTGAGTTTGCAAGCGTTGCAAGGCTGTATTTTGACACATGCTGTGAGATTCAAACCATTCAGCAAAGGATAAGGAAAGAATACCTGATATGACTTTCTGCAAGGCCTTTTCATAGACTCCAGTGGCAAATTGAATTTATATGCTGATTTAAAAAAGCACTAAACAAAAAAAAAACCCACCCAAAACAGAAATAAAAACTTAAAAAACAGTATTAATGCTAGAGAGATGAAGGTGAATAATTTTTTAATTCATCTCTGTTTGTTTCTATTCCCAGTTTCTCCAAGTTGCTACAGTCTCACCAGTACACTTCTGCAAAAGGAACAGACTTGCATTCTATTTTATACTTGGAATTTTGCAGATTGTGATTAGCTCTAAAGAATTCGCTCTGCCTTTATCTTCTATGTTAACATATCATAAAGCAGTAGCACAGCAACCTGACGAGAGTTACACATTCCCATCTGCCTGAGAATATAAGAAAGTGGAATTCAGGTCAAAGTAGGAACAGGAGGAAGAGTGAATTCTCTCTTTCCTGAATGGTTTCAAGGATACCTCCAGGAAATATGTTGCTCAGTGTTTCTCAGTTCATTTGCTTCTGTTCTGTGACTACTTTGTGGATAATAAAAAAGCCCTAAGGAAGGACCCTTAAAATTGCTGTTTGCAGTTGCATTTCCCTTGCTTGGCTGCTGCACAGCTTATCCAGGGTACTATGTTAGTTTGAAGTCCACAGGCATTTCAGCAATTACCAGCAGTTTCACCCTCACTGAACTGCTCCTTCCAGTGAAGTGGTAATGAACTGAAGTTCACAGATTATTTTTCCAAGCTTTACAGCTTGGGCCAAGGACATGCGACATTAAGAAATTATACTTTGCAGGTACACAGTCATGTGACAGTTTCCCTTGGTATTTGAAGATGTTTAGTTTCATGCTAAGTACAAACCAATAGCAAAAGCAAACCCAAAAGCACTAGCAGTCAGAAATAGTGTCAAGGAGCATTTGCCTTTGATATTAAAACTTGTTTGTGTATGTGTCATAGGATCGGAAGAAACTTCATACATCCTCTAGCCCATCCTCCAGACCAACATATACATAAATTATTATTTCAAGTAACATGGTTGTAAAAACTTCAGATGATGATCCCAAATTGTCAAGGAAACTTGATCCAGAGCTTACCCAAAGCTGTTACAGAACTGTGTGAGTTGTCTTGGGTTAATTGCTGTAATCCGGTATTGTTTTACTATACTGACATCAGAGAAAAATACCGTAGTACCATTTTGTTGCTAACTTTAAATGAGAACAAGAGTATTTATTCATGAGATACTGTTACAGCTTCATCCAAATATAAAACTTACAGATCGTTTAGACTGTTAAGAAAAGCTTCATCCCATCCTTAAAATGGATTTGGCATAGCTGAGGAAACAATCTTTTTATGATCCTACAAAAAGACATACTGAAACTGGGAGAAATACTGGCAATTCAGAGTCTTGGAGCACAACCCAGCAAGCCATGGGTGGAAAACACAGGATAGGAGCACATAAAATGCAAAAGTGATCCAAAGAACCTCATGTACTCACTCAACATTATTTGACAAGCAGTGATAAAGAATAGTCTTTGACCTACATACAAAAAATAAATATACCTTTTTGATTACTGCATCCTACTCTGTAGTTCTGTAGAATTTGTACTTCTCTTTGGAACTGCAAGTCAAGAGGTCATTAAAAAATTGAAAAGTTAAAAGACATTTTTTTTCATTGGGCATTTCAGAAGAAATATTCAGTAACAGCAAGTCACAGTTGGCTGCTTTGGCTGTTTTCATGATGTGGTGTGAGTCAAACATACTACTTCCAGCATCTAGCATCCACAGTGAAAAGGAGTGGCTGAGGGATCAAAAGAAATTACTGAGAAAAATTGATAAAGAAGGGACTCCATGTATGAGACATGCTTGCGACACAGGTATGGGTTAAATCCAGTCCAGAAGACTATGTGAACTGTTGGAAGAATATTGCTGCCAACCTTAAGCATTCCTGCTGAAAGGACGACTAGCCAGATGTAACCCTCAACTCTCTTCTTTAACTATCTGAATACCTGATTCCTGACAATTCATTTAATACCTGACACCTGACAATTCCCCACATTCAGACTCTGAGAAAATCCTAACAAAATTGAATGAGAGAAATATGAGAGAACAGATGTTGCCACTGAGCCTTCTTTTGCACAGACAGCCTACGTACTTGACACTAGGAGAATTCTGCTTGTACGAAAGAAACAAGAAGTTATTTGATTTAGCTCTGAGGCTAGCTGAATCTCAATGTACAGTCTTAGACCAACATTGCTGCAAGAACTGGCTTCGTAATTGTAACTGATTTTTTGAGAGGAGGGTCCCAAAGACTAATAAAAGCTTCATAAATATAATAGCTTAGATAAATAACTCATCAAACAAAAGATAATTAGCCTGAAAAAGTAACAAAGTTGCCAAAGTGCCCAGGATGATTATATATTTTGGTTCTAATTCACAATGGAGAAGTACTTTACAGTAAGCAGCTAGAAGATGCAAGGATATAAGAAGAAGAAGCATAAGAGTGGCACCAGGAATAATACTTAAGTTTCTCCCTTATGGCAGTAAAGTTCCATAGTCAGCACTGAAGAAAGTGACTTTTCTATGATTATGTGTCATTATTCTGAGAAGCAAAATAAATCAGCTTACACCGGATGTCATCCTGCAGCAGCTGGGCTGCTTTAGGTACCTGTGCTACCTACCCTTACACTTACCTGAGATATAGCTGTGGTCCACTTGAAACAATATACAATTGTCCTTAAAACAACTCCAGACATTTTCAAGAGGTTAAAATAAAATTATGTCCTTAATCAGATTACTCCTGATGTTAGCATTTGTTCAGAAGTCAAAATTTCTGTTATCCATCCCCTCCGAGTACACTTATTTTGACCATTTCTGGGGGCTGAGACTTTTGTTACAGGCATAATCAGTTCTGTTTTTGCTTGATACCCCTTCTAAAGAAAAAGTCCTGTGATTTATTCATAGCAAAGTAAGCCTATTAAAGTGTCAAAGGTTGAGAAATGAGAAATACTGGTACACTCATCAAAATGTTTTTAGTTGGGACATGTTGTGTTATAGTTTAAAAAGAGATTAATTGAAAGGGATTATTTATAGTGACTGTTTTCATATAGCCTGATTGTAATTTAACTTGCTTGTGTAGGGTGTTTTTGGGGTGGGTTGATGGGAAGCTGATTAATAAGCACAGCTGTCTCAGTGGTAACATGCAGTTTCTTTTAAAAATCATTACTGTATTTATATTTGGTACCATCACTATTGACAGTGATTAGGAAAAGAATCTACTGCATCTATGATTAAAATAAAATTGATAAGACATTTTTATGTAGTGCACAGGGACATTATTTTTAGCTTAGTGGTTTATGGAATTGTGTCAGTGTTTGCTGATATTACAAAGTGGAAAGTAGCTCTGAACATTCAATGACAGAATAGTTCTCTGCTAGAGAACTGCCTATCTGCTTTCCTTATTAGGGCAGACTAGAAAGCCACTTTTATTTACTATGTTTGTATCTCTGTGATAATAATATTTGACATAGGGATTTTTTAAATTTTTCTTCAGGAATTCAATTTGTGAGTGATAAGTATAGAATATGAAGTATCAGATCAGTACTAACTTTTCTTGCAGATAAAAGATTTACTGCTATGAAAAGTTTGATGAAGTTGACTGCTGAATTCATACGGTAAGGGTTTGCGTACTCTCGGCCTTCCTTTCATTAGCACTTGTCCAAAGCTATATAGGGCTTTGGCATTAGAAGGAAATTGAAGGGGGGTTTAATTAATTTTTTTTTTAATGAACCGCATGCTGAGTCAGAAAGCTCAGACACTCAGAGAGGTAACCAATATTCTTCAAGTAAGAACGGTCACTTATTCGTGTTTTCTTTTTAATTAAGAACTGTCATGGGTTAGTTATTTCTAATTGCTGTACTGTCCCCAACTTTGTAAAATCATCCAGTTAAATCCATAACACCTTGCTCCCCACTGCAACTCTATAAACTCAGAACAGTTCTTATGAATCCAAAGAAAAGCAATATTGGATAAAACATCCAAAAAAATTTACAGGAGATACATTATTGTTTGGTAGCTGCCTTAATTCTGTGAAAACCGGTCATTAAGAAAAAAAGTTCTTTTTTAAACATCATACTGTTCTTTCAGGTATTGTGTCCGAGCAGGCCAGGAGCAACTGCAGTGGAGTCATATGCCTTGTATTGTGATCATACACAAAACTTGATTGATTTATGCTATTTTTGCTGGATTGAAGTCCTGCTCCAATTGAAATCTTTGCATCTTTCACATTATCTCTCCATCTTTCACATTAGATGTTGATCCAAGATATTAAATAGCCTCTGGCAGGTTCATAACGATGGGGTAATACCACTATGGGCATATTAAACGAGAACTCAGGCAGTTGCATTCTTGCGTCTCACACACCTCAGGAGTGCTGCGCACATATTGTTCTGAGCTGCTGCTTAGTGTCTGTTTACAAGCCTTGATGACAACACCAGCAACTGAAATTGCCCTTATTTTAGCCAACTGCCAATGTATGCAGTCTCTTTCACAAATACATAGGCAAGCAAGATTTTGCTTTGTAGACTAAGAATAGTAACTTGACTGTAATTAAAATATAATTTCAGAGCTAGTGGCTGCATGAAGTAAATGTTGGCCCTTCAGAACCAAGCTTCTATTTCCACATGTAACTTCTAAGAAACAGATACTTCCTTTATTAAACCCAGACTGTCAGATATCAGAAAGGAATTGTAAGATACAAATATCATCCTGTCAAAGCATGGGATGGAGCCTCTAACACTCATGCCATTTTGCTCTTCCTGAATTCTTAAGGTTGCTAATGATAGCCCTTGGGAATAGAAACTACAGGTCCTTTCTTTATCACTGGCAAGAAACCTTTCGGTAACTGATTTTGTCTGCCTTTATGGAGAAGATCTGTACCACTCTTTCAGGAAGCAATGCAGAATCTAAAATTTCATTAAGAGCACAGGTCACTTTTTGTTTTCTCAAGCAAATCTCAGTATCTAAATTACAAAAAAGAGAAGAAAGAGATAGAAATAAACACTGGTGTTGATGCACAGCTCCTTATTGCAAGGTTTTTCAGAAACATTTTGCAAATTTATCTTGAAAGAGACCACATAGTAATAGTTCAGTGCTAGTCTTTGTTATGTCATCCGTGGTTCACACAGGAGTCAAAATACGAGTCAGTGAATAAAACTGATTGTCCCTCTTACCTCTGAGTTACCTTTGTAGGTTCCAACAAATTACAGGAACAACCCAAGAAAATATGTCCTGAAGTAGATACATAGAAATTAATTTCTATTTTATAATCAAAAAAGGAATTGAGAACTTGTTGAAGTTAAGAAAGTAATATCAGAATATAAATTTCTGAAGAAATGAGACTTCACTCTACTTTCCACAAGAAAAAAATAAAATGTAAGTGAAAGTGTTATCTGCAGTAGCTGTAATGCTTTCTTTGAACAATAAAAAAATCTGAAAACATAAAAACTGTCCAGACCAGTTATTATGAGGTCAGCATGATAGCATAATTTGCCACAGGATTTAAAGTTTATGTTCACTCAGAGGGATTCAGGGCTGCTATTTGATTACGATTAGTGTCAGTGACTAAAGGACAGTTCCATGCAGTAATCTCTCTATGATGCATATATACAGTCATTCATATGAATGTTTTTTCCTGAAGCTGAGAAAAATCTCAAAGAAGCATTAACTTAAAAAAACCCCAAATTAGATAGAATAGAGAATGGAAACCAAGTTCTGCAATACAAACAATTTGACAAGTCTAACAGAATCCACCCAAACTGAGGGGTAAAATGATGATAGAAATTAATAATTAATTTTAAAGAGATAAAAAGTAAAAAATAGATGTCACCACCCTTAGATATCAAGGATGACATACAGAGATCACAAAGCTTCTAAGGACCCCTAGGATGTCAGGTTGTTTGCCATTCTAAGTGTATTTCTGGAATTGTCTCATGGACTATACAGATCTTAGGAAAGCCATTGCACTAGCTGAAGATTGTATGGTTCAAAAATGGATTAAAATAAAAGAGTATTCAAGTAATACATTTATTATAAGTATTTCTGTACCATAATTGCAACAAATCAATGATAATATTCTAAAAAAAAAGAAGAAAAAAACCCAATTCACCACGAAGTTAGTCAATATTTACAAAATATAAGCCTTTTGATACACACGGCCTGAATTATTAGCTCACAAGTGTCCAGTAGGATAGTAGAAGATATTTCAAAGCCCACTTATACTTTTTAAAAATTTAGTTAGGCAGAAAGATTTAGAAATTAGCCCAGGGCTTAGAAAAGATAAATTTTTAATGGGTTAACTGGTCTGTTTGGATGTAATGGACTTATAGGGATATGGTGTTGCATGAAGTTCTGATTAAAATATAATATAATACAGGTAATCTGTTTAAATAGATTAAGAAATTACTAACAATTAATCCTGTAAGGCATTGTAAGATCTTAGTATTTGATGTATTGTTAAAGTGTTATTTGATTATTTGTAAATAAACTGACCTTTCTTTTCTATCTATCTAAGGCAGGAGCCAGACTCCCCTGGAAAAGCTGAGGGCAACAAAAGCTTAGATAAGGAGGGCGATAGTATATAGGGAGAAACTGGGGCTCAGTATCATGACGTGTCACTATTCCTGCCAAGGAAAATTATCACTGGTCTTCACCTAGGTGGACGAGCCACCTATACTTAACCTGGAAAAAGAACATGTAGAAATTTATATATGTTTGATAAATAGCCATCATGAGGTTGACAAGGGCAGTAATATACATTTTGTTATTCAAAACTTCAACCAAAAAATAAATTCAGTAAAAACAAATTGCTGAGATACAAAAAAATTACGGAGCAGGGAACAGGGAGGCATCCATACAAAGTGATTGGGGTTAACTTGGGCCAAGCCTTTCTCATCAGACACAAAGTATTCATCTAGCAAAGAAGCCACACGGGCCACCATTACAGAAGTAATGAGTGCTCATGGAAGAGCTTTGGGGAGGAGGAGTTACTTGGATGCTTTGTCCCAGAAATCTTTCTCAGAATTGTTGCTACAGCAGCCAAGTAACTGTTACTTGTGGCTCCTTATCTGATGAGGCAGAAAACAGGGTTAACGGCTGTGTTGAATGTGTAAACAACGGAGAACTTTCTTTGGCTTCTAAGTTATTGACTAATTTAGGCAAAGACTAAGCCTTTGACTTCTAAGAAATTTTCACAGATTAGCCCCCTGCAACATCCCAAAAACCTCTTAAATTGAGGTTTACTAAATTTCTTAATATTGTAGGCAAATTAATATCTAAATTACTATCTCAAAGTCACTCAAAAATCTTGCCTATAAACTTATTTTCTCTACAGATTTATCTCTAGAAATTCACTGTAGACTTTCCCTTGTAGACATACTCCTGTATGGAGAAGAATTCAATTCATGAGAAGCTAAGACAAAAAATTCAGCAACTCATCAGTCCGCAGAGAGCAGGTTTGCTGTGCTTCCTACTACTGTAGGAGCTTTGGGCATCAGAAAAAGTATGCATCAAAATAATAATGGCCTAATGGGTGATGTAGTTCCCATGTGATATCTTGACCATTTTAGGATAAGTTTCCTGGCTGCATTTTTGACTCAAAAGTTCAGGAGCACAGCTTCTTCTATCTTGCAGAGTCTGTGTCCAAGATTAGGGAAAGAAGTAACTTAGAAAATCTGTTTTGGATTTATGCAACATGAATTCCTTGAAATATATCATACTTGTCTGGCATCTATTTCAGAAGAAAAGCATATATTTGTGAAAAAGTTGGAGAGCTCTTATGTGGATGAAAAAGTTCTGAAAGGATACTGCATTATGAGTTTATAGACAATTCAATACAATCGATAAATGAATGCAAGTAAAAAATTCCAGCCTACAAGCCAGCAAAAACTCCTAGCAATGACTAGTCATGTATCTTAGACAAAAGAAAAAAAAAAGAAGGGTGCTAATATGAATTTAGAGAAGGAAAAATAGGTGATGGAACATGATTTTGAACAAATTCTGTGTTGAAACTAGATAAATTATTTTCTGGAATCTTTCATCCAGCTAGAAAATATTACTTTAAAATCCTCAGATAAATCCCTCTAGAAACACACAATTTTAACTGATGTGTATTCCCAAGGAAGTCATCCCTATTACATCACAACATTGAGAAAACTGGTCAGGAAATGAAAGTTGACCAGGAAAAACAAACAGAAACATGCATTTTAAAATGACTGCAATTGCAAGCTGCAAAAAAAAGTATCCAAAGTCCTTCACTGCATATATATTCCAGCTAAAACTATTTTTGTGAACACAGTGTAAATTGAATTTCAATTTTCCATCTGAACAATAAATTCTTCAATAGCCTAATATCTCAGGAATGATGTCTTGCTGTAAGTACAGTACTGAAAGGAAGCAGTTTGAAGTGTTAACTGTTGTGAGGGATGTTTTATGAGTATATTCACCTTGCATTTTAGGCTGGATATGGTCTTTAATTCCTGTCCTAAACTGAAGAGTTGCTGCACAGCTAATAAACATGGATGGATGAAATTATCCTTGTGTGCAGACTATAAATCAATTTGTAAAGCTCTTCAAGATGCTTAGGGGTGAAATATGTCATAGAACATTATCACAGTATTGTGTGAGCATCAGCCCTTCTTTCTATGTTATTCCCATAAGGTATCCATAATAGCATCATCTTATGATCAGGCAATGACAATATATATCAGACTGAGGCATTGGGATGGTTTTTACCTCAGAATAGGGTGACATCAAATCTCTTTTCAAGAGTATTGAGCAATTTTAAGCTGTACTTTGGACTAATGGCAAAATAAGAGCATGCTATTTTGGATTATGATAAAAAAATTGAAAAAACCTAACTTAGTGTATAGATATAGGAAGAAAGTACAAAATAAGACATTGTAGTATTTTGGATAGAATATTTTAGATGCCCATTCAAATATTCATTATACCAATAGATATCAACAGGACCACAGGCAGGAGATGGAGGGAAAGGATTATGTTCCTCTGTTCAACATTTTTGGGAGTACATCTAAATACTGCATCCAGTTTTGAGTCTCCCACACAGGAGAGACATTGATAAACTGGAATAAGTTCAGCCAGTTGGGTCTGGAGCACTTGCTTTGTGAGGAGATGCTGAGGGACTGGGCCTTACTCAGGCTGGAGATGAGAGACTTTGAGGGCACCTGACAGCAGCGTGCTCATGCCCAAGACGGGGTTAGCAAGAACGGAGAGCCATGTGGTGCAGTGAGAGTACAAGGAGCAGCAGGCTTAAGCTGAATGATGGAAGGTTCTGATCATATATAAGGAAGTTAATTCATACTGAAAATATTCAAGCATTGGAAAAAATTCCCCAGGGAGGCTGTGCAGTCTTCATCCTTGGAGATATTCAGAGTCTGACTAGGTAAAGCCCTGAGATATTTGGTGTGAATTCATTCTTGATCAATCTTTGAGAAGGAGACTGGATCAAAGACCTCCTGAGGTCCCTTCCCACTGCAGAGATACAGCACAGCACAGTGATCTGCCTAGATGTCCACATAGCCCCAGTGATTCCTTCAAGCTCTTGATATTTGCCAGTCAGAACACAAAGTAAAGCTTATTAGGGGTGTGAGATAGTCTGCTGCAGTCTGAGAGCACCTGATGGAGATTGGAGAAGGATCTTGGAAACAAAATTCTTAGGTTAAGGAATAAGCAGAAGAGACAGACTGTATTTTTTTTCCTAGCCAAAAAAAAAAAAACCAAAACCCCATACAAAACCCAAACACGCATATATAACCATAAAAAACAAGAGTAAAGCACAAAAGCAATTTCACTTACACTAGAAAATTATTCAGGTATATAAAAGTATTTTTAAAAAGCAAAATATGGCAAAAATGAGGGAGATTTCTCTCACACTAACTCTGCACATCTGACAGTTGGATGTTTAAAGCACTCTTAAAAAGACATATCTCTATCTCTCTGTATCAATATCTATATAATCTATACCTATCTATATATACACATTCAAATACAATCAGAGAGGATTTATCTCAAATCTCTTACCAAGTAAATGCTCAAAATATTTAATTATTTTGAGTCCTGGGCATCCTGGCTTTGTGAAAATTGCCAGGACATTTTCTTCTTCTGTCAAAATTATTTTTTTTAAAAGTATTTAATATAATTAATTAGAGGGTTGGGGTTTTTTTTTCCTTTTGCAGTAGTTTTTTCCCTCTAAAATAACTGCTAAAATCCTGTTTCATCCTCAAAGATATGAGATGATGATCTGGTTGTCATGAGTGTCTGAACAAACCAAACGGTTTGACTAAATTTGAAAAAAGCTCCCTCCCCTTTTTACATCTTGTTACCATTGTTTCCTGGCTGCGACAGAGTAGCCAAGACCCATATTCTCTGTGGAAATAATTTCCAGTTCTGCTTAATCCCAAACCAAATAGTTATGCCATCTCCTTTGCAACACTTCTGGTGTATGGATGACCCTGTACTGAATCCTGTCAGTATGCTAACCAGAAAAAAAAATAATTTTTCTTTCCTGGGTTAATTTTTGCTGGTTTAATGAACTGACTAGCTTACCTTCAGTTTATGAGTGCCAAAGCCTGTGCAAGAGTTCTGGGGAGGAAGAGAGCAAGTGAGGGCAGAGTGGGTGGGATGTATCTTCCATGTTCTCTGGGAGTGTAGTGTCAGATCCACCCAACCATTTCAACTGGCTCCACCTAAACTGATTTAAAATACAGATTCAAGGAACAGCTAACCCTGAGTGCCAGCTGCTGTGGGAGGTATGAATTCACCAAGATCCACCCAGCCTAGCCTACTCTAGCCATCAAACATCTCTTTTGATACAACGTTCAGATAAATGCATGGGTTTTGCATGTCACATAATTTCAGTAAACACTCATGCCATGTTCCTCTCTCTGTATACCAAGTTCATCATATTGCATTGCTCACAGAATTGAAGCAAAGTAATCTATTTGGGTGGAAATTAGAGAGTGCCTTGGCATCTGACCATTTGCCTCACAATTTTTTTCTTCTCCTTCTACGCCAAGTAAATATATTTGAATCTACTGACCCAATTAATAATGTTGATATACTTATATGCATAGTCTTTTCAGAATTTTATAGAGATATTTCTGCTTGGAAGATAGGCAAAGGTTCTTTGCAAATGTACCTCTTAATCTAAATTATTTTTGTTGTGTCAAGACTGCCTTTTTATTACAGTCTGAAATTATTGCACAATTTGATCAGATTCTTTATGGACTTTTCTTGTTTTTTCCTCCTTTCTGCCACATAAATAAATTTAGATTTTTATGTGTGTGTGTATTTAATCATTTCTAGGGTAGAAAATGTACCCTGAGAGAGTGTCTAAGGCAGTCAGGGAAAAGATTCTTCACATAGACCAATCTAATTTGTTAAGTTATCTGAATTTTGCAGCCTCATTTTTCTGTCGTGAAAAAGGTCTCTTAAGAGTAAGCAAGTTGATATTTTGGAAGCATGATCCAAGCAGGCTCTTATTATTCAGCCATAATATACCACTATAACAATGGTGTTCAGCTGTTGTTTCCTTAAAATAAATGCTTGATATCATAATAGAATTTATTTCTAAAATAGGAAAGATGACAGATTACACAATTATTTTAACCATACTGTGCTTTTAAACTCTATTGCTGAAAAAGCTTTTCTGGTCTGTTGTTATTGTTATTACTGTTATTAGTCTGGGTTTGATTTCAGTTTATTAGATTTATGAAGTCATGAAATACATTTGATGATATCAACTGGTGTGTTGAGTTTGGTATACAGGTTTATGTAGTCTACATTTCTTGCAAGAAGTATTTAAACTTTAAAATAGCAGTTCTTAATAATAATTTTCCTTTAAAATAATGACACTTAAACATTATTTAGCCTAAGTGACTGCTCTTTCAAATTTTTCAATATTTTTAGATTTTTAAACTTTTCTACTCCTTAGTCTAGAAAGATATTTAAGCACAAATCCTAAATGGAACTGCTAGTACTTACATGTATTGCTGAATTTGGCTTAGAACTAAAAGACTAATTTCATTTAAATGAGTAATGCTCTGGAGATTGACATCAGCTGGACCTGGATTTTAATGACAGTCTCCTACTTATTTCTTCCACCAATGTCAAGTAAAGCAGATTATTGCTTCCTTTATGAATTAATAAAAGCTTTTCATGTGCTTAATGATGCAAAGATTGGCTCATAGTAAAAAATATCCTGTCACTTGAAAAGATATCAGTGATGTTATCCAGTCAGTAACAAGCCCTGACAATTTTCTGTTGCAGTAATAATTGAAGACATTGAAACATATTTAAACTGTTCCTTGATTCAAACATTCCAAGAAATCTGATTATAATTTTTGGTTGGCAAGCTACTGATTTCATAGGGAACCTAGACAACACGCTATTTTTCTACAGGGCTCTGTTTTACCCTACTGTTAAACAGGATAGCAGCACTGAAACTATTACAATGTCCACATGTAAGGGTATGTGACGGTATGATGGCATTACCATTTGCTGATCTATGTGAGGAGATATTGAGAGCAGGTCAGAAGCTGGGTGGGAGGTGGGGATTTCTTGTTTCATTTGGTTTCTGAGTTGCTTGGTTTGGTTTAGATTTCTTTTTTGAAGGATTCTGATTATTATTGAAGACCAGATAATGCGTCCAGGTAAATGGGGATAAACACATATCCCCATGATTCTAAATTGTTTTCTTTGACCTTTAAATAACATCCAGAACTAAGTACTTAGGTCACAGTCCAACAAAGCACGTAAGTATGTGCTTAATTTTCCTCACTGCCAGTGCTTACAGGACTTCATAGATGATGAAGTTGGGTGGGTATGTTGATCTGCTTGAGAGTAGGAAAGTGATCGTGCCCCTATACTTGGCCCTGGTGAGGCCGCACCTTGAATACTGTGTTCAGTT
Organism: Phalacrocorax carbo; assembly: GCF_963921805.1. Classification (NCBI taxonomy): domain Eukaryota; kingdom Metazoa; phylum Chordata; class Aves; order Suliformes; family Phalacrocoracidae; genus Phalacrocorax; species Phalacrocorax carbo. Next base: position 88,363,832 of record NC_087514.1, on the reverse strand, counting down.
TTGGGCCCCTCAGTACAAGAAGTAGATTGAGTTCCTGGAGCGTGTCCAAAGAAGGGCAGTGAAGCCGGAGAAGGGTCTGGTCTGGAGAACAAGCCTTATGAGGAGGAGTTGAGGGAACTGGGGTTGTTTAGCCTGGAGAATAAGAGGCTGAGGGGAGACCTTATCACTCTCTACAACTACCTGAAACAAGGTTGTGGTGAGGCGGGTGTTGTTCTCTTCTCCCAAGTAACTAGCGATAGGACGAGAGGAAATGGCCTCAAGCTGCATGAGGGGAGGTTTAGATCGGATATTAGGAAAAACTTCCTTACTGAAAGAGTGGTCAGGCATTGGAAGAGGCTGCCCAGAGAGGTGGTGGAGTCACCACCCCTTGAGGTGTTAAAAAAACCGTGTTGACGTGGCACTTTCGGACATGGTTTAGGAGGCATGGTGGTGTTGGGTTAATGGTTGGACATGACAATCTCAGAGGTCTTTTGCAGAAGTGTTTTCCAACCTTAATGATTCTATGTTTCTATGAAATGTGACCCTATGAATGTTTTTATAAGTCTAATCTGTAATATAATATCTAATGAAGATGTTGCACTTTGTAAGAAGTAACTAATGCACAAATCATTCAGAGTCCTTGCAAATTATGATGCCTAGAAAACTGTAATTCTGGTTAATTCTTTCCCTCAGATTGTTTAGTTTTTCAGAAAGAGGTGAAAAATACTGGATGTGCAATCACCCAGTAATGTATAAAGACGGCAAAATTCAATGTTTTAGTTTATGAGAAAAACTGATCTACAGATATCTGATCAAAGAATTTTCAGAAGTAAAAGGTAGTTTGCCCAAAATTAAAATTTTATGTGGAACAACTTTTGATTTTGTTAGCAATAGGAGTCAGAGAACCACATTTCAGATTCTTATAACTAAATTATTGTTGTTAATTATGCAAATGCATTAATTTTGATTGTTTTTAATAAAGTGTTGTGGTTTAACCCTAGCTGGCAACTAAGCACCAAACAGTTGCTCACTCACTTCTTGCCCCTGATGGGACGGGAGAGTGAATCAGAAGTTTAAAAGTGAGAAAACTAGTACATTGAGATAAAGAGTTGAAAATAATAATAATAGTAATAATAAAATAATAATAATAGTAATAAAAATAATAATAAAAAAAGAGAAAGATAAAACCCTAGAAAAGACATGTGATGCAAATTAAAACAATTGCTCATCACCAACAAACCGATGCCCAGCCAGTCCCTTAGCAGTGGCCCCACCCCAACCTCTCCCCTAGTTATATTCTGAGCATGACACCATATGGTATGGAATACCCCTTTGGTCAGTTGGGGCCAGCTGTCCCAGCTGTGCCCCCTCCCAGCTTCCTGTGCACCCCCAGCCTGCTCGCTGGTGGAGTGGGGTAAGAAGCTGAAAAGGCCTTGACTCTGTGTGTGCACTGCTCAGCAATAACTAAAACATCCCTGTATTATCAACACTGTTTTCAGCACAAATCCAAAACACAGCCCTATAGTGGCTATTACGAAATAAATTAATGCTATCCCAGACAAAACCAGCACAAAGTATTAAACTGCATTTCATCGTCCACCCATTCTTTCCAATATATAGTACTACATGGAAAAACACTTCTTCAGGCACCAGTATCTTATGTTCCATCTGACTGAGCTGCAAAGAACCTCACAGGAGTAACAGGAATCATGGTTAGTTGTGGGAAATTAGGCTTGTTCACAAATCCTGTCCTTTAAAAGAAAATCAGGGCTGGAGACTCCTAGATAACCATTCCTTAGGTCAAAGGCTCATAGCAAGAAAATAAGTCTGACTGAAGTGACACTTGTCCACCTGCAATTAAAAAGAAAAAAAGAAATAAGAAGATGATAAGAAGATTCAATCATTTACAGATATCTGTATTAAATTATAGCTGTTGAGAAGTATTTAGAGATTTCTTCAGGTTCTTTTCAGAAATACAGATAGCATATGGGCAAATGATTGCATGTTTTATGTAAATACATGATTTACAATATGTGGAAGACAGACGTAGAATTTGGTTACTTTTTATTGAAAAATATTTCCAGAAGGATTTAAATTAGGTTGCGTGTACTTGGTTTGGTGTTAAAAGAAAAGAACAGAAAATTTTGAAAATACCAAAGCATTCTGTATAGAATTATTGTAACAGAATGCTTTGTCTTAGATTTTTTTAAGCCTTTCATTTTTTAAATAAATAATTTTTCATTTTGACGAAGAATGTATTCTTATTTAAGACAGGTATTTTTTAAAACAACAAGGAGGGATTAGTCAGTCACACATTTCAGATCAAATAAAATATTTTTGTGTGACCTTAAAGGTTTTAAAAAGAGTTTTGATACCCATGTTTTGGGTTGGTCCAAACTAATTTATTTTCTGCAGTTTAAATTGCCCATCAGACTTAAAAAACCACTATTCTCTAAACTTGTGCTGAAACACTAGCAATGAAGAAAACATCTGATAGGGTTTGAAATATATATGCAGTATAAGTTTAGATAGGTTTAGAAGAGATTTTAAATATTTGATTGCAGATTTATAAAATTTTCCTACTCTGAAGCTATGGCAGAGATTCCTGTTTTCGCATATTCTTTCTTCCGTGTGTCAGATATACCCATCCTAACTTGTCATTAGCACTTTTTGCAGATTCTTAGAATCTTTATTGCTAATCGCTTTCAGATGCAGAAAGGATAAAGCAGAGAGTGCAGAAACTGACAGACTGCGTAACAAACTTCTTTAGATGGATAGCATACGCTGTTTGTCATTAACCAAAATAGCTGTGTTCCTTGACACGTGATGAACCATGAGGAAGATGTAGAGCTCTTTCTATATTTCATGTTCAGAAATACCCTCTTTAACATGAACAGATTTTCACTTTTTTATCTTTAAATAACAATTTGCCAAACAGGATAACAATCAGTAACTGACTTGAATACTAGTACTTGCGGGTAGAATCCAAATACACAAAATTAAAATAAAATTTTAAAAGTGTAAGTTTGCTTAAGCTAAACTTCTGACAGTATTCATGTACATGAAAGAGTATTTATATTTTTGTTTTTAATTTACTTTCATTTCTTGGCAAGAGCTGAAAAGTTCTATTTTAATTGTGCAGAATTACATTTTCAGAATTTTAAGAACTGTAAAACAAAGCTTTTAAGTACCAGAAAAGCAGAGGTGCATGTCAGATATGTAGACCTCAAGAAATATCATAAAGCATTTTTAAAATTACATCCAAAAGGTATACATTAATAATGGATTATAGAGACAAGGATAAGACCAGGAGTAAAGTGTCTAAGTATTTGAGTTGAAAGCCTACTTAGACATTTCCCTAAAATAACATACGTCCAAGTTTCCCATGTATTTATTGGCCTGCCGTCCCAGCCCAGCAAAAGTCTGGAGATCTTGACTTTCCACTCAATTTTTATCACAGGCTTTATACTAAAGAAAAATTCAACCATTCTAGCCATGTTGAAGTCAAGGCTTTGAAGAAGGAAGGGGAGTAGATACTACAGGAGCAAGGCCACACTTACCAACTAGATAAGAATGATATGGATGGAGTTATGGCTTAGTTTTTAGATTTGGATTGGGAATTAGATATTAAAATAGCTAAAATGTTAAAGTAAGCAGTGCCAACCTTTTCTGGACAATCTGAACATGAAAGATCATTATGAACGTTGCTGGCTTTTCAGAAGGTGATGGGGAATAGCTAGATACCTGGAAGACAGTTGCCCTTATTAAAACAAAATTATTTGTAGGTCTGGTATTATATAGATGACATGCACAGCTGTGGTATGAGTGTGTTACTGCATAATATTAGCAAAGCAGGGATGGGTAAAAACCTGTTCTTACCGCAAGCACATCAATAGAAAGTCTACCAGACAAAATAAAAACATGACAGCTGGTTTCCTTGTATATTGAAGGTTCTCTAATCTGGAATTTTGTCTGGCTTAACATCCTCAAAGACAGGGAGACAGTCTATGAAAATGTAAAGAACACTCTTGAAATCCACAGCACCTCATAGAGTGAGTTTACCTGAGACTGCTTAATGTAATTTCTCTCAGCACACGGTTCTGAAGAACTTGTGAATTTACTGTAGTAAGATTTTCAAGAGAAAAAGTAAAACTGTCAAGTTCATATTAACAGCTAGGTATGACGGTAGAATCAAATTGGTTTAGCTCATATCATAGTTGGACCCAAATACAGGGTTTGGGCAGAGGATTACTTAAGGTCTTGGTTTAGCAAAATGTTTAAACAGATGAAGTGCATTGCTTTCATTAAGAAATATGTGTTTTGCTGAATATGAACATCGTATTGCAAGTACTTATGTAAAACAGAATGAACTATCTCTCTCTGAGCTTCATGATGAAGCATCTTCAATGCTTATACCTGGGCAGTTGAATTTAAAAACCTGTGTGTATCTGTTCAACTATGACCATTCTGCCCATATTATGGATATAGCTCATGTTTACACAACTCCAAATTTCACAATCCACAGAATGAATGGCATTCAGTTTGGCTGCAGTGGGACAGGAGTTTAAACACTACGGATTCACAGAAAATGCCTGAACCTTACAAAGAATCTGCCTCCAATTTTTAGGGAAATTCACCTTCTACCTTACAGAGAAAGCCTGGAGGGATTGCAGCAGTGAGGCAGCCCTTCTTTTCCTCTTCATTTATTCCCATCTGTCCATGACTCAGGCAGACTAGACACAGAGTAGTCAGTTTAGACAATTATAACCTGACATTATAAGGTGCTAGTGCTCAAATGGTGGCCGAAGCTCAGTGGTTTTCATGAAAATACTGACGCACTTTTGAAATTAATTCCCCAAAGGGAAATTGCTATATTCCTACATGCATGTTCTCTCATCAGATACCAGTAACAAAAGCTGAAAATTTAATTAAGAATTTAAGTGAGCAACAAAATCTATATAAGTGTCTGTAATCCAAAGGCATTTTTAGAAGTATTGTTTTGCAAGAATGCTTAGGTAAAAATCAGTAATATACATTTCACATTGTTTTTAGAAAATATATGGCTTTTTTTTTTCCCTGTGTGTGAGAGTATAAAAGTTAAACCTGAAATATGTATTGTAGTATTTTCTTCCCCCCTGCTGTTTTGGAAAAATTAATGGTATGCATGAGCTTATTCTTCATGGTAAATTGTTTAGGTTTTGCTCTTAAACATATTTTACCCTGTAAAAATGTGTATTTTATATTAAAATGGAATAAAGCTATTGTATTTATGTATTTTGAATCATTAACTCTCTGTTAGATTACTGTTTATAAATATTTTTACTGTTTTTTTTTCTTTTACATGTCTCCAATCATCCAAGCAGTATCTGCACTTAAGTAACTCAAATTCTTTTAACTATGACTTTAGAGATTTACAGCTAAAGAATTTATGAGTAAAACTTTTAGGGACATTAAAATAAGTCTGGCTAAAACTGAAATATTCTCCTGCAGCTTCACTTAAAACTAAAGGGTTACAATTACTAAGCACATGAAATGAGTGGCTAACACCTGAAAAATTTATAAGTTTTATTTTACACATTTCCATGTTTCCTGGCTTTCTGGAAGAGGAAGCTGCATTAATAGACGGCTATGAGAAAGTACATTTGGCATTTTCAGCCCTAGAAACTTGTAGTTTCAGGATACTTGGAGGAAAATGTTCTTCAGAGAATTTCCAGCCAATTTTATCCACTTGTATGATTATTTTAACAAACCCTAAAAAGGTAAAGAAATTACACCCGCAAACCATGCTGACAAATATTTTGCCAGTTTTATAATCTTGCCATTTGATTCAAGAATTCAAACTCATCAGTGTTTTAAAATAAAAGCAGTTGCAAACTGAGGTACTATAACAATGACAGTAATGTACGAAGCAGCAGACAAATTTAAAAAGCAACACTTTAAATGTTATTAGAAAAGTTTTCTTAATTCAACTATTGCCTTTATTTGCTTTGCTAGAATTTTCTACTCCCTCCCCCCAAATATACACCTGCTAGCATTTCTTCATCTAGAATCAGAGATTTATTGTTAAATCTGTTACTTATTACATTGGACAGGATTATTTTATTATCCATGGTTAATTCCACTTGTCAGAGCCCTGAGGTCATTGACCCTGCCCAGCCTTCTCTGGGGACTTCCTCCAGTCCTGCCCATGTCACAAGACCATTTCAGCACCCCCCAAAGGCTGTGAATCCCTACCCCAAGCCCAGACACCAGCAACCCTATATGGACCTCAGGTGCCTGCTTGTATCCATGTCTCTGTCTCCATCTCCTGCTGCTGGATGTACCCTGACACTGGTGCATTGCATCACTTGCCCTGCCTGGGACTGTCAATAGACCCCATTACAGGACCCAGCTCTGGTCAACATGGTCAGACCCCGAGAGATGGTGTCCACTGGAGAGGGTACTGGCTGCCCTAGGGTCACCTGAGCTCCCAGTTCCCCATCGCTTAGAGAGAAGGCAGCCCTTGCTGCACCCTGACACCACTTCTTCCTATTTCTAAGCTGCTTTTCATACCTTTCTCAGAGATGTTATTTTGTTGTTTATTCGTTTTCCCTTGAACTAGTTGCACTACCCTTTCTGAAATTAGTCTCAGTGAGGGAAAAAAAACAAAGCAAAGCAAACCAAACTAAACCCATCCCACTAAAGGTATGACAGGCTGGGAGTGGTTTAGAAAACAATTTCCTCTAATCTGGAAAAAAAGTGACCTACTGCTTCCAAAGGCCTAAAACTATCAACAGCAGGAGAGGCAGTCTGTGTGATAAAGTATGTTAAATCCTATTTATATAGGATCTGTAGAGCCTCCACTCTAGTAGAGCCCTGGAGAGGGGAAACATGCATGGCTATTGGTCTGTGTGAAGTCCACTGTTTTTATTTTGGTTTGTTTTTGTTTGTTTTTAAATAATTATATGAAACCTTTCCTTTTTACCTTAAGAAAAGAAATAGATTACATGTGTATCAAAGCTACAAATTCAGTAGTACTGCAAGTAGAGATAGAATGTACTCCTATACTCTGCAGCAAGTGCTTCACCATCCGTTTAGCTACTGATGTCTGTTCACTCATACTCCAGCATTTTGCTGCCACTGCACTCTGGGATAGAAAACATTCAACCAAGAAGTAATTCTGTCTGAAGGTTGCCTCTCAGAATCTAGCACTACAAAAAAAAAAACCAAAAAAAAAAAACTGCAAGCAATAAGGAAGATATTTTTTTTCTTTTTCACTGACATTTTTCTCCATAGTAGTGTTTAAAACAAAATCCTCTCCAGAATAGTTTTTCTTTTGTTTTAAAGATTTTTTCTATTATCTAAACCATTAAATGCCTATATATAAACATTTGAAATTATCTGTCTTCTTCTCATTCCCTAGGGATGGATAATTACTCATTTATAAATTACTAGCTAACTATGAACGTAATCTGTAACATGGTAAGAAACAAGCATACAGGTATTTTGTTAACAGTAATTATGAATCTAATATAACTTCTTATTGGCATTTTTTACCTAAGGAATTTATTTTTCAATGTGATAGAATGAAGTCTAAAAAAAAATAGGTCTTGATTTGGGAATGTGGTTTATTAAATGCAATAATATAAAATCATAGAATCATAGAATCATTAAGGTTGGAAAACACTTCTGCAAAAGACCTCTGAGATTGTCATGTCCAACCATTAACCCAACACCACCATGCCTCCTAAACCATGTCCGAAAGTGCCACGTCAACACGGTTTTTTTAACACCTCAAGGGGTGGTGACTCCACCACCTCTCTGGGCAGCCTCTTCCAATGCCTGACCACTCTTTCAGTAAGGAAGTTTTTCCTAATATCCGATCTAAACCTCCCCTCATGCAGCTTGAGGCCATTTCCTCTCGTCCTATCGCTAGTTACTTGGGAGAAGAGAACAACACCCGCCTCACCACAACCTTGTTTCAGGTAGTTGTAGAGAGTGATAAGGTCTCCCCTCAGCCTCTTATTCTCCAGGCTAAACAACCCCAGTTCCCTCAACTCCTCCTCATAAGGCTTGTTCTCCAGACCAGACCCTTCTCCGGCTTCACTGCCCTTCTTTGGACACGCTCCAGGAACTCAATCTACTTCTTGTACTGAGGGGCCCAAAACTGAACACAGTATTCAAGGTGCGGCCTCACCAGGGCCAAGTACAGGGGCACGATCACTTTCCTACTCTCAAGCAGATTAACATACCCACCCAATTTGGTATTGTCTGCAAACTTACTGAGGATGCACTTGATCCCCTCATCCAGATCATTGATAAATATGTTAAACAAAACCGAGCCCTGGGGAACACTGCTTCTGACCAGCCACCACCCAGATTTAGCTCTGTTCACCACAACTCTCTGGGATTGGCCATTCAGCCAGTTTTTACCCAGCAAAGAGCACACCTGTCTAAGCCATGAGCCACCAGCTTCTCTAGGAGGATGCTGTCAAAGTCTTTGCTAAAGTCCCAGTAGATAACATCCACAGCTTTTCCCTCATCCACCAGGTGGGTCACCCTGTCATAGAAGGAGATCAGGTCGGTCAGGCAGGCCCTGCCTTTCATGAACCCATGCCGGCTGGGCCTGATCCCCCAGCTGTCCTACACATGCCTGGTGATGGCACTCAAGATGAACCGCTCCATAATCTTCCCCGGTACCGAGGTCAGGATGACTGGTCAGGGCTTCCAGCCCTTCTTGTAGATGGGCATCACATCGGCAAGCCTCCAGTCATCTGCGACCTCCCTGGTTAACCAGGAATGGTGATTAATAATGGAGGGTGGCCTGGAAACCTTTTCTGCCTCCTCCCTGAGTACCCTTGGGTGGATCCCATCCGGCTCCATAGACTTGGGAGTGTCCAGATGGCTCAGCAGGTCATAAACAGCTTCCTCCTGGATTATGGGGGTTTTATTCTGTGATCCGACCCTGCCTTCCAGCTCAGGGGGCTGAATCCCCTGGGGGTAACTGGTGTGGCTGTTAAAGACTGAGGCAGAGAAGGCATTAAATACCTCAGCCTTGTCCTCATCCTCGTTGCAATGTTCTCCTCTGCATCCAATAGAGGGTGGATATTCTCTTGGGTTCTTTTTTTGTTATTAATGTATTTGTAAAAACATTTTTTGTTATCCCTTACCACAGTGGCCAGATTAAGTTCTAGCGAGGCTTCTGCCTTTCTAATTTCTCTCTGCAAGACCTCACGAGATCTCTGTTCTTTCCTGAGTTGCCTGCCCTTTCTTCCAAAAGTGGTAAACTCTCCTTTTTTTCCTGAGTGTCAGCAGAAGCTCCCTGTTCAGCCAGGCCGGTCATCTTCCCCGCTGGTTCATCTCGCGGCACATGGGGACAGCCTGGTTCTGCACCTTTATGACACAGTTCTTGAAGAATGCCCAGCCTTCCTGGACCCCTTTGCCCATCAGGCCTGCCTCCCAAGGGACTCTTGCAACCAGTGTCCTGAACAGGCCAAAGTCTGCCCTCTGGAAGTCCATGGTAGTGGTTCTGCTGACCCCTCTTCTTACTTCACCAAGAATTGAGAACTCAATCATATCATGGTTGCTAAGCCCAAGACAGCCTCCGTCCACCACATCTCCCACCAGTCCTTCTCTCTTTGTAAACAGGTGGTCAAGCAAGGCAGCTCCCCTGGGAGGCTCACTTACTTACCAGATGCATCACTAAGTTATCCTCCACACACTCCAGGAACCTCCTAGACTGTTTCTTCTCTGCTGTGTTGTAATTCCTGCAGACATCTGGTAAATCAAGCTCCACCAGTAGAAAAAGGTCTACCGATTAAGAGACTTCCACCAGCTACTTGTAGAACACTTCATCTACCTCTGCCTCCTAGTTGGGTGGTCTGTAACAGGCCCCCAGCAGGATATTTTCCTTGCTGTCCTTCCCCCTCCTCCTTACCCATAAGCACTCGGCCTTATCATCACAATCACTGAGCTCTATAGAAAAGAAATGCTCCCTAACACACAGGGCCACCCCACTGCTTCCTCCTTCCTTGCCTATCCTTTCTGAAGAGCTTAGAGCCATCATTGCAGTGCTCCAATCATAAGAGTCATGCCACCATGTCTCTGTGATGGCAACTAAGTCACAGCTCTCCTGCTGTACAATGGCTTCCAGCTCCTGTTTGTTGCCCATGCTGCGTGCATTGGTGTAGATGCAGTTGAGCTGGGCTGTCAATTTCACCCCCAATGTCAGCATGCTAGCCCTCAAATCCTCTCTAGTGGGCCTGGTTATATCTCCTCACCCCTTCAAACCTAGTTAAAAGCCCTCTCAATGAGTCTGTCCAACTCACAAGCAAGAATCCTTTTGCCCCTTTGAGACAGGTCAGCTCCATCTGATGCCAGCAGGCCTGGTGCTGTGTAAACCTCCCATGATCAAAAAACCCAAGATTCCACTGAAGGCACCAGCCTCTGAGCCACGTGTTAATCAGATGAGTTTTCCTGTTCCTTTCATTATTCTTCCCTGCCACTGATGGGATTGAGGAAAACACTACTTGCACTTCTGATCCTTCAACCAATCACCCCAGTGCCCTCAAAGTTCCTTTTGATCGCTCTTGAACTTCTCTCCACAACCTCATCAGTGCCCACCTGCACAACCAGCAGCGGGCAGTAATTAGAGGGCGGTACCAGACCAGGGAGTTTCCTGGTAACATCTCTGACCCGGGCCCCAGGGAGGCATCAGACTTTCCTGTGGCATGGGTCTGGCCGGCACATTGGGCCCTCTGCTCCCCTCTGAAGGGAATCATGACAACAGTTACCCTCCTTTTCCTCTGAACAAAGGCAGCCATAATGCATGGGGCTGACTGACTCTCCCTAGGCAACCCCACGGATTGATCTTCACCTATACCCTCATGTGCCTGGCCCTCAAGTTCCAGAGCCCCACATCTGTTGTGTAAGGGCAGCTGGGAAGGTGAAGGAGGCTGGGAGGGGATTTTCCTGCCACCCCGAGCAGGGACCTGTTTTCTTTCCCCCCTGTCTCTTAGGTTCCCTCCTTCTGCTTGGTGGCAAGAGGGCAGGGGATCCTCTGCCTCTTGTGGAGCCTCCATCCACTGCCTTGGTACCAGGGATGGCAGGGTGTGGCTCCACCAATTTGTCTCCCTCTCACACTCCCTGACGCTCCTTATCCTTTCCACTTTCTCCCTCAGCTCTGCCACCAGGCTGAGCAGATCATCCACCTGGTCACACCGCAAGACCTGTTGTCTCTGCTGCCCTCTGGTACGAATGCCAGGCTCAGGCACTGCCTGCAGCTGGAGACCTGGACAGCTGCGTGTTTGTGTGGGGGCTCCATCTGGGTCGCCACATTCCTTCTGGGCCTGATTCAGGTGAGTGGAACCCACAGCTAGAGCCTCTCCTGGGGGGCGATGGCCACTAGCTGAGTCACCCTTTAGAGCCAGGAAGGGGACTGCGCCCTGCCCACGCCAGCTGCCGCGCCATGGCCTGGCCCCTCGTGCTCTGTGGGCGCTGCTCTTGTTCGTGAGCGGCTCTGGCCACAGTCACTTGTGTCCCTGCCCATGCTGAGTCAGAGCTGCTGCTTATCAGGAGCTCTCTCCGCTTGGGGGAGGGGCGGATTGGGCTACCCTCTCTCTCTCTCTCTGTGCTTTTGCCTTTACCCTTTGCCACGGTTTTTTCGCTTTAGGAAGGTTCCCCTGGCACGATCCTCTGCTCCGGACCCATTTGTCTCGGTGGCTTCTAGCCACTTTCTAGCTGTTTCTTCCAACCCACTGCTAAGGATAACAAATACTTGAGTTCTTTCACTTTTAACCAAAGTGAAGAAGTGATATGCGTTGTAGTAAAGGGAAAAGGCACCACTGTGATGCCTGATAATAGAAAAAAGAAAATGCTTCTAGGCACTGTGCCTCTAGTATGGTTTCAAAAATCACCATTTCTTACACTCTACTTCAAGTATTCATGCTGTTTTCATAACAGTTGATCACTTTTGTCAAAATATAAATGATGGTAGTAAAATACAGTTGTGTTTTCTAAAGGATAAGAGTTGTCACATCTGATTGCAGCAATCCAATCAGTCTTTTTAAGAGAAAGAGACCCTTGAATTTCAGGCCCTCTTCCCATTGTTCTGTTGCTTCCCAGCAGGCTATCAGTGATGTTTCTTGGATTTGCTTTGCTGCCCCATGCCCTTGCAAATGCCTAAACCTATGGCACTCAGTAGCCTGTACTTCCCAGTATGCTTCCCATTGCACTTTATTAGAAAAAGAGGTGCCAGAAGCTTGTAAAGTCTTAGAGGCTTTACTCTAACACTAAGTTGTGAAACAAAGTTTAATAAAGGTGTCAACTTATGACTCACCTATTCATGAAAAGCTGTCCTCTGATATTTAATGATGCTTTTGAAATACAGTTTGCTCACTGGACAACCGTAGCCAACATTATCAACTATCTATCTAATAAGCAATCTGTTCATACACTATAAATGCAGTTTCTCCAGCAGTACTGAGTTCATACAGGTTTAAGCACATAAACCCTCTAATAACACATAATTCAAGGTGTTACAGCTGCAGGTGAATGACTAGTTTAAGAGAGGTTCAGGGCATAGTTCAGGACAAGGACATGGAAGACAACAAGACATGGCATGAGAAACTGCTGGACATGACAAAAAACAGTGTGAGAAGCTGACAATAGTTACAGACGGTGCCATGAGGAATGGCTGGGTGTCACAGGGGGTTAAGGGGGAGTTATGGGAGAAGTGACTGAACCTCACAGATGGAGGGGAGCACTGGGAGCATTTTTGGAAGCAGTATCTTGCAAGACCAGTTCCATATAGGGCTGGGTTTACCTAGCCAACAGTATCATAAACACCAAGATTGTGTACAGTTGCCACAAAACTGGAAACACTGGAGAAAAGAAAAAATAAAGCAGGTTACTTAGCTAGGTGGAGATTGGGGTGGAGAAAGAGAGGTACAAGGGTGGTGGAAATTAAGAGAAAAAGCATAACAAGGTATGCAAGTCATGTGCCAGTCCTGCCTGGGAGTACCTGTCAGCAGCCTTGGACACAACCACTGCCACTGGAGCAGGACAAAGAAACAGATGTGTTTTTCTGATCACACCACAAGTGCCAGACCTGCTCCCATGGTCATGAGGGCCACAGAGGATGGAGCAGGTGCCTTCTCAGGGGAACAAATGGACTGAAACTCAAGCATCCTGGTATCAGTGACCTCTGCAGATCTGGTGGCATTGGTAACAGCTCACCACTTTGTAACACAAAGCAGTGATCCTTGCACAAATGTATAGATGATATTAAGGCATAAAACTTTCTACTAGCTCTTGACAGAGGACAAATGAGGGAGGAAAAAAATGTATTTGAGAATAGCAACAGATATAAACTAGTCAGTTCATCAAATACAATCTGCTGACACGAGCAACTTCCATCACAGAAGTCAGTTGCTGAGATGAGTAATGTGGGCCAGGACACTACTAATTCATATGTCAGTGTCACTAGTAGAGTAACATCAAAGCTCCACAAATATTTCAGGAAAGGGTAGTTTGAAACTGCTGCCACGTGGAAGAGTCCCAATGCTCTTCCTGACCCCATCAGACCAGGATTAGGGAGACAGGACTTTTTTCCTTCATACATATAATTCTGGCATAAAATAGCATAAAATAGTCCCTGAACCATTGTATGCTTCTGCATTATTTCAAGAGTGCAAACCAGGCGAAGGCTAAAGTAGAAGTTTGACATCACCAGATGCATGATGCATGCCTATGTATTTCAGTAAGGTTCTACTATTACCATTATGAAAGCAACTGGAGATCTGGAGGATGGAATTCTGGTTTTGGTGATTTTTTTTGAGGAACAGTCTTGAAATGTCCTCTTATTTACCTTTTAGCTCCTCAAACTATTCTGATCTCCGAAAAGAAATAGAGGTTCAGATCTGTGTATTTTCAACACACATAGACGTAATGAAACACAGATACAGATCTTTTTTTGGGGGGGGCAGCTCCCTACTTGCTAAGTGGATTTAACTCCAAGTATAAAAAATTTACAATATCTGAATGTATAGTGTTCATATTTGTGCCCTTCCCCACTAGTTTACCAACATTGTGTACATTTAAATGATCAAATATTTATCTCAAACTTTTTGTTATGTCTCCTCTAGGAAGATTGTTAGGGTCAGTTGTAATTTTTCAGCATAACAGGTATAAAAGTTGGGCCATATTGTCTTGCTATTTTCAATGGATTATTATACAGGTCCATTAATTTTATAGTTTTGTCTCTGAAAGGTCTGGTTTTATTTCTGTTATCTATTTTTTCCAACTTACAAACAACACAAGAAGATAAAACTCATAAAAATTGCTTATGGACAGTGTATCCATAAAGATATGCCAAGACATTTACAGAAATAGAGTTTCTGTCTGCTGACCCTGAAAGAAAACATGATTAAGATATAAGGCATTCAAGCACACATCCTATACTGTATTTGTTAAAGAGTTAGAAAGCCTCATATCGATCTATTTGCTCACTGCTACGCTGCTCTTGAAGTATGTTCTGCAATACGAGCCAAATGTCATTTAATAGAGCAAATCATATATCTGCATGTTGGTATGTGTACACATATTCACACACAAAGCAATAGCGAGATTAACTATAGAAATCTTAGCTGAAGAATAATATTATTTTCTGACACTTCATGATTTTAAAGCAATACTACTGACTATCATTAAACAGAGCTTACTAGACAAATCTGTAGGTGTGAGTAACCATGACAAAAGAGCTTATGAAACTCAAATACTTTTCAGCTTCTGAAGGAATAGTGTAGCGTAGAAGCTGCTGGAAGAATAAGAAAAACAAAAGAGAGGATCAGAGACATGAAATAATTAAACAAAAAAGTAAATAGGATATAATCTTGCTCATTTGCAAGTATTTTGTTTTATTTAGTTTTAGAAATGGAGCTTTTACCCCATTTGTAATTTATTAATTTGCAAACAAAATTGAAAGCCCACATCACAGAATGGTCTGCTCCAAATTAAAAGGCTGTTATTTATTGCATAAATGGATATAAAAATGAGATGTATACACATTTGTCCTGTCTCCTGGTGTCCCTTCTGCATCTGGTTGTTTGTAGTTACAGTCTCTGTGGTTTCTCTTTGCTATCCAAATACTTATTTATGCTTGTGAGAAGTAGCCACTGGTTGGTGGGGATAGCAATTGGCCCAGGAAGAAGAGGTCCTAATTGCTCCAGGTTTGCCATATGGAGAGGCAGAGAACTAAGGGAACCTACAATTTGTCAAGAGCAGACAGCAAAACAAAAATATGTCCAAAAGAAGGTGAAAGAGAAGGAAGTGGCAGGGCGAAAGCTGCCGCTGCAGAGCCTGACAAGCCTAGTGGTTTGTATTTGTTGTTGAAGTTCTGCTCTGTAAGAAAACGTATTGTCACATCTCGGAAAAGTACTGCAATTTATAAGCTAACCTTGCTACACAAGCCAGTCCTCTGACAGCCTAATAGACATCACTGTCAGGAGAATTATTTAGTCTAGTAAAATATGGTGTATCTAGGAATAATGGAACTTAGATTGGGACATATCATATGCTATTATTCCATTTAACATCCTAAATAATCTTAATCTTCTGGTGTTTTCTTACCCTTCACATATTGGTGGACTTTTGTCAGCCATCCAGTCTATGCATATTTAACTCGTCTAATCTTGCCTCCTAAATGATTCCTCCACCTCCTTAATTATTTTTAATCCTCTTCTCTGAAATGTCTTCAATATTTTTCTGGCAACGAGGTGCCCTACATTTAATGCAGCATTCTGAATATAATCACACTGCAGCTGTACAGAAAATAAAATTCTCTGTGGCAAGACACCTGTGAGAATTTATACCGAAATTGTATTAGCTATTTTTGCTCCAATATCACATTGCATACTCAGTGTTAGCTTGCTGCAACTGTAACCATGGTATTTCTTTCTTTATTATTACTTCCTAGATTTCTGAGGTGTTAATCCTGCAGACCCACATGGTGCTCAGCGTGGAGCGTGGAAGCACTGCACTCCATTCCTACAGGCGGAGAACCACTGTGGGGTGGGCAAGAGGTGAAGGTGGTGGCTCAATGAGGCAGGAACAATGTTTCTTTGTCCCATTTGTGGACTATCCTGGAAAGATGGAGCACGTTGTTCTGCTTTCATAACCATTTCCAGCTGTCACTGGGTCACCACCATATTTTTGTTACAGTGCATATCTGACCAGTACTAGCATCTTTCGCTAGTAGTGCTGTAACTGTTATCAGGAACCTTGACCCTCGCTGCTGTAGCTTCCTTTGCAAACACCTCTCCCAAAATTTCTTTAGTCTATCAGGGAACTGAACATCCAACAGAAGAAACCACTTGTCCTGAATACTTGCCACCAGAAGGCACCAGTAAAACACTCATTTGCTTCTTCCCCCAGCCTTCCCATTGTTTACTACAAGTACCAATTCCATAGCACACAACAGGGAATCCTTGCACATCAGTGCCAATATTTTTTGTAGCTATCAGTACTTTTGGTTACTGAGGATTCATAATTTTTTTGTTTTCTGTGAGCAATAGTTAGTATCTGCCTGCAATATCCTCTGCTCCAGTATTCTACTATCTTTCAGTCACCTCCTGCTGGGAAGATGCCCTAGATCTGCTATAAGTCTGTTTCTTAATGATTAACTAAACTCCTTCAAAAACTTAGGAAGGTGTACAATTATGCATTCAGTCTACTTGTGCCCTACTTATTCCTTCTTCCAATGAAATGTAGCTTTGCCTGCTTCTGAGAGCATATAGACCTAAGCACCAGTCCTCATGAATCACTCATACATATAGTTCTTCATACCTTGTCTCTTTCTATGAACCTACTAATACACTATTGAGATTCTGCAGTGAATGTGCAGAGAAAGCTGGGCATGCACCACTGAACCAAAAGAGTAGGACTTTGTTCACAGATTCACATATCACGTGATTCTGAAAAAAACACAAGCCAGAATATTCAAGCATATATAATACACGGAATTCTCTTCCCATTACACTAACAAAACCTTAATGATCAATACTCTTGGACAGCATAGCAAACATTCTTTTTTAAAGTAACTTCTATTTATGTGAGCAAATAGCCAGACTAGATTGTCTACAAATCTATATGTTCTTCCTTTAATTATCCTTAAATTGACACTCAGAAAGAGAATAAGCTTCATATGTGTAAACTCCCAAATCCTGACTGACACTTTCCTTGCTGGCTCCCGTCCTGGTCCTGGTCCTGGAAGATGTTGTCACTCAGTAGTCAAAGCATCACAAAAATCAGTTTCTTAAGATAATTTCCCCTGCCCTCACCAGCAAATAAGTATATTCTTCCACATTTTAAGAATTTAAATGAATATTCAAGGTATTGATGTCTTGTCCTGAGACAAAACTATACTAAAAATAGTCAGATGTTTAGTTGCATCCATGTGTGCTCCTTGCCAGTTTCCAGCAGCATTCTCATTTCTACTTTACAATCTGAGTAACCTGATTAATGAACAAATGCCATCATTGCACACTGAATTTTGCTGACTGATGCTATAAAAGGACTTCTCTCACTGCAGACATGAATTTATCAGGGAAGAGGATGAATGAATTAGATACTATGATGGTTTTAGCTGATCCTCCTCACCCATTATCCTCTGCTTCTGCTCTT
This sequence comes from Phalacrocorax carbo, assembly GCF_963921805.1. Lineage (NCBI taxonomy): Eukaryota > Metazoa > Chordata > Aves > Suliformes > Phalacrocoracidae > Phalacrocorax > Phalacrocorax carbo. The sequence continues at coordinate 88,346,195 of NC_087514.1, read as the reverse complement.
CTTGCTGGAAATAGCACAGCTCTTACTGGTGTGGAGCATCTTAACTTTTCCCTAAAGCCTCTAAAACCAGGAAGAAATTACTGAAGGATATATGTCTTTCTACTGTCCTTTCTAAACCTCTGTTTGGTTAAATCACTGCTCCCCTAAGATTCAATTAGCACCGTTAGCATAAATCTTCTTCTGCTGGGAATCCAAGGCAAATATCCCAGCATTACATTCACACCATTTTCCAAGTCTGATTCTGACCATGCAATCTTCTCTTTGCAAAAATAGTACAACATTGGTTAAAGGATTGTCTGTTCTCAGTAAAATCCCTGTCCTTTCATTTGCCTTTAATAATAAATTAGGTCTGGCCATGGTTGAGGAGGCAGTCAATTGTCAGATGCTAAATGCCTATCCCAAGGACATTGCATGTGTGAAATTAAAGCTGGCTGGGCATGTTGCTCACACAAAGTCTAGTTCTGTAGTTGCTCAGCTCTTTTGGCTAACATTCACATTCCTGCTGATTTATATACTCAGTGACAATATCTACCTCCAGTTTTCAGTTGGAACCCAAGTGTACCCTGGCCTACTTGGGTGACAAGCTGGAAGTATTTTGAAAATGTAATTTGTTGGAAACCTTCCTGCCTTACCAGGAACAGAATAATTAATTCACAGGTTTGTAGTCTCCCTTGTATCCAGCTTTGCTGCAAATAAAAAATTAATCTAGAGGCACCCCTCCTGCAAAACTGATTTTAATCAAGAAGTGATTTGTGGCTGAATGTAAACAGTGTCAGGTAGGGAAGAGATTCACAGTGTTCATCCTGTTCCACATACGGGAGCACGACATGAACATCAGCTTCATGTGCTGATCCACAGCGGGCAAGCATTGCCAGACTCAGCTGTTCTTTTGTGAACTGTTTGCACTTCAGATGTACTCCTTGGTTGTCTTTATTCTGATTCTACGGTGATACCATTCAGTCCTTGCTGGGACACTTGTGGGTGGAAGCTGGGGAAAAAAAGCTACACAACCACAAGCATAGTCTTGGCAGACTTCTCCACTTTTTGTTTTGTTTTGTTTTGTTAATTCAAACATACTTTGAAGGCAGAGGCATACCTTAGAAGTGCTGATATTCCCTCAAATGATTTTTACCCCTCCTTGACTTCCCACCCCATCACCAACCCATAAAGGGAAGTTCTTTTAGGTCATGTGATTATTTTTCATGATCGATCAGAATGGAACTCCAATACTATTTTGCTTCTGAGGTTGCAAAGGTTACAGTGTGTGCTGGTTTTAGCTGGGATAGAGTTAATTTTCTTCATAGCAGCTAGTATGGGGCTAAGTTTTGGATTTGTGCTGGAAACAGTGTTGATAATACAGGGATGTTTTAGTTGCTGAGCAGGGCTTACACAGAGTCAAGGCTTTTTCTGCTTCTCACCCACCACCAGTGAGTAGGCTGGGGGTGCACAAAAAGTTTGGAGGGGACACAGCCAGGACAGCTGACCCCAACTGACCAAAAGGATACTCCATACCATATGACATCATGCTCAGCATATAAATCTGGAGGAAGAAGAAGGAAGGAGTGGGGGGAGACACACTCAGAGTGATGGCAATTTGTCTTCCCAAGTAACTGTTACACATGATGGCGTCCTGTTTTCCTGGAGATGGCTGAACACCTGCCTGATGATGGGAAGTAGGAATGAATTCCTTGTTTTGTTTTGCTTGTTTGAGTGGTGTTGTTGTACCTATTAAACTGTCTTTCTCTCAATCCTTGAGTTTTCTCACTGTTACCCTTCCAATTCTCTCCCCCATCCCAACAGCAGAGAGTGAGTGAGTGGCTGTGTGGTGCTTACTTGCTGGCTGGGGTAAAACCATGACACAGCGTGAGGTGGAGGCCTGGATAGGAGCATGCCATCCCCATATCCTGGTAAAATTAATCCTCATTAGATTTTGTGGGATTTTTACCACTGATTTCAACAGAGTATGATTTCTTCCTAAGCTTCATCCCTTGCACTAACAAATTCACTTTCTCACCAGTTATTTAATTTCTCTAGAGTATTATATTTAAGAAAAGGGGGGAGGAAGGGAGATGCACCAGAAGAATATCTGAGAACACAAAGGTTTACTTGTGATTCACATCATTGCAGTAAAAATTAAGTCCTTTCCTCATTCTCCTTAATCTTATTTCCAGGTAGTAACCTAGGCCATACAATAGAAAGCTTATTAATGCAGGATCACATTTACATCATTCTAATATACTTACACTTTTATTTTTACATTTAATCTGTGCTTTATAGAATTTACATCAGCAAAGAACTTAAGCATAAGGTTAATCTTAAACCTGTGCTTAACTGCTTTATTATTCCACACAACATGTGAGCTTGTGATTAACGCTTGCTGAAGTCAATGAGAGCTTAGAATATGCATAAGAATTTTGCTGAACTGAGGCTTACCTCAAAAAAAATACTGGATTCTGGAAAATTTTACATAAAATGTGTTTGTTGATATTTTTCAGCTTTTGTTTAGGATTTAAGTTCAACTTTTGCATCGAAATGCACAAGTGCACCTCATAGCACTTTAGCCTTTGTAGTTCCTTCCAAGTTAGTACCTTCTGCAACTGAATTTATGTGCTGTTCATTCTCCCTTCTAATTCATTAGTGAAGAAATAGAACATAATCTGACCTCCTTCTCTGGTAGTAAATCAGCAGTCATTTCCTCCTAAGTAACTGTTTTGCAGCTCATCATTTCCCTTTGTTTACTCTCTTCCACCAGTGGTTATTCCACATGATAACATTCATATTCAAGCCAATTTAAATTAATTTTGAGAGAAGAGCTTTTATAGGATGCAGTATCAAATGTTTTCCCTAATTAATTGGAAATGCATATCGTATTATGCTTTTCTTTCATCCACTAAATTTATAATTCTATCAAAGAAGCAATCAAGTTTATCATCTGGCAAATCTTTATTAAATAATTTTGCTGCTTAGCTCTAAAAATACGAGAATGAATCCCAAAGCTCCTTCTCATAAACATTTTTCCTTATCCAGAGTGGAATCAGTTGATGTTATGTCACTGGTGAAAGTAGCAAGAGAAAAAAACACAAACACAGATCTACAGGTTTCTGATATTATAGTTATAAGAAATTATTTACTGAAAGAAGCAAATAACCCCAGAAGAATGTGGATAACCTAATGATTAGGGCTTTCTTCTCTGATTCTGGATATGCCGTTCTGTTGAAATCTTCCCAGTTGATACCTAATAAACCAGTCACACTTCTGCGCTCTACTTCTGTGCCCTGCCTCTTCCTCTGTAATGTTTGTATTTAAAGTTCTCAAAAGTATTTCTCCACCATATGAGGGTGTAATGGGAGAAAATATAGCTTTTCTCTTGCAAGCAATGCCTCCATATTTCTAAAAGTCAAAATTCTTATCAAGTTAAATATGTCTAGAGTATACTGCTACCATGAATATTTAGATAGGGCAGTATGAGATGTCAGAGTACAGATGGATGCACGTATAGATCGCTTCAATCTAGACTTCATTTAGCTATTTGAAGTGCCAAAAGCAATTAAACTGCTGCAACCTGATCTTGCTAGTGCCTATACGAGAATGTTGGAGGTGCTTGAAAATAATGTGGCTGCCAGAATTCTCTTCACTGCTAACCCAGTGCTGTCCATACCCAGGCTAGTGTAGGCATGACCACAGGAGGTGCAATTACACCCATGGTTATTGAGCGATCAATATACTTTGAAAATGTAGCAGACAGTTGTTGGGGAAGAACACAAACATATTGGCACAATACCACAACCTCCTGCAGCTGCTGTACAGTTGCAGCAGGTAAGTATACACATCAAGGAAAGCGAAAGAAACTAGAGACTACAATCCCTGAACTGATAGCAAAAGCCTCACTTATCTCACCTTCTGGAAGGCCCAGAGTAGGGAATTCAGAGAGTTAGCCTTTCACCTCTTGATCCTCAAGGGTGAAAAATAAAAGAAAAAAAAGAAGAAAAAAAAGCCTCGTGATTTAGGTTTTTTTAAATAAACTCAGATACAGGTTTTAAAATCCTACTACTTGTAACCTGATGTCTGTGTTTTGAAGGGAGATTTTAATCCTTAGAACAGGTACAGTGGAGTATAAAGATTAATAAGAACATTAACAAAATTAAAATAGAATTTCTGAGTTTTACAGTGGTATCTTTCACAGATTTCTACTGAATCAATAATAAACTTAGTGTTTTCAAATTAATTAACATTTTTGGTCTAAGTGAATGGTACTCAAAGGACAGAGACTATAGCATAGGGCTTTCTGTTATTATTGGTAGTGCCTTGCAACATTTTGTGTGAAGATGAGGCTATTAACAAGAAGATAAAAAACAAACAAGAAAGATTCTTACTTCTCACTGTTCTCCATGTCTTGACAGTGACATAATCTAAACTCAACTAGAGACAATGGAGGGACTTTCTCCCTATGCTGTTTCTGGTTTTGCAAATGGGGAGGTCTTTTTAGTGAATTCAGCTCCGTATTCTGCATGTTCTTAGCTCCACATCATCGTCATCCTCCTGCTAATGTCTCTCATAGTCTCTGGACAATATAATATCATAATTCCTTTTCTAGCATTTGGCTTCATAGCTACCCAATGATGGTATGTGGACATACCTCAAATGCTGATAAACAGTGCTCCATTCAAACAAAATAACTGTTCCATATGAAACAAAGACAACACTGGTTTACACATAGTTGTGGAACCATTGCAAATCTTTCTCTCAAAGAACTGTTTGCCTTTTGGACTGGAACTTAGTTCACATACTGCAAGAAAAGTACTTATTGCGCTAATGAATTCCCATTGTTAGAAAAACAGACATGAGCTTTTAATTTAATCATATTTAATTGGCCCATGGCATAGCAGGATTTAAGTATTTGTTCAGCAGTAACTTAAGCCTCATGAAGTCTTTAAAGGTAACAAGATACAATAAAAACAGTAAGATAAAAGGTGTAATAAGGCCATTGAACACATGTGGCCTCATGGACAGTGATTAGATTGAAGAACTATCAAGTAAAAGGTCTGCCTGCCTTCAGGCTGTCTGATACTTCTTTCAAATGAAATTGACAGTTCTAAGAGGGGGAAAAAGAATAATTTTTCTCCACTAAAGTTACAGTAATGCTTCGTTAAATCATGGATGAACAGTGACTCCTCAGGACATACCTCCTGAAACAACAATCAAAAATTTTAGGATGGATTTAAGGATTTAGGAGATCTGTTTTTGTATAGGTTGACATTAACAAAGACATAACCTACATATTCTTACTGGGTTTTCCTGTTTAGGTTTTTTTTGGGGGGTGAGGGTGGGAGAGAATATCCTTATTTTAGTTGACTTCCCTCCCTGCTCAGACAATTTCAGAAAATTGTCTTCAAGTCATGTTCATCTTTGACCATTAAGATCTGTACCATCCTGCATAGCACTGCAGATGTGGGAGGGAGCTCAAGAAAACTTCAAGTCCACAAGAGTCCACCTGAGCTAAGACAGGACAGAGTATAAGCAGGTGTTTATGAGAGGTTTTTTTTAATGTCTTATTGAAATATTACTCTGAAGGAGATGCCAAAACTGTGTGCTAGGTTGCTTTTCGCAATATTCTGTTATTCTTAGAATAGAAACATTTTTCCAACATCAAATCCACTTTTGCAATAAAATGTATTTCCCCTCACTGCATTCCCAACTGAAAGAAAAAAAGGCACAAGACTCCCATCATATCTGCCCTTCCGACTTCCTTGTTTGTTTTTTTTTTAAAGAAGGACTACTAACCTCTGATCCCAAACTGAGTAAATTCAGGGACTAACATTTCTTAATATATGTTTTCTAAGATGCCTACAATTCTCACTTGTTTTAGCTTTTTGAAAGCCTTGTTCTGCAACTGCATGCAGAACCTGAAATAAGATCTTATAACTCCTTGATCAGTAGGGTAGAATAAATAACCTGGTTTCTTACATATAACTCATGCATTAATACATACAGGATGAAATTTGTCTTTTTTATACAGCATTACTATTGCCTTATATTCAGTTTGTGATTCAATTCAACCCCCAAATCTTCTTCTGCTGTGTCTCTTAGATCATCATCTTGCATTTATGCAGTGGATTCATTTTTTTTAGTTCAGCATCTTTGCACCTTTCATCATGGAAGAAATGAAGAAATCTGCCAGGAATTCCAATACAATCCTCCAGCATACGCACACCGCTTCCCACACCGGTTTTTCCAGCACAGTCAATGTGTTTTCTGTTACCCAAGACATTAATGAACTGATTACAAACCAGGCTAAGGAGAGACCCCAGAGACCACCATCTATTCCCAGGCCCTTCAGTTCTCATAAGGAATCAGATACCATTATACTCTGGGTTTTTCAGCCAACTGTGACACAGCAAGAACTGACTGTTGGCACCTTGAAAAACTAAACTGCTGCCAACTAATAGTCAGCATAACTCATATTTTAATCTTTTCATGTTGGTTTACCTTTTACTTTTTTGATAATATTTTATTTTTACTAACTTAATTAATGTTTACAATAATTTTTGCAACCATTTGTGATTCTTCTGGAGATTGAGAACTGGAGCGTAAAAAAAACATTTCTCCTGTGTTTCCCTGTTTGTATATGATAGCACTTTAACAGGAGGATGGCAAAACCCTCTTCAACTCAAGTATATTGAGTCCTGTTTATTGCTTCCCTCCTATCGAGTAGGCAAACTGTCCCAACAGGGGAACGAATTAGGATTTTTTTTTTTCTCTCCCTTTTTTTTTTCTCTAGCTATTTATACATTGATTGCTTAAGAATATGTATCATCTGGGATGTTGTAGTTAATCTGACTGGTCTATCAATCTTTACTTCTTCCTTTTTGTGAGTCCGCAAGCATACTTAAGTCAGATAACATCCAGGTTTAAAATATACAGCCCTGGAAAATTAAGGCACAAATTACCATGAACAAAATGTTTCTAGTGTGCTAGGCTTTCACTGTAGTTTGAAAATGTCTACAACTTCTATGAAATAGCTTGAAAAGATTAAACAAAGCTTACAGTGGAAAAAAATGAAATAGAACTGTGTCTAAACTTTAACTGGTTGCAGGTGCCCCGGTGCCGGCAGCAGCCGCCGCCGCCGATGGGGGCAGCCGGGGCGGCCCCTGTGAGGAGCGGCCGGGGCGGCCCCGCGCCGGGCACAGCCGGTTCCAGCCGGCTCCGAGGGCGCCACCGCAGGGCCCGGCCGAGCCCCTCAGCCCCGGGCGGGCACGGCCGGGGCACGGAGGGAGGCAGGGACGGGGGGCAAAGGGCTGCCCGGCAGCCAGGGCTGAGGGAAGGGGGGTGAGAAGGAGCCCCGCCAGCCCCGAGGGGAGGAGAGCGGCGGGAGGGGAGGAGGCGCTCCTGGCGCCCCGGCACAAATTCCCCGGCGGCCCCGGGAGGGACCCCGGCGGGGCGGGTGTTTCCCTGCAGCCCCTGGGAAGGCCCCGGGCTGGAGCAGGGGGAAGGGTGAGGAGGAAGGAGCGGCAGAGGGGGGCTGCTGGGGGCTGGCCGCAGCCCCCCATTCCCTAGCCCCCTGTGCCCCTCAGGGGATTAGAGGTAGATGAGTCGGGACTGACGAAGAGAAGTTGAGCTTGCAAAAAAAAAACAAAACACCCCATCCTAGATGGGGTGATGTTATTTTAATTTCTTTCTTTAATTGGCAATAAATTAAATTAGCTTTCCTCAAGTCTGTTTTGCCTGTTTTGGTAATTGGTAAGGGATCTCCCTGCCTTTATCATGACCCATGAGTCTTTTCATCCTCTTTTCTACCCTGTCCAGCTGAGGAGAGGGAAAGAGAGCAGCTGGGTGGGTGTTTGGCAGCCACCCAAGGTCAACCCAACACAAAACAGCATGTGCAGTTCACAGTAAGTATGCATTAATTAAAATGGGTCCTTTAGAACAAATTGCTGATCCATTGAGAATTCAGTGTCAAACCTCTCATTAACTTTTATGCACCCATAATGTCATCAAAATTTTTAGAATACTGCTGCATCAGAAATCACTTGGGAAAAAAAGATAAACCCCTGATCAGATAATTTTTTTTGAAAATTAAGGGCACAATTTCATGAATAAGCTATTTGTATAACTGAATCATTTTAAGTATTTAAGACACTTGAAAGTATCCTAGAGAACTATGTCATCTTGCAAATAATTTAAATATCCAAAGCAAAGATGACTAGCAATACTCTTTTGAGTGCCTGAAATCAAAGAGCTATGCATGTGAGCTATCTTGCATTGACCCCTTCCAACCTGGTCCACCTGTAGTGAAAGCAAAGAGAGTGATTTGTGATTGAAACTTACCTTAGGCTCACTGTCATATTCTGAAGAAGCCTTTCTCTAGTAAAAACATGGAACCCAGTGTGATTAAATTCAGTAGGCTGGGGTTAACCTTGTCTATATCACCGTTACTAGGCATCTCAGAAAATATACACACCTTACTGAAGGAAGAAGAGATGATGAATTTTTTAAGAGACAGTTTCATCAAAACCTTAATTATGGGGTTTATGTAAATATTTACAGCCAAGAAGTTTTAAGCTTAACGAATAAGCAGTTCACTTCTGTCAGTTGTCAGGTATAGGAGAAAAAAAAAGCACAGCTAAAAAACTCCTGTCATCACTAGACTTCAAAGAACTTTTTCTAACTTTTCTTGTATTATTTCATGAGCTTTCAAGTCATTAAAACATCTTTTAAGCTGGATGGGGATCAGAATTACTAGTTTTAAAAACAAGAAGAGAATAAAGCAATCTAGAAAACAAACACAATCTTCCAATCTTAATTATAATAAATTACCATTCATCATAATAAAAACAGAAAAGGTTACAGTTCCTTTGTTTTCCCACTTTTGCCACTTTAAGCAATTTTATCTGGACAGTGTCTAAGCTTTGATTAGAACTAAGAGTTTCTAGAGCCCAATCTTGTACACAGGCACTATATAAAAAAAGAAAACCCAAACCAATAACTTGAGTTTCAAGTTTCTTTTAATTTGCTGCTGGGAATTGATCTGAGTACTTTAACAACTATTCATACTGTTCAAGGGTTAACTTTTCATAGAAATACATCTATCTCTGTGTTCCTCCCACTGAAATTTGTACAACCATCTACCAGAAAGGAATGATTACCCAGTGACTTAACTGTTACCACAGGTAACAGCTGTCATGATCCACTATTGGGTTAGACAGTTTGGCAGAGATTAAACCCCCTTGCTTTCCAACCAACCTCAGATAATTCTGGGAGGTTGGGGGCGCCTGGGCTTAACTTCTGATTAACTCCAATGTGTTATTGTGACTAGGTTCCTTTTACATTCTCAGAAACAGAATTAAGACTCAAAACGGAATCAAGTGGCAGGTCACTTTATTTGGCCAGAAATAGGTACAGGAGAGAAAAGCAAAGAAAGATAAAAAAATAAGGTGAAAAAGGGAACGAGAGGGAGAGAGTGGGACTGTTGTGATAGCTGTCACCACGGATCTGTGGCAGCCCATCCGGTCTGGGCGGGGAGTCCGGGCATCCGATGCATCTTTGAAGCCGGTGGAGGGGGGGATGTTCCAGAACGTGCTCCGTCGTCTCTGCTGGTTTCCCCTTTTATAAGGTTGCTCTCTTGCATAGTCAGTAACTGTTCTGCACACCTCGCCTCCCCCTCCGCGGTGGGGCGCATGCCTGGTACTGTTGCTAGAAGGTGCTTGAAAGTTCTAGAGGGTCCGAACCGCCCCCCATATGTTGCCAGTCGGCCTTGGGCCCGGGTGTGTGCACAGAGGGAGTGCTCTGAGATAATGGGGCGCACATTCCTGCCGGGTCGACCTTGGTGATTAAACTGTTCCGTTCAGCTGCCATAGCGATCAGGCTTTAGCAGTGAAACTTGCCTGCCAACAATGCTGAGACAGGTTTCTAGTCCCTGACAACAGCTCAGTGATGAGTTACCTAACTCATAGTGACGAGTTAGTATTTGTTCTAACAGAGGGACAGGGGCTAAAAGGCCGTCACAGATTCAGAGTTCTTAGCCTGTTTCCGCAGGCAAGTAACATCACATGAAACTCTCTTTCACCCCAGGTTATTCTTTCAAGCAACAAAGTAGAGGTTACCTTAAAATGGAGCTATATCCATATTCCACAAAAACTCTAGAAGTCCTGATTCACTAATCTGATTCTAATCTAGATTAGTTTCACATGAAGTGCTCTGTTTCCTATGGCAATGTCTTACCAGTGGAATTCTCTTTCTTTACAGGGAACTGAGAAACCTAGGTAATGCTTTTAGTGGAAGTCAACAGAATCAGCCAGGGAAGCTGCAGAGTGAGAGGAGATTGTTAGTGTCATAAATAGATGGTGAAGGCAACCAAAACCAATTTGCAATATTTTTTTTTCCAAATATTTAGTGAATATATGCTTGCAGTCCTCATTTTTTTCCTTTCACTTTAAACTCTAGTGATCCCACATTTACTTGTTGGGAAGGTTTACTGAAGAGGTGACTGTGCAGATATAATTTTTGAGTCGGCAAATAGAAATTTTAGTTCAGTCTATTCAAAGCAGATAAAGTGTGACCAGTAAGTACAAAGACAAAAAATAAAACAAACTGTGGGACACAAGCACCTTTGAAGGATCAATGAGGAACATATTCTGAAAGTCTTCTTGCACAAAGGACATATATGCAACCAAAATTCTTTAAACACATGTAATCTTCAGGATACAAATATATTATTCAAATATTTAGCTTAAGTATTGCAAGTCACCAGTAGGATGAGATATATTACTATAAAATATTTATAAGCAGTTTTGTGTATTAGAAAAGAATTTATTGCTTTTGTGACATAAAGAAGAAGGAGATACTATTTTAGCAAGTAGGTAGGTTTCTTGTTTTTTGGGTTTTTTTGTGTGTAGAGCTCCTCAGCTTAATTTGTAGTATTTTTTAAATTTCCTCTCAGTTCTTCTTTTCTGGAGGTGTAATTTTACTCCCTTACACAAGATAAAGCAAAGAAATATGGCAATATTAAATACTTTCTACCTATATAATAGATCATTAAATAAATTTCCGTAAGTTTTTCCTAGGTATTTTTAAAATATATTTTTTCAGAGATTTTTCACAAGTGAACACTGCTTTTGACCACCTAAGTCTCAATAAAGAAAAGTATCTTATTTTGGAGGCTGAATCCTAACACTTTATAAAACAGTGAATGTAGATGTAACTTCTTAGTCTTGTAATTCCTTGATAGCAGATTTTTTTTTTCTCTGCATTTCTGTCTTTCCTGTCAGAAAGTAAATGTTATAAATTCCACATTTAGATCACAGTTTTGTAAATATTTTCAACTTTACCTTTTCTCCCATGAATGACCCTATTGAAATCAAAGGAACTCAATGCATCATTAAGTTGTGTATAAGCATGTGGAAGACAGAGGGCAGACTCACCACTTTAATTATTATTTCAAACACTTTAATCACTGTTTGATTCATTTTTCAAATACTGTTGAATTGAATATGTTATCCACATTATAAACCAAGTGAATGAACTGTAGCAATGTAAGTACAGTTATGAGAGGGACACAACCTACATTCTGATGAGATAAACTAAATTAACATTTAATAACATTTTTATACCCATAATTAATCATAATGGAAAATGGGACAGTTACCTACCTAATTACCTACATGTTTCATCAAATCAGGTAACTGGATAATTAGAGCCCTAAATCCAGTCATGTATACCTTTAATTAATTGTTGTTAATTATTATTAAGTGTGGATTAGCTCTTACTGCACTTTCACCTACACACAAGGAGCAGTTTTATGGTCATTATTTATTCTGCAACTGAGTTGGGTTATTCTGCCTGTTTATATATTTAAAACATCTCATATAATTGAACTGGAATAATTTAAAAGCATTTTTAACATTCATTGTTTCAGCTGTGCTTCAAAAACCTTGAGTCTTTTACCTCCTGATGCAAATGTGTTATTTCTCAGTGTATTAACCAGCTTATGCTGATGTCAGTCATATTACCCGTATTACCTTGCTAATTGCTTCATAGTTTTTAGGATTTGCCATCACATTGAAATAGACAAAAGAGGTGGTTTTACTAAAAAAAAAAAAAAAAAAAATCTTTTAATTACAGCAATTTCCCTGTCTTTTTTCCTGATAGAAAGCTATAGTGGTTTCCAATTTAACTTATTTTTTCCCCTCCCCCTAAAAAAAGGGAGTGAATCTTCATTAACGTGAAAGTCTCAATCTCTTACACTGTTGCTTTAAAATGTCTTTGACAGTTTGCTTTGTTTTGAATATAGAGCATGATTTATAGAGAATTTAAAGCTAGGCTAGCTGTCTTTCATGTGAATACAGTGTAAGGAGTAATTGAGGCTTTTCCCAAGTGGATATTAGTTAATTCTTTGAGAATCATTTAAGGGGAAGAATATCCATTGCTTAATGTAATACTGTACACCAATCTGTATCTAAACACCACGGTGACAGGATCATTAGAATTACCAAAACCAGATATGTATAATCATTCCAGTATTTTATGTTGACCTTTTGGAAGTCTAATGAGGTGGAATGAAATTAACTCATACCTAAGTGGCAATGAATTAAATCAGTAAAGATAGTAAAGTAGATACATAGAAAAGAAATGAGGAAAGAGGAGAAGAAAGAGACTGGCCCAGTGAGCTTCAGTGGTTATTTTTAATGCCAGAGAGAATGGGGAAATTAAGGGGGAGGTCTTAGGACACTGAGACAATGTGCAGAGCAGAAAAAGGGGAAGGAGAAAAGAAGGAATATGGCAGCTGGGAGGTCAAGTACCAAAGAAACTATTGTGCTTCCATAATAAGAGAACAGCAGAGAGTTCAGCAGTTAAGATAAAAGCAACTAGCAGATGATGATTCTATTTTTAAGCGATTTAGAAAGTTGACGTTTTCAGATCTGTACAGAAACTGCACACACTTGGAACTTCCCACAAAGACACATTTTGAATATACTTCATTTTGGAGTGCAACGTTTAGAAAAGCATGACAGAAAGGTTTGGGAAAAAAAAAAAGCCTTATTCTTTTACTTGAAATTTGATGGGGTTTTCCTATTTTTTTCTCATTTTTAGTTTTTATAAAACTGCATTTTCACAATGAAAATAGTTCCATTATTTTTTTCCAAATATCTGTAGGTGTTTTTTCACTAATAATGATAGAACCTCAATTGCCAGAACCTAATAGGAACAGAAGTAGATGGAGAATTAAAAAGGTTAATACACACCCTAACTGTTTGGGTTGGGGGTGAGGGTTAAAACCTAAATCACTTTAGATATAATTACAGGAACCGCTGATGCTGATGGAGAGAAAAAGGAGAGGGAAGAAGAAATGGGATTTAATTTCTCATAAACAATTAGTAAGTGTTAGGATCAATTAGGATGGTAAAGGTAGGTTCTACACAGAACACATTTTTTAAAGGAAATCTATAGAATATGCCTACAGGGTTTAGTGCAAAGATATGTAGACTAGCTCTGACCATGGTAACAGGCCTCCAAATGGGGGGCAGTAAAAGAATGTTCAGAGACCAGCTCAAATCCCACGAAGGGCTGGCATGGGCTTTTGTGGTGAGAGAGAGGAGGAGGACAGTTGGCTAATGAAATGGGGCAAACTATTATTCAAAGGACACAAGTGTGGTCCTTAGCAGTTTGACTTCAAAAGTCAATATTGACAAGCCCTTGGAAAATTTGCATTATCCATCCAGTTTTACTTTAGAACAGTGTTTTGACTGGTTCCTGATTTTAGATGCTGGTTGGCTCTCTAACTGGCTGAAAAGAGATTCCTCTCTGAGACTAGTTGTGCTACAGAACTGTCTGAAATGTTCAGTGGAAATTTTGGACTGCCCTGTCTGTACACTGGCTTACTAAATCCTCTGAGTAGTTCTTCATTTGCTCCAAGTTTGGATTATCTATACAAGGAGATTAGGTCCAGTATATATGAGATCAGTTAATTCTTTCATGGCAGCAGTTTGCTACACTGTCTCTAATTTCACTGTCTCAGTGAAATATTTGAGAGAGACTACTTTTTTTAAACTTTCATATGAGGCAGATTGTACTCTCACTTGCGGTTCGCCTTCCATAATGGGCCATTTCACAAAGCTACACAGCTTTGTGGATGACGCTTTAAACAGCTTGAGGCAACATTAAACTGTTGGTAACTCTCATGTATTGGTTTGTGTGGCTGTCAGACACGTATGTTCTCATCTTCCAAAGTTCCTGAAATGGGTGTCTGATCCTGCTTACGCTGATGTAAATTAGAAAGAATTCTGCAGAAGTCAGTGTGCTTGTGTAAAACTTGTGCAGGAATTATATCCTCAGTTTGATATGAATCCCTGCAGCCTGAGCTAGCAGACATGGTCTTTTGGCAGTACTGCTAGTAGGCCTAACTAAAAAATTTCCACAGAGAAGTCTGCTGTTGGAAAAGAATGTTCTGTTGCAACTGGAGTATTCTACAAGAATCCATTCATTTTCTCCAATACTTCCTGCAGATATAAGTCAAGAAAGATCACATTTGGTTCTCTCTTGATAGCTAAAACCAGTCACAATTTTCTAACTAATCAGAGCTTTGTCATTAAGTGCCAAAGGACTGAACCTGAAAAGGCCCTTGGGAAATATAATGGATTTTAAGACATTTCAGAGCATTGAAGCCGGGATCTAAAGGCATCACACCCCAGATCCCTCACACATTCTAGCGATGGCAGCTCTGTCTTAGCTAAGAGACCTAGCAACCTAGTTTTTGAACAGCCTGCCTTGTAAGGCTACCTTTTAAGGCTACTCAGACTCCTTGCCATGAAGCCAGGAAATGAGCACCTGTTCTAATTAAAGATTGGTTCCTGGATCCATCCGAGGGCTCCGTAGCCTTCCGAAGGCAGCCTGTCACAATTTTAGGTTCTGAGGTCCACAGGAATCCCAAGAATATAAAAATAAATTACTTCAATATCTTTCTACTCAGAATTGGCTTTTCATGGTAAACTTTGAGACATCTGACTTAATTCTGTTTGTCTCAAAATTAAATGTCAATCCTGCATATCAACCAGTTATAAGGAACAGGACTTTCACAATGTAAAATCATTATTGTTCAGAAATACATTAAATATAAAGGTGTGATATATTGCTAAAATATAAAATTTTTCACTTTATTTAAATTTGAATATGGTTTTGACAATGTCATGACTGGATAGCATTAAAACAAACAAAAAAGTATTATGTTTCTGAGTATTTTTCTTATTTTACCATTCTCATTTTAAAAGAAATGAGATATACTAATTTTGTTTTAATTTTGTTTATTTCTGTTTTATACCAACCTGATGGTCTTTTCAGCCAGGTACCTATACAACCTTTCCTTTTGGTGCGTATTAGCTTATTGTCAAAGAATCCTATAGTAGTCTTTTTAATGAAGTTCTAGGAAGGAATTTATAAGTGTGTACCTATAAATCTTACTTGTTTTCTCCTTGTAGTTATTTGATCATATCTATTGCATGGTGCAGATGCCTAATTGCTTTATGATTTAAAGTTTTCCCTGGTTTCTCTGAACACTGGCTGAGCTTCTCTGAGAGTTGGCATTGGACTGATAAACATATGAGATAAAGGATAATGTCTCTACTATGAGCACTAGAACTCTTGCTGCTCCAGTGAACTGGTATGCAAAAATTCTACCTGTAGAGATCTGAGCTCTAATTCAACAAGCAATGTAAGTACTTACCTAATTTTCAGCTTGTGAATAGTCCCACTGAGGTCCTAAAATTATCCACTGATTATTTTACAGATTATTTTATCTCAGGAAGATATGGTTTTGAATTCAGTGTGAAAAGTAGGGATTCTACAATGAGATGAGAAGCAGAATGCAAAGTATGTATGGAAAACCCAATGACAAAACTGAAATCTCTAAGTTTAATTTATTCACCAAAATCCCGTGCTTATTCTTAATGCAGGAAATGCATTCAGGTGAAATACACGTTGGCTTTATAGTTTTGGGTGTGGATTTGGGTTTGTTTTTAAGTACTCTACCAGTCCTTCCTCTGTGACTACTGAATCTGCAAAAGGTTGCCATAGAGATCAGCAAGAAATGAGGAAGTGTAGCCTATATGAGTGTCAGGCATAAAAAATACACTTTTAGACTTCATTAACTTTTTGAGGTTCTTTCCTTCACCACAGTCTTTTCACCAAAGAAGGTTGACATATCCAAAAGAAACTTCCCAGCAAAAGAGAAAAAAGTAATCTTATATTTCTACATAGCATTGGTAGGATAGAGTATGTCCAGTTCTGAGAAATCTCGAACACAGGCAATGATAAAGATTAGAGAGTATATTACGACGGATAAATACATGAATCTTACTGTAAATAAGATCGAAGGTGCTTTGTCTCTGTGCTTATATTCTCCTATCTACATAGCTGGGACTTCTTACTTTTTTTCAGGCAAAGGTGTAGCAATACACAAAGGTTGAAGTTAGATGACTGCTATGAAAAAATAGAGGCAAAGTGATTATATACCACTTTTGTTTTGACAGTGGTTCATGATTAAGATCTTCCTGTGATCAGCCACAGATGTTAGGACAGATGTGTCTTCTTGATTTGCAATTGACCAGATGGATTTTGCTGTATTTAATTTAAACTTGTCTAAAATTTCACTAATTGACTACAGGAGAAAGGACAAAATTATATCATATAATGTTCCTTATTTCAATGCTTGATTGCTGAATCTTGCTCAAAGTCGAATTGACTAGCTGACCCCACCTCTCTCCAACACCCTGGTTATACTGGCCAAATACCCCAAACAACAATCCAAAGGAAAAAAAAATATATTTTTTTTTCTTCCTCTGCAGCATGGTTTGCCTGCTACGATCATCAAGGCATATTTCACATAATTAACCTTTTGTGGTTACAGATGTCTGAAAAATAGGTGTCACTTCAACTATATACATTGTGCCCAGCACACATAGTTGCACAGATTTATCTCCAAGAATAAAATGTCTTAGTTTCATTAAGTTCATTTAAGTTGCATTTAAAATAGCAGTTTCTGGATTAACTTTACTATCTGATCTATTGATCCTCTCCAGTTGCCTGAAAATGGAATTTGAAGGAGCTGAAATTAATAAATACACCCCTAGTTTTGAAATGTGTTTTGAAAATCCCAGCATGCCAGAAGACGACATTTCCGCTGTTGTCACTGATGGTTCCTTGTGTGACATTTAGATTGCACTTTTCTTAACCAAACTGTGAGAACAGACTCAATCTGTTTTCCAGATTAGAGTTTTGATTACCCTTAAATCATTGTTTATTCAAGAGAATGAATAAACAGCTTAATATGTTCAAACACTTGTATTATTGGAAGGGTCTTTATTGGAACAAGTGATTTATCGCTCTCTGTTGGGCTGTTCAGTACGTTTATTCACAATCACTGTTTGCACTGCAAGGCAGCAAGGGAGCATTGGCCTGGATGCTGTACATGAGCACTGGTGGAAGCCTTTGGAGGGAGGGGAAACTCTGCCTTTCCTTGCAGCTAAACTAGACATGTTTGTAGGGAAATGCTTCTGTTATCTGGGGTGGGACAAGTAGAAAAATACAAAATCAGAAAGCCTGCTGAGAAGAGCAAAAAGCAGACACAGTTTCAAGCTTCAAAGGCAACAGAAAGAAGTACTTTCTAGGGTGCCTGAGGAAACCTGAGGATGAAGAGTTTGCTGGAACAAGTAAGGTTCACTCAGCTGCTGACTGAGTGAAACTATGAAAAAAGGACCCATTCTGAAAAGATATAGTGTGAGAAGAATGTCACTTATTTTATTTCTACTTATATCTTGTCTCATTCTAAGGATTCTTTTTCTAATTTTTAAAAGTTTCTCGTTGTAGTTTCTGTTCTAATAAAAAAGCCAGTCTTCAGAAGTCAAAAGTCCTTGGTGTTTTGAGATTCTCAAATGGGTAAAGGAAAAAGCTGGTTTACCTCAGAGCTCTGGTCAGCTCAGGAGTCCTCACAGCCATAAAACAAACAGTAACACCAGTTGACTTTAAATACACCAGAAGACTTTGTTCTCATTCAGAAATTATTTCACATTGGAAAATACTTTTAAAAGGCCAAACCACTAATATTTGCATATTAAATTTGGTATAGTTTGTGCCACTTTCAGGAGGAGAAGGTAAAGGAGTTGGGAATGAAGGAGTGAAGTTGAGCCTGGGAAGAATTTCTCTTGGGTCCATTACTTTGTACATGGTTATAGAGCTGAAAATGGAAGTTAAAATTCATTGGAGCTGCTGTGTGGGATCAGTTAGAATTCTTAATTATGTTGGCCCAGATCCACAAAAAATCCACAGAATACAGGTGCTCAAGGCTAAGTCTTATCCTCTGTTCAACATTTAGGTGCCTTAGAGTCACAGTTGCTGCAATTCAAGCTAGTAAAGTTCCCTCAAGAATATTTCTTCTGCCCTGATCTTTGATGGTTTTCAAGATTGGGTTGAACATCCTGTCATCCTGTATCTCAGACAGAGCTTACAGAGCTTGGTTTTAAAACTCCAGACAGAATTTCTGTGGCTCAGACTACATGAAAGGACAGATCATCATCAAATTTTTGGAAAGAATGATCTCTTCTATACCTAGTCCTGCCACTGAAAGCAATGACATATCTGCAGGTATTGCACGTATATGATTAGTTCTATGAGAGGTCTACTTGGAATCACCATGAAGAAAGAAGATAAAAATTGCTGTTCATCTGATTGTTCCCTGCAGAAAAGATACCTGTTACGTTTGGATAAGAAAAGGTTTGAAATCAGGTCCTCCACTACCTTGAACGGGCAGTGTTCCATTTCATTTCAGGTTGTGGTTTTGTCTTAGATTAGGCAAAACCCAGGGTTTCACAAACGTTTAAAAGTACATTTCTTAGAAACATGATGTACCCTCTCATTATGCCCTTCAGTAGCCTAGTTGATAAGAAATTGAACACATTTTAGACAAAGAGAATGTAACAGGTTGAAATGGTACTACCTTTGTAGATGTTACAGTGACTGGAACAGGCTCCCCAGGGAGGCAGTCACAGCACCAAGCCTGACAATATTCAAGAGGCATTTGGACAATGCCCTCAGACACATGGTGTGAATTTTGGGGTTGTCCTATGCAGGGACAGGAGTTGGACTCAATGATCCTTTTGGATCCCTTCCTACTCAGGGCACTCTGTGATTCTAAGAAGTGGGGTGGGAGGGGAGATGCTGGTTTAATTTGTGTTTGTTTGTCACTATCCAAACTTATTTTGATTACTGAGAAATTAAAATAATTTTCCCCAAATCAATTCTGTTTTGCCTGTGATGGTTATTGATAAATATTCCCTCTGTCTTTAACTTCACCCATGAACTTTTTAATGTTATCTTCTCCTCCTGTCCTGTTGAGGAGGGGGACTGGAGAGCAGCTGGGTGGGTGTCTGGCAGCTGACCATATTCAAGCCACACAACCCTGAAGTGATGCTAAGCTGAATGTAAAATTGTATAGGTTTTTTTCCCTCAAGTTGTCTAAAATCACATAATGGCATAGATGAAAACTTACCTTCAGGGAAGATCTCAGAACCTGGGAGGGAAAATATAGTGTGACTGTAGAGTTATGAGGTGGTGTTCAATGGCCCATTTGAATTACAGGTCAAATCCTATAACCTCAGGTCTTTAATGTTGGAAGACATAAACTAATCAACACTGGAGGAAAAGATTGTGGGAGAAAGAGGGAGACAAGCATATCTTTCTATCAAGCTGCTAAGCAACGACAAGTGGTCTGAAATAGAATGTCCAAGGCCATGTTATGCTTTAGTGAAAGGTCTTAAGGGGCTTGTTATCTTTACAATAGTTGCTGGCATATTTGTATAGAAAAGAATTATAAATAAAGGAAGGAAAGAGGATTAAAGTAAAGCTTGGTTCTGATAAAACTTTTTTATTTGCAAAGCAGGCTACAGAGGGATAAGCTGTTTTCAGGACAAACTTCTCAGAGAAAAAATTCATTTCTTTCAAATTTGTTATTTAAACAAAATAAATGCTTCCATTAAAATATTTAATTCTTTTGTTAAGTAAAGTTAAAAACTTTCTGTCAGATGTCTCTCTCTTTGTTGTTGTTGTTGCTGCTTCTGTTGTTATACCTGAAGGGAGGAGGGGCAAAGAGCTATGTTTACTGGCTTGAAGAAGACAAAAAGTAAGTAGGAGAGATTCAGAGAAAAGTTGAAGTAATTTTTTTCATAGCACAACCACAACAGAGTGGAACAAGATTATTTTTGCTTTTAGTAGTAATGTAAATATATAGTTATGTGAACTTTTTTTATCTTGGACCAATACAACATGAAGCAGGAAGGTGATCCAGCAAACTACTTAGTGATAATAAGTTGAAATAGCTTTTTGTGCATTTGATTTAGGTAATATCTAACTTCTTTCTTCTCAAAACCCCAAAACTAATACTCAGATAGGTTTTTATTATTATTTAAATGGTTATTTTTACTGAGTTTATGACTGTCCCTTTAATGACTGCCTATCCTATTTGTCTTTTGTTTCGGAAGAAATTAATTATTTATGTATTGAAATGTCTATCACACAACATGAAAACACAGGACCATGGATATACATCACACACTGGGACTACATACAGTGTTCTATGATACTCTGCTGCCAGTGGAGGATTGTCGTCCTTTTGCAAGCATTGCAGTTGACTCAAAGACTAAGCGATCTGCTCAAGAGAAGACCCATAGCCAAATTATCAGATGCCGGACTGTAAACAGTGTCTGATCTATTTAACCCTCTGGAGGGGAAAGTCTCTCTCTTTTTCCTTTTCTGTTTTCTTTGAGGTGGAATAATCTGTTACCAGAACATGAATTGCACCTTTCACAAGTCCATGAGACAAATTCTCTTGAGTCTCAAAAGCAAAATGGCAGTGAGAATGTTTTGCCATTGTCTGGCATCTTGGTGCTTTGTAAATTCATCTGGGTAAGTGGAGCAATAGGAGCTAATCACTCTTCCAATTAATATTTCAGTCTAGGAAGTAGAACAGGGCCAACAAGAGATACTGAAAGTTCTGATTCTAGAGTACCCTGTAAATCTTTCAGTTCAAGCAATATCTTCAGAATAAGAAAATGTAGTTTTAAAATAATCTCAGACTCAAGCTGTAGTTTCCTGTAAGTTTAGTTGGCATTGCCACCAAAAAGTCTATCCTTTTTGGTTGCTTGTACTCATCCCTGTGCTTTGTGAGCACAACCACTAAGAAAGACAACCAAAACATTTTCTTCCCGTCTTTCCCCTTCTCTCTTTCTACACAAAAACGTACCAGATCTGTTTTAGCAGGAAATTGTTGCGTTCTTTTTCTTTTGTCATTACAATTTGCAACAAAACGTCATTTAATTTCAAGTCATAAAGCCTTTTCCTTACAAAATGGAAATGTTGCTTCAATACATATATTTACAACCTAGTTATGAATATGTCTATGTACATGTAAAGGACTGTGGTTGTGCACTTGAGTGCACAGCCGTGCATAAATATATGTATATTAAAACTGTTTTATTAATTGCATTTCTTGTTTACATCCTTGTCAAAATAGGTATGCTTTTTCAATTTCATTTTTTTCTCTTCTAGAGCTTAAACAGTGAATGAAAGGTGAAATAACTTCCTTTCAGATGAATCACTGGGCCATCTTTGTAAGGAAATATTAGTA
Organism: Phalacrocorax carbo; assembly: GCF_963921805.1. Taxonomy (NCBI): domain Eukaryota; kingdom Metazoa; phylum Chordata; class Aves; order Suliformes; family Phalacrocoracidae; genus Phalacrocorax; species Phalacrocorax carbo. Next base: position 88,324,531 of record NC_087514.1, on the reverse strand, counting down.
ATTAGGATGATAAAGAGCACTCTAAGCCTTCACAACTGTGATTCATACAGCTCACAGATGCTCCACATCTGTTTTTTCTTAATGAAAAAATAGTATATTTTTAAAGGTAAAAGGAAAACAAACAAGAAACCAAAAGGGCAGAACATAAGGGTAAAGCTGGCTGAGTAAGTTTCTGGGCATCTTAGTACTTTCTGTTTGCAATGCAAGAACCAAGTTGGATCTTTCAAAAAATTCCACTAGGAGGAAAAAATGAGTTCTATTAAATCTGCTAAGAGACAGAACTCTCAGCTTTTTGAAAGTTTTACCCAGGTATTTTCTAAACTGTGGTCACTTATCTGACGTCTGGGCACTCTCTGGCTTTTAAAATATTTTGACGTTACAAATGTACATATTTCCAAGCGTGTTTTCAGAACACTCTGCAATTGATCTTTTCAAGTCTTTTGTGAGCTATCCAAACCTAAAAGTGTCATTAATGTTCCTGATTGTTACCATCATGCCAATTCCATATTATTTTTCGTGAATGTATCTATTTTACTTCTTGTTTGTGATATTTCTGATCATTTTCTTCCCTAACAGTGTCAGATTGAGAAAACTGGGAACACTAATCTCATTCTAAAAAGGGGACAGATTGACAATAGCACACTCTGAAAGTGGATGAAATATATCCCATCCTCTGAGCAGGCAGGAAAAGACTCAACAAGCAGTCAGCAGAAACAGAAGAAAGAATCCATTATAAAAAAAAAAAAAGAGAGAGAGAAAAAAGGAAAAGAGAAGGAAAAAAGAATCTTAAATTTATTATTTTCTCAGGTAATTCTGGATTTCAGGAAATTTGTCAATGATAGTCTAAATAATATCTATGTTCTGTATAAGAAGGAAGAAAATAATTTTATAAATCTTCTTTCAGAAAGTACCCCAAACTACTTCACACTTCTTTAAATACAGGCAAAACTTAGGACTTGGTTTCATAAGTACTCATTTACATAGGTAGATCTCAGTGAATGATTCATGAGAATAGGCTTTCGTGGGAGTGTTAAAGAGAGAGCTTTGCAAAGCAGGACTGCTTTTTTTTGGTGACAGACAAACCTGTTTAATTTAAAATCTGTGCTTATGTTTGTATCCATCTGGATACTCTGCTTTCTGAGCCAATTTTTCTAATTCTAAAGGCAATTTGGCACAAATGTCTCTTTTAAATGACTAACTACTTTCAAATACTATTAGCTGACTGTGAAAGAAGAAACCTGAACTTAAAACTTCTCTAGTTTGCATAAGTTGTAAAAGTTAATTGATTATTTGGAGAGATGATATGGTTGATACAATAACTGTTCATTGTTTCTCCCCGTAATGTATTTAACATTAGAGTTGATTTTATGGCTATGATATTCTTCTATGGCTGACTGAATAGGAGCCTGAGAAGAAAACCTGAAACCTGCTCCTGAAGTCTGTACATTTATGAAACAAGGTTCAGAAAGTTCTGAAAGCCTTATTCTCTTCTCATGTTTATGTAACAGTTTGTACACACAATGAGGTTAATAGGTTATAAAAATGAAAGAAGAATGATTCCTTAGGGAACTGGCATCTCTATACATCTAACTACAGAATGTGAAGTAATCTACAGCTAATGCATTTTCTGAAAATCATCAGATAAACCTAAGGAGATTACAGTGGTTTCCACACTTAAGCTTTTGAGGTTTGTAATACAGTAGATTACTGTTTCAGAGTAACCGTAGCCGTCCTACTGAGTGGGTAATCAAATAGTTCCTCCTCAACTTTCTTCTTCTGAATTTCATATAAATTTTTAATTAATGCCTTATATTACTTGAGCTTTTATGCAATTACATGATAAATTATTCAATTTTTGATGCTATGTTTTAGACAGATGTTAAATCAAAGAAGTTAATGATTAAACACATTTTAATAGATTTGCTACTGTAGCTTTTACTCACTTTAAAAATAGTTTTTGATTGAATTTTGGTGCTCATGAAAGTGAAAGTCTAAGGACCATTTTTTCAAAAGGCTCTTTACTGAGTCTCTGACTAATTACACAGTTCTGTAGACACTATGAATTATATTCCATAAACAAAAACTTAAATGAAGAGGAATTAAGTGGCATTAAGCATGACCCACCCCCAGCTTAAAAGACTTGAGGAACAACAAAGACATTCTTGACCTCAGCCTGACAGTCACATGATTTCCAGAGTCAGACTCCACACTTTAAAAAGGACATTTCTACTGCTTCTAAAATATAAAGAAACCTGCTAAAATTACTTCACCATTAAAGTGTAAAGCAAGTCTTTATCCATTTTTCCTGTGAGCATTATGCCATCCAAGGACTGTTACAACTCAGTATCATTTTAGGCTTTTATTGCAGAGCTTCTCCTTGGGCAGTGGTATGACTGAGAAAAGAGTAGGGTAGGATGCAGGAGAACTGTTTCACCAGTCTCACTTTAGATTCCTGCTCTGGCTGGCTGCGTCCAACATATTCTGTGTTGCTGAGGAAATGCAAAAGCACCAAAACAGGCAAAGATGCAATTCACTGCAGTTGCATGTTTAAAGAGATCTTCAGTGATAAACCTTTACTTACTTTTGTGCGATAACTTCTGATTTTGTGCTTGTATGCAAATAATGGGAGAATATGACCCAGTGTTGTACTTAAAGAATGTTCACAGTAAGAGTCAGGACACATGAGCACAATGGACATAGAATCACAGAATAGTGTGGGTTGGAAGGGACGTCTAAAGGTCATTTAGTCCTCTGCGGCGAGCAGGGACAGCTTCAACTAGATCAGGTTGCTCAGAGCCCCATCCAACCTGACCTTGAATGTTTCCAGGGATGGGGCATCTACCACCTCTCTGGGCAACCTGTTCCAGGCATACACAATGGAAATTAAACTGTTACAGTATACAGCCATCTACATTCAATGCCATCAACTGTTAGAATTCAGTTCTTCAGCCAGCATCATCTTTGACTTCTATTTGGTACTAAACTTGGGAAAATGGGGGTGGAAAGCAGCCTTTATGGCTTAACTTGCTGGTATGCTGCCAGCTCTGCCCAGCAGAGCTAGCTGGGTCCCTTTCTTACCTGTTCACATCTTCCCATAGCACCTGTACAGCACAGGCAAAATAGCTCTTTGCTGTTCTGTTGCATGCACTATTCCAGACACTCTGGTGTATATACAAAATCATCCTGCTGGCAGTTTATGAGTCTGTAATTACCTCTTTATGTATCCAGGAAAGCTGGATTCAAACTACATACAATAGCATTAAATTTCAACATAGACTAGCACATTTTTAGAAATAATCTTCAAAATAATGGCCTCCTGTAGCTGTACGCTTCTACGGGAGAACTTATCTTGGGCCGCACACCTCCGGGACACAGGGCTCTACCCACCCTGGGGACAGTGATGCACAGACATCAATATGATGGATGCAAAATGTCCATCTATTTGGCTGCGTCACACGCTTATATAGCTCTTGCGCTTCCTGTTCCTGCCACTCCTATGGGGAGGAGTCTATCTTTCCGTCACATCCCGTAATCTTCCGGTCGCCGATCCCTGTCTATTCCCCTACATCTCCCCCTCCCCATGCTACTAAAATTCTACAAAGCTACTTGCGTAAGCGGATACATATTGCGGTCAGGTCTATATTCATGTAACGCTCGCAGGCACTCTTTGATTTGTCTTACAACACAGCATAACAATGGTAGCCCACAAGTAACCATGATTACTACACACAACAAGATCCCCCCAATTATTACTATCCAGTTCCAGTTTATATCTCTCTTTTGCCGCCCTTTCTAGTGTCGCTCTCGTTGCAATATTGCTTGTGATCTTGTCAGGGAGCTCATTTCTTTTCCCAATGGTACGGCTAGCATGAGGATCCATGTCAGCAGACCCTGCAAAGAGACAACTCAGAAAGGGATTATTTATTGTACATCCTTGCACAGTTCTGCTTTCACACACTTTGCAGGCACCCATTCTATGCGCCCTTCATTCTCAACCGCGGCGTAGCCCCTCCCCAGGCATCTCAGTTTCCATCCTCTCTCCCATTGCTCACTGCCTGGGAACCTTACTCGTACCTGCGGATAGCGCTTGCCTGCTTGAGCTTTGCCAAAGTGCTTCTCCACTGCTGTAACTTGCTCCTGCCCGCGTATAAAATGATTAAGCGAATATAATGCATGCATTAAAATAGTTTGCTGAGCTGCTATGGGTATAGTTCCCTTATACCCCTCCCCCTCCCCAAGCTGTATTATTTTTGCCTTCAAGGTGCGATGAGCGCGTTCTACTATAGCCTGCCCTGTGCTATTGTAAGCAATGCCATGTTTTAATACAATATTCCAAGCTTTACACCATTCTTGGGTACTTCGAGCCCCTTTTCTCTAATTTCTCGCCATAAACTTCACACTAGCTTGGCATCTATCGGCGTCCACTCCACTCCTCCTCCTGGAGCTAATCGGACAGGGAAGATCCCGGGCATCTCTATCCTTACTCCATCGAGGCTACAATCTCTAGCTATCAGCCGCCAGTTAGGTAACTCAACTGACTGTCGCTGGGGTGCACCCTTCGTTAAAAGTCCTGTCTGCTGCCGAGTTACTTCCCCTAGTGCGCGCATAACCTGCTGCAGCTGCCGCAGCACTTCCTCTGGAGACCCCTCCGGAGCTGCAGCGCCCCGGACCTCCCCTTTTGACGGTCCCTTTCCTCCCTCCTTCTGACTGGTCCTCCGAGTCTCTGCTGTTTTGTGCCTCTTTTTTGCGCGCCGCAGGCAAGCTGCTCTCTCTTCCCACATATGGGCATCGGTTTCTCCCCCAATTTCTGATTCGCTGCTACTCGAAGTTGTTCTATACTCCCCCTGTCCTCCCCTCCAGGCACCCCAATCCCCCTCCTCGTCCGACTCCCATCTCAAGGGTTGCCCCGGGAGCCAGTCTCGAGGGTCGGGCAGAGGGCTGTGCCGCTGCCGGCGCTGCTTCCGGCGCTGGTCATCTTTCTCCTTCCGCTCCGTCACTCCCGCTGCGTCCGCTGCCACGTCACTCTCCCCGCGCGCGGGTTCCCGAGCCTGTGCCAAATCATCCCACAGGTATGCGGGGGGGGGACTCTCTAAAGGCCCTGCTGGCTCAACAGGGAACACCGCCGCTTCCCGATCCACCTCCCTGGGAGCCTCAGACTGAGTCGCTGGCCAGGCTACTCCATCCAAACTCTCCCCTTCTTCCCCATCCCCCACGATGCTTGCCCCTGTCTGCGTCCCCACTGCCCCTCCTGGGTCTATTTCCGGGCTACTGTCGCCTGTAGCACCGTGCAGGCACCGCCGCGCCTGCCGCCACGTCTCCTGATCATCCCCAGCTTTCAATAGTAATCGGTGTATCTTTCCCCAGAGCTGTATGTACTGGGGTTTTCCCATCATAGCCCTTTTGGCTAACTCCTCTTTAATCCTCACCCACTTATCCTTATTAAATATGTCTGCGGGACTTCGTATGAGCCCCTGCGTAATCATCCATTGGATGGCCTTTGAGGTAGGCGTCTTCGATATCGAAGTACCATATTCCTTCCCCAATCCCTTCAGTACCTTTACGACTGAATCCATGGCGCGCCCGCCGACCTGCGGCTCCCCGTCCCGCCCCTGCGTGCCCCAAGCTATCTTTTCCCCCCGGCGAACCTGCCAAGCCTCCCCACTAATCACGTCGGGGTCACCACTTGTAGCTGTACGCTTCTACGGGAGAACTTATCTTGGGCCGCATACCTCCGGGACACAGGGCTCTACCCACCCTGGGGACAGTGATGCACAGACATCAATATGATGGATGCAAAATGTCCGTCTATTTGGCTGCGTCACACGCTTATATAGCTCTTGCGCTTCCTGTTCCTGCCACTCCTATGGGGAGGAGTCTATCTTTCCGTCACAGCCCGTAATCTTCCGGTCGCCAATCCCTGTCTATTCCCCTACAGCCTCCTCTAGCAAAGAAATAACAAAACCCAGTAAGTTTGTATTACTTTATCCCACGTGATGTAAATTGAGTTTAGGGGGATAGAAAAAGGGGCAGTACAACCTACAAGAACAGTTAGACCTCGCACTAGCCATGTCAAAGTACCTGTATTATAAAGAAAATCTTCTAAATTACTGTAAAGCTTACAAGCAATTTTATTTGACAGTCAATTAGAAATCTACCAGCAAACCCAAAGGCTTGTTCCTGGATATAGGCACATGCTGACTTTTTAATGTAATTTCTTCCCCTTGTCTTCAGAATGGTGTTTTTAGCATGTACCTTCATTACACTCCACAAATAGATGTAATTTCTAAGTACCTTCACCTTAAAATAGGAAGCCCATGTGGAAGGACAACACTTCCATGCTTAAAAGTAATACAGAGGATGTAAAGTTACATGAGAGAAAAACAGTGTTATTTTCAGTCTGAAGACTGTGTATAGTTCCTTCCATTTGTTTTCCTGATACAAAAGATTATTGTTCCAAAAATTTCTCACAAACAAAAAAAGATACCTTTACATTGTGTCATGGTTTTGGCTGGGATAGAGTTAATTTTCTTCATAGTAGCTAGTACAGGGCTACATTTTGGATTTGTGCTGGAAACAGTGTTGATAATGTGGAGATGTTTTAGTTGTTCCTAAGTAGTGCTTATACTAGTCATGGATTTTTCAGCTTCCCATGCTCTGCCGGGTGCACAAGAAGCTGGGAGGGGAGGGGGCACAGCCAAGACTGCTGCTCCAAACTGGCCAAAGGGATATTCCATATCATATGACATCATGCTCAGTGTATTAACTGTGGGAAGTTGGCTGGAGTGGAGCAGTGATCGTGGCTCAGGGACTGTCAGTCAGTCAGTGGCTCAGGTGTCAGTCAGTGGGTGGTGAGTGCTTGCATCACTTTCCGCGCCACCCCCCCCCCCCCCCCGGGGTTTTACCTCTCCCTCTCTTTTGTTTTTCTCCTTTTCTTCTCCTCCTCCTCCTCCTCCTCCTCCTCCTCCTCCTCCTCCTCCTCCTCCTCCTCCTCCTCCTCCTCCTACTACTACTACTACTACTACTCCTCCTCCTCCTTCTCCTCTTCCTCCTACTCCTCCTACTCCTACTTCTACTCCTACTGCTACTCTTCCTCCTCCTCCTCCTCCTACTACTACTACTACTACTACTCCTCCACCTACTCCTCCTCCTACTACTCCTCCTCCTCCTCCTACTCCTCTACTACTCCTACTCCTACTCCTCCTACTACTCCTACTCCTACTCCTCCTACTACTCCTACTCCTCCTACTCCTACTTCTACTCCTACTGCTACTCTTCCTCCTCCTCCTCCTCCTCCTCCTCCTACTACTACTACTCCTCCACCTACTCCTCCTCCTACTACTCCTCCTCCTCCTCCTACTCCTCTACTACTCCTACTCCTACTCCTCCTACTACTCCTACTCCTACTCCTCCTACTACTCCTACTCCTCCTACTCCTACTCCTCCTCCTCCTCCTCCTCCTCCTCCTCCTACTCCTCCTACTCCTACTCCTCCTACTCCTACTACTACTTCTACTACTACTCCTACTCCTCCTCCTCCTCCTCCTCCTCCTCCTACTACTACTACTACTACTACTACTCCTTCTCCTCTTCCTCCTACTCCTCCTACTCCTACTTCTACTCCTACTGCTACTCTTCCTCCTCCTCCTCCTCCTCCTCCTCCTCCTCCTACTACTACTACTCCTACTCCTCCTCCTCCTCCTCCTCCTACTCCTCCTCCTCCTCCTCCTCCTCCTCCTCCTCCTCCTCCTCCTCCTCCTCCTCCTACTCCTCCTACTCCTACTCCTACTACTACTTCTACTACTACTCCTACTCCTCCTACTCCTCCTCCTCCTCCTACTACTACTACTACTACTACTACTACTACTTTATTTGAATTATTAAACTGTTCTTATCTCAAACCGTGAGTTTTCTTACTTTTGCTCTTCTGATTCTCTCGCCCATCCCACTGGGGAGCGAGCAGCTGTGTGCCGCTTGGTTGCTGACTGGGGCTAAACCACGACACACTGGTAGCATAGCAATACAAACTCTCCACAAAGCATTCAGTTTTGTTTTCAAGCATACAAACACTCTTGTTTTGTACCATGAAACTGCCTGACATCTTTATTTTAAATACTATGATCAACAGGGAGGTAAGAAAAAATTCAGAAGTGACCACCCATGATGCTGGTTAGACTACAAACTCAGATATAGATACAAATATTGCAACTTTCTCGCTAAATAAATGACCCCAAAATTCCTTGCAATCACAATCTGAATCACTTTATCCAGTGTGGGTTATAATGCAAATGTTACATCTATGCAATGCTATAATATGCTGGGTTAACCATTTATGGCCCGTGCAAGCCATTTCTGAGAATTAGAGATGTTTAAAGTTTATATTTGACTTTGCAGAAAATGTGTTTGGTTATATATGTATATGTGTGTGTGAATGTATGTATATATGTATAGCATGCCTGAATTGTTTTTTAGTTATGTACCTAGGGTAGGTCATGCTTCCTATCTATCAGTAAAAGGCATTCTGATTCAGCTGGAAAATGTGAAATGAGAATAATGTAGTATCTGATTTCCCATCTTATTTTATAAGAATAGGCTGTGCAGAATATAAAGTAGAAAAAAAGGAATGATGAATGAAAGATGCAGAACATGATTTCATAACTGATTTTTTTAATTAGTTCTATCAGCATGCATTTTGGTTCCCAACTAATGATATTGCTCCAAAGTTGACCAGGCAGAGGAAAAAGGCACTAACAGATTTCTACAGAAATTATAATTCTCTCACAATCTGTTGAATGTTTGTCTGTACTGATAACTAGGTACCATAGGTTTGGGAAGTCAGAAACATTTTAATACATGATTTCCTGATTTTTGAGGCTAATTTAAAGGAAAGACTGTAAGTTCAGCTTTCCTAACTTCTGCTTATCTTTTAATACTTTTGATATATATATATACACACACACATATACAAGTTATGTACTATTTCCTACAGCACCATTTGTTCAAAGATCATCTATCATGTTACAGATATTAATGTAGTTTCAAAATATACCTTATATAGATTTTGGAATAAGAAAAAAAATGTGTTCTTTTTCGTTTTCCCAAGACATCACACAATAACCTTTACTATTTTATTCTGAGGAGTTTCCTGACTGAAGAACTTCTATAAAATGAGAATTTTCACACTCTGAATAATAAAATATATAAAAGTTGCAAGTTTGGCAGCACATTATTTTCATTTGAAGTAAAACTCAGCCTATACAAATTCACACCTGTAATACACATTGCCTGAAATAATAAAAAATAAATGTACAGTTACTGGATAAAATAATTTAACTTTCCATGTTGTATTTCTGCAATACTGCTATTCATCACTGGAAAGCAGATATCCTTGAATAGAAGACAGTAGAAGGATAATAACATATGTGCATATGTATTCTTATTTTGCACTTGATTTTATTATTCACTATTGAAGTTAGATCTACTGATGAGATTAAAGTAGAAAAAAATATGTTAGGATTTTTTTTTAATTGAAAGAATATTTTGTCTCATTTTTGAAAAAAAAAACAAACCAAAAACCAAACTTGGTTTCCCTGATTCTAAAACAGAAAGAAAATACTCTTCATTTTGTATGACATTATCAATACAACATTGTGCTGGTTTTGGTTGGTAACAATATGCATATATTTAATGTATTGATAAATCCAGAAGCTGAAACATTTCAACCAGGAAAACAAATCCGAAATGAACTCTTTGATATTCTGATGAAATTTAGCACTTTGATAATTTCTTGAAAGTTGGGTTTTTTTTGATTGTTTATATTCCTTATCAGCGCCAAATGAAATTTTATTGCATAGAGTAGTATCATTCAGTGTTGTGTTCTTGAATCTGTGTGCAGACTCAGGGAAGTTGTTCTCTGGGCGGCACCCCTTCAGGCTATCAGAATGTGCAGACTACATTTCCCCCAATATAGGAAAAGGTTGCTGTAAACCACACTGCTGGAAGTAGGTTGGAACAAAGGAAAATCTCTTTAATTGCATTCCATAAAAATTAATTCAATCACAGTAATAAGGACCATCTTTCATCTATAGCGCAATGACAGCACAACATGAAATGATGAAAAAGCATCTGAAATGGTCTGGAAACAAAAATCAAATAATTTTGGATGAATAAGCAAATTGCTATTATAGCTAACATTCACTTTCATATCTCTTGGCATATTAAAAAATGTATTGATTGGATACTTAAATTTATTCAAGTGACCTTTCCAGAACAAATACAATAACTTCAGGATAAGACCATTATTTATATCTTAATATTTTCTTAAAAATCACCCTGAGTGGCGCAAAGTGGTATAAATTTTTAATTTAGTGAGCCAAAATTAATTCTATTGAAATCCCCTATGAACTATGCAGTTTTGAAATCATTTCTCTGTGGATAATTTCTCCATGAAAATCAATACCATGGCTGCCTTATAGAGATTTCTATTGAACATCAAGAATGTAAGGATTCTTCACCTCAATATCCTTTCTCTGGGCTGTTCTACTTTTATTCTTCTGCAAGGCTCATACCAGAGAATATAAACACATGCTGGAGGAGATGACCCTGAACTTGCTCACAAAACAAAGACCCAATATTCTGCATTTTTGTAAGCTGAGAGTTTCATACTTTTCTTCATCATGAAACCCAATGTTGTTGCTGCTGGGAATCAAACTTCCCACTCAAAAAACCAGTGGAGAAGCTAGCAAAGGCTGTGGCAAGACTGAACATGAAAGCGAAAGATTTAGAGAATTAATCAACAAGAAACTGTGCAATACTCTATCCCTGAAGAAAAGGCCGGATATAATCCTGCTGTCTTTATTATCAAGCTCTAAGCATCTCTCTCAGTGGGCTGAAACATTGTTTACTTTTTGATTCGATCTACCTTTTCCACCCACAGTTATCTGCTGGCAGGGAGCATGGAGAGTATTTAGACCCTTCAGATTTCTGTCTACAAATGAACATAAGTTTCTTGGATGGAAACAAACACTAATAAATCTTATTTTGGAATTAAGGACCATCTCAGAGGAAAGCATCGACAAAGGAGCTGGAAATTACTGGCAGGCAGTTTTCTGCCCATAATTTTCATGCAAACAGGTGGGCAATTCTAACAGATGTACATTTATACTCATGGGTTTTGCTTCCAGAGTGCCACATGCTCAGGACCATACTAGTACACAGGCTCAATCGCAATTTATTTAAACTTTGAAGGAATTTTTTTTTCTGCCAGTATAACTGATGCATCTCTCGGCTAAGCTATGCTTGCAACAAAGCAGGAGGATGTTCAAAATTGAGTCAGAATGAGTATGCCACTGTAACATATTCAGCAGGGCCCCTCCTAAACATATGCTCAAAAATAATCATTACTAAAGGATTAAATTCAGTGGGCTAGATATATGCAATTCAAGGTAAGGTAGCAATGTTTTTTGTTTGTTTCTTTGTGGGTTTATTTTATATTTTTTTAATAAAGATAAGTTATTTTCCAAAAGTTTCAAAAGCCAAAGGGTTTTTTTCCATGTAAAATAGAGACTTAGAAAATGCTAGCTATACAGTTGTTCTAGAAACCTTAATTCCGTTGTAACTGTGGTATGAATAAAATAATGTTATTTGAAAAAAAGGTAGAGTGAGCATTTCAAGTTGGTCATCTTGAAAACCTAAGAATGTGAGAAAACACTGTAATAAGCAACTGCGAATTTGCCATGTCGTAGCCTTGCATTTATATAGTCTTTCAAAATAAATTTTTGGCAATGGTCAACCCACAGTTTGTTGGGTTTTTTTAACTTAGGAAACGCAGTTGTACTGGCACCTGATACAACTTACTGTGTATTAATAGCTGAGGAGTTCAGCACAGAAGGTTGTAACTGGAGCTACAATGCTAAATAACCTTTGTTAGTCAGCCGTAGCAGATGGAGAGGTACACATATTTTCAGAAAGGAGGTACTGATACACTATGTTTTGCATAGGGAAACTCATGGGTCTCGTCATCCATGTAGAATATCTAGAGTGTTCTCAAAGTAGAGCACTGGCTACCCTGATTTCAGTAGAATTACTTTGATTTCTGTTTGACAAGAAAAAAAAATATTAAAAAGACAGAGAGAAAAGACAGAGAACATGAGACCAATTAGGAAGATTAAGGCTACTCACCTATAATCACAATGCAGCTTCTTTATCAGGGAAAAGTCTAGACTGTCCTTACCATACTTTCTACTTCTCAGATAATTTCAGACAAATAGAATATCTGGTAGGACAGCAAATTTGAACACTTCTGTATTTCTGAACATTGCTGTTATAAACTGATCTTGCATGTAGATACTACTCATATTGTAAGAGAGGAATTCATACAGTTCCTTGTTTAAACTGTGCTGCTACCCAGAACAACAGGTCCATGTAGTGTATGATGCCATACGTTCTGAGATGGAATTTTTATTTAGCTATAATGTGATTTTAGAGTTGTATAGAACAAAGAATAAGGCTGGAACACTGCAATATCAAACACCACATGCTGCATACTATATATACATCAACTTTAATCATACTGTTCAACTAAGACCTTCACAAACAGTCTTATTTTTACCGCTTTTTAAAGAAAACACACTTCTAGGAATAAAGTTGCATATAAATCACATATAAATGTAGAGCATTTTTTACTGCATATCTTAAATCAACTTTTAATTTTTCTCATTCATGCACTGGTGTAGTTCGCAGTCCTGAGGGATATGGGACAGGTGAAGAGTAAAGCCAGGACACTGAATTTTAGGAAAGCAAAATTCCAGCTGTTCAAGGAGTTAGTCAATAGGACACCCTGGGAAACTTCCCTCAGGGACAAGGGAGCAGGTCTTCAAGAACACTTTCCATAGAGTGCAAGAGCTCTTGATCCACAAGTGTAAGAAGTCAGGAAAGGAGGGCAAGAGACTGGCATGGATGAGTCAAGACCTGGTGGTCAAATTAAGGGCAAGAGGGAACTGCACAGGCAGTGGAAGCAGGGACAGGTGCCCTGGGAAGGGTATAGGGATGCTGCCTGGTTGTTTTGGGATGGGGTCGGAAAGGCCAAGGCACAGCTGGAGCTGAACTTGGCAAGGGATGCAAAGAATAGTAAGAAGGGCTTCTACAGGTATGTCAGCCAGAAAAGGAAGGTCAAAGAAAGCGTAACCCCCTGATGAGCAAGAATGGCAAACTGGTAACAATGGACAAGGGGAAGACTGAGGTACTCAACAACCTTTTTGCCTCAGTCTTCACTGGCAACCTCTCTTTCCACACCTCTCAAGTGGATGGACCTCAAGACAGGGACTGGGTGAGCAATGTCCCTCCCACTGTAAGAGAAGATCAGGTTCAAGACCACCTGAGGAACCTCAACATATGTAAGTCTATGGGACCCAACAGGATGCATCTCAGTCCTGAAGGAATTGGCTGATGTGCTTGCCAAGCCACTCTCCATGATGTTTGAAAAGTCATGGCAGTCAGGTGAAGTCGCTGGTGACTGGACAATGGGAAACATTGCATCCATTTTTAAAAAGGGTAGAAAGGAAGACCTGGGGAGCTACCGACCTGTCAGCCTCACCTCTGTGCCTGGAAAGATCATGGAACAGATCCTCCTAGAAGCTCTTCTAAAGCACATGGAGGACAGGGAGGTGACGCGAGACAGCCCAGCCAGCATGGCTTCATCAAGGGCAAGTATTGCCTGACCAACCTAGTGGCCCCGTATGATGAAGTGACTGCATCAGTGGACAAGGGAAGAGGTATGGATGTCATCTATCTGGACTTTTGTAAGGCCTTTGACACAGTCCTCCACAACACCCTTCTCTCTAAATTGGAGAGATGTGGATTTGATGGATGGACTGTTCAGTGGATAAGGAATTTGCTGAATGGTTGCATCAAGAGGGTAGTGGTAAATGGCTCAATGTCCAGATGAAGATCAGTGATGAGTGGTGTCCTTAAGAGTCCTTATTGCAACCAGAACTGTTTAATATCTTCATCAGTGACATAGACAGTGGGATTGAGTACACCCTCAGCAAGTTTGCAGATGACATATAGCTGAGTGAAGTCGTTGACACACTGGAGGGAGGGGATACCATCCAGAGGGACCTGGACAAGCTGGAGAAATGGGCCGATGTGACACGTATGAAGTTCAACAAGGCCAAGTGCAAGGTCCTGCACCTCGGTCGGGGCAACCCCCAATATCAATACAGGCTGGGGGATGAAGGGATTGAGACCAGCCCTGCAGAGAAGGACTAGTGGGTACTGGTGGAGGAAAAGCTGAACATGAGCCAACAACATGCACTTGCAGCCCAGAAAGCCAACCATATCCTGGGCCGCATCAAAAGAAGCATGGCCAGCAGGTCGAGGAAGGTAATTCTCCCCTTCTGCTCCATTCTGGTGAGACCCCACCTGGAGTAAGTACTGCATCCAGCTCTGGAGCCCTCAGCATGGAAAAGACATGGACCACATGGAAGGCCACAGAAATAGAGGGCTGGAACACCTCTCCTTTTAAGGACAGGCTGAGAGAGTTGGAGTTTTTTAGCCTAGAGGAGAGAAGGCTGCAGGCCACCTTATTGTGGCCTTTTAGCACTTAAAGTGGGCTCACAAGGAAGATGGGGTCAGAATTTTTAGTAGATCCTGTAGTGATAGGACAAGGGGTAATGGTTTGAAATTAAAGGAGTGTAAATTCAGACTAGATATAAGCAAGAAATTTTTCACAATGATGGTGGTGAAACACTGGAACAGGTTGACTAGAGAGGTGGTAGATGCCCCATCCCTGGAAACATTCAAGGTCAGGTTGGACTGGGCTCTGAGCAACCTGATCTAGTGGAAGCTGTCCCTGCTCACTGCAGGGGGGTTGGACTAGATGACCTCTACAGGTCCCTTCCAACCCAAACTATTCTATGATTCTAATTTATTCTTTTATTTTTTCATATGCCAACTGAAACTGAAATCCTCTTTGCCTATAAAGACACGACTTATTAAATAAAGAGGTCTATACTGCCATTTTTACTGATTGAAACCTATCTTTTCCTTGACTATTTTCAAGTTATTTGAGAAGTTAAAATAAGTAAGAGTAACAATATGTCCTTCAATGTGAAATTGTTAGGGCATATATTTTATGTTCAAATAATGGAATTTGCACTTAAAAGCAGGTCTAGAAGCGCATGCTCTGACTGGGCATACACTAGTCTGCAGCAGACCAATTTGTATGGTTTCTATGGAGCACATGTTGCTTTATGAACAATTATTCTATCTAAGGCCAATAATGAAACCTCAGATAAACGTTCAGCTAAAAAAACCCTGATTTTGCACTTGACATTATGAAATTTCACACTATTTGAAGTACTGGAGCAATGTAACAGGATTATGAGGAATTTGTGGAGAAGTGAGGGAAAGAGGGATTGGGTTCATTTTTGAAGCAAATCATTATTGTCTCAGAATAATTTATCACAAGTTATAATATTTTAAATCATATCTACTTTAAAGATAAATATATATATAAGCAACAAGTGAAAAATTGGAAACATAGTACATCTGAAAAGAGAACACCCCACTGCACTTTCATCATATCTAAGTGAAAAAGACTGATTTGTGGTGGTGCAAGTAAAATAAACGACATAGTTCCATTGAGAAATCTGCACACATCCAAAACCAATTCTAAATTTAATCAGGTTAAAATATCCAGGATTTGGTCTCCAAGAAGAGAATCTTTTCATTAATCTTTATGAAGATTGGAGTCAGTGGTGTTTTAAAATATGTATCATCTTTTAATTTATCATCTTTGGTTTTGGAAGCTCAGAAAGTAAAGAAACTTAATCAAAATCTGAAAAAAACATGTTTCTTGTCCTCATAAATAACACACAGCTTCACAGGATAACATATTGCCATCTTAGGCCTATTTTATCAACAACATCTTCTAAGAATCTAGGATCTGATCCAAAGCATATTAATGTTAATTAGAGTCTTTCTGTTGACTTTGGCTGACTTGAATTTGATATATGTCTCTATTTATGAATTTATAAGAACTGAAAAAACCCTTATATTCTAAGTCTCCCATGCTTTTCTTTTAACATCCTACTTTCCTTCCAGGATTGCCATTAATCAATAGTTGAGCATAAAGTGTGTTTTCCATGTTTGGAAATTCTTTTGAGCTTCAAATTGTTCCATAAGTTTTAAAAGTCAAAATCTTGACATCTAGAAAATTTGATACCTCAGATTATTCAAAAAACTTTTAGATCTTCCAAATATTTCGTTTCAGTATTAATAGTTTCCTACAATAATTAACCAAAAATTCTCAAGGTGCTGTGTTCAGGTAAAATAATTTCTTCGTTTGAAATGTAAAAATAGAATGGTTTGATAATTTCTCTAAGACAAAGCAAAACATGAGTTTTGTCACTTGATCCTTTTCTGTTTTCAGTTTTCAAAAATCTGTTTTGTCCAGAGAAAAACCTCACATAAAAACTCATAACTACTCCTCATTAGAAACTCAATGGCTGTAACACTGCAAAACTGCATTGAATTCAGTAAAGCAAAACCCTTCACTGAGACTGAGACTTCGAGGTGTTATATATCTTCCATTGCTTCTTTCCACAAAAGAATGATGGACAAGGAATCAAAGTTTGTGTATTATACTGTAAAAATTTTTATTTATTTAAATGTTATTTTTTAAGGGAAAAAATAATGTTTTCCGTTCTATTTGCTTTTATTCTTAAGAGTTCTGCTGATGTTCTAGCCATTTCTTTTAACCCTGCCAGAAATAAGAACAGAAAAATTTTGCCCGTGAAGTCCAGTAATTTAAAACAATCCAAATAACTGAAAAAATCTCCAAAGAATAGCTGGAATGATTAAAAAACACCAGCAGTTCTTCCTTAAAAAAAAATCAGGAAAAAAAGAAAAAAGTCCACCTGTATTTTAAAATGCCTCAGCATTCCCTGAGGCTAAAAATCTTCAGTAGTGAAGTGGCATCTGGATTTCTGTAACTAAGCATATGTTACCATAAGGATACTGAATTGTTAAACCCCAGCAGATTTCTTAGACCAGTCTTCCCTCTCCCCTGTCCCCCACCCCCCCACCCCTACTTCTGTCATATCCAGAGGCTGAACCAGATGAAGGTGACTGGAAACCACACCATACACCTTGCACAAGAGAGAGGAGCAAGAAGCAGAGTCACAAGCACTAGTCCCATGCCTGTTCTTTGAGTCACAGGCTTGAACACCAGCCTGTCCTCCATCAGAAGGCATCCCAAACATTAACTGGAGGAGAAACTAGAACTCAGGGCTCTGAGGTGAGCAGTCACTTCCTAAGCAGTTTAGTCTCTCTGGCTCATTTAATTAATATTTGGAAAATTTTATATAACACAAAGACATTTTCAGAAAGAGGTAAAAGAAATCCATTCCAGAACTGCTAATACACTTTGTTTAAGGCCTGCTACCTGAAGATGGAAGTCAGGGTTCAAATCTGTCAGATTATGTGATAAACAGCTCATCTGCATACTCACAGAGGAGCACAGGGAGACAACAGCAGCCGGGGGACCCCAAATAACACCCTGCCCTGGCTGGTCCCAGGCCCATCCCAGGAGTCAGCAGACTATCAAAGGCCCATCTCCACAAGACCAGAGGAGTACAGAGGCACAAGTGCAGGCAGGAACCCAAATTAAGAACTCAGAGTAAGGGACACCATTTACAGGCCTCTCCCAGGGCAGTTATGGGAGACCCTCAGTCCTGGTGTATGAAAACCCATCACCATGGGTCAGTCATGGAGCATGCTGCCAACAGAGCAGGGGTTGCTGCCTAGGGGTGCAGGACCCATTATGGGGTGCAGGACCCATTATGGGATGCAGGGGAAGAACATTTTGGGATTACATAATTTATTATGGGATGTTTATAGGAGGAGCCAAAGGTGGGGAAAAGGAGGGATCAAAGTAATTTGGGGGTGAACAAGTATGGGAAAATAGAGGGATAAAAGGGGTCAGTCATGTCAGTAAAGTTGACTAGCCATGCCCTGCAGCTGGTCAATGCAGTCTGTCCTACCCTCTTATAAAACTGCTCTCCTAACTCTTTTGCTGGGCAAGGGACTCTCCATCTGTGTGTATGGGGGTGTCCGTGCCATCAACTGGCGTGGAACCAGGGGCCGAGAGGCCTGTGCATCTGTGGTGCCAGCACTGGGAGTGAGCGTGCGTGTGCGCATGTGCATGTGACTGCTGAAAAAGATCTAGCCAGACCAGCTGGTGGGTAGGTGAAGGGGTGGCCTGGGAGGCCACTGGTGAACACTAAGTTTATCATGAGCCAGAAGTGTGCCCTTGCAGTAAAGAATGCAAATGGCATCCTGGGCTGTGTTAGGCAAAGTTATTTCCAGCAGGTCAAGAGAGGGGATCCCTCCTCTCTACTCCACACTGGTGAAGCCACGCCTGTAGCACTGTGTCCAGTTTAGGGCTCCCCAGTACAAGAGAGATATGGACATACTGGGGAGAGTCCAGTGAAAAGCCACAAAGGTGACGGACAGAATCATCTTTCCTATGAGGAAAAGCTGAGAGAGCTGGGAAATTCCTGGTCTTCTCACTTCATTCCACAGCAGTAGTTGGCACTAGCTTTGACAGTGAATACAGGGAGTACTGTTTAGACACATTTAGTCACAAACAGATTAATGCAGGCAGGTGCAAGCTTAGTCTCCCTATTGCAATGCTGAAACCAAGAGGAAAGGGAAGATGATACTAAGACACATAAAACAGGTAAATCTGAGCCAGCTTGAGACCAGGTGCAGTACAGTAGGTAAGCATGTGCTGCAATCTAACTAATAAGCCTCTCCCAGTCTCAGTGCTTATTAACTTGTTCACAACACTGATTCAGCATGATTTTTTTTCTCCCAGATCCAGATTAAGAAGTTTGTATTGTATTGTATGGGAATTTAACAATTTTTATCTTTGCTTGGGTTAAGCATCTATGCATCATGCTCCATTGCTTGGTGTAGACATACAATGACTTTACAGTCTGGAAAGGACTCTTTTCTGTTGTTGTTCACAAATGAGAACTGAGAGTAGGAAATGGCAGTGGGCAGAAGAGGAGGCCTTGTCTGCTCTTGATGGACCTAGTTACCTGATTATTTTCTCTCACTAGTATCATTATTCCATTGAATTTCTGATAGTTACTCCCAATTTACCCTACTTTGAGAGTGGCTTGTCTCCTAAAGATGCCATTGCACTTTTCTCAGCAGCAGGGGCTTTCCATGATGTACTAAAACTACATTTTCTCTCCCCTTTATTTCTGGCAGCGTGCTGTGCCCATCAGCTAACTAAGAGCTTCCATCCCAGAGGAGGCTGCATTTCATTAGCAATGTACTGTGCAGATATATAGTTCAAATCTGGTCTGAAGATAAAAATATTAATAATTGGATCAGTAGTGTTTTGAATTCTTTATGGCCTCTATTTCTATGCTGTCGTCGTCTCTCTGTGCAGTATGAGGATGTGCACAAATCTCTGGCACAATACAATTTCTGTTCTAAGCAAGCAACAAAATCCTGCAGAGAGACCATTTAATTTTTTAAAACAAGTTTTTAGCTTACTTCATTGCCCAACTCTCAGGGAGCTTCATAGTCATAGAAGCTGCCAGTTTCTCCTCAGGACTTAATAGGAAGTCTTTGCCAGCACACAGATCGATGTGGATGAGATAATGATTACTGCTGTCACACCACTCATTTTTAAATGTGAAATCTGGACTGTCTTTTGTTTGCTGCACTGTATGCAAGAAACCCAGTTTTTCATGTGATCAAGGACACATTGATGGATAGTGCTTGATATGACATTAAATTAAGTGCTTCTTAAAGGCACCTTTAAAGGAAACTATTACTGAACTAATGATGTGTAAGTGATTGAACTTGTTCACTTCCCATCTCTGTGATGTCATTCTGATGAACAAGGAGACACTGGCATGTGGCTGGTAGTTAATGGAAGCAGATATTGGCCTGGCATACATCTGTCCTTCTACATTTAGCAAAGTTCCCTCTATTCAATTTTTTAATAATAGCTAAGGTTTAAGAAGAAAGACTTAATAGTATAAGATATTTCTATAATAATAAGCATTCTGACACTCTTGGCACTTCAGTTCTTCAGCAAATCCATTAATATTAATCTACCTCGGTCACTTCCCTTACCTTTCCTTATATTACACCTTTCTAGTGATAGTTATCTTTTAATAAAGAAATAAATAAATACTCTTCTTAAGAGGGAACTAGAACCTGAAAGGAGAGTTAATTTCCTTTCTAAGCCCTGCCACTGACTTTTTGAGTGACCATGAGCAAATTCATTAATTCACTGTGTTTCAAGCCCTGCCTTTAAAATAGAAATTGCGTTTTCTTTGTACATCCCCTCTATTTAAATTCATAGCTCTGTGAAGAAAGCGCTAGCTCTTGCTGTATGTTTTTAAAGAAGTATTCAAAACAATATGATATTTATCTCTCACATTTCAGCTAAATGCTAATGATGTTATTACAATGCAAAAATTAAATAAAATATACGTAGTCAACATGTACACCAAGAAATCCTTCTGCTTCTTTTTTTTTTTTTGCCTGCTGTCTATTTTTTTTTTTTTAAAAAAAAGGAAAACAGTAATTCACATTCATCTTCTCCTAGCACTGCAGAGAGCTTTGTGGTGCATGGGATGAACAACATATCTGGGTGCAACCCCACCCCCCCATATTGCATTCTTTCTCTTACTGAAACATGATAACACACTGTCAACTGCAAAGAGCTGGAGCAGCCTCAGAAAAGCAGGAAAATGCTCTCCTGAGATGGTAAGGGAATGATTCTTTGGACCAGGATGGAAAAAAATGGTTTCGTTTACCCATTATTACCCCTAGATCTGAGGGAAACACTCTCTTTTCCACTCACAGTAGCCTTGCTTCCCCGCTGCTAGACAGCAGCATAACTGCTCAACTGAAAGATAAATTTCATTTTGGGATAGGTGGCCCTTTTCTCTTGTCTTATTCTTCTCTTTTCACCCCAAGACTGATGATGTTGGTAGGTCCTACTAGTAACTCAGAGGACAACAGTAGCACGGCATGGTTTCTTTACTGTAGGGCTGACATAAGAGATTGCTGACTATAACCTTACTTTCTCAGTTTGGTCTGCATTCCTGCGCAAAAGATATGGAAGGAAGTCACAGTTCCTAGGATTTAGCAGAGTTGTGCTACAAATTTATCTTGTTCCATCTATTTTCTGATCACAGTTCTAGTATGGGAAGAAAAGGAAGCAGGAATTTTGGAATCACATAGTGTAGTTTGTAAAACTGGATATGATGGATATAATAAAATACCTTATTTAATCTACCTTCTTCAATAAGATAATTCTGCAAATCCCAACCTGTAGTTTTATCTCCCCTAATGATATCAAGCCAATTCTTGTCAGTTAATCTCCCACATTATTTTGCATTTTTTACTCCTCAGCAGTTTCCCTTCTCCTACAAGTTTGACAATGTTGTGACGGCAAATATATTTTAAAATAAAATTAATAGCCCACTTACAATTTTTTGTTGATCCAACATGTTGTTCTGACATCAGAGCTTGTGCACTGCTTATTTGAAGTTTGCATGCATGGAGATTGAATACCCACTGTGGGAAAAGTGCTGCTTATAAGGCAGATCTTCAGACCTTTTTCCTTGTTCCTTCTGACTCTTGGAAGAGAAGTTGCTACTAGTTCTGTGTTTCGCATGAAGTTTTTTGGGAGTTAGATAGTTTTCTGCCATTCATACTTCAAGAACACACTTAATGAACAACAAAACCACTAATGATTTGTAGGAATAAAATCCTTGAATACATGCCTGGCCTTTGATTGGTCCTGGTCCAAAATGTGCCTGACTATGTTATAGGACACACGTTGTTGTTAAGTATGATGGGACTAGCTCTTTGTGTGGTGTGATACAATGTGTCCATACTTTAAAAAGTGAGGGGGGTGTTTCCCTGTTTGCGGCTGTGGTTTCATGAGAAAAATTGAGCCAATATAACTGCTTCTGAGAAAGGGGTCTCTTGCTCCCTTATCTCACCATTCTTCCAAGTGCATACTCCTCATCATTTGCACCTTGCACCAGTTCTGGTAATAAACTCAGGAAGAAAAGATCACTTTTGTTGGCTTACTGAACTGAACTGATCCAGAAGAGTCTAATGAACACCAGGTCAGGAGTGAGGAAGGATGCAGGACTTAGCTGAGGGGACACGGGGGAAAAAGGACATTCTCCTGTTGGCAACAGGAAGCAATGGACTGTGGGTGAAAAGGTACCTCCATCTGGAAGCCTCATTAAAAAAAAAGGACATGGTGTGGCAGATAGTAGAAATCCAAGCAATTACCCTAGTACAATGAGGCCATTATCTAACCTAGATTGACTAAAAACAAAAACCAGACCCCTGGAATTTGACATTAGTACTTGCAGTTAGCTGATTTCAATCAAGATAACTCCTTTTTGTAAAGACATCAGTGAATTTTCTCCTACCTACTTCAAAATGCTAAAAGGTAGGTTTATAATAACCTTTTCTGTCTGACATATGACAGCAGGACTGTAGACTAATAGTGACTAGGTAAGGTTCTTCCCCTCTCCTCCATAACATCTTTTTTTTTTTCTCCCTTATTTTTGTTGTACTGATAAAAATCTCCTGTGGTGAAATTCAGCCTAATACAAAACACCTGAACAAGCCCAGTGCAGCTTCTGCTTATGCTCTTTTCTGAAGAACAGATTTAAAGAACCAGCAAGGGAGGAACAAACATGTACATTGTTCCAAAGCATTGGCTTTCAAATTTTTAAATGAGTGATAAATCTCTGTTACATCCATTAGTTGAAAAAAAGAAAGCAAAAAAAAAAAAAAAGCCTTACCCCTTTAAGTCAATACAGCTATTTCACAGATTATACCAATGTGAAAAAAAATCCAGTGATTTCTGGAATGTGAATTTTTCCCCTTAATGTCATTTATCTCCTCATTGTCTTACACACTGATATATTTGTGTGTGTGTAAGGAGGACAGAGAAGAGTTCAGCAATCAGCTACAGAAGCCACAGAAAGCATCCATGCTTTAAGCATGGACTTTAAGCAAAATGATGACACTGTTGTAAACTACTTTTATTTTCCTAACAAGGAAGGAAACTTCCAGCAGCTTTGGTTTATATATTATTTATTCTGTGGTCTGACATATTGTCCTTGCTGCAATTAAGCCAAATTGAAAAAGAGTACTGTCACAAGGTTCTCATCGCAGTCCGTCCCTCAGTATAAGCTCAGTACTGCTATGGATGGTCTTGTCTCCTCAGACCTGCCAGGTTAACTGTGCACTTGGTCACTCTTATGCTGGTTCCTCCAAAACAGTCAGGGCTAGGAAAACTTACTGTTCTACCATCAGACCAGGGTGTGTCAGCCTTGCCTAAGCTGCACCTCTCCCCAGCAGAACTGCTTTGACACATAATAAACCAAGAAGTAACGCCAAACCAGCAGTCTTATGTGGCTTGCCAAATTTGTAATGTGTGTTTTTCAGAATTCTAGCTAATGCGTGTTCCATAATAATCAGATCCTTCTGCTTTTGGATACTTCCAGTCAAAAGGAATTTTACACCCAGCTATGTGGAATTATCTTTTCCCCTAATTATGTTTCCCAATATGCACTCATCTCAACTGTACAGCTGGAAGAAAATAAATCTTACAATTTATGTGTGTGTGTGTGTCTCCTGTTTTTCTTTAGAGAGGTGCAGGGAATGTACCAAAATTGTTTCTTGTTGCATTACTGAGAAAGATTAAAATTGAAACCACAGTAATTTTAAAGCTGTATTTCTGTTAAACCTCCCAGCTTGTTCTTCCCTACAGGTACAGATTTGGAACATACACTTAGAATATATCTATTTGTCTCTTTTACATTCAATAACTGTTTGTAAAAAGCTTTGACATCTCAAAAAAGGCAATAAATAGAAATATATTAAGATGCATGGCTCATCCGTATGGGTCCAAAGCTCACATTAAATCAAAGGCTAAAATAAAACTTCATATTCTCTTTTCCCCAGTGGTGTATATACTGATTTCTCAGCGTGTTGCCTGTGTGTTATGTTTTAAAAGGGAACTAGATTTTTGCTGCAATTTTAAGCAATTGATGGATACTTGCCATTCAGGTACTCTTTGTGAAATATGTGGCAATCTTCCAGAGATTGTAAATGGGCTCCTTGCCTTTTTCTTGGCCTGTTGAACTCTCTTGATGATATGGACACCTTTTGCTTTATTGCAAAAAAAAAATCATAAGACAGAGGAAAGTTTCAGGTATAGTAGAAAGTATAGATAAAATTGAATCATTTCCAAAGAAAAAAAAGGAGCCTGACAAGACCACCTAGAGCTGATATTTGTAATGCCTAATGTTGCTCCTGTACAACATGATTTAGTGCTCTGCATGCTTGAGACTATTTGGCAGTGCTTTGGTTCTTGAAGTATCACTATAGTAATTCTGAAGTCAAGTACTATTTGACATAAAAGGAGCATATGTATAACAAGAAAAACCCCACATCTTTAACAGCTACGCCTTTATGCTTAGCTAAAAAACAAACCTTGAATTTTCTATTCTTGAAGGCACTAGGTTAACTGAAAAACTTGCTATTGTCACTCATTAATTTGGTCTAAAGGTAGTGTATTTATTCCTAGTGTAAAACTACTACTAGTCCTACTAAAAACTAGTACTAGTAGTACATCTAGTAGGCTAAATTCAGTAGAATATATCTCGTTTAACACACTTAATCTTTTCAAAATATCCTCCTTGCACCTCAGATACCAAATGTTAAAATATATAAAAAAAGACTCCTTATAACAGACAATAATCACTGTTATATTCACTTAGCTTTTGATTACAAAAACAACACCCTTCCAAAAAAAAACCCAAACCAAAACCCCAACAACTGTAGTTCTTTCTTTCTACAGTACTGTATTCCATGAGATGTCAAGGTAGAGCACATTGATCTTCCTCTAACACAAATCTTGTTTGCCTTATGAGCTGAAACCTTCTGGTACAAAATCTCTGATGAGAAATAAATAATGTGGAACACGTGGGTGACATTTTACAAGGTCACATTTCCAGCCCGTTACTATAATTTAAAAGGTAATTCCTTCACTGTTGCCTATTCATTGCTGTTTGGCTATTTCAAATGTTCTCACACGTGAAATTAAATCTCACTTGCCCTTTATTTGGAAAGAAAAATTGAAGGAATAAGTATACCTGTGTACTAGAATTGTCAGAGTGGATTCTCGTATTACACATACTCAAATAAGGCAGGAATAAATCCACAGTAGTCTATATAGTGATATTTGCATGAGCAATGTGTTGTCAATGAAGTAAAACCTGGAATTATATTTTCCACCAGTGTATGATAGATATTTATTAAAATTTATTAAAAAAAAAAAAAAAAAAAGAAAAAGAAAGTACTATTGATTCTATTCTAAAGTTTCTCTTCCAGGCAAGAGCTACATCTTGACAAGAAAATGCATTTGATAATGTTTCCGATGAACTAGACATCAAAGAACACATCCTAACTGAAAAAGGAACACAGCTTTCTCTTCATAAGTAAACCATCAGCCATTACATTTCAGAAATTAGAAGTTAGTTAAATAAAAGCATCATATAAAATTGGCGTTTTCTGGTCTTCTCATCAACCCAATAACCATTCTTATGTGGTACCTTAGTCACAGAAGCTAAAGAAAGGGAAGAAAGCAGTGTGGACAACATGTAGCCCCACTGAGGCTATACCATCCTGCAACAACCTCGCTATATATATCTACTGCATGTGGAATACGCTCTCTGAATAAAGCAGGACAGTGGTCACTAGTTATTTCTCCTCAGTTTTGTTCTGAAGACTCAGTTGTACCTTGACAACTACAATTACCTGGTTTGCTGGTAATAAATGCACAGAAGAAGCACTAAACATAGTTGATTTGGCTGTATTTACAAACAGAAGAACAATATAGCCTTGTTTTTAGCACCGTCAGTTGTAAGTTACACTTGGGGGTGCATTTAATGGTCACTAATGCAGTAAGCATATTGTATATGTTGGTATCTTATGGATTTTTCTTTTGCCTCTATTCCCCATGTTTCACCTGCTGAGAAAGAAACAAGTATTCTGTTGAATTTGAATGGCCATGGCTTGATCTGCCGTCTACCTGAATGTCATTGCTAATAAATGTTTTCAGTTGTATTGGCAGAAACAGCCCCCAAATAACAGCAACATGCACGGATCAGTTTCAGTGAAGCCTACTTGGTCAGATCTCAGTTTGTAGACAGTATATTGAAAAATTTCAAAGAAAACACATTTTCTCCCACTGCTTTCCCATCATGTCTCTCTGCTCTCCATTTTTTTACAAACTTTGGATAACAGGTTCATTGTATTTGCTTTTCTGATTTTCCTCTTTATTATTATTACCTTTTAAATAAACCTATTAAATGGAGCTAGGACGTGCACAAAATGTTAGACAATTATCATAGAATGATCTGAGTTGGAATGGACCCACGAGGATCATCAAGCCCAACTCCTGTCCCTGCATAGGACAGGATTATATTTACCACATAGTCTTAATAACACATACATAAAGAATGTCAACAGAAGTGTGCTTATATCTCAGCTGCAGGAACCAGGTCTAGAAAAGATAGCCCAACCATGGTAAAAAGAGTTTGTGGAAAGCATATGAAAATGCTCGTCATCATTTCCCAAATTGTACCAACATAAACTAAGCCCTTCTGGAGGTTACCCAAGAAACACAGAAATTTTAGATGTCTGCTGTTATAGCTAAAATCTATATTTTTTTAATCTCATACATTTAATGCTTAAGACAACATAATGGGGAACAAGCAAATCTATTTTGCTTGTGCAGTTGGTAAACTTAACCATAGTTATGCCCATGCATCAGCCTCCTTAATACAGATGTGTGATTTACTAGAAAAGGGGAAGAGAAAAAGGAAGAACTTTCTTAGTCCAGAGACATTTCAGTGTCATGAAATATCCAGAAGTCTAATGATTACATTTTGGCCCTAATAAGGTCAATGATAAAAATCTTAGTCTTTCCCTCTAAGCTCTAAAAAATATGGGAAAGCTGGCATGAAGATAAAGCTCTGGGATGACAATAGATGAGTATCACACTTGCCTAATTCAGCAAGATCAGGAACAAACCTGCAAATATCCATTTCAATCAAGAATAAAAACAAGCCATTTTTGACTGCTTCTGAAAATTCTAGATCAAATCAATATGCGAAAGTTGGGGAATGTATCAATAAGGATGTTCATGTCTCACTACCGAATTTCCTCAAAAAAAAGTACAAAATACCTAAGGTTTGTTCAAAATACAAATTATTTGACCCCAAAGATCTTAACCAAGTAATCTCTGTATTCTCCCTAAAATTCACAGATTTGATTTTTAAACTCCTCAAACTTATACAGTTCAATGGACTCAACCTTTAAATTCACACAGGAAAAATCTACCCACCTCAGAATTTTAAACAGCAAGTACAGAGGTTTTCTGATGTGAGCTTAAACTGTAAAAAGATTG
Source organism: Phalacrocorax carbo (assembly GCF_963921805.1). Classification (NCBI taxonomy): domain Eukaryota; kingdom Metazoa; phylum Chordata; class Aves; order Suliformes; family Phalacrocoracidae; genus Phalacrocorax; species Phalacrocorax carbo. Next base: position 88,296,988 of record NC_087514.1, on the reverse strand, counting down.
CTTTAAAATGATGGCATATCGGAGTTCAATGATTCTTGGCTTAGCAAATTCACTTCTAAACAGAAACAACATAAAAAATCCAAATGAAACAAAAGAAACATTACACAAAGAAAATTTAAAAAAATAAAAAAGAAGAAGGAAGAAAGAAACTGAAACCAGAAATGTGCTATGTGTTGCTGCACTGGATTTGTGAGATTCCACCAGTGCCAAAGGAGAGCAGAATTTTCATTTGCCATTGGAATTTTGATACCAATACTCCTGAGGGTAACTGTCTTCCATTTTTCTGCTCCAACTTTCTCGGTGTTCTGTCTCTTTTGTGCTAACAAGAAAAATGTAAAGCAAAATGCAAACAGATAAGACTCTGATTATGAATGGCAACAAATCAGGTACAAAAATGGCAGCATCATTTTTTACCAGTAGCTAATGAGGGAAGAGCCTTCCACAGCCAAAAAAGTAAAGGGTAGAGAAAGAAATAGAGGATATCTCATGTAGTCTTTGGGGGCAGGAACTTGCCCCAACAACCGAACAGCTTTTGTTGTAGTGAAGTTTAGCACATCTTACAGGCATACCAGAATTGATAAGACAAGTGAGAGGGGAGTTTGTGCTTTAAATTAAAGTTTATTCACCAGTGCACAAAAGAGCCTGTATAGTCTATTAATGTAATTTACAATAATTCTTCCTCCTATGAAGTAAATATGGACTACCACTAGTAAATGTCAGAGTTGCATTTACTATTCTTGTCAAGAGACACACTACTGAGTGGTGGAGAGATGTGTAGTAACTTTTTTTAATAAGTCATTAGAAGACAAAATGATAGTCCTTTTTAAAGGTAATTTATAGTAACAAGAAATCAATAATTCAAAGCCTAGAAAAAGGAACCTTAGTACAGATCCAGATCCAGGTGGACAGACAGATACAAATTAGTTTATAGTTAATTAGAATAAATATACAAAGAATATGGAACTAAAGATGTAACAGGAAATAATTTGTATTTTTGCTGTTATTGGAGTCCCCATCAAAGACAATATACCACAATTATAATATGTAATTTGGTGCTTGTGGTACACGATTTATTTATAATTCAGGTTTAAATGGAGAGGAAAGCACAGGAATTATACCATGTGATTCTCTCCAGCAGATATTTTAAAGCTACTTACAGCAAAAAAAAAATGAAACTGTCTAACTGAAGACTTAACATGATTAAATTTTAAAAGAAACTAGACAAAATAATCCATTTTAACACACAAGGAACAAGCCAAACCAGAAAGTGCAAAAGTTCTTACCTTCAGTATTTTTGTTTTCTTCAATATCAAATATATTTTTAATGGAGTTAAGCTTCAGGCCCATTGGGCAGGATGCAAGCATACAATGACAGAATCTCTAATATGAGGATAATTCTCACTGATATAGACAGATGGGACAGTCGTTAACAAAGTTCACCTATTTTTTTACACAAGAAAAAAAATCTGCTGTCCCTGTTTAGCAACTCTTTGACATTGAGACTTCACTGTGGGTATTTAAAACCTAAAGAGCTCTGGACTCCTAAATGAAACTTGTCCAGAGTTCCATATAGGCAGCATAGTCCATGGATACGGCCAGGGAGTGACTCTTATCATTTTTCCTCATCCATTCATCTCTTTCTAAGCCATTTTGGGCTGGTTTACTGAGTTCAGAGGAAGAAGTATTTTGCATTTTCTTCAGGGATTGTGGAAGACCTATAATTGAGGCAACCAAGGATTCCTCCTAGAGACTCCATGTTTAGACCATTGCCTGTGGTCTGCATGATGACTCATGGAGCCAACAATACCAACCACAGACTAGCAAAGGCACACAGCAGTTGCTAAAACAGTTTGATGTTGCTTTTCCCAGCATAAAATAGAAAATTTCATTTCATTTCATTTAAGGAAGGGTAAAAGAAAAGCCAAAAGCTGCTAATATCTCAGGTCTTTAACAGAATGATTTGAAGACTAAAGGAAAAGACAGTTTAAAATGTATGGTGCTTGATAGCAATAATACAACTCAAAGATTCTTCATTTCTTAGGAACACTTAATGAAAATACTTTCAGTTGGCAGGTTCAATTAGACTTTGATAATATTAAGGCTGAAAGCATCTGATGCCATTAAATTCAATGCAGATACTCATCTTCTCCAAGCACTTCTCTAAAGGTTTGTGAAGTGTAATACTTTGGCTTTTCTGCCAGCTCTTTTCTTTGTTTTCTTGTCACTGATTTGGATTTCTTTTTCTTTTTTTTTCTAAGGACCAGGAAGCAAGCCTTCAGAGATGTCCCTTGTCTCTGACTTACATACATCATAGCTATGGACAGCTGTAACTTGAAACAATCTGTTTGGAAATTTAAAATGTGTCTGTAAAACAATAATGTGCTAATACCTATAACTGTTTTTATTCGCAAACTTATGTGATTGCACAGAAGCAGGAAGTAAACAGAATTGCTTCTCAATGAAAAAATATTACTTTGATCTTCATCTTGTGGGTTTGTAGTTGGTTTCACATTCCTTGCCCTATCACTTTGTCTTTCATAACACATTAAGAAAAGGAAATCCTACACTACTCTATATGTCCCAGTCAGATGCATTGACAGTGAACTTGTTTTAAAAGGTCATTTGAGTACCCTTGTCTTTGAAATATAGTCAATTGTTGATCCAAATACATACAAATAGGTCTTTGGAAAGCACCAGTAATATTTCCTTCAGTGACTTTCTTCTAGATTGCTCACTATTTCTGTTTTTATGAAAGCAGGAGCATAAAGACTAATGAGCCACTGACACTTGAATTATAGAGCCTGGTGGGACAAATTCAATGCTGGCTTAAGCCCTATTGCTTCCTACTGCCCTTGATGCCTGCAAGGAGCCTGAGACCAGCCTTTGTGCAGCCGCAAAGCTTTGCTGCTTTTGAACTGAGCAGAGTCACATTCTTCGTCTCAGTTGAGGTTTGCAGAATTCAAACTTCTACTTTATCAGTCAGAGCCTTGTTACCTTTCCTACACAGAATCACAGGTTGGAAGGGACCTCAGGGATCATCTAGTCCAACCTTTCTAGGAATGTAGGGGAATAGACAGGGATCAGCGACCAGAAGATCACGGGCTGTGACGGAAAGATAGACTCCTCCCCATAGGAGTGGCAGGAACAGGAAGCGCAAGTGCTATATAAGCGTGTGACGCAGCCAAATAGACGGACATTTTGCATCCATCATATTGATGTCTGTGCATCACTGTCCCCAGGGTGGGTAGAGCCCTGTGTCCCGGAGATATGCGGCCCAAGATAAGTTCTCCCATAGAAGCGTACAGCTACATAGGAAGAGCACAGTCTAGACAAGATGGCCCAGCACCCTGTCCAGATGACTCTTGAAGGCGTCCAACGTGGCCGAGTCAACCACTTCCCTGGGGAGATTATTCCAATGGTTGGCTGTTCCCACTGTGAAAAATTTCCCTCTCGTGTCCAATCAGAACCTCCCCAAGAGCAACTTGTGTCCATTCCCCCTTGTCCTCTCCATGTGACTCCTTGTAAAAAGGGAGTCTCCATCTTCTTTGTAGCTACCCCTTAAGTGCTGGTACATGGTGATGAGATCCCCTCGAATCCTCCTTTTCTCAAGGCTGAACAAACCCAGCTCTCATATGGCAGGCTTCCCAGTCCTTTGATCATCTTGGTGGCCCTTCTCTGGACCCCTTCCAACCTGTTCACACCCTTTTCATATAGAGGGGACCAGAACTGTACACAGCACTCCAGGTGTGGCCTGACAAGTGCTGAGTAGAGTAGGATAATGACTTCTTTCTGGTGATGCCCTTTTTTGATGAAACCCAGCATCCTGTTGGCCTTCTTGGCCGCAGCAGCACACTGTTTGCTCATGTTGAGCTTCCTGCCCACCAGGACCCCCAGGTCCCTTTCCACAGAGCTGTTCTCCAGCCAGGTGGATCCCAGTCTGTGCTGCACTCCCAGATTATGTTTTCCCAGGTGCAATACCTTACACTTGTCCTTGTTGAACTTCATAAGGTTCTTGCTGACCCACTCTTCCAGCCTATCCAGATGTCCCTGCAGAGCAGCTCTCCCTTCTGGAGTGTCTACTTCCCCACTCAACTTGGTGTCATCAGCGAACTTCATCAGGCTACACTTGATGCTGTTATCCAGATCACTTATAAAGATGTTGAATAACATTGGGCCCAATATCGATCCCTGGGGGACTCCACTTGTGACAGGTTGCCACTTTGAGAAAGAGCTATTTTCCACCACCCTTTGGTTGCAGCCTGTCAGCCAATTCCGCACCCACTGCACAGACCACTTGTCTAGGCCATAACGCATTAATTTCTCCAGGAGCAGACTGGAGGGGACCGTATCAAAGGCCTTGGAGAAGTACATGTAGACAACGTCCACTGCCCGCCCCGTGTCAACCAGGCAAGTCACTTTGTTGTAGAAGGCCACCAGGTTTGTCAAGCAAGATCTGCCTTTAGTGAAGCCATGTTGGCTTTTCCCAATCACGTGCTTCAATTGACTTGTGATGGCCCCCAGGAGGATTCATTCCATAACTTTCCCAGGGATTGAGGTAAGGCTGATTGGCCTATAATTACCTGGAACCTCCCTCGAGCCTTTCTTGTAGATAGGGGTAAAATTTGCCTTCCTTCAGCCCTCTTGGACATCTCCTGTTCTCCACAATTTCTCGGAGATTATGGAGAGTGGCCTTGCGATGATGTCAGCCAGCTCTCTCAACACCCTCGGGTGGATGGCGTCAGGGCCCATCGATTTGTAGGGGTCAAGGTCCTGTAGTTATACTAGCTCTTCCTTCACTGATGGTGGGTCAGTGTTTGGATCAACCGGCAATTTCATTCCTAAAGCTTGGGACCCAACAGTGTTGGTAAAGACAGAGGTGAAGAAAGTGTTGAGGACCTCTGCCTTTTCTGCATCATTCGTGATTGACTCTCCTTTTCTGTTTAACAGTGGGCCTATATTTTCCTTCTTTTTCTGCTTTTGGTTAACATACCTGAAGAACTATGGCCAGTTTCAATTTGAGCTGGGCTTTTAATTTTCTAACTGCATCTCTGCACACCCTGGCAACGCCCTTGTAGCTCTCCATGGATAATCCTCCACTTCTCCATTTCTGGTGAGCTTCTCTCTTGGATTTGAGTAGACCCAGGAGGTCATTGTTGACCCAAGGGGGCCTCTTGTTCCACTTACCTCTCTTTCCTTTTGTAGAGGATAAATTGGCTTTGTGCTTCCAATAAACAGTTCTTGAAGAATTCCCAGCACTCACTAGCTCCTTTGTCTTCCATGGAAGCATCCCATTGAATCCTTCCCAACTGAGCCCTGAATGAGCTGACATCTGCTCTTCTAAAATCCAGAACCCTTGTCTTAGTACTGACCTTCAGCATGCTCAGCAGGATCCTGAACTCCACAATATTGTGGTCACTGCAGCCAAGGCTGTCACTAACCCAGATATTACAAAGCAGGCTTTCTTGGTTTGTGAATAGCAAGTCCAGCAGCGCCTCCTTCCTGGTTGGCACATCTAACATTTGTATCAGGGAACAGTCCTCTATGCATTCCAGGAACTTGGTGGATGACATGCAAGCTGCCGTATTGTTCTTCCAGCAGATGTCTGGGTAGTTCAAGTCCCCCATAAGGACCAGGTTCTGTTGGCCAGAAGCTTGCTTTATTGCCCCAAGTATTGCTTCATCGGCATTGTCAACATGATTAGGAGGTCGGTAGCAGATGCCCACTGTGAGGTTCTGCTTGGAGATGACCCCTTTGACTTTAACCCAGAGGCATTCAATAGAGCAGTCACAATCGCCATAGTTGACTTTGATACATTCAAGGTTTTCCGTAATGTAGAGTGCAACTCCTGCACCTCTTCTACCCTGCCTGTCTTTACGAAAGAACCTATAACTGTCCATTGCGATCCCCCAGTCATCTGAGTTGTCCCACCGAGTTTCAGTTACTCCTATGATGTCATACCCTTCTGAGCGGGCACGGAGCTCCAGTTCCTCCTGTTTGTTACCTAGACTGCGTGCATTTGTATACATACACTTGAGGTGATTACTCTTCTGTTTCACATCTTGGGAGACAGCTAAGGAACATTTGTCACCACACTGCTTGGCCTGACTTACTGCCCCGTTGGATGTGCTGGTGTGAGCATTTTCACAATGGATCCCAACCCTCCAGTTCTTCAGTTTAAAGCCCGCCTCATCAAATTAGCCAGCCTACTGCTGAAGATTCCCTTCCCCCTTTTGGACAGGTGGATTCCATCCATCCCTAACATGTTGCCATCATTGAAGAACATCCCATTGTCATAAAAGCCAGACCCCTCACGGTGGCACCAGCCACGTAGCCAGGAGTTGATATACATTATGTGTCTGTTTCTGGCTGCTCCCTTCCCTCGAACTGGCTAAATGGAAGAGAAGATCACTTGGGCGCCAATGTTTTTCACTTGCTCCCCCAGGGCTCGAAAGTCTTCCTTGATTTTACCCAGGTTACGGCTCTCCGTGTCGTTCGTGCCTACATGAAATAGTAGCAGTGGATAGTTGTCTGTTCTCCTGATGAGTTGTGGAACCCTCTTGGCCACGTCTCGAACCTTGGCTCCTGGAAGGCAGCATACCTCTCGTGACTCCCTGTCAGGTCAGCAGATGGGTGCCTCAGTACCCTTCAACAGAGAGTCACCCACCACGAGCACTCGTCGTTTCTTTTTACGATATCCACTGTGTGTTGCTGGAACAGTTTCCCCTTGCAGGGGACTTTGCAGACCTTGCTCATGGCTGTCCTCAGTCATTAAGGCTTCATATCTGTTTCTAATTGTGATGACGGAGGGTGCAGGCTGATGTGGAATCCTGCTTCTGTGAGTCACCAGGGTCCACAGTGCCTCATTCTTGGTGGTGTCTGCCATACTTTAATGTTAAAAAAAACCAACCAAACTTCAATTAATGATTCCAATAGGTCCCCAAACTAATTCATTCAAAATACTGAACTTGTAGGTCTGCAGATCTGTACTCAGAGATTCAGAACACATATATATTACTAGTGTAAGGAAGAATCAGATGGTACAAACCTTTTGTAGCATGAAGGAAGAGATGTATCTTCAAAAAATGATTAAACCCTTTTTTTTAATCAAAAGAAGGAAGATTTTATAAAGAAAATCAGCATAATTTGGGGAAGTGGTTTATATATGGTTTTTTCTTGTGCAGAAATACGGCACTATCTAAAGTGAAGGTTTCCTATTTTTAAGGCATAATAAAACATTAAATAACTTGCTCATTTCAGGTAATTTGATAAGTATCTCTTTTCCTCCTTTCTTTTTTTTTTATTTTTTAACCAGCTACCCTTGAATTTTTACCAGTTGCTTCATCAACTTTGTATAGACCATGATAATGCAGGTATCTAAAAACTACAGCAGCCTGATGGAGAAATGCTACTGGGATTTCAGCAATGGAATAAAATTTCTGAATTCATTCTTCCTTAAGTGATCTTTGATTTGACGTTTTGATATGATATCTTAAAATTACCTTAAAAGGTACAACCTATAAAGAAAGCTAGATCTTTCTGTTTATTTTAAACACTGAATGAGACATAAGGAGTTAATGATTATGCACTGTGGGATTGATTCCAAGGCTCTCTTTGGTGAATGCATGGATTATTTGCAAGGAACCAGTTACTCACTATACATCATTGGAAAAAGATGGCATTGAAATATTTTCCAGTTTCATTCTACTGTGGTTCTGGGTCTCTGTCCTAGATAGATTAATCCAGGTATTCACAGAGTACAGCCATCAGTTGTGCCATATCAAAGTTCTTTGCAAACCTCCCTTAATTGCTATTGTAAATGTCACAGCTCTCTGCAGATTATCTTGTTACCTAAAGCAAGTGTTGTATTTTGATCAGTCATCCCTTACTCACTGCAAATTTCAAGGAGCTTATGGTTGTTGGACACAAATGTGAAAATATTTTTGTCCTGAGTTCTTGCTGGGTGTTGTTGAGAAATGTGGAAATATGCCCTTTGTTCATGTAATCAACTGGGAGGCTGGTGATTGCTTACAGAAGTATTTCAATATCATTATTGTGTTTTGAACCTCTGAAAAGTAACTAATCCATTAAAAGCCTGTAAAATAGCAATTAAAACATGCTAGTATCTGCAAAGTGCTCTCTCTCTTCCTCACCCCTGGCATTTCAGTTCAAGAAGGGCACAACATATCTTTTCAGTTCCAGTTCACGCAGCAGTATCTGGGAGATATTTATCCATTTGGAATGTCTGATATATCAAAAAGTCATCTTTTTGGTCAACAAACCACAATTAATCATAAACCTAAACAATTCCTCTGTCTTGATTATTTTTATGCTTTTGGTTGGTTATTTACCTACTTCTTCACTTATCAAAGGTAGTAGTGAATGCATTTCATACTGTCTAGAGAAATACAGCCAGGAGACTGTTCTCAATGAAATCATTCAGACTCAATTTGTGTAGCACCTCTGGCAAAGCTCACAGAAGTTCACAGCTTCTGGCCTGGCCTGTGGCTGTAGGTAGCACATATGGCAGTCATCTGCTTCTCTTAGACACTGATGGAAGGGGGAAAGGAACTGTCACAGGGGGGGCTTGAATGATCCCTTGTGTATTTTGATATTGAGACAGTGAGATATGTCATTGTTCATTGAAGTTTCACTGCTCATGCAGTTCATTTGTGTACTCCTCCAGTTTGATAGAAGTTCAATTTAAAGGCAAACTAGATCTACAAATGGTCTCTCCTGATTCTCCCGTCTCCCCCAAGAAAGCTTTACAGAAGATATCATTTCTTCTAAGCATAGATGATTTATATTTTGCTGTATAGTCTCTCTGAGCAATGTCAGATACTCTAGTGTAGAACAATAGTAATTTGTTGGTATTTAATCATATTCAACTTTTATAATCCCTCAGTTCCTATAAGCATATGGGGCCAAAACCACACACTAATAGTTGAAATTTTGAATTACTAACTTGCTTGTGATGCTTATCAGCATCAGTGAAATTATAGTTAAAATAGGAACCATTGAGCTGCTACTTCACTTTGACAGAAGCAACAAAGATGACCAATGTTATCAGAGATTCTGTTTGTTACCTGGAATTGCCACTTGATAGGAATAGAATTTGAGAGATGAAAAAAATTAAATACCATCCTAAACAGAGTTAGGGGAAGTTTGGTAGTTCCTATATGTCCAAAAACTGAAAGCATTTTGCTGAGTCCATTGTATATACTGTTCCAAAATTATTTGTTTTCATGTTTACTTCTTTGTTATTACCTACATTTAAAAAGGAAGTCAGTCATTATCCTGAAAATGTTTAAGTGAGAACTTTCAAACATGTCAAGATATTTTTGTAGGAACTATTTCAACAGGAAAATCCACCAAACCCAACTCACTAATACATATTATTGTCCCACTGAGTCTGAAGATTTTAACTGCTGTTTTTACTTCATTTTTGTCATACGATACTTTACTGAAAAAATAATTTAAAAGTGCTAACTGTAGTTTCTTCTATTTTAATACCCTGAAAAGTAGACGCTTGAACTTAAGGCATGGTGTAAAATTCTGAAAAGAACTAGATATTGCGTTATGTTACGTTATGTTATGTTATGTTATGTTATATATTATACATCCCTATGTCCTGCTACAACTGGAGAAACAGACTATCACTGTTGTACCAAATATCTATTTCTCATGATACATTTCTACTGTCTACTGAACTTTTCTGTGTGAAATGTATGCCAACATTTGTATTTTCACATTTAGTATATTTTCACGTTTTTATTACACTCTAACATTCTACCTGTGTAGAATAAGTTGTAATTTCATATTTTTCAGATGATTGATGTTAAGACTCTTCTGAAGTAACTTCAGTTTCTTAACTCAGCCATGTAATATTTTTACATATTTCTTCCAGGAAATTTGATAAGACATTTTTACCATTGCTACTTTTCCAGTAGTAGAGTTTGTAAATTTTCATATATATCTTGCTTTATATGCTTCTTAACAGTAGTTTGAAATGCAAACAGTCCATTGTAAGATATGTGAGCTTAGTACAGGCCTCTTTCTTTTCTTTATCTGTGTTATTTGCTTATTTTGATTTTTACTGCAGGTTATGTTTCTGTTCAATTACTATTTTTTCCTGACTGCCTCATGGCTTATACAGGTATCACACTTTATTGGAGTGGCTTTCAGATTATTGGTGTGAAAGACTTATGGGATTTGCTCATAAATGTCTGTCCTTTCCAGAGTCTCTTGCACTTTCCTCTTTATTGCAATTCTGGCTGTGCCTCCAGACCATATGTTCTGAGACTCTTCTTCAAATTATTTTTTTTTTTTAAGGCAAATTTCATTACTCTTCTCTTTTCATTTATTCCTATTTTCCATTTTCTCTGGAAGCTCACTTCAGTGACAAATTATCACAGACCTGAAAGGCAAACAAATTAGTACTTGTGTAATATGTTAAGAGGGTCTGTAGTGATATCCAGGGGAAAAACAGCAGCCCCCCTCAGAAGTTTTACTCATCTCCTTTAATAAATGGTTTCAGTTCAGGTGTAATTTTTACATATCTTGAAGAACCTTTTAATATCAATTACAGACTCTCACATGTCTAAAAGTCCTTCAGGCACCTCCATCTTCTCAGCAAAGACTTCCTGCTGGCTTTGCCTGACAGGCACCTCATTCACAGACTTTGCTGCATACTGAATACAAGGAACATAAACACATATGGTACTCTAACTGCATAAGGATACAATTGGTCCCTGAAATGCAAGAGCAGAGAAAGAGACTTGCCATGCAGAGTTTTTCTAAGGCACCTTGCTAGCTGAAAGAAGCAGCATGAGAATGAAAATGAAATTATGCTGTAAGCAGGGATCAATCTACTCACACAGAGCTGAGGTACAAATAAGTATGCCTTTTTGTATAATAACTTATATAAATACAAGCAAATTTATGTTCACACTGATTTCAATAGTGTTACATATGGAACAGTATAACAGAAAAATAAGTCCCCCAAAAACCCCAAACCCAAACAAATCAAGCATGAATTTAGCATTATGTAAGATTCATATCTTACTGATGAAAAAATAGTACATTAACTAAAAATGTATACTGCTATAACTCCTTTAAAGTCTGAGAGTTTCAGCAATAGATAATGTAACATAAAATCTCATGCTACTTATTTATAGTCTTTTTTCCAAAGTTTTTGCATTATAGTATATGCTAACAATATATTTAATGTTTTTTATTCAGTCACATAAAATGGCCACATACTGTAATATACTAGCGGAACCTTGTTCTCATGCATATTTTCTGTTCTTTCTTTTTTTTCATACAGTTATAATTTATTTTTCCAAACTGACAGCAGAACCAGAGCAGTTTTTGATTTATGAATTGAAATCAATTCTTGAAACTAAAATTACTAAAACCTCAATTTTTTACAAAAAGGCCTGAAACTGTAGATTTTACATTACAAAGGAAAATACACTTTCAGAAACTGAAGCCAAGTGAGTCCTACATGCCTCCATTTTTATTTTCCTTTTTGTTTGTTTTTTTTTTTTGTTTGTTTAATAGCAGTTTCATAGTTCTACATTCAAGAAGCCTAACAAAGGCTTGGATGGATGTGAAGCAATTTTATGACAAAAATTTCATAAGATAAGACACTAGTAACTATGATGTCTAACTACCGTATATTAAGGTAACAGGCAAAGGGATCAGAGGGATCTAGTGAAATAACTGCATTAAGGCACATTCACTACAAACTCCTTCCCACCTTCTCCCCCCTCCTACCCTTCACACCTGGGCAAAGGGCATGCGATTGCATCAGTATATCATCTGCATAGACACATGCGTGCACAAGTATGGACACATAGAAATGCACGCGCACACAGACACACGTATTTTCCTACATCTCACGGTTCTGAGAATAAATTAGAGAACGTGAACTGAGCACCACTGTCACAGTAAAATGAATCTCAGTTTACAGGCAGCCTGAAACACCAGTTCCAAATACGTATTATTCCATTAATCTAAATGAGGTACTAACATCCAGAAATGTTGATCCCTGATTAAATTGGAGCTACCCTTGTATCATTTTGTGGGACTCCAGGGCCTATTTCAAGTTTTCTTCTCTAGGTAGAAAATACAATCAAAAAACTTATTATTTGAATTATTATTTTTTTTTAATAAAAAGTTTGTGTTGAACACATTTTGGAACAGTACCGTAGGGTAGGAATTTTTGCTGTAGCACTAACAGTTTACACACATACAAATGACATTTTCTTTACACTAACTTTCAACAGTCCCTGACAGAACCGCTTTTCTCTCTTCCTAATTTCTGACAGAGAATGTGATCTGGATGGAATCCAGCTAGTTTAGACTTAATCTGGACAAAATGGTATGATGAAGACTGGCGGGCGGAGGAACACAAGAACAAGTGGCTGAGTTTTCACATACACCTATTCTAAAGACACGTAAATTGTAGCTATTCAGATGAATACAAGAGGAGAAGCAGACTTATCTGTTCTGATTGGTGATTAATATCTGTTAGCAGTCCTAAACTGTGTCTAATTTAGCAAATAGCATGGATCAATAAATCTGTAGAGTTAAACTGCTGGTGCAAAATACCTGATTCATGTGCTATGTATATTTCAAGGCTTGTTGGTTTAACTATTTTATTTTTTTTAATACTTTGCACTACCCCTGGCTGCGTCCTATGGACTAAATGCCCATTTGAGGTGGGAGTGCATTTGGCAGAGTTAATTTTCCAGCTTAGTATCACCCTGATGGAATCCTGTCCAAATACCATGAGACTATCCCACAATGTGAACCATGGCTCAGCAAATGGAAAGAAATGGGATATTCACTTCACTAGAGCTCTCCCAAACCCATCTGAAACACTAATGCATGCACACTGTGAGAGCCTAACAAGACTTGGCAGACTTGCTCCATCCTTGTGTTGTGCCAGTGGCAATCTTTGGCTGGACAGCAGGGTATTGTCAGTGTATCTTTTGGAATGGTAGCGCCTCTCTCTGCAATCCAAACTATAGCTGATAGGGCCATAATTTGTATGGAGATAAACTTGGTCAGCTAGGAGCTCCAGGTCATTTGTTCCATCAGTAACTATTATTTAAGACAGGAACATTCACACCAGTTGTTTATGGACAGTATCTTCTACTTAGGGTCTAACTGTCTCCAGCTGAAAGTCATATAGCTCCTTCTGCTATAAATAAAGTCTTATGTTAATTACATCTTGTTCACAGCTTTTGCCTACAGTTAGATTTTAGCCTTGTCTTACTGTTCAGTTTGGCCTAGAATATTTCAAAGTGACTGAACAAAATTATTTGTCCAAGATTAAATAAAGATGAACAAATGAGAAACAGTGATATCAACAACAGCTCTGTCAGATCTGATAATAAATTATTTTGCAAATAATTATTTCACAAATAAGTACTCAATTATAGGGCTGGAAAGATCAAACATTATTTAAATTAATAATACTCAATCTGTAGAGATTTTTCATCAAAGTATTTATACAAGCAATGTGATACTAGAAGTTAATAATAAACATTCCATCTAACAATTAAATCATATCACCATCTTAGCTAAAATTTTCTAAGGACCTCAACTGGCATTTGGAACAACAATCTGAGATCATTAAAAACTTCTGATTTTCAGAAAGTGTTAAATACTATACAAATTTAAGATCTTTGTAAAGCAACTTTGAATGAGAATCCAAAGTTGAAGTTTATAAATTTGTGGATCTAGTAAAGAAATGCTGAATTTCAAATTGAAACTACAGGAAGAAAAAGCTATTTTTTTTAAACTCACAAACTGAAATGTTAGAAATGTAAACACTAAATTGTTCTGATTAGACAAAACAAAGGGAATCTTGTTATTTCCTATTTACATTAGCTCTACTCACATGGCTAGTGCATGTCAAGTAAATATGCACCTTCCTACCCCCTGTATCTCACAATAATCTAGATTTTCTTTCCAAGTCAAAGTGAAAGTGCTATGAGGAAATTCTGAAACTTTGAACTAGGCTATAATCAAAGTTTGACTAGAAACTCTGTTTGGTTTTTTCCCCCCCGTTCCTTCTCAATATACATATAATGCTATTTGTTTATAAAATGGGTTTGCTTAGTGAGAGGAGCTTCCAGATCCTATTTAAAGAAAGTATTTTTGGACTGTTTTCATGAGGGGTACAATTCACTCTAGCTAAAGTACTCAAAGAAATGCTTAAATCTTACAGACTCTCCTTAGAGAGATTATTTTTTCCCTTGAATTGATTGAACTCCTTGCTAAAATTAACTATGTGTAGTACTAACAGTAGAAGCCTTAACCTTCATATTATTTGTTTACCCTTTATTTCATGCAATTGCATGATGTTCATGAAAACTCCCAGCTTCATAGCAAGAAACATAGTCTTCAGTTTGCCTACAAAAATGTGATTCATTAATACTACTAGTAATTTAAATCTTCTTAATCTTAAAAAATAAAAAGATGATGACTCAAAGCTGAATTGAAGATAAAATAAGCTGAATTATCTTCCCTAATTCTCAGAGGAAGTGTTTCTTAGAATTTTTAAGACTCCTGGACAGCACTTTCAGAACATACAATACTTGATAATTATTATAATTACTATGACAAGCTGAACTAATATCCTAATTCAGCTTTCCATAGAAAAACATTTTTCAAGGGTAAAAAATGCTGATATTGTTAATTGGATCACTTGTTTTACAAGGTGTTGCTGAAAGTTGGGTACACACATTTGGGATATCTTTAAAGAATTGGTTGTAACACAGGTAACCTTATTAGTTGTATCAGAGCCATATTCATCCACAATGAAACTGTGCAGCCATTACTATATGATCCAGAGATGCATGGAAAAACACTTCCTAATTTAGAAAATATATTCCCAAAGAACAAGGAGTGTGGAGAGGTGGATGGTGGGTACTGAGAAATATGAATAATTGAAAGCAACAAAATAAATGTTTTTCTTAAAAATAGTCATTGTGATAATGCATAACCCTTTTGAAAATGTATAGCTGCAGAAGAGATCAACATCTCCATCACCGGAGAAGTCTGATGATGGTAAATTGGTAAGAACCTGGCAGATAGATGATTTGGCAGTTCTGATACCTTCCCATTTATTGACAGTTTTACTTTTAAATTAAGGCACCAGCATCATGCCATTTCTAAGTGGTTTCATTTAAATCTTTCTATCATGCAGCTGAAATTAGAAAAATCTACCTGGAAGTCAATTTTATCTTTGATCATTCTTGCAAAGTCTGCAAACCAAACTCTTTCTTGCTGTTACAGTAGCTAGCTCACTTTCCTCATATCTTCTCAACCTCTAAATAATTCCAAAGGACAAGACAAAAATACAAAGGCTCATGAGACATAAGTTTGGTCCAATAGGAATAGATACATTATTTTCTCAAGAAGATGAAGAGACATATCAACAACAGTCCCCAGGCACAATGTCCCACTATGAAAGGAGAGTCTGCTTGGGATACTTATTAAAACAGATGCCCTACATACCTAGATCATTGACTGAAAATAATATTTTCTCCAGGACACGTTATCTTCCCTCACAAAGTTCACAACAAATATTCAGGAGAGATTATTTAAAAAAAATAAACTTAAAATAAATACTGCAAGTTAAAAGTCTTGATATAAAACACCCATCTGTACATGTATATTTTTGCACAAGCTATTAACATATTTTACGCCAATGGTGAATGAAACAAGATCATTAAGGAGGCAGCTCCTTATTAGAACTCTCACCTTTAAATCCACATGAAGACCTTGCCTGATTGTACATGAGTTACAGTGGATTGTAATTCTTCTCTTCCTAATTAAACTGATTTTTTAATTTCATTTGATATGCAAAGGTTTTCATCATCCTCTGCAGTCCCCTGGTTTATTACTCATCTCCCAACCTAGAAAAAGAGCCAACAGAAGAAATGAGGGGAAAAAAGAAGAATGCTGTCATTTCAAGCATCTTTGCTTTAACTATTGTATAAAAACAGTCTCTGAATATCAAAATTTAATAATGCAAAAATATTTAAAGCTTCTGCAACTCTTAGTTTAATAAGACCAAGACTGACATAGCTTTATTGAATATTAAACCAACCAACCAACCAACAAACAAACAAACAACCCCTTCCCCAGCACTCAGTGTTTATGAAAGATTTTTCCGTTCTTTCTCAACAAAAATAAACAGGACAATGTCTCATTTTTATCAGATGTCCTCCTGAGCCTTGATTGTTATTTCTTACAACTTCCCAATATGCTACTCACATACAAGTGTCTTATAAACCATAACACTTACATTAGTGTCCAGGAAACTCTCTCATCTGAGTATGGGGAAAATACGAACAAAAGGACATTGTAACTGGAAAGTGACACTGTAACTGGAAAGCAATACTGGGGGCTACCCACAGTTTCATTATGTTTATCATGTGCAATGACAGCGAGAAAGTCAAAACACAGAGGATTAAAAATTTAATATGGAGTTTTCAGAGGAGGCGTACAACTCCCAAATGGGCTTGTGCAAGTTTTTCAGCTAAC
The DNA here is from genome assembly GCF_963921805.1 of Phalacrocorax carbo. NCBI lineage: Eukaryota > Metazoa > Chordata > Aves > Suliformes > Phalacrocoracidae > Phalacrocorax > Phalacrocorax carbo. The sequence continues at coordinate 88,280,425 of NC_087514.1, read as the reverse complement.
TAGTTCAGGCCCGTCTATGTATGCTGAAATAAGAGCTTATATAACAAAATAGGTCTTCATCATGCAAAGTTTGGAAATCATAGAATCATCAAGGTTGCAAAAGACCTCTAGGATCATCAAGTCCAACCATTAACCCAACACCACCATGCCTCCTAAACCATGTCCCAAAGTGCCACGTCTACATGTTGTTTGAACACCTCCAGGGATGATGACTCTACCACCTCTCTGAGCAGCTTGTTCCAATCCCTGAACACTCTTTCAGTAAGGAAATTTTTCCTAATATCCAATCTAAACCTCCCCTGACGCAGCTTGAAGCCATTTCCTCTCGTTCTACTGCTAGAAACTTGGGAGAAGAGACCAACACACACCTCAGTACAACCTCCTTTCAGGTAGTTGTAGAGAACTATAAGGTCTCCCCTCAGCCTCCTCTTCTCCAGACTAAACAACCCCAGTTCCCTCAGCCGCTCCTCATAAGACTTGTTCTCCAGATCCTTTACCAGCTTCGTTGCCCTTCTATGGATATGCTCCAGCACCTCAATGTCCTTCCTGTACTGACAGGCCGAAAACTGAACAGGGTATTTAAGGTGCGGCCTCACGAGTACAGGGGCACGGTCACTTCCCTACTCCTGCTGGCCACACTATTTCTGCTAAAAGCCAAGATGCTGTTGGCCTTCTTGGCCACCTGGGCACACTGCTGGCTCATGTCCATCTGGCTGTCTACCAACACACCCAGGTCCTTCACTGGTGGGCAGCTTTCCAGCCACTCTTCCCCAAGCCTCTAGCATTGCATGGCTTTGCTGTGATTGAAGCGCAGGACTTGTTAAACCTCATACAACTTGCCTCGGCCCATTGATCCAGCCTGTCCAGATCCCTCTGTAGACCCTTCCTACTATCGAACAGATCAACACTCCCACCCAATTTGATATTGTCTGGAAACTTACTGAGGGTGCACTTGATCCCCTCATCCAGGTCATTGATAAACATATTAAACAAGACTGGGGCCAACACTGAGCCCTGGGGAACCCGCTTGTGACCAGCTGCCAACTGGATTTAGTTCTGTTCACCACAACACTCTGGGCTCGGCCATCCAGACCCAGCAAAGAGCACACCTGTCTAAGCCATGAGCCGCCAGCTTCTCTAGGAGAATACTGTGGGGGACAGTGACAAAGGCTTTTCTAAAGTCCAGGTAGACAACATCCACAGCCTTTCCCTCATCCCCAGGTGGGTCACCCTGTCATAGAAAGAGATCAGGTCGGTCAGGCAGGCCCTGTCTCTCATGAACCCATGCTGGCTGGGCCTTATACGCTGGTTGTCCTGCACATGCCTGGTGATGGCACTCAAGATGAACCGCTCCATAATCTTCCCCGGTACCAAGGTCAGGATGACTGGTCAGGGCTTCCAGCCCTTCTTGTAGATGGGCATCACATCGGCAAGCCTCCAGTCATCTGCGACCTCCCTGGTTAACCAGGAATGGTGATTAATAATGGAGGGTGGCCTGGAAACCTCTTCTGCCTCCTCCCTGAGTACCCTTGGGTGGATCCCATCCGGCTCCATAGACTTGGGAGTGTCCAGATGGCTCAGCAGGTCATAAACAGCTTCCTCCTGGATTATGGGGGTTTTATTCTGTGATCCGACCCTGCCTTCCAGCTCAGGGGGCTGAATCCCCTGGGGGTAACTGGTGTGGCTGTTAAAGACTGAGGCAGAGAAGGCATTAAATACCTCAGCCTTGTCCTCATCCTCGTTGCAATGTTCTCCTCTGCATCCAATAGAGGGTGGATATTCTCTTGGGTTCTTTTTTTGTTATTAATGTGTTTGTAAAAACATTTTTTGTTATCCCTTACCACAGTGGCCAGATTAAGTTCTAGCGAGGCTTCTGCCTTTCTAATTTCTCTCTGCAAGACCTCACGAGATCTCTGTTCTTTCCTGAGTTGCCTGCCCTTTCTTCCAAAAGTGGTAAACTCTCCTTTTTTTCCTGAGTGTCAGCAGAAGCTCCCTGTTCAGCCAGGCCGGTCATCTTCCCCGCTGGTTCATCTCGCGGCACATGGGGACAGCCTGGTTCTGCACCTTTATGACACAGTTCTTGAAGAATGCCCAGCCTTCCTGGACCCCTTTGCCCATCAGGCCTGCCTCCCAAGGGACTCTTGCAACCAGTGTCCTGAACAGGCCAAAGTCTGCCCTCTGGAAGTCCATGGTAGTGGTTCTGCTGACCCCTCTTCTTACTTCACCAAGAATTGAGAACTCAATCATATCACGGTTGCTAAGCCCAAGACAGCCTCCGTCCACCACATCTCCCACCAGTCCTTCTCTCTTTGTAAACAGGTGGTCAAGCAAGGCAGCTCCCCTGGGAGGCTCACTTACTTACCAGATGCATCACTAAGCTATCCTCCACACACTCCAGGAACCTCCTAGACTGTTTCTTCTCTGCTGTGTTGTAATTCCTGCAGACATCTGGTAAATCAAGCTCCACCAGTAGAAAAAGGTCTACCGATTAAGAGACTTCCACCAGCTACTTGTAGAACACTTCATCTACCTCTGCCTCCTAGTTGGGTGGTCTGTAACAGGCCCCCAGCAGGATATTTTCCTTGCTGTCCTTCCCCCTCCTCCTTACCCATAAGCACTCGGCCTTATCATCACAATCACTGAGCTCTATAGAAAAGAAATGCTCCCTAACAAACAGGGCCACCCCACTGCTTCCTCCTTCCTTGCCTATCCTTTCTGAAGAGCTTAGAGCCATCATTGCAGTGCTCCAATCATAAGAGTCATGCCACCATGTCTCTGTGATGGCAACTAAGTCACAGCTCTCCTGCTGTACAATGGCTTCCAGCTCCTGTTTGTTGCCCATGCTGCGTGCATTGGTGTAGATGCAGTTGAGCTGGGCTGTCAATTTCACCCCCAATGTCAGCATGCTAGCCCTCGAATCCTCTCTAGTGGGCCTGGTTATATCTCCTCACCCCTTCAAACCTAGTTAAAAGCCCTCTCAATGAGTCTGTCCAACTCACAAGCAAGAATCCTTTTGCCCCTTTGAGACAGGTCAGCTCCATCTGATGCCAGCAGGCCTGGTGCTGTGTAAACCTCCCATGATCAAAAAACCCAAGATTCCACTGAAGGCACCAGCCTCTGAGCCACGTGTTAATCAGATGAGTTTTCCTGTTCCTTTCATTATTCTTCCCTGCCACTGATGGGATTGAGGAAAACACTACTTGCACTTCTGATCCTTCAACCAATCGCCCCAGTGCCCTCAAAGTTCCTTTTGATCGCTCTTGAACTTCTCTCCACAACCTCATCAGTGCCCACCTGCACAACCAGCAGCGGGCAGTAATCAGAGGGCGGTACCAGACCAGGGAGTTTCCTAGTAACATCTCTGACCCGGGCCCCAGGGAGGCATCAGACTTTCCTGTGGCATGGGTCTGGCCGGCACATTGGGCCCTCTGCTCCCCTCTGAAGGGAATCATGACAACAGTTACCCTCCTTTTCCTCTGAACAAAGGCAGCCATAATGCATGGGGCTGACTGACTCTCCCTAGGCAATCCCACGGATTGATCTTCACTTATACCCTCATGTGCCTGGCCCTCAAGTTCCAGAGCCCCACATCTGTTGTGTAAGGGCAGCTGGGAAGGTGAAGGAGGCTGGGAGGGGATTTGCCTGCCACCCCGAGCAGGGACCTGTTTTCTTTCCCCCCTGTCTCTTAGGTTCCCTCCTTCTGCTTGGTGGCAAGAGGGCAGGGGATCCTCTGCCTCTTGTGGAGCCTCCATCCACTGCCCTGGCACCAGGGATGGCAGGGTGTGGCTCCACCAATTTGTCTCCCTCTCACACTCCCTGACGCTCCTTATCCTTTCCACTTTCTCCCTCAGCTCTGCCACCAGGCTGAGCAGATCATCCACCTGGTCACACCGCAAGCACCTGTTGTCTCTGCTGCCCTCTGGTACGAATGCCAGGCTCAGGCACTGCCTGCAGCTGGAGACCTGGACAGCTGCATGTTTGTGTGGGGGCTCCATCTGCATCACCACATTCCTTCTGGGGATGGTTTTCAGGTGAGTGAAACCCACAGCTAGAGCCTCTCCTGGGGGGCGATGGCCACTAGCTGAGTCACCCTTTAGAGCCAGGAAGGGAACTGCGCCCTGCCCACGCCAACTGCCACGCCATGGCCTGGCCCCTCGTGCCCCATGGGGGCTGCTCTTGTTCGTGAGGGGCTTTGGCCGCTGTCACTCATGTCTCTGCCCATGCTTAGTCAGAGCTGCCGCTTGTCAGGAGCTCGCTCATTCCCAGTCTGGGCAGGGGCTGGGGTACCTTCTCTCTCCCTGTGCTTTTGCCTTCTTTCTTTTGTCATGTTTTTTTCACTTTAGCAAGGGTCCCCTGGTGCAATCCTCCACTCCAGAGCCCTTCACCTCGGTGGCTTCTAGCTGATCTCTCCCTGTGCTTTTGCTTTCGCAGTTTTGGTCATCTCTAGGTCATCTTATGCAGCTATTGTTGAACATAAATGTTTAAACAAAGATCAATGACTCAACTACTCTTACTAAACACTTTTTGTGAGCTAGACTTGCCAAATTGTAATGCCTTGAGGATCCCTCTGATGCAGAAAATAATTTCTGTACTCCCAGGAAGACACCAGAAGCTTCTTTAGAGTGGAATAAGAGTGAATTTGCAAAGTGAAACACCAGATGTTGAGGACCTGATGTCTACATTATATGTGTTTTGCAAAGTTTTCATACCTGTCTGATCTTATGGTCTGAATGCCCATGAGTGGGTGTCAAGCATGCGCCATAGCATCTTCTAGTTTTAGTTTAATCTTGAAGCAAACAAATTCACAAGCTCTAAGACTGTTCTGTGAAACTAACTGAAGCACAGCACGTGGGAGCGATTGGGCAATTTGTTTCAGAAAATAAGTTTTGATGTGATCTAAAATACACCCAAGAATTGCTCTGGATTTTTGTTTGTAATACAAAGCAAAAAAAAAAAAAAAAAGGAAAAAAAGAAAAGAAAAAGAGATGCGACAAGACAAATTCAAGAATTTGTATATAGGAGTTGGCTCTTTTTTCAAAAAGCATAAGGAGATGTGATCAACAAACCCCTGCAATGGAAGATGGCTCAGAGGAGATGGCCAAGATTAATGTACTTGGAAGATCAGGGAAGAATGTAGGGAGTGACTGACTGTTGCAAAGAAAGCTGAACTTACCTCAATACCTAAGGGAGCAGTGGGTGGCCTTTCTTTTAGATAAATGACTGCATCAGTAGATCAACTCTTTATATCAGTTGGGTTGTGTAAGTGGCCTTCCCAGAGCTAATTAACAGAGAGTAGTGTCTTCCTGAGTTGGCCAGACCAGCATGGGAAAAGTGTAAATGTGGCTTAGCCCAACATAGGGTATAAAAACTGACCAACAAACAACATGAACTTTGAGGAGAGCAATGGACTTGTGCTGTCTTCAACCAATTATTCCTTCCTAGTGATTGGGGATGTCCAGTGTCATGATGGTAAGCATGTAGAGAGACTGGTATTGGGAATAATATTTGTATTGTGTTCCAACTGTATGTTGCAATTGCTATGCTGTGCTTGTATTGTGATTTCCGTACATTGCTTGCATCACTCTGTTAAATCAAATTCCTGTGTAATGGTAAGCAAATTTGGTATTATAGGTTAAACCCTTTTTATGCAGAGAAGGTTTTCTCTGAAAGAACTTGGACAGAGAGCATTGGACTCTGACAGGAGGACATAAATTTTACAAGGTGTTATTTCTTTTCCTCAGCTAAGTATGAATTTGGATTCTATCAGGATATCTTCAGTAAGCCTAAGACAGAGCGCGCCATTTCTATTATGATTTGAACCTGTTATGAATTTCTCTTGTAGCATTACCCTCAATTTGATCATTTGCATATCTAAAATAATTGCAGTTTGGATTTAAATTTAAAAGGTACTTCTAAAGAGTACAATTATACACACATATTGCTGCCTTACTATATTATCATCAATGAAAGGGTTCATTTACATTAAGAACGTGAAAGTCAAACAGGTACTCATAGGAACAGTATAATGAATAAAAAGAAAACCATCTCAGCTGCTAATAGGAGTAAAGCTTTGTCACAAGAATAGCTTCACTAAATCCAATAAGGTTTCATTTTACTCATCCAAATGTCATCTGGATTAAAATTTTCAGTGGTTACAGAGGATAATATCTAAAATATTAGCTTGTGAATTCTGTCAAGTTTTTTTTTTCAGTACACATTTTAAAGATGAATTTTCAGAATGACTTTTAAAGATGTTAAATCAAAGTAATAATGTAATTAATTACATGATTCTGCCTCTACTCTGGTTAGTTACATACAGGCATTAATCAACTCATTGCATGTTTTTGGTTAAAAACTCTTCAGAATGGCTGGCAGCAAACGTACTGTGGAAATGTTCCTATCAGCTATTATTGGGCATAATATTCACATTCTGACATAATTATATAGGACCTATAGAAGATTTTTTAAATTACCACACTGTGTCAGGACAATGGGCCACCTATTCCATTTTACCTTATCCAAGTGAGGGCAGTAGTGAAAGAAGATGGGAACATGGCAAGTGCATAATTGTCCTTGCAATGGTATATTTTTCACAGCTACAGGTCATCAAGGATTTCAGAACTAGAGGCTGCATTTGGAGTGCTACATTTAACAGGAACTGATAACTTGTCTTATCTATTTTGAAGTAATTTATACCTATAATTATAGGTTGTGTGGAAAAATACTTATTTCTCTTTTAAGTCACTGAGTGGACTTCTTGTGATTAATCATTCTGTATTTATCATCTTAATACCATTCTTCCCTGTGAGGCCTTATTCTATTGCCCCCTCATCTATTACTTTTTCAGGCTGATGAATTCTGTTCCATTAGTCCCTTCTGATTCCACCCTGAAACATTTTTGTTTCCTTTCCCTGTTCTGTTCTGCGGCATCTGAATATCTGTTCGGTATGTCAGTGTCCCAAGCCATTTTCTGTGGTGTGTGGTGGATCCGTACCTATTTAAGAGGCAGTACATGGCAGAGCAATAGGCTAATGAACCACTATAAGGGCTTGCTCTGAGCAAATATTCAGTTGTTTAGTATTAGTGTTACCACATGGGAGATTGAACATAAAAACCATTTATTAAATGTATGTATCAATGATATCAAAAAGCAGGCAAACAAAACAAGACAGTCACCACAAAAAGCACTAAAGAAGTGTAATGAACACAGGAAGATAAGTAGGTCTTAAGAGTTGTCTGTCACTGGCAGAGAAGCTGTCTGTCACCACCAAAAAGTCCTTCCACAGTCCGTGGAACGATCAACATATATTTGATGAGAAGTACATCCAGAGTTTAAGACATATGGATTTGTACTGTGGATCCTTGTATTTCATAGGTGCTCACTTACTTTATAACTGCATATGAAAAAAAAAAAGGTGCTCTCTGCTGTGAATAAAGGCCCTATTAGCACAATCTTTTCTAGTGCTCATTCATTACAATTTTGTTTAATGGTTTTACTTTTCAAATCACTCAATATTTGTTGTGTAAAATAACTTTTCTAAAGCTTCTCCAATTCTTTTTCTCCTCAAAGGTACATCTGCCACATAGTTTCCCACAGAAACCAGATTTTTTAAAAGAATTATTTTAATTTGTCACATTCATGCAAAGCCTTTGTATTGCTAATTTGGCTTCTCATGATATGCCATATCATCTTCAGTTAGGTCTTTCATATGAACTATGTTGATTTTTTCACTGTATGGCAATCATAATAATAACAAAAACAACCACCAAAATTTTACCATTCAGAGTGTCTTCAGGTCTTTTTCTTCTACAGATCAACATTTTCATCTCTTAATACATTAATCAAGATTGCATACTCTTTTTCTATCCCATATAACCTATTACCCCAAACAGCTAGAGTTTCTTGAGAGACAAAGTAACTGGAATATCTGGAGTTATTGATTAACCTGAGATTTTTTTTACAGTTATCTTTAAAATATTTCCATTTTGTACTCATTGACATATCCACAGAGAATTTTAAGAGAGAAGGTAACAGTGTATAGTCACACTGCATCTTTGCTGACCAAAAAATATCTCTTTTGTTGTGTTTTTACAGGCGATTATGCTTGTGGCATAGCCAGTAACCAGACGTGGTGTAAAGCTCATCTTGAACATGACTCAGGCATAACTTGTCACACCCCATGGCATAACATGCTTTAAAGACAAAAAACAATCACCCAAATTCTAATACCTCTACAGCTGAATTATTGAGATTTATATGGGAGATTTTGTATCCCGCACCTTTCTGAATTTGGTCACTTAGTTGGTAACTCTTGTCCCATTTTTCTTTAAATTCTAAAGTGACTTCCTTACACATAATACCAAAGAAATTGTTCAAGAGCTTGTAAACTACTGCCAGGCAACACTTGATGTTAGTGCATGATCCAGTTTCCTAAATATCTGAACACATTAAATGCAGAAAGTCCCATTTAAGAAATTACCTTGAGTTATTATCATATGTGTTGCCTTTTTGTGTTTATTTGTCCTGAGCATTTCAATTAAAAGTGTAATTTTACATTTTAATGCTGGTGGTTCTGTTCTCCTGAGTAGTCAATAATATGTAATAGTTCATTATCTTTATATAGATCCTCATAAGACTCTTTCTAGCTATCTATTATTTCTTTTCTATGGTTTGCTTCCCACCTGTTTTGATTTAGTAACTCCAATTTGCAGTTTAAAAGTCTGTCAGACTAGAACTTGAACCTTTGAACATATTTGCCTGTTATACTCCTTTTCTTCTCTTATGATGCCTGACATAAACAGTGGATCTGCTACTTTTGATTTTGTCTATGTAACTTTAGGATTCGTTTAGCTTTGATTTATCCTCTGCTTTTTGTCTTTTTCCGTCATCAGTCATTTTCAACATTTTTATTGTTGATTCAGTTTTCTTCCTTGATGCTTTCTGTAATGCTCACAGCCACCTCCATAAGGTTGCCTTAGTAACCTCGAAAAAGTTTATTGCTTGGTCCTCATTCAATATTGGCAGTGTTTTAAACCTGTTGTTTTTCCCCGTGTGCATTAATTTACATGTGATAACATTGAATTTCATTTGCCATTTTACTACTTAGGCACACAGTAACAGAAGATCTTTCTGCGGCTTTCTCTTCAAAATCTGTATGTTCTGATTATTGGCAGTATTTGTTGATACTGGGAGCATCAACAAACTTGTCTTCTTAATATTAACTCCTTTTTCCTGATAACTTATGAATATATTGCATAATACTGGTCCTAGCACAGACCAACTTGTTCGGTCTATACTATCAGACAGGAGAGACCAGTAAGAGTGGATCTGTAGAGCAAAATGATTCATACTAAGATGTGATACTAATGCTATACATTTCAGGTAGTTTTGTATTTGGGACTAGATCTAGTCTAGCCTGAATGCCCTTGTGGCATTTTAGAGCATGTTAGATGTGCTCCTGAAATACATTCTCCACTCTGGTTTCATCCAAAATAAATAGTTGTATGCACTCCAAGACTACAGCATGACATGAACGAAAGCACTTTAAGTGCAGGTAACCATGAGATTGATTTAAAAAGTGCAATCTTCCTCTGTACAAAAACTGTACTCCTTGGGATGCTCATCCATGAGGTGTGATAGTTCAATGCTAACAATTTCCCTATCTTTTTAACCAGCTTGCAGTATACGAGGCAATTTCCTTTGTTATCCCATGAACAAGTCAGCTCCTTTATGATCCTTTGGTGAAGGACACTATTAAAATCTTGAAAATTCAGATGCGTTACATCAGTGAGATCCTCTTGCCCTAGGGCACACTGAGTCTTTCAAACAACTCTAGTGGCTTTGTGAGGTATGATTTCCATCTTTGTATACTTCCTTGTTTTATGATATTATTCCATAAATTGGTAAATTCTTGTACTTTACTCTTGCTCCTTAACATCTCATATTCATCTTGAGCCATTCAAATGGAAGCTGCTGTCTTATTTTATTCCTTTCATTCCTTCATTCCCAAAGCTAAAATAGGTAATGGGTTAAACATACTAATTAATATCTCTGTGATGTCATATTAAAGTTATCATAGGATTCTTGGATGAACCCGTTATTCACCTCTCAGAAGGCAAGAAACTGTTCTTCCCATAACATTTCTTCTCATAACATAACAGCTTCAAACAAATAGGATAGGCATAGGTATGTGTGCTTCTATTAATCTCAGTGTTTGGACAGTTAGTGGCTACTGCAGTTCAGATGACTGAACCCATAACTATGGATGGTATCCTCTTTCTAGCTAAATTCCTGAACAGAAGAGAATGGATATTGTTTGGGTCTGGGTGGGTTTTTTTTGTGGTTTTCTGTCTTATTTCTCATTACAACCTGAAGATCCATCTCTTCCCATAATTGATATGAAATACAAGGTCTTGATTAGCTTTTCCAAGACATACAGATAGATTTTCTTGTAGAACCTAGTTCTCCAGTGTATCCTGAGGAAGAATGGATTATAAATAATGTGTTTATTCTAATCCTTTGTATTTAAATATTATTATATAAAGGCCACGTGCTCCAGGGGGCTAACAATGTTAAACACAAACAAGAACTTGAAAGAAGCATAAGATTTTACTGATTTTTATTATATTTTTAAAGTCTACAGCACAATGAGAATTTTATTTGGACAAGCTGTGTCTCATTTGGTTACACTAATATGTATTTCATGGACTAAATCTTACCTTGTTATGAAATATTTATCTGATGTCAGTGCAGCTTATGCAGAATCAAAGCAAAAGTTATATTTTTCAACCTTATTCATATGACACAGAGTTGATTTTGCTTCTATTGCCATTTGTTTCTCCATTATTCACTGAGTGAAGAAAAATTGGTTGCAGCTCGTACGGGAAGAGCCCGTTTATTACACCTTGGCTCTAAGCCATTAACCTTCCTGTACTACAGTGCTGCCGTATATATTTACATGAGATTTCAGTGCATTGCAATCATCTTTATTTGTCCATACAAATAAATGTGAGCATTATTTTCTAACCTAGTTGACATGAATGAACCACACAATGTCACAATCTCTGTTTAAATATGGAATATAGAACACTGTGTGTTTATTTATCTTTCATCTTTATCCCTCTGACTATCTACATTTATTACTTCCAGCTTAACTTAAAGCAGGTATTTTTGATTAGTCTCTAGCTTACTGCTTTAATGAAACATCAATGAATTTATATCCTCAGTGACAGCATTATTGTTATCACCAATCTAAAGGGAAAGCTGAGTTACCTACCATCCTTCAATTGTAGAGTTTCTGTATTAATTTCTCCTGTATTTTTGTATTTTAAATCTTCTAGTCTCTGCTGTTTATCTGCCTTATTGGTTCCTTATCCCCAGTGCCACCATATTCTTGCCTATTTTCTATATTTACTATATAATTATTCCTAAGTGTTGTCTATATCCCTTCTTGTGTCAATATTACTAATTTTTTTCATTAACTTTTTCCACAATTCTTGTCCTCTCAGTAGTTTTTGCCTACTCCCAAATCTCAGATCTTCTGCTTAATGTAAAGCCAATAAAGGCAAATTAATTATTTATGGGACTGTATTCAGATTTTGCAGTTAAACCATAGAAATTGCTAAAGGATTAATTAATTGTGGATATGAACAATCAGTATGTAAATTTCAGTTCACTTCCTATATCTGCTTTTGGAATTAGAAGTCATTAATTCCGTTTTAATTTTATATTTTTATGCTATCCTTCATGTCATACAGTTATTGTTAAAGTTCCTGGTTACTGTTTTTCTCCAACATTTAGAATGTTCTGGCAGTTTTGATGCAATTATCTGTAGGAAATCAATACACTTGTTCCTGGCATGAACTGCTATGCATACCTGATAAAATTTATCACATAAATCTACATTTATCTATCTATTTATCTACATTTCTGTTTTATATCATGTTAACTGGGACAAAAAATGTCCTAAAATCAGTAGGCTTTAAGAACTTAGATGCCTTTTTACCTTAAAAGCTTTTTTTTTTTTAATGTAGTAGGATAATTCATGTATAAACATGCCTGTCTGAAAGTTTTGGCAATACTTTTGACTTTAGAATTTCAGGCACGTCTTCTGGTACTTGTGCTGTCCCATAATACAATAGAACAGGGTTTTGTAATTGAAAGAAGATGAGACTGAAATTACCAGTAGAGCAGACTTCTGTCCTCCAAACAAAATACTACTGTTTCTATCCAAAAAAAGAACAAAAGCATTCTGAGCATTCTGTTGCTTAGGGATGGGAGAAAGAGGGGAGAAATAATTTGCTATGAAGGAAAAAAAAGTATACCAAACCAGGTAGAAATGACAGGAAAGAGATGGGAAGATTCTTATTTGTAATTTGATGAACTCATGGAAGACACACTGCATATGGCTGTAAGTAGAAACTGACATCTCAGTTAATGGGGTGGTGGGGAAGGAGGGAGGGAGAGCAAGAGAGAGGTATTTTTTAACCCCTGCTTCCTGGCATTAGATTTGGAAATATTCACTATTTGTGCTAGGAAGATGGGTGTCTATCAGAAAAATTACACAATATACAACTATTTGGTTAGGAAATTTCTCTGTTCCTTAGATCAGTTGCTTTTCATGGTAAGCAAGAGGACACATTGCAAATTGTAAATTAAGGCATTTTATTACCCCAAAATAGCTTTGAAAACACATATGAAGCTTACAGGAAGCAAAATAAGATATTCTTTTGAGTGCACTTTTTCCTTTTAGATATATATGTATAAAAGATAGTGTTGCACTTCTTGTGCATAAGAAGTATACGCTACTTAGTCTAATTTTTTAATAACCAAAATGTGCTAATGAACAGCCAAATTGTCATACAATTCAGGTATGATGATATGATGGAAAGCCTTAGTGAACTTACAGTGCAGCACTGATCAGGTCTGTCCATTGTACTCAACAATAATGATGAGATAAACCACCATAATTCAAGAGTGAAGGGAAGAACGTGCTAACTTACATCTACTGTGAGATACACAGCTGACTTTATATCTGAACTGGTTGGGCACTGGTCTCCTTCCCAAACTCCCCCCTTTTCCATTTTGTTGCTGAGCATGGCATTATAATGGTATGGAATCTCTCTTTGGTTAGTTTGGTGATCTTCCTGGTTGTGCCCCCTCCCAACCTACTGTGCATCCCCCAGTCTAATCACTGGAGGGGCAGAGAGAAAACAAGAGAAGGCCCTGATGCTGTGCAAGCAGTGTTTAGCAAAAGCTAGAACATTAGTGTGTTATCAGCACTGATTTGGTTAAAAATCTAAAACACAGCACCATATGAGCTGCTATGAAGAAAATTAACTCTGTCCAGGCCATGTTCAGTACATACATTAAAAATAAAATATTAGCAAATTATTTTGCTATAAAAGTCAAGAGATTTTGATTAGCTGGCTTGGTGTGATTTCACATGAAGTTTCTAAGTAATCTAATTCACTTAAACTACTACTTTAAATCTCTAAATATAGATTTTTCAAAACATACCATGCATCCAGCGAGAAAGCTTATAGTCATGATTTTCACACCAGACAGAAATAATGTGGTCAAACCCCCAACAGAGAGCCATGCTACTAGCACTATTTTAGTAAACTTATTATTTTAATCAGGCTATTTTTGAGCATATAGTATAATGAAGTTTAAAAAAACAGGCTGTATCTGCAGTATCTATGTAGAATTTAGTTATGTACATGGTTTAGGTATGTATGGATTTTAGATGACATACAAACCCCATACATATTCAGGGTATTGAACAAAATGTTAACTTTAACTTTACAAAGCTAACGTCTGGAGCTGTCAGGCAGTTAAACGTTTTTTGTAATAGATTTTTTGAAAGCTTAAAAACTACTTCTTTTTTTCTATATTCTTCTAAGGTACACAATTAAGTATTCAATGCTTTAAGTAAAGCAGAACTCTCTAGTAATATCAAGGATCATGGAAAATAGCTACATTTGTCTAAGGATGGAATAGGGCAATATAGTAACTGACTAGATGGAATTTCTTGCAAAAACATAAATTAATTTTTTGCAGTTGACTTTATCTCCTTAAATCAGTAGTGAAGGAATCCAAGACTGGGCCACTTACAGCACAGGAAAATTTTAAGGCAAAATTGCATTGCTAATGGTCTATAACTTGAGCACAAACCTGTATTCTGTCTACAGGATGCCTGAATGTGGAATCCCAATTGTCAGAGCTAATCTGGACCTGTTAAAATCAAATTACACACAATGAGATCCTATCTGGCACAAGGCTGAACATGAAGGAATGTGTAGATGTAATCAGAGACATTTGCTCAAACTGCAGGAAGCTAATTTAATTTCAGCATAAAATTCCTTTTAGGAGCAGATGAATAAAGGAGGTAAAAAGCTGGCTTTTAATGACTACTATTGACTTCACCATGGACAAGATTTTATATATCCACCTTCATTCATAAGTTTTACATATGAAGGAAAAAAAAAAGATTAAAATATCAAACACTCTAAACGTTATTTTTTTCTGATCACATTGAAAAATCAAGTCCAGATGATATGTACATATTATGACTTCTAAGTTAGCAGTTAAACTTTACCTTAAAAGCCTGATGTTTATTACTATAAAATCAGAGCAAATCTTAAATCCAATGAAGTTGCTAATAATTTCTTTTCAACCAGAACATGGGTAGACATTTTCAGGTGTTGCCTTCGTGGGAAATTTTGCTTATTTGAATTTTTGATTACCACAGAGAAATATTTAATGGTTCTGGTTCAACTTTTAGAACAGGAAAAACAGTCACTACCATGGTTCACTTTCATAATAAATGTTAGATCTCCCAAGTTACTATGTTTTTTAGAGGGTTTCTGACTTAGGCATCACACCTGTGCAGATTCTTTTTTCAAGTTAAAATACCAAACTTGTACTTTTCACAAAGTTGTCAAGGATTGAAGGAATATGAAAACTCACTTGACACTGATTTCAGGGGAACAATGACAATTTGCAAGAGCAGAGAATGACATTAAAGATGAATCTGTAATGTCACTACTATTTGTCAATTAACATGTCAAATGCAAGTGTCTGAACTATTCCTCTATGTGAATAGACTTTAGTTTTCCAAGGTTAACAGTTTTGCTACTACAAGAGTACTCAGTTTGCATGAAGCAGTTTTTAAAGCAAAAAAAAAAAAAATCTAAATTAAAAGTTTCCTAACAATATGGAACTCAAATGTGACAGTTTTACATTAGTTTATTTCTGTCTGTCAATATAACTGAGCAAATAAAAGTCTACTACTGCTTCCAAGTCCTTACATTTATCATACCTCCACTTCTCCCACCCTGCAGCTTCCCCCTCAAAATAGATGTCAAAGTTCCAGTGCATGCAATAACTGCAATATCTCCTTATTTTTAAGTTTCCTAATACCAAGAGCTATTGAGGTACCTGAGTATGAGATGTTATTGTTTGATAAATATCCTGAGAGCTTGCTACGAGTGTCCTGACAGTGAGCTCTTTTCTGAGAATCACATTTTTTAATTATCTGAAGGTAAGAACAATAAATATATTTTATATATCTGCCATATTTTTTCAAGGTATGGCTGCTAAAGCCTTGATGATAGACATATTCCAAACACATCAAACTAAACTATTATTCCAAATTTGCATCAACAGATTTTAATTGTTTGAGCAAAGAATACATTTTATTGCATTTCTTAAGAAATACTCAGCTTCTCTTTAGCAATGACTCTGCTTTAACTATCAGAAAGCTGTTCAAATCTTCTGAATTCTAATGAATGTTAATACTAATGACACTGTGCACTACAGACTAAAGGTAAATTGCAATCAGTTTATATAAATCAACCTAATTGCTTACTGGGCATTCCAAAGATAAAATGTTTTAGTTGATTTGTTTCTAGGATATAGGGAATCTTGATCTGCTAATTGTTCCCTGGTGGGTTTCGTAACACACTAGACCTCCATGTTGTGACTGTTGGTTGCAGTCTTATTACGCAGGATCTCCCCATGCAGTGGTCAACCTGCTTCTATCTACATCCCACAGTACTTAACACTGACACAATACACGTTGAGAGAGATGATGGAAACCTGGGGGAAAAAATGCAGAGTTTCAAACAGGACAGAAAGTTACAAGTTTCAGTGTTAAATGGTAGCAGAGAGAGTGATATCAAGAGACAGAAAAGTATCAGATAGTGACTAAATGATTTTTGGGGTGCCACCTACCATTTTCTGTTCACTGCTAATACTTCATAATTTTGCAGTTACTTACAATGTGAAGAGATATACTAAAAAAAGTGAGATTGCAGAGAATATTATGAAATTTGAAAGAATGGAATGTGTATTCATTGGCTTTGTTAAGAGACATCTAGGAAGAAAGTGAATAATATTTGAAGGATATTTACATCTAAGTCTTGAGGAATTATTTAGAGTCACATGGAGGAGTGGGAAGCAAGAAAAAAATCTGGGCAACTGAATTAGAAGAGAACTTAAAGAATCTATCAATAAGTACTCTGACAGAATTACTCTGAAGAACAGTCTTATAAAATTTCTTAAAAGTCAATTATTTTTGAAGTTTAGACAAAAACCAGGCAAAACCAGTAGAAACATGTAGGATTGATCCTGTCAGAAAGGCCCCCTTTATGTCATTTTGTATTAATAACTTTCATAAGTATCAATAGGTATGAGAAATAGTTACCAGAAAACAACAGGCTGACAACAGGAAAAGTACATGCTGAGTGGGAGTGTATACATGCTCACAGACAAGATCTGGAAACCAGGACTTCTGCTGGATCTGCAAGATTTGATGAAGCCAGGACACCACAAGTTTGCTCAGTCTGCACAAGGCCACTAGAGCCACATCTGAGAGTGCAGTGGCTGCTTTGTGCAGAAGACTAGAGTGTTACACAAACACCTGATGAAACAAACATCCCTCTGAAGGACTGTCCAAACTCCTGCCTAAAAGCCAAGTGACATCAGTATGTCCCCCTGTTCCAGAGGAAACAGCTGAGTGAGAGTGAATGAGTATACTGTGTGAATACTTACCTTTTATTAATAATAACAGATTATTTGCCTTAATAATAACAATTTAATTAATAAAATTATTCAGAGAAAGGCTTTAGAGGTTGTGATCTGTGGCTCACTCTGACTCAATCCTCCATGAGAGAAAAAAACAATTTATAATAGTCCTAATACAAAGAAAAATAAGAGATGCTTACATAGAGTATTTGCAGCAAAAGCACAGTTCAGTGAAAAGTAGAAAAGGAAGACTTTGCAGTTATACTTCAATTAGCAGAAATTCACTATAAACATATCTAACCTTTCAAATACACTGCCTTCAATTCACTGCATCTCATGTCACTAAGTTGAAGACCATTAGTACATTGGTACTCAACATGGCAGGGAGGCAATATTGGCCAGCTGACAAGAGTATACAGCTAGCTTGGCTCACAACTCTAACCCCAGCCTTCAAAGTGTTTGTGAAAAGTCAGTCTCTTAGGCTTTCCATGTTTCATTTTTACAGAAAGAGAATGAAACAAACAACTTGGATCTCCTTTGTAAAAAGCTTTGCTGAAAATGTTTCTAAGCATTTAACGTTATCATTTCTTTTCCAAGCTACACAGAAAATCAGAACCAACATCCCATCTCCTTGTCTGAGATTCTCTATCCAGGCAGATAAAAGAAATTATTCTCTCCTGATCTAGCTCATAGAGAAAGGATAATTTCTTTTATGAGCAGAAGTTTCACAATGGCAATGAATAGATAAGCATCATACTCTGGACTCTGCTAAAGTAACACTTAGTGCTTTCTCCAATTAAATCTCTTTTTAGACTTCAAGTCAGATATTTTTGTACTATAAAATTTAGCTTTATTGTTTAGCTTTTCTATGCATTTTCAATAACGCATATGATAATTCTTTGAGGAAGATGAAATAATAAAATGCACTAAGCATAAATATATGATAAGTTAAGGTGGACAACAGAAGGGTTGTTTGTTGGCAGCGTATTTAAATAAGCTATACTGCATATTTATTGTTCCTGTATCTGATTTGCTTTTTATATATCTTCAAGGTGATTTTATTGACATGTCTTCCACTTTGCATTTTGCCAGAGAAGATTTGCATGTTGTGATAAAAAATTATTTCCTATGATATTTCCTTCCCTTTCTAGTAATGCTCTCTCATCTTTTATGTTGTGTATAAGGTTCGCCCCTTCCTTTCATGTTTATACTACCTCTGTATAATTTCTCAGAGATCTTTTCTTTCCTGGGGATCTACTGAAATTTTCTTTCTTTAGACAAGTTCACTGTAATTAACAGATAATTATTGTTCTTTAATTTAAATCATTATTCTTATTACTGCTTGGTCTGAACACCCACTGAAATTGACTGATGTGTACAGAAGACACTGAGAAAAGTTCAGCATGTTGGGTGGCTCAGGTCCTCCAAGGATAAGCAGCAGCTGAGCCTGGGTCTGATGAACATAAGTACAAAAAGGGTCATTTTGGTATTCAACTGCTGCCAGAATCCTTTGTATAGACCTCGCATTAGCAGACTTCCCCTAGTTTACCCAGGAATCCTGTGGCAAAGCAAGAACTTTAATTAATTTCTCAAAAATATCTCATGCCTGTATGATCACTCATAATCTCTAAGCGGCCAAGATTCTACACCTTGCTATATTCTGAATATCCAGGTCTATCTGGGACTTCCCATGCATGACTGCATTTAATTGACACTTTGGGGCTACTGCAGACTATAGTCAATTTTTCTTGCCAGAACAATTTCCTTACATATAATATGTAAACTGCAAATAGTTATTATTTGTGCTTTTTAAGATTGCAAGACCCTATCAGGAATTAGATAACTCAGGTGATGGTCACTTAACTTACACACACTCTAAAAGACAGTTTTAGGACAAATGTATTATATAAACTGACAATTCAAACTCTTGAAAAAAGGCTGTGCTATTACTTCCACTTTCAACATGCAAATGTGAAGCAAAATAGTTTAGAAAACTCATTTGTAAAGGACCTGGTTGGCCAGCTTAGGGCAGTGTTCTCTGGGAGTACTTTAGTTTAGAAGACACTTCTAGATACAGAAGCAAAATTATCCACTGGTACGCAGATATAAAATACTTAAGATAGACACCTTATTCAAGTACATAATTATTTAATGGTCAGTATATAGTAAAAAGAAGGAGGCAGTAAAGTGTCAATCACCATTTTAAGTGGCTAAATGGTGTTTGAGGGGCAGGGACAGGACACTATGTCTGAGAATACTGACTTATTTCTGTTAACTAACCCAGAGAAGCTGCCTCATTTCTTATTGCTGCATTTGGACTGGGGTTAGCTCCACATTCAGACAGATGAACACCATTGTCTATATTCAGTTCAGTGAATCCAGGCAAGAGTGCCAAGAGCTGTTCATTAATCTTAAAGTAGCTACCTGCCTTGGTTCACCTGAATACCTTTCTGTAGTCTATTGACTGTATTGACTAGATCTCCATTGACTATACTAGGGTCTTCAACAGTAAGTTAAGAAGCTGACACCTACATATAAGACAGTTAAATCTAAGAGTTAATCTGGAGCTGAATCCTATCCTGAAGAGCTGAGTATTTCTGAAGACTTCAGTCAAAGTTACTTGCTTAACTGAATACAGGAACACAAGAAAATGGGATTAGAATTGAGCGCTGGACCATCAAGTCCCCTACAGCTATTTAGGCAAGACTGATACATGAACACCTGATTTTCACACTCTCTTTTCTCAACAGTAATAAACATTTCCTGCCCAATAAACATGTCCTGCCCAATGAAAGGACAAGGGTCAATGGGCACAAGCTGGAACACAGGAAGTTCCACCTGAATATGAGAAAAAACTTCTTTCCTGTGAGGGTGCCAGAGCAGTGGAACAGGCTGCCCAGGGAGGTTGTGGAGTCTCCTTCCCTAGAGACATTCAAATGCTGCCTGGACACGTTCCTGTACCCCCTGCTCTAGGTGTCCCTGCTCAGGCAGGGGGGTTGGACAGCATGATCTCCAGAGGTGTCTTCCAATCCCTACCATTCTGTGATTCTGTGATTTCATAGCACTTCATCAGAAATTTTAGAGATAAAAATACACATTGCAACATACCAAAGCTGGGAACAGGATCCAGATCTGAAATTCAAGACCAGCTTCTTAATAAAAGCCATTCTTCCTCCCTGAGAGAAACACAAACTTATTTTCTAGCTCAGTACAAAACCAATGACAAATCTGAAAGATACAGACACAAAATATTTTGTTTGAAATAACATATGAGGTCTAACATTGCCAGACTACATGAAAAAAAACCAGGTTTGGCCTGCAGTGTGTAAAAATTTTGTGCTTGTGCTAGAACTAAGGCATCTGAGTGACTTGCTTTTTGCATTTGAAGAAAGCTCAGAGACAGAATGACTTTCTCAAATTGGCTTGTCAAGTTGACAGTACAGCTATAAACACAACAAAAGACTGCTGACTCAGTTTCCCATATTCACCTTATCCTCACGTAAGAGCTGGTCACTGTCCTGACATTTTTAAATATTTTATTGCCATTCTGCAGTTCACTGGTAGGTTGTTATAACATTTTTGTGCCAAACTTCATTTACTATGCTAGACTGCAAAAGTTTTCCATCTCAATTCCTTCCTTCTGACTCAAGCAAGCTTTTGAAAGGTGGTTGGAAAAATATGCCACAGATTTTAGAGCTTAGAGAAACCTGTGCTAATGAATGGCAAAGGATTGCTGCGCAGCTGAGGTGAAGATGAAAGCTTTATGAAAAATTGCTGGCAAAAACTAGCAATATTTTTTCACCCTCTGTAAAGTAGACAAACTAATAATAGTGGAATTGATAGGATTACAAAAATATGTAGCTGAGAAACAATAAATTACGTCTAAGAAAGGACTTTCATTGCTATTAATGTTGTCATAATGTAAACCTTAGGAAGGTTCCATGGATTTTTAAATCAATCATTAGAAGGTGGTGTATTTAACCAACGTCTTATCTCAATATACCAAATTTTCATTATCCTTTATACTGTCACCCTATACAGTATCACAGAATTCTGTTAAATTCTGTAGAAGTTTCTATTCTCACCCACATTATAAGGTTCTATTTCTCACTCTGTCCCTCTCTTTTTTTCAGTAAAGGAAAAGACAAATTTTCAGATTTTGGATGTTCAGATACACTGATCAGGAACTCACCACTGTCTGAAATTATCCCTTTGCTGTAAAGGCTGGTAAAAGCAGCTAGAAAGTAAGATGGTGTCAGGAACACTGACTCGTCTTTGCTTGAAAAACAGAAAAAAGTAAGTCTCCTTATTTTACCATGGTCTTTCTTCACCTGCAGAAGACATAATGGTTCCTTAGCTATGGTGCTATATGGTTGATGCTTTTACCTGTCAGTTATTTCTCTTCACTGTAAAGTCTAATTTTGTCTTCGTTCTGTTTTCTCTTAGATTTACCTTATGGCTTTTTTTCCAGAAGCCCATTCTTCTATGCTACTTTTTAACTCTGTGGCAGGTTTTCCACTTAGCTCACAAAATTATCTAGTTCTCACTTTTTTCAATTTAAAGCCAGGGTAAATGGTCTAATAAACAGTGCATCTAATTCATCAGTTAATGTAGCCCTACTTATGATCAGTAAAACTGGTTGGAGTAATGATATCAAAATCATTAATCTGTTACATTTTTTGGTTCTGGCAAAAATTAATCTGGAATTACAAGTAGGAAAAAACACTTTAGCTAATAACCATTGAACATGCAGTGGATTGGGTGGTTTTTTTTTTGGTTTTGTGCTTTTTTAATGCATCGTTTGGCATTTGCTATCACCTGCTCAAGCTAATTTCCATACTTGTTTTGAACACTTCTACTTGTGATTGATTGTTTTTTGAATCATGCCATCCTGCTCAATATTAGCTCAGATTTGTCTACCTGTATTTTGATTGTAATTTCTAATGAAGTACTGATGCACCTTGTCCATCTGGCAGAATACTAGGGATATATCTATAAAGAGATAGTGCAACTGTTTGCTTTTTCCAAAATCTGCAGGAAGAGCTGGACATCCCCACCCCCCTTCCACGCACACACACACACATACTGGTGATCATCTTTCTGTTTCTGCTTCTTAAGTTAAATAATATTTGTCTAAATGGATGCAACGCTCAAAATAAATGAAAAGCTGAATATGTTTATTTGTGGAGATTAAGAACTGGAAGAAATACTGTAGCATAGTATTTCCTGTTTATTATTTCTTTCACTTGCTATATTTACTCAGTTGTAGGATTAATTTTGGGCCTGTGTGAAGCGCATAATAATCCTTGATGTGAGCAGCACAGAATATATTTATTTTCCTTTGTCATCACCAGAACAAGTATAACATAGCAAGAAATAGCAAAGCAATTTCAAGTCCCCAAATGTGACTTTTTAAATTTTTGTTTGTTTATTTATTTTTAACATTAGTGTAATATAAACCAGGAAAAAATAAATTAACTTCATTTGGAAAAGCAAATTTCCAGAAAATACAAGTTTCTGTATTGCAGCTTGGATTTTAAATATAATCTTTAAAGACAGATTTGGGGGATTAGCCATGACCTTAGTGATGTTACAGGTTCCTGGGAGGCATCTTTTTTTGGAATGATTACAAGTTTTCCTATTTCTAAATGCTTTGTCTTCAAGTCAGAAGACATAAATATATTAATATATACATTAGCCTACTACCAGGACTGAGAAAAAATGTTACAGTAAAAATTATCTTTTCAGGTAAATTAAAAGTATATGTTGAAAGAATATCACTGCAAGATTTCAGCTTTCATTTGAGTATTGTTTCTGGACTCTATTTGATATTATAGAATTACAGAAAGACTGAATAATTAATGCTTGAAGGGACCGCACGAGGTCTCTTGCCCAACCTCCTGCTCAAAGCAAAGTCAGCTATGGGGTCACCAGGCTTCTCAGGACTTTATCTGTATGTTCGTATACTCATCACTTCCCCCTTCCTCCACAATGGTTATGAGGCCTGAAGGTGAGCAGTTGAAAATACAGGTTTGAAATAAAAGCCCTTAATTCTTTCAGTCCATAACCCACACATCAATGAAAACTGTTTAAACTTAAAATGATTATTTCACTGAGATAGAGGGTCACTTTTGGAGTTACTAATCTTGCATGACCTAAGCACAGTAACCTTGATTTACAATGCCATAAGCTGATATTTAAGCAGGCAGTGTTCATTCATTAAACACTCATTTTAAATTCCTCTCTAATAAGCAATTAGCTTGCCAAAGTCTTATACAATGTCATATATATTTAGGACACTGACATACAAAATTCCCTTGTAGCCCAGAAAAAAAATTTGCTATGACACTGAGCATACTAGTTTCTCGAAAGATTGGCCTTTGCAGCAATATAAAGCTTAACCCCTATGAGCCATACTAAGGAACACATAATGCTCCCTTTGTACAGGGCTTTTATTAATGTCTTGTGACTGAGCAGTGAGCAGTACTGAACTGCATGTACTGAAGCAGAACCTCAAGAAAAACACAGAGATTTTTCTGTTCCTTTGCCTTTGAATGTCTTAACCTAGCTTCTGGGTCAGATTTCTGGCTCGCAAACTGAGTGTTGATATATTTCATGGGGACTTTTGACAACTGAGTTTTTTATGCATGTGTGTGAGCACGATCCTGTCTTCCCCACAAAGTATAAGCATATAAAGCATATTTGTATTGGCACAAAATGGAATAACCAATACAATCCAATTGGCAATAACCTTCTTTGAAACTGTAATGTGACATGAGCTCAAGTGAGGTCAAAGCAAGAGCGAATTTGAAGCTGTACCTTACAATTGCCTGACCTCAAGTCAAACAAGAGTGATGATTAGGTTTACTGCATATCATACAGAAACTAATAGCTTGTCAGGCATATGCTGTGTACTACTGTGCTGAGTCTTCAGTAACCTTTACTACTGAGACGAAGAGAGATGCAGATTTCATGGAGGAACTGAGGCACTGGCCCTTTTAATGTCTGTTTCTATTTATATTTTACTATCTCCCAAGGCATAATACTGGCTGTCAGCCTAGGTGTAGAATTTGTACCAGTGCATGGTCTCACATCACCAGGGAGTGATGCATTTACCACCCCCATTTCTAGTAAGAAACACAATGCTGCACAGGAAACTCCAAAGAAGACATGCAATTGGAAAATTTGAGAGAGACACTTTAACGTAAATTTTTCTGGCTAGCAAAAATGAGAACTTTTATGAAGGCAAAATTAAGAACAGATTGTCAGCCTTTAAAACAGAAGTACATGCCCTGACAAACTGACACAGAAACCTAGGGTCTAGTGCCCATAGAGCTGCCAAGAAAAGGAAGCATTCTTCACCAGAGCTGAGTCACCAGACTGTAATCCAGTTTCCTTCACAATGAAAAAAATCTGATATCTTGTGACCCCTTAGATTTTGCAGATCAAAGCACAGATTAACACACCATTTCCATATTTCCTTCCTGACTCTGTAGTCATGATAGAAAGGCATTGTTTATGACTCCGAAACTCATCTCAAGTGGTCCCCAGCCCACCTCAGGGGAAACTGGTTTACAGTAGAAAAATGACAGTTCTTCGTGGGAGTAAAAATGAAATAATTAGACAAGCAATTCCTAGAAATGATATTGATGAAGAAAAAAGGAGAGGGTGGAAAAAAAAAAAAAGACAGACAGACTCCAGGATGAAATACAAACCATAGCTGAAGGTGACAGCTTCCCCCATTCATGTATTTCACAACACAAATAGGTAAAATTTTTCTCTTTTCCTACTTCCCACTGTGCACTACTGTAAGTTGTAGAAAACAGACTCCTGAGTAAATCCTGTATACGTAACAGCCTGAAGAAATTCCTCTCTAGGTAACTGTAAAAGGTGACGTTTTCAAGCACTGGGTGAGCCACTCACAGAAAAGAGCTCTACAGAACAATCTACAAGAGGAAATAAAGCAGTCAGGGTCAGAGTTTATATCCTCCTTTTTCTGTCCCTTCCCACTGTAATGAGTGTGCAATAGTTCTAGCTCAGTAACCTTGTCTTATTTTAGCTAGACTTCATCTGAACCAAAGAATAGTGACTTTTTTTCATAGACAAGGCCCTGTGACCTAGCTGTGAGAAAGCAAAGAGCAGAAGCATGGCAGGACTACCATACTTCTGAAAGCACAAAGGAATAGCAGTGGGTGCCTGGGGACATCTGTGTAGCAGTTCAGTGTGCGTGAGCCACCCATGACCTTGGGCTCCAATTCCAGAGTGTTATTAGACAGAGTGGTAGCTCCTCCCAGGCTCTCTTCTACAGCCATCCTCCCTCCTGCCACAACTGGGCTACCATAGCAATTGCCTAATCCCTCCTGTTGTAGAGGCTCAGGCATCTTACCCTGTGGATACTCCCATTATGTCCATGCCCTTTCTTCATCCTGCTCTCGTGTACCACCTCTTCCACACATCCTGACACATCTGTTATCATCCCTTTTCACATGAAAATCACCAAGTCCTGACGAGGCAAAACACAAACCTCACACACAAACTCTTGTGTTGTTTTGGGATTTTCTTCCATATTCTCCAAAGAAACCATACAAAAACGACAGTCTGTGCTTTTGCTAAACATGTACAGATACACAATGCATAACTTGCCTTCTGGCTTTCCATAGTGCCTGTAGACGTGCCAAGAAGGCTTTAAATAATTGAATTTATATTCATAAATGCACACTTAATCAGACCAGTAATATCTTATTTCATCTTATCTTGCCTCCAGTATCTCCTTCTCTCTCACCCTGGCAGATTAGTATTGTTGCATCTCTGCCAGAGTGATTCTTCAAGAAGAGACAAGCAAGGTACCAAATAACATCAGGTTTTTGTCCATTAAGAGCCACACAACTACCCTATCAAAGTGACTAGTAAAAACTGCACACAAATATATAAGCTGACAGGAAACAGTTGTCAGACCTTCATAGCTATATACAGTATTAAAGGTGATTATAAAACTGGAAGAGTTTTGCTACTATTGTGCTCTTTACAGAGCTTCTAAATTTGGAACTAACCTTGAATTAGAATTTGGAGTGAGTTTAAGATATAATAGGCACCTGTGAATAATTTCATATGTTGGTGTTTCTGGATCAAAGTGGCTCTTTCCTTTAGAGCTCACCACACTCAAGAATGGCTGCGGGTGTGTAATTCCACATCTATATAGACTTTCAGCCTCAAAGCCTGATAATTTATGAGTAAATTTCACTGTCCCTCCACTTTTATTGTTCAAAAGCAGAGGATAAAAAACCCTCATTATTTCTGGTTTTGTATGACACACGCTTTACAACCAAAAAGTATAAAAGTAGAAAGTACTCAAAATATATAGGCGAGCTTAAAGGAAGCTGCTCTTCAGAATGATTTCTTCTCTTGAAACAAGTTTACAGTGACTGTGTAGTATTAGGAAGTGCACAATATCACTATGCCACTTCTGAAGCTTGTGGTAAGCCTTTTGCTGCAATGAGGAAATTACTGGGATAGGCCAACAGTCTGTTTCAGAGGAAGAAAACTAATTATTTAATAGGGATAATGTACAGTACTGCTACCTAAATAATAATAAAATTTACTGTCCATCAGTAGACAAGTAAGAAAATAGTATGTGTTCCCACTCCTTCCCTTCTGAAAAACAAGTAAAAAGAAAATTCAGGTTCCAGCACCGCATTGATAAATCAAGGTTATCAGTAAGACCAAGGGACCCCAGTCCTGATTCTGAAATAATGAATTGTCAACCTAAGTACACAGTGGACACTTACATAAAGGAAACTGGAAAGGCTCAGAAATATCAGTACTTTCTAGTATTCAGGAGCTTTCCAGATGTTTTAAACGACAAAAATGTTGAATTCTCCAGGCTAAAAGCAAACTCTGTACAGATAGGGAGATTACTAACATTTATTTAACATGTTTAAAATTTGATAAGCTTAAAAAATTGACCTTTGAGTTTATACACTTCCAATCAGAAAATTCTGGTAGCTAATAATGCTAATTAATAAAGTAACTGAATAACACCCCCCCATACTTCATTAGAGTTTGATTTTGTAAGCTACAATTTACAAACATATATTACAAAAAAGACACCTGATGAAACACTCAATTTCCTACTTGTACCTACATGCTGTAATTTGTATTATATTTTTGTAGTTTTATCAAAGCTCCGTCAGTTATAGAAAGCATTCTGCTCCTGTTCACCACCACCTTTTTTGAAACAGAACTGTATGACACAACTCTCTGATAGCACACATATTTCTTTATAAACTCGGTAAAAAAATACAATCAGAAAAATGTATGCCCCAAGCATCTGGTAAGCACTTATGAATCACTACATTTTCCTAATGACAGTATGAAGTGAATAATTTCAAAACTGTATAAAAGTATATAATCAAGATACTTTTGATAGGGAAATGACCCTGCATATTAAAAAAGAAAACTGGTTTAGATATTTTGGGGCAACACAAGAAAACTTCTGTTAGGTGCCTGATAACCTCAGAGCAGTTAGCCACCCATGAATAAAGGTCAAGGACAGTAAAATAATACTGCTTCATTTTCAAATGAATACATTTGTCTTTTGCAAGTCGTCCATTCCACCTCCCACCAGAAAGACCCTTCTCTCCCCTAACAGCCTGGAAAGAATCTTCATAGTATCTGGTCTGACTTACTGATTTTGAGTCTTCTCTTTTTCAGAAGTAAACTGTGCTAGTTTACCAAGCTCTGGTGAAACTTTTGTCTTGACTCCAAGTGCCTATTATACATAGGCTAATACATATATTATCTATATATTTTGAGAGCATTCCATAACTTTTCTAAATCCTCCTAGGTCTATATTTTTTAAAACTAAAGATGGCCACTGATAAATACTTATTGTGAAGACAATTTTTATTAACAAATATATTAGGATTCCATACAATCTTTGCATAACAAAGAGATTAATTTAATAAATGCTCCATTTTACAAGAAAACTAAATAGCTCATGGAGTCCTATACTGTCTCAAAAAACTGTCTGCAAGTGTCTGCTGAGTTATTTACAAATGATGTGTAATATTCATCTTGTCTATTACATAGATGGTGCTTTAGATGGAGCTTCATTTTTCTTTTTTGATATCCTCATTAAAACAAAATTCAAGAAACCTTCAAACTTGAACCTCTATTCAATCACTTTGGTAATTTATTCCTCTGGAATCCCTCTTCATAAAAATGTTTATTTTATTATGATCAGTGTTCTTTGTTAAAGAATTAACATTGCATTTACTTCATTCCTTGAGAAAATTTCAGAGAAAGGTAGCTTTTTAAAATTCAGGGGAACTGTCACCTATAATTTTCTTGCATATCAAGATCAAGGCATTCTTTGAAATCATGTATTCCATACAACTGACAGGAAGTTTTAGATAACGCAGCTCTGAAATATGTAACAATAATAAACCCAATGAATAATAGCTTAGTAGCAGTTTTATTTTGGGATTCAGTATCACTACTAGCTTTTAAACATGATATTAACTAGTTTTTGCAAAATGCTTTGATGTACAAAGCCTCTTTTTTCCTTATTGTCAATGCTGTACATGTAAAGAAAGTAAACCATCTGAA
Source organism: Phalacrocorax carbo (assembly GCF_963921805.1). NCBI lineage: Eukaryota > Metazoa > Chordata > Aves > Suliformes > Phalacrocoracidae > Phalacrocorax > Phalacrocorax carbo. Next base: position 88,251,789 of record NC_087514.1, on the reverse strand, counting down.
ATATATGTAATCTGGATGATCAAAACATTAAGTTAGCAATGCTATTCTATTAAACCATCTTGAGTTTTGTTTTAAAATTCATGGTTTATTTGAAGAAAATTGTCAGCATCCTATTCATATCAGATTTGAAGGGGCACTAATTTGCTATTCAGATTCATACTAGCGCCTTTGATATAACATTCAGCAAGAACACAAGCTAATAAATATTAAATAAATAAATAAATTACTCTGCAGCACATCTACTTAAAGCAAATAGATAAGACCCATGATAAGGGGACAGACCTCAAAAGTAATTTCATCATGATTAGTATCTAAAAATTGAAATGCTTTATCTAGTCAATATCTCAAGCTTCCAAGCCTCTTAAGTTTACAATATCCAGGATGGCTTTATTTCCTATACACTGATGGATGTGAGTCTTGAGCTGAAATTTTCATGAAGCAATCTGTCTATTGCACAGAGCTTGATTTTACGTCCGATTCTTACTTTTTTTAGATTTAAAAGTTTTGTGCAAAACTGAGGTCTGAACTGATTCTTATTTTGATGTTACAGCTATAAAGAAACTGAATTTTTTTCAAATAATAATTTGTATGTTTACATTTTTGCTTCCTCAACTGAATGCCAGTTAAGATTTCAGGTACAATATAAACTATAAGTGAAAATTTGAGTGGTTAAGTCTTTAACTACCTTAATGAAGGAGCAAAACTAAAGTGGTATTTGTGTTTGCATATTATAAACTGCAAATGTGTTTGGGAAAATATTCACACCAGACATTATCAAGGATGATTTAAATAAAAAGCAGAGGAGGAATTTCTAATCGCAAAAACTTGTCAGTTCTAGTGATCAACAAGGCAACTGTAAATTTTGACATGAAATCCACTCGCTGCCTCATTGACTGTGGGTACCTTTTGATGTGCACAAGTATAACGCAAACTGTACATGGCACAGGAGTATAAAGCAGTTATAAAGGCACTGAATAGTGGCTAATACACACAAAAAAAGACAGCAAGGAACAGCAATGTACTAGACTAAGCATGTGCATGCCCTTATAAGTACAACTCTTGTAAGACATGCAAGCAGTCCTCAATGAGGTGAGAAAGATGCAACTTCCCCCACTCCCTGAAACAGCTCCTTGGCACTGCTTAGTCACCACCTTCCAACTCCCTGTTTTTCCTTTTAATTTTATGTTTCTATGTCAGTGGGTTTTTCCCATCTTCAGTCCTTGACCTGCTATGTATGCCCATCTCAACAAACTAACCTCAGTCTGCAGTTTTACTGTTCTTGCGTGGTTCGTCTCTACAGTTTATCCTTGGTCGGAGCCAAGGTTATGCAGCTGTGTCAATTGAGACCTTGGCCTGGGGTCACAGGAAGCACGGTCTTGGGTATGGGGAAGGTTACACTGCCATATACAACACTACAGGCATCTGCTCTAATCTGCCCCCTCAGACTGCTACCAGCTTTCTTTCCTGTTACTGCTACACTATCCTAGAGCTGAAATAGGTTTTAGAGACACAGAAACAATATCTGTTGAAAGACTAAGCAACAGGTTGACAAAGGATGCAAATACTTGTGGATAATTATTACCAGGATTATACTTGGAATTTTATGCACAACTATCTGAGTTTCATAAAGTGGGTTTGAATAAAAAAAAAAAACCTGTGGTGGGTTGACCTTGGCTGGATGCCAGGTGCCCACCAAAGCTGCTCCATCATGCCCCCTCCTCAGCTGAACAGGGGCAGAGAAAATATAACAAAAAGCTTGTGGGTTGAGATAAGGAGAGGGAGAAATCGTTCACCACCTACCATCATGAGCAAAACTGACTCAAGTTGGGGAAGTTAGCTTAATTTATTAGCAATCAAATCAGAGGAAGGCAATGAGAAATAAAACCAAATCTTAACACACCTTCCCCCCACCCCTCCCTTCTCCCTGGGCTTAACTTTACTCCCAATTTTCTCTTCCACCTCCCCGCCAGTGGCGCAGGGGGACGGGGAACGGGGATTGTAGTCAGTTCATCACGTGTTGCCTCTGCCGCTCCTTCCTTCTCAGGAGGAGGGCTCCTCACACGCTTTCCCTACTCCAGCGTGGGTGCCTTCCACAGGGTGCAGTCCTTCAGGAACAGATTGCTCTAGCGTGGGTCCCCTGTGGGGTCACAAGTCCTGCCAGAAAACCTGCTCCAGCGTGGGCTTCTCACAGGGTCACAGCCTCCTTCAGGCATCCACATGCTCTGGCACAGGGTCCTCCATGGGCTGCAGGTGGATATCTGCTCCACTGTTATCCTCCCTGGGCTGCAGGGGGACAGCCTGCCTCACCATGGTCTTCACCACGGGCTGCAGGGGAATCTCTGCTCTGGTGCCTGGAGCACCTCCTCCCCCTCCTTCTTCATGGACCTTGATGTGTGCAGAGTTGTTCCTCTCACATAGCCTTGCTCCTCTCTCCAGCTGCAGTTGTGCAGGTTTTTTTTTTTCTTAAATTTGTTATCCCAGAGGCACTACCTCTGATGGGCTCAGCCTTGGCCAGCAGCAGGTCTGTCATGGAGCCAGCTGGCATTGGATCTATCAGTCACAGGGGAAGCTTCTAGCAGCTTCTCAGAGAAGCCACCCCTGTAGCACACTTGCTACCAAAACCTTGCCATGCAAACGCAATACATTGGGAAATCCTGTATGATTTAATATAATACTTTAAAATACATACCTATCATATGCTTCAAAACTACATACAGCTCAATAACTGCTACTCTTTAAACACAAACCTTTTCCTTCATGACTGCAATGAGGGTGTCTTTATTATCCTTTGTCTTTTCTCTTAGAAGAAATACAGGATTACTTAACAGAAGCAAAACTTTATACTATTAGCTTTATTCACACACTTCTTCCCCAAACAAACCTCTTGTTTAAATGTTTCCCTCCAAATTTGAGACTGCCAAAATCAATGACATTTTGCAAGGGAGAAAAGATCTCTAAGATATATGTTTCTTGTGAGATTTGTGAAAACAGGCAGCTGGACAGAGGAGGGAGAACTCAGGTTAAGAGCAGAGTATGACCTTCATTTCCTTATTAGGATTCAGACAATACATTTCTACAGATATGTCCAAAATTCCACCACTTGTGAAACTGTTTTTCTGCACAGTCCTTGCCCTTCATTAGTTCATCAGTACCCCACATGCCTTTTCTTACATGCTTTAGTAATTCCCACAGCCCACAATCCACCATCCAGGAAACTAAAATAATTTTATTAAAGGTACATTTGCTATGAGCTCATGATAAAAGTAATGCAGAAGCAATCCATCCTGCTCCCCCACAGAGCACGAGATAAATGTTGTGCTTATGTCTAGATCTGCAAGTAATATATTACTTAAGGAAAGGAACCTCTTAGGATAAGGCTATACTACAAGCTACAATTAATCTTGCCAGCCGGGCCCACTCTCCTCCATTCATCCCCCAGAAGACCTACTGGACTTCTATAGAACTTTTCTTTTAATAAAAAGAAAAATGAAACAAAATTTCTTGTTCTATGATTATTTTATTACTGGAAGAATTTGCAGTCACAGAGTGCCCTGAGTAGGAAGGGATCCAAAAGGATCATTGAGTCCAACTCCTGTCCCTGCATAGGACAACCCCAAAATTCACACCATGTGTCTGAGGGCATTGTCCAAATGCCTCTTGAATATTGTCAGGCTTGGTGCTGTGACTGCCTCCCTGGGGAGCCTGTTCCAGTCACTGTAACATCTACAAAGGTAGTACCATTTCAACCTGTTACATTCTCTTTGTCTAAAATGTGTTCAATTTCTTATCAACTAGGCTACTGAAGGGCATAATGAGAGGGTACATCATGTTTCTAAGAAATGTACTTTTAAACGTTTGTGAAACCCTGGGTTTTGCCTAATCTAAGACAAAACCACAACCTGAAATGAAATGGAACACTGCCCGTTCAAGGTAGTGGAGGACCTGATTTCAAACCTTTTCTTATCCAAACGTAACAGGTATCTTTTCTGCAGGGAACAATCAGATGAACAGCAATTTTTATCTTCTTTCTTCATGGTGATTCCAAGTAGACCTCTCATAGAACTAATCATATACGTGCAATACCTGCAGATATGTCATTGCTTTCAGTGGCAGGACTAGGTATAGAAGAGATCATTCTTTCCAAAAATTTGATGATGATCTGTCCTTTCATGTAGTCTGAGCCACAGAAATTCTGTCTGGAGTTTTAAAACCAAGCTCTGTAAGCTCTGTCTGAGATACAGGATGACAGGATGTTCAACCCAATCTTGAAAACCATCAAAGATCAGGGCAGAAGAAATATTCTTGAGGGAACTTTACTAGCTTGAATTGCAGCAACTGTGACTCTAAGGCACCTAAATGTTGAACAGAGGATAAGACTTAGCCTTGAGCACCTGTATTCTGTGGATGATTTTGTGGATGCGGGCCAATGTAATTTTTTGTGGATCTGGGCCAACATAATTAAGAATTCTAACTGATCCCACACAGCAGCTCCAATGAATTTTAACTTTCATTTTCAGCTCTATAACCATGTACAAAGTAATGGACCCAAGGGAAAGATATAAATCCACGTATTTCAGGCCAGACTGACCTCTAAGTGTCAAGAGTTGGATGGAAATTTTGTCTGGAAATGTTATGTCTTAATTGTCTCTTGCAGGGTTTCTTGAGCTTTGCTATGAAGCACCAGACAGCACAAATTAGTAGTTTGATACAGAAGAGCACTGCCTGTGCCTACGGCTGAGGTTTTTTAGGTACTGGTCTCAAAATCTAGCACCTAACTTTCAGCTGCATAAGTTTCAATTGTAAGAAACAATAAAAACTTAAGTTTAAAATATTTTCAGTAATCACAAAATGATATGAAATAAACTGCTTTTGTACTATTAATTTCTATGTGAGTGCTATTTTTAATTATTAAAATGTTCATTATCAACCCCTTCACTACAAACTTATTATTCTACGTTTTAAAAAGATGAATATCAAGTCAGATTTGACAATATTCCTTGGTTTTACATACTTGCTTCAAGGTACTACAATGTCATCAGGGAAAAACACATCCAAAGACAAAATTTGGGAATGCACTCAAAGAAGTGATGTTTCTTGATTTAGAGGACTCTCTTGCTGTATGAAAGTAGCTCATTAGCCCTAGGAACATTACCAAAAGCATAGCATGCAATTTATAACAGCTAATTTTGTACTAGCTTTCAAAATCTGAAATTATTTAAGATTTTTAAGATTTTAATGCAGAATAAATACTGACCCCTTTTTTTTTTTTTTTGAACAGTGATACTTTTAAAATATGTTTTGCAAAAATATTATTGTACAAAGGATAGAACTGCCGAAGTTCCAGGCAGATAAGTAAACTATATTTACCTATATCATTTGTCCATGAACCTTTGTAGGAATCTGTTAGTTGTGCAGTATCTACAAAGATAACGAAGTCTGATTGTTATTTTAAAATCAAATAGGATAACAAGTTGTACCTCAAACAAAAGAGTTCTGGATCGAGGATTCTTATCCCAACAAGATTAATTATGTAACCACTATAGATCTGTACACTCTTGTTACTATACAGCATTTAGGAATTTCTAATAGATTTATTTAAGATTAATTTTAGTTATTTTAGTATTGATAAATTTATAGGGTTTTATTTTTTGTACGCATTCATAGATCAGAAACAATAGGACTTATGGGACTGGTGTCTTGATTTCTGTTACCTAGTGATTCTTCAGGGCTCAGTTCTACCAAAATCTCTCTCTCTAAACTTCCTTATTGCTTCTTTCTTGTGTGCACATTAGGCTTCTGAGACGTTAGAACACAAGCACTGAAGGACTGGAAGGAGTATGTTTTCTGGTGGGGGCTTTCATTATCTGTCCTTCATTTTCCTACCCTTTATTCCTATAAGAACATTAGCCTGAAAGACATGGCATCTAGACTGGAGCAGGGAGTTAAAATCAGACTGGCATCTGGTTTCTGTAAAGTCCTGAACAACTTAAATAAATGCTGAAATACTTGAGTGAATTCTGTCTTTCAACCGCATGAGAAGATTTTAGCGAGTAAGCATGGAACTAGCCAAATTATGCTTTTTTTTTTCCCCTTTCTAGCCATTTTCATTCTTTTTGCCTTGCTACAGTAAGAAACAAATTGTTTTATAAACAGACAGACACTGGGACATGTTTGCTGTGTGCCGTAATGACTCAGCCTGACAAGTTAGGCTACAAAAACTCTACAGGAAAACCAACATTCTGAATCTTTGCTCTTTTTTTTTTTTCTCTGTATGACTGGTAAGAGTTAAAAAGCAACCAAGAAAAAAAAGAAAAAATAACAAAAGAACGAAGGTTTGACTGCAAAACCAAAAACAGATACAAAGCTTCTCATCTAGTTTTATCTTTTTCCATAAAAAAGGCACAGTTGGTGCCTTTTAATCCAGGTCCTATTCAATACCTTCATGTTGTTAACACAATCAATTCTACCTTCATGCTACTCAAGAATTACAGTTTTACATAAAAACAAGTTGTTTTGCTTCTAGCTGTCAAGTGTGCCTTTCCAGTGAGACCTAATTCCTCAAGAGCTGTCTGCTTCCTTCCGGGGACATATTATCTCTTGATACTCTGTCACTCAAAACACTGTTGGAGCAATGTAGGGTTACAAAGTTCTCTCTACTTGAGCATGCAAGTCTGGTACTCCATCTAGGTCTCCATCCTACCTATAATCAATAGTTACTGTATTTGTTAGCAACCACCTGACAATATTACTTTTCTGAACTATAGTTCAAAATAGAGGTTCCTCTATTCTCTTTTAGCTGTACAGATATTATAAAGAAATAGTAGTATGAAAGCCACGCTTAGAGAATTATATTCCAAACCACAACTGATCCCTTAAAGCTTGTTGATACAGAGGAAATAAGCTAGCTATAAGCAGATGTGAAATTCACGGCTGTTTAATACAATAAATTGAAGTTTCACTAACAGTGGATCTGCCATGGAGAACACATTTTCAAACATGTCACAATGTAGAAAGTATTGGGAGGAGCAAGGAAATTATTTTAGCTCGTCTGTATCCTGCAATAGCACTATATAACCATTGTTCAGTTTCATTAGAGTTTACCCAACAGTTATGTTAGACATAAAGAAACTGGTTGGGGGGAACATAAAAAAAAAATAAAAAATCAACATATGTCATTGGAGATAAGGAATAGCTTCTATATGGGAATCACTGAAGAGTCCTGCTCTATTTAGCTTTGGAGAAAAAGAGATTGAGATTGGTAAGGACAGAAGTAGAGATCACTAAAGATTTCATAAATATCCATGAAATCAAGGAGGCATAGGGAACGCAAATAGGAAATACTCATTTAAATCTTGCATTTTTAAAAACAAACAAACAAACAAACAAAATCCCACTGCAATATAAGTCAAAAGTTAAAAAATCTGAAGCAAGCTAAAACTGGGTTGTGTTTTTTTTTGCTTTTCTTTTCACATGCACAGGATTTGTTGAACTAATTGCCAAAGTATGTTTTGGGACCAGATGATAGAAATGTGTTAAAAAGGATATCAGGCAATTTTTCAAGGACAGAACCTTTGGTTCTGAGGCAACCTATAGCTTAGAAAATCTGTAAACTGATGAATGCTGGAATCTGAGAGGTTTCTGATAAACCATCAGCTTGATGCTTGCTATGAATTTATCTTTTCTAAAAATATCCATGGTGATGATGAGGGCTGACTTCTGGTCTGATCCACAAGGATAACAAATAAAGTTTGGTCAGTTATGTTGGGACAAAAAGCCAATGCCCAGGAAACAGTTATCCCATTGTATAGTATTTGTAAGAGAGAGATGGATTGTGGGAAAAGGACAAAGATGCCAGAGGGGTCACAGTGCTGTTTTCCAACATGGTGATTTCTGTGTTTCTTGTGCTAATTGTTACATCTCCCAAATTCCCAGATTATTACTTTCTGCCTAATTATTTGCAGTAACATATTCTCCGTTATTGTGCTTCTGTTAATCATAATTACATTAAGAAATCATTACATTAACATTCTCTTGGTGTATTAGTAATAGGTTGATCATCAAAATGTATTAATATCATTGACACAAAAATACATTAAATAATAGTTTCTTTTCCCTTTATTGAGCCTCCTAACTAATTTTTGTTCCAAATGCTGTTTTTTCTAATGACAAAACTAACAGTTTCTTCACGAAAAGTCAGCATAATTCCAGTGAGCTCTAGAAGACCTCAGCACTAATCCTGTGTAGTACTTCCACGTGAAAAACATCAAGCCATGAAAACTGCACTGAGTTTCAGGGTCCAAAATGGAAATTAAACTAGAGATTCATACCCCCAAAAATTTGAACTGTGATCATGTATACCAGATGGTGGCAGGAAAAGGTCAGTAACAATTGATTGCAATGGAGCTGCTCAAATGAATACAGATTATCTGACTTTAAAGGTGATGCAGCCTTAGGTCCTAAGTTATTAACACAGATACCTGTAAAAGGAATGGATATACTGAAAATGCTTATATTGTCATAATATCAAAGTCATATGTTAAATCCAAGTTTACTATAAAAAAAATCAGTGAGCAATTAATATTCAAATTGCAAATGTCACAACCTTCAACTCTGAGTATCAATCTGCATCAATCTGTTTTATTATTCAGAACTGTCAAATCATTAACAAGCAAAAAATTAAGATTTGTTTACAACAGCTTTACAGAGGTGACACATGACAATATTCCTATTCAAGCACATTACAGGCATTATTTTCTTCACCTTTTCATCAAAATCCAGCACCATTTCCTTATAATAGTTGCACAGCAGTACAAGAAGTGGGAAGTTCTATGCCTTTGAAAACTAACTTTACAGTAGACTTTCTCTTCTGTAGCAATTAAATACTAAGACTTCATTATAAAATTCATGCTTCTTGTAGCAATTTGGAAGAGATGCTAAAGTTCAGAACTTTTTATGGAAAAAAAAAATTACACTGAAGAAGACAAGCCCTGTTAGTCCCATAATTTCCTAATTTCCTTATCTTTTTGTCATGGGAAATACAGAAACCAGGATTTATAAGAAACATAATGGAAAAAAATACATTAATCTTTTCTTCATTGGAAGATGTTATACATAAGAAATAAAGCCAGGAAATTAATTAGGTTTAGAGAACTGTTACTGAAATCTGAACACGGGCAAATAGTGCCAACTGATTTTGAGTTTTACCAACTTTATGAGAAAGATACCATTGGAATTTTTTGAATGCCACAGTTGAGGAAGGGCAGAAATTAGAAAGCTCAAAGTCCGCATTTACTTTGCTTTTCTCCTGCTGTAAGTCTCATGAGCATAGAATGATTAAGAAAAAGGAATGCTGAGGAGGACAATGTGAATTCACACTTCCTTAAAAATCACATTCAAGAAACTGTAACAGCAGCGGGTGCCCGATGGGGGCAGCCCCTGTGAGGAGCGGCCGGGGCGGCCCCGCGCCGGACACAGCCGGTTCCAGCCGGCTCCGAGGGCGCCACCGCAGGGCCCGGCCGAGCCCCTCAGCCCCGGGCGGGCACGGCCGGGGCACGGAGGGAGGCAGGGACGGGGGGCAAAGGGCTGCCCGGCAGCCGGGGCTGAGGGAAAGGGGGTGAGGAAGAGCCTCGCCAGCCCCGAGGGGAGGAGAGCGGCGGGAGGGGAGGATGCGCTCCCGGCGCCCCGGCACAGATTCCCCGGCGGCCCCGGGAGGGACCCCGGCGGGGCGGGTGTTTCCCTGCAGCCCCTGGGAAGGCCCCGGGCTGGAGCAGGGGGAAGGGTGAGGAGGAAGGAGCGGCAGAGAAGGGCTGCTGAGGGCTGGCCCATCCTGCAGCCCGTGCTCTCTCAGGGAGAAGAGGTGGAGGAGTCAGAAGTGAAGGGATGAAGGTGAGCCTGGGAAGAAGGGGAAGGGTGCGTGGTAGGAAGGTGTTTTCGTATTTGCTTTTCCTTCTCACCATGCAACTCTTTTAATTGGCAATAAATCAATTTTCCCCAAGTCAAAGCTGTTTTGCCTGTTTTGGTAATTGGTGAGGGATCTCCCTGCATTTATCTCAACCCATGAGTTTTTTTACCGTATTTTCTCCCCTGCCAAGTTGAGGAAGGTGAGTGAGGGAGCAGCTGGGTGGGTTTGTGGCAGCTAGCCAAGGTCAACCCTCCACACAAATCATGGTTAATCTTGTAACTACCTACATGTGGACGTATTCCACACTTTGCAATACTCGGTAATCTAAAACTATTCTCCTTATAAGAAGTAGTGGTATCCCAAAAGTGCTGTCAAAAACATGTAAGGGTTGTATAGGTAGTTCCCAAATCAACAGCATTTTATAGAGTGACTGTATTCACAAATAGGAGTTCAAAAGATATCTATAAAATAGCCTTTATTGTCTGACATTCTTCAGTTTTTACTCTTTTAAAAACTGAGTTTTAAAGTTAAGGATTAGCTTCACCTAGTCAGTAAACATACCCATTTTGGGGGCAGAAACATGACATCTTTTTCATTTATTTTTCTGGTACTTTAACAAAAAAATATCATTTCCATGCCAAAAAATAAATTATGTAAGGAAATGGAATTGTCTATGGCAACACCAGTGGGGTTTGGACCAGTACATTTTCTTTGATTTGTGAAAGAATAACCTATTTGCAAAAACTAAATCGAGGCCTGGTTTTGACAGTATGTCCAGATATGCAATATAATTAAGACCCTCCGTTTCATAACAAGTGTTACGAAATATTTTTTCTTTACAAGGTATTGTGTTAAAAACTGGGAAGATGTGTCAGCAGAACATGCTTCTCTTCACACAGATTAGGAGAAAAGATCAATGCTTGTCTTAAGTGTCTTCAGTAGGTAAGGAGTTACTTCACTGCAAAAATATCTGAAACCTCTACTTGCCTTTTTTTCCAGTGCCTGTTTTGAGCCTTCCCCTCCTGCAGCTCTGCTGGGGGACCTTCTTCTAGGTTTCATGAGGTCTAGTGGTATTTTTCCTCTTGACAGTTACATTAGTTCTCCACAGTTTCTACAGTGAAAGGTGAACAAGGTCTGTTCTTAGTTCTTTCTAGGGCTAGGATTCTGTGAGATATCAGAGACAATGCTACAGGATATTAATATTTATCTTGCACTGACCCTCTCAGCTAGTATCAGTGTTTGCCTCTGTCTTTGGCTGTTCCTGATCTGCAAGGGAAAGCTATGGACTCTCATTTATTTCAGTATCAACTCACAGTCTTTCTCAGCAGATTAATAATATACCTGTGGCTGCTTCCTAGTGTTGCAACACTAAAGGACTTCTGCCTGGCTTTTGAATCTTTTTCTGTCAAATAAGTATTTTTGGATGGAAGACAGGTTCCTGCTACAACATAATGCATGATGTATTTCAAGGAGTTCACCAAGTTCTAATACATGACCAGAAAATGAAAGGATGATTGGTTAGCCATCTAGAACAGCTTTAACTACCCTCAAATGTTTAGCGTAATGGTTTTCTTAAGAGCACTCATGTTTTCATGGTCCCAATAAAGGTTAACAGTGGTCTGCTGTAGAAAATCTTAGCTCTGTTTAGCATTAGCTTGTTATGAGGTCAGCCCAAACAGAGGAGAGGAAGCTCTGCAGCATAGTCCAAGATTTCTTATTTCCTTTTTTATTTTAGTTTTTATTTTTTCTTCTTAGAAATACATACATTGTATTGACTACAGTCTTCTTGCCCTTTAATAGCTTAGTATATAACTATAAAGTAAAATTTATAGTTAAATGCTTTAATACCTTTACTTTTCCTGATGGAGACGCTGAGAAACCTTGTGTTTAATTTATTTCATAGGCTGCTTCATGGCATAACTTTAACTTGCCCATTATTTCTTTCCCTGAAATGTGGTACAGCTAGCTTTTGGCAACCAATATTGCAGTGGTTCACACACGACCAGCTCTCAATCACCTTCTTCTGTCTAGTGTTGCCGTGCAACAGCATGACTGGTGCTGGATTACAATAGCACTCAGTTTGATCGCTATCTTGACAGAACTGAAGGGCTGACATTTTTCTATACTGTGTCTATATTAAAAGCCTTTGGCTTAATTCTGGAAAATAAATTTGGCACAGGGTTATTTCAAATATGCTGCTACAACATGGATGCAGTTTGGTCCCAACTGATGCAACGTATGGATTTTTGTGTTTTGTAATTTTTTCCTGTACTTTTTGCTTTATTATTTTTTTGAAATATATATTCTCCTCTTTAAAATTAAAACATATAAAATGATTTTCTTCTAGAGGATTTCTATTTTTTGTTCAAGTGTGCATATGCATATTAATTCCAACAGCAATGGTGAAAACTTGAGAGAATTTTTGCTTCAGCTCCCAGCTATGAATCAGTAAAAAAAGACACAAAGAGCTTTAATTCCCATCCCCTAGAAAATCATAGATGGGACACATGCTGGTTTAGCCACCTGATGTAATTTACAGTAGGCTGAGGGTACTTTCAGATGTGCCAGGTGTTGCACACCTCAGGGGAGCATTAAAGAAGTTGAATACCACCATGGCACATGAGAGTTCATTCCCTGCTCTTTTCTTGATCACCATCACCTTCTGGTCACGACTCTGATGCTGGCTGCTGACAAGCTGAGTGATGTCAGAACTAATACCACGGTACTATCTCAAATAATCCTGTCAAGTTGGGTGTTCTGCTACTGATATGAGGGGGAAAAAAAAAAGAAAAAAGAAGCCACACTGTGACAAACAGATGCATTTTGCTGCTTTTAAGATCAAATTCACTCAGTTATGTTACCTGCACTACTTAAAGACCTTTGCATACTATGCAATATTCACATGGGCAGTCATACTGAAAAGAAGCAAGACAACATGTCTTTTCCGGATCTTTTTGGTGCAATGATAAATACAGAGCAGTAGAATGTACTGTAAAATAAGTGAACAGTACATTGTAAGACTGTAAGTCTAATTTCAATGAAAGTGCTCTGATAGGCAATTGAAGAGGACACAAGGAAGACAGAATGGTTTCTTTATGTCACTGGAACTTTGACATAGAATTATGTAATTGAATTACATCTTTCTTTTTCATGTATGCAATGCAATTTCTTTTAAGAGTATGTAGAAAATGAAGGGGTGATGACAGCAAGTAATTTTGTAAGGGGTTTTTTTGGAGGGGCTGTTTTGCATTAACTCATTGAGAATTGGGGGGAAAAAAAAGATATTTGTCAAAACATTTCAAAGATCCTCTTCCCCTTAAAGTTTCATGACATTTATGTTGCTATTTTGTACTGGGTTGTTTTCACTGATAAATCATTCTTTTCATTGCATAGTGAAGGGATTATTTATTACTTTTGAAGTAATCTGCAAACTGGAAAAAGTATTTCTAGCAATGCAAAGTTTATCCTCCAAATGACTCTTCTTCCATCCAGAATATTTGTTTAATTACTAATGGATGCGTAAATCAATATTGAGAGATAGTTGGTATGAAATAATGACAGAAGGGCATTAAGTTTCTCTGCCAAATCCTTCAAGAGGGATTATGCAAATAAAATACAACTATATATTTCTTGATTTAAGGCTCAAGACTGAAATTTCAAGTACAACAGACAATCGTAAGAGATACAATTCCACCAATATGCAAAAATGTTACCTCACAGTCAAAACAGTGTTTGAATTCTCCTTCCCCATTTTCTGTGCATGCACAAAAGGTAGCTTATGGTAAATGAAAAATTGGCCAGCCCCTACTTAACCTAGCTTATGTCTGTAAAGTTATAAAAATGAGTTTTAAATTTGAGATCAATGATAAAATATCTATTAACCCATCAGGTAAGTTTCCATGTTTTATACACCAGCAGTTTTTAAATCTCACAGATCGGTATCAAAACAAAGGTACAAACTTATTCCTAATAGCAGAAAGGTAGTGGTCTTTCATAAGTGATCTTTCAGCTCTATACCTCAATTTATGAGCCCTCTTTACCTATCGTGTCAAGTTTTGACAGCCATCTGTTTATTTTTTGTTTTAACCAGTAACAAACAGGCTATCATAACCCAATACTGTTCTCTCTCTCTCAGATGATAACTTTCATGTCTCAAGTTTTCCATGGACAGCTAGCTGTAAGGAAACTTCTCTTCCAAATCATTCCAACACAACAGAGCAAAGCCATGGTATTAGGCAGCTGCCTCAGATAGGTGGGACTATGCTACCCGGTGCTAAAAAGCAGCATTTGGTGATATCTACCATGGTGGGGACCAGCATCTGCTTCTGTAAATTTTCCTGCTCTACTCCAACGATACTGTACACTACGATGGAACAGAAAACTGTTCACAAGTAGTTATCTCCTCCCCAGCCAAGACAAGGTAAGAAAACCAGAACAGAAATGAACAGAGTAGAATAGAATAAAATAGAATCATTTCAGTTGGAAGGGACCTAAAACAATAATCTACTCCAACTGCCTGACCAATTTAGGGCTGACCAAAAGTTAAAGCATGTTATTAAGAGCATTGTCCAAATGCCTCTTAAACACTGGCAGGCTTGGGGCATTGACTACCTATCTAGGAAACCTGTTTCAGTGTTTGACCACCCTCTTGGTAAAGAATGTCCAGCGTAAACTTCCCCTGGTGCAGCTTTGAACCATTTCCACAAGTCCTGACACTGGATACAGAATCACAGAATGGTAGGGGTTGGAAGGGACCTCTGGAGATCATCTTGTCCAACCCCCCCTGCTTGAGCAGGCACACCTAGAGCAGGGGGCACAGGAACGCATCCAGGCAGGTTTTGAATGTTTCCAGGGAAGGAGAGTCCACAGCCTCTCTGGGCAGCCTGTTCTACTGCTCTAGCACCCTCAAAGTTTTCCCTCATATTCAGGTGGAACTTCCTGTGTTCCAACTTGTGCCCATTGCCCCTTTTCCTGTTGTGGAGCTCCACTGAAAAGGGTCTGGCCCCATCCTCTTGACACCCACCCTACAGATATAAGCGTGGTAAGATCCCCACGCAGTCTTCTTTTGCACAGGGTGAACAAACCCAGGTCTCTCAGCCTTTCCTTGTAAGAGAGAGGCTCCAGTCCCCTGATCATCTTCGTAGCTCTCTGCTGGACTGTCTCCAGAAGTTCCCTGTTTTTCTTGAACTGGGGAGCTCAGAACTGGACACAGTACTCCAGATGTGGCCTCACTAGGGCAGAGTAGAGGGGGAGGATAACCTCTCTCGACCTGCTGGCCACACTCCTTTTTATGCACCCCAGGATACTGTTGGCCTTCTTGGCCACAAGGGCACAGTGCTGGCTCAGGGTAGACTTGCTGTCCACCAGCACTCCAAGGTCCTTCTCAGTGCAGCTGATTTCCAGTAGTTCAGCCCCCAACCTGTACAACATGGGGTTGTTCCTCCCCAGGTGCGGGACCTTACACTTGCTCCTGTTGAATTTAATTAGATTCCCCTCAGCCCACCTCTCCATCTTGTCCAGGTCTCTCTGGATGGCAGCACAGCCTTCTGGTGTACCAGCAAATCCTCCCAGCTTGGTATCATCAACAAACTCACTGCGGTTACACTCCATCGCTTCATCTAGGTCATTGATGAACATGTTGAACAGGACTGGACCCAGCACAGACCCCTGGGGAAGACCTCTAGTGACAGGCCTCCATCCAGACTCTGCACTGTTGATCATGACCCTCTGAGCTCTGTTTTTCAGCCAGTTCTCTAGCCTCCTCACTGTCCACTCGTCCAACCCATGCTTCCTAAGCTTAGCTATGAGGATGTTATGGGAGACAGTGTCGAACGCCTTGCTGAAGTCAAGGTAAACAACATCCACTGCTCTCCCTTCATCGACCCAGCCAGTCACGCCATCGTAGAAGTCTATCAGGTAGGTCAAGCATGATCTCCTCTTGGTGAATCCATGTTGACTACTTCTGATAACATTCTTGTCCTCTACATGCCTGGAGATGATCTCCAGGATGAACTGCTCCATCACCTTTCCGGGGATGGAGGTGAGATTGACTGGCTTAGAGTTTCCCAGGAACCTTCTTCTTGCCCTTTTTGAAGACTGGAGTGACACTGGCTACCTTCTAGTCCTTGGGCACCTCTCCTGTCCTCCATGAACTTCGAGAGATGATGGAGAGTGGCTCAGAGACGGCATCTACCAGCTTGCTCCACACTTGTGAGTGTATTCCGTCGGGGCCCATGGATTTGTGAGGATCCAGCTTGCCTAGGTGATCTCTGACCCAATCCTCCTCAGCCAAGGGGAAGTCCTCCTTTCTCCATATTTTCTCTCTCACCTCTGGGTCCTGGGATGCCTGAGGGGCAGCCTTAGCAGTAATGACTGAAGCAGACAAGGCATTCAGTAACTCCTCCTTCTCTGCATCCTGCACCACCAGGGCACCCACCTCATTCAGCAGTGGTCCCACAGTTTCCCCAGTCTTTCTTTTACTATGGATGTATTTGAAGAAGCCCTTATTGTTATCCTTGACAGCCCTCCCCAGATTTAGTTCCAAGTGGGCCTTGGCTTTCCTTGTCGCATCTCTGCATACCCTGACAACATTCCTATATTCCTCCCAAAAGGCCACTCCCTTTTTCCACATACTGTGAACCTTCCTTTTCCATTTGAGTTCCTCTAGAAGCCCTTTGGTCATCCCTGCAGGTCTCCTGGCTCCTTTGCTTGACTTCTTCCTCACAAGGATGCACCAGTCTTGAGCTCAGGGGAAGTGGTGCTTGAATATTGACCAGCTCTCTTGGATCCCCCTACCTTCTAGAACCCTAGCCCATGGGATTCCTCCAAGCAGGTCTCTGAAGAGGGCTAAGTTACCTCTCCTGAAATCCAGGGTTGTAATTCTACTTGTCACCCTGCTTCTACCACACAGGATCCTGAACCCCACCATCTCATGGTCACTGCAGCCAAGGCTACCAGGAAGAAAAGATCAGCACCTCCCTCTCTACTTCCCCTCCTCAGGGAGCTGTACAGAGCAATGAGGTCACCCCTCAGCCTCCTTTTCTCCAAACTAGACAAGCCCAGAATACTTAGCCACTCCTCATAGGACATTACTTCCAGCCCTGCCACCAGCTTTGTTGCCCTCCTCTGGATGCATTCAGGGGCCTTCACATCCTTCTTAAATTGTGGGGCCCAGAACTGCACACAGTACTTAAGGTGAGGATGCACCAGTGTTGAATGCAGAGGGATAATCCCCTCTTTTGACCAGCTTGTTATACTGTGTTTGATGCACCCCAGGATGTGGTTTGTCCTCTTGGCTGCCAGGGCACGCTGCTGACTCATATTGAGCCTGCAGTCAACCAGCACCCCCAGATCCCTTTCTGCAGGGCTGCTCTCCAGCCACTTGTCTCCCAGTCTGTACTTGAGTTGGGTGTTACTCTGTCCAGACACAAGTACAAGAAAAGTTCTAAACAGGCAGTGAAAGGTCTTCAAGATTATTTCAAGGAATACTGAATAATGTGGTTAAACCTTTTTTCCAGGAAAGTTTAAACTAGCCCACTTTTCCAGAATACCTCACATGATCCATCAGAGCACTCAAGAAGGTAATTTGGGAAACAGATCTATTAAGACTCTCAGAGGTAAACAGATGCGGTGAGCATTTCTACACCTTGAGGTTTTTGAGTACAAAGCCATTCAATCTTCAACCAAAGGTACAGTATGCAGTCTCATAACTAGAAATGAAGGGAACTACAAGTATTTAGTGACTTTACTTACACTCAGCTTAGCTTAAGTGCCTCCCCCATCTCCTTCTTCATAGAAAAAAGGATACTAAGATACTTCTGTAAAGCACTAAAGTACCTTTACAATCTTGAAACTGGGTAATAAACTTCAAGGAGTCTCATCCAACTACTTGAACAACTCCAACCAATTCTATCTTATCAAAAGCAACCCACCTGAAACACAGCACCTCACAAGTGCAAGCCATTTAACCTTCCTTTAGCACCTACTTGCACATTCTCTTCACAATTTCCAATGACCCATATTTAGCTTTCTAAGCAACCTGCAGGACACAGATAGAGATTTCATCCTCTGCCACTGATGTCATAAGGCAAAACAAGCAATAATTTCCCCTGCTTTGTTAAAGACATGCATGTTCTGAGGAGTACAGTATCATATAACAGGCCTATGGGAAAATTCTACAGGCTATGGAATAAAATAATACCTAGCAGATTAGGGTTTCTTCCTTAGTACCTTAGTTTGAAAACTTACCCTTTTATGTAGCAAAGCTTTATGAAATGAGTTTAACTAAATTTCACTGTAATCAAAAACAGTTAATTTCTCATAGCTTTACCAATTATACCAAAATCCTAAAACTTCCAAAGTGACAGAAAGACAATCGTAACTGATGTTGGTGAAATGCAGAATTTTGCCATTCTGTTCTACTAAATTTTGTAGAAAGCTGTGCAAAGTATTCAACAGATACAAGCCAAAGTTAAAAGTTAGATCCCATACACACAAATATAGATATCCAAGTCCTCAGCAAATGCCCCAGAACCTATGTTGTCACATACCTAAATGTCTGCTTTATGATAGAAACAGAATTCTAGATTATAAGGCACAAAAAGGTCAGGTTAGTCCAATTTGAAATACACAAGTTCAGAGAGCTTCACTGATCACTTTGGTTTTGTTTTTTCATTTTTAATCCTATTTTCATCCCCAAGCCTGTCATTTTCAATTTTTCTACTGATTGCCATCCCTAATTCCCTTCTGAATTTGCCTGTACTCTCTTACTTCTTTTCTAGCTTTCTCGGTACCTTCTCAAGACATGAGAATGCAACAAATGGGTAGAAACACCCATTATAACCAACAAATAGTTGCAAAAGCAAAAAGACACAAAAATGCTCATTTGATCATTTATGTTCAATATTTAATTTAAATATTATTCCAATACAACCAAAGGAGAATATTTTTATTTCATTGAAATTCTGTGTGGCTTTGTTTTCAAATGAAGTGCATCTATACTGAGAAACTCTGACACTGTTTTGAGCATTAAAAATTGTACTTTATAGTGAAAGGAAATTGTCTTAGAGGTGTTGCACGGCCTTATTCATGTAAAAATAACTAGTAAGAAAGAAAAATATTTGTAATGAAATATTTCCTTACTTGTGTTTTATATGCCATTCTTTAATTTCTGGACCTTCAGCACATAACCATGTTAATTACACATTGTGAGTGAATTCAGTGCTTATGAATAAAGCTGTGTCATTTAACTGTTGGTACTAATAGGCTTTGAGTTGTCCTAGCACAAGGAAATATTTAGGTGTTTCCGTAGATCAGTGCAGAAAGAATTAATCTTCAGACAGAAAAAAGATTATTTTGGGGTATGGATATTCTTGTGTAACATCTATTTAACTGAAGTAGATTTTCAGGTCCCTTGGTATTTTTCCCCTGAATATGGGTATAGAGAGCAATACCATCCTCTATCCTAGCAAATTAAAAGCTTAAGAGGAATAAAGTTCTTTTAGTCTTTGTCCCTGTAATAAGCTCACCAAATTCATCATTCACTCTGTACTTGTTCTGGTTCGAATTCTAATTCTTTGAAAGTGAGTGGTCAGAATTATGCACAGAAATTCAAACTATGTTTTACTAAACCCTTGTTCAATTGTACTCATATTTCTCTCTGATATTCTCATTCTTCTCTCACATTTCTCAATTCATTGAGAAAAGATGATGTTATTTTCAGCTACATATATATATATATATATCTATATATCTTCCTCGGCCATTTCCACTGATGAACTTCTAGCTTAATGCAGGTTTCCATTGTTAGATTGATGAATACCATTGCATTTTCTGCTGTTAGCTTTAAACCCTATTTTGATTATTCTACTTTTCAGAAAGCAGTGGTTTTGAATGTTATTTCAACATTCTCCCTATTAAGAATGTCCACAATTTACTATTTGTGTCACATCACCTCTGAAAATATTGTTTACTACTTAAATGTGAAAAATCCCATTATCCACCTAGCTTGACACTGAGGTTAATGTTGATGCTGTTCTCCTTTTAGTTAATGGGCTACCCTTTTCAGAATCCTGTTACTAATTTCCTCTTATCTAAGTCTGCTGATTTACTTTGTAGTACTGTACCAAATGCTTTTGACCAGATAGGAGAGAGATACATTTATCTTGTCTACAAAAATCACTACACTTGTTTAACAAAAAACCCACCCAACAGCTCCCCCATGCCAAAGAAACAACAACAGAAAGAATTGTAAGTTACTTTGCCATGATCTACTTTTCCTTTTAATCTCATTTCAGCTATACTTTCCTTTTAAATTTGTTCAGGAGTATTGCTTACTCTTGGCCAAGCATCAACAGCATGAGACTTCTTGTTCTAGCTCTTGCCAGTGTAGATTTTTACCTAGCAACAAGTGCTACTATTTGGTGCCATCATATGAATCATACTTATGCAATTTAAATATAAAACTCTCACTCAGTGTACAAAATAAAACTGTAATTAGAGTTATCTGCAACTTTAAGGATGTACAAAATTTAACTACAGCTTTAGACTGAAAAACAGATAAAATTATGTAGGAACATACATCATTATTCAGTGATGGAAAGAAAGTCCAAGTGACTGCTTTTAGCCCAGTATGACCTGTGGTAGCTATAAAAATATTGCTCAGTCAAGCAGGAAGATAGCTGCTAGTACTCGACCCTCTGAGATATTTTTGGAGAACAGAAGATCTAATCTGTTGTGAGTGTAGTTCACCAAAATGTCATGTTTAAGAATAATTCCAAGTGGCCGGAATTTGTTATGAAATAAACTTTGACCATCTTTAAAGTCTATTTGTCGTGTTATGTTCATCACCTTGTGCTGCATCATGCTAACCATAAAGAATGGCAAGTCAGCTAATGTACTCAGCAAAGCCTTGAAGAAAAACAGAACAAAAAACCAAATACAAACCAAACAGGCTAATTCCCGTCCTTATTTTTAACAAATCCAGTATTTGAACAAACAGCCCTTAGAAATATCTCTTTCATATCTCTGTGCTGCAAGTTGTTTTCTAAGCTAAATTTTTGAAAATTAAGTCCATTTAAAAAGTAAGGCATCTTGAAGACACAACCAGGAATAACTGACAGATCCAATGATACCATACATGGTATGCCAAATATGTCTGCCCTATGCTGCTATGAAATTTCTAGACAAACAGCATCCCAAAAGGAAGAATTTGCCATAAAACTTTTTGCACACACACAATAATGAAGTCTACACTATCAGTCAAAAGATGTGGAAAAATAATCAGGGTCTGATTTAAGGCAGGATCCCATGTTAACAGCAAAATTGGAGCTTCTGAAAGCTGTATAACAGAACTTGTTAATGTTCTGTTCACCTTTAAAGATGTAACTGACTAGGATATATATTTTCTCAAATGGCTTTTCATAGAATTCCACATGACAGGCTGCTGATTAAACCTCGGACAATTTAGATCCAAGGCGTAAGAAGATGATAAATAAAAGTGCAACTGAGAGACAGAAAAAAAAGTATTTCCAAGAATTTTAGAAAGTCGTTCAGCTCTGGGAGTTAAGGAGATTCTCTACTGCTTTTTGCTACTACTCTTTCCAGCTTTAACATCTAAAGCAGGTGACACGTAGGAAGATGTGATGTGGAAGGAAGGAAGTCTTATAGGCGCAGGGACAAGGCTGTCCCCGTGAGCCACGAGATGAACCAGCAGGGAAAACAACTGGCCTGGCTGAACAGGGAGATTTTGCTGGCACTCGAAAAAAAGGAGAGTTTAACAATTTTGGAAGAAGGGGCAGGCAACTCAAGAATAGTAGAGGGATCTTGTAAGGTCATTCAGAGAGAAAATTAAAAAGGCAAAAGCCCAGCTAGAACTCAGTCTGGTCACTGTTGTAACGGATAACGAAAAACGTTTTTACAAATATATTAACAACAAAAAGAGAGTCAAGGAGAATCTCCACCCTCTATTGGATGTGGAGGGGAACATCACCACCAAGCATGAGGAAAAGGCTGAGGTACTAAATGCCTTCTTTGCCTTAGTCTTTAATAGTCAGACCAGTTATCCCCAAGGGATTCAGCCCTCTGAGCTGGAAGGCAGGGTCAGATCACAGAATAAACCTCCCATAATCCATTTTATGACTCCCGTAATCCATTTTATGACTCCCATAATCCACTTTATGACTTTTTGTGTCACTTAACTCTCTCAAGTCTATGGAGCCGGATGGGATCCACCTGAGAGTACAGAGGGAGCTGGCAGAGGAGCTAATCAAGCCGATCTCCATCATTTACCAACAGTCCAGGTTAACAGGGGAGGTCCCAGATGACTGGAGGCTTGCCGATCTGATGCCCATCTACAGGAAGGGCCAGAAGAAGATTCTAGGGAACTACAGACCAGTCAGCCTGACCTCAGTACTGGGGAAGGTTATGGACCAGTTCATCTTGAGTGTGCTCACCAGGCTTGTGCAGGACAACCAGGGATAAGACCCAGCCAGCATGGCTTCATGAAAGGCAGGTCCTGCCTGACCAACCTGATCTCCTATGACAGGGTGACCCGCCTAGTGGGTGACGGAAAGGCTGTGGATGTTGTCTGCCTGGACTTCAGTAAACACTTTGATACTGTCTCCCACAACGCCCTCCTAGAGAAGCTGGCGGCTCATGGCTTGGACAGGTGTACTCTTCACTGGGTAAAAAACTGGCTGGATGGCCGAGGCCCAGGAGTTCTGATGAACAGAGCTAAACCCAGTTGGCGGCCAGTCAAGAGCGGGGCTCGCCAGGGCTCAGTCTCATTTAATATGTTTATCAATGATCTGGCTGAAGGGATCGAGTGCACCCTCAGTAACTTTGCAGACGCTACCAAATTGGGTGGGAGTGTTGATCTGCTCAAGAGAAGGAAGGCTCTGCAGAGGGACCTGGATAGGCTACATTAATGGGCCAAGGCCAGTTGTATGAGGTTTAAAAAGTCCAAGTGCTGGATCCTGCACTTCCATCACAGCAACCCCGTGCAATGCTACAGGCTTGGGGAAGAGTGGCTGGAGAGCTGCCTGGTGGAAAAGGACCTGGGGTGTTGGTAGACAGCTGGCTGAACACAAGCCAGCAGTGTGCCCAGGTGGCCAAGAAGGCCAGCAGCATCTTGGCTTTTAGCAGAAATAGTGTGGCCAGCAGGAGTAGGGAAGTGACCATGCCCCTGTACTCATCACTGGTGAGGCCGCACCTTGAATATTGTGTTCAGTTTTGGGCCTGTCAGTACAGGAAGGAGATTGTGTTGCTGGAGCGTATCCAAAGAAGGACAACGAAGCTGGTGAAGGGTCTGGAGAGCAGGTCTTACGAGGAGAGGTTGAGGGAATTGGGGCTGTTTAGCCTGGAGAAGAGGATGCTGAGGGGAGACCGTATTGCTCTCTACAACTATACCTGAAAGGAGGTTGTAGCGAGCTGGGTGTTGGTCTCTTCTCCCAAGTTACTAGCGATAGAACGAGAGGAAATGGCTTCAAGCTGCTTCAGGGTAGGTTTAGATTGGATATTAGGAAAAATTTCCTTACTGAAAGAGTGGTCAGGGATTGGCACAGGCTGCCCAGAGAGGTGGTAGAGTCACCATCCCTTGAGGTGTTAAAAAAATATGTAGATATGGCACTTCAGGGCATCCTTTAGGAGGCATGGTGGTGTTGGTTTGATGGTTGGACTTGATGATCCTAGAGGTCTTAATGATTCTTAACAATTCTTAATGACTCTATGATTCTAAGATTTAAGACATCATCACAGCCTTCCCCAAAATATTATTTATATCATCATCCCTTTCTCTGCCATCTCTCATTGGACTTCTTATGTCCAGAGAGAGAATGGCTCTGTTCTGTCCACAACCTGTGGAATTTACTCGCTGTTAATCCTATGCATGACTTGGTATTTTTTGTTTGGTGTGGGGTTTTGGTTTTTTTCCTTCACTCTCCTTTCCAACCTTATTTAAAGACCTCCAATATGTCAACTTGTCCAACATTTTGTGCAATGAGTTTTTCAGATTCCTTGTGTGGTTCAGGAAAAGAAGTTGTGTTGTTCAGGAAAACATCATGCTTTTACTTACTTTAAGTCAGACTCTTTAAAGTCGATTAAATGTAATCCCATTTTTGTGCTATTGGAATGCAGGGACATAAATTCCTTTCAGCGTCTTACTCAATACCACTTATTAACATATATAAATGTCTCCTCTTTAATATCACCTCCACTATCTGGTGTGAAGCTTTCAGTGTAGAGTGGCAGAGATTTGGCAAGAGCTGCACAGGGATGTGCTTTGGGATCAGGCAACTGCAGTTGTATGTGATTCCCCAGGCTCTTAATTCCTCTGTGTGCACAGAGGAAGTGTGATAGTGTGTAGCTGTACGCTTCTACGGGAGAACTTATCTTGGGCCGCATTCCTCCGGGACACAGGGCTCTACCCACCCTGGGGACAGTGATGCACAGACATCAATATGATGGATGCAAAATGTCCGTCTATTTGGCTGTGTCACACGCTTATATAGCTCTTGCGGTTCCTGTTCCTGCCACTCCTATGGGGAGGAGTCTATCTTTCCGTCACAGCCCGTAATCTTCCGGTCGCCGATCCCTGTCTATTCCCCTACATCTCCCCCTCCCCATGCTACTAAAATTCTACAAAGCTACTTGCGTAAGCGGCTACATATTGCGGTCAGGTCGATATTCATGTAACTCTTGCAGGCGCTCTTTGATTTGTCTTATAACACAGCATAACAATGGTAGCCCACAAGTAACCATGATTACTACACACAACAAGATCCCCCCAATTATTACCATCCAGTTCCAGTTTATATCTCTCTTTTGCCGCCCTTTCCCAGTGTCGTTCTCGTTGCAATATTGCTTGTGATCTTGTCAAGGAGCTCATTTCTTTTCCCAATGGTACGGCTAGCATGAGGATCCATGTCAGCAGACCCTGCAAAGAGACAACTCAGAAAGGGATTATTCATTGTACATCCTTGCACAGTTCTGCTTTCACACACTTTGCAGGCACCCATTCCATGCGCCCTTCATTCTCAACCGCGGCGTAGCCCCTCCCCAGGCATCTCAGTTTCCATCCTCTCTCCCATTGCTCACCGCCTGGGAACCTTACTCGTACCTGCGGATAGCGCTCGCCTGCTTGAGCTTTGCCAAAGTGCTTCTCCACTGCTGTAACTTGCTCCTGCCCGCGTATAAAATGATTAAGCGAATATAATGCACGCATTAAAATAGTTTGCTGAGCTGCTATGGGTATAGTTCCCTTATACCCCTCCCCCTCCCCAAGCTGTATTATTTTTGCCTTCAAGGTGCGATGAGCGCGTTCTACTATAGCCTGCCCTGTGCTATTGTAAGCAATGCCATGTTTTAATACAATATTCCAAGCTTTACACCATTCTTGGGTACTTCGAGCCCCTTTTCTCTAATTTCTCGCCATAAACTTCGCACTAGCTTGGCATCTATCGGCGTCCACTCCACTCCTCCTCCTGGAGCTAATCGGACAGGGAAGATCCCGGGCATCTCTATCCTTACTCCATCGAGGCTACAATCTCTAGCTATCAGCCGCCAGTTAGGTAACTCAGCTGACTGTCGCTGGGGTGCACCCTTCGTTAAAAGTCCTGTCTGCTGCCGAGTTACTTCCCCTAGTGCGCGCATAACCTGCTGCAGCTGCCGCAGCACTTCCTCCGGAGACCCCTCCGGAGCTACAGCGCCCCGGACCTCCCCTTTTGACGGTCCCTTTCCTCCCTCCTTCTGACTGGTCCTCCGAGTCTCTGCTGTTTTGTGCCTCTTTTTTGCGCGCCGCAGGCAAGCTGCTCTCTCTTCCCACATATGGGCATCGGTTTCTCCCCCAATTTCTGATTCGCTGCTACTCGAAGTTGTTCTATACTCCCCCTGTCCTCCCCTCCAGGCACCCCTATCCCCCCCCTCATCCGACTCCCATCTCAAGGGTTGCCCCGGGAGCCAGTCTCGAGGGTCGGGCAGAGGGCTGTGCCGCTGCCGGCGCTGCTTCCAGCGCTGGTCATCTTTCTCCTTCCGCTCCGTCACTCCCGCTGCGTCCGCTGCCACGTCGCTCTCCCCGCGCGCAGGTTCCCGAGCCTGTGCCAAATCATCCCACGGGTATGCGGGGGGGGGACTCTCTAAAGGCCCTGCTGGCTCAACAGGGAACACCGCCGCTTCCCGATCCACCTCCCTGGGAGCCTCAGACTGAGTCGCTGGCCAGGCTACTCCGTCCGAACTCTCCCCTTCTTTCCCATCCCCCACGATGCTTGCCCCTGTCTGCGTCCCCACTGCCCCTCCTGGGTCTATTTCCGGGCTACTGTCGCCTGTAGCACCGTGCAGGCACCGCCACGCCTGCCGCCACGTCTCCTGATCATCCCGAGCTTTCAATAGTAATCGGCGTATCTTTCCCCAGAGCTGTATGTACTGGGGTTTTCCCATCATAGCCCTTTTGGCTAACTCCTCTTTAATCCTCACCCACTTATCCTTATTAAATATGTCTGCGGGACTTCGTATGAGCCCCTGCGTAATCATCCATTGGATGGCCTTTGAGGTAGGCGTCTTCGATATCGAAGTACCATATTCCTTCCCCAATCCCTTCAGTACCTTTACGACTGAATCCATGGCGCGCCCGCCGACCTGCGGCTCCCCGTCCCACCCCTGCGTGCCCCAAGCTATCTTTTCCCCCCGGCGAACCTGCCAAGCCTCCCCGCTAATCACGTCGGGGTCACCACTTGTAGCTGTACGCTTCTACGGGAGAACTTATCTTGGGCCGCATTCCTCCGGGACACAGGGCTCTACCAACCCTGGGGACAGTGATGCACAGACATCAATATGATGGATGCAAAATGTCCGTCTATTTGGCTGCGTCACATGCTTATATAGCTCTTGCGGTTCCTGTTCCTGCCACTCCTATGGGGAGGAGTCTATCTTTCCGTCACATCCCGTAATCTTCCGGTCGCCGATCCCTGTCTATTCCCCTACAATAGTGCCATTTAGCCTTCTTCCATCAGACCTGCTCATGGAACCTGGTAAACAAGAATCTCATATAAAAAAATTGTCTATTTCAACATGTCTAAAGACTAGATATTTCCATGGTCCTTATCCTAAGAAAATTACCAAATAGCAGAAGAAAAATTTGAAACAAGAAGCCAGCAAGAGCTATGCTTTTGAGGAAATGATAATGATATGCTCTCCCTTTCAAGGCTTCAACACTATCCAATGGCTGCACCAGCAGGAAGATGATCCATTGAGATGCCAGCTGAGAATCAGGCTGAAATAATTTTGATGAGTAGACCCTATTTAAAACTCTGCTTGTAGCTGTCCTGTGGGGGTTTACATTTTCTCATTTCCATGTCCCCATTACAAAAATACCATATGTTTTAAATCTTTCTTAATTTGAATGTGTCTCCATATTTCCAGGTATTTTCTTCATTCATCTCTGCTCTTCTGCTGCCATGTACAGAAATAAAAACAGCATTTCAGGGAAGAAGACAAGACTGATACTTGCTGCAGCATTTTTCAGTATTTTTCTTTATGCTGTGTGTCCCTAACGTTTTGTTCACTTTTTGAATGTTTTCTAATTTACCAACACAGCAAAGCGAACTTTAAGAGAGTGAGTTACAGAGTACTGCTCTTATTTATGAAGCACAGACAGAAATGGTTAAGAGTAAATATAACTGAGCCATATAAAATCTTAAGTTTGGGACAAATAACATGATTTGATTCATCATCCATTATAACTCAGATCAGACAGAAAAGACTCAAAAGAAACACATGAAGGTAGCGTGGGGAGACTATCCAGACTGAGCAGCAGTGCTTTGGTCAGGGCTCTGACCTTTCCTTGTTCTGGGCCTGAGCTTGCCCAGCAACTGCAAGCCCCAAGTTTGCCTGGCAACAGTGACATGATGCCACTGGGCGATGACCTAAGAAACCCTCAAGGAAGGGTGTATAAACTGTTCCCTGACAGCTGGATTCGAGCGCTCCTGAGGAACAGCTGGTCCCACCTTGCTGATCTCCCCTTATTTGGGATGCCAGGTAAGGACACTTTCCTGGGAACTGAGTGATACCTACTAGGTAGATAATAAGCAATTTGGAATAGAAGCAGAAAAGTACCCACTAGCAGGGCAGTGTAATTGTTATCTACTTAATCCTAATAAATCTCACTTTGTGCCTTGGACTCAGAATCTCACTCCTTCAAAGAGTAGATAGTGGCAGAGGGGCTGACCATGACAGGTAGGCAAAGATTTTTACAACATTCTACTGGGTCTGGCTGGTATGCAGTTAATTTTCTTAACAGCAGTCCTTATAGTGCTGTGTTATGGATTTGTGACTAAAACTGCCTTTGCATCACTTGTTTTGTTTTCCTTCTTTTTTCCTTATAAAACTATCTTTATCTTGACCTATGATTTTTTCATTTTTGCTCTTCCTATTCTTTCCCCATCCCACTGTAAAAGTAAGAAAGCAGCTGTGTGTTGCTTAGGGGCCTCTTGGAGTCAATTTATGTGCAGGAAGTAATAAATATGAACTATCTTCTAAGCAAAATGATTTTTTAAAAAAAAGTTTTTGTGTATTTAGTTATCTTTATTCACTCTTAGGTAATGTGATTTTATGCCAAATTTGCTTCTCTGTTTAAGTAAATAAAAATATTCTTAGGCAGTCGAAGAACAAATTTCAGTAGCCATTCTACTTGGAGCTCAATTTTTCTAGTAGTAGAAAATTTACTCTGGAACAAAAGAAAGGGTACAGTTAGCTGACATTTCTCCCAGTATCAGTGACAGCTTTGAAAAAAAATATCACTGTTACTTACCTGGGAACAGTTCATCTATCTCGTTCAGGAGTTTGTGCAGCACACCTGAGAAGGCGTGAAGGAATAAAAAAGAAGCAACTGGGGTCATAGATTGCTCTTATGCTGCCAAGAGCTGTACTTTGTCACCTGTCTGGTTTTGCCTTATTCCAGGAATTCAGTCTCTTAGCCTAGGTACAAATAATTATCGAGGTTGCCAACAAATGTAATAAACTGTATTTGAGATGGAACAAAGCTTACTGTCATTTAAATCTAAGACGTGGCAAAGACAATTTCTATCTCACTGTCAGGAACACCTAGCCTAAAAAAAGGGCATGGGCAAGACAGCTTTCTTAGCCCTCTCTAGCCAAAAATAACTGGTCCTTTAATCTTGATTTATGTCATAGCGCTCGCGTTTGCTCAAGTGCAATTCTCAAAAGTGCCCATAAAAGTCTTGGGATAATAAACTTATTTTACCTACTCCACTAAAATGATGCTAATTTTCAGTTTTCTGCTGATGTTTCCATTTTGCTTATCCAAAATTCCTTCTAGAATTGCAAAGGCATTCTGAATTTTTCCCCATGCCCGTGGTGTGGTCCCAGATAGCTAATGATATATCTCTATTACACCTTCAGTGCCAATTTTCAGTGACGCTATGCCTATAAACAAACAGTTAATTCCCCAGATGAATTCTCTGAGGTTAAGGTGAGAACTGCCACTTATTAGATTACTTCGGAGTGTTTTGCTTTTTGTCCAATGAAAAAAGAAACATACTACATGGGATGAGGTTAGAATATAAAGACTGAGCTACCTCATTGTGGGTCTTAAAATAATAGTATCCTCAATGGACTAAAATGACTGCAGCGATTTTGCCTCCAGTTTTGCATAAATGTGCACTTTAATTCTATTTGATATAATATTTTCCTCCATTCAGTGGATTTTGCTGTTTCTGATTGCAAGAAAAAGAACAAACCCCAGATTCAGAACACAGCCACAAGATTTTTATACCTGAAAAACTATTAATGGAAATAATCATCATTCTTTCAATAAATAAAACCTCCCTTTGAAATTACCTTGAAGAAAACTAAGTTAATACTGTACGCTTTTGGAAAGTGTTGCCCATGTAAATTATAATAGTCACAATATGCCAAAACATTAGTACGGAGTCACTGTAACATTGTTGTTATTGTTAATTTATTTCCTGGCTCCTTAGATGACTAAAACATGCCCAAGATATAGAAATCAAGGCAGGAAACTATCCTGTACAGATACTGTCTGGAAAGATACATGTCATCTTGTAAGATTATTAGAGTGTTTTTTAAAGCAAATGCTAAAATGAGGAAAGCTCCTCTGAATGTACACTGATGGTATTAAGAGTAGAGTTTGGCTTCACTGATATGTAACACATTCCAGGTGGCATCTGGATATGTTGTCTTGACACATCTTGTAGGTGTGTTCATGCTCAGTACCTTGCATATTGTCAGCTTACTGAATAACAGTCATCTGTATTATTTATAGTTGTGACAAAGGTGAACAATTTGTATATTCACAAACTTTCTTCACCTCATACTCCACACATCACTTTATTTGTGTTACAGTAGTAGCTTTCTCTCAAAAAAAATTGATGTTGCTATCCTATTATCTTAAAAAGAAGCATAACCTTTTTTTTATTCTCTGAATACCTCCTCATTATATTAAATATCTTCAGTTAATTCACTGAAAAGTGACATCTCATGTAAATCCTTAACTGCCATTTTCCAATGTCGCTTATCATTACAAATTAAAGCATAGGATGCTTGGGCTTTTGTTTTCAGATAGGGTTACATTGCAGTACAACATGCAGAGTGATTAAAATTATTGGAGGACTTCAAATTTTATAGGCACTTCCATATGGAATTTAAAACACTCCAATAATTTTAAATCACTCTGCATTGCACAAAGCAATTTAAATTTATTGGAAGTGAAATTTGGAAGCAATCAAGGTTCTGGGCATTACAGCATACACTGGTTTAAAATTACTAGAGCACTTTAAATTTTTATAAGCCCTTCATTTAAAGATCACGGCTCTGGCCTGGCATGGTGTAATTTAAAGTTGTTAGAAGTTTTCCCACTTGAATACAAATTTTTAAAAAATAGAACTCTTCTCAGAATAATCTTACATTATTTTACTTGACAAGAGATCCAAAATCCAATTTAAAAAGAAAAAAAAGCAAACAAGGTACAATCTTGTAAAAGTTATCTCGTCCTATTAATTTCAGAGAAAGTTCTTTCAACACTGTCCTTTGTTGTAGTCCCCAGATGGATTTTTTTTTTTTTTTCTAGCATAAAAAGTAAATAAACGTCAGATAGATTTCAGTACACTTTATGCAGGTGAAATTTTCTTTAACTCAAAATGACAGAGAAATTGTTAAGAAATCAAACGTCATATTTTAAACAAAGGCCCCCACCCTACCAACTATGGGATTAAGTTTGAACTGCTACGATTAGTTTAAGAATCATAACAGAACAACTGAGGCTTTTTTCCTGTTTTAGAGGATTGTTGATCTCTTTCTTGGCCTCAGATACCTTGAGCTTCCATCATTATTCCTGATTCTTGCTGATTATCTGTTTAGTTTTTCCTGGAGGAAGGGGGCAAAGGGAAAATAGGGAGTTGTTTCTTATGAAAGACAGGCCCAAAGTTTAGCAGCAAGTAAGAGTTGAGGCATTGTGTGCATATATGCAAGATCTTTTAATGTTTAAAAGACCCTCATTTTACAAAAGCTTAAGGAAGATTAAGATGAGCTGATGTACTGTGGTAGGTGAGGCATATTATGGACAAGGGCCCATGACGATCCTTTCATTTAAGAGCAAAACTATCTTATTTCCTTTAAAATAGTCTTCCTCCAAATAAAGCCAATCATGGCCCAGCTAAATTTTACTTGTTTGAACTGAGGCGTGGAAACAAACTCTACAACTCAGGAGAGTTATAAAGCAGGTATGTTTATTGCAGTGCTGGCTGCAAGGGGGATCGCTCCTCCTAACTTGCACACCACAAGTCATGATGGACAAAGCTTATATTGCTCAGTTATATATATATGCATTAGATTTCCTGGAACTAATCATAATACTTGCATCTGAATTACCCATGCATTTGAAGTCCCTTCTTCCACTTCTGGTCATGAGTTGGCTCATCCAGTAATCTTGTCAGTGTATTGCAAGGTGGGTTGGTTTCAACTGGTGTTCTGACTCTTATCTAGATGGAGGTGTCCTTAGTTCCTTTTGTCTTGGTTTTGACTGGTGCCTGCTGCTAGGTTGTTTGTACTCCACCCCAGGATGTTCCCCATCAGCTTGTGAAGATTACGTCCTTGACAGTGGCGGTCCTGAGGCTGTTGCGTGTTTGTCCTGGGTGCTTCTGAGTGGAACCTCTGGGACCATGGGGTGATTTCCAGACAGGAGTTTGGTAGTTCTGCAGTGTCCTTATAACTTTGTTTAGGCACTTCTTATCCTGAAGCCCCTCTGACTCCCCCAAAGCAACAAGTTTCAGTCATCATGCAGACTGTTCCTGTTCTCTTACAGCCCAAGGCTACCTCATTATCCTGGCTAAGTTTTGGCTCGGGCCCTAACATTTGTTGAGCTACACTAGATTGCATTAGTAACATTTAACTATTTATTCCCTGAATCAGAACTCCTAGTATACTCAAGTCCAGCCTGCTTCAACTATGATCTGAGGATTTTATGCGGGAG
This sequence comes from Phalacrocorax carbo, assembly GCF_963921805.1. Taxonomy (NCBI): domain Eukaryota; kingdom Metazoa; phylum Chordata; class Aves; order Suliformes; family Phalacrocoracidae; genus Phalacrocorax; species Phalacrocorax carbo. The sequence goes on along the minus strand of NC_087514.1, from coordinate 88,219,390 downwards.
TTATTTTAGGGAAAACTTGCAGGAAGAGCCAAGACAGCTGCAGGGACGTTCAGCTTGTCCCCATAACATATGAAAGGCCACACAGTTACACATTACTGCCACCCTGATTATGTTTACAATTGTTCTTCTTTAAACTCCTCCCAAGCCCACCAACCACCTTCATGCTCAAAAAAAAAGAAAAAAATTCCAAGCAAAAGTATAATCAACATATACACATAATGAAGCTATCTAAATAAACCCCAACTATCTTTTTTCTTCTTCCTTCTGTATCTGCACCGCATCTAGAATAAACTTGTAGGCTTCAACAGAACAGGAGCATGATTTTAGCTCTACAGTAAGAAGCTTCGTGCAGTATAGGTATACAGCTATACAACTCTCCATATAAGTACAAACATCAATGTGAGCAGAAAGTTACATAAATATTTACAGGGTAGAGTCCTGTCATACGTGCAGGTGTTCTACGTTAGCCAAGTTCCATGACCCGGTAGGGCGAAGATGAACATTCTTCTCTCTCCCCTTTGGACAGTCAAGAGCAAAGGGGGCTTTTTTAGACTCTTAAGGCTGCACATGAAGAGAGCTCAACATGTAGAATCGTCATTGAGGGCCTCTGGTTTTACCTCCAAGTAAGCCACAATAAAGCAATAATGAAGAGAAATCTACATATCCTAGAATACAAGGCAGCAGGTGGCTGAAGAAACTGATAGACAAATGTGTGGAATAGAATAGAACAGAACAGAAAGGAACAGAACAGAAAAGACTATTTCAGTTGGAAGGTACCTACAATGATCACCTACTCCAACTGCCTGACCAATTCAGGGCTGACCAAAAGTTAAAGCATGTTGTTAAGGGCATTGTCCAAATGCCTTTTAAACACTGGCAGGCCTGGGGCATCGATCACTTCTCTAGGAAGCCTGTTCCAGTGTTTGACCACCCTCTTGGTATAGAAATGCTTCCTAATGTCCGGCCAAAACCTCCCCTGGTGCAGCTTTGAACCATTCCCATGTGTGGTGTCACTGGATACCAGGGAGAAGAGATCAGCACTTCCCTCCCCACCTCCCCTCCTCAGGGAGCTGTAGAGAGCAATGAGGTCACTCCTCAGCCTCCTTTTCTCCAAACTAGACAAACCCAGAGTCTGCTCCTCACAGGACATACCTTCCAGCCCTGCCACCAGCTTTGTTACTCTCCTCTGGATGCATTCCAGAACCTTAACACTCTTCTTAAATGTGTCCTCTAGGATATAGGAAGAGTCAATCATATGGTTCAGGAAGGGACCTTTTGAAAGTATAGGAATTGTATTAAGCTAAACCTAAACAATGCCATTAATTTTTCCCCTACTGGATACTAGTGCTGGATTTTTTTGAATTACTGAAAAACTACAAGTGTTATTCCTTAATATATATTAATTCTTACAGTTCAGCCATGCTTTCCTGCTCCTATTTTTCCTACTTAAGAACGTTTCTTCCAGTCGATCACAAAAAAAAAAAAAAAAAAAAAAAAAAATCACTGGAGCTGACTTAAAAATTAAACTTCTGTTTTTAGAAAAGGTACAGCACCAAAGAAGCTGTCAGGGTGAAGTGCAGCTGATATGTGAGGAATCCATTCCACAGAAGTTCCCTAGTAACCTTAGATGTCGGCAATGCCAGGAGAACTTGGCGTACTGACTCTAAGAGGAGTTGTCCAGAGGGTTGAGCGATGTGGAGGCATCGCGGCCAGGCTCTGTGATAAATGGGAACTCGAGGTACCATGGAGCTGGTACGCTGCATATTTGCCACCCTGGGCCAACAGTCTGTCATACTTTTGACAAAATGCTGTCCTTTTGGTGAACTTTGCTCACTATAGTATCATTGTAATACCAAAACACACCTCCAAACCAAAAGTTACCCACCTCTAAGGTGCAACCACCCCTCACTGGGCAGGCGCTTTGAATTTCTTCTAGTCTACACCTTTAGAAGCAAAGTGAGAGAATTTTACACCAGTCATAATAAAGGTATGTATGACTAGAGTCACTTAAGCTCCACCTGAAAGATAAAAACTTGCATAAAATGTGTGAAGAGAAAGAGGGTGTTGGGGAGGATACCATTGCGTACCACTGTGATTTCTGGGACCAGTCGACGGGCTGAGCCTCCTTCACCCCCAGTTGGGCACCTTTGGGTAAGATTCAAAATACCTGTAGAGTCACTTTAAATCTCTAACGTATTAGAGTTGCTTTGCTTCATATTAGAGTCACTTCATATTTGTGTAGCATACTTGTAGCCAGCAGTGTACTCATATCTTTGGTATTTGTGTGTGTCTTGTAACCAGCAATGTTATCACTGGTAATCCAAAGAACCTGTGTATCTATCTGTTGCATTAATAAACTGCACTATTCATTAATCTGGCCATGATTGTTCTCATTGAATGCAACCAGCCGGGGCATCTGCCAAATTAGTTACCAACAACAAATACTCTGATGAGTGGTTACTTCTACAACCCTTAGAAAAAAAAACGTTGACCAAGTCTGAGACTAAAACTGGACTTAGCCACACATAGACTCTTCTCTGAGAAGGAGTTTAGAAAGCAAGGGGGTCCTGTCTGTACCTCATGACTCAACAGTAGGCTCTCTCCCTAGCCACTCCTCAGACTCCTACCATTAATGCAACAACAAGACATCCCAGTCAGATTTATGAATGATAACAATTGAATGGTGGGTGAGTGGTGAACAATCCAATTTGGTCGTAAACTCTGACTGCTAGAGTCACAAAGGAAGAAAATATATTAGCTGGTAAACAAGTCACAAAATGACAACAAAGTTACCCAATTTCTTCACAAGAAAATTTTCTTCCATGCTGTTCTCTGGGTCACTGAACTAATTTGTTCTTGAATTCACCATTTGTCAAACCTTCCTTTCTAGAATCTACCAGCTTTGGCTGCACTTGGGCATTGAGGAATGTCAGACCTCCATATTTTCAGACCACCTGAAAACAGGAATTTAGTCTGCTTGGACTGCATTTATGCATTTTGATCAAATTGGTTGCAGCACATAAAGCAGTGACTACATTTTTTGGTACAGTGGCTGGATTGTCATCTGTCTTCTATTCAACTTCAGTCTTGCATCCTGTAACCCACTGCAGGTATATTTATATGCAACTCCTTTAGGCAGCCAGCCAGCACCTCCAAGGTCAGTTAGTAAAAGCATGAGGCCACAAACAGGATGTCATATCGATAATACATATCACTAACACGTAACTACCATATAACACCACATTTCTCCTTTCCCTGGATGACATTTGCAGACTATGTGATGAAGGAGACTGAATCTTTTCCTTGTTAGCAAGTCTAAAAAAGCTCTTGTGAAGTGGAGGCTGGTAATCTAGATTCATGCAAATTCCCTGTGCTGGGAAAAATATCATTACGGCCTGTGTTCAGAAAGATAAGGCACAGAGAAGGAACAGTAGGAGGACCTGCCTGCCAGCTACTGGTATTTTGAGTTCTGTCAGAACTAGGTGAATAAGGGCAGCAAATCTCTTGACTCCCATCGTATGTGTCATGGTTTAGTCCCAGTCAGCAACCAAGAACCACACAGCCGCCTGCTCGCCCTCCCTCCTACAGTGGCATGGGGGAGAGAATCAGAAGAGCAAAAGTAAGAAAAGTCATGGGTTAAGATAAGAACAGATTAATAATAATAATAACAATAATAATAATAATAATAGTAAGAGTAATAATAGTAAAAATAATAATACTACTAATGATGGTGGCTCATGGCTTGGACAGGTGTACTCTTCACTGGGTAAAAAACTGGCTGGATGGCCGAGGCCCAGGAGTTCTGATGAACAGAGCTAAACCCAGTTGGCGGCCAGTCAAGAGCGGGGCTCGCCAGGGCTCAGTCTCATTTAATATGTTTATCAATGATCTGGCTGAAGGGATCGAGTGCACCCTCAGTAACTTTGCAGACGCTACCAAATTGGGTGGGAGTGTTGATCTGCTCAAGAGAAGGAAGGCTCTGCAGAGGGACCTGGATAGGCTACATTAATGGGCCAAGGCCAGTTGTATGAGGTTTAAAAAGTCCAAGTGCTGGATCCTGCACTTCCATCACAGCAACCCCGTGCAATGCTACAGGCTTGGGGAAGAGTGGCTGGAGAGCTGCCTGGTGGAAAAGGACCTGGGGTGTTGGTAGACAGCTGGCTGAACACAAGCCAGCAGTGTGCCCAGGTGGCCAAGAAGGCCAGCAGCATCTTGGCTTTTAGCAGAAATAGTGTGGCCAGCAGGAGTAGGGAAGTGACCGTGCCCCTGTACTCATCACTGGTGAGGCCGCACCTTGAATATTGTGTTCAGTTTTGGGCCTGTCAGTACAGGAAGGAGATTGTGTTGCTGGAGCGTATCCAAAGAAGGGCAATGAAGTTGGTGGAGGGTCTGGAGAGCAGGTCTTACGAGGAGAGGTTGAGGGAATTGGGGCTGTTTAGCCTGGAGAAGAGGATGCTGAGGGGAGACCGTATTGCTCTCTACAACTATACCTGAAAGGAGGTTGTAGCGAGCTGGGTGTTGGTCTCTTCTCCCAAGTTACTAGCGATAGAACGAGAGGAAATGGCTTCAAGCTGCTTCAGGGTAGGTTTAGATTGGATATTAGGAAAAATTTCCTTACTGAAAGAGTGGTCAGGGATTGGCACAGGCTGCCCAGAGAGGTGGTAGAGTCACCATCCCTTGAGGTGTTAAAAAAATATGTAGATATGGCACTTCAGGGCATCCTTTAGGAGGCATGGTGGTGTTGGTTTGATGGTTGGACTTGATGATCCTAGAGGTCCTTTCCAACCTTAATGATTCTATGATTCTATAATAATAATAATAATAATAATAATAATAATAATAAACAACTTTGTAATGAAAAGGAAAACAAGAGGCAGAGAGGAACAAAACCCAGGAAAAACAAGTTATGCAACCACTCACCACCCACCCACTGACTCCCAGACAGTCCTCAAGCAGTGATCGCTGACCCCCAGCCAATTCTCCCTAGTTTATATACTGAGCATGATGCCATACAGTACGGAATATCCGTTTGGCCAGTTTGGATCAGCTGGCTTGGCTGTGCCCCCTCCTGGCTTTTTGTGCACCTGGCAGAGCATGGGAATCTGAAAAGTCCTTGACTAGTGTAAGCACTACTTAGCAACAACTAAAACATCAGCATGTTATCAACATTATTCTCATACTAGATCCAAAGCACAGCACTATACCAGCTACTATGAAGAAAACTAACTCTATCCCAGACAAAACCAGGACAGTATGTAATGGCTGAGTCTCTGAAAATAGAGAACTGTTGGCAGTGCGTCATACAACACATACAGGCAAAACAAAAGCAGGAAGGTGGGAAAAGCAGTTTTCATGGAGTTCACCTTGTGTTTGGCTGTGCAGTTGCCTGACTACACAAAATCAGTGTGAACTAAAGGGGTGACTGTCATCATAAGGGAGTGACCAATGCCTGCAGCTACCACTACTCATTGCTATACAACTGAGGACCAGGACTCCACATTTCAGTCAACAGGCCTGCCAGTTGGTGACTGCTTAGGCCAGGGTGGCCATGAGCAGTAGAGATGGACAAAGCTCAGCAAGCCTTACCTCATTGAGGCTTCCCAGCTGCAATGGGAAACGCAGCCAGAGCCCCTGTGTGTGCCCAACACCATCAATCCCAATTTAGGTGACTTTTGGTTACTGACAATTCCATATTTCACTATTATTAATTCCCAAAGACTTGGCAGGGCACATAGTGTCTATGTTTTCCAGTTTTTCACTCTTACTTTGCCCTAATTATGAGACCATTGATGAACTTTGGGCCTGCAGAGATGAGTGGTTCAGCCTTGAGTGGTGGCATCATTATGCTTTAAAGAGAGTGACTGAGATCAAGGAAGAAAAAAATTTTTGTACAGATAGGATTTTTTCAAAGTTAAGTTTAAGTTCCAAAGTTAAGTTCTTTTTACAGAAGAAGCCCACTTCTTGTGCTGTGACTAGAAGAATCTTCTAAAAATAACAGCAACCATGGGTAGGCCTGAATCTGGTGAGTGTAAAAGGAAGAGCTAGTGAGTTCTCTTACACATCTTTACACAGCTGGGGACAGCTGGAAGTGGTAATTTCAGGTCAACGAGATGACAAAAGCGTTGTGGAAGGAAGTGTAGTGTGTTGACCTTGCCTAGATGCCAGGTGCCCACCAAGCCACTCTATCACTTCACCCCTTCAACAGATCAAGGGGAGAAAATACAATTAAAAGCTCAGGGGTCAAGATAAGGACAGGGAGATCACTCAGCAATTACCATTATGGGCAAAACAGACTCAACTTGGGGAAATTAATTTAATTTATTGCCAATAAATCAAAGTAGGATAATGAGAAATAAGAACAAATGTAAAACCACCTTCCCCCCTACCCCTCCTTTCTCCCCAGCCTGAATATCACTCCTGACTCTTCTACCTCCTCTGCTCTGAGCGGTGTAGGGTGTTGGGGAATGGGGGTTGCAGCCAGTTCATAATGCTTTGTCTCTGCTGCTCCTTCCTCCTCACACTCCTCCCCTGATCCAGCATGAGGTCATGCCCAAATGAGACAGTTCTTCATAAACTTCTCACACAAATGCATGTCCTTCCCACAGGCTTCATTTTTTCAAGAACTGCTCCAGCATCGGTCCTTTCCATGGCAGATGCAGTCTTTCAGGAATGGACTGCTCCAGTGTGGGTCCCCCACAGGGCCAGAGATCCTGCCAGAAAGCCTGCTCTGGTGTCAGCTCTCCATGGGCTGCAGCTTCCATCTGGGCACATCCACTTGCATGAGGTCCTCCACAAGTTGTAGGTGGATATCTGCTCCACTGCAGAATTCCATGGGCTACAGGGGGACAGCCCGCCTTACCATGGTGTTCACCATGGGCTGCAGGGGAATCTCTGCTCCAGCACCTGGAGCACCTCCTCCCTGTCCTTCTTCACTGACCTTGGTGTCTGCTGGAGTTGTTTTTCTCATGTATTCTCCTCTCTCCCAGCTGCTCTTGCACAGCATTTTTTACCCTTTCTTAAATATGGTATCACAAAGGTGCTACCAATGTTGCCACTTGGCTCAGCTATGGCCAGTGACAGGTCTGTCTTGGAGCCTGCTGGAAATGTCTGTGTCTGACATAGGAGCAGCTTCTGGCACCTTGTCACAGAAACCACCCCTGCAGCTCTGCCCTTAGCAAAACCTTTCCAAATAAACCAAATACAGAAAGGAGCAACAACCACAAAAAAATCTTTTGGTGAAGTACGGACAGCCCAGTCAGGCACATCACTAGAGCTACAGTGACAGGCAATAGAAAATCTGGCAGAACAAATGACAAGTTAAAATTACCCTGATTTTTTTTCAACAAATTTGAAGTGACAAGTCAAACATATGCTGTGTCAGAAATGTGCATACTGTTGCTGAAGGGCTTTTTTTTGGATCCAGTCCTATGCACCTTTGAAGTAATTTTATTGTCACAGTTGACCATGATCTTTTTTTATTAAAACAAAACACAACCACAAACCACTCTCTTAAACATGTATCCAGCCACCAACATGAAGGGCTCCAGGGCAGAGGGTCACACTGCGGGACTCTTCCTAAAGCGGCAAAACCACAAAGGCAAAAGCACAGGAAAAGAGCGGGTGGCCCAGCCCCTCCCCAGAGCTGGAAGGATTGAGCTCCTTGTGAGCAGCAGCTCTGACTTGGCGTGGGCTGTGGCCAAACCCCCTCACATACAAGAGCAGCATGGGGGTACTGGTAGACGAAAAGCTGGACATGAGCCAACAATGTGCACTTGTAGCCCAGAAGACCAACTGTATCCTGGGCTGCATCAAAAGAAGTGTGCCCAGTGGCTCCAGGGAGGCAATTCTGCCTCTCTACTCTGCTCTGATGAGACCCCACCTGCAGTGCTGCGTCCAGCTCTGGAGCCGTCAGCACCAGAAGGACATGGACCTGTTGGAGAGGGTCCAGAGAAGGGCCACATAAATGATCCAAGGGCTGGAGCACCTCTTCTATGAAGACAGGCTGAGAGAGTTGGGGGTTGTTCAGCCTGGAGAAGAGAAGGCTGCGGGGAGACCTTATTGCGGCCTTTCAGTACTTAAAGGGAAGCTATAGGAAGGATGAGGGCAACCTTTTTAGCAAGGCCTGTTGTGACAGGACAAGGGGTAATGGTTTTAAACTAAAGGAGAGTAGATTCAGACGGGATATAAGGAAAAAAATTTTTACAATGAGGGTGGTGAAGCACTGGAACAGGTAGCCCAGGGAGGTGGGAGATGCCACATCCCTAGAAACATTGAGGGTCAGGTTGGACGGGGCTCTGAGCAACCTGATCTAGTTGAAGCTGTTCCTGCTCACTACAGGCAGGTTGGACTAGATGACCTCTACAGGTCCCTTTGACCCAAATCATTCTATGATTCTATGATACGCTTTCTCTGCCTTTGTCTCTTAGAAAATTGAAAACACAAAAATAAGCCTGCCAAAAAAAGCCTAAACCCCGCCCCACATAGACCTGTCATTGACACCTATTCAGTCAGAGTTTTTTCAGTTAATATTTTCCTAAAAAAACTATTTCTTGGACATATTCATACCACCTATTTTAACATACTTGTTTGGCAGATTTTGTACCATATGCTGAAGTAATTCACCTTTAGTTTTTTCTGTATCTTACCAATTCACAAGTCTTTTAGCATCTGCACTGATGAAACATCTGTAATGCAGTAGTACTGTACTGTTCTTTTAGAGCCAGTGTAGAATAACTTGAGCAAGTATTATATATTTTGGAAATGATACTGAAGGTGGATATGGAACTGAAGGTGGACATGCCTCATTCACTAGTTCTGAAGTTCAGTCCTGTTCCTGGATGAATGTAAATGAACTTTCTACTTAGCTTCCAAGACTGGACATTGATCTGCCCTATAGCACAACTACACAATAGCACCTTCTTTAATAATTTTAGCAGTTTTTATTTCAACCTTACATACACTGGGAATCTGCTTATTTTCCAGGAACAAATGGCTGATGATAAAGCTTAAACGTAACAAGCAATGGTTAAAATTGGCCTTGTCTTCTGTTGCAAGAGTTATCATTATATCAGAGATTATTAAATGACTCCACAAATCCCTGAAGATATATTTGCAACAAAATTTATATGCCACTTCTCCTGTGTGATTTCTTTATGAATTGTACACTTTGATTGTACATGCTCATAAAGTGCTGACTGCATAGGTTTTAGGTTACTTAATAGACCTACTGTTTCTGGGGAACAGGGGAAGATCTCTGCTATAATACATTCTCCATCCTCCTCAGACAGTCTAATTTTGCTTTTGCTTTTTAAAGCCTGTTCACCTCCCAGCTGATTATACTGCACTATAATTAAGTTACATGGGGAAAAAAAAAAAAAAAAAAAAAAAGAAAAAACTTACTTCATTCACTTTGCCTTCTTTAGATTTTGCTCTTAGTAGATGTTCTTTGAGAACTTAGATGAATGTCCTGTCTGCTTCCTTCAATTCCTTTGGGGCCATAATTATGTTGTGAAATATTTTCTGTCTGGCCTGTATGCCAGCTCTCAGCTTGACAAAATTTAGAACGGTAGAATACTGTTTAATTAAACTCCATTTTCCAAAATATGGTTCATAATAAAAATACTGACAAGCACTTAAATATAGTGAAATTAGCCAATAGAATGCTAAAGTATACTAATTTTAAAATATTCAATTAAACCTGACCTGCTGTCAGCTAATTCATGGTTACTGGAAAATCTAATTATGTCAAATAATTATTATGTTAAATTCCAAGTTTTACTTACATACAGCACTTAACGCCCCCTCCCTATACCCTGTCCCCTCTCCCCCAAACTGCATAGATTTTACAAAGCAACACATGACTCAGTTACCTGGAATTCAAATGCCATTAAACTTAGGACTGAAAAGAATACATAAACATTAGACACTGAATCCCCTGAGATGGATAAAAATCAAACACTGAACAGCGCCCATCCCCCTCTTCCCCTTAGCATTTTTAGATGCCTTAATACCTTGGAAAATCTGGAAGCAAAAGGGATTTAAGAATAGCTGCACACTGTTTTGTTACACATATTAGATTTAGATTCCCAAATCTCATTTTTGAAAGATGATTTAAGAGGCCAAATTTCTATAGTCTCTATGCAGATCTTTCTTATTTACTGTCACAGAGCCACCCAAAAGCAAGAAAGGGAGCAGAAAAATAATAATAATAAATGTTCACTTCTTCCACTAGCAAGAAACTCTTCACTGATCTTCCCCCTTCATATGTGAAGCAGTCTATTCAGGCAACCCATGCACCCTCAGAGACAGAGGCAGAAATGCGTGGTGACTGCCACTGCCACCTTGCTACTTAGGCCTGGGGTATTCTACAACTTGTAGTGCATACCCTTTCCATGGTTTGGCCATTTTTAACCTGACCATTCAGGCTAAATGGCACCATCCTTGCTTGCAAAGGGCAAGGGGTGAAAGGAAAAAAGGTGTGAGACCGTCTTTTCTTGTGTTCTGTCTTGGTGCTTCTCTTGGAATATTGGCTGTTCTTTGAATACCAGTTAGCATAAAGCAATGAGTTACTAATAGCTGGTGTGAAAATGCTTGAGTCAGTATTTTGGAAGAGACTAGCCTATTACTTTTCCTTACAGTGAGCACACCGGAAAATTAGAAAACCTTTAAAATTCAGAAAATGTGTTGTTAGAAAACATAATAGAATAACTTTTTAAGGAGAGGAAACTCAATTTGACCAGAGATTAAAAAAAAATACAAACAAAAAAGATTCGTACACAGCTGTCTCTCCACCCATTGTGTACTGTCAGGGCATGTCCTTACTTGCAGGCTTTCTCTGCTGCATAGTCCTCTTGGGGTCCAAAGGATTTTTTCACTCTGGACCGCTCTGTCTTGACTATTTACTCCCTGCTTCACTCAGCACCTTCTTGTTTGGTGTCAGGATACCAGCTTTTTTCTCTGAGTATTTTACACTCCTGCTTGATTGAGTAAAACATTTGTCTCCCTGAAAAAACGTAGATGGTTCCAAGGGAATGTGCAATTTCCTCCTTGCCTATATAGGATGAACTGGCCAGTTATACTTTTTGCATATTACACAAATATATCCCTATAGCACTAAATAAATAAATCTCTGAAAATAAAGATGATATCTATCACTCACAATTTCTAATGTAAAGCTATTTTTTAATAAAAAACCTTAATGCCAGTAATAAATATAGTCACCTGCAGTAGTACTTACGGGCAACGTAAGACACTCCTCCCCTCCCTCCTGTCTGTCACTCAGATCCCCCCAAGCTAGGGACTGAAATGACAAATGGCCCAAAAGCTGCTCATCATAAGCCTTATTTTATTAATGTTTTCAGGCATGAATCCTTTCTCAGAAAGATGATAAAACTGGAGCAGAAGTAGCTAATATCTGCACTACTGAAAGATATTTTTCATCTGGAGAAACCACTTGATCAAATATTTCTTTTAAACTGTACAAGCAACAAAAATAATTTTATGACCCAGTCAGAATAAAAATGAAACTTTAGCTTGCTAACTATCTTCAAAATTCTAGAAGTTTCCCCCCCCCTCATAGTGAACAGGTACTGAGAAATACCTAGATGGGACTAATAGGTATAGGGATTTAGATTTCAATCTCTCTGGTATTTCTTAATGGTTTATTTTTATGGACTCAATTCCATTTTGCAGTTACACTTTAGCCAGTACAACTGTGTCATTTAAGAATACAGCAGAATTCTTTTTAAAACTCTGATTTTACCTTTAGCCTGCAAATAGGTTTCCATCATAAAAGTACACTGCAGAAATGTGGGTTTTTTAGAGCAATTGTGCAATACCATTTTGGGGAACACAAAAAGTTTAATGGTTAGAAGAGACATAAGGAGGGCAAGGATTAGATGGTCTTGCCTGATGATTAAGGTCAGGAGCTAGGAGTGGGAAGAAACCAAAGTGTCAAAGGCTAACACACAGGATCAGGGTGGCAAGCTAGAGTCAGGAGATGAGATCACAAGTCTGAAGCACTTATCAGGCAGAAAAAAGCTGTTCTGCAGAGGCTTATTGCTCAAATACAAATATGGTTATATCTGCAACCTCTGTAATAGGTACACTCAGAATAAAGACTAAACAGCCCTGTGTGAGGCTGAGGATATAATGTTTCTGACAGCATCTCTATTAAGACTCCCATGTTGAGCTTCCAACTTGGCTGCAAGAAGAACAGCTCTGCCACCTTTGGGTCACAATTTAATAATTTCTCACATTATTTTAATTACATTTTATTTATTAAGAGCTCTACTGTATGCTGTAGATAGATACAAAATTAATGCAAATTACAGAGGACCAATGCTCTCGTATGTTTTCCTATTCAGCCCAATGGATAGTTGCATTAGTTACAGACTTTCAAGTACATAGGCTTTCCCCCCTGCCAAATTATGACAGTCTTTTAGAAGATACACAATGATTTATTAGTAAAGTTTTCCCTGTTGAGTTGTACCTGATTATGACACAAAGCAATGCCATGCTGTTTTAAGTATAAAAATGTGAAGAAAATCTCTTATTTTTGGTGAAACTTCATGATAGATGAGCATTCTGACAGAATTCCATTTAAACTGGTGTAAGCAATAATAATTACTAATAAATAAATTACTGCTTAGTAATTATTCTGTCTGAGACTTTCTATTTCTCTGTTTAAAACAGGAACATTTTCCTATTGACATAAAAAGGAGCATATGCAGATGCAGTTATTTATTATCCCCCAGTGCTAGAAAGGCTTCATTTACTGTTTGGAGTATTCAGTAATTATTCCAATATATTGTTTCACTTTCACATGACACTGTTCTTCACAAGGGCAATTTAACCCTGTGTGACTTTAAAGTTTGCATGATTGGCCATATTTATTGCATCATAGCACTGGCAAATATTTTCAGTTTATGAAAGTGGAATACAAAATATTTCTGTTTCAGCTAACGTATTCCTTTTTAGATTTCAGTTTTTATATGAAACAAGACTTAGGTGATTGTGCCCTGTCCTCATCTATCACAGATGACAGGTACTTTTGAACTTATTGGTCAATCTCAACAAGATTTGACAGAAGAATAGGAATCTCAGAAACATGAAGTCCCTATCTTGTTTATGAAAACTGGCAGCTGAGTGAAATGGAGAGACCTAAATTAATTTTGCAGGCTGGAGAAGGCAAATGGAATTCAGTGACTAAATCCGGTCACTTTGAAAAGTCATTCTTTGAATTAGCTGTGAGTTGGCCATTCAGCACAGGGACAGAGCCGAACAAGGCACAGCACATGGTAACTTTTACCCAGCAAAATATATAGAGTATATAAGAAGACACATCAAATATCAGGAAAAGGGTGGCTTCGCAGACATTCCCTATGGGTAAAAGATCAGACATTTTAGTTTAACTGCTTCTGGAAATATTTTGCCCTTCCCTTCTCCCCCTACCAGCCTTTCCTTCTCTCATTCAGCAATCAAAGCTCTGAGAAGAGAAAAATCTCCTTTTGTGGTAATTTCTATGCATTATCTTTATATGTTTATATGCAGTATACACTGTAGATCATGGGAGAAAAATAAATGTTTTATTCTTGTCACTGCCCTTCAATGCATCTTTATCTTTTAACAGTGCAGAACTGTTGACCAAAAAGACATTATTTCTGGCATCATGTATTGAGGTAGAACTGGCATGAATAAGACAGTAGACATAACCTTTGCCAGCAATGATACCATAGGATGGGAATTAATATGATTTTATTATAGAGTACTCTTCCAATGGAATATTTGACTTGAATTTCTTAATGAAGCTTTAATAGGTTTCTGGTTTTAGACTAATAGCTGTGCACTTACAGACATTCAGAAAATGATTTATGCTTTTCATATTGAGGGATTGTCTAGAGGGGATATGGATATGTATTCCTGTGATAGAAAGATGGACCCCTCGGAGTAGAGATCATAATATAAGAATAAATGAAAGATGCGGTTCAGCAATGAACCGTCAATAAGAGTGATGGGCTTGGCACTTTGCATGATATGGTCCAACACACTGGCTGTAATTTTAAAACCAATTTTAAATAGTTTAGCCTGTAAGAATCCCAGGCATGCAGCAGAAACAGCACTGGTGCTGTGAAGAAATGCATTTCATGAATAGTAGAAATTTATGGAGAAGTTCAGAGGCAACCAGGCTTAGTTATGCTGAACACATCTATGGATGTTCCAATGCCTGATAAGAACCAGAGTCCTGCAGGATTTCAGTCAATGGGACATTAACAGAGTCTCTCTAGCTGCCTATTTTCATGACATATCTATGAAAATGACATCTTCGAGACTTGTAGCTTTCTTTTAAATTTGCTTGAAATTGGTTTGTGGGTTCAAGTGGTTAGTCTGGACAAAAAAAGGGGATGAGGAATGACAGACAGTGCTATTACATATGCTCATGCCATTAAGAAACCACACTGAATAAGCTTAATATTGACATTTGAAGGTAATAAGATACATACCTCTTTACTGAGCTGAGATACAATTATACCTTACTATGTCCTCTACATAACAGCAGTTCAAAGGATGATCTTCCAAAGAATGCCTGGCTTCCATTACTGAATACGCCCTTTGATTCAGTTTTGTGACAACAGTTACAAACTGTCTTTTGAATATTATCTAATAAATATGCAGCTAAAACTCAAAATAAGCAGGTGGAAAATAATAATGTAATAATGGTTTCTGTTGGCCTTAAAAAAAGTTACGGTGATGCGCGCCCACTCCTGTGAATCAGAGCATTTCTTAAGTGAATCTGTCTCAGTAGTAGAAGGACCCTTAGGAAGTAAAAACTTATCATCTGCTGCAGCAGGACTCAGTTCAGTAATATACTGGTTAATTTTAAGAACAGTCTTAAAGGATTTGCTGAGTAAGGATGGATCTAAATGCACAGTTATATTTAAGCACATGCTCATATGCTTCAGTGACTTCAGCTTTGAACGGAATGCGATAAGGGAACGAAGTTTGAAAAGACAAAACCCTGTCTCCCTGCAAATTTGAAAGATTAGCCCATCTGAATACTAACGTTATTAACCCTGAAAAGCTGTTTGACATAAGTACTGATCTACTCATGTTATATATGTCTATATGTTATATGTGTGTGTATATATATATATAAAGACACACAATATCGTCATACACCCAGGACTGGAAGAGATACCAGAGGCTTTGAAATGTAAGAATAGGAAAGGTAGCTTGATTCATGTTCTGCAGATACACCAAAATAGATATGTGAGATATCATTATGAAACAAAGTGATCAAGCTACCATCTGAAAATGTCACACATAACAAAAATAAATCTGCTCTGCAATTAACTATATTTAGATGAACTATGTAAAATCATAAGCAAAATGCTAAGTAGTCCTTTACAGTATCTTGAACTGGGATTATTTATATCTCATTACGCATTTTATGGTAAATGTGTGTGTGTATGTGTTGGGTTTATCTTTTCTTCTGTAATCATCCTGGTGAGGTAAAGTACTGTGAAGGTCTTGCAGGGCCTTCAAGGCCAGAAAGGTCAAGCATATACATTCATCATAACATATCTGCATATAGTTTCACACTTTCAGTCTATTCACTAAAACATTTCACTGCCAAAGGGTTGCAAGTGTAAGTGGGATTTCACAATCCTTCTCTTCCGTGCTTTCTCAGCTGTCCCTAGTATGAAATAATTAGTCAGGAAAAATCAATGAGTCACAGAAGTATAAGATAGACACAAGTAATGTGAAAACTTGTTAACACTAGACTTTAAATGGTGGCAAAAAGTGCCTATTAGTGGGATTTGCTGAGATTGTCAAAGTCTTTCAAATGCTCTTAGCATTCATTCTTGCAATGGATTGCATTCTTCTTATGATGTACTGATTGTAGCAGGAATAGAAGAATTCATTGCCTAAATGTCAGTATTTTCCTCAACAAACCCTTCCTCTGCTCAAAAAAAAAGCAACAATACAACAGCCTGATGTCTCCCTGATCTATAGACTAAGCAGGCCATTCTTTGTTGACCTTGAAGTCAGATACAGCAAAATATGTCTACATATCTACAAGTCCAGTCATTAAATTGCCACTGGATAGAAACACCTTCTGATTACTGTTGGTCTTTAGTGAACAAGGAATAGAGACATAAGTTGAAAGGTCACATGTAGCCTTGCCAGTGGTTAGAGCTGTTCAGTGACATTCTTAGAGGTGAACATTAAGCCATATTACTAACAGAAGACTTTCTTCTTCTTCTTCTAGAAAATAAATAATAATGCAAGTCCAGCAGCTGTGATCTGAGGATTTTGTGGAGGGAATATAGGTTGTACAACATTAAACATTATTTTGGCAGCATGAAATGTGACTTGGAGAGATGGCTTAGTGGTGGACTTGGCAGTGTTAGGTTTACAGTTGGACTTGATGATCTTAAAGGCCTTTTCCAATCAAAATGATTCTATGATTCTATGACATGTCATTTCCTATTTCTTCTTTGGTCATCCTACATTTATAACTTACTGGGAAGGCATGTGATTTATGGCATATAAATGCATCTATTTTATATACTTAACCATTGTGACAGAAGCTTAAAAACATCACCATGTTGAAAGCAGAAGTAAGACTTCTAACATTTAGGTTTGTCTAACATTGGGAACTATGCCTCATAAATTCAGCTTACAGGTGTAAGACGTAGTGAAAATAATTTTGGAAAAATGAAGTCCATGACCAGATTCACAACTGCAAAAGAAGAGTTAAAGCCAGGCTTTAGGATTCTTGCCTGTTTACTATCTGCCCGTTTTAATATCACCCAGTTTAGGGTGAAAACCCAGGGAATATTTTAGCAAACTTCCTCCTGTTCAGATAAGTTGCTCATGTCTGGAATAGTCAACAACTAAGCTTAAGAAAAGAGTTTTGGCTAAATACACACCTCTTCTTCAGCTGTTTCACTGACTGCAAGGTTTCCTAGGCATCTTGATGATCTTCATGGTCCTGAAGAGTGTCATTCATTTAATGGAAATTTAATGCCTGTCGTGTAGACACCTTTATCTGAGCTAAGAGTCCCACTTCCCTTCCTTGCCAGGGGAGTACAGTAAACACTTTTAAGGTTCAATTTGTTTAATTTCCTGCTTTAGGATGTGAAGAATCATGTTCTAAATTCCACAGATGAGAACATCCGTAACTACAACTAAACTTTACAGTGACTAGCTCATATTGTAGAGATATACAACACAGAAATCACATTAGTAAAATAAATCACACTCTAGACATTTGAAAGGATGCAATGTTTATGTTGAAGAGAAAGTAGAAAAAGGTTGGGGAGGCTATTTTCTCCTATTTTCTGTCAATTCCCTTTGCCTATATTCCAGCTGAGTGCTCAGACCTCATCTGCAGGTATAAGATGGGAAGTGAAATTCAGGGAGAGAAAAGATTCCAGGCAGAGTGCTCTGACTCCAAAAGCTCACTGTTAGAAAACATCTTTCCAGCCTACGTGTTCTTTGGACTGTTTTCAGATTCCATTAGCTCTCCCCATTGACAGATTCCAGGGAGACACAGTAATGTGGCTTATTCTTCCAGAACTGAGCAGACTGCTACTTTTCCTAAATTTACAAGCTTAATTTAAATATTTTATCTAGATTTTAGAGTTGGAACTTGATCTTCTGTCACCAAGTTAAGCCTCCTAATCCTTTTACTAGAAAATTATTGTTCACATTGGCTTGCCAAATAAGGAAACAAAGATTTTCTAGTAAGTATCTTTCTAGCACTGCCTTTTACATCCTGTTAGCCATCTACACAATTTCCAGCTGTTAAGCAAATATGCAGCTAGTAACTTTACCAAGGAAGGAGTTGTACAATTACTGAAAAAAATAATTAAAATGCACTATGATGGGAGAAACAATATTTTTGCTCCCATTTCATGCCTCCCAGGAACATTATTACATTCTAAGAGCTCAAAGCCTTGATAGTGAATATTTTGTTCAATTCACAATTTCTTTTCAGAACTATTAAACTGGATGTTTATGACAAAATATACTTTTCTTCTGCCTCAACTTTTTATAGAAGAATTTGCGTAAGGAGAAGGGAGAAAAAAATCAACGTGTGAATTTTCACAAATGCATAAGAATAAAGTAAAATCTTTCAGCTTTTTCTGAGCTAAAAATAAAAAAAATGAAATAAAGTCAGCTTGCTGAACAAGTAGAACAACATTTATCTGGACTCTGAAAAATCCTATTTTAAGTTTTTGCAGTGAATGAGGCAGACCAGGCATATCAATCCACAAGTCCCACATCCTAGTTATTTTCATATGAAGTAAATTTCCAGTTGTTTGAAGTATGGAGTGACACTGAAAGTTTTCTGTTGCTGTTGTTCTACTTTGCATAAATGAAGGCGAAAGAGCTACTGCACATCAGTACAAAAGTTAAGACATACACAGGTTGTGAGAGATTTTATTCCAAGTCCCTGCCCCACTGAAAGCCTGGGAGAACTGCAAATACAGCAGCAAACACCTTTAGAAGTGCAACAGCTATCTCAGCTGGAAGTAGGAGGCAAGTGCCATTGGACTCCAGGTTTAGCAGTGATTTGCACATACTGCAGCTTCCAGCAATTCATTCAAGCTTTTGCCACATTAGCTCACTTGTGAAATAAAGTAGACCATTCATTTAATTGTCACTGTAGAGGCAGATTAAAAAAAATAAATCTAATCTTGCCTCTGTTGATGGAAGCTTTACTTAAATAAAACATTGTCAGTCGTTAAGGCATTCCATTGCATGGGATTAATACAAGTAGGAGATAAAAAATGCCAGGCATTTGCACTTGGAGCATTATTACCTCTTAATTATTCTATTGTACAGCAAGGTCTGTCCTAACATACTGCTGGAGATGTCAACCCTTAAACTCACTGATACAAGATAATCCTCCCACTCACTTGCACTTTGACTTTTTGGTACCAGCTGTTAATTTACCAGAGAAATCCCTTGATAATATAGCTATTGTTTCTGAGCATCTCTAACTTAGACATCTTTCTTTAAAAGCTCAGATTTAGTCATAAAGGAACTTCCATACAGGATTAGTGAAATGGCAGTAGTAAAGAAGTAAAGAATGCTGGTGTATTTTAAAAACAGAAGCTTCAAAAACTATTATTAGAATTTCTGTTTCTAAATCCTCACCCTCTGCAGTCTGTGCTTTTAAGAGCACCACATTTATAATACTGGGCTGAGCACACACAGAATAATGAAGAATGGCTGGGCTCTGACTCTTCTCGACAAACTCAGAACTGAACAGACAATAAACAGGAAGCTTTCATGGAGTCAGTGGGGAAAGAAGGAAGGAAAGAAGAGATTTTTATAGATGATTCTGCAGATTTCACCTGTTCTGTTTGGAGAAATTAGGTATGATACAGTCCTGGCATTTACACATGTGTGTGTAGAGATAAAGAAAATTTCAGCATTAAAGGAGAAGTAAAGTGCAAGTCCTGGAAGAAGGCCTACAGACATTTGCTAGCTTCACTTACAGCTCTGCTGAGCACTCATTGGCTTTTCAGAGCTGCAGAAGTGTTTTCTATCCTGCTTTCATTTGAATGTTTTGAAATTAATCACAGACTTCCAAAACAACTGAAGAAGGAATCTAAGGAAGGTCAGGAAATTGCCAATGACTGTGCTTTTGGTCATTGCTAGTAACATGCTGTTCAGTCCTACATAGTACTTAGGATCTGCCAGAAATGTACCAAACATCTCCTACTCCTACTAGCTGGGTGTTCAGCAGAAGCAAGGCGTTTCATCAGCAAGATTTTGTTGATAAGGAGATTTTTTTACTCAATATTTTAAGAAGCCCTAATTTAATTCAGGACTGCAAAAAGATATGATTTTAAGAATGATTCAAAATAAAGTAGAATGACATTTACTTTATTGCACATTCATTTATGTTCTTTCCAATCTCTTTCCAAGCATGCTGCTCCCATGGGAAATTTCCCAGATTGGTGGTGTCTCGGGTGCCTGCAGCAACCCCACCCAAAACAAATTAAGTTTTATAAATGCTACCAAATCTGAGTATGTTGAATCACTGCTCAGACTTGAACCACTGAAAATGTAGTTAATTTCTACACAAGCTACTTCATTTTCCTCAAGAATCAATACTGAATTCCTTGATCTGACATCCCACCTATTCAAGTGTTGTGGCAATATTTTCAGAGTATGTGCAGCACCAGATGATAGACTGTAACGAGATTTTAACACTCTGGCACATAAGAACAGATAAAGTGCTGATAGCATTGTTCATTTTCAAATACTGCCAGCGCTATAGCAACATTCTCAAGTTAAAAGGTTCATGAAGTGTGAGCCACTCTAAGTGCACTCAGTCTAGTCTTCACCACAGACATAATAATCATTCATACTTTTAATCTGAAACTTGCTAAGCACCAGAAATACGTTGTGATACGCCATTGGGATTGCCTTAACGCTTCAGTTTGACATGGTATGCTCTTCATCTCGAAAAGTGCCAGACACCTCAGATTCTCACTGATTTCACTGACTTGGAAAGAAAAAAATGCCCTTATCCTCTTAAGGTGCTTAGCTACTTCTCACAGGGTCACTTTCCAAACAATTGCGTTGGCATTAGACCATTCTGAAAAACAATTCTCCAAAGATTGGCTGTAATTTTAATGAAGCAGAGAATTTATCTGCCCCTGTAGCTCTTCCCATTTAGCAAACTTGTACAGTAATAGGCCAGAAATTTAGCATTTAAAAAAAAAAAGTAAGAGTAAGCAGACAACCTGTGTCTGAATCATCTCAAAAACTATATCACTTTCCCTTATCCTTTGGGTAAGGGTTTGAGACACATGAAAAGGCCACACAGTCAGCATGACATCTTTCAAAATTAGTTTGGGCAGAATAATCACCTTGCAAACCTGCCTAGCCTACTGCAAATCAACACATTTGTTTAAAATTCACTTAAAGAATAAATTAGAATATATTGAGGGGAGTGGTGCAGTTAGCTCTTCAGTTTTAGGCAGTGGCATAACTTCTGATATGCAGCGACTAGAAAGTCTGAACATTTTGGAAGACTATTTTCCTAAGCCACTATTTGCTGTGGGGTTCTTAATGTTTCACAGTGAACTTGGTGACAGTTTAGGTCTTTCTGAGCACACAGCTTCTGGGGCTGTATTAGAAAAATAAAAATAAAATAATAAAGCAACAACCCAAACATTATCCTAACAGATGGAGAGCTGCAGAATTGAAACCTGTAGGCAAAAAATATTTCACGCACTTCAGAATACATCAGGGTCCTCAATTATGCTGGGTTTTGGTATTTAGAGAGAAAAACAAGTGTGTTGGAACTAATAATAAGCAGACCTAAAATCACATTTGGATTAGATAAGTTCATTGCCAAGATGCAGAAACGCATGCTTTCTAAATTTCATTATTTTGCTTTTCCCCTCAGAGGGGCAGCTATTGTTTTAAGTGGAAACAAAGACTTGTGGAGTACTCCCCTATCCAGAGGAGAAAAGGAGCTTCTGAAGGCTGTAAGGAAGTTTTCTTTCCAGAAAATCTCTGGATTTATTTTTTCTCAGGAAAACAAGAATATTTGGGTGTTTGAGGGGACCTTTCTAACACAGTTCTCTAGTTAGGCAGTTAGCAAATTTTGTGACAATAATAAAGTTTAAAAGAAGAGAACCAGAGAAACAAACAAACAAACACTTCCTACTAATTAAAAGACATTACATTTTCTTTTTTACTCTGTGGCATGTGCGCACGCACACACACCGGCCCCCCCCCCCCCCCCCCCCCAGTCTTAGACTTTCAGTATTTATTGCTCTGAGACATTTTCAAAATATAAACAAGATTTCAAATTCAACACACACTTCAGACAGGTGGATTTGAATATACAGGGAAAATTCTTGGAATAACTCCACTGAAATCAGTGGAAATATCCCAGGAAAAAGCTATAGTCATAATTAAGCAAGAAATTTCTATGAAGCAAATGTTTGTGCGTGAGTTGTTTCATTGCTGTAGTAAACAAAAAATGAGCTCACTGTCAGTAGGACAAATAATCTTGATAAGATATAGATAACCAGTACTACCTTATATTATATTATGAGAGACAGTTCAAGAACTGAAAAAGAGTTCTCAAAGCAGACAATTAAGAGGGAACAGCTTTATATTCAGCTAAGAATTGCATTTTTTTCTTAACAGATCAACAGATAGGCTTTCATAAGTAACGATACATCAGAGGTGTTTGTCTAGGTAACCAGTTAAATTGTTGGAATTGCATTGAAGCCATAGACATGCATGACGAAGTTGCTGTAAGGCCCAAGGAACATGGATCGATGGACAGCAAACTTTACATATGTAAATAAATGTAATCCCTGTGCAGGAAAGCTCAGTCATCTTTTACAATTCTACCACTCAGAAAAGGCCACAGGATAAGCAAGCAAAAAACAAAGTTCAAAACCACCACCACCCAATCCCATAATGCAATAAAAGAGATATTTAAAGTGTTTCACATTACACTGATTGTCCCTTCCAGCTATAATTATAACACAGAAATTTTTACCAGTAGGAACAAAGATATCGTACCCTAACCATTTTCAATAAGCTATCACAACAACCAGTATTACAACTCACTTATGCAGTACTTCTCACTCAGGGATTCTAACATATTCTAGATCATGTTAATCTTACACCACTCCCTGGAAAAAAAGTTATTCCTACAAACAGTCAGAACAAAAGAGAAAAAGAGAAAAAAAAAAAAGGTAACGTACCTACCAAATCAAGGGAGCACCAATTTACTACATATTTTCTTAAGAACACAGTCTTATTTTGCCTTTGCTAATTAAAATGGCCATTCACAGAAAGGTTTTGTGAGAATACATACTTGTAATAAAGGCTACACTTACTTTGGGTTAGGCTACAGCATTGTTATAAAAGGACCTGAAAGGGGGGGAAAATAGCACTTTTCCATGCCCTCTGTATTTTTAATGCAATTTGTAAGACCTCCTGTAAATGATTTTTGTTCTGAGATTAGTTTCATAGAGAAACTTTAACAAAATATTAATAATGATGCATATTTCACAAAAGCAACAGATGTCCCTCCAATGGGGCAGCTTAGGTTTGAGCTCTCTGTCAAAGAATAATGCTCTGAAAATTACCTGTTCCCACCTCCTCACATTTCAGTCTGGTGGCTGTTATCTCAGGGTTCTCATTTGCCTTACTACTTGAAAAAAGGCATTCAAAAAACTGTTTGATACCTGAAACATGAGTTTAGAAAACCTTATTTAAAGGTATAGTTTGTTTGATGTTTTAGTTCATATCATTTCTGTAAGAAGAGATTTGTTTGATAGGCTTCTCTGAAGCATTATTTTAATTAGAGTTAAGGCCAAGTGATAACTAACAGCAAATTTTATATGGGTTATCAGGGTTTGAACAAAAAGCATCATACACTGGATTAATCTAAGGTGTGGGGTTTTTTTTAAGGAATAATGAATATTTAGATAAGTATGAGACAGAAATTTAAGATCTAGGTTCAATTTTTATTGACATTTTCAGAAATACTTGATTCTGAAGCCTGTTCTAGTTGTTTTTAAATAGTCTTACCAGAACTTTACAGTGCATTTTGAGGTGGATATTTCTTAAAACTTCAGCTGCTCACATTACTGAATAGAGTGGCTTACCATAAAGGCTGCCAAAACTGCATCTGATGCAAATAGATCATTCTAACTGCAAAGGTTCATCTTCTGACATCATCTTTTCATAAATGATAGACTGGTGCTCAGGAATACTTTTTCTGTCTTCTTGGATTTTATCCTGATGTCAAGATTGCCCATCAATTTCTTCCATACTTAAAGTTAGCCCCAGAGTAGCCATTGCATTCAAGAATCAAAAATAAAGCATCAGCATCTACCTCATTATATAGATAACATACACAATATAGTCAGCCACCTGTTTTTTATTCACAGCTCTTCCTATGAAAAGCCATCTCACAATACACTTTGGCTCCTAATTTTTATGTAGCAAAGCACCTTTCATAGAAAGCATTAATTGCATAATCAGTGAAAGTGATATTTCAGCTATGCAATCCATTGTTGTAACAAGCCAGTGGTGGTCCTCTTATTCATGCATTATCTAAGAAATAACTGATCACATTTTTTTAATGTGGAATGTTTTATCTTAATGTTAAATACAGAGGTCCCTGTGAGCATTAGGTACCTGAAAAGTTTTGGCATCATGATTATTTTCTATCGACATTGCTTGTCACTTTCTGTTCTTCCTAGAACATCCTTTACATTGCTTTGATGTTGCTGCATATACACATTATGAAAGCATGAAATATTAAATGACTTTAAATATTGTAATTTCTATCATAGCAAATAAAAAAGATTGTAAGACAAATAAGAATTGATAATAAAGAGAATTTAGTCTGCAACTGGATTCTTGGGCATAGTGATGACACAGATTTGACTATTAAATTAGGAGAGTCATATAGTTTTGCATCTGTGATTACATTCAGATGCTAAAAAATGGAGGCAGGGAGGAAAACAGTGGAAAAAAAAGAAAGGATTGAATATCTTGACATCTGCAGAGGGTAAGGAAGGATCTACAAAGACTTGTATTTTTGTCAGAAAAGAATTATTGCATGACAGCAGAACCTAAACTGCAAGGTAAGAACCCTTACATTTTTTGGTAAATGAGAACACAGTTGTGTCTGTTTCTGATACACAGAACCAGACTCTCCTGTCACCAAGTATTTTCTCTGAGCATATGTCAAGTGCTGCTGAAGGTATCAGCATAGCTGACTGAAAAAATCTGCTTTGAAAGAAAAGCATCAAGTGTCTCATTCTTTGAAAACAATATCACAACAAGGCTCCTACTTTTAACTCACAAAAAGATATGGCAACTTATGTAAGGCAGGGTAGGAAATGCACTACCTATGAAAGATACAAAATTAAAGGGAGGTTGTATTTTGAATCTCTTTTTGTCTTTTTGCAGAATACACATGTTCATGTTTATTCTGATGTTTCTTCACACAATTGTTTCTAATTGCTGGTAACTCAGAATTTTGAACTTGGCCAAAGCTTTTATTTTCCTGTTTACAGTTGTGCAAAAATGCTACAAAAATCACAAATTGAAATTATTTTAATTATTTTATCTTTACTTTTACTGATGAACTACACTATTATATTTTTTAAAAATGTTATCCAAGCCCCAGATCCCCTACTAGTGTTTTAACATACTCCAATCACAATCAGTTCAGTTGATCAATGAAAAGTTTATCTAATATACTCTAGTTCAGATAAAGACAAAGACTTTTGGGATACTGGGCACAAGGGACTCCAGAAGAATTGCATTTTAGGTCTGTGCAGCCAAACCCTGTTCCCAGTGCAGTATTCCCCATCTAGCCTTTGGCAAAATAACTCATGCACCTAAATTAACAGGAGAGTCTCCAAAGCTTTTCAAGGTACTCAGTGAAAAGAAACAGTAAGAGTCTGCCAGAAGGCAATTCACGGCAAGGGCCCAAATTAGATGCTCTAAATCATCCTTTGAGAAGCGATTCTTTCTCTGGTTATGTCTACAAAGAGAGACTTGGGATAGGAGCCCTTAGTTTGTCCTGGTTTCATGATGGGATGCAACAAAGCACACATCTTTTTTCCTTCCTAGTTATCCCAATGAATATGCTGAATTATTTCCTATTACTCTAGTAGAATAAACATGTAAATTAGGATATACACTAAAATAAATGGTTAAAAAGTGAATTTTATTAGTTCTACAAGCAGAATTATATTATGAATACACGAATCAAGATCCAGTGAAGTTTGCAATAGCACTTTTACATCCCTTTTGTACAAAATATTTATCATCGTTGAGAAGAAGGTCAAGACTAGAAAAAGACAATAGGGAGACAGCAATGCCATTAATTTGTTTAGTTTGCTTTGTTTTGTTATATTGAATACTAAGAGAAATCTTTCTCTTAGAAACATGGACTTACATTCATAGGTGACTCTTAGAATAATTTTGCATATCTAAAATTAATTCTAGCCTTTTCTGATAAAAGTTGTGCACTAATTTAGTCTCTGAACACCCTTTCAGTAAAAGGTCAACCTCCTTTTTTAAGTTCTCTGTTATCAATTTCACTCACATTGAGATATATATATTTTTAATACTTACTTCTGGTTATCTGAAACTGAACTCCAAAGAAAGTTGCAACTTTTTCAACATTTTACATGAGGTAAGAGCCTGATTTTTTAAGTCTCATTTTTCTCCACTGACAACCTAGGAAACCTGCAGAAAGCTCCATCAGCTCAGTCATCTTGGAAGAGAAATCTAGAGTTTACTTCACATTTACTAAGTAGGACATGACCATCCCCATCAAATATCTCATATTCAAGAATGCAATTCAGAACAATTCAGACAGATTCTGGTAGCTACATTCTAGTGCGAGCTATGTCCCAGAGAAGGACCTTGCTGCTTTTTTTTGATGGGATTGCTACATTTATATTTTATTGCTTTAAGCCTTGGGGGACAAGATGACAGATATCTTAAAAAAGAACAAAAATGGACTAATAGTCCTGAACTTGGGCTAGAATTACTCTGAAAAGAAGTTCACTGTAATTTTCTGTATGGATATTTTGTACAGAACTTTTCTGAATATTTTTCAACTTTGATATTGATCAAAGAATTTTAATGTTGGCTGTTTCAGTATGAAGAGTCTCATGGCTTAATGATGATCTCCAAGTGTTAAAATGCTTTAACTGAATCTTATCAACATAATTACATGAACTCTTTAAAACATTTAATCTGTAATTAAAGAACTATCTCAGGTACAAGGGCCATGATACATTTGCCTTGAGCTGTGTAAGACATCCATTCCAATTGAGGGATAAGGTTTGAGAAAATTTTTAGAGGAGAAGACATCTGATAATGCTGAAAAAAAGTCTTCAGCTATGTTTTGCAAGTACCTCTCAAACACTTTGCAGCTCAGTAACTTAATCAGGTAGAAATAAACACAACCTGTCGACATAATGATCATGAGCAAAAAGTTGTTTCAATTTTTCTTATTCTGGAATGGTCAAAATTGGATTCTGAACAGATTGTATAAGCCTATAGAGACCCATCAGTTTAGCCATTGTTTGCTAACTCTAAGAGTCTTTTGAATATTGTACATAATATCAAAGTCCATGAATCTGATTTAGTATTATTCAGGTTTACAGGAAATTAATAGGCTTTGAGTTCAAGCCTACAACCAAGGCACAAACTGTTTTTGAAAGTTAAGATCTAACCTTCCTTGTTAACAAGTCATACAGCTCCAAAACTATCAACAGTGATAACATTCTTGATAACAGGAAAGTTAGTGCTTTCCACAACATCATTGGTTATCGAGAATTACTTGCTTGTGAACAGAGGGTGCCTGACTATAAAGCTGTGAGATAACCATTGGAATTAGAAGTCAGAATAAGCAAAATATAGTGGTTGTGTCAGCAAAACATTGTTTTTGTTTAAGAAATATCTTATGTACGCCAAACTTAGAATGAAGTGTATGACACATTCCATTCTTTTCTCTCACAGCAATAACTAAAGTACATTTAGCAAAGTGGTAGAGCTGACTGGACAAATGACAAATAATAATGATGATGCCTGCTGAAAATCTATGAAACATGATGATTCTGGCTTTTATCCAGCATATATAAAAAGCTTGAAACATATTTCTTTGCTGAAGCAAGATGCTTCTGAGAACAAATATCAATAACTCTATTGAGACCTTTAGGTAACACCTCACATGTGAAATGGTAATTCCTCAGAAATGTATTTAGTAATGCACTTTGCTGTCTTAATAGAACTACTTTTGAGACCCAAACTTCTTAATAGGAATACTTTACAACAGAGGGCAATAATTAAACGAGACGTTGGGATACAGTAGGAGCCAAGAAATAGCACCACAGAGATGGTATAGTATATTGGTATAGTGTATGGTAAACCTGTATTTATTAGACATAACACAACTGCAGATTAGTAGGAGGTTTAAAAGAGGGAAGGAAGAAAAAGGAAAAAAGCCCTCAACTTTTGAAAGAGTCAAGCCAATCAAGAAAATGTATAGTTTTAAAAATTTAGAAGTTGACAGTAATTTTCTCAAGCACTCAGGCACATTGCCCTTTTATATCACTATGCTTTATGAATTATGAATTCTGGCTGACAAGAAAGCCTAAGGGTGACAACAGAGCTGTGGTGTCAGTAGTGCATTGTCATTTCATACTGTGCAAGTTCCTACTATACCTAGCTGGATTTTCTAAATTTAAATAAGGTTATTGACTGGCAAAGATTTCACTAAAAGGTCTGATGAAAATATATGGTCTGTTGGTAAGATATTAACCCCTATTAACTAGAAAAGGGTCAAATACGCTAAGATATAGGAATATTGTTTTTTGTCTACCATAGGTCTTCAAATACAGCTATATTGCCTCACCATAATTCACCTATTTTGACTCAGATAGTGAAGTAGAAAATCAGTTTTCCAGCATCTAGCAGAATGAAATTGAAGTAGAAAAGACAGATGTTCTGTGAGATTTTACATGGCTTATGTTGCCAAGGAAACAATTTCTTTTGGCTTTGTAAGGCTTGGTAATGGTGGCCCTGGCTGCAAATCGGGCAGTATAGAACAAGGAAGGCTATTTATCTAATGTAATTATATATGTACACACATACACACTGGTTGAGGAGGGAAAGATTTAGTAAAACTGAATTATGAAAACATTCAAGTTTGGAAAACATTCTGAATATCATTTGAGGAACGTATTGATAGAAGAGGCATTGGCACTGGCTTAAGTCAATCCTATTACTAGCTTTTAGACCCTACCTGAAGAGATGATGTTCAAATATGCAAAAAAAAAAAAAAGGTAAAATGTAAAGTAAAGAGCTCATTTGGGTCCCATTCCAGCCAAGTACTGAACTAGGTACTTAATATTTAAAGTGTAGACTCAAAAGATGGTGAAGAATACTTAGAATTTGTGGAATCTACCTCTTTTTTACCTTAGAACCTCCAACTAAGTCTGAATCTGAAAATCAGATCCATGATCTTATACATAATTTTAATACTTTAACAATATAACACAATGTAACATTCTTTGAGTTAAAATGGAAAGGGAAACTCCTAAGGATGGACTTTTGGACATAGGAGGAGGGTAAAGCCACCAAGACACTAAGTGGAAATTCACCAGCTGACTGAAAAATTGATAACTTGTCCTGGATCACAAAAGGAGAAAGGTTTGCTAGTGTTGATGGGGGTGGAATATGCACCAGGAATATCAAAGCAGCAAATTTGGTTCTATGTAGAAAATATAAATCCATTTTAATTAAGTGTCCAAATCTCATGATAAGTTAGGGCAAGGTGGGGTTAACAGCTAGCATACAAAATCTTCCATAAGTATTAAGTTCAGAAGCTGTAGTTAGAAATCAAGATGGTAAGAAATGAAGAGAGGAAAAAAGGAGGAGACTGAGTACAAATCTGAAAGGAAGAAATGGCAGTGAGTACAAGTCTGAAAGGAAAATGGCAGTCCTATAAAGGATAGTGCCTCTGCAGTAGGAAGGATTAACTGAAGTCTGGATCAATATCACAGACTTTACCTTCTTTAGAACAAAATCATATTCTACAAACACCAGATTTGTAGACGAAAAATGTCCTCTGTTTTATTTATTTGTGTCTCATGAAGATCATGTTGGTCATGCCAGAAAATAAAAAAATGAGAGAGGTTTAAAAACTTCATCTGTGTAATGTGGATTAGTGTATTTTCTGATTTTTCAGTTCTGTCACTGAGATTTAAATTTACCAAGGTGAAATAAGCATTTTCTGTAGAAATTTTGAGTATAGAAGACTTTATTTTCATTGAGAAAAGCAAGTTATTATCCAACATTTTCTACTAGACTTAAAGTCACTGATAAGCTATTTAACCTATTATTTTGAATTAGTGATTTCTCAGGTCTTTCTGTAAAGATGTGCCATCTAGAAGATGTTTAAGGGACATTGTTTCCTTCTCTTGTGAGGAAGTATCTAATCCTCACTGTGCCTGCAAAGCAATATTAATTGCTCTAAAATAAGATTTTTTTTAATTTTGATTTTTATTTGATTGCAAAACACTTAAGGTCTCTCAAAAAAATTACAAAAAGGCATGACTGTCATATAACATTTTCAGCTCAAAAATGGAGGAGTGCCAGTGAGTCAGAGAAAGCTACTATGCATTTCAACTGGTTTTAATTCTATATAAGATTCTCCATTAGTATAATGCAATATGTAACCTTGAAAGGAATTTGGTTTTGCAATGTTCAGGAAGTGTTCTTTTTTCCCTATAGCCAAAAGAAAACTTTGCTCTTTGGATCTTCTGCTGCTAAACTGGCTCTCTGCTAGCTCATCACTGGAATAACATAGGTAATAAGTCTGTGTTTCCTCTGTGGCCAAACATGAGACTGATGAGCAGATAAAGAACTACCTATTTGTACTACTTCCGAGGTGTGATGTTAAAAGGAAGCAAAATGGTAGCTGAAGATAATATGTAGTGTTGTTCAATAGCAATGCAATTTCAACATTGAAATGAGAGACAAATTGTGAAGGTCTGCACTTTTATTAACTGAAATACAGATTCATCTCTCTCAGCAGCTCCAGCCAATCAGACTTGAGGCAATATAGTTTCTTAAAGAAAAAAAATTACAAACCCAAACATTAATTTGGATATTAAGATTTTGGACACATCTTTGCCCAGTGTTAAAATGAAAGGTTTGCAGCGTTCTGGGAAAAAATGTTGAGCCTTGGAGGACAAGACTGATAGATTGTAAGTCAGTTTTATAAGACCAGCTGACTGATCTGAGTCTTGATCAAGTATTCAAAAGTGCTTTTATAAAATGAACCACTGTATCTCTACAATTATCATAAAATAATTCATGCTGGGCTTTTTTTCAAACTCAGACTCAAACAGAAAACAGGGAATATTTATACCTCCCTAAAAAAACTAATGAAAGAGTAAATAATCTACATAGGATTTTAAGGGGTATTTAAATTTAAAAAACCTTATAAAATCACATTTACTGTAATCACTATCTTGCTCCTCTCTGTAGTATGAAACAATAAGGAAAAAAAGCCCTCTAAATATTAAATAGTTCTCAATGATAATGTGCTTCTTAGCTAATAAATGTGTTTTATTACACTTTTTCCATCTGCCTAGTAATTATTTTGGCCCTTAAAATACCAGTAACACTAACATAATAAACCAATTAGACTTCAAGCATACAGTCTCTCTCCACAATAAAAGCTGCTTGAACCTACTACTTTTCTAAGTAAGCTTGCATGTAAATATTTAAAACATTCTTTTACTTTGGTGTTTTGTTTTTTTTTTTTTCATTTTATTACCTATAGCAAACCTTCATTACAATTGAGATAGCTTATATACCTGAGAGTTTTTTAGAATATGGTACATAACAGGAAAAAAATTCAGTTATCAAAAACCAGAGATTTAAACCAAGCTCTAAACTTCAACAGGCTCAAGTGAACACTTTTTTCTGGGGATCTATGTCAACCCAACACATTTCCCCACTCCTTGAATCAGAGACATTTATTTTCACCTGAAGTGGAAGAAAATGGTCTCCCTTAGACAGGAGCAAAGTTGCTTCTTTCTGTTTGCACCTTGTTAATTACTAGATGTGAAACTATTAGATCCTACAATTCAATAACCTGCCATCAGATCCGATTGTCTACTCTTTTGAAGAGTTCCTCTGGACTAAATAGGACTCTGCTAGACTAAAATACACGCTGAAGAAAAGGCTGAAGCACATAAATATATTTTCCAATACTAGCTTTGAAATAAGTCTGAATGTTTTCGTAGTCACAATTAATATCAGTAAACTTTAACATAACACAAAAACCATTTCAGTATTATGACTCAAACAGGTGTCCATCCATTTAAAATAAAAAAGAAAGAAAATAAAAGACACATGTCCAATAGAATTCAAACCACTACTTCCAAGAATTGGACAGGACATGAAGTAATATATCACTGGCTATCTGCAAGCAACATTTAAATTAAAACCACTAGGTGTCAGCATGTAAATATTCCTAAAGAGATTTATCTGCCAGAAAAAGTAATTGGCAATAAACAAATACACAAGATTGTAGGTGGTTGACCATGTTCTTAAAAAGGCATGTTAGAAAGCCATAAATTTATCAGGCTCACTGATAAGTATTAGAATGATTGAGAAATATTTTCCTACATTATAAATGAGTCTTGAATGGAACTTTTTGGGTTTTATAAAGTGTACTGGATATGCTAACTTAATCAGAAGTTTAGTAGTTTGACTTCAAAATAAATGCTTTCCCAACCAAAATGTTCTGATAACAGAAGGTGGCCTTGTTGTCATGAGACACTGTCTCACACAAATTCTTCATACTTGCATGTTTGCTGAGCCTTAGTCCTCATACTGCAATTCTCAGTAGAAATGAAGTTGTTCTCTAGTAGCTTTCTGTTGTCACTGAGACCCTAATGTGGGCCCCCAGCCATGATGATGTAGCCTACTGAGAGCACAAAAATGAGGGGCAAATTTAAGTCATTTATCTTACTAATGATCTGTTATTAAAGCAGAGCTAATAACTCAAAAGAGCAGAATGCTTGGGATGGGTAATAGTGCTTTAACAAGCACACTGAAATGACAGTGTACTTCAATCACTGTGGCCTGGTACTTCCATACCATAGTAATGCTTTTTCTTGGGATGCAAGGGGGAGTTTCTGTGTCTGACTGTAAGTATGTGACCAAAACTGGTTAGTAGTCCTGACTCATCCCTAGCTCTTTCATCTATTGACAGACTCCTGGCATGTCACCTCATGTAATTCACTTAAGGCTCTCTGTTATGTTATCGTTCTAATAAGTAGTGACATTTCCTTGAATTTACACAATACTGTTTATTGGATAAACCATAAATAGCTGATGAAAAACACTGATACCCCTCAGAGAATTCAGAAAGTATCTGAAGGTTTTTAATAACTATTTAACTATGATTAATGGAATATCTAAATGACACACTAGTATGAGAGTGATACAGATTTAATAGCCAAGCTTGTATAGAGTCATAAAGAATGTACACTGATGTTAAAAGCATGGGGTGTTTATTTTGTTTCTACTATTTTCTGCATAGCTGTCCAGACTGTGTGACTAAACATAGTGGAGACATTCTAAATAAAAACAGGGTGGTCTACGCTGAACTTTAGCATAAAGGTCTCCATTTTTGTCAAAGGATAGAGGATACTTTTAAGTAAGGAACAGCAAGGGGATTACTGCAAAAACAGATAAAATAGATCCAGTAAAAGTGTAGCTCATTAGTTTAATCAACAACCATGCATGGTAAGGACGTAAACTAGGCTATTCCTCAAAGCTGAAGTGGTAGAGAAAGAGCGTGTGGAAGTACATGCAGCTCTGGCAGATGAAGAACAAAACCAGAAAATAGCTAACATTTCTGGCAGCTTGAAATGGAAATCAGACAGAAACTCCCATCAGGTTTTCTATTATCCCGCATTTTGTCGGCATCTACCCATCACTGTTGTGCCCCTTACGTAATCTATCGTATATGTATACATGTGCATAGTAAATTCAGAAGTATGACAGAGAGGTATTTGGCCCTCTGTCCTCAAGAGATCAGGTTGTCCTGCTGTCCCCTGGCCCAAGAAGTAGTCCAGAAGAGTTGCTTTACAGAATGAAGTCATGTCAATAGCACTGATATTGCAGATCTGCAGAGAAACTTTTAAAAAGAGATTTCTAGTTGTCTGGTAATAAATTAGCTTTTTCATTCCTAAAATTGTCCTCATAATTCCCCACCCTTAGACACAAGCAAACAGGCAACATTTTTTTTCTTCCACAGGAGAAGCACTAACAAATAGGAACTGTAAAAGTATTTTCCTAAAGGAGGCTCTTGACCTTCTTTCTGCTTCTAAATTCTAATGCTACGCAATTGTCCTTATGTAAATGAATTTACAGTAATAAGTCAACAAATCAAACTTACGAAAGCACAGTGAGTGGCTCTGAAGAAATTTGTTGAGAGATCTGACCCAGGGACTGCTGACTTCTAAAGGCAGATGTTGGCACAGTTCATTATATATTTCAATGACGTATCAAGGGGGGGTAGTTTTCCTGTCTCACATCTTTCAGTATAGTGCCAAAATACATGACAGGATTTACAAGATTCTCCAGTTCTTTCAATGTAAAAGTAGAGAGCTCATGTAACATCCATCTTCAGAATGACAGCACCTGAAGAGCCATGAGGCTTGTAGAGTAAAACTGGCACAAAAATAAACTGAGATAGGTGAAATCTGGTGACCATGTTGGGGAAGAAGCTTAACAGTGGAGCATAAAACAATCTAACAATCTAAGAGAGATTATTCAGAGAAAAATATGCTAAAAGGACTTGCACTGTGACAGGACTGAAGTAATTTACACTAGGACAGGAATTTTGAAGGGCAGGTAAAGTAACATACCTAAAAAAGACTAAAACAACCACTCAGAACTAACATTTTATATTTAGGCTTCTTAACTTCTTAATTCTTTCCCATTCCCACTATGAAGCACTCACATAAACTCAGAGTTTATGGCTTTTCTGACAATAGCCTACTAGGAGGTCATTCAAGGCTAAATTCTTCAATCTTCCCAATGCAGCTGCTGGATCCTCCTCCATGGATTATTAGTTAATCTCTATTAGTTCAACACTCAGAGAAACAGTGATAAATCCCTCTAAGATTCCATGTCTTCCAGCTAGAAGTGACAAATCCTTGATAATATGACCTTTCATTTGTCCTCTCCCCTTTCCTTAAAGAAGCAATAGCCAGTCAATTGACTCTAGCAACTGTAGCTTAGTCCCCCAAACAGCCTACTAAACTGCTTCAGTCAACCAAGTTAACTTTCTCCTTCCCTCTGAGGATATCTCCTGGTGCATAAGGGAATATGGTGCAGTTGAGGTTACCTTGGTACAGCAGGAGGGAGACACACAAGAGCTCCACTCTTGATGGACCCACAGTTGCCTGAGGGGTAAGACAGCCAGGTTGGGAGGGTTTTTTAAAAACAATTCATATTTACCTCTGATGCTTTGTTGCTAATCATAATAAAGATGCTAGTTTTACAAAGGCTGTTGTTCCATTTCACTCATCACAAGATCCCTAGGGCAGGGAGGTGCCTGCACTCTGAGGCAGACCTGCAGGAGGAAGGCTGAGCAGACCCACAGGCAGAGACTCAGAGACCAGGTGCAGGGTGTGACAGGAGCTCAAACTGCTCCCAGAGATGAGAGTGGCAGCATGCCTGATGCCCCCAGCACGACGCTTTTCCATCCTAAACTTCTCCTCTTTTAATGTGGGAGTAGCACTGCAGTGCTTCTGGGCTTTTAACTGGACACTGTCTACACACTGATCGGCTATCAGCAGAAGTCCAGATTTGATTGCTTAAACTGTTGGCAGCTTCTGACTGAACTAATTGTCAAATTTTTATTGACTGACACACTTGTCCAGGGTGGGTACAAGTAAAGTATCGCAGCTGTCAGGGCCCTTGCTGGAATACTGCCAACAGCGCTCCCCCCAGCCCAGCCCAGCCAACCGGGGGCTACCAGAAGCAACAGGTGAGAGAGGCCTTCCACTGTGCTCAGGAGCTGCCTCACAGCCCTGAACCCTGGCCTGGCCACCAGCCCCGCTGTCCTGACCAGCCGCCCTGCCCACCCAACCTGCCTGGCCCTTGCCGTGTCGGTGCCTCACCTGGAAATTGCCAGTCTTTGGCCCCCTTGGACCCCAGCCCTGCCCCACTTGGCTCTTTGGGGCATGGTGAATCTGCGCCAGTCATCTGGGGAGGGGATTAGAGGGAAGGAGAAGGGAGGAGAGGCAGAGGACAGGGGTAGGAATGGGGTAGGGAGGGGAGGAAAGGGAGAGGAAGGGGAGGGCATGGACCTACAGGCCTGCAGGCACCCACCAGCCTGTGCTGACCCCTGACAAGAGATAGTAAGTTAGTATATCTAAAAGGAAAAGAATTGATCAGAGCAGCTGAAGTTAGTAATATTTTGCAGGATACATGCAAGATAAAACGGTGTCATCACTGATGTGTCATTCATTGCATGTCTTGTTTCCATCACTAAAACACAGGCTGCAGCATCTGTCTTTTCTTAGCAGTTTACCTGTGATCAGGGAAGATAAATGCATTTAAAGAAACTTGGTTTAATGAGGACATTATAAATGCAGGGCAACATACACCCTCCAGAAGCCTAGCAGGTCTGGAGGTAATTGCCTAGAAAGTTCAGGATGCAGGCACGTCTCTTCTCTCCCACCTGCTGAGCATCTCACTGCCTTTCTGTCACTTCTCGTCACTGCTCAGCTCCCCAGGCTGAGACGCAGGAGTGCAGGTAGTGCTGACTGAAGAAGGCGATCTCTTCTGCTAAGGGACGAGGGCTGCTGCTATCCCCTCTGGCCCCTATGGAAAACTCAGTCAAGAGAAGGAGATAGATGACAGCAGCTTGAATGAAGTACAATCTGAGCACGGCACTGATAGTATGAATGTGGTATTGAAACAATCAGGTGGGTCTGGCAGGGATATTTTTAGCTCCAAATATTTTGCAAGTTAACTCTTTACTTCAGAGCTTCACAGCCTGGAGTGTTTCTGTTTCTTAAATCCCAAGTAGCTTCACAGTGATAGAGGCATATCTTTTTTTATTATTATTTTTTAATCTCTATCAGCAGCTACAATACATACATACGTCTTGCATTGGTAATTACGTTTCCTTAGCATGGTGATAGTGCTTTACTAAAGGCTACACTTTAAGATTATTTAAGGGTTACTATTGTTTCACAGAGCTATTACCTCTTTATGCAGGAATAATTGATGTCTGAAATGTATTAGTCTAATTGTTCAACAGGTGCCCTTTTGCTTCTGAGTAGTGAGAACTCTGTTCTTTGCAGACTGGTCTGGACTGAGAAACCCCTAGACTGCCAGCCTCCTCAATTGTGCCATGACAGCGGTGACAAAAGATATACTTGGCATAAAAATACCTAGCATCTAAGTAGCTGTGGGCAGTAACCAGGTGTCCTGTGGGAGGAATTTGACTGAATTCTCCCACCAATAATCAGATGTAGTGCTGACCTTTAGGTGCAGTACAAGCCATATCCCTTACCTTATTTACTGGTCCACAGGGACTGAGAAGAGAACTGTTTGCTTTAGGCAATTGTTCTTTTCTTTCTGACAGATGTAAATGTCAAAGGATGTCTGGGTAGATTTGGATACCATTTAATGTCACTATTATTTTGGTGACTAACAAAAGCTGTTGGCACATCTATAAACATGATGCAGTAGCCCTCTAGAGGCTAATAGGAATGGGGAGACAATTGTATGAAAATGTCTTCACATTGACAGTTTTAGTTGGTGGGGCCTCCTGATTAAAAAAAAACAACCACAAAACAAAAAGCCTGATGCTATTGGCAAAGTAGCACTGACCCTATCTTCTGACAAGTTCAGAAACTACCTTGAGGGAATTCTAAAATTAGCTGCCTTTTATCCACCAATGCCCTAACCCAGGAGATCACGAGATCTGCACCTATGCTATGAGAACTGGCTTTTTCATTCAGAAGATGTGTGTGAGGTTAATAAATCTCCCTCTTGCTGGGATGCCGTGTGGTGGATGTGGTTCTTCCTCTAGCACACTTTATAAAATCAGTGCCCTTCTGTATTGTGAAGCCTCATGACAACAGCACAAGCCCTTTGGATCAAATGCTTGATAATTGTAATTTTCTCTTAGCAGGGTTGCAAGCAAACTGTCTGTCACAAGCAGTTGTTTTAGAATGCATAATGACACCTGCCTGCTATAGCCCACACTGCCTAAATAAGACATGATGGATGATTTTAATCTTGCATTTATTGTTATTAATATTATTGTTGTTGTTGTTGTTATACAGCGCTAAAGAGTGAAATATATTTTAAGTGTCTTTCTTGAGCCTTCTCTTGATATAGCTGAGACAGCCTACACCCGCTACTTCAAACTTTTTTACTCAATCCATTTCTGTTCTTCATTTAAGAAACTTATATAGATTTCTATCCTGAAAAGATGTCTCTAAGTATAACACTGTTGGAGTAATCACTTTTATGTCACTTGCTATCTGTTGGTTTGGATCTATGTCCCTCCTTCTCTCTCCTGTTTTACATGAATTTTAAGAATCTCAATACAGTATTTATATTTTACATTTACTGTTTTTACATTATACATAATGTGAGTACCTTCTAAATATGATGATCAATTATATATACAGCTACTTGGAGAGGAATAAGGTCATTTTCTAAAGGAAACTCAAAATGATACGAATTTAATAGCAATGAAATAAATGAAAAAAGTCTTAATCTGTGATTTCATCTTGGTAAAATACAGTTACCACTGAATTTTTGAAGCTCAGTTTCAAACCTGACGTAACAAGATGAGCAAGCAGCCCATAATCAATAAAATAAAGGGAGACAAGGAACAGGGAGATCCTTTCCCTCTTAATGCTCTTCAGAAAGGAGGAATACTTTCATTTCAAAGCTGGGTGCTTACTTACAGAGTTTTAACTTTGCAGGTTTATACACTACAGCAAAGGTATTCTGTAAAAAACACTTCTCCAAAACTCAAGATTCAAAGCAGGTTATGAGAAGATATTCAAAACCGTTATGTGTTTGTTGTGGTTTTTTTTTGTTTTTTTTTAAAGAAACAATCACTCAGGCAAGAGTATGTATGGAGGCTTAAGAAACAATTAGGAGGTAAATTGAAGGTGTATGTAATCACACTTGCTTTCTTCTAATATTCTTTCTAAGGAAATAGAGAAAAAACACAAAATAATTGTCAATAAAATGCCACTATTGACATAGAGTGACCACAGAGAAGAACCTGCAGTAATAAAGCATAGAAAAGAAATACTATGATACTGCTGTCATAATTAGGGATGATTGAAGAGAATAATACCTTTTCCCCAAGAACATTAGTTTAAATTTGAAAGTGAGCAGGAAGATCTGGATAGGCTGGAAGAGTGGTCCAGCAAGAACCTTATGAAGTTCAACAAGGACAAGTGTAAGGTATTGCACCTGGGAAAACATAATCCAGGAGTGCAGAACAGACTGGGATCCACCTGGATGGAGAGCAGCTCTGTGGAAAGGGACCTGGGGGTCCTGGTGGGCAGGAAGCTCAACATGAGCAAACAGTGTGCTGCTGCGGCCAAGAAGGCCAACAGGATGCTGGGTTGCATCAAAAAAGGGCATCACCAGAAAGAAGTCATTATCCCGCTCTACTCAGCACTTGTCAGGCCACACCTGGAGTGCTGTGTACAGTTCTGGTCCGCTGTATACAAAAAAGGATGTGGACAGGCTGGAAGGGGTCCAGAGAAGGGCCACCAAGATGATCAAAGGACTGGGAAGCCTGCCATATGAGGATAGGTTGAGAGAGTTGGGTTTGTTCAGCCTTGAGGAAAGGAGGCTCAGAGGGGATCTCATCACCATGTACCAGTACTTAAGGGGTAGCTACAAAGAAGATGGAGACTCCCTTTTTACATGGAGTCCCATGGAGAGGACAAGGGAGAATGGACACAAGTTGCTCTTGGGGAGATTCCGATTGGACATGAGAGGAAAATTTTTCACAGTGGGAACAGCCAACCATTGGAATAATCTCCCCAGGGAAGTGGTTGACTCGGCCACGTTGGACACCTTTAAGAGTCATCTGGACAGGGTGCTGGGCCGTCTTGTCTAGACTGTGCTCTTCCTAGAAAGGTTGGACTAGATGATCCCTGAGGTCCCTTCCAGCCTGTGATTCTGTGATTCTGTGAAAGGAAAAGTCATGTCACATTTGTAACATTTTTATGTTTGCTCTCCGTGAAACATCAAGCTTAGTTGGCTGAAATAGTGAATGTAAACCTACTCAAATATACCTAAGTATTTGATAAAAGCAAAATTCCACTATGCAATATGGTAGTGTTTCAACTATATTGGGTGACTGTACACATACAAAAAATATAAACAGTGCCTCACAATTTAAAAATCGATTCTCATGTGAAGGTCCACAAAACCCCAGCTTCTGGCACATGCCTCAGTAGATGAAGCCTTCTGATGACTATGCATTGCTCTTTTTATGGACCAGAATGTTCTTATTAAACAAGAATTTAATCAACAGTATGTGGAGCCACAGTGAGATGCTTTTGCACATGAGGCAGTCCCATACACATACCATGCAAGGCCTTTTTCTCCTCTGCTTCTGAGCAATATGCTACGGGCTTGCTACATCCTTCTTTGCTTTCTTACTTGTTTCCTTCCAGTTGACAACATGTATCATGCCCAGCGGTCACCCTCCACAACTATCAGAAGTCAGACCTATTTATCTTTACTTCCTGCTCCTCTTGTCTTCTCTTTGATATTTTTTTTATCCCAATTAGTTATAAGCTGAACCAAAGTAAATGATTCAAGTTAGCCAGAAATTATCCACTACAATTAGTTTTCCATCAGGAAATCCAGGTTTTAAGAAATTGAAACAGATAAATACTGGAATTTCCTCTAAGAATAAAATTCCTATATTTCATTTCCTTTTACCTAAGTTAAGAAAAAAAGACAAACCGATCAGTTCTGCCAAATATCTGTAAGAATGAAGTTAGTTTGCTTGTACATATATTATTTCTCTATCCTGCCTCCTGTTCCAGTAATTTGTGTCTCAGGAAGTTTCATCTCCATTTGCAAAGACTCCAGTGCAATATCATCCTCAACGCTGCATGGAATCTCTTGGACTTAATGTAGTATAAATGTTTATTTGTAATCAAAGAAACACTTTTGAAGCAAGCACGGAACAAATGATGTTTCTGTTCTGATTATCCCCCATGAAGTATTCACAGGGCACTCTAAAAAAGGGAAATATTTCCTAATAAAAATTAAGAAAAGAGGTTTGCGCTTTCACTCCAGGCAATTAAATGTAACATTTGCATGCATATAATTCCATGGGAAACAAAACCTAGGAAGTGGCTGTTTGAGTGCCTATTAATTAAAAAATCCAGCACTTCACTGGCTGTACTAGCTGGCCTTTTGTACAGTCTCTGTAGGTTAATAATTGAATTAAAGCGTGCACAAAATTATACCAATGAGGGACTGCTTAAAAAGAACCAATCTCTGTTCATAGTAATCATCTGATTATTTTTATTTCCATTAATAAAGATGTATAACTCAAGGGGGTAT
Source organism: Phalacrocorax carbo (assembly GCF_963921805.1). NCBI lineage: Eukaryota > Metazoa > Chordata > Aves > Suliformes > Phalacrocoracidae > Phalacrocorax > Phalacrocorax carbo. Next base: position 88,178,179 of record NC_087514.1, on the reverse strand, counting down.
ATGAATCCAGAATAAAAAATTCCAAATATCAGATCAAACACCCATCATGTACACACAGTGATGGTAGGATTGGGTAGCCTGCTCTTTGTGGTTTTTATTTAGTGATTGCTAGCCTAAAAAATGAACCAGAGCCAGAAACCATTATAAATATATAAAAAGTATTTACTCTGGGAAAAAATCTCCTGTAAAAGAAAATGGAAAATTGTCAAGGAAAATGCTTTCTATCTAAAGATAACTGCAGGTTGAGTAGCAGATGACAGTAAGTTCAGCTAAACCCTGTGAAACAACAGAGAGCAGAGCCAACAGTCCATTAGTGTAGCTAGATCAATATAAGGGAAAAGAAACATGGGCTTCATTTCACTCCAACACTCTTGAAGATGACCCGTTGAAGATTTATCAGTTTTATATAGGAGGATTTGCCCTCCTCCTCCTCTTTATTTTCTCAAAAATTGTACAAAGTGAAATATAGCAAAAAGGCTAGGGGGAAAAAAGAGTACAGTTTGAAGACACAAGGCCATTCTTGGTTCTGGTTTCTGTCAACAAAAGAAAACTAATGAAGGGCTGATTTGTAAAGCTATGGTTCAGTTTGTGGTTTTTTTTTTTCAAGTGTATATATTCACAGTATGACAAAGCTTTGTGCTTTTCGTAGTACTGCACTGCTCCTCCACTATGCTGCACATTTTGAACAGGTTGTTTTCTAGAAGTTCACCTACTGCTTAAACTTATTAGGCAGTATTTTACATTCATTTTACAGTTCATTTTGCTGTAGAATTAACCATACCACCTTTGATACAAAAAAACCTCAGTTTGGCTCATTGGATGAAATGAGAAGGGACTAATGGCGGAGTTAAAGTGAAAAGTACAAAAAAGAAGAGCAGGGAGAAAAATGGCAGGCAGAAAAGAGAGGTAGGATGAGAAAGTCATGATGGAAAGAGGTGGGTGCAGTGAAACAAACTGAATGCAAGATAAATGGAATGGCTAGAAGCAGCTTGAAAAAAAACCCAGGTGTTTGGCTGATGGAGATGTGGAGCTGGTCAGTATTATTTTTTAATCTACTGAAATTCTAATGATTCAATAAACTCTTGACCTCTGTTAGAGAATTCAAGCCTATTTCATATTTTATCTCACCATATATTTATCACTAAGCATATAATTCAAATAAGTAGGAGAATGACACTTGGGTACCTATAACAGAGAACTCAATGAACTCCAGAGATGTTTTGTATGAGCATCGTTTTTGTACTCTAACTTATATTTGGGGATGAAAACTCCAGACAAACAGCTAGTTACAGGCAGAAAGAACAAAGCATTAGCAGTTCTGGCATTCTTAGACATTTGATTCTCTTTCTATATCTGACCAAATCCTGATTTAGATTTGACAAAGTCTTCACCTCCCTTTCTTTTTCTTTTTTTTTTTTTCCTTTTGTCCCTTAGCTAAAAACCAGAAAGCCCAAACTAGACCAGAAAGAAGGCAATAGGTCAGATTTCTTCAAAAATTTCAGATAGATGTTATAGCTTTCAGAATGCAGATTCTGTTCCAGCTGTAAGTATATCCACAATAGTATGACATTCTTGAGTTTAAACAAACACTTGAGACCAAATTCAGATTTTACAGGGGCCACTAATGTTGAGTTCCTCTAGTAAAAAATAAATAAATACCATTACATAAAATTTTCTGGCTTTTTAAGCAAGCACATTTAACATAAGTTTGTTTGGTTGGTTTCTTTTTTTAATAATTGTAATAAAAGGCAAATACTCTGTGTGTCAACATAGTAAATGTTAAGGAACTCTCTACACAGCACACTGTTAAATAACACTTTTATACTCTTGTTCAGTTTCATTTCAACATTACAGCTGCCAATAATAGAAAATCAGTGCAGAATGTCTGAAAACCAAATCAAACTTGATTGATTTTTTTTTTTTTAATATTAGATCATATTTATTGTGTTCAGGTTTCCACTGTAAAAAAAGTACTGGAAGTTCTCAATAGTATTATAATAGGGTTGTGGTTTAGGAGTTCTTTAAATATTATACTAACAGGCTATGGATAAAACTGCCAACATATGCTGCAAAATAAAATGTATAGATACATAGATTTTGTGATAGTATTGAAAGATTCTGATTGCCAGAATAATTGTTGAAAAGGATTTTTTTTTTTACTAAATCAAAGCACTGACTCATTGTCTCTGTGTGATTATAGGAAGATGAAAAAAATCATGTTTGAACGAACTACCTTTCAAGTTACTGTAACCAGTGAGCTAAACCCTCCTGAAATAAGCTTTCAGGGACTATAAAACACATCAGTATCTCTGCCTCAGAAATTAAAACTAATTACAATGTCTCTAACCTCATTTTGAATCAGTTTGGATCATCATCACATTAATGGATGTAAATACCTTTGCTGTCTTTATGCTACAGAGACAAGAAATGATACTGCACATTTGGTTGTTTAGCATATATGCTCATGTCCGGTGGTGGCATACACATTCCCCAGCTATCCATGCTGTATGAATATAATGGAAAATGTGCTATCTATTATGACTCACTTCTGGAAGGAAAATACTACATACCTTGACCACTACACCTATACAAAAAGTAACATACTCCAATTATACATACAGATACACACAGGCATACTTGAACACATGCATTTCTTGAAGAGCATGTCCAAAGTCAAAGCTGTACCTTTTTTTGTGACTGGGCTGTTTCTCCAATCTGTGATTTTGTGTATATCTTATTCATTGTTTCCCCATTTTGCTGGGGAAAAATCCATACAAGAGCAGAAACCCCACACTAAAACTTATCTGCATACTTCTTTACGAGAGCTAGCATTTTCAAAGATGCCATAAAGATGCAAGTGCCCTGACCCTGTGTCAGTTAAAGGTGACTGAGTTTTCACCTCCTTTAAAAAGTTCTGCCAATCCCTCAATAAATTATATTTGCTGGACTGTGATAATTTCCTACATATACAGAAAATGGGGGGCTAGGGGACACCTACTGTTACTTTTTGTTCTTTAATTTTAATCTTGGCTACACTCAAACGCAATCGAAGCCTAATTATCAGGATTTTTTTTACTACTATTCAAATGTTCACCCTGCATTATCATGTCAGTGAAAAAACTGCTTTCTTAGAGCAACATGCCGCTTAAAAATATCCATATAATCTACAGACTGCAGCATTACTCTTCTTTATAGTTTCCTTGTCAAATTAGTGTGTAGACAACACAATTAAGAGGGGGAACTAGTTATTGTGTAACTATTATTGTCTTCTATGCTTGAAGTTCTTTTTTGACAATTCCTCAGTTATTATGTTTTATTTGTTATTTCTTGTCTTTCTTTTTCTTGGTGTCATTCCCCTGTGAGCAACATTTAGCAGGGTGCTCCAGTATTTAGCTTACCCCTGCCAACACCCCTGCACACACACACCCCAGCCCCCCCGATTAGGTCTGCGACACTCACAATTCTAAGTGGCATCTACCATCTACCCTACCTGAATAATTTTGAAAGGAATTTTAAGAGTTGTTAAAAAAAGGAGGCTATTTATGATATCAAACAGGGAGCATGTTAATTGAATTCAATCAGCCTAGCAAGGATAAAAAAACGCTATCAGGCTTATGGTACCATAAATGGTGCAAAGATTTAAGTTAATTTAGACTAACAGAGCTCAGAAGTTTTACTAATTAACATCTACAGGGACAGCAAACTGTGGCTGCAAAAGAGAGACTTGCCTTTCTATGTTCAGGGAGAAAAAAACATTTCAGCATGTTTCTAGGTATCATTAAACAACACATGACAACTTGCTAGCTATGCAGCAAACTAAGCAACAATAGTATGTTTCATAGAATCATAGAATCATTTAGGTTGTAAAAGACCCTTAAGATCATCAAGTCCAACCATTAACCTGCACTACAACACCCACCACTAACCCATGTGTCTAAGCGCTACATCTACACGTCTTTTATATACCTACAGGGATGGTGACTCAGCCACTTCTCTCTGGGCAGCCTGTTCCAATCCCTGACGATCCTTTAGGTGATGAAATTTTTCATAATATCCAAACTTGGGGCCATTTCCTCTTGTCCTATCGCTTCTTACCTGGGACAAGAGACCAACACCCACCTCACTACAACCTCCTTCAGGTAGTTGTAGGGAGTGAAAAGTTTCCTCTTCAGCCTATTTTTCTCCAGACTAAACAACCCCAGTTCCCTCAGCTGCTCCTCATAAGACTTGTTCTCCAGACCCTCCACCACCTTTGTTGCCCTTCTTTGGACACACCCCAGCACCTCAATATCTTTCTTGTACTGAGGGGCCCAAAACTGAACACAATATTCAAGGTGTGGCCTTACCAGCGCCGAGTACAGGGGCACAATCCCTTCCCTACTCCTGATGGTCACACTATTCCTGATACAAGCCAGGATGCTGTTGGCCTTTGTGGCCACCTGGGCACACTGCTGGCTCATTGATAAAGATATTAAACAAGACTGGGCCCAACACTGATCCCTGGGGAACCCCGCTCTTGACCGGCCACCAACTGGATTTAGCTCCATTAACCACCACTCTTTGGGCCTGGCCACCCAGCCAGTTTTTTACCCAGCAAAGAGTACCTCCGACCAAGCCATGAGCAGGTAGTTTCTCCAGGAGAATGAAATACTTCTCTCTGATTCTGGGTTCAGCAGTTTTTAGACATCGAAGAGCTGCATAAAATTGAATGTGGTAACGTGAAAGCATCTGCATGTTAGTATTTTAATTACATTAAATTGATTAGAAAGAAGTAAGCTCTTGATTAGGACCACATTAAGTTTTGTCTGTACAGCATGCAATCTACTTTGTAAGTGAATCTAACCTGTTAAAACATAAGATAATGATATGAAAACTAACTCAAACTTTGAAGCATGTGAGCAAAGGACCACTCAGCTATTTCACCCATTCGTTCAGTTTGGTGAAGAAAGGCAGTTCTCAGGTCTTTGAGAGAGAAAAAAAAATCCATCCACTCACAGCCAGGAGAAATAAAGCATTCCTTGCTACCATGATCACGAACTGGAGCTTTTTTCTATTCTTTCCATCTGTTCACCAAAACTGCTTCTGAAAAAATGTTCTTTTGACTAAAATAGATACCTAAGTTGTGACTTCAACACTTGCACAAATAATTTAATGAAACATACAATTCCATGTACAAAATATATATTATATATGAAAATTGGTGTTTTTTAGATAAACATAGCATTTCACAGATTCAATCAGAAATGATGCATTGTTCGATATTTAAAATACAGCACTTCAGCTAAAAACATATGCAAATCAGGTCTTAGAGGTGTGTCACACTTCAGTGAGCTTGGGCAAATAATTTATGCTTTGTATGTCTTAGTTTTTCAAACTATTAAACAACAGAATAAATGCATATATGCCTTGGAGGGATATTGTGAAGTTGTATTTTTTAATGTCTGCACAGGGTACCTTGTAAGGAAAAGAGCTAGAACAATGCAAGTTACATGACTGATTATTTCAGTATTTTCTTGTGAACCTCAGTTCAGTGCTTGGTCATTGCATTACTTCAGATTAATTAATCTGGTAATGATTTCAGAGAACTACTGCTATTTTTCAGTTTTAGTATTACCCAAGAATAGTCTGCCCAATATTCAAGACAATCACACTTCCCACAATGGATTTTTCATCTCAAAGTAGCCTTGATTTGACTGATGAATTACAATATCAGTAGGTTCCATTTAATTTGTGAGGCTAGTAAATGCAGACATTTGTGTACTAGCATCTTTCTAGACAGTCCAGGAAAGAAACTTTAGGACCAGTCTTCAAAATCTCAGAGTGGAAGCAACTCATATTATTTTTGTATTACGGTTTGTTATATAATGACAAGAATAATCTTTATCACTTTGTTCCTTACTTGGCATAAAATGACTTTTTGGACTGATCAAACACCTCAGGCTTTGCCTTAGTGTTTAATCAGTTGCAGCAGCTGTTCATAGCTTCAAATACTACAAAGCAATAGAGTTTAATTGCTTAATTAAACTCAAACCTCAGTTGTCTTATTAACAGGCAGGGGCCTGACTAGCTTTTAGATACTGAAAGACAATCAGAGAGGAAGCAAATGACATTGCTCTTCTCTCAAGGATGGTTGATCTAGGAGTGTTATGTAGACATTGAAAAGGAAAAGCCAAAAGCCTCTTCTGGGAAACAATCACGAGTCTCGTTTCCTATTTTTTTTTAACCTGAATTATTGATTTTATATGAACACAGCTACTGTACTTTTATAAAAGTTTTGTTATAAGCTGACCAGTACACGTAAGTTAATTGAAAAAGTTGAGGACAAATATTTGAACAGAGTACACTGCCTTGTTGAGCTTGATTTATCCTAGTCAAAGTTCTGACTACATGGGGCTTTTTTATTTTATTTTCTGCCTCCAGTATTCAGTGTCAGCAGTTCTAATAAGCAGGCACAAGTGCATCTTACCTGACAAGCTGCTCTCCAACTCCAGCATCCTTACATACATACAGAACACAGGGTTTATGCGTGATGGTCTTGGGTTTTCCCTGAAGCTTACCCAGCAATAGCTCCTGCGATTTTAGTTAGGATGTGCTGAAGTGGGGTTACAAGTTTAGCTAACAAGTTTGAAAAAAAAAACAATTTTTGTCCCATCTTGTACTAAAGTAAATCAACCATGATAAGAACTACTACCTTTATTTTGAGATTTGATAATTTTTTTCAAAGAAATTATTAAAAATGGAACCTCATCTCTATTACTTCTGGCTCTCCTTTATGAACTCTTTTGAAAAATAAAACAGTGTATTTGCAGAAATTCCCCCTTGTATTTAATATCCAAATCTAGTGATACTATTAGTATGATACATCAGATTCAGTTTCCGATTTTAATATTAGAAATATTTTGGCCTCTACTTATCACAATTAAACCATTATAATTTATGATAAAACTGATTATAGCATGGAGAAGGTATCCAAAGGGAAAGAAATCGCACTCATGAAGCATGACCTTCAACTAGATAAAACTGTATAGAATATGTATGTAGTGAATTTGTTAGCCAGCTTCTCAATTACCATAAATCAATATGATTTCCTTTATTTCAGTGGAGCATTGCCAAATTCAGTAAGGCTTTACCTTCAAGTGAGGATCTATCTGTCTGAAGCACTGGTGTTTTATCTATTATCATAGTACCTCATACTATGTCACATATTTTTCCATTGAACATGTTAAGTGGTAAAGTATCACTGTTTTTTTCATCAAGACATCTATATGTCTGAAAGTTCAGGCAGTCAGTTAATAGCATTCTCTAAAGCATGCAAATACCTTAATATCTTTAAATGTATGGTCTTAAATTATTGATCATACCTACAGAAGACATCTTTGACACAGAGAGAAAACTGGAAATACCTACAGAACTAATAAGGTGCAGAAAGACAACACTAAATTTTGAGCATGCTTTGGTTTTGTTTCAATATATTAAAATTTGTAGCTTTCGTGGAAAATATTTAACTTTTTTTTACTTCCTGTTAAATATCTGTGCATATAAATAGTACTTAAACACACAACGCATGGATAAATAATTGCAAATCATTCTTCCCATATCAATAGATTTTGATCTTGAGTGGCTTTCTTCTTATAAATATATGTCTTGCTTTCTAAAAGAGTCCTGAAAATAACAAAACTTTAGGTTTTTATACAAAACATTAATTTTTTATAATGAAACTGCCATCCATGAACAACTACCCTTACTGCTGTGCTTCACTTTGGTAAGAAAGGTAATCAGAATGCATCTGAAGTTTGAGTTGAAGGGGCCAGTAATTTGACATGAAAGCATGAAAAGCCTTCCCTGAAAACACAAAAATCTTAAACAAAGGACAATCTTCTGTGATTATCAGTGATCTATGTCAGTGTCTTGTGGGGGCTTGCCGGCAACTTATAAACCGGTAACTTCATATCACAAAGTTACAGATGGAATTTTCAGAAATATCTTTATCTTTTATTAATATTATAACTGTCTTTTTCCATCCCACTTTCTACAAGAAGTTCAGTTGCTTTGAGATAATCTGTGATAGTTTAATTTCAGGATGCTATTAGAGTTCCTTTTTAGCCTTAAAGGCATCAATAATTTAAAATATTTGTTTGTAAAGTGTATTACTTCTGAAAGACAGCAAAATATTTGACACATTTCACAAATATGGAATTGTTAGTGTAAACAGTTTCAGTTTACTACCTTACATTTTACAGAGTGAATGTAATAGACACCCATGAGTAGCAAACCACATACATATACACACTAGAATGACTGTCTCAGCATGGAAAGGTTTCTGCATGGATCTGAAATAAAAAGAAAGCTTAGCCAATACAACTTTTTTAAACAGAAGATAATTGCAACACCTCCCACACCCCAAATACGACAATCTGGAGCCATCTTTTCTATAATGACAGAAAATGACAGAGTAGAGCAATGTTGGATACCGTATTGAATACTTAATCCCTCCATTCAGACACAAAGTGCCACAAAATGTAGGTTCATAGACTGTGTTTCAGTGACACTCAAGGGGCTCTGTACGTGAGTAAGAAACAGTTCAAACCATATCCCGTGCTGTGCATGGGGGAAGTCCTGTAACTGTGGTCATTCCTCTGTTTAAGAAATTGAAAGTGTCCAAGAAAGCTGTTGCAGCAAAACACAGAGGCTTTTGGGACTGCCAAAACTGCACAATATAAGGAAGTTAAAGTAAACAAAAGCAAAACACACTTCTTATTTAATAGAGCTAGTAAGAACATGACTTCCATACTGTGATAATGTGGACATTCTGCAATCTATTTTCAGCCTGAATTGAGATGGCAGTGGAGTTCACAACTGAAATAAGAATCCAGCCAGAAACACTAAAATATCTATAAATGCACTTCAGAACTACAGAATACAGTTAGGCATGCATACCTTTTTAGCTAGTATTATGTAGAAGTTAGAGCAACATAGGAAGGATGACATAGTAGCTTCTGTTTCAGTATGGGGAATACACGAAACAGCTGAAATCCAACTAAGAAGCTTTTTTTTTTTTTTTTTTTCACTGAAAGGGTTTTTGTTAACAACTTTTGACCAGGTTTATTGATTACTCTTTGGCATTGGGAAGCTAAGACTGAGGATTGTATATGGAGCCAGACTGCATTATGTTCTTGGCAGATCTACTGGAGCTATGATGGCAGGGAAAACAGATGGACTGCTGGCAGCTGGAGTTACAATGAGTTGTAGGATTTACATGAATGCTTCTCTTCAATATCCAAAAGCCATTTTTTCCCCTCTTGTGAGGTAATGGAAAATTCCTCCATTCCAAATGCTCCAAAACCAGACAATATCAGAAGATACAGAAAATTTCATAGAAAGACGCCCCCTTGCCCCGACTGTGCACCTGTGACAACCTGGCTCTACTTAGAGTGAGTCTTGATCTTATTCAATCTGTCTGTCTAGTGAAAAGAAAATGTGGTCAGCAATTTGATCTGACCTTCTAAACCAGTTTAGAAGGAAATAGCTTGATATTCAACACTCACATTAAAGTAGTATGAAGGTGAGCTGCTGTTCCTATTGAAATCACAGAAATTTTGGGAGCTTAAAGCATCTTCAAAAATATGGTGATTTTTATGGATGTCTGAACAACAGACCTCTGTGACTAACTTTAAACACTCCTTTTTGGAAATTTTTACAGAACCAGTCCGTAATTTCTCTAAATAAAACATTCAGAACCTCTTCAAGCATTTGTAGTTGTTCAAAAATACAAGTATGACATTAGCCAGGAGACCTTGCAAAAAAAATTTTGAAAGCACTGAATAGGATTTTTTCTTAATCTATGCAACTCCTACTGTATTTTTGACTGTCTTTACACAGTTAAAACCTTCCATGATGGTTGATGCCCAGAAACATATGGCAAATTTAATTCCAGAGTGAAATTTACATAGACTTTTACTAGCATAATTATTTAAACAGGCTCCCTACCACACCTTTAGTTATACTGGTACTATGACAAATACAATATCAAAAGGTTTATTAAAAGTAATAAAAAGTTAGTATAGGAAAATATACTAGAAGAGGTGGACAGGATCTGTAATTGCCAAACTTCCCTTTTAAGGGAACCCTTTTCTCTTTAATTTCATGGATGACTGGAATTTTCAGTCTGAAAATATATCCAATGCTCCATGAAATTTACTTGTCTATAAAACGTCCACTCCTGTTAACATGAACAAATAGATCTTCACTATACTTGGTTACATATAATTAAACAAGGAGTAATTTTGGTCTGATCAAAATCTTATGCTTTGACCTCCAAAGGAGAAAACATGTAATGCTGCCTTTTTAGCAAGGAAAAATGCAAAATTTTATGCAATAGCCTTTCTTTGACACTTTAGTGGTTTTTTTTCCTTTTTCCTTTCTCATGATATGCTTTAGCAATAACCCAGAAAAGTAGAAGCCCTGTAGACATCTAACAAAATATATTGAGCCAGAAGCCGGATGCTATTCTTTGCTAATATCACTGTACAAATTTAACCAAGAACTTAACTTAATGAGGGCAATGCATCCAATAAATTTTAGTTGGAGAGAGAATCAAATCTCCATTCTAGAAACCTACTAATGAGAGCTATCAAAACACCTTTAAAACTTCTTTCGTCAAACAAGTGAGATTAGTTTTATCTTTTTGTGAGGCTGTCACAACTACAGGGGTAGGCAGACAGTTTTCATAAAACAAGCCATCTAGACTCAGAGAGCTAGAACCTTTCACAAATACATTTCACCTATGCTTTGGAGGGTGAAAGAAGTGAAACTTAAGTCAGAGGAAGAATTCTGTTTCTTTAAGCTGGAAATCTATGCAGTCTGCTGGTCCATCAATGCAAGCATGGGGTCCCCAATTCTGCCTTGACTTTTGAACTTCTCACTTAGTTCCCCTGTGTATTTTATTGAATCCTGTAGGGGGGAAGGGGGCTAGGATTCTCAGGCAGATAAGAGAAAGACATCTTTTTTTTTCCAAGAGTTTTACTGTCTGATGTTCTACACCAGGTGAAAGCTGTCAACTTTCAAGTTACACACACATGAACAAATTACCTTAGACTAACACGTATTATGGTTAGCATTAACACATGTTAGAGTTTCTGGAGTAAATGCCCACAGGGGTACTTTTGTCACATGGTGACAAATAAAATTAGTGTGTTGACCTCTTTTGCACTGAGAATCTAAAAATGCCCCCACTAGTATGCCGCATGTTGTGTTCATATTGGTGGCCCAACAAAGGTACTGTTGGATAAAGAATAGAGTAAGCTCTGAGAAAAGAACATAAGCCCTTCTTGATATGAAAACTAAAATGTTACCTATATGCCTAATTTTAAGTAGAACTTGCCCAAAGTAAAATCAATACTGCTACATGCTACTAAGTACAGACTTAAACTTGTGTAGGACAAAAGACTGGGAAGTTCTTGGGTCACCAGGTGTCTCTTTGTTGTGCATATGTGCAGAACACCTAGCAAAATTCAACTGCAGGGTTTCTTTTTACACAAAATCACATTATGTAGCACTGTTCAAGCATCATGAATGATGACCTAAAGAAGGTAGACAGGTAATGGTGATTAAACAAGCTACCGTATTTTAGTTTGGGATGGGGGACAGCATGCACAGCTTTCCACACAGGCAAGTGAAAAATATTGGAGTAAACTTTGCAAAGTTGTAGTCCTGGAAACACAATCCCAATTTGAAAGAGGCAAAGTTTTGGATTTGTTTTTTTTGTTGGGTTTTGTTTTTGTTTTTGTTTTTTTCAAATAAAGAATGCTGTTGCTTGCAATATTTTTTCTACTTTGGAAAGTTTAATTAGAAACAAGCAAACTTTTAGAAGCAGAAATTTTTCTTCGTTACCCAGACAAGGACATCCTTGTCCTCATTAAAACCTGTTCTGTATTTTCAAAGAAGCTTGCCTGTGCTTTATTTTTGCCTGTAATTTTCATCCCAACTACTTCAGTGGTGGCACTCCTATTGTTACGGTATACATTCTTTCATGTACTCTATTAGAAGCATAGTGATAGCAAAAGTCTAAGCAACAGCCACATAGAACAAGGGGTTATAATTAGTCCCACAAAACACAATAAGAAATATAATGGTTTGTGTCTTTGCAAGTATATGTATAGAACAAAATTCTAATGCCTCTAGCCAAGAGAGTTTTGAATCTGTATAAAATATTTAAATAGTCACCCTTTCCCTGCTGTGAAAATTCCTCATTACTGATCTGATTAAAATACCTACCATAAGATAAATATTTCAGCTCAGCTGTTTTACTTCATAAGCCAGTAACAATAAGTTAACCAATATAAAAATCGTGGTGCATGTATTTTGCCCATATAATCCTGTTTTCCTTCTTTCTTTGCACTTCATATATTGGCAGTATTGTCTGGCTTGACAGAACCAGGACAGAGAGTTCCTGAGGTAAAGCTGTACAGCAAATAGTCACCGACACATGCACATTAGAGTACGTTGATTACTATATGCTCTTTGCAAAATAAACAATATGTATTGTTCCATGCTTAGTTTTTTCCTCTTAACCTTTTTTTATATGTACTGAAGCAGTTTGGCAGCAAAAATTACTGAATACACCATTATTGACATTATAATCAACTTTCTGGTCACTGGCCCATGTTTTTTGCATGGTTATGCTCTACTGCTCTTTTTCATTTACTTCATACTCTGGAATGAAAAACTTCAGAAGAGTGACTTCTTCATACACATGAACTCTTAACCAGTCCTTTTCCATCCCTAGGGAAACATTCTTGTTATTAGTACACCTTTTTCTCAAAACTACAATTTCAATTAGATGGTATTTTTCTCTTCCGGCCCCTCCCTTGCATCTTATTTTACAGCTGGGCTGGGAAGGCTAAATCCAGGATGATATCAAGCTAACTCAGTGGCTGGTGAATCTTTTCCTTAGGAATGACTAAATAGGGTTTTTAATGTAACTTACCTAGGGGCACATGTTAATGCACCTCTTTAATGTTCACACGCTTTTTTGCTAATCTTATATTGAAAGCTATAGGCCATGGGGAATGAAGTAACACTGCCATATTTACCCACTTATCCCTAATTCAAGCTGATGGTATTTTATCGCACCATTTAACCCATCAGTATTTACATGACCACAGTTGTAAGAGAAAAGGGTTTAAAATATATAATAGAAGTATTTTCTGTCATTGCCCTTCTACTGAAAAGTGAGATGTTGATACTCTATTTAAGAGATGTTACACACATTCAGTTCCAGCCCTAAGACAACTATATGGAAAAACAGGTTGAAACTACTCCATACAACAGCTCTGAAGTAGCTGATGGGGAGAACAAATGGCATTTGTATGTTGAGAACTACCCACAAGAAACCATAAGAAACTTCCAAAAGAAACACAAAAACGAAAAAAAGATCAGTTTTGAATAGTAAGAGTTCTGTAACTTACTGAACTCTACCTGAGCGATTTCCAATACTTTTCTGTCCTCTTTTGAAGTTCTACAGAAAGCATGTATTATCATTGCCTTGTAGCTTCTTTCCTTTCAGCACCCTTTACCTTTAGATGTGTTACCATTTAAATGTAGATAGGCAGAAGGTGTAAGGTTGATTACTACTGAGAAAACTACTGGCATATCTGAAGAAAAAGATTACTTTAGTCTGTTAACAGTTTCAGAATTTCATGTATTCTCATGCATCGTACAGGAGCAAAGTGTGCCACAAAAGGCAGAAACAGCACTGAAGACACAAGCAGGAGCAAATTGGTCCTTCTTTGCATCAACAGGTGCCAATGCCTGAATGCGAATAACTTGTTTAATTCAAGAGCATTACAAACAGAATGGAGATCACCTTAACTTTGGCAGGAAAAATCCTTTCAATTTTAGAAATAACAGGAAAAAATTGAACCAAGCCAAACCATCCAACCAAAAATCCCACTCTTGAACCTGATTTGAAGGAAACTTTCATGGTTCTCAGCAATTTTGATTGGAATTTAGATATTTATAAATATCTTCAGAATCATGACCTTAGGTATCACTCCATCCGTCATTTGCAAAATGGAAAACCCAGCACATTCTTTCTTCAGGTGCGGTCAGATAACAATACTGTCAAGGGGCCACAAGGCTGGCATCTCCCTGGGGCCAGGCACCAGGAACATCAGGGGCTTCCTGCATTGGGCAGAGCAGGGCCTGGCAGCCGGGGCCTGTCCTGTTTATTCATTTTATCTTGAGAAAATTGATTCTGTGAGGAGAGCTCAGAATATAAGCCACTTCTTTTTGCCTATATCTGAAGTGTAGTACTATTCAATAACAACAATTATGAACTTTAATATCAAGACTTTGTATTTCACTTCAGGGAGCTCTCTGTGGCCTTCACAGGGACATATTAGAGGTAAAGGAAATAGTCTGCAGTCTATTTATAAATTACATACAGATAAGAAAAGGATATCAAGGAGTATGTGAAAGAAATACAGAGGAGGTGGAAAAGTAGTAAACATGAAAATAATACAGGGAAAAAAGGGAGCTTAGTGAAACTGTTGGCAGCAAAAGCAGAACACAGAGAAAATAAATGAAAAAGTAGAGTTCTTCCATAAAAATAAGCTATTGTAACTTCACATTTATTCTCATTTTCTTCGCTGAAAATAAAGTACTTTATACTAAATATGAATGGTGTTAAATTCAGCCATCCATAATGCTGAAAGGTTTATACAGAAAACACATTGTAGATTATTTAATTAAAGTTTGGCAGAATGGCTGGATATGAGCTTAAGTAAATGCATTCTTTTACCTTACTGTATTATCTAGAAGCATCCTTAAAGTTTATAAGCTCATGTAACTCTATTGATACAGTGGAACTGTGCTAATTTTCACCAATGGAGAGAAAAAAGAACTGGACAAAAGCCATTTTGGTACTCTACATTCTGTTGCTAATTAAGTAAAAACTTCAAAACTTCTCAACACTTGTATGGCCTAGCTGAATGCTGCTGCTATGGCTCTGCTTTGTATCTATGGAAACATTTCCAAGCTTCCCAACACCTCCTACACAGGAATCCTGGGAGATTCAGAGTGAAGTAGATTTTCCGTGAAGTGAGACCTAAGGATAATTCAAAAAACTAAAACAATCTTATCATGCACCATGCTAAGATTTTACATTTAATTGGTCAAAAATACAATACATTGTAGTCAACACCCTTCTAAAGCAAAAAAAAAAAAAAATCTAATTAATGACCAAGAGCTCAGATGCTGCTTTCATTAAATGTCTAACTGCAGAAAAAGTGGAAATGCTGCTGACTCTTTGGACATTTATTAGAAAGACAAGACTTGACAAGTTTTCACTGATTGCTTGTTTAAAAATAGCTCCTTTTGTCACTAAAACTTCCATAGTGTAGATATAATAACAAGTCAGGTCTAGCACAGAACATTAGAAAAAATATTATCCACCAATTCATGAAGATTTAACTTTTCTCATATTAGTATCAACTTTAAAATAGTCAACATTCTCTAACTCTTTACTTGTCTATTAATCAGAAATAAGTTGATAGAATCCTTTTGGAAGAAAATTGCTATGATGTTGGTAGGACTTACTCCTGCAAAACAAAAAAAGAAATATTCACCTACTCAAGTCATAAGCCCTATGGAAGCATTGATCTCCTTTATAGGAAACTAAATGCCAAAAAGAAGTGTACAGAAGGTGGTGTTGGGAAGTAGCTTCCAAGAAGGAATGAAGAAGCACTGTCGAGCCACACAGGGATAAAATTAGGATAGGAAGGACAACAAAATTGTCTTCTATGAACACACCAGCAACAGAAGAAGCCCCAGGAAAAAATGTCATCCTTCTACTAAATGGGGTGGCAGACCTTGTGAAAAAAAAGCAATAGGAAAGACTGAGATATACGGTATATTTTTTTGCCTTGTTTTGTGTCTAGTAGCAGAGTAAAGAAAGATCAAGTTAGAGAGCACTAAGGCAAACTGGACATAGACACGTCTCAGGGATGCATCTAAGAATGGTCAGCGAGCTGGCTGATGTCTTTACAAGGCCACTTTATTATCTTTGCAATGTTGTGGTGACTGACTGATGGGGTGTCTGATGCCTAAAAGAAAGCAGGTGTTATGCTTATCTCTGAATGTGACAAGGTAGTACCTAGTAAATTACAGGATTGTCAGTTTCACCACAGCCCTCAAAATTATGGATGCCTTTTCTATAATAACCATTTGGAAGCATTTTTCTCTCTCTTTCTCAATAAGAGTGGGAAAGTAAATGACTTTCTTGGATTTATAAAGCTGTATTTTACATGGCTAAAATTAAATAAGATTTTTTATATCATTCAAATTTTCCACAAAGTCCAGGCTATATTTTTTTTGAAAATTAAGTGAGCAAATTCCTGTCTGATAAGACTAATAAAATACAGAAAATATATATCTATAGATGTGTGAGCTAAGAATAGATTCCTATTCTTTTATTAAAGTTAAAAACAATCCCAGAAGATTGTTTTTTATCAAAACGGTCATTGCTAGTAATCTCACTGCCCCTGTGATTCTATCAGTTCATCTGACAAACGCCAGAAGCCATTCTGCTCAAATATTATTCCTTCCTGGGTGGGAAAATACAAGATTATTCTTTTCTATTTACCTCTGGCAAATTCATACTATCCACCATGTTCACCAAAGCAATAATCAGTGATAGTCTCAATTCAGATAACAACATTAGGAAACTTGACTGGCAAAACCAGGAAGGAAAGGAAATGCTATAACTGAGAACGTAAATTCTCTTTAAGTCTTTGTTGCTGCTTCCTGTTTGCTTGCTTTAGGGCAGGTTCTATGCCATGGCCTTATTTAGCTCTTCTGAACGGTTCTCTGAATGCCCTTAAATATGGATGGGTCTCACCACTGAGCAAGCACCTTGATTTTGTAGGAATTCAGGCTGAATTTGATCTGAAGAACTTGGAGAAAAGTGGAGTAATAGGAGAGGTTGAATACTGACAAATAAGGTGATACTTCACAAAAGGTAAATATTGGTTGATAAAACAAAACAAACAAACAAACAAGACTTTTATCTAAAATAGTTTTATTTTAAGTCATCTAAGAGATTTCTTCTTTTGCTGGGCACTTCTGTTTTGAGCTAAGTAGTCTTGAAGAAGTTAAGGGGGATAGTCCACCGCCAGTTTATAATCCTAGAATCATACAATCATAGAATGGTTTAGGTTGGAAGATGCCTTTAGAGGTCATCTAGTCCAACCCGCCTGCAGTGAGCAGGAACAGCTTCAACTAGATCAGGTTGCTCAGAGCCTCGTCCAACCTGACCCTCAATGTTTCTAGGGATGTGGCATCTCCCACCTCCCTGGGCTACCTGTTCCAGTGCTTCACCACCCTCATTGTAAAAATTTTTTTTCCTTATATCCAGTCTAAATCTACTCTCCTTTAGTTTAAAACCATTACTCCTTGTCCTGTCGCAACAGGCCTTGCTAAAAAGGTTGCCCCCATCCTTCCTATAGCTTCCCTTTAAGTACTGAAAGGCCGCAATAAGGTCTCCCCGCAGCCTTCTCTTCTCCAGGCTGAGTAATAGCTACCTGAGCATAAATATGCATTGTTCTGCTAGACATAATCTAAAACCCCTTCCTTGCTGAATCCTCACCTCTATCATAGAATATAAGACTTTAGGTAGAATATGTGGAAAAAACATATGAACCCTATAGATTATATCTGGCAAAGGTATATGTAGGTTGTATATAACTGTCAGAATTTCATATGTAGAAAAGTTTGTCTATATAAGTCTTCTCCAAATAATTCAAGAAACAAAATTCGATTTTTGCATAAATTTGAAATAACTGCAAAACAGGTTTTCTTATTGATTCCATGGTTTAAATAGAAATTATTGTACTTACTATGCACAAAATAAGTTTATGTGTACAGAATGTGGTATATAGTTACAGATTTTCTGGGCTCTATGTCATATATACCACAAGTTCCTGCCAGTACAAATGAACCACTTTACAGTTACGTAGTCTATTATTTTACTGGGTGAGGTTTAAGGTTATTGAGAATTGAGAACTGAACTGTATAGACAGCGATTGGATCAAAACTCAAGGTATGTTACTGTTCTTAAAACCAGAGGTTACTCAGTGGAGACCTCATTAAAGACCAACACTCATCAGGTATTTTGGAACATTGAACATTAATTCAGATATATCACTAAAATATGGGCAACAGGGAATAATCATAATTGGGAGGGAAATCTGCTTTGCCTTTTTGCTCTCTAATTTCTCTTAATCTATGACCACAGTGCAGGTGCTTCACAATTCTTCCACTACAAAATGTGATTGAGAAGCACGTGAGTTTACACCACTCCTTCCTAAAATGGTTGCATGCAGCCAGGTTGTTCTTCATGTGCACCTGAACTACAGAGAGGACCAGTCACAGGTGGGGAAAAAGGGCAGAGGAAAGAATAAACTTACTAGTATTATTTTAATGCATTCTACTGCCTTTTTGTGCTCATGATAGCTAGAAACTCTTGCTCCTTTCTTGTATTAAGGGATAGGCGATCTTTTCAACCTATTACCTTGCTAGAGGTTTTATGAGGTATGCATGCTTTCTTTCCAAGGCATCTCTAATGGACAGGTGTGAAACAGCATTTCGAGACAGAACAAAATACCCTAATAGTAATAGCAACAGGCAGGAAAATGAACTGTACAATTACACACTAGTTAAGAAAAATTCTGCTTGGATATTACGAGAAGTTTAAATAAAACATGAAATATTTTCAGTTAGTTGCATGTTTTCTTAAGCCTTCAACAGAGACAAAATTACTTTCTAATTTTTCATACCTTTTATATAGAGCTGTAGCTGCAGTGTACATGCTATTTCTTGCTGCAAAATGAGAAGGAAATAAAAGGTTCTCTTGTTACTTTTCCAGTCTCTGTACATTCCATCTGTTTACCCCAGGGCTGAATTTGGCCTGTATCTCATCAAATGATCCATATCAAATATAATGATCTTTTGACAGTATCAGATTGTCACTTTAATTTTGTGCCTGTTTTTTTCTGATTATTTTTCCCTTCCTCCCTCAGCTTTATATATTGATGGTGCAAGATCATCTTGTCAATGTAATTTTCAGTTTCTAGTACATCTGACTGAGTAATAGTAATTCAAAAACAATTCAAATAACATCTTCAAATATCTTTTTGTTTCTCATAGACAAGAGATTTTTAAAAATATTAACAGTATATGAACCTCTGGAAAACATATGACTAACATAATAACCAAAATTATTTAGGACTATTTTGTTCCATGTGCAGGTTCAGGGAAAGCATGGATCCAAATCTAAGTAGGGGAAATAATATGTAGAACTGCCTGAAGAACTCACTACAGAAAATGGAAGTTCTGACTCCACTTCCTACTGTCCCATCTCGTCCTGCACAGAGTAAGGAGTTGCCAGCTAGCTGGTCTGCTTTTGAGCACCATATGCATTATAATAGAATTTACCAATGGCTTTAGCCTGGCATGTTCATAACATGAATGTAACTACATCCAATCTCTTTATTATTTGATCAGTGTCTTTGAACAATTAAAGAGAGATTTTTTGTATGTAGGAATGGCTATTTCATTAAATTCCATTTTGGAATAAATGGATTAATTCCAGTTTTTGGAGTTATGGGTTCCTATAACCATATGCATAAAGATATTACACAGTATGGCTCCTGTGACAGAAGTGACTCATATTCTCTTAGGACACCAATATTCTGTGCTCATAAGGATTTCAGAATCAACTTTCCTCCTGCACAGACAAACAGCTTCTTCATCACCATTACCTTATAGTTGGGGAGTAGGATTTTAATTGGAGTCATCACTCTTCAAAATTCAAAAGGAATCTATGATTACCCACCAGTAATAAACATTTCACACTAAACCTTTGCTTTTACCTCTGTTAGGGGACCTGAATTTCACCCATTTAGAAAACTGACCTGTCTTGTTTGTCATGTTATTACATTGGTTTTGACCTAGGGTCACCACATACAAATTTCAGTGGCTTCTTTCAGGATCAGTGTATTCTGCAATAAAAAGGTTTAGGTACATGCTTAGTAAAGACCCTGGATGAGAAGGTTCAAGTCCCTGAAAAATAAGGAGGGAAAATAGTGAAAGAAAATGGCAAAGATAGGAATAAGTCATTGCTGAAGCTGTGCACCTGGGAAGAGTTGGTTGTCTAAGCCTTTGCCTTACAGGAAAGCTGGCACTACAGATGTAGGAGGTGACAGAAAACTAAGAAATAAATCACAGTTACAAATAGAAAAGCAAACCCTTTTTATCCTGTTTTGGCTTACTGAAGCTCAGCCTCTCCCTAATATGCATAATTTTCCTGATTTTAGTTTTCCTCAAAAGTAGCTACTTCACAGGTGCTCTGCACTGGGGTGAAGGGAGGAGGGTGGGTGGTACAGGCTTCTCTCCAGATCTCAGTTAAGAATGGCATGACAGTAAATAGCATAATAAAATTGCTGTTTCAATAATGAGATAGAAATAGGAAGTAGGATAGTAAATCCTACATTCCTTCAGGTGTAAATGCTATACAGGAGAACATAAACGTTTTCATCTATCAGGGCAGTTACAGAAGGGAATCACATGCAGGACTATGCAGTATATCTGCAGCAGTGATGGCTATTTCATCACCCAATTTGTCAAATCTGGGGCTGTCTGGAAATCATGTTCTTGGAAGGAGCTCTGAGGATTATCGACACTCAGATGTACTGGGCCAGGAAAAATGGTCTGGTGGTTTAAGGGCTTAGGAAAACGAGTTTGTTAGAAGTGTAAAAATAGTTCCTGCTTCTAGGCAGATCTTTCCTGGTAGTAAGTAATATCCCTTTTGCCAAACACATTGCAATAGATGGTAGTACTGTATCAATCTACTGCACAGCCTGTTCAGGATTTTTAAAGGGTATGGCTGAGCCTCAGGGGGAGGAAATTCAGTCTGGGATGCAGCCCCATAGGTCAGATTTCGAAGGGCTGAAGGAAGGGGGAATTCATGGGGGGTTACTGGAAGAGAATGGAGCATCCTCTGCTGCAGTACACCCCAGTTATAACTGGTCTTTTGTAGACACATCATGCCACATTTTCCCACATATTTGGTAGTTCCATTCTGCTTTAAAGACTGTGATATATAAATCATTGATACATCTGTGTGGTGGGTTGACCCTGGCTGGATACCAGGTGCCACCAAACTGCTCTATCACTCCCCTTCTCAGTGGTAGGGGGGCAGAAGAAATTAAGATGGAAAAACACCCTCATGGGAGAAGATAAAGGCAGATTAATAAAAACAAAAGTGAAGGCTGTACATGGAAGCAAAAGGAAAGGAAAGATTTTATTCTCTACTTCTCATCAGCAGGTGATGTCCAGCTACTTCCTGGGAAGCAGGGCTTCAGTAATTGTAGCAATCAGTCCAGAAGACAAATGTCATAAATAATGAATAACTTCCTCCTCCTTTCTCTTGTATGCTGAGCTTGTATTGCTGAGCAGACATCATATGATGTGGAAGATCTGTTTGGTCAGTTTCGGTCAGCTATCCTAAGTGTGTCACTTCCCAAGATCTTGCCTACCACCAGCCTTCTGGTGAGGGTGAATGCTGGAGAGACAGCCTTGATGCTGTGTGAGCACTGCTCAGCAGTAGCCAAAACACTGGTGTGTTATCAGCCCCTTTCTAGCTACCAATATAAAGGACAGTACTATGACGGCCGCTATGGGGAAAATTAACTCCATATCAGCCAGATCCAGAGCAACCTGTTAGGGCAGCACAGGGGCAGATGGCCTTCTGTGGCCAGTGTTGGGGTCGTCCCAGGGTGGGTGTTGGCTGGGCCTGGCAACCAGGACCCATCCAACTAGCCAGGAGCTGGGCAGTGGGTGGCACCGGGGCAGCCCCAGCCTGGGGTATCGGGCACCCTCCTGGGGACAGGGATGGGTGAGGATGGGCCAGGACTGAACATGAGCCAGCGGTGTGCCCAGGTGGCCAAGAAGGCCAACAACATCCTGGCTTGTATCAGGAATAGTGTGGCCAGCAGGAGCAGGGAAGTGACCGTGTCCCTGTACTCGGCACTGGTGAGGCCGCACCTTGAATATTGTGTTCAGTTTTGGGCCTGTCAGTACAGGAAGGACATTGAGTTGCTGGGTGTGTCCAAAGAAGGGCAACAAAGCTGGTGAAGGATCTGGAGAACAAGTCTTATGAGGAGCAGCTGAGGGAACTGGGGTTGTTTAGCCTGGAGAAGAGGAGGCTGAGGAGAGATCTTATCGCTCTCTACAACTACCTGAAAGGAGGTTGTAGTGAGATGGGTGTTGATCTCTTGTCCCAGGTCACTAGCAATAAAATGAGAGGAAATGGCTTCAAGCTGTGTCAAGGGAGGTTTAGATTGGATATTAGGAAAATTTTCTTTACCAAAAAGATTGTCAGGCATTGGCACAGGCTGCCCAGAGAGGTGATAGAGTCACCATCCCTGGAGGTGTTAAAAAAATGTGTAGACGTGGCACTTCAGAGCATGGTTTAGGAGGCATGGTGGTGTTGGGTTGACGGTTGGACTTGATGATCCTAGAGTTCTTTTCCAACCTTAATGATTCTATGATTCTATGATTCTATGACATGGTCCTGCAGGTGGTCCCAGCTTGGCAGAGCTGATGGTGGGGCAGGGCAGGGCTGTGGGGAGCTGAAGACTGGGCCTGCTGTGGTCACTGGGGCAGGGGCTGATGGCCCTGAGTTCTGACATCGGGTTCTGGGCCAAGGGCAGGTTGGGGGAGCCATGGCCACTGAATGGCGACAGTCAGGGCTACTGATGCTTTGAAGGCCCCGGACATTAATTTTTTATTTATTTGTGACAAGGCTTAACTTTCCTCTGTTCAAAGAATTATCTTGCTCGAGATAATTTTTTTTGTGTTCTGTTAAAACATATTTTAAAACCCCCCAAACTGTTAAGTTCTGTGGCTTCCTGAATTGAATGAAAGCTAAAGCTTTTTTCATTTTAAAGCTCTGCCTAACATAGAGTCTCAGTGCTATTGCTAACAACTTTGGATGGCAGATGCATTGTGAAACTGAAAAAACAGGTTTATAGTCAAAAAGGGAATAATTTTTTTCAAAGATGAGGCATAGTTGAGGGCATTTTCCCACCTTATTTGGGATAGCGGCCCCCACCAGGGCTTCTGGATGAGATGAGCATTCGATGCCAAAATATCTTCAGAGTAAGTAAAGGCAGTGAAATTGTTTTCATCCTTCAACCACTTGCTCCTGTGAGAGCTGAGGATCTGGAAACATATCATAATAGCATCAGAGCTAAAGTGCATCTTTGAGATCTTGAAATGCTTTCTAAGGCACTCTCTGTAAATCCTTGTTATCTGTACAGTAAAAATTGTAAGTTTTAGAAGCTATAGAAGCTGAACAGCAATGCCCAATGGTATGAATCCATACGTAAACACCTCAAACCTCTATAAAAGAGTTCCACAGAGAACAGCTTCACATCTCCAATGCAAACTAAACACTACAGAGCTTGCTGGCTCTCCCTCCCTTTCCTCTTATGCTTTCTCTTTGAAAGCTTTTGCACACTTATTTTATATTCTAGCAATTGGGTGGAACATTTGGATCCAGTTTCATTACTGTATTTCCCTTCATACATTTCTGTAGTTCAACAAGTTTGTACTTCTGATAAAGTGGGATTTCAGGTTTTCATCCCTTCTAAAAGTCCCAAGTGCCAATTGTTTATTCATCTGTTGTTTGAAGCATTGTGTCAGCCTTAATTTGGATTAATAGTTTCATACTGAATATACTAATAGAAAATTACTTAGATATATGTAACTAGAGAAAAGTTACTATAGTAAAACAAAACAGCATGAGAAAATTGAAGAGGCAGCCAAGAGTTTTTGAAGCTTGTCATGGCAAAAGGGGTGTAAACGTTTGGGGCTCATTAGAAATATATAACAGTGGGAAGAGATGTGCATTATATTACAAGAATACAGAACTGTATAATGTTGCCTGGGGGAGAAAACAAAGAAAACAAAGAAACGAACAAGCAAAAATACAAAAAATCCAAACCCAAATAACTTTTGTGGTGGATGAGTTTCAGATTCAGTAGGAAATGTACATGCAGGAAAGCAAAATCAATCTATATAAAATCAACCTGATGTCCTTCTATAACAGGGTGACCCCCCTAGTGTATGAGGGAAAGGCTGTGGATGTTGTCTACCTGGACTTTAGTAAAGCCTTTGATACTGTCTCCCACAGGATCCTCCTAGAAAAGCCGGCTGCTCATGGCTTGGACGGGTGTACTTTTTGATGGGAAAAAAACTAGATGGATGGCTGAGTCCAGAGAGTTGTGGTGAACAAAGCTAAATCCACTTGGTGGCCAGTCAAGAGCGGGGTTCCCCAGGGATCAATGCTGGGCCCAGTCTTGTTTAATATCTTTATCAATGATCTGGATGAGGGGATAGAGTGCATCCTCAGTAAGTTTGCAGACGATACCAAATTGGGTGGGAGTATTGATCTGCTCAAGAGTAGGAAGGCTCTGCAGAGGGATGTGGATAGGCTGGAACAATGGACCGAGGCCAGTTGTATGAGGTTTAACAAGGCCAAGTGCCAGATCCTGCACTTGGGTCACAACAACCCCATGCAACGCTACAGGCTTGGGGAAGAGTGGCTGGAAAGCTGCCTGGCAGAGAAGGACCTGAGGATACTGGTTGACAGCCAGCTGAACATGAGCCAGCAGTGTGTCCAGGTGGTCAAGAAGGCCAACAGCATCCTGGCTTGTATGAGGAATAGTGTGGCCAGCAGGAGTAGGGAAGGGATTGTGCCCCTGTACTTGGTACTGGTCTTCAGTGAAAGAGTGGTCAGGCATTGGCACAGGCTGCCCACAGAGGTGGTAAAGTCACCATCCCTGGAGGTATTTAAAAGATGTGTAGATGTGGCACTTCAGGCCATGGTTTAGGAGACATGGTAGTGTTGGGTTGATGGTTGGACTTGATGATCCTATGATTCTATGATTCTATGAATTAGAATTATATGATATTTTGTAGGACTTCAAGATACCTCTCTGACTCCATCAACAACTTAAAAGTACAGAGGCAGTAAAATAAAATATTACAGGAAATAAAAGGTTATCCAAAATGTTTAAGAACTCAAAGATTGGTTTGAACAATACTTGACACTGTCTAGGGGGAGGCTGAAGGGAATTTTGCATCTGAGAATTAATATTTTGTTTAAAAAGTTGGACACCTCCTTATCAACAATCTTCATGATGGCATTTCTGTTTGTAAAAAAATCCACAGATCATATTACAAAGAGGGATTTGTCCATTTCAATCCTAATCAGTACTGAATAGAAGATTTTCTGAACTGTATTCACAAAAGTATCAGGCAAGCACTGTAATGGTTTCCTCTAATATATCTAAAAAGCATATTGCAAAAAATTAGCAGTAAAATATGTACACTAAACAAAAATAGATTAGAAATACAGCTACTGACTGCTTTACATTCAGTGAACAAACAAGTGCTGTTGGCCAAAGACTATTGGTCTCACCAGTCCTCACAGAATTGTAAATGCATCAGTTTGAAAAAGATTCCTCCATCTGATCACTTAGTTTCCTTTTTTTTTTTCCTTTCTTGTCTGATTTTCTGGTTTTTCTTTTTGTTAAAACAAGAAAAGAAAGTGTAAAACAATGTCCAAGAAGCAAATTAAAATTAGTCCTAGTCATACTTTACAGAATCATAAAACTATTCTTCTCTAAAAATGGTAATTGTCTCTTGAGCAGAAACCAAAGAAAGATCAAGGAAAACAGAAATTCCTAGTACTTCATGCAAATTCAGAAGGAAAGTGTAAAATAATAATACGCTACTACCGAAAAGGTATGCAGATAAAATGGACTTCTTGTCACCCTGCACCCTTCTGCTACAAACCAGCCCAACACTACTTTAACTCCGTTGGCTTCACTGGTTTATGTAACACACCCCAAAGGTGGCCACAGGCATTAGTTCCAGACTTAGAATTGCATGTAAAGTGGTCCATGGTACAGATGTCTTAGCCTTTTATTAATGTGAGCATTAGTGTAACTAGTGAAAACTCTTGAATACAACAAAGCTTATATATACAAGGTAGCAAAAAACTCAGTCCAAACTCAGGGCAATACTATGATACTGTTATTCACACATATATGTTACTTCACCATTTAATGTAGTAAAGCATAAAAATAACCAACATAGGTCAGATACTGGAAGCAATATAGCTGTATTAGCGCAAGGTCTCCAAATGTTAATTTGCCTGGCTTCATCTCTTAGTAGCCAAACTTTTAATAGTTGCTGTTCTTGGAAGTTATTACTCAGACAAGTGTCTTGCAAACTGTCATTTAGTATATACTTACTTCCTAAATTCTTTGAGATATTCACACCATGGATAACAAAGTCGTAAAAGAGTACTATAAGCAATGGCACAAGCAGTGATGTAGTTAGTGAAAGATGAGTGAAGAAGCAGGACTTTTCCTTGGGAATAAAAAGCATGCACAGTTGCAGTTTCTGCAGAATCAATGCTGTATGAGATGTTCATAAACTGCTATACTTTTCACTGACCTGCTTATACACTCATAAGTTATGTTTTTAAAATATTTATTTCTTACTGAAAATGGTGTTCAGTGCTTTTATGTGCAATTTGAAATATGGTGCAAAAGATGAAGAATTAATCAAACTTTTCAGAATGTCAGCAAACAAACTGCATTTGCTTCAGTTTAAATTTTGATTGGAGATTCATTTGGCTTATTATGGATTAGAAATTTCTATGTTTCTGAGACCACCAGATGCTAACTGACTTCATCTGACAGACTGCATGTACCTTGGATAGCAAATGACATTATGATGTGGCATATCCAAGGTGAATGTCACCACTAGCTAGCAATAATTTGTGCTAATGTAGTACTTCATGCAAAGTACCAGATACTCCTCCAATTATAAATAGTGATACCAGACTATGGTAGGCAATTTGACTGACAAGCAAGCACTTGCAACAGCAGCAAGATGCAATAGCTCAGTAAAGGCACTGAAGAAGAGTTCAGGAAAGTAGTACCGTTATTACAAATCTACTAAATTATACCGGCAAGGAACATTTCTAAACTTTGCCAACAAGGGTAAGGATTGCAGTTCAACAACCTCTTCTTCTCTATGTTCTTGCAACTCGTGAAATACACGAACTTAAAACAGGGCTAAACATCTACCTTTCAATAGTTTGGCCCTCTGCAAGATTCATTTGTCTGTTCCTCTTAGTAGCATACACAGATGGAGTTAGATGCCAAAACCTTTATACAAGCCAATGGAACAACGAGGTTCTTTATAATGTCACAGCGCTGAAAGTGAAACAGTGTAAGTAGTAGTTGATATGAAATGCACTGTCTCAAACTCTTCTTTTCTCAGGGGTTTAGCTTTCTTACTGTGCTACAAGGAAAAACTTCACCTTCTAAGAAAGTTTTCAGCAGTGTGAATGATGACAGAAATAGTTGATTAAACCTCCCCCTTCCAAAAAATAAGATAGAAATGATCCATTTCTTTCAAAATATGTTAAATGTTCTATGTACTTCAGTGTCCCAGTTGTGTCCCTTCCCACCTTCTTGTGCACCCCCAGCCTACTCACTGGTGCGGTGGTGTGAGAAGCAGAAAAAGAGTTGACTCTGTGTAAGTACTGCTCAGCAGTAGCTAAAACATCCCTGTATTATCAACACCGTATTCAGCACAAATCCAAAACACAGCTCTATACTAGCCAAAACCGGCCATTCTCCACCCCTTATTCCATACCATTTATGTCGTCATCCTCAAGTCTCACACTATCTAATACATTCTCATTACTCACCACTCCCTCCCCATTCTTTGATGTAATACACAAATATCATTCCCTTAGACTATGGACAACCCCTGTAAAATGTCCACAAAATGTCCACGGATGTCCACAAAATGTCCATTGAGTTAATTTATTCCATGACTTTGGCCTCCAGGTGGTCACTCAGGACAGGAGCAGTGGTGTTTTGCATGGAGTTATTGGGCACCAATAAAAATAATCAGCTGGATCTTTAAATCCACTCTCAAGTGAAGTGACGTCTGTAAGTGAATGGATGAAAAATCTTTACCCGTGTGAGTAATACCATCTCACCAGAGGCAGTTTTCTGTTAGCTTTGGCTAAAAGACATCTGACTGCATTACCTTTCCAAAGGAAAGAAGAAATAAATATTCTATTCAAGTGAAAGCTTACATTTAACAGTAGGTTGTAAAATACAGCAAGTTGACTGCAAGATATTATTTTAAATGGACAGTACACAATCTAAGAGTTTAGACTGCTCTAAATTGCAGTGCATGCTGTTCCTCATATGCCCATAGGTGTCAAAAAAACACCTCTGTCAAAATACTTTTTGGTTATTCAAAGAAATTAATGTCACTGCTGTCTAATTCTCCCTCTAATCTAACCCCTCTCTCCCTCTGATTCTATATCCCTCTGGATAGCAGAACCTTCAGAAAAGAAACTCAAAACAGTTCCTCCCCCCCCCAGCTCTGCTTGATTTAACAATCTGACCTCTTATGCCAAGCACTGCCAGTCATGCTGTGTTATATAACAGATGTAATGCTAGATTACATGTCAAATCTAATGCAAGCTTGTGGTACATTTCAGGGATGTACAGCTGAATGCAATGATTTTTTGAATTTATTTTTTTTTCCAGTAAGCAAATTTATGGACACAGTAAGTTTGAGACTTAATGACTCACCAAGGCTTTCTGTAAGCATTTTTGTTTGGGAAATAAAAGAATCCTAGAATGAATAAAAATGTCTTTTTCAAGCTTTTCATTACAGTGTGATGTTGATTTATTTTTTAGTTACATGTTCAGTCTGATATAATGAACACAGATGTAAAAAGAAAAAAAAAAGGACAATTTTTACTTCAACAAAGTTAATCCAGTCTTGGAACAAGCTAGTGCAAATTCTGTAATTTAAGAAAGGCTGTATCCTTCTCGTGCAGTTCAGCAGCCAAAAGGAAGGGAATAAAGTAAATTAGTATCCTCATATATAGTGAATATAACCCTAAATAAATAAATAAGGGTGATTACTGAGATTTGCTTCTAGCAGAATTGATTCCATGCCAGTCTGGCTGGCCATGGAGAAACCTTTCTAGTTACACAAATTATTAGAATTTTCATTCAGAGTGATCATTGTAACTGTGAGCAAATCAACAAACATGTCAGAAAAAAAGTCAGGAAATTTTAAAATAAAATACTGTGTTCCATGAATATGTGGAACATTTAAATATACTTTTAATTAAGAGTCCAAACAAACAGTTGGCTCCTGTTGTCTAATTTAATAGAGAAATTTAGTTTCTCTATTCCCCTTGTTGGTCTAGATTACATTTATAGCTGATCTCAAGCTCCCAAAGGTTTTCTGCCTTGTGGCTCTCTACCAAGTACCTTGGAGACCTGTCAAATTTCAGAGCTGTGTCATTTCACACAATTTACTCCACACTTTTGTATCCCTGCCTCTTCCTCTTTCCCTCTTCCAATCCACTGCTAAACTGATATATAACCCATTTGCAGTTTCATGCATAGTTTCTCTCCCTTTCCATGACTCTACGTGCCAAAACATGTCTATACAGTTAACCAGTCGTCTATTGAATGGAAATGAATGTAGTACAGTGGCAAAAAGAAAACATTTTTGAGGTGCATTGCCCTGATAAGAATCTGTGCCAGTAGTAGCTCTAATACATTTTAACTGATGGAGATATCATTAGAAAATTTTACAGTAGGCTAATGTCTTTGTGTGCACACACATGCACATATAGTCAATAGAAGGTGAAGACGACAATATTCTACAAAAAAAAAGAATAGTATGAGTTATTAATCTGAGATTATACTAACAAGACAATATTTATTTGTTATATGTTGGAAAAGAATGTCCCTTGTCATCTATTGTTACCTGCTAAATTTCTCCTACACATGCATTTAAATGCTCAGCTTAATTTGTCACATGTCCATTTGTGTGAGCTTGAGTATAGACAGTGACATCCCCATGAAGGGCCATGGTAAAGGTCCATGAAAACCTCTAGGCATCTGAAATATGTTTAAGAGTTAACTGAAAAAAAAAAAAAAAAAGGCATGCTAAAAATGAACCTATTGAAACATTTTGCATGTCATGATATTGTTCTCCTAAACCTCTTTTACTACTGTTGTGCAGCTCTCCCGAGGCCATGCCTGGAGTACTGAGCTGAGTTCTGGGCTCCTTCATGCAGGAAAGGTGCTAATAAACTGGAGGAGTCTGGTGCAGGGCCACCAAGGTAGTCAGGGTCTAGAGCACCTGGCATAGAAAAAGAAGGTGAGGGAAGTGGGTTTGCTTAGTATGGAGAAAAGAGGGCGGGGAGAGATCAGGTGGCTGCCTTCCAGTACCTACCATGGTATACTGAGAAGACAGTCTCAGAGGTACACTGTGAAAGGGCAAGAGGTAACTGTTGCAAGTTGCAGCAAGGGGAATTCCAACTAAACAGAAGGAAAATATTTTGTAATGAGAGTTAAACACTGGAACAGTTTACCCAGAGATATTTTAAAATCTCCATTCTTGGATAGGTTTAAAAGTTGGTCAAGGACCTGAGCAAGGTTAGTTGTGCTCTGAGCAGGTGACTTCCACAGCTTCTTTCCAACCTCCCCTCCCCTATGATTGTGTCTGTCCTCCTCCTGTTCCATTCCATGAGAGTGGGGGACAGCCTGAAAGATTTGACTTCAGTACATTTAACCCAGTAACTGTATTAGCAAAAAGCACCTAGATGGAATATTAGAAAGGCCACCAGCTACTGAACTCTGCAGCTCTTACTAAAGAGGTTATCTAAAGCTCATTACCTGGTGGGAGGCTGTGGAAAATGAGCTGAAGTGTGGGAAACTAGGCTCTGAATTGCTTACTGAGAGGCTATAATGACAATTTAGGGAGCCTATCCTGCTGATGGATCCATTTCAGAGAGATGCTTGAACTTGACGTGAATTTTCCTTGCACCAGCTAAATCTTACAAGTCATCTTACGTTTAGCCCTCCAGAAAGCATATTGTAGTAACACATTTGGAAATGACAGGCACATAGGTAATTGTGGTGATGGTTATATCATCATGGATGTTGATCTTGTAGCTTTTTTAATAAGGCTGTAAAGCAACAAAATCTGAGCTAGAAAATATACTAAATTAGCTTTTCTAAATGCAAGGGGGATCACAGAAACCCATTACTATGTTTTAGCTGAAAATTGATGTAGCTGCACAATATTTATTTGGAAAAAAAAAACCAAAAAAACCAAAGCCAAACCAAACCAAAACATATTACCAAGTCTGAAGATAAAAGGAAAATTAAATTTCTTAGTAAGCCAGTGACGATTGAAGCACTGGCACGTATACAGTTTTACTTGGATCAAATAATGGATCATTGGCAATAACCATCATTGTTTTTTTGCCTTTTGTGTCCCCCTCTTAGTAGGCATGAATCCGCTTTACAGTCAAGCAGTAAGTAGCAAACAAATCAAAACCAAACAAAAATCCCCAGACACACAAACAAAATCAAGTAAAACCTCTCTGTCATGCTACTGACTTCTTCATGTTAGAATTGTAAGCTATCAGGCTGGAAAATGTAAATTAACCTAAACTTGGTTTGTAAGAATGTATCTGCAAATGTGCCACATTATAAAAAAAAATGCCCTAAGTCGCACAAAGGACATCTGCATATTTATCTAAAGTAAACAAATCTGTATTTGAAAAAAAAAAAAAGGAAAGTGAGTTCTATTGTAGTGGATGACTGAAAATGTACACTTTAAAGAAAGGGATTATAACTACAGGTATGATATGTTCTGACAATGGAACATCAGTGACACAGGCTAGACTGTGTGCTCGTGTAAGTGTGTATTTCAACTAACTTTTATTAATATACTCAGTAAGAACAGGAGTCACTCCAAGTTATTTCAGCTAAGAAATGTTTCCACTCACCATCACTAATGTCATTCCCAACACATTGCTAAAGAATAAGTCAGCCACTACTCTCCTATGAGCCCCTTGCCTCAGGTTAGAATAATGATCAAATTATGTGTCTCTCTCTACTGCAGGATGGAAGACAACTTGGGTTGGAAACAAATGAGTGCAACTGAGCATACACTTGTAAGAATTTTAAGCTAGCATTTCTGCATTTCCTGTTCAGCAAAAACAGGGAGTTATGTACGTAGCCTCTGGCTCTGTTTGGTCCTGTGACTGTTCATTGTAATAACTTCCTTTTTCAGATTAGTAGCCAGACTGTATTTTTACAATAGTTTTACCTTATGACCCTAAGGCAATGTTCTGGCCTGGATGGGCCCCCTGCAACATGGGTAAACGTGCCACTAGTACTAGCAGTCCTCTATTTCCAGTTTGCTTGATGAACCATGACAGCCTGTGGGACTAATTTTCTCTTTCACAATTTTTCTTATTCCATTACTTTTGGCTGAACCTAGTTACTTACAGTCTATTGGTTCATAGCAGTTGAGTATATGATTGCACCAGGCTTTTTAGTCCCACAGAAGTTGCAATTATATATTCATAAACATTATAACAATGCACCAAATTACAAATTTCAGATTAATTATTTTGGAGTTTAAAAAGTGCTTTTGTTCCTACATTCAGTAAAATAGTGGATAAATGTAAAGAACAATATTCGTGCTAGTGTTGAAATTTTAACATCCAGACTCCTCTGAATTTCAGGAATGAGGGCACTAATTTAGACATGCAAAGGCATACACATACAAAGTAAAGTTCTGGCCCTAATGAAGTCAGTACCAAAAAGGTGAAGTTGTGCCATGATTTTAACAAATAGCTGTCAGACTTTTCAAATATAAAAGCAATTAAAATTGTCAGTGTTTTGAACTGAACTTATACGGGGTAATTCTTGACACAGTTGAATGTAAATAAAGACACATTCTAACAGAGAAAAAATGATTATGATTTCATCTGAAAATATTCGAAAGTAATAAAGGGGGGAAAAAACCCCAAACCAAACCCTAAAAAATCTATTAATTAAAAAATTTGTGACCATTATAAATTATTTTTCACTTACACAAAATTTTCCACTGACAGTCCACTTTTTAGGAGACTAAATAACGACTTTTCTTTTTGCTATATACCTATTTAACATAGATCCTGCTGTTATTTGAAACTGAATGCAGTGTTTCGTGGTTAGAGACCTATTAGTTTCAGACAAACTTTGCAGAAATTGTATTTACACAGGCAGTGTTTGAGTGCTTTGAAGTGAAATGTATTTAATGTCTTTCAATTTAAATATCCTTCTCACTAAATGGCTTAGTTCTGCACCCTCTCAGTTAATACCAAAATATCAATTTGGCTTTCATCTTGAAACACTAATGGCATTACTGACACAGGAACAAGCCTGAATTCTTCTAGTAAGTTCGATGAGAGTCATTGGCATCTTCTGTCAAAGGCAAGCCACTGGAGCTTCTAAATCCATGGAAATAAGTATGTTCTCATCATGGTACTATTAATCTACTCAGGAGAGCCATCTGACGTCCTGGGAAGTACATCTAAAGAGGAGAACAGAAATTTGTCAAGCGTTTCAACAACAACATTCTTTTAAAAGGATCACCAAAGGCTGGCCTGTGTTCTGGGTAGAACGCTTGTCATTTCATGTGCTTATAAATGAGAGATGTTACAGTTAGCTTGTATCCATCTTTTTCATCATAATTTCACAGGTTTTTAGTCACCTTTAGCAAATTGTATAGACAGTTGACATTTTGATTGAAACAACCACATGCAGTTGTTCGCCTTCTAGTACAGGGTAGTAGCTATTCACAGACCAATCAGTTTTATCTCTCTGCCTCAGTAAAATAAATTATTAAAATCATAGCTGCTGACCTGGAAAGGCAGAAGGATCCAGATATTTATTTCTGTTGCTGAACCCCAAAATTCCTATTATGAAATAAATCTCTGAAATCTTAGAGGCTTTTATATGAAACCAAATGGGAAATTTAAGAGAGTAGAAATCATTTTTATAAGAGTAATATATTTCACAACTAGTTTATTATTTGAAATTCAAAGCAAGATTATTAAATCTCCTCTAGGCAAAACTGAGAAGTAGAATAAAACCATACAATGGATACAAAGCTCATTTAAAAAATTAATAAAAACAATCCTCCATTGAAAACTATCATGACCACTTTGAGCCTGAATGGCACTAATTCATCAGCTTCTACTAGAAAATCCTATATGTCAAAGGCCAATTATCCAAGCAAAGACACTGAATCCAGAGATTGGAAAGTAAGGTTACATAAATTGCATGTTATTCAGTGAAAGAGTGGTAAGACATGGTAGCAGCAGTGCTGGTTCCTGGGAATGACAGTGTGAGCAGATTTAGTTATCTCTGTTATTCTTGGAGTATAACCTAGCTATATGGTGCTATTGTGAGATGTTTGACAGACACATTTTCTTTCAGAGGGCCTACAAGGGTGACCAACACAATGGTTGCAGATTGGGAAAATTAAAATGTGGTGAGCATCCGCACTGAAGTAAGTGAGGCCACATGTCTTAAAAATATCATGTATTGTCAGGCTTCTTTAGGTATTTACAGCTGAACCACATGGGCTATGAAGCAGTGCAAGAGACAAATCAGGGCAGGATTCCCTTTCAGTGGAGTTGTTGGAAGATTCTGGTACTGCTCAGAAAATGTCAGCCTTTTCTAGTGTATGTTTGTCAATTTACAGAACTTCAGTTCAGGTAGCCGTGAAACAGAAGAACCAGTATGTGCAACAATAAATGTGATAACATATTCCTTACAGAAATTGTGACTGGAAATATCCCTGATAGAGATTTACTCAAATAGATGTTTTCAGATAGACCATAAACAGGAGGATGAAGTGTGGTAGAGAAAAATCAAATAAAATACATGAAGCCAAAATAGTCTCTTTTGTCAGACACAAACCGTTCTGAAGGTTTGGAACTCATTTCCAAGCTGACATGTCTGCCTACAGCTGCATACACTTCTGTGGGCAAATTTTAATTTTCTTTTTCTGAGAAGTATTAAAGTACCAGAGGAAACAATTCAACTCTGACTACAGATTTTACAGTGAATAGCTCTTCAGTCAATTCACAGGAACATGCAGCTAATGAAAAGCCAGAAACACAAAACATGATTTGTGACACAATATTCCAGAAAAGAAAAAAATCACTTTCAGTCTGGGACGGTCCTTTGTTTTTTTTTGTTTTGTTTTGTTTTGTTTTTTAGTATTTTAGGCATCTGAATGAAATTCAGATGAATATATATTCTATTTATGCAAAACTGACAGTTACTGCAGGATGTGCTTTTCCAGATGTTCAAAAGTGATCAAGTGGAAGTCAATTGCACTTCAAGTGAAAAGCCTGTTTCATCTTTTCTATCATAGAAGGTAAACTCTTTTGTCTAAAGGTTTAGAACATGCATTCTTTTGTAGGATCGTTCTGTTTGTGTATCCAGTCTGTAACTGGCAGTGGTAATATGAGTAATGTGTGAATAACAACATAACATGTTTATATAGTGGTTCAGGAGTTACTTTGAGGATTTAAAACTTTTCTTCACTGTCTGCTTGCCTGAACACTATTTTCAAGTGATTTTTCTCTTTTCTAAATAATTTTTAACTATTAATGGTCTTATTCA
Source organism: Phalacrocorax carbo (assembly GCF_963921805.1). Classification (NCBI taxonomy): domain Eukaryota; kingdom Metazoa; phylum Chordata; class Aves; order Suliformes; family Phalacrocoracidae; genus Phalacrocorax; species Phalacrocorax carbo. The sequence continues at coordinate 88,142,507 of NC_087514.1, read as the reverse complement.
ACGCCCAACCATATATCAATAAAAAAGGCATCAAAATAGAATAAATTCTGACATGCCCTGAAATATATTAATCTAATTAATATAATTAAGTGCTCATCTGACATTGTTTCATAACTCTATGATATATTTTCTTAACACAAGGTTCAAATAAGCTAATTTAAAGCCTGTTCTCCATAAACTCTACAGTTAGACCTTCTTTGTTCTGATACATGCGTGTTGTGATTTACACTTCCTGCTTCCCTCAGAAAACAGTTGTATACCTTGCTTTCTTCTTCCTGTGCTTTTTGGGGTGGGAAGTTCTGAGATGGAAAAGCCCTTCTGCTTTTACAACCTGCAAAACTGAAGAAAGTGGTTTCAAAATTCTGTAGATAAAAGAGATACACTTCCCATACACTTTTGCTAATTAAATACTGTTAAGTCTCCAGGATAAGACCTCATTTAACTAGCAAATTTTTTCTCCAAGCAGGCCTCGCCAGTTTCTGTACCCCTTTTCCTTCAAGGAAAGCAGTGGAGATCTCTGTTTCTCAGCATATTAATGCATCTTCTTCTTAGTAGAGGAATGCCATCTCTCTTTCCAAATTTCCTGCTCCAGACTGGTTTCCTCCAAGAGGAGAATGGGAGATTCAATGAGTCAGCCCAGACCTCTCAACTTCTCATCCTGGGAATCTGGTTTAATGTAGTTCTACTTTCTATATCTCGTCTTCCATCTTTAGAGTTAGAGCATTTGAACATCTTTTTTGCTCCTTTCTTCCTAACCCTAGAAGTGGTTTTTTTGCTAGTATTTAGTCACCATCTAGGGCAAAAGGTGTCTTTCCTTTCCCAGTAGATGTTTTGCTTTTCTGAAAAAATGTTGTGCTTTTTTGACAAAATGTTAGAGAGAGTGAAGTCTTATTAGGAAAAGGAAAGGAAAAAGTACCAGCCAGATATTTAATGATAAAGAATGGTTGCCTGCCTTGCTCAGTGCAAGGCAAGGGGCATAATAAAATTACTATTTTTATGATTCTCTTGTTTTTTAACTTATCTTCTTATCTTCACTTTATTCTCTCCATTGAGGGAGAATTAGATATCAAAAGACATTTATAGGCACGTATTCAAGTTCATAATATTTAAACTGTTCAGGATAAGAAAAAAACCACAACCCCTGCCTACCAACTTTGCTGTCTACATACCAAGTGAATTAATACATCCAAACAAGAATAGTCCTGTGATTCCTCTCATAAAATTAAGAGTCTAAGACAAATATTATCAGTCATTAAAATTCCCAGTTAGTCTTAACAGACACTGTTTTCACTAGGTAACATTTGGCTTCTCTGAGTAATTAGAAAGGCTGATTACATCATCTAGTTGAAAAATTTGGCAACTGTATCCATTCAAAATCCCTCAGAATCCCTCAGAGTAGTCATTTCTCTACCAAAATTTCCTGCAACCAAGTAGTAGTGAAGAGATGTGCAATTTAACAGCAGCAGCAATTTTCTTCACACAAATCACAGAATCTACAGGTACTTTCAAGATAGATAAGCCTCCAGATCCTATATAATAGTCTCATTTAAGAAGCTGATATCTACAGGTTTGCTCCATTTCAGCCTAAGGGGAGTCTTGATCATTGGTAAGAGTACTCTAATGGCTTGGCAAAAATACAGTGAGAGGGCTGGAGGCTTTCTTCTTCCAGTCTATTGTAAGGTGAAGAACTGAAATTCTTGGAAGCAATGAAAGAAAAGAAAAATGTAGAACAAATCTTTTTGTCCAGTTGTTATGTTACTCTCTCTGAGGAAGAAGAATAAGACTTTTGTTTGTGATCTCTAGATTTTTAAATTATGAAGTAATTGGCTAAAAAATCATCAATAGGTATAGGCTTGCAGGGACTCAGATGATTTTCTCAGAAGTAAGGAACATATTTATCTTCTGATACAGAAATATAATATTTCCAAATTTTTTTCACCTTCCTACCTAACATTTCTCCTTTACAAAATAGATAACTTGAATATTTACTGCCAAGAAACACTTCCAGGCTATCTACCCCACTCCATCATTGGCACTTCCTTGATACCAGGACGTGATACTTAAGGACAAGAGATGGCACACCCTCTACGTGGGTTATCTCTAGTGTAGTTTAAGCTAACCAGGGCTTCAGGTGGTTTTATCTCCAGACTAGTGATTTTTGTGATTTCCACAATCTTATCTTCATGCACTGTGCAGTTAAGATAGGTTTATAATTCACAACCATAAATTGTAATTTTAGATTCTACATACATGAAATGCTTATATATGCAGATTATGTATGGCCAGATGCCTAACTGCTATGAGTGACAAAGACATACCATTATGGATCTGGTCTTTTGCGTTAGTCAGGATCTTAATTCCTCAGTTGTACAACCAAATAAAAAAAAAAACAAACAACCAAGATACATCTATTTCCATAACTCACAGAGATGTTGTGAGGTTAAATACATTGAATATACCTCTGTGCTCAGAAAAAAACCAGCAAGAATAAGCCCCAAACTGCATTGTTTGCTTAAATAAATACTTGAACATTTGCTAACATAAAAGCAGTTGGTAAATAAAATGAAATAAAATGGGGCCCAACCCAGTCACAAAACCCTACAAACCATTTAAAGACATTTTGTGCATGTGAAAGGGCCTACAGCCATATCTATACTTAAAATTGGGATGCAAAAAGATCTGAGCTAGTACTAAATATGCAAGCCCAGGTGTTGAAAATCTGGTTTACTCAAATGCCATCTGTTTCTAGGTTTCGACCTAACTAGTTTAACTACTATTTCTATAGTGTAAAGAAACTCATGCTGTACAAAAATCATGCAATACCATTTATGCCATGTATGTTCAATATATATATATTATTTTAAGATTTTTTTTTTAAAAAAAGGAAATCTCTAAATGCATCTATAATTACTTTCAAGATGACTAAAATACTGGACATCAAACCAGATATCGCTAGCAATAAAGTCATACACTTGTGGTGGCTGGAATGGACTCTGATGGCCTCCAACAGTGCCAAGATATAAGACTGGATTCCCATTTCCTGCTTCAAGTCTCCTTAAGTTCCGTCACTTTTCAGATCTGATCTGTGTTTATGGTCAGTCTCTTCAGGAACCTTCCAGGACAGAACATGAGTTTCTTTGTCACCTTATTTCTGGGACATTGCTTACAAAGGAGGTCAGATAAGCTGGGGTGGCCTGACAGAGTGTTTTAGCTTGCCTTAAGGTAAGTGAGCCCGTAAGTATAACAGAAATCCAGGCTATAACTGAAGTTTTCCACCACTGAACACTTGCAGGATTGCCTAGGAAAATACAGCAAGGAAGTAATATAGGTGAGAAGTTAATTCAGTCAAAAGTTTGGCCACAAGGGTGCTGTTAATGCCAGTTAATGTCATTCTGCCTGGAAATCCAGTCTTACCAGGTGTGTGGTTCCCACATTAGTTATGGTTGATAGGGTTTCTAGGCAAGTCAATTATAGGGAACTTGTACTCTAAGTCTGTAGGTTTACAAATATGATGTTTCCCACCTTCTAACAGGGAACATGGAAACCCCGAGATACAACACGGTTTCTGTGGTCAAATACGCTATCCAGACTTAATCTGAGATAGAGCTGTCTAGTCCAAAAGCTATGAAGTGAGCTGACAGAAAGCAAGGCAGACTCCCACAGGAACCCAGCACGGCAGCAGCCACACTTCTGTGAGAATTAGGCTTGCTTATTGCTGAAAGTTCATCTCAATCAATAATGCAAGGTTTCAGCTTTAATGAGCTGATATTTTTTACAAAACAATAAACAAGCAACCCCCCAAAACCCAATTCCACTAAACGTATCTGAAAAATTTCAGTAATTTTAGGTCTGGGTGAAAATAAAGCACATCTGGATTTATTTCTCAGCTCTTCCATAGATTCCATGTGTGACCTGTAGAATATCAGGATATTTGTGTATCTTTTTTCCCATGGTAATAAGAATAAAACCCCCTCTCTTTTTCTTATTTTTCAGCTTTGCCTTCTCACATAGCAAATATTGCAAGTAAAGGATGATAAATTGTATATTCATATAATATATCAAATAAAAGGAAAACCAACCTCAGCTGGGAATTCCAGAAAGGGTCATAGTATGAACAAAGTAACTATACTGTAAGCAAAATGTATCCAGTATTCAGTTTTCACCAAACTTCATTAACCTTTTTCCACCTGGCTTTTAGGACACAGAGTTACAACGAAAACAATCATATTCAGTAAATGGTAAATGGTATTACATATTATCTGTTTCTCTCAGTACTAAATGAAATCTAGAATGGTTCTTCATATTTGACAGGCAGAACTGAGAATGTCTTTCGCCTTGTGTATTCATGCAGTTTATATATTAACATTACAAAATATTACATTTAATAATATAAAACTAATTAAAGAAAGCAAATCAATACATCAACACACACCTCAACACTGAAAGTGTTCTACATTTATACAACACTGCACCACTGCTGTTTATAAGAAATGAAGGTCTTGTTGTCACCTTCAGTTCGTTCAAAGCGCCTGTCCAGCAATGGCATTGATAATAACATACTAAAGCCTCCTCTACAATAAAAATCACACTGTAGTAATTTTCATCTGAGTAATATTCTTGTCTTTCTCAGAACTAATATTTACACTCTTCATTAAAGAATTGCCAAAGAATAATAGTCTGAACAGGCTATGTCTTCAGGAAATGCTGTTTCTTTCAGTCTTTAATGTGGTCTGATCTTGCAACATCCTGGGTGTAATAAGGCCTGAAAACTCAGGTCTTTGCACATTAAACAATCAGACAAGGTGACTGTAGTATTTTTTAATTTAATCCCTCTATATGTAGGGATTAAATGTAAATCCAGTTTTCTGTTCCAGCTCCTAATTTTCAATACAATATTCAGTTTGCATAATTCAAAGATTAGTAGAAGCAGAAGAGAGAAAATATGTGTTATAATACTTCTCAACCTGTCTTTCATTCTCTGTGAACTGTATCATTCCAGTCCAAGTGCAAGGTGTCCCCAGTCATTATATGTGGTGGTGATTAGGGAAGGCTATTACAGTTAGGAGCGCCAACAATGCTAGTAATACCTGAGATAAGTTAACTCAAAGGAAAAGAAATCAAATGCAAACTTTTACCTTGAAAATTTCTGGAGAAGTGTGAGACTACAAACACTGCTATTGTGAAAATACCTTGCTAGTGATATTACTGTAGAATAAAATATAAGATCCTAAATTCATAAACATGTAGTTTATGCCTATCCTTGTATGCCTACTGCATATACAAAGGGTTTGTAGACTTCCTCCTGATTGTGTTCACTTGAATTAAATACTCCAGAACAGGCACCACATTTTTTTCTTTTTCCCTGTGCCTGCCTTTTATCAGTTAGAAATTGTTTTCCCTTTGGAAATGTCCCTGCAAACAAACCGCTGTGTAAAACCATTTAATATGAAAAAAATGCATATGTAGTCAGGAAAAGAAAAGAACTTTCATTAAAAATTAAGCAAGAAAAGTAAAATTTCTCTATGATTATCAATCTGAAAGTCTGTGGAAGTTTACCTAGATAAATACAATCTATGCCATTAAGTGAAATAAGTACTCTGCTGCATATCTAGCAATCCAGGCCTTCCACCACTGTCCTAAATTTCTTCTGCCGCATTGTCCTCCAATATTTCAAATATTTTTGCTCTTCTGAGATGTCTCAGTTCAGAAAGCAGGAATAACTGTGTCCCATCTTCCCTATCCTGTTCATTCCACAATTTTCAGGTCATCTCAGATGTGACCCTTTTGATCTAAATGACTTGAAAGATTTAATTCTAATCCTAGGAATCAAATGTAAAACTCTTTAGGTTGAAGTATCCTCAGCTGAGAAATAAGAAACTGGCATTTTAGATTTTTGAGTTTTACTTGAGGATAGTGGTCACAGAGTTGGTTAGAGTTGTCTATCTATAGTTTCCTGTTCAGAACAATAGTTACCTCAGAATGCATCCTCCTACCTTCTCTCTTAAACGAGCTATTTTTTTTCCATGTTCTCTGATCTGAGTTTTACAAGAGTAATGCACAAAATCTTTAAGCTGTTTGCCCAAACTTGGGTTCCATATGAGTTGAACTTTGGTTGTCGTCAAAGACCCAATGTGTGACTGATTAATAGAACCCTTAAGCTTCAAGGGAGTAAAGCTCAGCAGAAGCAAAGCTCTTCTCATGTTCAAAATGTTTCCAGCCTGTTTCTTTGTATCCACAGTGTGTTCTGTCACTCTATCACTCTGTAAATCCAGATGGGAAAACAGATATAGCCAAAGCAAGTAGACTTGCAGAATTTGGCTCCTCTTTAACCAGTAGAAATATCCACTGGAGCCAAATGGAAACTACACATTTTGGTTCCTTTGGGCATGTAGTTTCAAGCATTTTCAAACCATACAACATCAAGGTTCCACTAGAAAATACTAACACATGGGTAATCCTTTTTGCATTCTCTGTTTTCTTTCAGTCTTGCTTTTGTTTGTTGACTGTTTTCAGAAAAAGACATTTGAAGCCTGTAGGCACATATTTATGCATGGAAGAAAGATGTCAAACAACAAGCACTTTATTCTCCAAATTACTGAAAACATGTAGGCTAGAGAAACAACAAATCTTAATGACGGTTTATGTTTTTCTTTTTTTTATTCCCTTTTTTTTTTTTTTGCTTGCTTTTTTTTGGTTTTGGTTGGCGTTTTTTTTGTTTGTGGGGTTTTTTTTAAGTTTAAGGAGACTAGCTTAGTCACAGGTTCTTCTTGGGCATTAGTAGCTATTAGAATCGAAAGTAAGAAAGTTGTATACCAACAAAACCTGCAATCAATTAGGAGTGCTGACTTTAACTATCCCACAGTTTTACTAAGATGAAGACACCACCAGAGCTTGAAGTTTTAAAAGAGGAGTTTTACTGTTGATTAATGGGCTTGACTAATCTGCTAATTTTGGCAGTTCATTAATTTTCAGTTTGGTAATGCAGATAAGACTATGGCTTTTATTTTTGTAGTAAAAATATCACTGAACATCTTATTTACCTCATCTTATTATATATTTATTTAGCTCCATTAGATCTTAATAAGAGGCATATTTCTATTTTAGAAGGTTCTAAGTAACACAGCTTTGCATAAAACATCTTTCAGCTTTAGCATTCCTGACTGGTACTTTAAAAAAAATCTAAGAATCTAAATCATCATCAAAAGAAGGAGTGTTCTACCTTTACAGACCCACAGATAGGTTGTACACAAAGCATTTAATTGCTCATGCAGCAAGGTCATCAAGCGGTTATCAAAGTTAATAATTATATTTAGAAGCAAAACATTTGAGTTCCTGTAATTGCTGATGAGGTGAAATTCATCCTCTTTCTTTAGGATTCTAGAAAAAGATTGATCAAGTTTCTTTATAGCAGAGGTCTCCTTTTTGAAAAGGGCAAAAATAACATCTGACTTTCAGCAAAGTAGCTTTCAAAATTAGGAAAACAGATTAGGAAAGAAATAGATTTTCATTGAGCAAACTCTTGCCATGTCAAACATATCTTTTCTGTATTTGAATGAAACCAACTCCTCTGAAAGTATTAAGTAAATAAAACAGAAAGTGTTGCAGCGCAGTCAATAACCTTGGAGTTAGGACATTCACTTAAGATCCCCAAAACCGAGTACCTCATTTAGACTAATATATTATAACAGAAACACTTAATTTAGGAATGAGATCATTAACAATTGGTGTAGAAGACCCATTTATTCAGTGTCTGTTCCAAAGCAGAAATTCAACTGAGCTATCCAGCTTGGGTCTCTGGGGTTTTTTTTCTAAAAATAATAATAACTGCAAAAAGCTTCAAGGAAAAAAACAAATTAACAAGAACCACACCACACCCCCCAACCAAACCTAGAAAATACTTTAAAGATTAGGTTACTGTTTTGTTAATGGTAGGAGTCTGAGGAGTGACTAGGGGGAGAGCCTACTGTTGAGTCATGAGGTACAGACAGGACCCCCTTGCTTTCTAAACTCCTTCTCAGAGAAGAGTCTATGTGTGGCTAAGTCCAGTTTTAGTCTCAGAATTAGTCAAATGGGGTTTTTTTAAGGGTTGTAGAAGTAACCACTCATCAGAGTATTTGTTGTTAGTAACTAATCTGGCAGATGCCCCGGCTGGTTGCATTCAATGAGAAAAATCATGGCCAGATTAATGAATAGTGCAGTTTATTAATGCAACAGATACACAGGTTCTTTGGATTGCCGGTGATAACATTGCTGGTTACGAGACACACACAAATACCAAAGATATGAGTACACTGCTGGCTACAAGTATGCTACACAAATATGAAGTGACTCTAATATGAAGCAAAGCAACTCTAATATGTTAGGGATTTAAAGTGACTCTACAGATGTTTCCGATCTCACCCAAAGGTGTCCCCGTGGGGAGTGAAGGAGGCTCAGCCCATCGACTGGTCCCAGAAATCACAGTGGTACGCAATGGTATCCTCCCCAACACCCTCTTTCTCTTCACACATTTTATGCAAGTTTTTATCTTTCAGGTGGAGCTTAAGTGACTCTAGTCATACATACCTTTATTATGACTGGTGTAAAATTCTCTCACTTTGCTTCTAAAGGTGTAGACTAGAAGAAATTCAAAGCGCCTGCCCAGTGAGGGGTGGTTGCACCTTAGAGGTGGGTAACTTTTGGTTTGGAGGTGTGTTTTGGTATTACAATGATACTATAGTGAGCAAAGTTCACCAAAAGGACAGCATTTTGTCAAAAGTATGACAGACTGTTGGCCCAGGGTGGCAAATATGCAGCGTACCAGCTCCATGGTACCTCGAGTTCCCATTTATCACAGAGCCTGGCCGCGATGCCTCCACAGCGCTCAACCCTCTGGACAACTCCTCTTACGAGTCAGTACGCCAAGTTCTCCTGGCATTGCTGACATCTAAGGTTACTAGGGAACTTCTGTGGAATGGATTCCTCACATATCAGCTGCACTTCACCCTGACAGCTTCTTTGGTGCTGTACCTTTTCTAAAAACAGAAGTTTAATTTCTAAGTCACCTGCAGCAATTATCCCACAGTTACTTACCCCGAGCATGATAATCCCAGGCTTCTGTTCCTTATGTAGTATCTGGGACTGGAATCTGATTTTGTGTGATCTGAAACAGAAAATGTTTAGATTATAGCTTTGGCTAATTCACATTTTCAAGCAGGCAAACAAAATATTTTGTGCGTAGGTTTTATACCACCACCAAACTTCTGACTGGTTTTAATTTCAAAGCTATGTTCTAGAGTCTTATACATAGAAATTATTTGCTGTGTTTATGGGAATGTAGGAAATAGGATAGAAAGTTTTTGTACCTCTCAGTTACTGGAATAGAACAGAGGTATTATTAGGTTTTTTCAAGTACCTCAAATGTTTCGTTTCCTGAAGGAGCTAGAGATTTGCACATATGGCTGATTTTTGCAAGGGGTGTCTAGAGCAACAAGAGGAGCTTCTACTGCTGCATTATCAATAAAAGCTTGAACTAGGAAAATGTGGGCCTGCTACTGAATTGGCTCAATGATTTAGGCACAGTAGACGAAAACACTGATATATCCAGTATCTTCCTTGCCTCAGACTTTACCAACAAGTTTTCCGAGGCCTTTGTGCTGAGACAGTTGCCCAATGTCTTTGAATGGCTGCTCTCTATCTTCTCTGAAGTGTTGTGAAGATCAGGGGAGGTCCACAGCAAGAAGAAGGCGGCAAGTATTAAGCCTTTGGTCTTCAATGAAGACCAAAAGTTCAAGCAGGGTAACCACAAGTCCATCAGTCTTGCTTCAGTCCCTTGGAAAAGCATTGAGTCAGCCCTCTGGGAACACATTTATGGGCACAGGAAGGTGAAGTAGGTGACTGGGAACAGTCAGCACAGAAGTATCAGGAGTGTCATGCCTGACCAACCCAATCACCTTCTGTGATGAAGTGACTAGTTTTATGGACTGGTGAATATAATTTCCCTCAACTTTGGCAAGGCTTTTGACACCATGGCCTGCAATAATCTTGTATCTAAGTTGGAACATTATGGTCTGGGGGGATGGACAACTAGATGGATGAAAAACAAGTTGTAGAGGTAGGCACAGAAGGCCATGTACTTGAAGCTGGTAAAAGTGGTGTACTGCATGAGTTTGGAGGATGTGACAGAGTACTATTTCATCAAGATTGGAGATTATAGCAAATTGGGTGGGGGTGGGGGTGTGCAGTCAACACACTCTACAGCAAAGCTGTCATTCAGAAGGACGTAGACAGGCTAGAGGAATGAGCTGACAGAAACTTCATGACCTTCAACAAGGGCAAAGCTGAGTGCTGCCTGTGGCCAGGAAGCATTGGTGCAAGGGCACAGGCTGTGGCCTGCCTGATTGGGAGCAGCTCTGTAGGAAGGGATCCAGGGTTTGTTCAGCCTGAAGGAGAGACAGCCTCAGGGGGACCTACAGCAGCCTGCTCAGGCCCCAGTGTGAGGGGGTTAGCAAGAGGATGGAGCTGGTATCTTCAGTGCTGCATGCTGTGAGGAAAATAAACAATAGGCATAAACTGAAGCAAGGGAGTTTCAGACAGTATATTAGGAAAAACTTTTTCACCCTGAGTCAGTCAAGGAATGAAGCATGTTGCCCAGAGAGGCTGTGCAGTCTCCATCTATGGGGGTTTTCAAGACCAGACTGGACAAAGTCCTGAACAACATGGTCTGACCTCACAGCTGACCCTGCTTTGGGCAAGAGGTTGCACTGGAGACCTCTTGAGGTTTCTCCCAGCCTGAATTGTCCTGCAATTCTTAAACTGTTTAATTAATGCTTTTGTCCTGTCCAGGCCTGAACATTTGCAACTCAGTGTTGGAAACTCCCACATTAAAAAAAAAAAGTAGTGATTTACCCCAGGCGCACAGTCAATACAAGAACTGCATTGAGTACCTGCACAACTACAAACTTTTCTCCTCTTTTTGATGTGATGCCATTTTAGGAGACAACATCATAAATCAACACAAGAACAATAAAGAACATGCAGGTCTTTGTATTGGTCCTTTCCACTTTTCTGCCATAGCTGAACTAGATGTCAAGAGAGCAACCCTCCTTTTGGAGCACTCTTGAGCCTGGTATTCTTGGAAAGGTAAAGGAGGAGATGAAGCTACTGGGAACTTTACTTTTGCTTTAGTTGTTAAGCCCATATGTATTATATGCAAAGAATAATGAATAAATAATGTATAAAATAAAAAATAACGTAAAAACTTAATACTTAGCCCCCCAAATAGATTAAAGAGAAGGAACAAACTTGTATTGCCTTGTAAAATACCTGAGTAAAATGTATTAAATTTTCTAGTGATAATATGCGCACCAATCTTAAGACTGGTTTTCACATTTAGTTTCAAACCTTGTTCAGGCTTTTCTAACCCTGAAAACAGTACCATGTGATCTACCTTTATCTTTAAGTAGCAGACTTTCCAATGAGAACCATGAAGGATGTTGCTGATTTGGGGGTTTGGAAAAAAGGCCATTTTTGGGGGGGATACTTTTTCTAGTGTAGCTATTTTTAATTAATGTTTTTACATCCTGGTTATTTCTTGAATGTGTAATTTTGACATTTGTAAGGAGAAGAATAAGTATTAGAACCCACAATGAAAACAACTTTCTCTGAGCAGTCCATTGAAGAACACAAAATCAGAAGACACATTAATAAACCCCTACATTGGATCCATCATTTATGATCTATATTTGTACTTAATTGCTTATAAAACATTAATTTTGGTCTTTCATGATTGACAAAGAGCTATCTACAGTAACAAACACACTAGAGAACCAATAATAGGCCACAGTGCTGGAGGAACCGTTATATGTTGGCAATAAAATAGTATATAACAAAAGAGTAAAAAATTATAAAAGAAAGTTATTGTTGACTGGAACATACTATAAGAGGCCCATGAGTTTTCGAAGGCTGTCAGCAACAGGAATCTCAGAATGACCAAAAAAAACCAAAAACAAACCACCAAACAGCAAACAAAACACCCCAACCCAACAAATAAAATTAAGCATATCTGCTTATGTAAAAGAAGGAACAAGAGTATAAGGAAACTGCAGAGACAAAAGCTTATCAGCTGGGACCTGTTCTAAGGGACTTGAATGTCCAGTTTTGATTAAATCTAGGAACTGTGACTGGGTTCCTCAGGCAGTTTTGAAAAAGAATTTCAGTCTTAATATCTGATTTCACTACTTTTTTTTTTCCATTTATCTAATATAGAAACAATCCCAACTGAAAGTGCACAGCTAAATATTTGTCTCAAATTAGTCAATTATAAGCAAACAAACAAAATTGTTTTTGTAGTTTCAGTAAGCCAAAGTTTTTAACTTCTGAAATTTAAGTTGGATTAATTGTTTTGTCAGAGAATTTTTTCTTCCCTCACACATTGGTAATAAAACTAATAAAGATATCAGTGGTGAGAGAAGACAAATGATGAGACAGTGTGAAATTCTACAAAACTAAAAGAAAGTAATTACATGATGAAATAAATTTTTGCAGGGCACAACATAATTTGGGCATCCAGTTTGCAAAATATTTTATGCTTTTAAGCACATTATTTGGATTGATACTGAGTATTTTATATCCAGATAGTCTATGTAGACCATGAAGTCAATCTGTTTTTTCATTATGCCTAGGAATCTGCTGGGAAGCAGTGCAGATCAGATATAAAAACTGATGAAGCAGCATGGTGGAAGAGGAGCAATCATATTTTCTCTGTGTGTGATACTGGGCAATCCAAGTTACAGTTCCTGGAAGACTGCTTACAGCCATGACGTTAGCTAAGAAAATGGAGAGTGAGGTAAAAGCAGGGTTTCCTCTTCATCTGTGATCTTCCTCCATATACCTGCTATACTTTCCCCCATCACCTGTCTTAAACATTGTGTCAGGTGACACATCGTGATATTGAGACTTTGGCATCTATCTCCAATTATATTAAACAAGCTATTTTCTGTACAGTGATGTGGTTCTTTCTATTCATGTCATAAATACAGTAAGTAAAGGAGACTACTTTATCCAGTACATAACAAAATCGCAGAAAACTTAGTGCTAAATTACTTGCAGGCAATCTGCTTTGGGTGTTTTTGGCAGATGGAAGCTAAGTCTGTCCTGAAGTTCCCTCACTCAATTTAGATGCTTGGTATAAATTCTAGTATACGTTCTAGGTTGTAAATAGTAATTTGCTCCTACTCACTACACAAGTCATAGTTGTATAAACATGCAGTGCAACAAGAAGTAGCACACTCTACAGGCTTTTTTTTTCTTTGTGGAACCAGTAAAAAACTGAAAACAAATCTTATGTTGTGAAGCATGCAGAAGAAAAAATACTACACATTCATTTATGTGAAGTCAGCTATAAAACACATTGAAATTATTTCATACAGATGACTTTGTTTCATATCACATAGTTTACTTGCCTTAAAAAAAAAATCAAAATATCCTATTCAGCACATCTGCTTATTCAGGTTGAACATTCCCAAACTAGTGTGATTTACATTTGAATGAAGTTTCCAATTTTAGTGAGTGACATGGAATCTAATTAGATTCTGCCTGTAAGAGAGGAGTGTCAATTATAAAAAGTAAGGCTCTGGAAAATTAGCCTAAGTAAAATTTTACTGAACAGAACATGCAATTACAATCAACAACAGAGTGCTTCAATTATTGCCTCTAGATTTTTATTTCTTATTTTATTTTTTCATGAAAAAATGAAGAGTCAACAACTGGACTATTAGCAGTGTGTTACTGATGACAATAGAATCTTCTTATATAATACAGCACAAAAGAATGGTGTCCAGTTTTAGTGGTACAAAATATGAAGTATCCCTCTGGAAGGACTTACTATTAATAAAACCTGAGATATACAGGATTTGATCAATAAAATTAATATGCAACATGTTCAACACTGTTGGGGGGGTCTGCTACAGACTGCTTGATTGAGACGAAGTAGGTGAGGACTTATTCATGCAATTGGAAGAAGTCTCATATTTGCAGGCCCTGGTCCTCATAGAGGAATTTAGCCACCCCAGTATATACTAGAAGGATCATACAACAAGGCAGAAGTATTACAGGATGTTTCTGGAGTTCATTGATGCAACTTCCCAACATATGTGATTAAGAAGCTGATGAGGGAAGATGCTCTGCTGGAGGTGATACTTACAAAGAAGAAATGGTCTGGGATGTGAAGGTTGAAAGCAGCCTTGGCTGGAGTGAACATGTGGACAGTGGAGTCAGGATCCTGAGAAGAAAGAACAAGACAAAAAGCAGGACCATAACCATGGACTTCAGAAGAGATTTTGGCCTTTTCTGAGATTTGCTTGGAAGAACCCCATGGGCTATGGTCCTGGAGAGAAAAGGAGTCTAGAATCCCAGGAGCTACAGGATAACCATTGCAATCCCTGGGAAGGTGAAGGAGAAGATCTTTCTGGTAACCTTTTCCAGACATATGAAGGACAGGAAGTTGACTGGAGTAGTCAGCATGGATTTATGAAGGGTAAATCATGCTTGACCAGCCTAAGAACCTTCTATAATTAGAAGACTGGCTTGGTACATGAGGGGAGAGCAGCAAATATCTTGACCTTATCTCTACCTTGGTATGGCTTTCAGCTGTCTCCCATAACTTCCTCACTGACAAACTGATAAAGCATGGACTAGATAAGTGAACAGTTAGGTGGACTGAAAACTAGGTGAACTGTGAGGCTCAGAAGCTTGTGATCAGTGGCAAAAAGTGTAGCTGGATGTGAATCACTACTAGAGTACCCAAAAGGTTGATACTGGGTCCAATATTGCTTTACATCTTTATTAATGACCAACTTGATGAGATACTCTCAGTAATGTTGTGGATGATACAACTCAAAATGACCTTGACAAGCTGAAGAAATAAACCAATGGGAATCTCACAGAGTTCTATAAGGCAACATGCCAAGACCCATGCTTGGGAAAATATAACCCCGTGTACCAGAACACAATGGGGATGGATCAGCTGGAAAGTAGCTTTTCAGAAAAGGACCCTAATGAACAAGAAAATGACCATATGTTTCTGTTTCTTTTATTTTTTTTCCTAATTTTTGGGGAAAGAAAAAAAAAAAAGAAAGAAAAGAAACACTGTGCCTTCATGGTAAAGAAGTCCAACAGCATCCTGGGTTGCATGAGGCAGAATGTTGCCATCAGGCTGAGGGAGGTGATCCTTCCCCACTAATCAATCATGGTGAGGCCATATCTGGAGTGTTGGGTCCAGATCTGGGTCCCCCAGTACAAAAGACATTTGAACATACTGAAGTGAGTCCAGTAAAGGTCCACAAAGATGACTGAGGTAATGGAGCATTTGACATACAAGGAGAGGGTGAGAGAGCTGGGACTGTTCAGCCTGGAGAAAAGAAAGCTCAGGGTGAGCTTATCAATGTGTATAAATACCTGATGGAGGGACTAAGGAAGACACTGTTCTCAGTGGTGCCCAGTGCAAGGAGAAGAGGCAATGGACACAAATTGAAACAAAATGAACTCCATTTAAAAAACCCTCCTCCACGCCCTTTTTCCCCTAAGGTCGATCAAAGAGTAGAACAGGTTGCCGAGAGTAGTTGTAAAGTCTCCATCCTTGGAGATATTCAAAACTCAACTGGAGACAGTCCTGGACAACCTGTTCTGGTTGTCCCTGTTTTGTGCAGGTGTGACTGGAAAAATGTTCCTCAAAGCCTGCTTTTCAAGTTCAGCTATTCTATGAGTGTATGATTATACTTAAGAAATGAGTCTGTTTTATTATATTTTCCATTTCCTACCAAGTCCTTTTCAACACACTGCCTTTTTATAATACCTTATCTTTAATAGGGAATGATGCTTCACAGCATGCATTTTGTCCTGCCAGGATATCCTGATGCCAGGATCTGCAGTCCTGCAAAACTGATAACATTACATTTATACAGGAAATATCACAGGAAATATTTCTGAATCAGTATCAGTAACTTAAGCCTAAGAACCTCTGCCCTGTAACATTTCTTCACTGTTAAATTCCACTGTGGATTAGCTGGTTTCAGTTTCAATTAGAGCATCAGGATCTACATAGCTATGGGATGGAATGAGAGAACAATTTGTGCTGAAAAAACACAATCCTCCATTCACTTGAGTCTGAAAAGAGCAACAGTTTATCTGAGTCTACCACAGAGTCTAGCTCACAAGTGTTGTTTTTAATTTTGCTGAAACAGCATAAACTTTTATGAAATTAATCTGTCTACCTGACAGAACGGTCTCTTAGCAAATACTATCTTCAGTCAGTCATCCAGCTTTTTACAGGCAAATTTGCAAGTGTAGAACTGAATATAAGTTTCTTAGATGCATTTTGCAATGTTCATTAGGTGCTTGAAGAAATAGATATTTTATGGGCATTAATGTGCAACAATGTATTACAGTGATACTATTGATATACTTTTTTTACAGTCTGTCTTCATTTTTATTAAACATTGCTAAAGAGATCCAATGGCAATGTCATTACAATGTTGCAGAATGGGAAACTGTAAGCAGAATTATTTCAGTCCAGATCTATAGTGTTTGCTACTACAGTATTATGAGAGATAATAGTTAACAGTGACCAACCACTAGAGTATATGGACTAAAATAAATGCAACATTGATAAAAATATGGATATTTTAGAACTAAAGTGATAGCCTGTCTTCTTCAGTTCCTCTGAAGTTTGAGTCCAGATTTAAGCCTCTCTGAAGGTGAAACTTATAAATCAAGGCATTCATATGAGTTCAGACTCCAGAAATCCAGTCAAAAGCAAGAGTAATTCCAATTCCCTGCCACAATAAATCTGCTTACAGAAAAAAAAGCTAATTCATACAAGTGGCATTTTTCTCTGTACCAGCTCTATGCTGGAATGACATGCAGAAAGTAAGACAAACTTGAACACCATGATTTTGTTTTTTAGGGATATGTTCCTTTGGCACCATCTTTGTTAATGAAAACACAAAGAACACCACTAGTACAGCATTACCCCCATCATAAAGTAAAAGAACTACTAACAAGCAATATTTTTTTTTTCTCACATGTAGAGAGAAACAATATAATGTGATGTATGACAATTGTTACCCATGCTTTGCAGTGAAATGCTGTAATGGATTTAGATTCTATGATAACAGCACTTTCTTTAAACTTCATTAAAACAGATCTGAATGTAATTCCTCTTTTTTCACCTCTGATTACAAATAATGCCAAAACCAAACTTCTGCTGTAACATATTTGACTTTGTTCTTTCTTGTCTGGTAAGTCTAACCTATGCCTTTATCCACTTTTGTTT
Source organism: Phalacrocorax carbo (assembly GCF_963921805.1). Classification (NCBI taxonomy): domain Eukaryota; kingdom Metazoa; phylum Chordata; class Aves; order Suliformes; family Phalacrocoracidae; genus Phalacrocorax; species Phalacrocorax carbo. The sequence goes on along the minus strand of NC_087514.1, from coordinate 88,125,196 downwards.
CCTGAACTTATATAATACATTTTCTTAGTCCTCTGTTTACAGTCATCCGTTCCTGCATTGTCTGCCACTTCTCAGCTTAATGAGAATTTTAACTGAATTTTTTTTCCTTTCCTTTGATTTGCTTTTACACACACAAATATGCAGTGCCCTTTCTGTCTTGTGCTCCATCCACTCTGAGTTTGGCTCAATAGGTAGCAGTCAGTCATATGTATATTCTGCAATACGCAAGGACAATGAATGGAACACGGCATTTCACAGTATTGGTACATGCAGAATGGCTTACTTCATGGACTCATCTAGTGCAATAACATGATATGAATCAGGAAAGGGAGCAGAATCTATTGTTCTGAACTTAAACCATAACAATGTACACCTATAATAAGTAAAAGATGAAAAATAAATCTTAGGTCTTTCTATACCAATGATATCCCTTGCCATGGACTCCAGTAATCCTGACAGTTTGAGCCAAAGACTCAAAAGAAACTGAAGCATAGAATCAGATCAATTTAATTATTAATTGAATAGCCCTTCGTGTACAATAAGTGGTGGATCAGATTGAATTCCCCAAGTGCTTTCTTTGGAGTGTACCAAATGAGAAAATCACAGCTTGATCAAAGAGACTTTCTGCTTTTTGGTTCTAATTCTTTTATTACTCTTTCTTATTCAATGAGGCCACATGCAATATAGTTGTTAATTGTCTACCTGCCTTCAGTTGGTGTGAGAATAAAAGAAAAGGTATCTAGCAAATCCTCCGTACATTGACTACAATTCTACTGCTATCAGGCAAGTGTGCACCCAGGGAATTATTCTTCCTGATGTCTTCAGGGCTACTGTCTGTCCCTCGCATTGTTTCTTGATTCCATTGCTATCTTTTGGTTTGGCCTTCACTTGCTATTCTTGGCATACAGAAGAGGAAGTAAAAATCTATTGCCTTGAACATTTCTGCATAAAAATGTAGAATTTGATCATGTCTTTTCTGGCTGTTTCCCAAATGTATACACACAGTTCAAAGGATCAACATGCCGGTACAGAATAAGCAGTCTTTGTCTTGTGTTGGAACACTCTTTATTTGGTATCACTAATAGTAACATGTATAACTTTTCAAATATATTAATGTTTTCTGTTGCATAGTTTCAAATATTATTTATATATGAATGTATTGCTTTATTCCTTTCCTGTCATTCTGGCTAGTTTATTCTATTATTGTTTACTGAACATACCTTTAGTCTCATACTTGGAGAAGTTATGATGTGCTAATTTCTTGCTTTTTCATTAATCAAAATTCCAAAGGACAGTATCTAAAGGGTAAATGCCTGCGTTCACATAGGAACTTCTCTCATTTCTCTCCCTATTTACCGCAGAAGAAGATTTTTTATCCTCACATTTCTGTTACTTCTCATGCCCTAAGAAACCATCCAGGGAATAATTTTCTGTGCAGGTAGTTGGTAAGGGTGGACTTGGAGGGATTGCCCATACACAAACAAGATCTGAGTCCAGGTAGGGTTATTGCCAAAGTCATTATACAAACTGGTAGTCACTGATGCCATGTAGTCAATGTCAGTGACATATGGGTCAGTGGCATTTATTGCAACACATGCTGCTCTCCTACCAGACATACATTAATCTGGTTATGTCTGCTAAGCTTTTGCTACATTCTAACACTCATATACATTTTAAAGGTCAAAAAGTACTTTAGAACTACCTGCTATGGGTTATTTATAGGTGGACTTAACAGTGCATATTTTTTAACGATTGAGTTGTAAGTCTGCTTCTATATCACATGGACATTTTGGAGCATCAGGTGGCAGTCAATCAGCAGAAGGCATAGCATGCAGAAATACCAAGAGAGACGTCTGATCAAATGACAACTGACTTGGAATTAAAAGGATAATTCTTAGGAAAGTAGTTCCCATTTTTGCAGGAGCACTTTTGTGCTAAGAAAGAACAGGGGCTTCTCCCTGTCTCCCCCCTCCCTTCCTTCCAGGATTTATGTCAAAAGATCGGACATAATTACATTTTCTCAAGCATGGATACAGATTATAGCAGTGGATGGGGAGTGGAGGTAAAACACATCTTTTCTCTCTTTATGTACTTGTGGAGGAATAACGTTTTCCATTCTCATGAGTGAAGCTGACAGAGGAATGGATTTTTTCTACTTACAAAAGAAGAGGTACATGCTGGTATTTCCTTTAAAATTCTGATCCAAGAGATCTTAAAGGAAGCTTGAGTAACTCTACAGTTGACAGCTAGAGGACTGAGTAAATTCTTACAGGATCTGAAGCTGTTCTTGCAGAAAACCTGGATTATTTTAGCTACAAATTTTTACACTACACTATAATTTGTGGTGAAGTGCACTCTTTTGTTTTTGTGGGATCCATACCATATTTGACAGATGTCACTATCAGACTGTTGACTATCAGCTTTCAAAGGTCATGGTGACTGGGGGAGATTTCTGGTAACTAGAAAAAGAAAAATGACACATCCATCTTGAAGAAGGTGAGAAGAAGGACCAAGGAAACTGTAGGCTGGTTAGCCTCATATCAGTCCCTGTGAAGTTTGAATCGTCTTTGAATTTATTTCTAAATATATGAAAAGCAAAAGGTGACTGGGCACAGACAGCATGGATTTAACAAGGGCAAATCATACATGGCCAACTTGATTGTTTCATGTGATAAGATGACAGGGTCTGTGGACGGGGAGGGCAGCGGGTGCCATTTACCTTGACTTCAGCAAGTCTTTTGACATGGTTTACCATAAAATGAGATGAGATATGGACTTGGTAAGGTGTTGAAAATCTGGCTAAAATGTCAGGCTCAAAGGGTTATGATCAGCAATAAAACTCCAGGTTTCAGCCAATTACTAGTAGCTCTCCTCAGGAATAAATAACAGGGTCAGCACTTATGTATCTCCGTATTACATAGATCTATCTATTGATCTATATAGACATCTATAAATACAGTTATTGATATAATCCATGTCTCTCCCTACCTCTCACTATATGTGATTTGGTGTCCTCCATGAACTTGCTGAAAGCGTGCTCTGGCCCATTATCCATTTAGTAGATACAAATATATGTCTGTAGATATATAGATGCATCTGTATGGATATCTGGAAATACATATATATAGAGTCAGCAATGTGCTCTTGCAGCAAAGAAGGCTAACTGCATACTGTGCTGTACCTGCATTTATGTAGCCAGATTCTCATCCCTATTCAGCACTTTTAAGACCACGTCTAAAGTATTGTGCCCAGGTCTGGACTTCTGAGCACAAGAAAGCCATTGATATACTGGAGTGAGTCCAGCAAATGGCCAGTGAGATGGTTTGGAGCTGGAGTATTTGACATTGGGAGAGCCTGAGAGAGCTGGTTTGTTCATCCTGGGGAAGAGAAAAGACTAGAAGGGGTCTTGCTGTTCTCTACAGAAACAGTGTAAAGTTGAACCAGAGTCTTCTTGAAGATGTATAGTAACATGACAAGCAAAAGACAACTTGTTTTAGGGAAAATTCCATCTGTATGTAAGAATAAAAAGATCTTCACTCTGAGAATAATTGAAGACTGGGATATGTTGCCCAGAAAAGTGATAGATTTCTTCCTCGTTGAAAATGTTCAAGACTAAGCTTGACAAGGCCCTGGCTAACCTAATCTAAGGTCCTCCTCTCAACAGAGAGTTGAAGCAAGTGCTCTGCAGAGGTTCACTACCAAACTAGACCCATGTGATTCTAGGATTCTAAGCTGGAACGTGAGAAATTCCACTTAAATAGAAGAAAGAAAACTTTTTTTCTCTATGAGGGTTATTAAACACTGGACAAGATGTCCATGGAGTTTGTGGGATCCTCATCCTAGACATGTTCAAAACTCAGCTGGGTACAAACCTCAGCAACAGCTCTAACTGGACCTGGTTTGAGTGGGGAGTTGGATTAGATTACTTCCAGAGGCCCTTCCAAAGTAAATAATCCTGTGATTCCAATGCACTTCATATGATGATCTCTTATTGCCAAACCAATTTTTCCTCCCTGACTTCCCATAAATGTTCAGGTTGAAGCCAGAGCTGCTGAAGTTTCTTGACTTTTACAGTGTAGCTACAGCTGTGCAGATTGAGGATATGTGAGTAGAAAGGTGACATACTTCAGCAGCAAATACAACTTAATTTGATATTGCTTCTATGTTCTCCATTCCATACAAATACTAGCGTAACTGCAGGAAATGGTACAATAATTTGTAATGATACAGATTATTAAATTAAGGAGGGGAAGAAAATTGCTTTCAATCCCAATCAGTAGAATTTGCAATTAAACTTGACATATCTTGCAGTTTGAACATAAAATGCCAAACAAAACAGAATTAATTGCTCAATTTCTTAATAAAGTATACAAACGCAAGGTCAATATGCTGCTATGTTTATTCATGTCTGTAAGAATTATGTATTCATTGCTTGCTGCCTAATATAAGAAATTCATCATCATATGATGAAAAAGAAAAGGGGAAAAGTCAGGTTAAAGTTGTAGGAAATAAGGTAGAAATTAATAATAAAGCTTTATATTGTCATCATTTTCAGTTGCTTCCTTTGTAGTCATAGCAGACTCTTCAGGAACTTAGACAACACACAGAAGCAAATCAAAGGCAGCAGCATTTTTACATATCTTGTTTACAAAGTAATCATAAACATAAAAATGTTGTTACAAAATGACACTTATACCTAATAATCTCAGCATTAAATTTTTTGAGAAAAAAATTGTTTAACTAACTTAAATGGCAGGCTGTCCAACTGCACAAAGACAAGCTCAGAATTGTTTGGGTTTTTTCTCATTTTTTTTTCCCATCCACAATGCTATATTACAGCACCCTGCAGACAGTAAAGTATTTCTTGCTGTGACAAGTTATTGATCTTGTTTTCCTCTGAGAACCCTAACATGTCAAACTGCAGCTTCCTGAAATATACATCTGGAGCAGTACTTTGCAAGGGGTACAAGTTATAAAGAAATTTGGTCTCCAGTGTTTAGCAGAAAAATGAAATTACATTAGTATAAATGTGTGCAGTTTTGCAGTTTTGTCTGGGAACAGTAAAGATGCTCTAAATATATAGCAAGCCTATTCAGCCCATCAGTGGTGATACCACCTCATCTCCCCCTCTTCTTCCTGAGAGTAATCATGACCTTGTATCTTAAATTCTCAGAAAGAAGGGCAAGGTAAAGAAACATGATATAGGAAAATAACTTGGTTCTCTCAAGGTAAGGACAGGAGAATAATGTCTCTTCTGGCTTAATGGAGAATTAGATACTGCTGTCATCTCACTCTTCCTATTGCTTTAACATCAAAAATGTGATTTGACTGTGCATGGGAAAATGTAACTGCTTTGCTGGGATGCACAGAATAGATTTTGTTGATGATCAGAAAGTGGATCTGAGGTGAGCTTGAGGGAGACATGTTGACTTAACATGCTTAACAACCTACTGAGACAGTCATTACTTTGTTGCCAACAGGCAGTGTCATCAGTTTGAATGGAAAGTTTCTTTTATATTCTTTGAACTGTGGCAAGTACAAGGACTAATTAGATGGAAATCCATGGTCTAGCTTTATTTCAAACAGTAATCTCTGACCTTTCTGACTGCAGTTCAGTGGACAAAATTATGCATCTACTAAAGCTCCTTCTACTTTGAATGTAGCCCATGTTGATTCCCTTAGATCACAATCAGTTGGGAGCTCAGAAAATGTGATAGTGTTGTGTAATCCTGGTATTAAAAGTGAAAGACAAATTTTCTTTTAGCATCAAGTTGTCTTTTTGTTGTTATAAGCCACAAAATCCTTGCAGGTAAATTATCTTAAGCAACATTCAAGATGTATTGACTTTTAAACAAGATAGTAAATTATAATTTTCAGTCTGCAAGAGAAATCTTAAAACCTAGCATAACTGAATTATCTCATAGCGATTAGACTGTAACATCTTTGCAAGGCCAGTGTCAATGCTCAGCTAAGTGTGCAGATACTTTGCCCAGCTTTTGCCAGACTTCCATTTCTGAGACTAAAGTTCAAATGTTCTATTTTTATTATTATTACTATTAGTATACAGTTATATAGTTCTATGATTGGAATGCACTAAATTAACATTTAAAGATTCTTACCAGACCTCAGGATTTCATCACGTGAGAAAACGTGCAAATATAAAGCAAAAAGGACCACAACTGTCATAAATATCTAATACTTGTCTTTTGTGACAAGATGCCAGAAATCGATGATGCAAGCACTTGGAAAGCTGGACATATAGATGTGAAAGAAAAGACTGTGAAACAAATATACTTCACACAATCAGCTAAGCAATAGTCTCAACTTGCCTCCTGCCTAGCAGTGCTAAATGGTTTTGGAGGCATCGCCACAGTGGAGAATCTCAAGGAAGGTTCTGAGGCAGGATAACATATTTGTCTGTTTTGCATCTGTAAGAGACGCTGGAGGTGAAAATATTTAGGGTTCTTTGACAGAGAAAATTCCAGCTATATGTTAAGGCTGGCAGCACTGGTACAGCTGAATTATGAAAGGTCTAGGGTATAAAATCAAGAAGCAAATTCTGACCCTGATGAAGTCAATGATTATTCCACCATTCACTTAATTTGGGATCAGGATTTTTGCCACAAAGTGTTTATATGATATGAAAGCGCATATAGAACACGTGAAGAGGGTGAAGCAATCTGAGTAATAAGAAAGAAAGAAAATTTCTAAAGTCATTCAAAATTCTGCTTTTAAGTAAGCTGTATCCTCTTAAGAAGCAAGTGTGAAACAGTCCTGCCAAGGTATTGAACTTGTGAAAAGAAAGTTCAGAGGCTGTTGTAGGTACAGCCTGGTCATGGCAGCTTGCCAGCTTGGCCTGAAAATCAGAAGATTGTCTTCATATAGTTGTGAAAATGTAGCCAGCATCTAACAATGCAGGCCTGATTTATAAAAGGCAGCTGCCTTCTTTTGAAATTCTGTGAGGTTTATATCCCAAAGAGCCAAGAGATTAACCTGGCAGAACTGCATTTTTAATGAAAAAAAAAGAAAACAATTGCTCTTGGGCTTATCAACAACCATAAAAATGTGGCTTGGCATTAAAAAAAAATAAAAATATTAACGACTAATTCATGGCTACAAAATAGTTTAATTTCTTATATGCCTCAAATTATTCCATGTCACTGTGCATGGAAACTCACTGGCACAGATAAACTGGATGCACACTAATATTTCTTCAGTCTGTTTTAGCAATCTCCGGTTAAATTTTAAGATCTAATTAGAATTTAATAGATTTAATAGCCTAATTAAAATCGATGCAGTCTATATTTCCCTGTACTTTTGTTAAGGTTAGACTTATCTAATCCAGTAAGTCTCTGGTATAATGTCAAAAATGGCGGTACATCAGTTTTCAGTTATCCCCTCCATGTACTTCTCCAGGGGAGAGTGTGTATTTCCCTTTAACTTAATACTTATAGTATAAGAAACCTTTTATAAGCAGTCACAAATTCAGACAAACAAAATGTTTCTGGTGCTGGACTAACAGGTCATCTTTGATAGCTAGCCACAGGAAAGGCTTCTGGATTTGGAACTGCTTTCAGCAGATGCTGACTATGGTTCTGAGGTAAAACAACACAGCACCAGTGTCTCTTAAAGCTGTTTGAAAGCCAGTAACTTGTGGCATGTAGAATTGACATGATCTTAAATGAAAAAACACCTTATTTGGGAAAAATATAATACTGAAACCATAAATATCTTCACGTCAGGTAGATCAGTTATGCAGAAATCATTTTAGTTGCAGTATTTACTGAACAGAAATTCTGAAGATTTCTATTTTCAACCCTTTAGTGACATAGTCATGAAAAGTGACTGAATTCTGTACTGCAGTGAGTCTGGTAAGGTGATTGTAGTAAAGACTGCTGTACACTAATTAAGGAAATAATAGGTTTTCTTTGGGCATATTATGAGTAGCATAGAATGTCCTAAAATCAAGAGCTGATACCTAGTCACACATTTAAGGTGATCATAAAACTGACTGTTACAGACTATGCCAAAAATACCAGCTTAATTTTTCCCTCCTCCGTTAGTTATGCAGCTGAATCTAGAGCCATGGTGTCCTCAGGAAATTACTTCCTGAGGGCTGAGGGAGCAATGGCTTTGTGAGAAATAACATTAGCAATATTATTCACCACCATCCTCCACCTTTTGTTCACAAATTTTTCCAAAGCAACTTCCTGTTCTAGAAAATTTTTCTAAGTATCCATGTGTATTGTCTTCTTCTGGATCCATGTTGCAGTGTATCCTGACTGCTTGACCGTGGATCAGAGTCCACTTCCTAGCTAGATTGCATCCTCTGGAAAAAAGCTGCCAATCTTTACTTGTAACCTCCTACAGCAAGGGTATGTTGGCCAGGTAGCCAAACCTGTTGGTTTATTTTCAGAATCCTTTCTTTTCTACTAGGTCTTTTGCTAGTTGCAGAAGGTAATAAAAGTCAAAGTATTAAACAGAATCAGAACTAGCAAAGTTTTCTTCTTTTTGTAGTCCATTTGTCTTAGATCTTTGATTTCAAACAGCAGATTATTGTGGGACACCACAATGGAAGTGCTACATCATGTAAAAGAAACTCCTGGCAGGGTTCAGGTTAGGGCAGAGCTCTGAAAGCCAAACAGCACCTTTCTGAAAGTTTTATTCTTGCTTGCATTGGTACCTCACGTTTCAAACTGTGTGTGTGTGTGTGTGTCGATGACCTTTACTAATAGAATATATACTAAATCAACAGCAGGACACAAAATGATTAACCTAAAAACTGGTGGTATCAATGTTAGTGTGAAAGATCTAACTATTCTATTTTAACTTATTATCTTGAAAATAAATGCATATATGTACACACACATACACACACATGCACACACAGAGTAAGAGAACTGCATGTCCATTACCATGGAGTGTGGAATGGCTGGAAAAAACCTGGAGCTGAGTGACTTCAGACATGAATAACACCCCAAAAAAGCAATTCATATACCATATTACTATGCATACTGGACAAAATTTATAAAGCATGCAGGCTACAGGGCTTTATACTGTTTTCTAGTGTATAGTCAAAGCCCAAATATGGGCAATATTACATCGGTAAGACCAGCCTTTCCCAAATACGTTTACATAACTATCACTATTGTCATTCTGCTTGTTGCAATAGAGGGGGCAGAGTAATGATTTAAAAAGAGGAGGGACTGTACAAGCCAGGACCTCTGCTGCTCTGTTCTGGCTCCTATAAAAGCAGTGCAACATACTTCAGCCAGAGCAAATATTCAGGGTGTTTCTGCACTAGTAAATTGAACAAGGCTGGAACACAGGTGCAGGAGAGGGCACGTAATCATCAAAAGAGTTAAACTGTTAGCATAATACCTAACATAGATTTGGCCTGGTGTAATTAGCGCTATCCAAGCAAAGACCAGACGCCCCCTTCTAGTGGGAAATAGTTGCATGGCCAGTGGCTATACCATACGAAGTGACCTCTGGGCCACAGAATGATTACTGAGCCTATTTACTGTTACAGATGTAGGCAAAGAATCTTTTTCTCCTTCCTCGTATGTTGCCATATATCTTTGGTTTCTTACTGCTGGTGGAGGGTTTCACAGAGAGTTGAAACATGTTAGTAGATTTGTGCTAGAACTGTATGCCTATATCTCAAATACTATATGTGGCTAGTCCTCCCCATCTCAAAAATAATGTAGAAGAATTAGAAAATGTTCAGAGAAGGCTACAAGAAAGATTAAATGTTTTGAATGGAGCATTTGTCATGGTTTTGGCTGGGATAGTGTTAGTTTTCTTCACTGTAGGTGGTGTGGTGTGTTTTGGATTTAGTGTGAGAAAGGTGTTGATGGCACACTGATGTTTTAGTTGTGGCTCAGTATATGCTAAGGGTTGCTAGGTGGTGCTTATACTGGTCAAGCACTATTCAGCTTCCTGTGCTCTGCTGGGGCATGGGAGGCCAGGAGGGGAAAGGGCACGGCTGGGACAGCTGGTATGGGCTAGCTGGGGGGATATTCCATATCATGTGAGGTGATGTCTAGTATATTAACGGGGGGAGCTGGCAGAAGGGAGAAGTGATTGTGGCTCAGGGACTGGCAGAGTCAGTCATTCAGTGGGTGGGGAGTGGTTGCATCTCTTGTTGTTTGGTTGGTTTTTTATCACCTCCCCCCAGGTTTCATCTTTCTCCCTCTCCCTCTCTCCACCTTTTCACTATATTATTGTTGTTATTATTATTATTATTACTATTAGTGTTTTATTTTAATTATTAAACTCTTCTTATCTCAACCAATGAGTGTTTTTACTTTTGCTCTTCTGAGTCTCTCCCCTACCCACTGCGGTGGAGGCAATGAGAAAGCAGCTGTGTGGTGTTTAGTTGCTGGCTGGGGCTAAACCATGACACCATTATAAGAGGAATCACAGAATCACAGAATCTCAGGTTGGAAGGGACCTCAGGGATCAGCTAGTCCAACCTTTCCAGGAAGAGCACAGTCTAGACAAGATGGCCCTGCACCCTGTCCAGATGACTCTTAAAGGTGTCCAATGTGGCTGAGACAACCACTTCCCTGGGGAGATTATTGCAATCATTGACTGTTCTCACTGTGAAAAATTTTGTTTTCATGTCCAATCAGAACCTCCCCAAGAGCAACCTGTGTCCATTCCCCCTTGTCCTCTCCATGTCACTCCTTGTAAAAAGGGAGTCTCCATCTTCTTTGTAGCTACCCCTTAAGTACTGGTACACGGTGATGAGATCCCCTCTGAGCCTCCTTTTCTCAAGGCTGAACAAACCCAGCTCTCCCAGCCTACCCTCATATGGCAGGCTTCCCAGTCCTTTGATCATCTTGGTGGCCCTTCTCTGGACCCCTTCCAGCCTGTCCACATCCTTTTTGTAGAGCAGGGACCAGAACTGCACACAGTACTCCAGGTGTGGCCTGACAAGCGCTGAGTAGAGCGGGATAATGACTTCTTTCTCTCTGCTTGTGATGCCCTTTTTGATGCAACCCAGCATCCTGTTGGCCTTCTTGGCCGCAGCAGCACACTGTTCGCTCATGTTGAGCTTCCTGCCCACCAGGACCCCCTGGTCCCTTTCCACAGAGCTGCTCTCCATCCAGGTGGATCCCAGTCTGTTCTGCGCTCCTGGTTTATGTTTTCCCAGGTGCAAGACCTTACACTTGTCCTTGTTGAACTTCATAATGTTCTTGCTGACCCACTCTTCCAGCCTATCCAGATCTTCTTGCAGAGCAGCTCTCCCTTCTGGAGTGTCTACTTCCCCACTCAATTTGGTGTCCCCTGCAAAATTCATCAAGCTACTCTTGATGCCATTATCCAGATCACTTATAAAGATGTTGAATAACATTGGGCCCAATATCAATCCCTTGGGGACTCCACTTGCTGCCTCTTTGAAAAAGAGCTATTTACCATCACCCTTTGGGTGCGGCCTGTCAACCAGTTCCCCATCCACTGCACAGACCACTTGTCTATGCCATAACACATCAATTTCTCCAGGAGGAGACTGTGGGGGACTGTATCAAAGGCCTTGGAGAAGTCCAGGTAGACAATGTCCACTGCCTGCCCCATGTCAAACAGGCAAGTCACTTTGTCATAGAAGGCCACCAGGTTTGTCAAGGACGATCTGCCCTTAGTGAAGCCACGTTGGCTTTTCCCAATCACGTGCTTCATTTGATTTGTGATGGCCCCCAGGAGGATTCATTCCATAACTTTCCCAGGGATTGAGGTAAGGCTGATGGGCCTATAGTTACCCAGGTCCTCCCTTGAGCCCTTCTTGTAGATAGGGGTAACATTTGCCTTCCTGCAGTCCTCTGGGACATCCCCTGTTCTCCATGACTTCTCAAAGATTATGAAGAGTGGCCTCGCGATGATGTCAGCCAGCTCTCTCAACACCCTTGGGAATGACTGAGTACTCTCTGAATCTCTAGCTTGGAATGATGACAGCAGGAGGATGGCATTACAGACATCTGTAAAACCATGAACAGCCGGGAGGGGGTGACTGAGAATCTCATGACCACATCTTTCTTCCTAGTAGCTGGTATAGTGCTCTGTTTTGGATTTAGTACAAGTGTAATGTTGACAACACACTGACGTTTTAGTGGTTGCTAAGTATTGCTTACACTAGTCAAGGACTTTTCCAGCTTCCCATCCTCTGTCAGGTGCAGAGAAGGCTGGGAGGAAGCATAGCCAGGACAGCTGATCCAAATTGGCCAAAGGAATATTCCATACCATGTGATGTCATGCGCAGTATATAAACTGGGGCGAGTTAGTGGGGTGCGGTGGGCAGTGGTCACTGCTCGGGGTGGACTGGGCACCAGCCAGCTGGTGGTGAGCAATTGCATTGTTCATCACTTGCTTTGTATATTTTTTATTTATTATAATTATTATCATTATTATCATTATCATAATCATTATTATTTCTTCCTTTGCTGGCCTATCAAACTGTCTTTATCTAAACCCACAGGGTTTTTTGTTTCTTTGTTTGTTTTTTTTTTATTATTTTGTTTGATTTTTTTTTTACAAATCTCTCCCCATACCACTGGGGTGGGGGGAGTGTGAGCAAGCAGCTGTGTGTTAGCAAACAGAAGGAATTCTTTCTTCAAGCAGTTTTTAGTTAAGCTGTAAAACTCCTTGTCATATAACGTTTACATAATTTAAAGAGGCGACTGGACACATTCCTGGGGAAATAAGTTCTGTGGGGTTTACCAAATACTTATGAACTACCTCTGGCTCAGTAAAGCTCCAAACCAGAAGTAATTACAGCCTGAAAGAGTTCTCAGAAATTTTATATGCCTACCCTGATTTGTACTCCCTAGGTGTATGTTTCAGCCAGTGCTGGAAGCAAGACACTCAGGTGGGTGTACCATTGGTCTGATACAGTTCTTGTATACTCTTGTTGAAGTCAAAGGAAACAAAATCATGACATGGGAGTGGTAGGTGTAAAGAGAGCAGTTAGTGTGCCTTACGAAAGCACTGAAATCTGCCTGTGACCCAGGTAGATCATGTCAGCTAAAGAGCCAGTGAGTTCAACTAATATTTGTATTCCGGTTCAGAAGAAACAGAATGTAATTCTCCCACAGCATTCTCCTGGAGAAGCTGGCTGCTCATGACTTGGACAAGTGCACTCTGTGCTGGGTTAAAAACTGGCTGGACGGCTGAACCCAGAGGGTGGTGGTGAATGGAGTCAAACGCACTTGGCAGCCGGTAACAAGCTGTGTTCCCCAGGGCTCAGTGTTGGGCCCAGTCTTGTTTAATATCTTTATCAATGATCTGGATGAGGGGATTGAGGGCACCCTCAGTAAGTTTGCAGATGATACCAAATTGGGTGGGAGTGTCGATCTGCTGGAGGGGAGGAAGGCCCAACAGAGGGACCTGGACAGGCTGGATCGTTGGGCCAGAGCCAACGGTATGAGATTCAACAAGGCTAAGTGCCGGGCCCTGCACTTGGGTCACAACAACCCCGTGCAATGCTACAGGCTTGGGGAAGAGTGGCTGGAGAGCTGACTGGTGGAAAACGACCTGGGGGTGTTGGCTGACAGCTGGCTGAACATGAGCCAGCAGTGTGCCCAGGTGGCCAAGAAGGCCAACAGCATCCTGGCTTGTATCAGGAATAGTGTGGCCAGCAGGAGTAGGGAAGGGATTGTGCCCCTGTACTCGGCACTGGTGAGGCTGCATCTTGAATACTGTGTTTAGTTTTGGGCCCCTCACTACAAGAAGGCCATCAAGGTGCTGGGGTGTGTCTAAAGAAGGGCAATGAAGTTGGTGAAGGGTCTGGAGGGCAGGTCTTATGAGGAGAGGTTGAGGGAACTGGGGTCGTTTAGTCTGGAGAAGAGGAGGCTGAGGGGAGACCTTATCACTCTGTACAACTACCTAAGAAGAGGTTGTAGTGAGATGGGTGTTGGTCTCTTCTCCCAAGTTACTAGTGATAGAACGAGAGGAGGTGGCTTCAAGCTGCGTCAGGGGAGGTTTAGATTGGATATTAGGAAAAATTTCTTTACTGAAAGAGTGGTCAGGCATTGGAACAGGCTGCCCAGAGAGGTAGTTGAGTCTCCATCCCTGGAGGTACCTAAAAGAAGGGTAGATGTGGTGCTTGATGGTATGGTTTAGTGGTGGACTTGGCAGTGATAGGTTAGCGGTTGGACTTGATGATCTTAAGGGTCTTTTCCAACCTTAATGATTCTATGACTTTATGATTCTATAATGAGGGATCTCAAAAGGAGATATATATTACAATACTACCAAAGGAAGCCAAAACCCAATGGACCCATGTTTACTGCCCACATAATGGTAGCTGTGCCCATGAAAATACACATACAAACCAATGCTGATACACCTCAGCACAGCGCTTAAAGTAATGATCCAATCCAGATGCTGAATCTGGCTCTTTCTCATGGTCGTTTGTTTTGGTTGGTTTTTGTTTGGTTGGGTTTTTTTTTAAGAATTTCTGGTGTCTTGCAGATTTACTAACCAGTGTCTTGTTTTATTCATTATTACTCCTAATATCACACATTATATAAAATTCACATCATTATGATGCAAAACCTTTGAATTTTTGATTGAAAGCAACTGTAGAGAAGTCTCCATTTTCTTTCAGGGAAGATGTGAAAAGTCCTTGCATAGTTTTCATGTAAAATTTATACAGAACCTCAGTGATTTCTGTATCCATGAAGACAAACTGCTAAAGTATTGATAAGTAGAGAATACTAAAGTACATTTGTACTTTCCATGCAATCTTTGAGCAATCTTACCAAAGCAAAATGTAAGTTTGTATGCAATAAGCATTAGGTTAATATTAAGACTGATAAAAGACAAGAGATTTTGTGATTTATTTTAATCTGACTGTAAAGTTACACTCTACCACCACATTCTGAAAGACACTCATGAAAAGAAAGCCTTTTGCATCAAAACTTCATGCCATCAGTTGAGTTTTTACTTATCTGGGGAGTAAAAAAAGCAGCTAGCATGTCTATTATAAAACAAATATTGACCTTTTCCAACAAAACTATTGCTCATGAGTAATGAAATTTCATTTGACTGTGAATTAGTCTAATGTTATGGCCTTTTGCTGTAGGCATCGTGCAAGAGGACCTGTAATTTTGTGTTTCAGATGGCATTTAACTGCTGTTATTCTACAGTATGATTCATATTTTCCTGCTAGGAACAAATTCCTTCACTTTTTTGGATAATTACGTTTCTAGTTAGCTTCTCATATCTTTTCCCTGCATACTTGTCATAATCCCCAAAATATACATTGCAATATAAAATTGTATTCTAAAGTGTAATTGTGTAGCAGAATAGTGATTATCTGTACCCTAGATATAAAAAATCTAAATGAGGTTTTTTGTCTACTTGAAGTTTTGTTGATTTTTTTATATTGAGTGAATATTTCCAGAACTTTTTTTTCCTAAATATATCATAAGCCTAAGGAAAAGAAATGGAAGAATATTAAAAGTTTCAGAAGAGAAATTTCCTATTCCTATCGAAATTGGTGGACAAGTACTCCAGAAATGGTATTTCTAGATGTCTTTTACGTGCTCTTGTTACTTTCTAGGAAGCTGACACATAAATCTGAGTGAGGTGAGAAGAGCCTAGAACATGTATTTCCCACCCCCATATAAGTTAGAGCTGTAGTCAGTAGGCCGCCACATAGAAGGCAGGTACCATTTCATTACATCTGCCTGTTTCTGAACGCGCAGGCCTTTGTGGCGCATTCAGTGCTGTGCAGAGCAGAGCTCAGTGCTGTGTGTGAGCATGTCTGCCTGTGTCTGTGAGTGTTCACATACATGTTATAAACACAATGAACACATCTACAGAAGCAGGGTCTCTGAGGACTTGGAAGTTCTGGTCTAGGAATTTGAGGCATTAATTTTTAGACAGATGTTGAGGTATTCAAGTCAGTGAAATAGACATGTTCTGGGGCATGTGCAGGAACAAAACTTTTGGTACTTAAAAGTATATTCAGCTTGCATTTCACTTAAAAGTGTATGATCATACTTAGTCCTTTGGGCACACTTCAGAAAAAGAAGGCATGAGATTCAAACATAATTAAACATCCAAGTGTTTAAGAGCACAAACTTTTCTACAGGAACTGGAATTCATGCCAGGACTGTGAACAAACCAAAATATGCAGAAATTCTAACCAGTGAGAAATGGATTAAAGGGGAAAAGTAGCTAGTAATTAAATAAATATTGAGAGATGACCTTCTAAGACATGAAATGTGTTAACACTGGTGAAATACAATAAAATAAGGCAAGGGATAAAGTGAAGTAATGCTACGAACAACTACCTCACGAACACTCCTGTAGTGAAAAAGTGCCTACTACCAAATCACAGAATGTGGGGCTCATTGCTGGCAACAGACTCTGAATGTTATGCTCAAACAGAAAGGGAAATATTTGGCATTGTGGAAATCAGACATTTTATCAGTGCAATAATTATGGGCACACAAAAACCAGATTATAACCCCACAGAAAACATTCCTGATAAACTTCCAGATTTTGTGCTACTAAAAATTCAATACTTGAGATCAAACATGGCTTGAAAGGCCATAATAGACATATCTTTTTTTTTTTTCAATGAAATGTCTCAGGATGTGGTACAAGGGAAAAAGACTTGGAAGAACAGATGCACATAAAAGTTTGCTTATCAGCATACACAATAAACAAATGGAAAAGGAGAGAAACAGAGAATAATGATACAAGGGCTTTTATAAATCAATCAGTCAAACTAAGGCAACCTGCAACAAAATGACACATTCTCTTAATTTTAAATCCCTAAAATCTCTGGGGGCAAACAAAAGCAGTTGGAACCAAGGACGACAGTAGTTTGAAAAGAGGAAATATTTTAATGGTTCTAAGGAGTCTGAAAAACATATGTAAGGATGTAATGGTATGGCAGTACACTAAACACAGATTAGTGATTAATTTTTTTGGTAAAATATAAACAAGCAAGCAGAAAAAGGTCAGAGATTATTATATTTGAATGAAGTTCCTGGTGCAGAACAGTGAAAACGAGGTGATAACTCATGCTGCATCCAGTCAGTCATCCTAGGCAGCATTTTGAAACTCTCTGTCCATTAGCCACAAATAGCTGATAATTACAGTTTTGTGTTTTGGTTTGGTTTGTTTTCCATTATCTTTACTAAGTAATGCATTGGCTGGCAACGTTTCACATTAAGCCTAGACAATATTTACTAGACTTAAGTTTTACAGTGAGTTTCTTATGAATAACAGAAGACAAGATATCTGAAAAACTGTGAAGGTTTGAAAAGGATTGATTTTTTTGATATAACAAGCAGTCTATGCTACCAGCAATCCAAAAGAGGAGCTGAAAAACACAAGCACAAGTAGCCAGATACCAACCAAGCCAAAAGAAGAGTCACACCGCTTCTTTTGATTTACTTTGCTGTAGAATCACCACACTACCTGCGACTTCATTTGTGTAATTAATGAATGGATGGTACAAATCAAAAGCCGCTGAAAAGGTCCTTTTTTTTAATGACTACCCTTCTAAATCCAGTTGACAGGACAACAGAAGGCAGATATGCAAGGAACTCTGTTAGAATAAAACAATGTTGAAATAACTGATGGCACCATGGCATTGTAACTGAAAAAGAGAGGTCACAGGTGTTACAGCATAGAACGGACAGTTTACAACAAGCAATCTCACATACTTGAGGCCTTCTGATAGTTAGATGACCACAGCTACTAGTGGAAAGATGACCTGTGGTAATGAAACTGTGATTGAAACGTGAACCTGCAGAGCCTTTTGCACTGCCACAGAGCAGAGGGAAATCACAGGAAGACAGACAAGCACCATCAGCAACAGTACAGAAAGCGTGCCTTGGGGAAGGAGAGTAAATTACACCTGCATTACATCCCAATGCTGTTAGTAACTGAAAATATTAGTAACAGCATTTACAAACATAATGTGTTTAAAAGGAGTACAGCATTCTTGAAAATACTCTGGCCCTAACAGCAGCGTAAGAAATGGCTTTAAGATAATGTTTCTTGGCCACTGTCTCCTTTTTATGCTGAGCTGCTGAAACCGAATGTGGGTTTTCTATTGCACTGAGCAGCTTAACCTTGCCCCTCTTCCCCCTTGCCAACACAAAAAGAGGCACACACAGAGAAAGATGGGAAGAGTGAGAAACTTTCATATCAGATAAAAAATTGGAAACGAATCTGAGCACAGCTAAAACATTTACAGGGCAGATCCCAATTTGATGGAAATCAATTGAAAGCTGAAATAGCAATTTCCACTAGCTAAACACCTAAGCCTTATTACGTCCATCTCTGTTTAGAGCAAAAAGTGGGCTAAGTGTAGAAAAAACTTCATCTTGAATAATCTAGTGCTACAGAAATATTTTGAATAGATACATTCTGTACTAAATAATAGATACAAGTTGAAATGACTCTCAGCACGGAAACAGAAGAGCACTTGTTTCCCAGTATTTTACAGTTAATGGTCAGTTATTCAGGTTAGTGATTTGATAGAGTTGCTAATCCTGAGTGTGATAGGAAAATAACAAAATGTTTCCTTTAGGTACATCTTACTTAAACAATAAAACAGGCATTCTAACTAAGGAATATTGTTATGTCAATTATACAGATTAGGTCTGCAGCTTATTATGCTTTAATACTAAATATAAATTAAATACTTTGGAGGTTGAGAAAAGAAATGTGCTAGTGTGTATGAATGTTTACATATATTAGGGTTTTAGTCACAGAGCTACTTGGTTAGATAAACCAGTTAATAGTAATAAATCAATAAATCAGTCTAATTAATGTAGAGCATCTGTATTATTTTAATGACTGAACTCATGACCCTTTACATGTAAAAGGCTTGCAGTCTTCCAGCAGCAGAATTAGACATAGGACAGGTTTGAGGCGCAGAAGCACTTATCTGCTCCCCTTCTGAATGTGAGGAGCCTGGCTGGAGGCTCAGTGAGTGCCCTGTCAGCACACCCCCAGGCAGCTGCAGTTGCTGGAGTAAGAAGGGCAGTAATGACATGAGTAGGTGTGTAAAAACAGTCCTTACAAAGCAAAAAAAGTAACAACAGGAGAACTCCAGACAATAACTAATCCAATAGCCATGTGTCTACCCACACTATTTCTCAACTGGCATATCATGTGAGCTGATACTGTAATTATGTGCACAAATGAATGATTGGAAGTTAAGACATGGAGGATTTGACCCTACTTCCTTTCAAAACAGTGGAATAATGCTAACTGACGTGACTAGAGCAGCATTGCATGCTCCAGCCTTAGCCCCACCAACTACGACCCTGTGCTTACGGGAAACAGCTTGACAGATTATGGTGTAGGCAGAGGACCTCTGTTCCCCTTTAAATGCCTGACTAGTGTGTACTGCTTCAGCTCATAGCAGTGGTCCCCATCATTCTCTGGGCTTATAAAAACATAAAGACCAGACCTGAAATAACAAAAGGTATTTTCATCAAAGTTTATAAAATAATTATTGGAAAGAAAAACAGTAAATTTATTGTCAGAATAAGGAACTTTCTAGATTCTCCATCAAATATTAAGATTATATCCATTCTAAAATACAGCCTCAAAGGTATCATAAATATAGACTGTGTAACTTGAATTATATACATTTAAAAATAGATTTTACTTACAAAATAATTTGTTTCAAATTTGAAAATAGTTTAGCTGACATAGTAAAGGATGGGATCTATGACACAGTTATGACAGTAACACATAAAATACACAGAATTTTAGCAATCCTGTGGTTTTCTAGTTAAGATTAATTCTGCCTTTGTGTCACTGCCACTGTTTCTCATCAGTATAAATGAGATGGCTTGGGAAAGCCAGCCAGAAATTCAGAATTGCACCATATCTTGGAGGGTGATGGACATCTTTAAACTTCTTCTGAAAGATAGCATGTATTTAATTTTATATTTTTATTAATTCTCCAAAAACTGCAGAACGGATGTAGACTCCTCACATAACAATATCCTCGATACACTTTGTATATCAGCAAGTATTAGATCCACTGTGATACAGATCCATCGTAAAAAGTATTGTATACATGATTTAACAATTTAATGACTCTTTCATATAAGCCAGAATGTGAGTAGTCCATGAGGATCACCTGAATCTACTCTCTAGTCAGTGCTTGTCATGATGCACCTGGAATACCATGTCCAGTTCTGGTACCCGTAGTTCAAGAAAGATGCAGGCAGACAGGAGAGAGTCCAAAGGAGGACCTCAAAGATGATCAAAGCACTGGAGAACCTGCCCTATGAGGAAAGATTGAAGGAGGTAGGTCTTTTCTCCCTGGAGAAGAGAAGGTTCAGGCAGGACCTCATCACAGTGATCCAGTATTTAAGGGGCAGCTACAAACAGGACAGAGGCTCACACTTCACATGGAGCCGCATGGAGAACACAAGGGGCAATAGGTATGTCTGGGAGAAGTTTCATCTCAATACAAGAAATAAATTTTTTACAGTGAGAAAAAGCAATCACCGGAACAAGCTCCTCAGTGATGTGGTAGAGTCCCCATCAGTGGAGGTTTTCAAGATGCGACTGTACAGCATGATAGATAATCTCACCTAAGCTCCCATTCCCATGAAAGGTTGGATCAGATGATCTTTCAGTGTCCCTTCCAACCTGGGCTGTTCTATGATTTTGTGATTTGTCTTCCGGGGTGAACAAGCCCTGGTGCCTCAGCCTCTCCTCACAGGGCAAGTGATCCAGAATCCAGACAGCTTGGAGGCCCTGTGCTGAATTTGTTCCAGCACTTGTTCACTACCTTTCCTGTGCTGGGGAGCCTAAAACTTGGACAGAGTATCCAGATAGGATCTCATGAGCACTGAGCAGAGGGATATAATCCCTCCTCTCCATGTCCTGCCTTTACCTCTCCCTGTGAATACTGCCCAGGGTGCTGTTGGCCATCTCTGCAGCAAGGGCATACTGCTGGCTCATGCTCAGCTTGTGTCTGACAAGGCCCTCAGGTCCCTTCCTGCAGAGCTGCTCCCAGCCAGGCAGGCCCCAGCCTGTGCCCTTGCACCAGTGCTTCCTGCCCAGGGGCTGCACTTGGTGTTTGTCCTGGCTGAACTGCACATCTTGTTGGCCTGTTCCTGCAGCCTGAGTAGGTCCCTCTGAATGGTAATCCTGCACTCAAGTGTGCACCTGTTCTTCCAAGTGTCATCTGCAAATGTGACAATAGTGCACTCCATTGTCTCCTTCATGTCACTGACAAAGTTGTTAAACAGGAAAGGTCCCCATACTTCTTGCTGATCTCCAGGTAGACTAAAACCCATTAATGACAACCTTCTGAACCTCATCATCTAAACAGTTAGCTATGCGTGCCATAGACCACCCACTCAGACAATAACATCCTGATTTTCATACCATAATAGTTCAGAAGAGCATGTCAAACCTCTTGCTAAAGTTGAGATGAATGACATCCACTTCCATGTCATTTCACTTTACCCTCCATTGTTCATCATTCAGTTTCTTTTTTCAAAATAGTGCTGATACCCTTAATGGATGTGGTTTCATCTTTAAGAGAGTTCCTGAGATGACAGGAAAATTTTAAGTATTCTAACTTTTTCACTTCCATCATGATCTTTCCAAGTGCTAACAGTAAATTTTCATGTCCTGATAGTGCGGTTCTTTAAAACCTGTTTTGGCTGGTCTAATCCTGTTGTCAAGATCACAGTTATTTATCATCAGTTGTCTCTTTTTCATATTTATTCATAGAAAATATATGCAACTACATGTTCTTTACAACAATGATTTACAAACTGGAAAAAATATTATTCTGAAGCTCGATGGTACTCAATATGGTCCTTCATTTGTAATGGTGACCTTCAATCAAATATGATCCACACTCCACAGGAATGTTTAAAGGTTTTTAAGTACAATTATCTGGTGCCACTACAGTTACCCATATTTCTCAGGCACCTGAATCACTTCCCATAATCCCCTAGATTATTTGTCTGTAGTCTCTTACCCAGCATTAAAAAACATTTTTAACTTTGATCAGTCATCAATATCAATGGACTTTTTAAAAGATCCTCTTTGTCTCTAAAAAAATTTGAAATCATACTTTATCTGTTTAATCAGCATAGAGAGTACATTTTTCTGCTGATATTTCTTCCTCACTGCTTCCACATTGCTTTTTAATTTATTCTTAGAATAACATGTCTTTGTCTAAATTTTTCAGTTGAATTTTCTCAAAATGCCTTGTGCATCCTAACTCTGCAAGCCTGCAGTATGACAAAGCTATATGCTCAAGCCCTAGCTGATGAACAGATGGGCAGAGAACAGTTGATTTCTCCACCTTCTCACATGATCTCCAGAGAAATTCTTGCTCTGACTTTCTTCTGCTATTTCTCCTTCTCTGAGGATGAAAGTGTCACTCAGAGAGTTACCACATACAATCGTTGTGAAGACACAAGTCCCAAAGAGTCTGTGCTCAGAAGACAAAGACAGACAAGGAAGCAGACCGATACCCATAAGCCTGCATATGAGAACAGATTCCAACTCAGAGTGAAGGAGTTAGCTTAATTTAGACCCAATTATTTTTGCCGGAGATTATGTCTATGCTCCAGAAGATGTGATCTCAGCATGGATAAATTCACTTGAGCAATCTTTATTTGAGTAATATTGTCAAATATGCATTGAAAATAGTATACTCTGGACTCAGTCTCCCAAACCTAGGAATCAGGCAGGTTTCTGCACCACAGTCTGAAATCTCAGTGCCCCCCCAAAATGTTTTCCTTTTTATTAATCAGATTAAAGCTGTGCTTTTCTTTCCTGTGCTACAAGCTGAACTCCAAGTGCTCTCCATTAAGTAGGTCTGTTTTAATGCCATTGCCTGAGCACATACAGGTATTGACTAGAATGTTTGACAGAGTGATTTACTGTTAACCTGTTCATGTCCAGAAGTTGCCCAGGTGGAACGTGCAAATTGTGAATGTGGAAGTGTGATTTACTTGTGCATTGCAATTACACATGTAGGAGAACCATCCATTATCTCTGTATATTGCTATAAGTCATGTCCCATCTGTTAAAACATCTTTGCAGTTTAGCCTAGTGTTACACCATAGGAGACATTGACAAACAAGAGTTTCCACTCTTTTATTCTAAGCAGAGGACCACAACATTTATACACTTGAGACATATGTAAGACAAAGGGAGGTGGCAATTTTTATTTAAATAGGGAGGTACTATTCTGCAGTGTTCCACCACAGGAAGCTTTTTGTTCTAACTACCTAAAAGAAAACAAGCAGTACTACTCTAGTAGGTCTATGCAGAATTAAGCAGACAACGGACCTGTGTCTTTTTCAGTTTCTGTGTGCCCTGTCTTGCTGCTGCCATTGTTCTTAGGCTGTGTATCAATGGCAGCCATTAATTTTTTCTGAAACAATAAATCTTCCAGTCCTTCTTTTGAAGTAACTGTTGAAAATTTAATGTAATTCAGCAGGTCAATCAGTTGCAGCATTGGTGCCGATGTCAGTACCTGTTTAAAATCCTTGAACTGTCTTTAAGGCCCTGCCTCCATTCCCATTGTCTATGAGATTTTTTCTTAGCTGAGTTGATCAACCTGCATACTTGGCTAGGAACTTCAACTACCTAATATTACTAACCTAACTCAGTGTGATTTCAGTCTTGATAAAATTTAACTACTCGTCGTGCAATCAGTCCTGAGGCAGAGGTTTTAGTTTTGTAAAAGCTTTTTTTTTTTTGGGGGGGTGACAAATTAATTTTGAGTTTGAGTCCAGTTAAAGAATGCTAGGGGCCCTACCTCTAAGAAACTCTTCTTTGTGATATACTGACAGAGCTAAGTAATTCTTAAACTCAGGGCCTTTTATCTGTTTAAAAAAAAATAAATTGAAGACTGCTGACTGATGGGAAGTCACTTAGAAAAAGTAAAGATAATTTCAAAGGAGTAGCTTTGAAGTAGGTGGCAAAAACCGAACAAGTTCCTATGGGGTGCAAACAGCTTCACCAGAGAATTTAAGAAAGTTTCATTTGTTCCACATAAGTCTGCTTCAGCGCTCCCAGCTCATAAATAATAATGTTAGTGCTCTAAAAGGCAACCATTCCTCTTTGTTCATTTTCTTTCACCTGCAAAGAAACAAAAAAAGCACAACAGGAAAAAAAAACAACAACCAACCAACCAAATAAAACCCAGAAAAAACTCCACCCCACAACAGAAAAAAAAAATTACCAAACACACAGTTGAATTTAGAATGCCTGGAATCAGAAGAAATGATAATCTCTTTTTCAGAGCATATCACTGAATATATGCATGGTAACTATAATGAATATGTAAATAATGTGATTTTTTGAAAACTTTTTTTGCTTTTGTTGAAAATGTATTTGTTCTCTTTAGTATCATTCACTGGAATGAAGCATTTAAGACAGCACTGGCATGGGATTTTTTCACAGAAGAACTTAAAGAGATAAATGACCATTTGAAATAAATGCTAATGAGTAAACTTGAATGTAACTGAAGTAATACGTAATCTTGGATTGAAGGAGCATTTTTGTAGCATATGTTGAATTTCAAGGAGATTCATACCTATATATTTAATCAGGAATAATGCCAAGGTGATACCTTTTTTGTCTATGTTTTTGTTGCCATAGTAACAATATTACTTTTGTTAACAAGAAAAATGCTGAAAACTTCTGCATAGGCCTGAATGGCCAGGCTCCTTAGAAATAATTTCTAAATTGAATCCTCTCTAAAAAATTCTTTGTGGTCCCTCTTTGAAACATTTTCAGCACATTTATGTAACTGACATGATTTTAATTTAATAGATTTTATTCAGCCATGCTTTAAATATGTATTGCTAGAACACAAACTGTGTTGTGTCAGATCAGAGTGCAATAGGCATAGAGCACCTAATAGAAAACCTGAAAATAAACAAAATGAATGTTGTGTGTTTGTGTGGTAAGTCTCAAGCTGTCCTCGCCTTTGAGGCTTGGGCACCTAGATATTCTGGTCTGATTGTTTTCCACAATTAAGTTTAATGAAAATCAGGTTTCATAATTTCTTACATAGAGAAAATTTAAGGTGGCTATGTTGGACAAATAAAAATAGGATGGACTTTTACACAAGTCTCCTCTGCCTACTGTGTTCTTGCAGGTAAATTCTTGCTACTGCATTTAGCCTTGTAATGTGAAGCAAAACTTTCGCGGTTCCCCTGTTTCCAAGGCAGTTTGTTGTTCAGTCAGTGCTGAGATGTGTCACTGTTCCCTACTTCTCTCAGTAACCCCTCTCTTCTGCCTGACATCCTCTTTCTTTCTATGTTTCTCTCAGTGCTGTCTTCTTTCTGCTACATCCTGCAATGTCTAGAAGCTGTCCTACTCCTGCATTTGCTCAGTTGTTCCCAAGCAAAGCAAAAATATCTCCTTTCCAGTGACTTCCCTCCAAGCCACTATTATGTTGCAAGGAACAACACGCAGCTGACGACAAACAGATCAACCTTACAGAATTTCAGACTTCTATACATCTAACCAGAGGCATGTTTCCCCAGCTTCAATGTCACCATTTTCACAAGAAACATATCATAAACATAGTTCTGCTTCAATAAGAACAAGAAAGAGACTTCCAGACTGATTTGCCAAAACTCTACCGATCCACCTTCACCACCTATAAGCTTTTCTCATTTCCTTACACCATCCCTTCTTGTATGTTATTCATGCTGCAGCTGATTCGCTTCTTCAGTTCCTGAACGGAACATGTGGTTTAAATGGTTCTGGTCCCAAAGAATTGTCAGGTACTTTGCTAGTGTCTTCCTTAGATACCACAAAAGGATCTACCAAAGTTATTTTCGGGTGCTCTTAATTCAAATTAACTTATTACATGTCAAGCAGAAACCTATCAATTTTCTTGAAACTTCAACTTTTGCCTCAATCACATACTAAAATTTTTTCTGGGAAAAAAAATTAAATGAAGCAAACGAGGTGCCAAGCAGATTGACAAATTTGATATCACAGCTATTGTGAACTATAATGTCAGGCTATAACTTCTTCCATAAAGTCAAGCATATGAGAACAAATCCTCATGTCTTTAATCATATTTTGCACCCTATCATAATTTCGCTAAGATTTAGGTGGAAATTTATCATTCAGTTCAATGAAGTATGTAGCTTAAAAATTATTTAGATAAAACTCCTAAAGATGTCCACTGAAGTTTTGGATCACTTAAGACTCACTAAAAGGAGTGAATTGTGCCTTTTAATGATTTAGACCATGCAATCTCTAGCATAAACTGCAGGGCAAACTGAGATTATAATCTAAAAAGAATATTTACAAAGTTAGATGACAATTTATAAAAGTAGTCCCTGCTCATTGCTCAATTCACTCCTGTTCCACCAATCCATGGAACAATTTACATTGAAATCAGAGACATTTCAACTGATTCTTATTAAACATTTTCTTGGACTTTGGGGTTTTTATTTTATTTTATGCTTTTTGTTCTGTTTAAATTTTATGTGATTATAAAAACAAAAGAATATTGAATTGTAATGAAAGAGATTTTACTTTAATCCAGAACATTTTTCCAGAAGTTAGAATCAGCCTTTGCTATGCATTTGGAAGGGTTACTTGCATTTAAAAAAAAAAAAACAAAACAAAACACTTAAGAGGTTTTGGATGTTGATTTTCATATAAAATAAAAATAATTTTCCTCTGAAAAATTATACCAAAAATAAGAAGCTACCTTAAAGTGGACAACAAAAAGCCCTCATCTCCTTTTTTTTTTCCCAAAGAAATTTTTAGGTACAATTGTTAAACCATCACCATTATTTGTTAGAAGGGAAAAAATAATGCCCTCTTACCAAATAGTCACAGTTAAAGCAAGGTTCTACTGTAGAAACACAGTGGGAGAGTAAAATCTGTTTATGGCAGGATAGGTAGGCATACTGTGAAGAACCCAGCTACAGTTAAATGTGGAGAGGTTTTATTTCAGGTAGCCCACAGGAAGCAATAATGTTCTTTTCTTAGAGAGGAGTGGGAGGACTGTGACAGAAAGAGAATCAGAGATAAAGTGAGCTTTTATTGCTGAGGATATGGCTGAAGTATATATTGTGTTCTTTAGGCTACAAGGCAAGCCAAAGATTGTATTTGTAGTGTGCTGGTTTTTCTTTGCTGACTATCCAAGTCCATATTCTAACTTGTGGTACACGTGACATGAGCTACCCCATTTCAAGGGAGTAGTATTAATGTGCTTTAAACCTGTGCTCTAGCCCATCTAATGATACTCTGAGACAATTCAGGAAGAATATGGGTGTGACTGGGTGTGTTACAAAAGGAACAATAGAAGAAGTCTCAGCAAAAAAGAGAGACAAAGAAATTTTATCATGGCACATCAGTATGGACTGATTACATCTCAGCTAATGCAAATATTCCCCAGGAATATTTCTTTTCTTAAAAAGAAAAAAGCAGATTAAAGTCAAATTAAAAAACTCACAAAATTATTTTCAAATAATAAAACTGGGTTGTTTTTTTTAAAAAAAACTTTTTTAATGTTGATAAGTTTCATAGCTATGTATTAAAGGCAAAATGTTATTCAAAATTTCACTTTAATCCAAAATTTGTCACAGTTTTATATATAAAAGTGTTCAGGTTTTATAAAAGGTTTAACATTCTAAATCTAAGTAACCCATTTTGTTTTTTCTTGAAGAAAATCTGTCAGGTGCTAACAGCAGGGAAAGCCAGGATTTGGTTTCTCTGAACACTCCAAAGAGGCTTCATTTTGGGTAACCCAGAATAATACATAAAAGATTACTCTGTGGACCCTTTCATAAAGTAAAACCGTGATTATGCTTGCAGATCTAAATGGGCTACATGAGTAACATAGGCATGTCACTTTCCCATCGGATGCAGAGGAAGACAATATCAGATGAAAGGGTGTCAGGCTGGAAGTGCTGGTATTGACCACAGAGTGCAAATATAAACACATGAAAAAGTATCACACAGGGAACTCTGTGTGATCTCTCTGAAACATTGGCACATCAGTGAAACAAAAACAATTGCTTGAGATATTACAACAGCATCCATCACTACAGTATCTCAATACCATTTCTCTTACAGTTTATGCTCACATACAAAAACCCATGACATACTGAAATATCAATGCTTCCCCATCTGGGTAGTTGAGCTCAGGTGAGTTAATGCAGTTCAGACAGGCTGAACTAGGAAGAAAAAGAATTACACTTGAACCCCATAGCCCATATGTGGTACAACACACATTTTTGTAGTCCCTTATCTTCATTTCTTAGTCTTTATAAAAAGCTGATGCTGATTTCCAGCTTAATACTGTCTTTGTACAGTGATTTGCTTTTAGTACATTCGTTTTAGAGCATTTTCCTCTAATTAAGTTTCTGTACCACAAATTTAAAGTCTTTTAAGAACACTTTTGTGCCATGATATTTTAGGGGTTTTTAATCCTATAAGAATAAGAAATCTAGTTGTTCACCTACATTTTTTTCTCATTAAATATCCAGGTCAGTTGTTAATCTTTCCTGTATTTTATAAGCAGTTGTTAAAATAACATTGACTAGGTTTATCAGTATTTATTTTATTTTCTGTCTAAATTGGGTGCTCTTTGTTGAAACTAAACACTTCTTATTATATGGTTTTATAAAGCAGCTCCTACTACCTTTACAGAGAAATAACTCTCACTTTAGGATCAGAGGGACTACTTGTGTAATTGCATCCCACTTGGGAGTAAGGCTGCACCATTTATTTCTTACACTGTTTAGAAATCATAAATAATGCTTTTGCTCTCCACAAAATTTGTTTCATTGGAGAAGTCAAAGGCTGCAGTGTAAACAGGAATTAGCCATTTCGTTGCCATGAAATCAAAACTATTCTCAGCGCAGAGACAGGCCATATAATACGAGAACGTGCTTCCTTTATGCACTGTTCCTTCCTCTACTGGTGAACCCTAAAACAAAATCAGGTGGACACTTTTTGCTCTTGTACTATTCCTTAAGAACTGTTGATTTGTCAAAATGTATTCTGCTCATTAGAATCAATAGATAAATTCCTTCCCGTATACATTATAAAACTTCAAAATGTGAATCTCGGTGAATAGCTGGCTAATACTTGCAGTGTGGTGAATGGAAATTTTGGAAATTCTCCCAGTGAAAATTCATCCTTTCTTGATGAAGGACAATACAGAATTAAAGACAGCCAGAGTTAAAGGAATACCTTTCCTTAATTTTCTGTGATAATAACAACATTATGCAAGACAAATGCCTTTAATATTGGAAGATGTTTTCCTGGAGTGTAATAAAATAACCTTTTCCAGGTGCAATAAGGACATATCAATGGTTTCTTGGGCATTTATACAATTTAATCATAATTGCATGATTATTATGTTCATTTCTAGTTACTCAGGTTCAAGAGGAATACTATCCAATGGGAACCACTTGTATAGAAAGGCTAGGAGGATGTTAAGCAAAACAAGCCTAAATAAATCTTCACTTGCATACTCTAAGACTGAGGGTTGAGAGAGGGTAAAGTAATTTTTTATAAATGTACAGGGGAATAACTATCAAGAGATTGCAAGAAAGGAAGAGTTTGAATAAATAGGGCTGTGGTTTCAGGAGGAAATTGAGTAATCTGCTCCTAAAAAAGTGAGTATGCACTCTGGGAGAAGAGCAGTGCTTGGTATCTGCCTAGACATCCAGAATCTGACAGACCAATACTAGAATGAGATCTCTACTATAAGCCATGCAAGGCTGAAGGTAGGCTGGAAATCAGAAGAGAAGTTTCATAACATCTTTACTATAGGTGCAACAGGGTCAGGAAATCTAACCTGGTTTAAGATAACACTTTCTGTGAAAAGGGATTATATGAGGGAGTTGCTTGTATTACACTCGAAATCTCATTATGGGCTGAAGGGAATGAACAATGTATGCAGACCTAAGACTTTGTCCAGATAAAGTCTTTACAATCTAAATGCACTGAACGGTACTATTAGTTCAGCTTTAACAGTACAAACACAGAAACCCTTTCCAGTCTCTGCCTGTTTTCCTTCGAGGTGTGCTTACTCTTTCAGGTACCTGTGTGGATCATCCAAGTCCTGAGCTCTTCCCCAGCAATAACACCATGCTGGTGCCAGGATTCCCTTCCTTCTTGATACTGGGCCCCACTTCTGGATTTATTCACATATTTTCTTAACACTTTCTGCTTCTTTCTCCTTGCTTGCTATCTTACAGTTTGAAAGTAGGACACTAGCTCTCCCAGACTCAGCATAAAGGGTTAGTACTTATTATACAACAGCTACTGAGGTTGGTCAGACCTTTAAGATACACGTGGGAGTCAGAGTGTGAAATGAAAACAAGTCAGGCAATAATTAGTTGGTTACTGGACAATTGTTTTCATAACTGATATTGCAAGACAGGGCAAGACAAAGCCTGAGACCCTATAGTATAGGGTCAATACAAATATTGTAGCCTTTTACTACTAATGGCAAAACCATATCCCTTGCAATAGTAGGGGACTGAATTCCCTGCATGAAACAGATGGATCTATTGTCATCCTTACACATGCAGCCACATCCAGTTTACTAGCATAAATTAAATATTTATGAGCATAAATTTAGTAGCATAAATTAAATATTTATGAGACATAGACTATTATATATGTGAGAAATAATGTGCTATATTGCTTGGGTTTTCTGGGGTGAATTTCGATATAAATATGATAATTTTTAGCTACTGCATTGTCCCATCACCATAATAACAAGACAAATTTTAGTTTGCTGATTATAGTGGATAAGATTGTCCACTGTCAGAAATAAGGAAAACCATAAAAAATAACAAAAATAAAATCAAAAGATAAAATGTCCTATACAAAAAATTAAGAAAAACACTAAGCAGGTTAACACAGAAGTTTTTTATCTCTTTGAAGTTATCTGCTGTCTGCATACCATAAGAATTTCTACAGAGTCCTTTCAAAGGTCTGTCTAATGACATTGTCTACAACAGTAGTCAATGCTTCCATGTTTTCTATAACCACCTCACTCTTTCTTTCTCAGTCTGTATAGTTTCAGTCTATATTTTACAACTACCACAATCTTTCCCAACAGAAGAAAGCAGAAAGCAATTCTGTCTTTAACAAAAGAGCTAAAACATTAGAAAATAAAATGGCTGATAGGCATTTGTCTACATTTGCCCCCTAGCAAAGGGTAATCATATGTAGCGTTGTCATGGTTCAGCCTTAGCTGGCAACTAAACACCACTCAGCCACTCACTCACTCCCCCCACCCCTGTTGGACAGGGGAGAGAATCGGAAGAGCAAAAGAAAAAAAAAAAAACAAACAACTTGGGGGTTGAGATAAGAACAGTTTATAATTAAAATTAAAAAATAATTATAATAATAATGATAACAATAATAATGATAGTATAATAAAAAGGAAAACGGAAAAAGGGGAAAAAAGTGCCAAAACACAAACGATACAGCCACTCACCATCCGCCAACCAACTCCACCCATCCCTGAGCTGCGATTGCTGCCTCCCCCCCCAGCCAGCCCCTCCCAGTTAACATACTGAGCATGACCTTACACAACATGGAATATCCCTTTGGCCAGTTTGAATCTGGTCTCTCAGCTGTGCCCCCTCCCCTCCTGGCTTCTTGTGCACCCGGCAGGGCATGGGAAGCTGGAAAAGTCCTTGACTAGTACAAGCACTGCCCAGCAACAACTAAAACATTGGTGTGTTATCAACATTGTTTTCATACTAAGTCCAAAGCACAGCACTGTGCCAGCTGCAGTGAAGAAAATTAACTCTATCCCAGCTAAAACCATGACAAGTGTCTAAGAGCATACTAGAAATCAGTGCTAAAGAAGCACAGAAATCTCACTGTATTCCATTTTCAGATAAAGCAACAGCTCAGAATAACATGTGTGGCACAGCCAACATCTGAGAATTATTTCAGAGCAAGCTTCTAAGCCTGATCACTTTAAAATTGGGTAGTCAGTTGTAGTTGGTTCTGCAGTTTCTTGTCATTTGTGTAAGAAAATTTTCTCTTTCTTGTTTTGGAAGTGATTAAATTAAAAAGTATGAAGCAAAAGATAGAAATATGGTATGAATAGGAACTCATTTACAAATGGAAATTTTTGCCATCCTCTTATCTATTTTTGAGTCATTCTATGCCAACATCAAATAAAAGTGAAATAGTTGTCTTAGATTCAGGTGCTTCAGAATAATTTCAGCAAGAAATAGTTAATAGTGGAAATATTTCTGCTAATATGTGTGAGAGGCTTATTATTATTTTTTAATTTGGAGGGCATTATAATCAACAAATGTAAAATTTTCAAAATACGTAATCAGCCCTGGAATGAATAGGTCCAAGTGAATCAGTTCTTGAAAATATATCGTACCAGAGTACTAGGTAAATGATCACTAAAGAATGCCAGAGATTGAATCAACATGGCAAATTTCTTGTTTTTCAAATGTTGAAAAGTGTATTGATGAAAATTAATAAAAAGCATTATTGTTTCTATAAAGGGGAAATAATATAAAACCTAGAAAATTTTTCCATCATGTACAAAGTTTCAAAATATGGTGAAGAATAAATGTGGTCTATTGAAAGGCTTAAAAAATAAAATCTGCCTGTCAATCTTATTCAAGAAATGCGTACTGGAAAGGGGAGGAATTGAGTAATAATTTTTATACAGGCTTTTCTAAGTCACTGTTTAAGAACCTAGTGGCTAAAGGCATGTCTAAAGACTTTGAGATAAAATCTTCTAAAAAGATAGCTGAAAATGTTACACATGAGGAAAAGAAAGGAAAAGAGGGAAAATAGGAATTTACTGGACATACATATAATTAGTCCTTTGAACTAATACAAATTTTGAGGTCATCTGGCATTTTTGGAAACTAGTGCTTTTTTAAAAATGTCTTCTTTCTCTGTTTCTTTTTTCTGCCCTGCAGAGTACCATGAGTCTATATAGAAGTCTGGTAGCACCAAAGCTTTTATTCTGTTGTGAAGTAACAGAGAAAGGAAACAATAAACAAGAATTAAGGATCAATTACAAAATACTTCTGTAAGCATTATTCAAGAAAATGAAGAAACCCAAACAAACAAAAAAGTCCAAAACCAAAACACAAAGCAAACAAAAAATCTAAAACAAAACCTAGAAGTTCCCAGGAGTTGTTTTGCTTCCAGTTTGCCACTTTGCTTACAGCTATGAATTTTTTCTTTTAAATAGTAGGCAACTGTGCCATGTGGAACCCTTAGGTGGAAGAGAAATTTCTTGCCTCAGCAGCAAATCAGTCTGTTCAGAAAGATAAGCTATGAGGCTGCAGGTGAGGCTGCAAATGAAAGGGGAAAATCACAGGGAGGAACCGGGAGTGTGCAGCTCAAAGGGAGATTGTAAAGCAGAAGACCAAGGTGCAGAAGGCCTCAGAAATGAAAAAGAAAACTATCCTCTGGAGCAGAACTTCATGCAAGGGAGAAAGCATGTGGTGACCTGCCTTGAAAAGACATAGTGAGAACTGTGCATAATTCTTTTGCATCTAATGCAATTCCTTCGAGAGTCTTTATTTTAAAAGCTAGGGAATTCCAATTTCTATTGTAATAAAACTTAGCTTTTCCAAATTTGAAGCTGTCTCATTCTTCTTTGGGAGCTTATTCTAAGGAGGGAGTCTAGGCATATCTGCTTCAAAGTTCTGGGCAACCTAGGGTCCTACCACTAGCAGGTGGATTGCTTGGATGAGTGTAGACATCTAATTCAAATGAAAATTAAAGTGTTCAGTGGAATACTTGAACGGAAGTTGTACTCCTCTATGAATAAGTTTGATTATATTTCGGCTGCAAAGTGCAGATTCTGGCATTGACATCTGCTAACTTTGTTACTATTCATTTCAGGGTAACATCTACCAATGGCAGCTAATTCCATTGGTCTATATCAAAATAAGTATATCAAACTATATCAAAAGGTCACCATATATTCTGATAATGTTTCACCACCGAGCTCTTCTGCATTGGGTGATGAAGAAAAACATCTTGGTGCCTGTCCAGCTCTGGTAAATGGCTGAGATGGAAAACAACAGAATGGATAGTAGCACAGCAGGTGCAAGGTGGACCACACAGATCAGTATGAATACGAGCACAAGGATACCATGGAGATATCAGTCTCAGCTGTTTGGTATGATTTACAACTCAATACTGCCATGGTATCACTATGACCCCCATCAGTAATGTTGGAACACTGAAAAGATCTCCCAGGCTGCAGTGAGGAATTTGTATCTTTTCTTGGAACACATTCCATGGGGACATCCTTACTGTTGTGATTTGATGGAGTTTTCAGAGATTTGTGCTGAGTATAAAATGAATCAAATGACTCTAAGTGTTTGCACGTCATTTTCAATTACGTACTTCATGAGTCTTTATAAAAAGTGATAGGTATTGAATATTTCAACCAAAGGAAACAAATAAAATTATCACTAGAATTTGAAACACAAAGGTGTAATGTGAACAACTAATTAGTAATTAATATTTAAATGATTTTTTTAAAGAAAGTTATTATTTTATACGAAATAAATTATTTGCAGCCATTAAAAGCCAGACAAGAAATTCCAAGTTAAAAGGAAATGTATTTAACTAGGACTTTGAGTTCATAATCTGTTTAAATATCTTATGGTATACTACAGAATCACAGGTTGGAAGGGACCTCAGGGATCAGCTAGTCCAACCTTTCCAGGAAGAGCACAGTCTAGACAAGATGGCCCAGCACCCTGTCCAGATGACTCTTAAAGGTGTCCAACGTGGCCGAGTCAACCACATCCCTGGGGAGATTATTCCAATGGTTGGCTGTCCTCACTGTGAAAAATTTTGTTCTCGTGTCCAATCAGAATCTCCCCAAGAGCAACTTGTGTCCATTCTCCCTTGTCCTCTCCATGTCACTCCTTGTAAAAAGGGAGTCTCCATCTTCTTTGTAGCTGCCCCTTAAGTACTGGTACACGGTGATGAGATCCCCTCTGAGCCTCCTTTTCTCAAGGCTGAACACACCCAGCTCTCCCAGCCTATCCTCGTATGGCAGCTTCCCAGTCCTTTGATCATCTTGGTGGCCCTTCTCTGGACCCCTTCCAGCCTGTCCACATCCTTTTTCTATAGAGGGGACCAGAAC
The DNA here is from genome assembly GCF_963921805.1 of Phalacrocorax carbo. Classification (NCBI taxonomy): domain Eukaryota; kingdom Metazoa; phylum Chordata; class Aves; order Suliformes; family Phalacrocoracidae; genus Phalacrocorax; species Phalacrocorax carbo. Next base: position 88,090,056 of record NC_087514.1, on the reverse strand, counting down.
TGTACAAGGTACTCCAGGTGTGGCCTGACAAGTGCTGAGTAGAGCGGGATAATGACTTCTTTCTCTCTGCTTGTGATGCCCTTTTTGATGCAACCCAGCATCCTGTTGGCCTTCTTGGCCGCAGCAGCACACTGTTCGCTCATGTTGAGCTTCCTGCCCACCAGGACCCCCAGGTCCCTTTCCACAGCCAAAGCTGGTGCTTAATTGCTGCGGATAACTATGAAGAGAAACCTAGGGAATGATAATGAGTTTGTATAATTTGAAACAGAAAATACATCCATTTTGATAACTGATAATAATTTTGAAAGTGTTAAAGTTATTTTAAAACACTGTATTTAATTCCAAAGAGGAAAATGGTCCAAACCTCATTGTTTTCCCCGTTGCATAGATTTAGTTCCTAGCTCAAAACATAGCTCTGGTCAGTGACAGACGTGTTGGCATCTCTGACTCAGTAAGTCTCTGTGTGTTTGCTTCATCGCAGTCGTAACTTGAAAGGAGGAAATATCAGTTCTTTAAACCATAGCCAGTGAAATGCATGTTTCTATTATAGAAGAAATGCCAGGATAGGGCTGGTGAAAGAGAGGAAGAAGGTAACCTGCTGAGTCTCTGGAATGCCATAGCTCTACAAGGTAAGAAGAAAAAGATGTAGACTGAAGGACAACAGTAACATACTGATGGTAAGATTTATATACAATAAAGAGATTCAAACTAGAAGTAACAAGGGAAAAACACTGAGGTCCCTAGACATATGCAATTTGCAGGGAGAGGCCAGAGAATGGAAAACTGGGAGAACTTGGAAGTTTCACACTTGCTGGATGCCTTAAAAAGCATAAAGCTTAGCTATACTAATGCTAAGAGTACTATTATGTGTGTATATATATGTGGTTCCTTTGCTCTTCTAGCTGGCATCTCTTCATTACTGCTTATATATGCAGAGTATTTTATATATACTTGTGTTTGTATAGATATGTATAAAATGGTAATTTGTTTAAGAAATCTCCATGCATATAAGTAACCATATAAATTTATAAATCTTTTGAATATTTATGTACCTTATTTTAACAGTTTACTCTTTTCTGGTATGTGTCTTAACTAGAAGCAGACCGTATATTTGGGTCATCTGGTAGTTCATCCTGAATATAGATAAGGTTGCAGAAGATTTTTTATTCTAATGCATCATCTAGATAAGTATTTTCTTTACACTTGGATAGCAGCAGCAGTACAACCTCTCTGGGGAAAAATTCAAATTTTTATTTTTCCACTGGTGTCAGCCCCTTTAAACCCTGTAGAAAAAGTGCAAAAGTTTTCTCAGAGTATCATATAGTTCTCAGACTACTATTTTCCAGGCTAATGTGCTTTCTATTTTCCAGAATAAAAGTGACAATAGTTGTTACTAACAAAAAAGAGCATTAGAGGCAAATATTAAATAACTATTGCTAACTCAAAAGATTGTAATATCATATAGATTACTCAGCTACTGAGAGGGATGGTATGGAGCAATTCCAGTTACAAATAAATTCTTCTGTTGTCCTCCTTTTCTCTGTTTTTCCCTGGACACTTGTTTTGAGTGTGAGAAGACCAGATAGTTGTGAAGAGAAGGTTATTTATGGTTTTTCATGGTAAGTGTACCATCACTTACAAATCAGAGCCTATAGATTGTGACGGAAGTATCTGTGAATATGTCAAATAAATGAGGTATGCAGTCAGCATGAAGAACAACAGCCATCGCTTCAAGACTATAGAGAATCTTGCAATGAAGTTTTGCTTTATGAACTTAAACCTTTTTTCTAAGGAGAATACAATAGGTTTAGCTACACAAAGAAATGTATTGACATGGGAGTATAATTTGAACTGTGCAGATTAAGCTAAACTGTAAATAAAGACAGTTGTCCTTGAGAAAGCACGTTCACATTGGGAATTGTATTACAAAGCCAGTACCACTGATTAGATACTGCTGATGTCACTGTTTAGTCTATAGGTTAAGTAACTACATTAGTGAATATTCTCATGTAGAAAAGTCCTTCATGTAGCACAGTTTAGGAAAGAAAATAAGCTGAACAAAACCAAAAGTAAGCCAAAATACAGCAGACATAAACTGGCAGTGATATTCTATGTTCTGACCTGAGTTTGCTTTGCAAAGCAAACCAGAGAACACATCACAGCGACTAGCAAAGCACTGAAAAACTGGTATGTTAGCTCAGACCAATTTATTCCGTGACTTGGTCAGACTGGACTGTGTGCAGAATGACATATAAGTTCATAAATATAAACCCATGTCAATATATACACTCAGTTGCATAACTGTTACTGTTGGTAGCAGAGAACTCAAGAACCCAGAAAGGGGCAGAAAGCCCCACAAATGTTTAGATAAACTTGCACAGAAATGTCTCCCATGCTCCTATTTTAAGGCCCAGTTTTCTCCCTTACTCATATTAGTGCCAGTATATCAAAGACAACGCAAAGGCGACAAATCCATAGTCTACTTGCTAGCACATTACCTCCTTTTTTAGTGTTTAGCATCTGTGTGGGGTTTACATAATATTCAGTATTTACACTAAAAAGTAAAATTGCCAGAGCTGTGGTGTGAGGAGGAAGAAGCCTTCCCTGTTTTCTTCTCTACTTCTCCATGTATATTCTGAATCCCACAGGATTAATTTTGTGGGATTCCCCACTGCTGCTACATACACTACTGGAAAATTAATATCCCCTCATACCTTCCAAATGGCATCTAGGTTGCAGGATGATGGTCAAACAGTGGAAATAATTATTAACGTTTTTTAAGAGAAAATTATGAGATAGTAAAATATTCATGGATATATATATAACAACAAAACACAACAAAACAAAACACAGGTGGCAGAAAGGGAGAGAAAGATTTATGTTGGTCCAAAAAATAAAAATTCTGAGGTGAAGTTTCGAAGGCTGTACCATTACATAAAACTGCAGACTATGTGTTATATATTAATCTTGATACATATACATACAGAGGAGGAAGGGGGGAGAGAGAGAGAGAAATGAATGAGCAAGCACATATAAAACTAAGCAGAAATTTTTTTTTCATTTCAGGTAAACCTTAGAGGATTTGTAGGGTAACATCAGCATAAATCAGCAGTAATTGATGGAGTTACTTTGGCATAAAATTGCTGCAAAATTGCAATGGATCTTAAGGTGTTTATGGACTATTAATTTTCAAGAAAACAAGCATGACCTCTTTAAGTGTGAAATGTTCACCCGAAAGCTGTCTGAAATTTTGTCAACTCTTTGATTCAACTTATTTAACATACGCTTTTTTAAAAGATACACCTACAGGACTCAAGCAGCTCTCATATTTTCTGCACAAGAGAGCTGCGCTGCCTCTGTAGGGGAGACACGCTGGCATTGATACATCTCAGGAAGGACTGATCCTTTCAGAAGTGTCAGTGTTTCAGAGTCCCCACCTTCCCCATCACACACGCATGTACCAGACAACAGCATTTTCTCTTCGCTGTGCTATTTGCAGACTGCAAAAAAAAATTATGATATTACCAAAGTGTCTTAGAGTAACAACCCAGATGGTTGCAGTCATTATATAAATAGAAAAACTGAGTGGGCCCTCTATCTGCATGAACTTAATGAAACCTCATGCTGCATTCACCTCAATTATTTTCAAAACAGAAATAAAACAGGCCATTTTGTGGAAAAATTTTTGAGGTCTGCCAAGCTTCTAATGAAACTTACTTCTTTATGCCCTCAGGAACTGGTCTTTGTTTATTGTTCTTAAAGCAACAAGTGGAAGTGCATCAAGTTGGTAGCATTTTTAGGCTCATTCCTAATCTTTTCTTTGAGATACTCTTTGTTCATAGAAACTTATGAACTCCTCTCTTGGGGCCCTACATTTACCTGTAAGAACATATTTTACAGGCATTCTGCAACCTGGATGGTAGGAACACTTTTCCCTTCCTACAGTCATCGCAGACAGCAGACTAAAGAGACAGGCATCAAAGCTATGAGCTGCACGATAAGATCTTATTTACATAATAATTAGAAAAGTATTACAAAGAACTAGAAGGAAGTTTTAAGTATTTTGTATATTCAGTGATCATTTTCACTGTAATTTTTGTCTTGCAAAGGCTCTTGCATACCCTTTTTTGATGCTGATCATAGCTACCATGAAAGTCACTCCAACTACCTAATTAAACAGAAGTCAATATTTAGCTTAATGTCTAAATAGACATAGTAGGAGAGATTAAAAAAAAATACAGAGAGAGGTAGAATGGCTGAATAAAACAAGTTAAAAATATACAGAATAATAGGCCTTAGGATTGCTGAGGTCTTACCATAATGTTCTACCAACGATTCTTTCAATAATGCTTTAATCTAATGCTCATTAATGTCTTTCTATACTGACCCTTACTTTTCTATTTACCTTAGCATTCTCTGTAGCTTCCTAATTCAAAGAGCAATGATGACCTCCTTCTTTTACACAGATATAAATTGAATAATTTTAAGCTTGACCAAAGCCCCTGCGTTTCATAAAATCAGAGCAGATTCAAAGCTGAGTGCTTTTTTCAATCTAGGAGTTTTCTTTTTTCTTTTTTTTTAACTGTCAGTAGATATCCAGGAGGGGTAGACAATGAAAAACTAGAAAACACTTCTGAGTTATATTTTCAGATTATATGCATGTCTTAATAACAACAGTGTAGCCAAAGTTGATTGAAAAGATGTAGAGCTCAGAGACATGGTTTAGTGGTGGACTTGTCAGTATTAGGTTTATGGTTGGGCTCGATTATCTTAAAGGTCTTTTCCAACCTAAATTTTCTATGATTCTATGAAAATGTCCCTGTTTCTTTTCAAGATTTACTGTTACAAAACAAGTCCAGCTAGCTTTCTTTTAATATATCAATATTATTTTTCTAGGGATATATATTTTTCAAAACAACTTTGGCTAAAAGGATGGATAGTGCTTAGCTTATGAAGAGGTCAAGTTTTATACAGCTAGTGAATGGCTATTAATTAGGACAAGAGAAAATTTAGACCGTTATGTAAGCTGTGGCAGACAACATGCCAAATTTGCTATTGTCCCAGAGGCTTTTGAAAAAAACCTGTGTGAATAGTCCTATGTTTCTAATAAAGTATCAAATATCAGTTGTTTTGTCCATATTCCTGAAGATCCATTGACTCAGTTGCCCTTTGTGTTCCTGCACACTCTGCTCTCATGCAATATTAGCCTATGACAGTATCTCCTGTTGGCATATTTTCTGAGCAAGAGATGTCACAGCTAAAATCTGTAGGTCCATCACTTAACCTAGAAACAAAGCCTGGCCATGCAAGCCCCACTGCTTTTGAAGATGGGTCCATTTAGTCAGCAACTTGTTGCATCTGTTTTGATTTGTTTGTTAAAACTGAAGAGAGTACCACCTTCACACATACTGGGCTAAGAATGTTTTTGTTCTGGAAACCATCCTAGTGCTTATTGCAATACATCACACATCTGGATGTAGATTTTTATACCTACTGTCAATTCAGATGAGATGAGAATTAAGCGATTATTAGATTTCCAATTTCCCTATTTTTCTGGGCCTTTGAGTTTTTAATGATTGATGGCTCTATTGCAGAATTTTTCTGGATCTTTCATCACACTTCTTTTTTTATGTTTTCTGGATACACATTCTTTCCCTCATCTTAAAGGACTTTTTTTGTTAATTACTGCTAAACTAATTCCCCTTATAATCTGGTGTAACAAAATAAATCGGCTAGGAATATTAATTTTGACAAGTAATTTTTTTCCCATCATGCTAAATATAATATAAAACCTTAAATGTATGTTTTGATATTGTGTAAAATCCTTAGATTGCTTTAGATATTGTGTAAAAACTTTAGACTGTAGGATCGAATATAGCTTGAACTGTGAACGCTAACAAGTGGCAAAGTGTGTGTGTGTGGGTGTGGTGGGAGGGGTGTGTGTGTATAAGGGTGGGGGAGGGGGATGGAGGTGGGGGGGTGGAGGGGGAGGAGATGGGGGAGGGTGTGTGTGGGTGGGTGGGTGCGTGTGCAGGGGGCGGGGGAAGGCAGATGTCCAGACCGAGAGCAGCTGAACTCTCAAGGAGAAGTCTGCTGCTTGCTGGCTGCAACCAGTATAGGTTTGTTGTAAATTTTGACAGTGATTGGTTTAAACAAAAGCAGTACATCCTAAATCCTCCACTTAATAAACTGACATGAGACAGAAGCACCAAACAGGTGGCTGATCAGGCATTGTGCTTCTGCACCTAGACTTTTGGTTGGAAAACTCAGGGCCTGAAAAGGAAAGAATTCCAAAAAAAAGAAATGTTCTCAAAAAGAAGATGCAGATTTGGGCTTAGAGGGAAGATCCTGGAAGAGGAGGAAGACCCTTGAGATGTGAGAGCTGTGTGGAGATGAATGCTGGGAGATACAAACCCCAGTATTCAGATCCATTACAGGTTGATTTCTCCATCTGTCCTGAAACTCATGGGTTTCCACATCAAAAAAAGTCAAGCTGAAGATGATCACCCTGATAAGTTCTTCAAGTACTAATTTTTTAAAAAAATAAAGATAAGGACTCACTGGCTTTCACTTCTATCACTGCTAGAAAACAAATCTGGGTCTGTAAGAAATGAAGCATGAGATGGCGACTCATTATCCTGCAGGATATGATCTCAGCACAATGAATAGACAGAGTTGTTTCACAAAGTTTATAGTTGACAATGTTGCTCCATTGACTAGCATAATACTTGATTTATTAGTGCTCTTGTCAGTCATAAAAAGTGCACAAAAAAATTAAAGATAAAAATAAATGTCTGAAAAATCTTTGAAAGAGCATCCTTCATTATTACAGAATCACAGAATCATAGAATGGTTTGGCTTGGAAGGGACCTTTAAAGATCATGTGTTTCAACACCTCCTGCTATGGGCAGGAGATCAGGTTGCTCAAAGCCCCATCCAACCTGATCTTCAACACTTCTAATGATAGGACATTCACAACTTCTCTGGGCAACCTGTACCAGTGTCTCATCACCCTCATCATAAAAATTTTCTTCCATATGTCCAGTCTAAATCTATTCTCTTTCAGTTGAAAATCGTTGCCCCTTGACACTACAAGCTTTGGTAAAAAGTCTTTCTCTGTCATTCTTACAAGCCCCCTTTTATATATTGAAAGGTCACAATAAGGTGTACCTGGAGCCTTCTATTTTCGAGCCTGAACATCCTCAACTCTCTCAGCCTGTCCTCATAGGGGAGGTGCTCCAGCCCCTGATCATCTTCATGGCTCTCCTTTGGAGGTCCATATCTTTCTTATGCTGGAGGCTCCAGAGCTGGATGCAGTACTCCAGGCAGAGTCTCACAAGAGCAGTGTAGAGGGGCAGAGTCACCTCCCTCAACCTGCTGGCCATGCTTCTTTTGATGCAGCCCAGGATATGGTTGGCTTTCTGGGCTGAGAGCACATATTTTCAGCTCATGCCCAGCTTTTCATCCACCTGCACATCCCAAGTCCTTCTCCTCAGGGCTGTTCTCAATCCCTTCATCCCCCAGTCTGTAGTGGTACTGGGGATTACCCCAACCCAGGTGAAAGACCTTGTACTTCGCCTTGTTAAACTGCATGGTCCCACTCCTCAAGCCTGTCCAGGTCCCTCTGGATGGCATCTTTCTCACTAGTGTATCAACTGCATCTTTCAGCTTGGTAGTATCCACAAACTGGCTGAAGGTACACTCAATCCCAATGTCTATGTTGTTAATGAAGACATTAAATAGTATTGGTCCTGGTCTGGACCCTTGAGGGACACCACTTGTTACTGGTTTCCACTTGGACACTGAGCCATTGACTGTCACTCTTTGGACACAGCCACCCAGCCAATTCCTTATCCCTTTAACAGTCTGTCCATCAGACCTGTATGTCTCCAATTTAGAGTCAAGAGTGTTGTGGGGGACCGTGTCAAAGAAGTCCAGGTAGATGACATCTGTAACCCTTCCTTTGTCCACTGATGCACTCAATCCACCATAGAAGGCAAGACTTGCCCTTGGTGAAGCTATGTTGGCTGTCTCTAATCGACTCCCTGCCTTCCATATGTTTTCACATGTCTTTCAGGAGGATCTGTTCCATGACCTTCCTGGGCATGGAGGTGAGGCTGACTGGTCAGTATTTCCCAAGGTCCATTCTAGCTTTATAAAAATGGGTGTGATATTTCTTTTTTTCCCCAGTCACTGGGGACATCGTCCAACAACTTTTCAAATATCATGGACAGTGACTTGGCAACTCCCAATTCCCTCAGGACCCTGGTACGCATCTCATCAGGTCCCATGGACTTATGTATGTTCAGGTTCCTCAGGTGGTCTCAAACCTGATCTTCTCCTATGATGGGAGGTACTTCATTCCCCCAGCCTCTGCTCTGAGTTTCAGGGGCTTAAATTATATGGGAAGAGAGACTACCTTGAAAATTGAGGTAAAATTTGTCAAGTACCTCTGCCATGTTGGTTGTCACTGGTTTTCCCATCTTATTTACCAAGTGGGGTGCATTTTCTTCAATCTTCCTTTTCTGGCCAATGTACCCGTAAAGGCCCTTATTATTCTTTGCATCCTTTCCCACATTCAGCTCCTACTGTGCCTTAGCTTTCCTGACCCCATCCCCACACATCTGGGCAGCATCCCTGTATTCTTCCTAGGATATGCAACCCTGGTTCCACTGTCTGTACATTTTCTTCTTACTTTAGTTCGACCAAGAAGTGCTTACGGAGCCATGCTGGTCTCTTGCCTTCCTTGCCTGATTTCTTACACAAGGGAATCAATAGATCTTGCACTCCAAGAATAATATCCTTAAAGAACTGCCAGATCCTCATTCCTTCACACTCCTCAGAAAAGGAAAACCATTTCCTTTATCTTCCTATGTCAAATACTTGACAAGGGGCTGGCTCCCTAAAATTGTCATATATCCACCTGGTTTGCAGACCCAAGGTCACTAGCCAGGAGATTCATGATTCTGTTTCCAACAAGATGAGCAGGAAGCTAGGTAAAATTATCGCTATCTAAAAATCTCCAGAAACTTAAATAGATCCATCTTGCACAAGATATTTTGGGCAAGACAACACAATTCCTGGATTTATTTTTATCACGTTTTTCAGAAGCCACAGTAAACAGGACATTTTTGAAAAGGAGGGATGCCACCGAAAATAAGTCAGTGTCAGTAAGGTAGTCTTTTGTGTTCTGTGACAGCTGATAACACTTTCTGATCTTTTTTTCAGATTAAAAAAAAGTGCAAGTGTGATTCATCTAGAAAGAAGAGTTTCTTAAAAAGAAGAAAGAAAATGCATCTCAAATTTTACAGTTTCAACCATCCTGATGGGAATGGCTCTTAAAGAAATGAGAATCCTTTACTTGTAAATAAGAATGAGTTTTGGGCTGCAACTTTTACATTTTCTAAAATTCTTTTTACCCATGGTAAACATTTTACAATAGGGGGAAATGCTTTTTTAAAGATGTTTCAATTTTTTCTCTGCACATTTGAAAGCATCATAATTTTCATTGTATCACTTGCTAGAGTATGACTTAAAGTTTTTTTGAGATCTTTCCAGTGACCTCAGATGAAACCTATAGTCTATCCATTTTATGCCCACTGAAAAGGTCCTTTAAATATCAGCTGTTAAGTAGGAGATCCTTTATAACATATTTAAGGGTTTGAAATACCAATAGGGCAGACTACTTAAAAGGTGGTCTGTCAGAAACAGGATTATAAAGAAAATAGTCCATTAAAAAATTCAGGTTGACAATGTTCCTTTAATCTTATAACTTTAGCCTTGAGATAACTCATTCAATTGAGTCTTTTAGACACTGTGTCTAAATACTTGCTTTTGATATCCAAAATGGAACTTTCTTTTGTGTCCCCTGAGGCTTTGGAAAAACAAGTAGATGAGTTGCATTTAAATAGATGAATCCCATTTTTTCCAGACTTCTTTGACTAGTTCTAAAATGATTTTTCTGGCCTCACAGCTTTCTAGTTAGCACTAAAATTTATAAAATATTATTAGCAACTCTGATCAAAATAAGTAGCTATATTGAAATAGATTAGGTAATATCATCTGTCCACCATATCTTGTCAGCAATATCTTTCCCTAAACTTGGCTTTTAAATTAGAGGCTGAGCCTGAAAATCACTGGGTGCTTTGTAGCACTGCACACTTCAAGGCTGAATTCTTGTTATTCACACATAAGCATATTTAAAGAGAGAGATAAATTCCCTAGTGACTTTTTGGCTTGTCGATGCCACTCAGGCTGCAGTCTGGTTGCAATTACACAGCAGAAAATTTCTTGCATAGGGGAACTCTGACAAATGCAGGTTTTGGCAAACACATTTGCATGAGTCCAGAAGCTGGGGGCAGGATGGGTGTTTGCAGCTTCTTAATACTAATATATGCAATTTTTTTTCAGTCACAGGGTCTGATCACCTCCCTCTGAAAACAAAAAGACCCTACTAATATTAACAAAAACAATACATAAGGCCCTAAACTGCTTTATCTTGAGACATATCCAATCTCACTAGCTCCTGTGCTTGGACGTTAATAATAATAATGACAGCATAGTAATAACATTTCTTAGGAAATGCTACACCTAGAGGAAAAAAGGCTATCTGAAAGTATAATGCATATGACATTTTCTATTATGAATACTCACACTTTTGCTACATTGTGTCTTTCACCTTAAAAAAAAACCCCTCATCTCTGTGATTCTCAGAGGCTATAATTTTCAAACATAAATATTATGCACATTGAATATAAAATAAGTATCAAAAGCAGATTCTTAAAAAACAAACTGTAGTTGCACCAGTGCTTGAATTCCCTTTGTTCATTCTAGAAAAAAGAAAGTGTAATTAAGTGTGTGCCATTGTGATAATTATGTGGCAATGTGATTGAAGGATCCTTAAGGATGTCTTTTCCTTTTGTTTTTCTGTTGGTCAGGTACATGTTTTCAGGATTTTGTGGCTGGTTGGTTGATTCTTTGAAATTTTTCTTTAAAAAATCTTTAAAAAGAGCTGCATTTCCTTGGTCATAAAATGTAATTATAAAATGTTGTGACTACACTAAAAAGACAAATATTTATATATGGGGTCATTTCTGACTTTATAAAACTGAGTTTGTATTTTTTTCCCTAGAGCAAATCTGTCTTGACCTTTTTAATTAATCCTTAGGAAGAAGGTGCTTTCAGATGAGAAGTTATTCAGGAATAAGTACTGTATTTTGAATTAATGTCTGGACATAATAGTTTTAGTATTTTTTTTAAGTTTACAAATCCCTCCTTCTTGTTTAGAACACAGAACACTAAGGAATACATTTTTAATATTTTCTATTTTGTCTCCAGTGGGTGCTGTGTGATGATTAAGAAATCTACATACAATATAAATTTTTTGTACATTTTTCTTCCCAAAACCTAAACTAGATTTGCAAGAGTCTAGAGATAAAATTCAATGTCACCATCTGCCCTTCGGGGAGTAATTGCTGTAGTCATTCAAGACCTGGCTACCAGGTCTGGTAAAATTTCTAGCTGTCAGCTCTCTCTGGTTCATGTAAGGTAGAACATAAATATCAGTTGAAAACAAGCTTTTCTCATCTTAACATAACATCTTCACATGTGAGATAGAGGGGTCTTTCAACAGAAGAAACATAGGAGCCTTTGGACTGCTTGTGTAAGACTTTCTAACCTGTTTGCTTTCTCTTAGCCTGCTTACAATCTAAAACTTAAAAGGCTGATGTAAAAGTCCTGATCAAAGTTCCTTGTATTCCCTGGAGGAGATGTGCAATTTCACATAGCCACACCATACAGCTTTGATGGATGGAGGATCTTACATAGGCTGTTAACACATTGGTTAATTTTACCTCCACTGAGCAACAAGGTGGATAAAATAGCTTAAAAGTTATTTTCCCCCTTAAGCTGGTGACAAGGGAATCAGGCTGGCATGAAAAAGGAAACAGAACGGGAAGAGAAACAACCTGGAGTGATGAGAGAGTAATGGCATGAAGGGAATTAGCAGCAAGAATAACACCATTTGATTTGATACTTCCAAAAACACTCAGAGAAAAATGAAAAGGAGCATGAAAAGAAATACACAAATAAAGAAAAAACTACTTAGTTTGATGCAAGCTTGGGTTTCTGAAATAATTCAAAATTTATAAGAATACAACCTGCTTGTGAATCATATTGCCATCTCCACAGCTAGCGTAGGATATTGCAGTGGATAGAGTCCTGTTCTATGTCCTAGTCGAAAACACAGACTAGCTTAACATGGCTACTATGGTGTGTAGTTATGTAATGGTTCTAGAATACAGACGCTAGCTAATGATCTACTAGTGGGACATAGAGACCAGAAGTGGATTCTTTCACTGAACAGCCATTTTAATTTCTGCATCCAGTTACCAATTTCAATCTAGACTGAATAATAACTGTATGAAATTTTTCCTTATTTTCCTAGTAATAAGGAAGTTTTCAATCTTATGACAAGTCCTGCCCATTGGTTCTCAAAGTATATATTTTGAACTAAAATATTAGAGATATGTATTTAGGTGTTTATTGTATCCAAGTCTCCAACTGGAGTCTGAAATTACATGATTCCATTGAGTTATTTGCATGCACAGATTCACTGAGTAATTCAGGTTGGAAGGCACCTCAGGACATCTCTTGTCCAATTTCCTGCTCAAAGCAGGGTCAGCTGTGGGGTCAGACAAGGTTGCTCATGGCTTTTCTCCTATTAGGACTCCATCTCCAAGGATGGAGACTGCACAGCCTCTCTGGTCAGCCTGCTTCACTGCCTGGCTCTCTTCAGGATGAAAGGCTTCTCCTCTACATCAAGTTTCAACACCCTCTTTTTCAATTTATGACAACTGCCTGTTGTTTTCCCACTTGAATAAAGACCCTTTCTACATCTTCTCATTCTGAAAGTCAACCACATTTCCAGTGCCTCTCTGCATTCATTATTAGATTAAAAATATATATACTCAGAGCATGAGACACTGGGAGAAACTTACTTCATGAAAGGTTTGAGAGAGCAAAACAGCTCATGGATATTTCTCTTTTTTGGTCATTTTACTTTTATCTGGATAAGAACACTACTTGAAGATAGACATTGCTTGTTTCAAATAACTTTGAATTCCCAGGGCAACATTATTTTCTCTTTTCACGCATCTTTCTGTGTGTCTGTCCTTCTCTGCCCTACAACAAGCAGCCTGTTTAATGGCAAGGCACAATGACACCTCCACGGGTTCTCTGCTTTGAGTCACCTGCTTTTGCCACCACCCAAAGAGATGGAAATTCAGAGTTAAGATTGTAACTTAGGTCAGACACTGTGGAGATACAGGATACTACTGGGCAGTGGTTTGTTGTCTACACCTACTCACCTGGAAGTTTGCAGGGAGACTTTTCTTCCCAGCATAGTTTTATCATGGTGGCATTTTCAATCCAATAGGTGAAGTTTAACATTAGATGTCTTTCGCTCTGTTGTCCTGTTTGAAACACTTGGAGATAATGCCATCAATTCAACTACTTGGCCTTTGGGTACATAATCAACTGCAGTTCTAAGACTGATTAGAGATATGGGATACATTCCTGTCTGTCCAGAGCTCTGAAAAAAGAGCAGTATCATGGAGAAGATCTTGAAGAATTAAGTGAAGGCAAGAGTCTAGGAACACACTTTTAGAAGCAGACTCCATCTTTTCTTATTGACCAAGCCCAAAATACGTTTAAAAGGCAGGCTATCTCTTCTGTTAGTACATGATTTGCATGGATAGAACTTCCTTTTTTCAAATATAAACCTACTTTATAATTATAATATGGTGTCTTTACATCACCTCACTTTTGGCATGCTCAGAGTCAAAATAGATAAAATGCCCTCAATTGTTACATTTATACCCATTTTAATATCTACTTCCACTTAAACCTGTGTAAAGGCACCTTACTGTAAAGAAGAACCTAATTTATTCTTTCAAAGGTTGAAACACAAAAATATATTGCTTTTGCATTATTTAAATTCTAGTATCACAGTTTGAAATAAGGGGAATTCAAAAATATCCTCTGCTTTATCAAATCATAAAGCATTGCTATTTTTTTTTTCTCCTATGAACTATGGACTTCTTTATTAATCTGTGAGCAACAATGTATAATAAATGAAAATCTACACATCTCTGGTTACATACCACATGCCTTTCCAAAAGGAAAAAATAGAAAAACTTTTTAAACTGATTCTGTGTAATTTGGGCATATGCAATGACAAGTGCTATGAACACAAATAGTAAAATGGTAATAAAGTTATTTAGCATGTTGGTACATAATGAAGTGAAAACTTTCCTTATCTCCTTTAGAACAAAGGTACTAGAATTAAGGTAATAAGAAGAAATAATAATATTTTTAAAAGGTAAAATTGTTTGAAAACTGTATTATCAAACAAGTTCTTTCAGGTTTGAAAGGTTTTTGTTTTGTGACATTAATGGTCCTAACTTGTACTGAAAAACCCTCGGAACTTTAAGAACTCATGTCACAAGTGTATTCCTCACTCATTCCCTTGCCCTTTTTCTGCAACTGTGTTGACAGTTGTCCACTGCTACGATTAAAACACAAGAAACAAAGAATTGATAAATACAATGGATGCACTCTCAGAATTCTGTTTCTTTTTGACTATTGGTCTATGTCTTAGTTTTCCACAGAACATTCCTTATCACCAAAGTGGTTTCATTCTAGAATTGGTGTTGTAAATCCACATGAGGAATGAATAGTCATTTCTGAAAAATAGCTGCTGTGTATTAGCATCTATTGTTTCAAACAAAATTAGAGGGGGATGTGAAGCCAATAGACATCTTTGTATAGCATCTGCCCAGTTTTATTTGAGATCTGACAACTAACTAGCTACCTAATAGAACCCAATACTATTCTGTAGTCAGTAAATGTTGAAAAAGAGCCATTATGCTCTATCATGTGAGAAATTTGTGTACTTAAGGACAGTTTCCAAGGCAGCTTTCACACAAAAGTCATTAGCCAGCAAGTCCCCAACCATGGATTTCCATGATAGAATATAACAGTTCTGAAGAAGCTGTTATGGTCTATTGGGCCAATAATTTGCATTTTAAGTAGGGCCTAAATATGTATTTCTCTGACAGATTGGAGCTGTTATGGCTTACTGGGTCAATAATGCATTTTGTAAATACTCCCTAAATAGGCATTTACATAATTTGTATATTTAAAAGTCTGTAATTGAGTATCTACACAACAGATCATAACGATTCCTTTAGAACTAGTATGATCTATTTTCATGTTGCTTTAAAAAAAGGATATAAAGAGTAAATTACAATATTAATGAATGCTACAGATATGAAAATGTTGAAAAATTGAATTCACTGAAGATTTGTGTTTTTCAAGTTTCTTTTTTGCTATGTTCTCTTTGATTTCCTGCACTGTAATAGCACAGTATGTTAATTAACTCTCATTCTCTGTCCTTTATTAGATGGAAAGCACATTGTTTGGTAGGTCAAAGGCCAAAGCAACCCTTGAAGAAAATAGTTTTGTCTGACAGATCCATTTTAGTTATTACTATGGTTACCATTCAGATTCATTATTAAATACTTAATCAAAAGTACTCTTTAAAACAGTTCCAGGAGTAACCAGTGGGGCAGTTATGCCTGTCTAGATCTCATCTAACTTTTACTTTCTTGAGATTTTGACTTCTAATCCATGTTGTTATCTAGAATACCTCTATAGACAGAGGAGTGAGTATAGGCATCCTAGAAAGTAGTTCACACTACCTGTTTTGGTCTGCCCCTTTAAAGAGAAAGAATCATTCTCAGGACATAAACATAGCTTGATCTCTCATTGACTGTAGAAGGAACAGAACTGGTACCTCAGAATAAAGACCTGCTCTTTAGCTGGCTACAGTTAGATGAGATTAATCCTGTCCTTACAGAAAGTTATTAGGCAAATCTATTTTCTAGACTTTTACGTTTAACTCAAGAAGAAAACACTTAAGCAACTGGCACAAGGAATTTAAAGATTTCTTCAAGTACTATTGCTTGCAAATCCTTATGGCCATATTGTAGGTACCATTAAAACTCTGACATATTTCTTTCTATACCTTAATCAAAATCCTTATATGTAATGTTATTTGCCATATATTCTGCAACATCTTTAAAGTATTTTTACTGCTTAGCTTCGCTGCATACAGGAAAAAAAGCATACATTTAACATTAAATTCCATTCAAAGATTGAAATAGCCTCAAAAGTAATTGTTATTTCAGACTGCCACATTCTTTCTTCAAGCATTTGCAAACAGTTCAGTAAGAACACTCAAGATGTGAGCTGTTGTAGGTTAGTGACAAGTGTCATGTGGGCTTTTTGGGTTTAATAACTTATGAAACAAAAAGAGTTTCAATTCAAATTCAACTGAAGTATAAAATAAAAAATGAACAGTCATTGTAAGTCAGCTAAGCAGTTCAGCATTGGAATTTTAGCTGATGTATGAGCAATGCAGCTTTAAAATAACTATTCATGGTATTAATAAACCCCCATGAAAGATAAACTCATTCTTCTAGAAGAAGGTCAGCACAGGCTCTAATTAAGCCTTCAATATGAAATTAAGCAAATCTTAAATAAGATATAAAACTTATTTTGTGTTTCTGTACAGAGGAGAACTTCACCTTCAAAACTGGGTGGAAAATGAACCCATAAAGGAGCATGGTTGAATCCAGGTTGTTTAAAATTAGCAGTGAATATTTGTGTAACAAGATTTTATCCATGTTTTGTCCAGAGTCACTTTCTCCATATCACTGAAACAACTTGGGACAAACTTCCCATCTCTGGTTCCTTTGTTTCATTGAGTAAAAAGTGATTTCTACTGTGTGGAATGGAAAAGTAATTACAGGTTCATAATTCTGTATTTGTTGTGCATTTTATGCATGAAAATCATTACATTATTAAAGTACTGTTAATTAACAATCACAATTATGCAATGACAGATTGCATTAGGGCATGCCTGCGCCATTGAAGAAATACAGTTCAGAGCAGTATTTTCTAGAATTTTGCTAATTTTATTCCTATATTGGCAGAAAGGAACCAGACCATGTTTCACACAACTGTCCAATTAAACTTCAGTAATGAAGTATAAAGGGAGGTTAATACTAAGTTTGGCAGAACTGTCATTGATAATAATAGATATGGGCAGCTCTGTCACTCTTGGAGAGAGATGTGATTTTTGGTTCCTTCAGATTTCCTGTGGGTATGTGTACTGATATCACTATGTGCTATAATTTCCACTGACTATCTTAAATAATATATGCTTGAAAAGCTTGGAAGATAAAGTTTAAACTCGGATTAACAAATAGTGATGTTGAGGGCATGCTAAATAAGAGAGAGCTGATTGCAGATTGACCCAGTTAGAGAAGCTGCATTTTCAGATAATACAAAAACGCATGATTCCATACTTCTTATAGAGTTTCCCACTGTACCAGCTGACCTGTGATGCAGCACTACTTCTTCTGTTCAGCCTGGTCAAATGGTAGAACTGTATGGAATGTTTTGCATTTTAAATTAAAATCTTGGGTGTCAAATAAAAGAAAATAAAAGGAATTCTGACATTCTGTCATTTTTGTTTTGATTAAATTAAATAATTTTTAGTTGGTTTTTGAGAAATGTGAAGGGACTCTCAGCAATCTGTCTTTTAAGGGGCAGATAAATTCACTTCTGCACTTGTGCAAATGGAAATTTTAAGCAGTGTGCACATTTCTCTATTACAGCCATCAACCTCTGTTTTCTCTTTTACATTTTCTTTTACTGAGGCAATCCTCTCTAGATGTCCCTAGAATTTGGTCTGAAGTATTGCAATATGGAGATAAATTGTCATTTCTCTTGCTTTTTCTCCCACTTTCTACCAACTACCACTTTCAGTGACTGCAGGTTTTTTTCTATGTTGAGGTAGTTGGATCTTCTGTTATGACATTAAATCTTATAATAACAATGAAAACTCTTTCCATCAAGTGAATCTCCTTTCCACTGAAACTGACTTGTTTAAAATACACAGATTAAAAAGATACATCTGAATTAAAAATGTTTGGAAACTTGGCAAAGTCTGTGCAAGCCTGGAATATGAAAGGACTAATACATGTTTCATATCAACATTAAAAAAAAGTTAATCTCATGGCACCTGAATGTCAGCAAGAGATGCAGCCAAATTATGGGGTAAATTTCATCTCAATGGGTAAAGATTTTATGTACACATCCTATCCTGGTTAAAGTACTGCATAGAACATCCCTCTGCAGCTCTCAAGTAGTGTTCCTGATTCTACCAAAGGCAATGGGTAAAACTTACACTGACTTCAAAGAGATCTGCCTGGAAGTTTGCCTGCTTTATTTTCCAGCATTTCTGCAATTTCTCTTGCAGTAAAGTTCCTCTTTATTTTGAAAGACAAAGAAAAGAAACAAACTAGTCTTACTTTTCTTAGAATAATGGTACAGTATGGCCAAAAAGTACTTGCAGAAGTTGTGTTACTTTTTACATACAATCTGTATTTGTATGGGTGAGATTATATACAAATATACATATATTCATGCAAGAAATGCAAAGAAAAGTAATCAAAACTCCAGGACTAGTATGCTGCCTAAAATATCTAAAGGAGAGGAAAAATTCAGTTAACTCCTTCCTTTAACAAAAAGACTCCTTTGGCACCACTCACATGTGTGTATAACTTCTCTCACCTCTGTATTCCCCATAGTCCCACACAGCTTTCCCAGACATTCCTAAGCTATTGTTGAGCACCTGATGCTGTGAAATAAGTTATATTAAATGACAGACTGCATAATCAAAATCCTTCCAACACAGCAGCCCTTGGAGCTTTTTAGAGATGTGTTTAAGGTACCAAAATATCCATTACTTGCAGATAATTGTACCAAACACAATATTCTTTTACTCACCAAGAATTAATACTGAGTTTCTGAAGCCTCAACCTCTATCTAGCAGTCACATAACTGTTTTATGTTACAAAATGCTTCCTTTGGTGCTTTACATTATGTGGCATCAATCTTAGCAATTTATATGCAGCTAGCCAAAAAAAACCAGGTGAATAGCTTACTGTCTTTCAGGGAAACAGTGGATGGGGATAAGGGGTTGGGGATGGAAAGAACTGTGAATGGAGGTAATGAAGTAGACAATTGCTTACTGCATATCTTATTTAAACTTGTTCCTAGCTTACAGTTTGAAGTTGGAAGTTGTTCTCGTGGCTTGAGTCCCTACAGTTTTGCCACACACTTTGATGTATCTCTGCTCTTTTACCATTCTCCACAGGTTTCTTGAAGATGCTAGTCCTTAGGCATTTTTTTTTTCGTGTGTAAAGGGATCAAATGATCTGTAATATCAGACTGCATATCAAGTTTGTGTTTGGTCTAATTTTACCGAAGTCAGTGTTATTATACAGGTATGGTTTTTGGCTCCTTATCATAAAGGATCTAATCATAAAAATATTGTACACCTACATCCTTCATTTTGATCAGAAAACTTTGTCCCACATGGCTGAACTATCACAGTGGCACCATTGTTAATAGCTATTTTAAATTAATTTTAAAAATTCACTCAGCTGAATAATTCAGTTGTGGCCATTCTTCCAGAAGTTATTTTCTTCAGATAACATAATTTGTGAAAGCTTACTATGGACAAATAATATGAGCGTCTGACTTTACAGTGTTGTGTTCAAAATGTCTTACTCTTTGCTTAGATGCGTTTGCAGAAAAAAAGGAATTGCAAGCCTAGAAACACGAAATACAGGCCTTTACTTCGGAACAGTACATCAGTTTCTTATTCTGTGGAAGTAGCTTCTCCATTGTTATTAAGATAGTCTTTTCCAAAAAGTAACTAAATGGTGGCAGGAAGAAATTCCATTTTATTGTTCCTTACTGTTTCCCTTATAAGAACAGTCTACGAGTTACAGAAAAGCTATTCAACTTCCAGGCCTGGAAATTAACTTAAATTCAGTCAAGAATGGAGAAAAAAGGTGTCAATCTTTTATGCATATTGCCTCCTTGTATACCTTGTCCTTGACAAAAAGGTCATGATCTTAAAAAAAGGAAAAAAAATCACTAACCTGAAAGAGAACATCCAGGACACTGTTGCTTTTAGAAATAGAAATACAATTTGCAGAATTCAGTGCTGACACATATTGTACTCCAAAGCATTTGTGATTATTTATTTCATTCTGAAAGTAGTGGCTTTAGAATCATAAAATCATAGTCATTAAGGTTAGAAAAGAACTCTAGGATCATCAAGGTCAACCGTCAACCCAGCACTACCATGTCTCCTAAACCATTCCATGAAGTGCCACATATTCATGTCTTTTAAGTACCTCCAGGGTGGCGACTTACCACCTCTCTGGGCAGCCTGTTCCAATGCCTGACCACTCTTTCAGTAAAGAAATTTTTCCTAATATCCAATCTAAACCTTCCCTGAAGCAGCTTGAAGCCATCTCCTCTCGTTCTATTGCTAGTAACTTGGGAGAAGAGACCAACACCCAGCTCGCTACAACCTCCTCTCAGGCAGTTGTAGAGAGTGATAAAGTCTCCCCTCAGCCTCCTCTTCTCCAGGCTAAATGACCCCAGTTCCCTCAACCTCTCCTCATAAGACCTGTTATCCAGACCCTTCACCAACTTCATTGCCCTTCTTTGGACACACCCCAGCACCTTGATGGCCTTCTTGTAATGAGGGGCCCAAAATTGAACACAATATTCAAGGTGCTGCCTCACCAGTGCCGAGTACAGGAGCACGATTGCTTCCCTACTCCTGCTGGCCACACTATTTCTGCTAAAAGCCAAGATGCTGTTGGCCTTCTTGGCCACCTGGGCACACTGCTGGCTCATGTTCATCCAGCTGTCAGCCAGCACACACAGGTCCTTCTCCACCAGGCAGCTCTCCAGCCACTCCTTCCCAAGCCTGTAGCATTGCATGGGGTTGTTGTGAGGGAAGTGCAGGACCCAGCACTTAGCCTTGTTGAATCTCATACAGTTAGCCTCAACCCATCCATACAGCCTGTCTAGGTACCTCTGCACAGCCTTCCTACCCTGAAGCAGATCAACACTCCCACCCAATTTGGTATCATCTGCAAACTTACTGAGGGTGCACTCAATCCCCTCATCCAGATCATTGATACAGATATTAAACAAGACTGGGCCCAACACTGATCCCTGGGGAACCCTGCTCGTGACCAGCCGCCAACTGGATTTAGCTCTGTTCACCACAACTCTCTGGGCTCAGCCATTCAGACAGTTTTTTACCCTACAAAGAGTACACCTGTTCAAGCCATGAGCCACCAGCTTCTTTAGGAGGGGGTTGTGGGAGACAGTATCAAAGTGTTTACTGAAGTCCAGGCAGACAACATCCACAGCCTTTCCCTCATTCACTAGGTGGGTCACCCTGTCATAGAAGGAGATCAGGTTGGTTAGGCCGGACCTGCCTTTAATGAAGCCATGCTGGCTGGGCCTGATCCCCTGGTTGCCCTGCACAATCCTGGTGAGCACACTCAAGATGAACTGGTCCATAACCTTCCCCAGTACTGAGGTCAGGCTGATTGGTCTGTAGTTCCCTAGAACTTCTTCTGGCCCTTCTTGTAGATGGGCATCAGATCGGCAAGCCTCCAGTCATCTGGGACCTCCCCTGTTAACCTGGACTGTAATACATGATGGATACTGGCTTGGGAAGCTCCTCTGCCAGCTCCCTCAGTACTCTTGGGTGGATCCCATCCAGCCCCATAGACTTGTGAGTGTCCAGGTGGAGCAGCACATTATAAACTGCTTCCTCCTGGATTATGAGGGGTTTATTCTGCAATCCTTCCCTGCCATGGGGGCTTTAATGGGGCTTTTTCAAATGACTATAACAAACTCCGTAGTTCCTCACAACTTTAGCTTACCTGCATGACTTGTGTTTGTTTCCCTTCAGTAATATGTGTCTTTTCTTAATTTACATGAGTGCCTTTAAATTACAGTTCAGTAAAGAACTGAATTATTTTTTAATGCACTGTTGTTTCTGATGTTCAAAAACATGGAGAACAATCCTGCCAAAAGAGAAGAGATCATTGTGGTGATGAGTAAAAACAAATGCACTTTCAAGGTATTTCTACCAATTCTTCGACTGGTTTAGGGTGAGTTTTCCGAAGCTTTTTACGCATGTAGGAATACAAACAAATGCTTTGGAAAACCCAAAGTAGTTCCTAGCATCTTTTGAATTTGAGTTGCACATTTCTGTTTTGAAAAACTAATACATACATGCTGCCCAAAAGCTGCATTACACATATGAATTGTCATACAAACATGATTTTGAAAACTTTTTGGATATACTTAAAGAACTGCGCTGATAAAGGATGTTTTCCAGAACACGGCCTACTTGTTTTTGACTTCTGTTGAGAATTCATGGCAAATATGATCCAGAATATTTCTTGTTATACATATGTTCTTATTGTATTTGTAATTCATTTCAGAAAGCACAGACTTTTGGCTATTTATGCTGTAGTCAGCTCTCAAGAAATTAAGAGAAATGTGCAGTCTTCTTGAAGAGTGAAATTATTTTTATTTTATTTATGCACACAACTTCTTTCCCAAAGGAGCTGTTAAAGAAGGCTATTAAATAAGAATGAATTTTCTTCTGTTTCATGATTCTTCTTATTAAACTATTTCATAATTTTAATCCAACAAATAACTGACAGGTTTATTAGCCAACCAATGAGAAATTAAGACAGGTATTGAGATATGAGGCTTTGTTTCATTTTCTCAGTAATATCTATGTTAACTTTAATACTACTGCACTTAGTTTATCAAATTCTTTGGAATCTCTGATCCTCTAAGGAATGGAATATAAGAGGCAGCCTTTTTAGTGCTCAGTTTTCACTGAAGTGCAGTCAGTCAGAAGGTACTTTCTGAAAGAGAGGAGCAGTTTGTCTTGACCTCTAAGTGACTGAAGAAATCCCTATGCGCCATCAAAGGTTGTCACAAAACTGACATTGACAAAGAATGCAGTGCCAGCTCCACAATGTGCTATCCCTTCAACTGCATATATTTGCATTGATTTTATTGTTTTGCACACATTGCAATATGCATGTATGGTGAAGTTTATGCTTAAAAATATGCTTTTCTAGATACAGTACAAATTCCCAGCAAAAAAACGCATTCTGTACATATTTATTCCTTGCACTTTGACCTTTTTGTTTGATCTTGGCCCTCAAGGTAACAATAAAATGGTAACTTCAGGCCATGTATTGTTCAGCTTACCCAAACTAACACTTCATACTTTCTGCCGCAAAAGTTCTTTCAAGAAGCAGTGAAAGATCATGCTGCAGTGCTGTAAGCATTGCATAGATAAACATCCCATGTTGTAAGAATATACTACCTAAAGGAAAGCAGAGACACAAACAAAACAAAATATCGGAAATTAAAGGCTAGAGCAGAGAATCCTTTGGTGAAGTGATATAACTTTTATTTTAAAAGGGACCTAATAGACCCTATGGGTATAAATTTTACAAATTTATGAGATGTATACAAAACGTTGGGACAAAACATGGTGTTATGAGATTAGGAACATAAATAGTTTTTTGTGAAGAAACTCATAATTGGTGCTTTTATTTCATCAATTTAATGAATCTTTGGTACTTTTAAATACATTTTTCCACTGAAATAGGAAGAAAAAAACCTCAAAACTTTCACTGACATGTAAGTAAAGAACAGTCTTAAGAACAGCCTTATCAGCTTTTGTGTGTATATTTGGTCACGGTAATGCAGTTCATGCCCAGTTATGCCTTTCTGGGTTATATTTCCTTAGTCCCCTTTGGTGGTTTTTTTCTCTATTTCACCTATTGACTCACTTGGTTTTTTTTCCTTTTTCTTACTTTTGACTGAGTTTTAATAACGAAAGGAACATCTTAAAAATTTTGTGGCAGAAAAATGTAATGACTGCTGGATATGGATTTCCATAAAGGTTGTACTCTGAAAGGAATGAAATTTATTTTCATTGAGAATGACCAGCCCAACAGCTAGTGCAAGAACGAACCTTTATTTACATCTAGACTGTGAAAAATCACATCTGTCTGATATAAAAATCCCACAACTTTGTTCTTGTTGATAGTATATCATGGTGACCTTTCTTCTTGTTGCCATGCTAGAAGGTGACTCTGTAATGAATGGCAAATGAGTTAATCACTTCAGTGTCATATACTGTAGGTTTATAAAACATTTAGTGATACAAATTATAAGCACTACCACTGACAACACACAGAGCAATATCTTCAGGAGAGTACCTCTTCTGCCTGAACACAAACATTTACTTGGCTTTAATACTAGAATTCATGCATCTAAAATTCAGGAAGTATATCACCACATATCAAATTTTAAAATAACCATCATCTTTTCATGGATTCCTTTTAGTGCTCAGGTCCTGAAAGAAAGTGTTAATTTTTTTTAATACCATAAAAAGTGATCAGTCTTTATAATTAACTCTCACCAGCTAGATCTATTCTAGCTATCAATACATCATAGGAACAACATTCTGATAATGTATAACACTAATATATCATCAATGTGACAATACTCTGATAAATGAGTAATACATCTTCCAGACAAAGATGTCAGATACAGACCTGCTTGAAAAAGGAACAACTCCCCTCCCTGTGTATTCTTCTAAGCTTGTTATCTTAAAACTTTATAAAATGTTTTTTAAATTCTACTCAAATTATTCATTTGGGCAGCCAACACATTCCCACATAGGCAGGGACGTTTGTCGCAGCTCTGAGATCTGTTGATTCGACAGAGCTTTTCTTCACTTTCAGTGTGAGAGATGATGGAAAGTAATTCCCTTTACATGCAACATATGGTGTTGCATAAGGCAATAAATGTCACCCTATAGAAGCTCATTGCTAGACTAGAAAACTCATTCACTGTTTGGACAGTCTGTAATTTTTAATTCTAAAGTAATTTGGCTTTTCTTCTTTTTCGTTGTCTTTTTCTTCTTTATGCAGTTTTCCATTTCCAACCAATTCTAGAAACTCAGGTTTCCTTCTTTATGATGAATAGAAGTGAAACAGTGCTTTCACTTGAGATACTAGACATTGAAACAATTCTACCTTTGGCTTGTCTCTTCTGTTAAATTTAATTGGGAGAGCTGTGATTTAACTGAGACTGTTTGTTCTTCCATATCTTCTATAATGTAATTCCTGTACCTTTAATTTCTAGACTGCCATAACTGCATGTCTCTTGAAAGATTTATCTTTTGCTCTTTTTTAACTTTCCTATAGAAGGAGGGTTCTGTACAAAATGAAGATATACAAGTATACCAAAGGACACCAGGAAATATGCTGCTATTAGATTTTAAGCAGACAATCTGACTGATAGCAAACCTTACTTCTGCTAAAAAATGATGACATCTAGACTTCAGAACAGTTGGTTCTACACAGGCTGTAATATCACTAAAGTCAAGTCTTCTGAAAGGCCCAAACTTTCCCTTCTCATTGACACGTCAACATCAGTGACAAAACAAGTGCGTCTGATTTGCGTCAGATATTAAATAAAACTATATATAAAAGATTTTATGGAAAGGTGGATTTGTAATTGGATATAATTCTCAGTGAATCTTCAGGACATTGGGATTCAATTGCTAGTTTTGCTATAGAATGCTTCCTTTGTACTCTTCCTTACATTACTTTTTAATAACAGCCCCAGATAGTACCATGATGGCCATCACAGAAAAAGGCACAGAAATGTGCGAATATATAAGAAAGAAGACAAAGAAGATATCGAAGTACCTTCTTTAAGAATCTAGCTAACAGGGGAACAAGAGACACAAAGTTAGGAGACTGTATAGTCAACTAAGAGGCAGCGTCCAACACAGAACATATGAGAATACCTAAGTTACTTGCATTCCCTATCTTAAAACCATGGTATGAATTTCCTCCTCACTATCATAATTTCTTCTTAGTTTCTTAGAAGTACAGTTATTGTTGCTATCAACATGAGGTAGTCATATAAGATTCAAAATATATGAAGAAAATTTGATTATATCTGAGAAAGAAAATAGTAACGATTGAAGAAATTATATATTTTTTTAATGTTTTCTGTGTCCATGCAAGGCACATTATTTGAATGTCAGGCTGCCTTTTCTTTATATTCTTACACTACAGGAATGAATACTAATTATTTTGGTCTGCTTTCTCTTTCAGCATATTGAAAACAAACAAAATTGTTTTATATAAAACATCTGGTTCAATAAAACACACTGAAAGGAATAAATAGAATGGAAAACAATATTTTCCATATTTACATAATAAAGTTCAGTAAGCTACTTACTGTAGAAATACATTTTAAAAATAAGTCCTTATTTCAGGTTATAAATATAGAAACTAAAATTATTAATTAGCTTTAGAGATACAATATATCTTTATTAATGCTTAGTCTCTCAGAAGAATAGAATTTTAGCAGAGTCTAAATGAAAAGTTACACCTTATGAATAGGAAATAATCCTTGCTAGTTTTCTTAACTAAAAAAAAAATTTCATCTAAAATTCTATTATCACCTTATCCAGTGGTATTATATATTAGACTTAATGAGTTCACATATTATTGCAGCAAGCTTAAAATCTTTAAGAGAAATTATACTTTATTTAGTTTAGCTTTATTATAAAATTTAGAATCTCTTCAGCAAAACTGAGATCAGATACAAAAACTTTCCAAGGAATGTGACACATCTGAGAAATGCTTCTTAGAAATTGTTGTGAATAAGAACAACTAACTTCCTCTTTTAAAATTAGCTCAGGTCTTAAATCTTATCTTTTCTTTTGTATCAAAGCACCAAAAGTTCACATCATGTTTCACATTTTATAAGATCTGGGTGGCTAGTGTCAATATAAGGCTTTAATTATTATTTATATATTGTTGATATTTTAAGATTATGAGTATTTCCAAGAAATATTGGACAATTTCTACTCTCATTTGGAGATTGGTGCTTTTTTCTCAGCAAATTCAGGGCCAGACCCATAGCATTAGAATTTAATTCTTTTACATTACTATATTAAAGATTTGGTACTCAAATTTAGTTGAAATATACATTTGAAAAAATGGATCCTTATCTGAGTGTTTTAGGCTTGCCTAGGCAGCCTATTTTGATTTGCAAAATGGTAAAATTAAAAACAGTTATGAAATTCCCTATATTTAACAGTGGCCTCTCCTACAAAAGTCAATTCTTCTGGCATCCAGGCCCAAAGGAAAAAGAAATCCGAAACCCAGCCTATTTTTTCAATGATCTGAGTTTTTTAAAAATTTACTTTTACATTTTAGATTATAATCATTTCAAGAATGAGTGAAGACTGGGGTACAGGTGAATGAATTTTCTTCTGAACCCATTTCAGAACTTCCTACTGTGTCTTTCTCACTTTGAAAGAAGGTCTGTATAATACATGAAGACCTCTTTTAAAATTATTCCATCTTGGAATTTCACCATTTCACGTTAACCTGTTCATTCTTCACTATAAGTTTGAAATCTGTTAAGATAAATCAATGGTACTGTGAAAACAAAAATTTACAATTATTATGAATCCATGGGTCTAGAAGTAAAAGGCAGAAAAGACGCATTTATTATATATTTGAGAAAAAAAGTTTTCAATGTTAAAGTCTCTTCTGCCTAATGGAATTATAAAGAGGTTAGATCAATTAAATTTAGAATCATGTGGATTTGTTGTCATAAATACTCCTAAAAATAGATTATCCTGCCCTTAAAATCTAGAATGATACCATTTTAACACCACTTCTTCCACAAATAGATAAGACTAAAAGATAAATCAAAGGACTGTCTACTTGTGAAGGCAGTCGCTTGTTTTATCTTAAGTTTTATAAACAGGCAATTCTCCCTCCCTTTTAAATCTCTTTTCTACCCATGAGAACCTTCCTTTTATTTTAATGAGAGTAAATTCCTGTCATTTTGCCTTCTGAGTGTCTAGATGTCCTTTTTTAGCAACGATGAGTGGAGGTTCCTTATGTGGAATGACTAATCAGATACAGTATAAATAAAGCATTGCTATACCCTAATTTGAAGCAGGTGGCTTATAAAAAGAATATTCACTATGGGAAATAACATTAAATACAATAATTATGTGTAACATGTAAATAAATAAACCTTTGTGTTAAATATTACACAAGATTATGGATCTATTTAAAAAGTTATAATTGTGGAATATAAAAATAGAGATCAAAACTATACACAAAAATAGAAAAAAAAAGAATTTAAATTCTCCAAGAATATAGAATCAAAACAAAAATCTGAGTCAATTTAAGGGCCATAGATCAGAATATACACAGGAAAGCTCATCTAGTAACTCATATTATGAGGCAGTTTCATCTTTGCCCTGCCACCTGAGCAAGAGCTTAGGTGCCCATTTTTTCATCTTAATATCGTGTAGATAACTACAAGGACTACAAACTGATTACAGGGTAACAGTTAGGTGGTAAACTGTGGGTGAAACTGTCATTAATCTAGCGATTTCACTTCTGGAGAACTAAAACAAACTACTTTCCTGGGCTGCTGATTATTGTAAATATAGACAAAGAGTATATTAGGATTATGTAATGTAAGGTAGATCGCACTGTTACTTGTAGAGCTGTTTTATGCTCTAGTTTCTGAAGTCACTTCTGTATATGTACAGTGTATAGTTCCAGAGGTCCCTGAAAAGTCAGACTACAGGGTAGATTAAAAAGGTTAAGCAAGATGGTGCTGGCTACCTGCTTCTTGTATGCCAGCTAGACAGCTGTGATAAACAAGTCTGTGCTACCTGCTTATTCTAGTGCCTTGCTGCAACCTGTTATTAAAAGAAGCTTCTCTGAGCATAAATTAAGTCAAAATCTTCAGGTCTAGGGTACACCAAACTTTTTCTAATAGAAAGCATTCCGTATACAGTTTTAGAAATGATATACAGAATGAAAAACACGCGTGAGAGTCTGCATGTGTATATCAACGTTTCCATGCATAAAAACATGGCCTTTAATGACACAATCCAAATGGTGCAGTAAAAGAGAAACAAATATCTTACTACTTCTAAAAGTATGGAATACTGTTTTTCTTAATAGTAATGATATTTTTAAAGAAAATATCTGAGTAGAATTACTGATAAAAAATTCATTGTTTAATTAATCACAGAATTTTTTGAATGTTATATAGTTTGAGTACACTTTGAAAGTTATGCTAGGCAGAAATCTTGTACACTTCACAAGATATTTAAGGCCATCATTTTCACCTACATTCTTGCTTGCTATTTCTTTTCAACACAGCTAAATGCAAAGACCTCCCGTTTGAGTAAGACTTGTAGGATGTACTTAACAAAATCTAGGTTATTTACTGAAAAGGCAAGGGAACTGTCTCAAAGGACAAAGAAATTGTCCTTTGAAATATGTGAGGTCTTAATGGATGAAGAACTCCACATAAGCCCTCAGTGACAGAAAATAAATAGTAAATAAATAAAAAAATATGGTTACATATATAAAGAAATAGCAAGGGGTAGTAGAAGGATGCAAAGACTTGGGATTTTATCTGCTAATCTCACTGGTGAAACAACATTTAGACAGTCTGAACAGTTTCACCATCTATAGTTGGGGAAAAAAAAAGAGGGATTACTGGAAAAAGAGTCATGACTGTAACAAAATGATGGAGAAAAAGATCCTTGGTAAGGAGTACTCTGAGACCTTGATTTGTTTATCTTAATAAAGAGAAGATCGAGTTTGATTGCTCTACATAAATATCTTCATGAGAACAAAAATACAGTACTATGAAGTAGTTCTATTATTAGGGAAAGGAATAAAAAAATTCGATACTGGAAGCTGAAATCAAATAAACTCAACCTCAAAGAACATCTTTCTTTTCCTTTTGACTGATCAACCTTTTGAACAAATGTGTCATTTCATGACCTGTAAAGGTTAGGCATACAGAATTTAACCTTGCAAAGGGGTTTGCTGCCTTCTAGCTGAAAAGGACATTAAGAGAATTTGTGACTGTAACTTGCATACTCCTAGCCTTTCAATTTGTGTATACTCACTTTTTTTTGCTATTTGTCCAGCCTACCCGTACTTTGGTGCCAGCTTTACTCCACAACATCTCCTCTCCTTCCTGGGGCCAGTCAACAGCTGAGTTTTACTTTGCTCATGAATTGCATCCTGAATTACCTCTAGCTCACCCACTCATCTTTAAAGAATTGTTTCTTTAAGAGACCCATGATCCTGGGAAAAAGCTATACCTTCCCCCACACTAAAGACAGTTACACTGTAAAACCTAAAACTTTGGCCCAGTAAAGATTTCCATTCATGTGTTTATGCAACAGTTTTGAAAGAAACAAAATTACTGACGTACCAAAAAGCTGCAAGAACAAGACCATAAAAATACATACTTTGATGTGACAATTTCTTGTCACATAAGCAAGAACACCAAGCTCACATATTTTGGTTTAAAAAAAAAAGTATTTTTCAAAAATGAGCTGTCAACAGCATGAAGAACTGTGAATTTGGCTTTTTTGTGTATCTGTGAGGGTTTTTTTTGGCATGCATCTCTATCATCAGTTTCTATGGTTTGTATTACAGTTATGACATCCCCTACTGCACTGATTTTTGACAGGGATCCACAGAAATAATCCTGAGGCCCAATAGCATATTTTATGTTCAAAACATCAGCATTAGATTTCAAGCCAGATCTTGTATTACAAGTCTAGACAAAGTAACATTTAACCAAATAGCCTTCCCATTTCCATAGGAACACGTCTATCTGAGCAGGTGGAGGTTGACTTAAAGTCTTCTGCCCAGATTCCAAGCAGATCAGGAAAAAAATCAGCTATAGCCTGGGGGCTGTATAGGTCCATTATTGAGGCACTTTTCTTACATAAATTTACAGAGAGTCAGGCACAGCACTAACACAACTGCCTGGTTTCCAGGCAGACAACTTGGATTACGGGCACAGGATTCTGGGAGGAGGAGAAGAGAAACTGACAAAACCTCTGCCAAAGTCAATGAACACTGTCATGAGAAAAAAAAAACAAACCACCAAAATAAAAATTCAGTGTTACAAACTGATGTCCCTTGATGTTTTGATACAGGCGGCCACTATTAAGAAGGCAGGGAATAAGTAATAGGATCATGATAATAAATCAGTACTTTTCTCTTTCTCTCTCCAGCTTTTCCGCATATGCCTCAAGGAAAATAAAATGTAGTGCAGTTAAGACATCATAAAATAAAAATGAAAAGTCAATCTAAGCAGTCTATTATGGAAATGGCCACAGAGTACCCAAAAGTCATCACAACAGGGGGCGAAATGCATTGAAAATATTTGGTCTTCAAAAGTGAAGAGATTGAATTCTATGTATCTGCATTCTAAAAGTTATCACTACAAATGTTCAGAGATGCACCAACTTACACACCATTTCTTACACTTTATCACCAACAACCTCATTCTTCTCAAAGCAGCTTTAAAGAAGTGAGAAAATTTTGCAGCTTACTATTGATGGGTCCGATCACAGAATAGTACCTACTGTGTTATAATTGCTATCATAATATATAACTTTTTTTAGTTTGCATTGTCTTGAATTACTCATTTATCATTACAAAATAATTCTAAGAAAAAACTACAACACTTGCACAACTTGTGATTATTCTGTAATTTTATGCAGCTTTCTCATGATCTCTCATCTTTTTCAGATTGTACTTGAAATAACAGAGAATATCCTCTGAATATACAAGAGTCTGTGGACAGATTTCATCTGCAGAATACAGGACAGAGGGTCAGTTTATGAGCAGGAGAATTCTATTACCTTTTCTTCCATAGTATCAGATTATATCACAGAGATAAATCCAACATAAAGCCTTGTTAGTATTATTGTATAAAATAAATAATAGACATCCTTGACATAATTCTCTGATAAGACTAGCTAATAATATGCTATTAAAAAGTGCACAGAAAGATTTGTAGTATACTTTAATGTCTTCACATCACTGCTTACACACTCCTTATTCTTCAAAATTACAGATAAATTAAACAATTTGATTCAGCTTACAGAGTAACAGTATTTATGGCTATAACTTACATGAAAGAATTCTTTAGCAGATTCTTGCTTTCCCTGTCCTGTATATCTCTATATTTTCCTTTAAAACACATGCACCTTTGGAAAAGCAAATACAAATACTGACATTTATCATTACCTGTCTTTTAGGTTATACAATAAAGCTATGTAGGTTTCCTGCTACATAGAGTAATTCCCCAAATTAGAAACCGAATGTTCCTCCCACACCAAATCCTGAACAAATGCAGTAGTAGAATTGCTTGGTATAATGCTGCAGTATGTCAGCTGCCAGGCAAAATGTTCTTATTTGGAATTTCTTTACTGGACAAAAGGTCATAATTCAGACATACTTACACATCAGATCTGTTAAGTCTGGCACATGAAACAGGAGACACTGAACTTACCCTTTACCTTACGTCTCTTTCCTTTTGTGAGTCACCTCTAAGCATGCCTCTATCACCCAATCCCTGGTGTAGGCTCACCTCCCGAGGTGTGACCTTATGCACACCGCCAAATTAGGCATGTGCCACAGGACATCTGGGTAAAAGTAACAAAAGTTTGAGAAAACTTGTGTCTCTCCTCCACCTCTTCTCTTCAGATATACCCTCCCATCCCATTACTCTAACATGGGATCCATCCCACACACCAGCTCTCTATTCCAGACTAGCTACCAAGGGAAAACGCAGCAAGAAGACATACAAACAAACTGTCCCCTCCTGCCCTAACAGACCCTCAAATGATTGAAAAGAGTGCCAGATGGAAGTAACGGACGGTAGAAAATGACCCACCAGGTCAAACATTCACCAATTAATAGCATACTTCCATAAAAAAAATCACTATCACCAGCTGTACCATATTTTCAGCATTTTAGACTTACAATGAATGCATTGGCAATACAGAAGATTAATGCAGAGAAGGCAAAATTCACAGTAAAACAGAATACAGGACATGACTTTAGACTTCATTCTTGCAGCTTCTTATTTGGGGTCACAGAATCTCTCAGGTGCCCCAGCTTGCTGTCATGATCTTTTGCCAGAAAAACAGCCCAGAAAGAGAGCCACAACCAGCAGATTGTGAAGCCTGAATTCTTCTTGCAGCAGTATGCTAACCAATACACTTTATTTTAAACTAGTGCAAAAGGTAAGAAACCAGTCTCTTTTTGAGCTCAAAATATTTGGAAGTGCTGCATAAGGACACCTATACTGGAGTGGACATAACAATAAATATCAGTGTAAGTCACTGTGCAGACCTTGCCTTTTGCTGTCTCTCACTGTAGTGTTCAAACAAAGGTAGACAGAAAAGGATAGTCATTATCCTGAGTTCTTCTCTTGTATTTGAGGAAAGATTGCAGAATCTGGAGGCAGGAAGGGAGGAGATAAGATGGAAGGGAGGAGGGCAAGGAGGGAAGTGACAGCATTTATTTATGACATTGTGAAATAACTCAAACATGATATTCTGACTTAAATACCAGTATCCCAAGTTCATAATTTTTTGCTCTACATACTTATTCCTTGTCATGCTCATAGTCTGGAGGACAAAAGCTGATATTATTCATTCCGCAGGTAAAAATTAGAAAATTTTACTGGAGAAAACTTTTCCGTGTTTTTCCATCAGAAGAAGCAGGAAACTTGATGCATTTTGTAAGGTTTGCCTCTTCTGTACCTCAATACAGCAGAAGTAATTTTGCTATCTCTAAATAAAAACAACTCTGTACATTAATAGATTTCTGGTTGATCTGATTTTGGGCAAAAGGTTACCATGTGCTTCTGGCTGACAAGATAAACTCTTGCTTTTAATTCACTAGAATCTTGCTCAGAGGACATGGTTCAATTGTACTAAACTAAAGGGTTATGATCATGCATAATATGGGCACAGTTCTTGATAGTTACACAGAGGTGATCTGAAACTGTTTCTTCTGCAACTTTGACCTTAATATTGTGCAATAGCATTCTGAATTTCTATAAATCTCAAAAATTCATTATCATTCATACAAGACCTTCACATGGACTTTACTTTGAATCATTCAGTGTCTTTTAATATTAGCTCATGTTTTTAATTAAGATATGCACAATATATGAAATTTCAATAAGTGTCTTTCAAGAAGCTTTGATGATAATAAAAAATGATGCAAAGACTTTGCTTTTAATAACTCCAAAATTATGTTATTCTGGGGTATATTTCTGAGGGCTTCATTCATTTGGGGGGGGGAGGGGAGGAAAAGGGTCTTTCAGTATTGTTAATTAAGATGAAGATTCTCATTAACTGAAGCAAATGTTAAATGGCCCAAGGGAGTGCATAAATAATAGGCTCACTAATAAACTGTAGTATATCGAAGCTGAGGAAAATAACTTTAACAATGCTTTTGCAGACTTACTAATTATAATAGCTTCCAAGAGTGCCAGATCAACCTGCAAAGAACTTAAAATATGATTTGTTCTGTTTCCAGAAGTGTTTCAGGATAATTAAACTAATTTGAATCAAAGTTGCTCAACCTGTTTATTAAAATAAAAATAGGCAAAATAGTGGTTATAATATTGTGAACTCCTGGTGATTCTATATTTCAAAATTGAAATAGCTCTTTCCTAAAAGGGCAGTACTTTTTGAAATTAAATACATTAATATACTTACATTTTATTCTAATTAACTGTAGTGGTTAGTAAGTGTTTTGTTGTTGCAGGAAGATGATTTTGCCATTATGAAAGCTATCGTGGTAAGCAGTGATACTCATCAGTAGTTTTAGTCTTTTCAGAATGACAGCTCTCTAAAAGGCAATGTTATACAGGGATTTCCTTTACACAAGAAACTAAAGGATGATATGTGTTTCAAGGCTTTCTTTTTTTTAATGTAAATATACTATTGTCATTTGTTAACCCCAGTAGGCAGCTGAGCCCCACCCAGCAGCTTCCCAGTCGGAAAGAGGAGAGAATCAGAAAGGTAAAAAAGAAAAAGGTTATGGTAAAGACTGTTTGAGCAAGAAAATGCTGTGCATGCAAGCAAAGCAAAATAAGGAATTCATTCACTACTTCCCATCAGCAGGCAGATGTTTAGCCATGTGTTGCTTTAATGAGGAGTCTGAGGAGTGGCTAAGGGGAGAGTCTACTGTTGAGTCACAAGGTACAGACAGGACCCCCTTGCTTTCTAAACTTCTCAGAGAGGAGTCTAGGTATGGCTAAATCCAGATTTAGTCTCAGAATTAGTCACATGGGTTTTTTTTAAGGGTTGTAGAAGTAACCACTCATCAGAGTATTTGTTGTTAGTAACTAATTTGGCAGATGCCCAGGCTGGTCACATTCAGTGAGAATCGTCACAGCCAGATTATTAATGCAACAGTTTATTAATGCAGCAGTTTATTAATGCAACAGATACACAGGTTCTTTGGATTGCCAGTGATAAGATTGCTGGTTACAAGACACACATAAATACCAAAGATATGAGTACACTGTTAGGCTACAAGTATGCTAAAGGAATACTCTATGCAATGGACATATACAGGGAGACTCCAATGCCTTAGAGATTTACGCGACTCTATACAATGGAGATTTACGCAAAACAAATATGAAGCAACTCTAATATGAAGCAAAGCAACTCTAATACATTAGAGGTTTAAAGTGACTTTATAGAGGTTTCCAAAGGTGTCCCAATGGAGGGGGAATAGAGGCTCAGGCCATTGACTGGTCCCAGAAGTCACAGTGGTATGCGATGGTATCTTCCCTAACACCGTCTTTCTCTTCACACATTTTATGCAAGTTTTTATCTTTCAGGTGGAGTTTAAGTGATTCTAGTCATACATACCTTTATTATGACTGGTGTAAAATCTCCTCACTTTACTTTTAAAGGTGTAGACTAGAAAAATTCGAAGCGCATGCCCAGTGAGGGGTGGTTGCACCTTAGAAGTGGGTAACTTTTGGGATGGAGGTGTGTTTTGTATTACAATGATATTATAATGAGCAAAGTTCACCAAAAGGACAGCATTTTGTCAAAAGTATGACAGACTGTTGGCCCAGGGTGGCAAATATGCAGCGTACCAGCTCCATGGTACCTCGAGTTCCCATTTATCACAGAGCCTGGCCGCGATGCCTCCACATCGCTCTACCCTCCAGACAACTCCTCTTAGAGTCAGTATGCCAAGTTCTCCTGGCATTGCCGACATCTAACGAACTTCTGTGGAATGGATTCCTCACATATCAGCTGCACTTCACCCTGACAGCTTCTTCGGTGCTGTACCTTTTCTAAAACATAAATTTAATTTTTAAGACACCTCCAGCGATTATTCCACACCATGTCCAGGGAAACTAGGCCTCATCACATGTAATGGTCACTTTGGAAGACAAACTCCATCAGTGTGAATGTCTCCCCTTCCTTATTCTTTCCCCTAGATTTTATTGCTGAGAATGACATCATATGGTATGGAGTATTCCTCTGGCCAGTTAGGGTCAGATGTCCCAGCTGTGTCCCCTCCCAGCTTCTTGTGCAACCCCAGTCTACTTGCTGGCAGGGCACTGTAAGAAGTAGAAAAGGCCTTGACACTGTGTAAGCACTTAACTATACCATCCCTGTATTATCAACACTGTTTTGGTCCCAAATCTAAAACAGCACCATATGAGCTGCTATGAAGAAAATTAACTCTATGCCACCCAAAACCATTACAACTATAAACAATCATTTAGCATGGAATGGTTGACTAAGTTTGAACAGGCTCAAGAACACGGAAAATGGTAGAATCAGAGAATAATTTTGCTTGAAAGGAATCTGTGGAGATAATCTGGCTTAATGCTTTGCTCAAAGCAGAGTCAGCTTCAATGTTAGATCTGTTGCTCTGAGTTTTACCCAGGTGAGTTTTGAAAACTTCTACAGACGATAGTTTTCAGAGTCTCTTTTACCAACTTGACTCAGTGTTTGCCACTCTCATCATGAACAGTTTTTCAGTGTATGCAGATGGATTTTCCTTTTTTACAGTTTATGAATTGTCTATTGGCTTTGCCTCTGAGAAGAGTCTTTTCTATAACTCACCATTATGGAGTTAAAACCAGAGATTAGATTCCACATACCCTTCTCTACTCCAGGCTAAAAATGCCACATCTCTCGGTGTCAACTTGTGTATCATTTCCCAGCCCCCTTGACCACCTTAGTGATACTCTTTGACTCTCCAGTTTGTCAGTCTGGTACCAGCAGAGTACCAGAGATCCACCTGCATTTCTTTTCTTCCTTCTGCCTTCCTGTCTTCCTTCCTACCTTGTAACGATGCATTAATTGTTTCTTTATGTGTTGTTAGGAATAGAAGAGGAAGCTTTCTCTCTTCATAGAAGGCTTACTTTCAGGGCAATGGAATAATAAAGGGAGAGAAATTCCTTCTTTACTTTACTTCTTTACTTGCTATCCTTATGCTGTTTTGAAACACAGTCACCCATAAATCAGACAGCTCTCCTGCCTTTTTAGCCTCCCATTACTAAATTAATAATCCAATTGGGTCTAGCCATGTGTCTTCACAAAATCTTTAAAAACATCTGTTGCCTGCAAGTTTTTGACCATCTAATTACAGGACAAGAAAGGGAAAACAAAGAGAGTAAAGTGTTATTCATTCTTTCTTTTTCCATATGAACAGAGCCACCTTGGACACTGTCTTCTACAAAAAAGAAGCACTTTTCAATATTTTTTGCCTTTAATTCTTCTCATACTTTTTCTACACTCAGTAACAACCATCTGAAACATCTCATTGATCTATTGTTCCTTTGGTGGCTCAGTTTGTGCCTTACATTTTCAGCATCAACAAGCCATGAGCAATCATCAGCAGGCAATCTATTGAAATAATTAGCTTCCCAGAACTGACTTTGGTTCTCAACCATACACCCTTCTGATGGATCACTGCATTCTCTTGCACCTGATATAATCTGGAAGTCCTTGAAAGACATGTGTTCATGAAAACTTTTAGCTTATTGGTATATTTAAGTATGAGCTCTAAAACCTTTTCAGGGGAGAACTTAAACTTCAAATTGATGATTTTGATGAAACATCTGAAATAACATTTCCAAAAGCACATAGTCTGCTATCAGGTAATGACATGAACTGATTCTTTTTAACATAAAAGTAATAGGGAAAAGAGCTAGACACATTGTTGATAGCTTTTAGATAACTTAACATTTTTTTGTTTAATGTTTTACACTGTGCAGATTCGCTGGTGTTAAAAAACCTCTTACAATAGTATAAAAACTGTGGAAAGCGAGATCAGAATTGGCTTGTAAAATTTATGTTAAAATCAGGTTTCTTCACTACTGGGATATTTCTTTAACTTAAATTCCATTAGGAGTTCTATGTGTATTGGAAAATTGGAAAAAACACCACAAATGATGGAAAATTACTAGTTTGGCGGGTTTTTTAGGTTAAAAAAAAGGCCACTGACCTGTAGGAATTTAGGCCACCAACTGATGCCCTACACTCTTCCGTGCTGCCCACACCCCCAGCAAAAACCTTTAGGTTAACAGTGAAGATTTGGTAGAAAGATAATATCTCTCCTTATGAACTTATAAATGGTGAGCTTTATAAATTATAACCACATGTCAAGTCCACATTTCAAATAACTTTTATTTGGGAGGGGAGACATTTTTCTATGTCATTAAGTCCCCAGTATTGCTTACTGAAATTATTTTAGAAAAGTTTTGTTTGTTTGTTTTTGCTTTATTATCAATATATTTTTACAAAATATCTGTTACTCTGATCAGATAAATCTGAACCAGGTATACCCACACACAGGCTTTTAAACAGCCTACACATCTCAGATGTCAGGCTTTTAAAAGGCTTATTCATCTTTCACTGTCAGAACTGGTCTCTTCTACACTTCCTTATCACCAAATCTATTCTCACTTCCCCACTATTTAAACCATTGAGTAATCATAACTGAAGTGCACAGCTGAAAACAACCAAAAACCTCATTACACACACCTTTGCATACCCGTAAACAGGCACTCAGTCAGGCACTATTTTAAGAAATAAAAAATAACAAATGTTAATTTGAGACCAAAACCACCATTAAAGGCTTTATCCAACAAAGTAATCAGATTTATCTGCATTTCAAATGCATGGCTGTATCTTACTTAGGTCAGCAAAGAGAAACAAACACAGAAGGAAAGCACATGGTTAAACACCTTCTTGAAATGGATCTCTATTGAATGATCTCTCAAGAGTATAATAACTGATCTCTCGTTTCATTTTTAGAAATAAAAAAGTCACTTCAGACAATTATTTTGTTTCTACTGCTTCCATTATCATTTTCCCTGCTTTTTTTTTTTTTTTTTTTAGTGAAGAGGGGTGGTAAAACTTAACCAGTGAGCATAGCAGGATTCAAATTTTCAGCACCTCATCATCATCAGGGGAAAAGAAAAAAAAGAACACCAATGAAAACCAAAGACACAGAAACTAGACAC
Source organism: Phalacrocorax carbo (assembly GCF_963921805.1). Lineage (NCBI taxonomy): Eukaryota > Metazoa > Chordata > Aves > Suliformes > Phalacrocoracidae > Phalacrocorax > Phalacrocorax carbo. The sequence continues at coordinate 88,050,588 of NC_087514.1, read as the reverse complement.
TTCATTTGCATTGTGTAATTACAGATTAGCACTCATTTCACAGCTGTCATCTCAGAGAGGTATCTGTAAGCCCCATACTGTTGGTAAAATACATTATAGCTAGTTTAATTGCATCTGTGATGACTTCATAGCTACATCTAAATGGACTGACTGAAGTTGCATCAATAGCTGTCTGATCTTTTTCACTGAACCTGGTCTTTTTCACTCTTAATTGGGAGGAAACACTGATCTACGAACCTCTAGCTTTGCCTGTCCAGTCAATGTGTTTTTCAGCATGGGATCTTAATCAGACAGACTCAGATCTGTCCCAGCCCTTTTTCTTATCTCCAAAATCAATTACATCACCAGCAGCTTGGATAAACAATATTCACTTAGTAACCAATGTGACAAGACAGGTGAATTGTAAAATACTGTGTGTTGCTGACTCCTGAAGCAGCAAAGAAAGCAATTAATGTAAACTAAGTTGAAGAAGTACCTGCTGTGTGTGTTTTGAGAGTGGTCTTTTCCAGGCAATTAATTTAATTGCCAAAAATGTAAATATCTGAGGAGGTGAGCATAGCAGCATGTAAAAACACGTGCAGTTCAAACTGCTTTTTTTGTCAAATGTTGAAACATGCTGAGGTAGATTCCTCAGCTGGTATAAACTGTATATACTTCTCTGATTTCACCTGATAGTTTTCCACATTCGATATATAGCTAATTTGCTTTTCCACACATAACGATGTAAGTAGGAGTAAAAAAAAAAAAAAAGGCATTTAGCAAACCTACAGCATCCCTAGCTTTTTGTGTCACTATATGGACACAAAGTATCAGGGGCCTAGATGTATGCAGGACTATGTGTATCCCCTTCCTTCCTCTTCAGAACTGGTGCATCCTGTGAAAGTGGAAGACCAAAGGCATTGGGAAGTTACTTACTCTACAACCCTGTCAAGAAAAAAGCTGTGATAACTAAAAAATTCCAAGCAGGATTTTATCTAACAGGATAAAAACTGGCAGTGGCTGAGCCTTCGCAGCTCCAAAAGAAGTCTAGGGAAGAGACTACTGTATCAATAAAACAGAAAACAAGCACTGTAAGTGGAAGTTTTACTGTGAATTTAACGTGAGCAGCATACACTTTTAAGAAGACTATAGAGCAAATCAATCCATAATTAATCACACTGAATGCAGTGGAAAAACCATGGGGATTAGGTGTCTATCTTTCAAGTGTAACTTTCATTTAAAAAAAAAATAAAATGTAAGACGATGCTGTTATTGCTGACTTTCTTTAAAATGTTTAACTTTCAAAGTAACTTTTTCTTTTATTTCTCCAATAATCAAGTCTACATAGATGACTTGGAGCATCACTTCATGCCAACCCAGAAGGACGCTTCCATGTTCTGCAGAGCACACTCCCCTCCTGGGGAATTGGCTGATGGGGCTCAGGGCTCAGGGCCAGGGCAACTCTGGCCCCCAGTCCCAGCAGCTACTCCTGTCTGAGGCTCTGCCACAGGACCCAGCCTGAGATGTGGCTGCCACCACGTAACAGTCTGCCTGGGCCTGCACCTCCTACCCACTGATGCGCCTGTCCTTGATGCTGTCCCCAGGCAAGTGTCCAATGCCGAGTGCTAGGACTGACCCAGTGTCCCCCATAACCCTGCCCCTGGCCGGGGTTGTGGGATGGTCTCTGGCTGCCAGGCCCTGCCATCACCCACCCAGAGGACCCCACAGCACTGCTGGTGCCCAGTCCCAGGGTGCCACGGGCCCCTCTGGTGCCCTGACATACCACTGGCAATATACCACAGAGATGTATTTTCAGATTGCATATTTGCCTATTGAGTTACATATACCACAATGCCAGTATTTGCCTTGTAATTAAAATGACACAAACACAGACTCAGGTGTGAGAAACAAAAAGCAAAGTCCCTGGGGAACAAATGAAAGCAAGTTTAAATAACCTTTGATACTAGCTCTTGGGCAAACACCATTTCAATTTGTTTTACATCTCAGCTCTCCAAACTGCTATGAGAACCTATCCTATACCAAGCGTACAAGAGGGAGTCAGAGAGTCCTTTCAGCCTCAGATTCAAGTGGAAAAATCTCTCTTTGAAAGAGCTCTTTTGCTATTTGCTAATTTATTTCTCCACCACCACTTTTAGTTTCTTTCCTTCCTTGAAATTGTCTTGCTGCAAATATTGTTCTTAGACAAATTAGTCTGTGTAATGAACTTTAAACATGACATTTTCAGCAAATTGTGTATGGAACAATAAAAATTTCTTTTAGCTTTGGTAAGGAAGAAAGCAATGGTATAGATTTAGATAAGAACATCTCAGTCTGCTCAATACACAGCTAACAGTTTGCAGAGTAACGGAATAAGAGTTTGCAGGTGCATGTCACCACCAAGACCCTCTAGGTTAGAATAAGTAGATTCAGAAGTTCCCATCAATAGCTGAAAATCTTTTATCAGAAATGCTGACTTGGAGGAATATGCTGAAAAGTTGGTTATATGAGCTATCCTTATGATCTGATTCTTTCTTCCTCTTCTCTCATACATGATGTACATCTTTAAGACCATAAATAGGGCCTTTTCAGCATCTGTAATCCATCTAAAGCCCTTCCTCAGTCTCTCCTGCTGAATAGATAATTCAGGGTTTCTGTGTTCTTCATAAACAAATTTCTAAAAACTCTCCCCATGGGGAATTGTCTCATTACTGATTTCTCCACTCCCTTTGAAGCTACCAGTAGGACTCTAAACAAGATGAAATATAGATAGTGGTGATCTGGCCTTGGCCTTTTTTTTATCCTATACTTTGCTGGTAAATACAATCCCTTTTTTGTTCAGAGAGGAGCTGAAATCCGCATTTGCTGTCTTTCAGGAGACTGCCTTACCTACCAGACCCTAGGCTCTTCCAGTTATTTCCTGTCCCACTTGCTTTATCTATTTCTTTTTGCACAATAGAATTAAACACTCTTTAGCCAGAGAACAGATGTTTAAATAACTGGAACATCTTTGCAGCTGAATGGTTGGACACTTGCACATCTTCTGACAGTCTTGATATTTAATATAACTGGATTAACTGGAGTTTTCTCCAGGCAGTTTAACAGTACTGCAGCTTTAGCATTCTGATTTCATCATATTGAAGCAAACATCTTTGGTAGGTATAACGCATTGGAAGAACTCTGTTGCTAATCTGATGTCTTGAAGTTCATAACGGGCTGAGTTACCAATTTTCTTCACAATATATGATAAATGAAATATATGCAACAACAGTACAAAAGAACTCTATACTGCATACAGCAATTATTATTATTATCCTTCCTGCAAGCCTAGAGTAATATTTATAATTAATCCAAAGGTTTGTAACTAACTTCTAAACCTGGGGGACCTGGATTAAAGTGTATGATCAGAAATTAGGAGGACAGGGTTGGACTTTATTAGTAGTGTGACTCAGGTCCTCTCTGCCTTTGCTGCCTATTCCGAAAGGTGGCTCACAGAAAGGATAGTTTATAAACATAGCAAATTAGGGCAAGTGTTATTTCCAGGAAGTGCTCATGAACTGTAGGCTCTGCATAAAATGTCACTGTAGAGAATATACCAGAAAGTACTTTGATACTTAACTGTCTACCGATCACCATGTACAACATAGATGACAAAAGCTTTGAAATTGCTGACAATTTACTATTACCTCTGTTTTTAAAAGAGAATCAATATCTTAAAAATTTTGTGCAAATGTGCAAACCAACCTGTAGGGTTGACTGGGATCTTTCAGTTCCCTGTGAGTGCATAGTCAGGGGCAATGAGAATCAAATTATCGCGGATCCCAGCTATGCCCAAAGGAGCATTCAGTGCTGGGAGCAATTAAAAAGAACTTTTCTGTTCCTCTGTACTGTCATCCCACACATTGACAAGTCTTTAAAGGAAAGAATGAAACTCCTCACACATAATTAGCTAGTACAAACTGATGAAAGAATTAAATATAAAGTGTTCTGCTCAAAGACATGATCATCAATCTACAGTTCATTCCATCACCACTGATTTGAAAATGCAGAAAGATTGTAAAATTATCCAATCCTCCCATAAAACCCTTAAGGGGCAGAGAAAATGGTCTCAGACCCTTCTTAATCCTTTTACTTTATTATTTTAAATTTTTTGATCTGGGTATCTTAGCTTGATTAGTGCATTCCAACCAGAATATACAGAAATAAAAGGACTTCTAAGATTTAGTGAAATTGTTTTGAAAGATGAAATAAAGCGTTTGACCAATCATTTAAAATGTATTGACCTTTCATATGATAAACAATTTTAGGTGTCCAAACATCCCAGTTTGTGCTCTAGCCTATAGAAGGCAATATTGGAAACTTTTTGGTAGGATAACTGGCTTACACAAATTGGTTCTTGCTTCTCTTCATAAAGTAAAATGGTTAGTTTAGCAACACAGTTAAATGTTGAGATGAAACCTCTTCCCCATTTTAATCAATGTGGGGTTTGCCATTTTCTTCAAGCAGGTGAGAAATTTGCCCCTCTGCTTTAATTCACCTGTAACCTCGAGATTTCAAACACAAACTGTTGAAACAGAAGCTGAACATGAATGGAGCTTCAAGCTTCAGCTGTAAATCTTCAGTAATTTTGCCTCACTTACGCCAAATATAATGACACTGGACCAGATTCTGTTCACTGTTCCATCAATAAAGCTAAACCAGGCTCACTGACTTCAGGAGATTGCAGAAGGGTAATTGGAGGTACATTTTGTCCCTAAATACTTCTGTAGCTAATCTGTCAGAGGAAACCTGCATAATTTTCCAGTAAATAGGCAACATGAGCAGCAGAGGCTGAATGAATTAGAGAAACAGAAGTGCCATACTCTACAATCAGTTTTTCATCTCCTGCACACCTGTGGCAAGAACATTTATAATGTAGGTGGTGTATTTTGGTGAAGAGAAGAAAAACCAGTAGTTAATTTCTGATCCTGATAACATGTTTTCTGTTTTCAGGGCATATATTCAGTTTCTAGAAGTTTGTAATTACTTTACCATCAAATATTTCTCTTTCATTTGAAATAAAAGCTCTTAAATACATATATATGTGCACTGGTTTTGGCTGGGATAGAGTTAATTCTCTTCACTGTAGCTGGTAAACTGCCCATGGCACAGTGATGCTTCAGTTGCTGTTAAGTACCAGCTAAGTGTTGCTCAGTAGAGCCTGTAGTAAACAGGGACCTTTCCAGCTTCCCATGCTCTGCCCGTGGGCAAAAGACCAGGAGGGGTGGGGCCACAGCCCAGACAGCTGACCAATGGGATGTTCATTCCATACCATGTGATGTCACGATGAGTACATTAATGGGGCAGCTGTCACCCAGGGGGGTGGTTGCAGCTTGGGGACTGGTGGCATTGGGTTGGGGGGTGTTGAGGAGCTGCATCATATGTGGGTTGCTTTGGTTGTTCCTTCCCCCTGCCCAGGTTTCATCTCCTTTCCATTGCATTATTATTTTTGTTGTTATTATTATTTTAATTATTAAACTGTTCTTATCTCAATCCATGAGCTTTACCCTTTGGATTCTGTCCCCCATCCCACTGGTGTAGGAGTGAGCAAGTGACTGTGCAGGGCTGAGTTGCTGGCTAAACCACAACAATATTAAAGAAAAACAAAACAAAACCCAAGACCAAAACCTGATGATCAAGTCAATAACTTATGCTTCTGGGGGAGGGTACCTAAGATGATACCAAGGTCATCCATGTAAACATGCACTAATTGTCTCCATAGACTGTGCAGGGATACCAGGTCCTTAAGTCTTGGTATTAAATTTTAGACTGGAATCTAGTAGACAGATAATACCATGTGCATTTTAACTTCTATATTATTTTCTGGTGTCCATAGGAATATAAGAATATTTCTCTTTTCCAGACCTGTAAAGATTTCCCATTGTCTCCCAGAGAATGAAGATTGTCTCCTTATTTCTCTCTTTAAAATGAACAAATACAATTTTTATGTGAACATTTACAAGGATGTTCCACAGAAAGAGTTCCTGTCTTCTGTTGCCCCTCAGGTGTGACACCTATTTCCTCCATTACAACGGTATTTCTATTTTCAGGGAGAAAATAGCCCTATGAACAGATTTCTGGAACTAGGGAGTCACTTCAGTGCCAGGCTAGAAATAAACTTAGAGAGATGACAACCATCTCTACATTTGCATATTTCCCTGTATGAATTTCACAGAGGATGTTTGTTGCCTTATCAAGACATAGCTCAGGACTACGCAGAGCAGAGACTGACTAGGCTGCAGCAAGAAATCAGCTTGATTCACTATTGTTAAGGTATTGTGGTGACAGGTATTCTGAAAAAAAAATCCTTTTAAAAAATGGAAGGAAAATGGAATACATTATAACCTTCTTTTCTGAGTAGGAACATACTGTGCCTCAGCCTGCTACTTCCATTTGTAGGTACTCTCAACAGACCAATCCTCAGATTACTTTCTTTAGCAATCTAACACAAAGTTCAATAGGTTATTTAGCATTACTTTTTTTTTAGTTATTTTGCTTAGGGAAGCATCCCAGCCAACAAATTTTGTCAAAAGAAGGATCCCTTTTTCCTCTAAAAGAAAAAAATTCTGTCAGCCCAGCCCAAGCAAGAACATGGTTACCTTGATACAACTACTGAAACTGCAATGCTGAAAATATATAAAACACTTTTGACACCTCAGCTCTTTCAAACTCTGTCCAGTAGACAGATATTTTCAAAAGAGCCTCCTTGAGGTTACACCAGTGCATTTTAATTAAAGTCCTAATGAAATAATGTTCTATCAAATTATGTTGGACTGAAACTTACAGTATGTGCCAATTATAAAAAGTTAATTGCAATTTCAAAATTAAATTAAAATATATTAAATTTTATTGACAGAATAACAAATACAGCTGCTTGTTTATGAATTTTTAGGTAATTAATTCTTTGTAGAGGAATCAATAGCTTGTTGAAGAGTTCTGAAAGAACAAAGTTATCAGAAATACATTTGAAATTATGTAGATAAAATTGTAACAGCATCAGGTCATGCAATGAGTTTTTTAATGCTAAAAACACAAGGTATGTTGCAGTTATACTAGGACATTGCATTGGAGACTATAGCTTGCAGGAATTATCTAGGATAGATAATGTCTTTATTCTCCTTTGTCAAATTGGTTGCAAAGCAAACAGAGAACAAATTCATTTGGCTCCAGTGGGGCAATGTAAAGGAAACTCTTTCTCAAAGTAGGTTAGAGTAGAGTAGTGTAAAGTATGAGTAAGACAAAAGTAAAGTAAAAACAAAGTAAAAGTAGAGTGAACTATCCTTTACTGAAGAAACCTAGAAAGTGATCAAGTAGCTTTGGAAATCTCACCCATGAAACTCTGTGTGAACCATTAACACCTGACCTTCATTAACTCAGTGACAAGAAAGTGTTGTCCTAAGGTCTTTACCAAGTGACTAATAAAGTTTTAACTGTCAAGCATCAAATCTTACCTCATATTTAAATACAGAACTAGAAAGCCACTTTTTGCAGTTTAACCCCAGCAGGCAGCTAAGTATCTCACAGCTGCTCACTCACTCTCCCACAATGGGATGGGGAGAGAACTGGAAGGGCAAAAATGAGAAAACTTGTGGGTTGAAATAAAGACAGTTTTACAGGATTAAAAAAAAAAAAAAAAAAAGAAAAGAAAAGAAAAGAAAAGTAAAACAAACCCTAAACCAAGAAAAACAAGTGATGAAAAAACCCAATTACTCACTACCAGATGACTGATACCCAGCCAGTCCCTGAGCAATATAGCAACCCTGGCAAAGTTCCCCCTCCCTGAGTTTTTAACATTAAACATGACATCATATGGTATGTACTATCCCTTTGTCAGTTGGGGTCAGCTGTCCTGACTGTGTCCTCTCTCAACTTCTTGTGTGCCCACAACCTACTCACTATCTGGGCAACATGAAAAGCAGAAAAAACCTTGGTGCTGTGTAAGCGCTGCTCACCAATGGCTAACAGATCAGTGGGTTAATAACACTGTTTTCATCACAAATCCAAATCATATTACCATGCAAGCAACTATGAAGAAAATTAACTCTAGCCCAGTCAAAACCAGTACACCACTGTAGTGCAAAAAAAAAAAGAAAATAAAAAAAAATTAGACATTATAATTCTATCACCTTAGTACATTTCTTCTGCTTTTAAGGTGGAATAAATTTCTCCTTCAGAAAATTCTTTTGTATTTATATTGTCTAAAATTCACTTTTGCAGTCTTTCTTTCTCTCCTTTAGACCTTTACCCCAAATGTACCTCTTCATTTAGGATGCATATAAATTATGAACTATAGCTGCAAATTTCAGATGCTTTAAGCATTAAAGGCACCTTTGTGTTTATCAGTCAGCACCTTTGCTTTATCCCCATGACTCTGGCAGATAGATGTATGCTAGGACAGCTGTCCTGCTGTGGTGTTAATCAGATGCGAAGGACCCTGCTGGGAGTTGTGGTAATTACAGTGGGATAGCTCATCTCTTCTTGAACTCTCTCTGGGCCTTCATTTTTCTTAATAGCAACAGTGATACTAATTAAAAGCAAATGTTAATTATGTCAGTTTATAATTTCCCTCTTTCTTGACAAGTTGGTTTAATGATAACTACCAATGTAAAGAATGCTACTGGCAACTTTTCCAGTTCAACAGTTCCCTCCTTTCTTTGATGTCAAACAACTTGAATATTTTTTCTGATAACATGAAGGTGAAAACAAGTATAAGATTTTCGCTTGTGTATTGTTTGCTAATATTCAGAGAGCATCTGTTCTCTATTGACCTTACTATGCCTTTTAGAAACCCATCCATGGTGTTTATATTTTCTTCATTTTTTTTAGAGACCAACTTAACAGTGAGCCTTTACGAAGTGCAAGTCAGAAACCCAGATAAATATTGTCTTAGATACCTACCTATGTGAAAAGTTGATGCAGTTTGCACATCAAGGAGGAAGAGAAATTACAATTTAGGGTACAACCAAACTAGTATAAACTATTCATTCAAGTCTTCTAATGGCTTTTAATTTAATTTTTACTCAGATTCTCTAACAAGTGAGTTGCATAAGTGTAAGTTAGCATAAATTATTCTGATTTATATCTTATTAATCATCACTTGTGAATACAGCTATACATTTCTAATAACAATAGGTATTTTAATAGATAATTTATTATATAAATACATAACTTAATAGATAACTAACTCCTGCTCTTGTTTCAGATTTTCAGTCTTTTAGTCCTTGCTTAACCAGAAATTTGATAATGAAACATTTCAATGACATTTAGTCTTCCAAATCAAATTAATGAAGATGTTCCACTTGTTTGTTACAGACTGTCTATTCACTCTAACAGTACCAAAGGCACTGATCTTTTGAGGAACAGGTAGAGAATTCTGTTCAAATTTCTGAAGTAAGTAATACTCATTATGTAAACACAGGATCATAAGTTTTTATCTTTATCACTGTGCATGTTAGTTCTTCTAGTGGTGTAAGTCATGATACCTATGAGTAAGGGGCATAAGACTGGATTCTTACGTTTGTCTGCACTTGCAAAATACTTGGTAGAAAAGAAAGAACTTTTCCAGAAGCAAAGGTCCTAGATCATTGTTCTGCTGCTGTAGCCAAAAAACAAGGAAAGCAAACCCGAAATCTTTTCAAACATAATTTATACTATAGTATCTCTAATTTTTATTAATCACAACAGATTCCAGTGATCCTGTCTGACAATTTCTTCTATCTCTTCACCTGTGTATTTAACATGCAGATTTTATCAGTGTACCCTTAAACACTGGATACATATTTGCTGGAGAAAACACATACTATACTGAAATGAAAGTCCTTGTAGGCAGTCTTAGTTACTGTCCTGGTTTGAGCTGGGGTAGAGTTAAATTTCTTTGTAGTAGCTAGTATGGGACTATGTTTTGGATTTTTGCTGGAAACAGTGGTGATAAGGTGGAGACATTTTAGTTGTTGCTAAGGAGCACTTACATTGGTCAAGGACTTTTTCGGCTCCCCAGGCTCTGCTGGGTGCACAAGAAGCTGGGAGGGGACACAGCCGGGACAGCTGACCCAAACTGACCAAATGCCATATGATGTCATGCTCAGTATATAAAGCTGGGGGAAGAAGAAGGAAGGGGGGACATTGGGAGTGATGGCGTTTGTCTTCCCAAGTAACTGTTACACGTGATGGAGCCCTGCTTTCCTGGGGATGGCTGAGCACCTGCCTGCCCATGGGAAGGAGTGAATGAATTCCTTGTTTTGCTTTGCTTCCGTGCGCAGCTTTTGCTTTACCTATTAAACTGTCTTTGTCTCAAACCATGAGTTGCTTCACTTCTACTCTTCCGATTCTCTCCGCCGTCCCACCAGGGGGGAGTGAGCGAGCGGCTGCGTGGTGCTTGGTTGCTGACTGGGGCTAAACCACGACAGTAACCAAAATTGAAATCCAGCTAAGGGAATACTCATCTACAAAGGCATCAAAATTACTATGTCTTCCTATTAGTGATGCAATCTAATCACATAGCATTTTGGATTGTTTTTAATTTTGTAAGTAAAAACACAAGACATGTTTAGAAAATGTAGAAACATTTATTTATTTATTTATTTTAAAATGTGAAACAATGGCCCACACTATATTTATGATGTAAAAATAACAGATTTACCTTTCCAGAAATTCTAGGATTAAATTATCTTGAACTTGGTGTGTAAAGGCAACAGCATCCGGGTCTAGTCAAATTTCGACTTGCATGAGTCATCCTTTTGAATGATTCCTAAGATCTCAGCTGATTATCCTGTGGACTTCCTGCCCTTAGACCTGTTCAGAGTTAGTATGGATGCTGAGAACTGTAAGAATGAGGGATACAGACAACTGAAGCAATAGAAAAACAGAAAGACAAATGGACATTTATGTCTTTATGTGGGAGGATAATGTATAAATGTTGCTGTTTGACATCCAATGTAATTAATAGATGTTTAGAAATCAATGGTTAACTACTCCATTGTAATTTAAGTAGATTTTTTAAACGTAAATATAGAAGATAGACATTAATCCAACTTCCAATCAAACAGGTTTATATGACAGGTCAACTTTCAATCATTTTCAGGTTAATTTAAATTTGTACTCAGACTGTTTTAACATCTTCCTCAGATTAAGAAACATTCAACTCTACAGCTGAGCTCAGCCCACAGAAAATCGTACTTTAGCCATTGAAGAAAATGATCTGAAAAGACAGTGCATTAATTGCAATGCATTATATATCACACAGTTTTCAAACTGTCCAAATACCTTGAGACTAAGTGTCATTTTCCAAATAATCTGAACTTCTTTGAAAGCAAATAGGATTGGGCTTCTTAATGACTTGGGCACTTTTGAAAAGGGAACATTTTGCAATCTTTATGCTAGATTTTCTAGGACATTTTTGTAACGGTCAAATTTCATGCTTGAGGTTTAACTTTCATTATTACACTTTCATGTCTGCATGATAATGCTCATATAAAAGACATTACATCAGTATAAAACTAGTATGTTGAATTAAGCATTCAGTCTCCAACTGTGTGCATTTTTTTGTTCCTTGCTTTTTAACATAGAATGTATTTACATACCAATCAGGATATTCACGTCCTAAATCTTAAGCTATTTTACTTCATTGTTTTTTCCTCCAAAGTTTGCCTTTTCCACTGGCCATAGACCTGCAGCTCTCTACCACAGATTTGGGCTAATATTAGGGTTGTTGTGGTGTGTTGACCTTGGCTGGATGCCAGCTGTCCACCGAGCTGCTTTATCATTCCCCCTCTTCAACTGGATGGGGAGAAAAGTAGGGCAAAAGGCTCATGGGGTCAGATGAGGACAGGGGGATCACTCAGCAATTGCCATCACAGTCAAAACAGACTCAACTTGGGGAAATTAACTTAATTTATTGTCAATCAAATCAGAGTAAGGTAATGACAAATAAAAACAAATCTTAAAACACCTTCGCCCTACCTCTCCCTTTTTCCCGGGCTCCTGATTATCTCTATCTCTTCTCCATAAGTGGTGCAGGTGGAAAGGGAATGGGGGTTGCAATCAGTTCATCACATGTTTTTGTCACTCCTTTCTTCTCACACTCTTCCCCTGATCCAATGTGGTGTCCTACCCTCAGGAGACAGTCCTCCACAAGCTTCTCCAATGTGAGTCTTTCCCATGGGCTGCAGTTCTTTATGAACTGCTCCAACATGGGTCCTTTCCACAGGGTGTAGCCTTTCAGGAATGACTGCTCCGGTGTGGATGCCCCACAGAGTCACAAGTCCTACCAGAAAATCTGCTACTGTGTGGGGTCCTCTCTCCATGGGGTTACAGGTCCTGCCAGGAGCCTACTCCAGCACGGGTTCTCCATGGGGTCATAGCCTCCTTTGGGCTCATCTACTTGCTACAGCATGGGGTCCTCCATGGGCTGCAGGTGGATATCTGCTTCACCATGGACCTCTACAGGCTGAAGGGTGACAACCTACCTCACCATGGTCTTTACCACAGGCTGCAGGGCAATCTCTGCTCCAGCATCCTAAGCACCTCCTCTCCCTCCTTCTTCACTGACCTTGCTGTCTGCATAGTTGTTTCTCTCACATAATCTCACTCTTCTCTCCTGGCTGCTGTTGTGCAGCATTTTTTCCTCCTTCTTAAATATGTGTCGTGGTTCAGCCTCAGTCGGCAACTAAACAGCACGCAGCTGCTTGCTCACTCCCCCCACCCCTGTGGGACGGGGAGAGAATCGGAAGAGCAAAAGAAAAAAAAACCCAAACAACTTGGGAGTTGAGATAAGAACAGTTTAGTAGTTAAAAGAATAATGATAATAATAATGATAATAATAATAATAATAATAATGATAATATAATAAAAAGGAAAATGGAAAAAGGGGAAAAAAGCACCAAAACACAAACGATACAGCCACTCATCATCCGCCAACCAACTCCACCCATCCCTGAGTTGCGATTGCTGCCTCCCACCCCTGCCAGCTCCTTCCAGTTAACATACTGGGCATGACCTTACACAACATGGAATATCCCTTTGGCCAGTTTGAATCTGGTCTCTCAGCTGTGCCCCCTCCCCTCCTGGCTTCTTGTGCACCCGGCAGGGCATGGGAAGCTGGAAAAGTCCTTGACTAGTACAAGCACTACCCAGCAACAACTAAAACATTGGTGTGTTATCAACATTGTTTTCATACTAAGCCCAAAGCACAGCTCTATGCCAGCTGCAGTGAAGAAAATTAACTCTATCCCAGCTAAAACCGTGACAATATATTATCACAGAAGTGCTACTACTGTTGCTGACTGGCTCAGCTTTGGCAGGTCTGTCTTTGGAGCTGGCTGGCAATAGCTCTATTGGACAGTGGGGAAGCTTCTGGCATCATCTCAAATAATTCACCCCTGAAGCTCCCCCACTACCAAAATCTTCCTACACAAACCCAATAGAATTGTCCTCTATTCAAGCAGTGCATGAGGAGCAAGACCTTTTTTTTTAATTTAAAAAAGGAAAAAAACCTGCAAAATGTAATTATACAGTAAAAAAAAAAGACATTTACAAACTGTAACTTCCCTTAATGGATCTTTCTATTGTGGTATACAGTACTGCATATCCACTAAATGCTAAAAACTGTTTTTGATATTTGATGCAGACAAAAATATATGAACCAGTATCCTGATGGCACACTTGACACATGCATCCTTGATGTGTTTTGATCTACTCCATCTTACAGGAGACCTTCTGAACTATGCTGTCCTGTAAATCTAGACTGGATCATTTGTACTTCACCCTGTATGCAGAGAGTTCTTAAATCCTTAAAATTTTTTTGCTGCTCGTGGTAAGTTATAAAGTTCCTTCAGTAAATCAGTGGGAGGCACTCTTTGTTACTACTGGAGGCCCCAAAGCCAGCCGGCCAGTTAAGTTTTCAAATGAATACATAGGATGACAAACAATATGCTACTTGCATTTGACCTAATGTAGGAATAAATCCAGACAATTTGAAGACCATGATAAGCAGGAGGGAATGTGATGTGGCAGAAATAATAAAAGACCTTGGCTAAATGAAAGAAATTATTTCTGAATAATATTGAGAAGTTTGTAAAGACTGCTGGGGTAGGGAATCATAGGAAAGAAAATGGCAGAGTAAAAGGTCTTGCCCTAATACCATCAATGAACAGCATAACAAAAAGCAAAAGAACCAGAGCCCCCAAAGGTCCCAAAGAACCTAGAGTCCCCCACAGCATTGTTCAAAGTCTTAGTCAATTTTCATTTGCCGTGGCTTTGCATGTTCACAGTAGACATACAGTTAGCATATCCTGCAGCTCTTGATAATGAAGTTGCAGCTTAGGTGACTGGTGATGTAGTCTGTGACTTTTATTTGTCCTTTCAAGTGTTATGGTAACTCAAAAGGGATATTTGCCTTCACTTTAGGGTTTCTCGTTTAGTGGAGTAAAATTATTCCTTCTGTCAGATGGCCTGACTGGTGAGTTTGCAGCAGTCCTCAGCTGGTGTGTAACATAATTTGGTTCTCATTGGTTGATCATAATCAGCATTGCCTGGTATTATTATAAGACAGTAACAACTTCTTATAAGTCTTTTTACCTGAATGGTGGCAGTGGCGAGAGGTGTGCTGAGTCTTCAGTTACTATAAAAAGCTGAACTCCGCTGACTTTAGTGGAAAATGCTTATGGTAACTGAAGAGCTGGACTTGACATTAATACAGAACACATTCATAGCATAATCCTGCAGTAATCCTTGTTTCTCCAAAATACAAAGCAGTACAATTATAGAAAACTGAATCCTTATTTGATGGCAAAGCAAGTTTTGAAAAAGGTCTTTCCTGGACTAATACTGAGGTTTCTAGGATACATGAGCTTGACATACAATAATCCACACTGCACTTTTCTTTTTCTCACTAAAAATGAGACAGTTGCCCATTTTGAAAGTTCTGCTTAATTTCAAGGAACAGCAAACAAATTGATGTAAAAATGATGCAAAGATACATATCTCCAACAAAATGATTGCTTTCAAGACATGAAGAGTAGAACCCTTCCTACAATCAGTCTTTGACAGAAATACTCACTATCTAGATGAAGGCTTTACCAACCCATAGCATCCAACATCTTCTGAAAGAAAGGCTTATAGAAATGACAGTGTGCTCTGCAATTTCCCTTGATGATTTGAATAATGTTAATAAGGGGTTCCAGGCTGAGCTAAGTATCATCAGTGTTCTCTTTACAAGAAAAATATGTCTTTCATAGTGCAAATCTTGTGCACCTTCGTAAACTGATTTTTTTGTTCATGTCAGTCAAAGTTTCAGTCATTAAAATGGTTTCATATGCATTTCAGTCTTTTTGATCCTTATATTTAGTTCATTCTCTGAAGCATATTGTGGATGAAAATACTTTTTTTCATTTAGTGTGAAGCATTAGTACACATAGTAACCCCATTACATGAAGGCAAGATCTGACCCAGACATCTATTCCTAACTCACAGGGTCAGGATACAAAACTTATATTCTAAATGCATGATGAAAATTGTTGGTTTTCAAACACACAAAAAAAATGTTTTTAAAATATTGTTGTTAAGAACAATTATTAAAAGCTACAGTTTGTAGAAAAAACAGAGGTTTTTAGGTGGTCTGGATCCCCATGTAATTGCCTATTACTTTATATATAATCAATTATCTTCATGGTCCCAATCAAAGCAAATACTAAACATAAGATATATTTTAATATATTACTAATATATAACTTTTAAATCACACAGACCTTTAGGAGTTTTATAGGTCACAATTAAGAGATTTATATCTAGACATTTAGAGACAAACTGAATCACTTGGAGAAGTTTTTATGTGTTAGACACCTATGGATCATTTATTTTAAAGAGCTACTGAATCACCCACTGTGTAAAGTTAGACTGGAGCATAGAAATACATCTTTAATAGGAAAGAAGATAATGTATTACAAAATTTATCCTCAAATGCTATCCAAGATAAGATAATTACACACACCTTGCTTCTTGGTATCCATCAAGCACATTCTTATCTTTTTTTTCTGATTCAAGTATCAGAGGTGTCTTGTACTTTCAGACTACAGAATAAAGGCACATTCTTTCTGTGTGCTTTTTGGCTAATCTTGCCTGTTGCTGGTTTTAAGACTTTTGTAACACACATATTTTGGGGCACTGGGGAAAAATCAATGGGCTTATACATTAATATATATAGATATATAATTAAATATGACAGGAAAGCTGGTAAAAATACTGTAATTTAGAACTATAAAAGATTAATTACATAAATAATGTTATAGTAACTATGATCAGTATAAGATTATTGTAAATTATCAATTATCTGTGAATGGAACAGCTGAAATATTTTGCAATACATATAAAGGATGTTTTTATTAAAATATAAAAGCACACCCTTTGGAAAACTGTTCCAATAACATCAATTTTATGACCTTTTTCCAAAACAGTGACCTTGACTACTCCTCTACAAAACTAAATAAGAGTAAGCATACACAGGACCTCAAATTTTCTGGAGTAGCTGTTTCAGAAGATCCAGAAATGCATTATGTATTTAAAAAGGGACTTGTTACATCTGATTTAAGAACCTGATATCTAATTATGACTTCTGATGACAGGTATACAAAAGCACCCAGGCCCTATCTGAAACCACAATCCCATAAATCTGAATTCCTAAAAGGTACATCTACACTATGAAACTATAGAAAATCAGGAAGTAACAGTGGCCCCAGTCATCTACCTTTTTAGTTTTCTTTCTGGGTCAGATGTGAATTTTTATCCTGTAAAACAAAATCAGGATGGAGTTTGGAGCATACTATACTTTGGACAGTCTTTCTCCAAAAGGTCAATACAAAAGGACTACATAATTTTTTGATCCCTCCATGTTATAGAGTCTTCCTGCACTTTCTCAGCACCATCCCTCTGCCACCCTTATGCCATACCCTAAAACTCACAATACATACTTTCAGGTTCATGCTATAAAGCACCAATCTGATAGGTTAAACATAGCCCTTAAATTATTTCAGAAACTTGAAATGAAAAATAAAAAGAAAAGAATGGAAAGCCACAAAACTCTGTGATAATTTTGTGCCAATTCTACAAGGATGCTATATAAGATCCACTGAGGGTCCACAGCTAAAGATATGAATTGAGGAGGTAGCTGCCCTATTCTAGGAGGAGGCAGGTGGATATTAACCTGCCCGTGCCACTTGGTCTTAGGGTCAGGCCTGTCTTTTATTCAGCAAAATCAACATACCAACATAATACTTTGTCCCGTATATATTAAGACCTTGTAGCACTGCTGTTGAAGAGTAAAACAGCAGCAGAAAATTACATATGGTAGTGGTATAGAAATAAGGTACTTTAAGCAATTTTAACTCCAGTAACTTCTGAGGAGTTAAATCTGAATAAGACAACAGAAAGACATGTTTCCTTTTAGTTAAAAAAAAATCCTCAATTAAAAAAATCCATTTGTGTAAAACCCTACAAACAAAGCAAAACAATAAACAACCATTTTGGACAGCCATAAATGAAGTGGTCTTTTGTTGGATTCAATAAGAAATTTCATTTTATAGAAACAATAAATTAAAATAAGCTGCACATATATTTTTTTACTTTTGTTAGAAGACATATTTTTGAATTCTTTCTTTCTATTTAATATTTTTAATGTGAAGAATTAGCTAGCCTCTGACGATGTGAGGCCCATCTACAAGAAGGGCTGGAAGGACGATACGGGGAACCACAGACCAGTCAGCCTGACCTCAGTACCAGGGAAGATTATGGAATGGTTCATCTTAAGTGCCATAACCAGGCATGTGTAGGACAGCTGGGGGATCAGGCCCAGCCAGCATGGGTTCATGAAAGGCAGGGCCTGCCTGACCAACCCGATCTCCTTCTATGACAGGGTGACCCACCTGGGGATGAGGGAAAGGCTGTGGATGTTGTCTGCCTGGACTTTAGCAAAAACTTTAACACATTTTCCCACAACCCCCTCCTAGAGAAGCTGGCGGCTCATGGCTTGGACAGGTGTGCTCTTCACTGGGTAAAAAACTGAATGGCTGAGCCCAGAGAGTTGTGGTGAACAGAGCTAAATCTGGTTGGCGGCTGGTCACGAGTGGGGTTCCCCAGGGATCAGTGTTGGGCCCAGTCTTGTTTAATATCTGTATCAATGATCTGGATGAGGGGATTGAGTGCACCCTCAGTAAGTTTGCAGATGATACCAAATTGGGTGGGAGTGTTGATCTGCTTCAGGGTAGGAAGGCTGTGCAGAGGTACCTAGACAGGCTGTATGGATGGGTTGAGGCTAACTGTATGAGATTCAACAAGGCTAAGTGCTGGGTCCTGCACTTCCCTCACAACAACCCCATGCAATGCTACAGGCTTGGGAAGGAGTGGCTGGAGAGCTGCCTGGTGGAGAAGGACCTGTGTGTGCTGGCTGACAGCTGGATGAACATGAGCCAGCAGTGTGCCCAGGTGGCCAAGAAGGCCAACAGCATCTTGGCTTTTAGCAGAAATAGTGTGGCCAGCAGGAGTAGGGAAGCAATCGTGCTCCTGTACTCGGCACTGGTGAGGCAGCACCTTGAATACTGTGTTCAATTTTGGGCCCCTCACTACAAGAAGGCCATCAAGGTGCCGGAGTGTGTCCAAAGAAGGGCAATGAAGTTGGTGAAGGGTCTGGAGAGCAGGTCTTATGAGGAGAGGTTGAGGGAACTGGGGTCATTTAGCCTGGAGAAGAGGAGGCTGAGGGGAGACTTTATCACTCTCTACAACTGCCTGAGAGGAGGTTGTAGCGAGCTGGGTGTTGGTCTCTTCTCCCAAGTTACTAGCAATAGAATGAGAGGAGATGGCTTCAAGCTGCGTCAGGGGAGGTTTAGATTGGATATTAGGAAAAATTTCTTTACTGAAAGAGTGGTCAGGCATTGGAACAGGCTGCCCAGAGAGGTGGTGGTGTCACCATCCCTGGAGGTACTTAAAAGACATGAATATGTGGCACTTCATGGAATGGTTTAGGAGACATGGTAGTGCTGGGTTGACGGTTGACCTTGATGATCCTAGAGTTCTTTTCCAACTTTAATGTTTTATGATGGCAAGGGTTGCAGTCAAATTATCAGGACTGCTCACTGATGCTGACTTGGAACTTGCCATATGTTCAGTGCTGAGGGCAGGGGAGTGTTGCAGGGTTCTTTCTAGACCTCAGTAAGAAAGGCACAGAAACAAATAGTGTAATAAAATAGCTGTTTTAGAAAGACTTTTGTCTTTTTATTCTGTTTATTTTTAAACCCAGGAATATAGATAGTGACTACATCTTCCCTTCAGATGCTGGGCACCCTGCATTCATGCAGCATCAGGCAGAGCCAGATGAATGTTCCCATGACACATTGTTCAGACTGTGCCCATGAAGACATTCAATCTCCCTCCCATACTATGGTGCCTTTTATCCTGTGTAACAAAGAAAACACTGTATCTTCTCCTGACAGGATGGCATATTATCTTTGTCATAACACTCACTGATGCAGCACTAGCGGGCTCTGGGCCCTCTAGAACATTCTCCTACAATAAAGCAGACATGGTCTGGTCAAGGTCACTAACTCCTCAGTACAAAGTCTTCCTCAAGATCCCTGATAAACTGTTTCTCATAGCTACTAATAATCTGTGTATTGATTCATCAACAAAAAAAAGTTTAAAATTTTATTTTCCATATATTTTGAGCAAAATAAACCTACTACTGGAATTTAGAAGTCACAAGCTAATTGTTTTTAAGAAATATATTTTTCAAAGAGTCCTTCAAAGTGCAGAATTATTATCAATACTTATAAAATACCCTAGTTATTATATATGCATGCCTGGAGTAACCAATAATGACTTTCAGAATTTTTAGTTGTATGATGTCTTCCTCTTGACTTTTTGCTTTTGTTATTATCTAACTGCAGAAATATTCTGTCAATGCAATAGTTGGTAGCTGCTGCATCTACTTACAACTCTACTTCATTAACATTTTGAACAGCTGTGATAACAACATAAAGACAGAAACTAAAACAGAGTGGATATCTTGTTAATATATCTGCTTTAGAAGGTCGGCTGATATTGTGAGTCTCCAATATTTTACAGCATATTTCCTTGTTAAACCTGCCTTCCTTCTGAAGTACACACACCAGAACCCCACGCTAATATGAAAAGATTCTAGTAACTTATTAAACAAAGCCATTCAGAATTAATGAAGGAGTTTCTTCTGTCTGGGTCTAGAATTTTCAGTGAAACAAGCAGCAATCTGTACATATTACAGTACAGCAATTCAAAGAAAGGTAGGTCATGCTGCCAAAAAGACAACTTCCAGTAAGCTGGTAATACTTAAATTAGAATAAAAATTATTTTATGTTCCCATTTTTCTGCTCAGATGTATGTATCCCATTATCTCCATCAAAATACTTTGAGCTGCCTTTATTATTATTATTATTATTTAGAATATAAGCATCTTTTAAAAATATTTATTATTGTGTACAGGATAACTCTGTAGAAAGAAAATGTGCCTGGTCCTACACCAAAATAATTTCCAGTGTAAATAGACAGAGTAGGTAAGACAGACATAAGTAAAAATACTAAATTACTTGTGTGTGGCCATACAACTTGTCAACAAAATGTTTAATTTAATGCTATCCAACTTTTCTCACTGGCCAGCCCAGCAGAAATTTTGTTGAGGACCCCTTGAGTGCATACAGCTGGATAAAGAGCTGTGGTGGCAGCAACAAGCTCCTTAGTTATGTCCATCATGTAGTAGGCTGCAAGCTATGGTCCTATGTCAGCTGCCATATGCTAGCACTGCCAGATCAATTAATCCATTTTTCAACTATTCCTCTGGGGCTGGAGAGGCAGAGGACAAGTAGGAGTACGTTTCATGTCTGTATTATTCTCTCTTCTGAGCTATACACAGGTGTCGTGGTTTAGCCCCAGTCAGCAACCAAGCACCACGCAGCCGCTCGCTCACTCCCCCCTGGTGGGACGGCAGAGAGAATCGGAAGAGTAGAAGTGAAGCAACTCATGGTTTGAGACAAAGACAGTTTAATAGGTAAAGCAAAAGCTGCGCACGGAAGCAAAGCAAAACAAGGAATTCATTCACTCCTTCCCATGGGCAGGCAGGTGCTCAGCCATCCCCAGGAAAGCAAGGCTCCATCACGTGTAACAGTTACTTGGGAAGACAAACGCCATCACTCCCAATGTCCCCCCTTCCTTCTTCTTCCCCCAGCTTTATATACTGAGCATGACATCATATGGCATTTGGTCAGTTTGGGTCAGCTGTCCCGGCTGTGTCCCCTCCCAGCTTCTTGTGCACCCAGCAGAGCCTGGGGAGCCGAAAAAGTCCTTGACCAATGTAAGTGCTCCTTAGCAACAACTAAAATGTCTCCACCTTATCACCACTGTTTCCAGCAAAAATCCAAAACATACTAGCTACTACAAAGAAATTTAACTCTACCCCAGCTGAAACCAGGACAACAGGCAAAAGCTAGAGGTTGAATATCATAGCCTTCAGCCTCAGACCACAACACAGTGTACAGAATTTCCATGTGATTTTCTCTTTCAAATATTGCTCATGTGGTATCGAAAGAAAAATAAACTCAGCCTGTAGAGATAATAAACACAAGGGGAAAGTTCTCTTCCAAATAGCTCTCTGGATTCAAAATCCCTGCCAATAAATGTAATTCTAATTTCTGCAAATTATTCATTCATACCAATGGAGCATTTGGCTCTAAATGATGTTATTAAACTTGCAAGATTTTTTGCTTTTAATTCACGTGAATATGTATATTATCTAAAGCAGGCATCTGTGGGTAAATGAAACAAGGAATGATAGACACTGAAACAAAACATTTAATTTTAAGTTTTCCAGAATTTCCTAGATCATACATATTTTTAAAAATCCTCCACTGAAATGAGAGACACCTGTTCAGGTCCACCTAGATTTTGTTTGGTTTAGAACTAGCTGGATTTGTATTAGGAAGGAAAGAATCGAAGAGCAGCTTTTGTCTCTGAATCTATGAGAAACTGGCTGCTCTTTATTTGTAACTAACTGCAAGGGGCCTTGCAGGGATTTCTGAATAGCTAATAACCACTGGAAGTGATGTTCAGCTAGGACACATCTAAGGCCAATTTCCCAGTGCTTGTAGTGGAGGAAAAAATTAGCTATGCCAGTTTCATGGATTACGGTTTAACTGTCCATGTGGCCCTAGCCACGTCTCGGAGCCCTGAATCTACAGGGTCCTGACCTCCCATTCTTCTGTTCAAAATGGGAACAGTCACGAATGTTCAGTGAGCTGGGATGTAGCAAACAGAAGTTGAATTGTGGTAAGGAAACACTTGTGTTGTTAAACCAAGTGGTACCTATTATGTGTCTGGTGTTCATCCCTTAGAAGGCTTTAGCTTTTAATAGCAATATATTTATCTCAGATAAAAGGCGGCAGTTCACCTGTGAGACTTTCACTACAATCATTAGCTGCCAGAATTCCTCTGTGGCTCCTCAACACCACCACAAAAAGTAGAGGGGCAGTCTTGTTCAAATGGAATGGCTAGTTCTGCTGGTATTCTGTTGCTGGAGAGTTTCCAGGTGCCAGTCAGGGAGACCTAAAAAGGCTATCTGAGAGATGATAAGATTTTTTACAAGAATAATCTCAGGATGTAAGGATTTAACCTGAAATATGAGCTGAGTTTGAGAATGAGAATGCACCCAGGGACATAAAGCAGGAAGGCAGGACATTTCGCCCAACATAACTCTTGGCGCTTTCAAAGACATGTTGTTACCCATCTTAAGGTAATCTGTTAACAAAGCTCTTGCACCTAATTCCAGTTTCAGTTTCATTACTGAAAGATCAAGATAAACAGATTTAAAATATCAGCAACACATTCAAAAGAGAGCACCATTAAAATCAGTGTTAGCATACCAGTTCTTGTGATGCTATTG
Source organism: Phalacrocorax carbo (assembly GCF_963921805.1). Lineage (NCBI taxonomy): Eukaryota > Metazoa > Chordata > Aves > Suliformes > Phalacrocoracidae > Phalacrocorax > Phalacrocorax carbo. The sequence continues at coordinate 88,027,625 of NC_087514.1, read as the reverse complement.
ATCTACACCATGCACACTGAAAAATGGCACTGGAGAACAGCTTTTCCTTGAAATCTTATCATCAGAGGACAAAGAAAACATAAAATAACAAGACTACTAATGCAAAATTGTGCACTGACTGTAAAATTATACAATTTGATGTCAGGGAAGGTGAGCAAGTACTTGTACAGCATCCAGTGCCTAATGAAGAATTTTACCACACCTATATTTCATCAAATAGAAGAAAAGAGACAATTTCTTTATTTAGATTAATGGCTGATTAATCACCTCTGAATACATTGCTCATTGACACAGTTATCCCCCAACCAAATCTCTCAGTACCCAAACTTCTTCTTGCCTGCTTTTTTTGACAATAGACATCCTAATCAGAAATTTACTGTCAGGAGGAAGTTTAGAAACATGGTGGGATACTCTACAAAAACAGATAGCAGCTAAATGCATGACATTAGGGGTGGGAGCCTTACTGCTCTCAGTACTTTAAAAAAATATCATTCACAAACCCCTTCAATATTTCAAATTTTAGCGGGAATCAGAAAACTGTTTCACAAACTGTTGCAATTTATTCCTTCAAATATAGCTTAAGATAGTTTCTAAAGAAATGATAAAGCACACATTTTTCAGCAATGTTAACTTAGAACATATTCCAAATTTTTTATTATTATTTTTAAGGAAACAACACAAATGTTTAAGTAGTTGGGTTCTTTTTATTTTGCTGGCTAAACCAAAATATTGACAAAAAATAATGTTTACTTTTCTCAGGAAAACAAAACAAAACAAAGGTTTCAAGTTCACTAAAAATTTTCATTTAACTCTAAAAAAACCACTTCATCTTTCAAGCAAAAGGATATATTATGCATTGTTCTACACATGGGAACACTGCCTCTGTCAGAAATGTGCTATTATCATAGTTGATACTTTTTTGCTGCCTTGCCACAACAATCATAATATTGAAAAAGGTATTTTTTACTGCTGCTGTAGGAAAATGTGAATGGAAAGTATGCCAATATGTTTAGATTAACAAGTAGTTCAAATTGCTACAAGCATCCTTAAAAGCTTATTTTAACAAAACACAATAGTGAAGATATTTCTTATATTTGCCAAAGCTGGAACAACATGGTTTCTATGGGAAAGTATATCCATGCAAATGAGCTTTCAGGCTTTTCTTTATAACTGTGGGTTATTTCCAGCTGCAGAAAGTCTTGGCTTTCCAAGTATACAGAGGCTTCCTCTACCAGCTTTTTGGTAGAAAAAATTTTTTTTCTATGTTGTAAGGAGCAATCTGATCAAAGGATCAGCACATCTGGTAGTTCTAAAACAGTAAAACTAGTTTTCTGCTTCTAGCAAATGACGAAGAAGTTCCTCAGCATTCATGGATTTTGTTTCAGGAATGTCACAAACCAACAAAGTATCCTAATCAAGCACTTATGCTCGCATATGATTTTCCAAGATATAAAAGTGTCTTTTCCTCTTATTTTTTTCATATAGCTTTTGATCTCAGTCACACAATTACGATTGCACCTCTATTCACTTACTCTACCTTTTGTGGTCACAATTCCTTCCATTTTGTTTAGGGTCCTGTGGAGCCAGTTTATCTGCTATGCATAGTATATGATACCAAACTTACTTTGCAAGATTTACTACAGCCCCTCACCAAGAAATTCTGTTCTTGTAACTTGAATAGTTAGTTCGGGGCCAGTAGCAGTTTCTATCTTATGGGTTGTATATTCAGATGACTTTGCTCTTCTTAATCTGATGTGCTCTGATCAGCTCTCACAGCACCTTCCAGTGGTTAGCAGCTTTTATTTCTTTTTTTTTTCTATGACTGCAGCTGCTTTGAAATTTTGAAGGTTATTGATTACATATATCAGTTTGCTCCTTACTCTGACATGTACTTTTACAAATATGTTTGTGTCTTTTCCATCTGCAAGACAACATTTCCTGTGGAGATACAATTGACTGTAGTACAGCAGGTCATTTTTAGACTTAATATAAGGAAAGGCGTATTTCAGAGGTTACAAAATTTCTGTGCCTCTTGACTATGACAAGGGTAGTTTATTTTGAAGTGTCTATTATAAAAATTATAAAATATTTGGGGAGAAATAACTCATTCTTACTAACACAATTATGTAGCAATTAATCACCAAAGTTGATAATGAATATAGAATGTGTAGGTCTAGGCTACATTTCTGAGAAAAGTGTTGATGGTTCTGATTCATCATTACATTGCTCAATAGACCTAAAATTCTCTCAGGGAATAATTCTATTTTGGCACTGTATTGGGTTTATTTGACAACGTTTTGGTAGTGGGGGGCTGCAGGGGTGGTACCTATGAGAAGATGCCAGTATTTGCCTCTACGTCAGACAAAGCCAGTTCCAGCAGGCTCCAAGATGGACCCTCTGCTGACTGAGGCTGAGCCAATCAGCAGCAGTAGTAGCACCTCTGTGATAACATATTTTAGAAAGGTTAAAAAGCACTGTGAAACAGAAGCTGTGAGAGAGAAGTGAGAATATGTGAGAGAAACAACTATGCAGACAGCAAGGTCAGTGAAGAAGGAGGGAGAGGAGGTGCTTAGGATGCTGGAGCAGAGATTGCCCTGCAGCCCATGGTGAAGACAGCAGTGAGGCAGGTTGTCACCCTGCAGCCTGTAGAGGTCCATGGTGGAGCAGATATCCACCTGCAGCCCATGGAGGACCCCATGCCAGAGGTGGATATGCCCTGAAGGAAGTTGCAGCCCATTGAGACACCATGTTGAGGCAGAGTCCAGGCAGGAGCCTGGTAGGTTTTCTGGTAGGACTTGTGACTCCGTGGGGCATCCACACTGGAGCATTCCACTCCTGAAGGATTGTACAGCATGGAAAGGACCCATGCTGGATCAGTTTGTGAAGGACTGTCTCCCATTGGAGGGACCCCACACTGGAGCAGGGAAAGAGCATGTGGAAGGAGTAGCAGAGACAAAGTGAGATGAATTGACTGCAACTTCCATTCCACATCCCCCTGAGCTGTTTGAGGGGGAAAGAGGTAGAAAAATTAGGAGAAAAATGTAAACTGGGAAGAAGGAAGGGTCAGGGGGAAGGTGTTTTTAGATTTATTGTTAATTCTATTGTCCTACCTCTGTTTAATTGACAATAAATTTAATTTCCCCAAGTCAAGTCTGTTTTGTCCATGACAGTAATTGCTGAGTGATCTCCCTGTCTTTATCTTGACCCACAAGTTTTGTTGTTTTTTCTCCCCTTCTTTTTGTTGCAGAGGGGGAGTGATAAGAGTGGCTTGGTGAGCACCTGGCATCCAGCCAAGGTCAACCTAGCCCAGGTGCAAAATGCTGGGCTGTGTTTTATGGAAAATGAATACAAGTTCCACTTACATCTCCTTTTACATTGTTAAACACTTCATATAATTTGGGTCTGATACCAAATGTTCATTTTCATTGACTGTGGTGGTGTCATTGCCTTCTAGTGGTTGACTTTTATAAGCCAATGCTGTCATAATTTGACTACCTTTTGTGTATCAAGCTGAGTGGCAGTCTATATAATTATTTTTTGATGAATATTTTTTGTGTTTTTGACATGACCTGGTGTCTTAGCCGTTATGTCAGATTATCATTTTAGTTGTACCAATATGAATTTAGAGTATCTCCTGGGAAGTCAGTTGAGTCATTACAAATCTATGCTGATGTAAATTAACCCAGAACCTGGCTGTTTGCATGAGAAATAAAAGTTTAAAGAAGTTTATTTGATTTCTGCATGCTGAACAGGTTTTATGGAGAACTTTTGCTTATTTGCAGCCTTATCTTGCCACTTTTAGCGGAGACTATGCAGCAAAAAATGTAACCTTTTAAAAACTTTTTTAAAAAAATACTTGCACCAGCAGCAATATGCTGGTTACCTAGTAACTATTGCAATAGTGGCCTTGGTGGGTGACCTGTGAAAACGCCCCAAAATAAAAGGAAACCAAAAGTGCTAAGGCTACCCAGATGTTGTGATTACGAGGGAGAATGTTGATATCTAGCCAACAAGGTGACTCAGTGAAGAGCAAGGAGAAGGGATTAATCAAGATAACAGCCTGATATAGGAACCAGAGGTGCAAAAGTGCAAGTTGTGCGAGGGATGTAGGGGGAATTAATGGTCCTGAAGCTAGTCATGTAGTGTCTTGTATGTGGTGGGTTGCTGATTTCACATGAGAAGCTTGATCAATAGATAACCTGATACTGCAGAAAGCAGTACAACAAGAAAGGTTGGAGTTATATGTCTGGCTACTATTGAAGGTATGTGTTCAAGCACTGCCATATCCAGGAAATAAGCGTATGTACAGTATTTTGTTGCACATGGTTTCAGTATCGTAGGTAGGTTTCCTTTGAAAGCCCATACATTAAGTAGTTGCCTGACGAGTCTGGGGACAAGAAAGGGGTGTGCCCAAATACACATTGATGTATATAGTACATGCATTAGATGTCTTTCCTAGGATTAATGTAATGTATTATGGGGAATATAGATTAATGCACAGCAATACATAGGATTACATAAATACTGAAATAAACTGAGGATTTGGGGGTGGGGGGAAAAAGGGAGGGGAAGAAAAGTAAGGTGGGGGACGTGTTTTTGTGGGAGTTCCTCTGGCTGAGGTTTACAACAGTGGCTTTTCAGGCTGAAGAACTTGGAGAAAGGCTAAGCATGAACTGGTATGACCTATTTTGTACTTTTTTCTGGGGTTGTGCTTTGTTTTGGGTGGGCTGGCAGTTGCATCTAATCCTTTGCTTTATTATGAGGTAGTTGGTTTAGTGTTGGCGTCTGTTGTAGAGTATGGATCATTGTTGAGTTTGGGGTTCCTTTTCTGGTGTTGGTGCTGTTTATGCTTTATTTGGGTGGGATGTTGGTGGTTTTTGTATATTCCGTGTCTTTGGCAGATGATTCTTTTCCTGAGGCCTGGGGAGATTGCTGTGTTGTGGGCTATGGTGCAGGGTTATTTCAGTACTTGTAGTTGGAGTGGTTGTTGGGGACCTTGTTGAGGGTTGAAATTTGGGGGTGGTTTCTGTTGATAACGGTGGGATGTTTTCAGTTCAGTTAGATTTTAGTGGTGTGGCTATGTTTTATTCATGTAGCATGCGAATGTTTGTGGTGGCTGTGTAGGGGTGGTTTTTGACTTTGTTGTGTTGGAGCTTGTACAGGGGCTGCCTTGTGGGGCAGTTTGGGCAATTTAGGGGCTTGGGGGAAGAAGTCAGATAATAGTTTAATGTAAAACACCAGCTTTGGGAGTTGGAGTTGAAAGATTAAGTCCTTTTTCTCTGAGGTTCAAGTGAAACTCTAAGAAGAGGTATAGTCTTCACTCTTTGGTTTACAGTGCTTTTTGTAAACTATTAGAGTATTTTTGGTAGTTGAGTATTTTGTTTTCTAGGGCTCCAATGAGGGGAAAAAGGATGAGAAGGATGGTGAAGTAGGCAAGGGAGTCTAGGTGGCCAATAATAATGAATGGATGTTCTACTGGTTGGCTGCCCACTCATGTCAGGATGAATAGGCTGGCGACTGAGGCTCAGAATAGGAGTTGGGAGAGAGGGTGGAAGGCCATTGTGCATTGTTTAGACTTGTGGAGGAGGGGGTTTAGGAAGACAATTAGAAGTGAAGCAGCTGGGCCTAGTAGTCCTCCTAGGTTATTGGGGATTGAGCATAGGATAGCATATGTGAATAGGAAGTATCATTCTGGTTTGATACGGGGAGGTGTGACCAGTGGGTTTGCTGAGGGCAAGTTTTCTGGGTCTCCTAGTAGGTTCAGTGAGAATAAGGCTATGGTTGTTAGTGGGAGTAGTATGAGTATGGATTCTAGGATGTCCTTTAGGGAGAAGTAGGGATGGAATGGGATTTTGTCACAGTTTGATGTCATGCCCTGTGGATTGTTTGAGCCAGATTCATGGAGGAAGGTGAGGTGGATTAGAGTAAGACCTGTGATTATGAAGAGGAGCAGGAAGCACAGAGCACAAAAGCAGGTTAGTGTTGGGTTGTCTACTGAGAGCCCTCCTCACGTTCATTCTACAAGGGTTTGACCAGTGTATGGAATAGCCAAAAATAGGTTGGTAAGGATTGTAGCCCCTCAGAACAGTTCATCAGGCATTGCTGTACCTGGGAAATAAGAGTATATACAGTGCCTTGCTGTACATGGTTTTCGTATCATAGGTAGCTTTCATTTGGAAGACCATATATTAAGTAGTTGCCTGATGAGTCTGGGGACAATAAAGTATTCCTGGTTACATGTCGATTTATATAGTACATGCATTAGATGTCTTCCCTTAAATAGTCCTTCTAACAATCATACTCCTCCCCATAACCCTTTTATAGCCTCAAAAATCCCTATGAACCAACACCACCACACATAGCCTGTTAATAGCCACCATCAGCCTCCAATGACTTCTTCCAACATACTACCCACACAAAAACCTAACCCAATGAACCAGTATCAACAAAATCTCATCCCCTCTACTAGTATTATCCTGCTGACTTCTACCACTTATAATAATAGCAAGCCAAAACCATCTCTAACATGAACCACAAAAATGAATCTTTCTCATAATCTCCCACAGAGTAACTTCCTCAATACTATTTTGTCTAGACAACACAAACTATGAACGTACACACAGTTGAATACTCATCCTAACAAGAGGCCTTCAACACCTCCTATCACTTAAAGCCACCTGATGACTATTAGCTAACCTCAGAAACATAACACTACCACCACCACCAAACCTTATAGCAGAATTAACCGTCATAATCACACTATTCAACTGATCTCCCCCCACAATCAACCTTACTGGGACCGCAACGCTATTAACCGCCTCATTCACACTATTCATACTGCTAATCACTCAGTGAAGAACACTACCAACTCACATCACATCCATCCAAAACTCAAACACACGAGAGCACCTCTTAATAGTGCTCCACATTATTCCCATACTACTCTTAATCCTAAAACCAAAATTTATCGCCTGAGTTCATGTAAGTATAGTTTCAACCCAAACATTAGACTGTGACTCTAAAAATAGAAGTTAAACCCTTCTTACCTGCCTAGGGGAGGTTCAGGCAACAAGAACTGCTAACTCTTGTATATGGGTCTAAAACCTCAGCCCCCATACTTTTAAAGGATAACAGTAATCCACTGGTTTTAGGAACCATCCATCTTGGTGCAAATCCAAGTAAAAATAATGAAGAGTACACTACTCCTCAATGCCTCCATACTTCTCATGCTAACAAAAATCTTTATACCAATACTACTTCCACTGTTATCAAAAAAACTCCAAAACTCCCCAACTACCATCACACATACAGTCACAACTGCCTTCCTAACCAGCCTAGTACCAATAACACTTTTTATATATTTAGGCACAGAAAGCATCACCTCCCACTGAGAATGGAAATTTATCATAAACTTCAAAATCCCACTCAGCTTTAAAATAGACCAATACTCCATAATATTCTTCCACATTGCATTTGTAACATGATCTATCCTTCAATTTACAACATGATACATAAGCATAGAACCATACATTACAAAATTATTTTCCTACTTCTTAATATTCTTAATTGCCATACTAACATTAAATATCGCTAACAACATATTCTTACTATTCATCGGCTGAGAAGGAGTTGGAATCATATCATTCCTACTAATCAGCTGACACAAGGATAAGCAGAAGCCCACACAGCAGCTCTCCAAGCCGTACTCTACAACCAGATCTGAGATATTGGTCTCATCCTAAGCATAGCATGACTTGCCTCAACCTTAAACACCTGAGGAATACAACAAGCCTTCTTCCCCATTCAAACTCCAACAATTCCCCTACTAGGCCTTATCCTCACTTCCGCAGGAAAATCAGCCCAATTTGGCCTTCGCCCATCATTACCAGCTGCCACGGAAGGCCCAAACCCAGTCTCTGCCCTACTCCACTCCAGCACCATAGCTGTAACCAGAATTTTCCTACTCATCTGCACCCACCCCGTCCTCACCAGCAACCAGACTGCCCCCTCTCTCTGCCTATGCTTAGGGGCCTTATCTAGATCATTCACCACTACATGTGCCCTTACAAAAAACTACATCAAAAAAACCATTTTCTTTTCCACATACAACCAACTAGGACTAAACAGTCACCATTGGATTAAACCTGCCACAACTAGTCTTCCTTCACATTTCCAACACCTGCCTTCTTCAAAGCCATACTATTCCTTTGCTCAGGATCAATTATCCACAGTCTTAATGGAGAATGGAACATTTGAAAAATAGAAGACCTGCAAAAAATACTCCCAACAACTACCTTCTGCTTAACCGTTGGCAACCTCGTCCTAATAGGAACCCCATTCCTAGCAGGTTTTTACTTAAAAGACCTCGTCATTGAAAACCTAAACACCTCATATCTAAACATCTGAGCACTACTCCTAACAGTCCTAGACATGTCATTCATCGCAATTCACAGCCTACGCATAACCTTTGTAGTCCAAATGAGATTTACCTGCACACCCACCATCGTCACAATAAACGAAAACAACCCAACAATCACCAACCCAATTACTTGCCTCGCACTAGGTAACATTGTAGCCAGCCTATCCATTACATCCTACATTGCCTGCACAACCCTCCCCTCAATAACCATACTCACAGAAACTGCAGCTATCATCATCACAATCCTTGGCACCATCCTAGCCCTAGAACATAACCCACACCCTAACCCAACCAAAACAAAACACCTACCTAAACTACTCCTCTACACTAGGAAATTTCAATCCACTGATATACCAAGCTAGCTCCACAAAGCTCCTAAACAACGGACAAAAAATCACCTCACACCTAATTGACCTGTCCTGATATAAAAAAATGGGCCCCAAAGGACTTGCTGACCTACAACCCATAGCAACCAAAATCTCAACCACCCATCACAGCTGGACTAATCAAAACCTGCTTAGGCTCTTTCACTGTATCCATCCTCATTATCTTCCCATAAACACATAGACCCAAATCCCACCTGCTACTAAAAATAGTCAACATCTCCATAATTGACCTCCCCACTCCCCCAGACATCTCTGCCTGATGAAAGTTTGGCTCACTCTTAGGTATCTGCCTAATAACACAAAACCTAACTGGCCTACTACACTGCAACGAAGACACAACCTTAGCATTCTCCTCCATCACCCAAACCCACTGAAACATACAATACAGCTGATTAATCTGCAATTTACAAGCAAACAGAGCCTCATTCGTCTTCATCTGCATCAACCTACACATTGGACAAGGGTTCTACTATGGCTCATACCTATGCAAAGAAACCTGAAATACAGGAATCATCCTTCTGCTCACCCTTACAGCAACTGCTTTAATAGGATACTTCCTACCATGAGGACAAATATAATTCTACCCAATACTGACCTGCTTTTGTGCTTTATTCTTCCTGATCCCCTTCAAAATCACAGGTCTTACTCTAATCCACATTATCTTCCTCCACGAATCTGGCTCAAACAATGCACTACGGTGATCTGTTGCTCTATTTTGTTTATATCCAGTTAATAATTTCTATGGGTCATCACTCCTAGAGGATAATACAAAAACAGGAAGATATCTGATGGATATCAGTCCTCATTTCCTCTATTTTGTGATTTGGTTCATGACTAGTGGAATAATATTTCTTTTTCCTTCATTGGTTTATATATTTCAGTATCACCTTTACGCCTAGGAGTCGGAGGTCAGATAATGCATAGTATTATTTGTCTTTCTTGTAGCAATACTATTTGTTACATTTGTGTGAATTGCTTGTGAGATTTTATATCATGATGCTAACATGCAGAAGCTGTATTTTTTCAGTTTTATTGACAGAAGTTACATTTTTGGCTGGATGTTTAAGTCAGTAGATATTGTACTTTGTTGCCGTAAGTGGAAGCTGATATACTATACTGAACCAGTCAGTATGTAAATATAAATTTATAAAGTAATGGTTATAATCAGGTACTCACTTCTACTATGTCAGAATCTGACCAATATTAAAAGATAATAGTGATTTTCTTTAATCATATGTGAAGGGAACTTCTGAGGCAGAACCATAAACTTTGTGAAATACTGAGTGACATCTACTTGAAATGCAGTGACAACCACCTGGTTTCCTGTAGTGAGAGATTTCATAAAACATGATCATTAATTTTGTTATTAGGATAACTTAAAATTGATCTAGAAGTGTTCTTTTTCATCTCACTGCCACCAAATAGGATTGCTGTGGATTATGTAATTTCCTGACAGATGTTTGTCCAGTCTGCTCTCAGTCTACCACTGACAGACATCCCAAAATATTCTAGACAATCTATGCTAGTGTTTAACCATCTTTACCTGTATGAAGAGATTTTCAATTTACACTCATTGTTTTGGGGGCTTTAGATGTTTTCATAATCTGTAAGTGGTTCTAACATTGGCAGTTACGAGTATTTGCAGTGTGTAGTCCTAGATAAGCATCCTCCAAATTGTCTGCAAAAGGTTGCATCATGAGTTTTAGCCTGTATATATTCACCACCTCCTGGGCCATTTTCTGTAGTAAAACAGCATGGAAATGTTATTCAGTATTTGACCAAAAAAATGATTTAATGCTCAATTAATTTGATTTTCAGCCTGTGGACTTAAATATATAATTTTGAATCATCTAGGAAAAAAAAAAAATTGGATTTACAGAAAATAATTCAATAATTTTCTGTAATTTTTACCACTTTTAAGCAAAGTCTTCTTCCAGATTTTTTCAGGACAGAACTCAGTTCAGAGGCATGAAAAGTAATTGTGAATATCTGACTATCTAAATGATACAAAGATTCATTTTGTCCTCAAAATGTATTCTCAATATTTTACTTCTAAAATAAATATTTGTATGGCATCCATTCTTCCAGATTCTGACAAATACTGTAATGCAACTGCCAAAATTCTGATAGCTCCCCTTCACTTAAACAGATGTAGTAATTGCTAGAAATTTCCTAAAAGTCAGTTCTCCTGAGGTTTCATACATGTTTGCCAATTAATATGGATAGTTGGAGAATCATCCAAATTTTTGTGATGTTTATCTGAAGCAAATCACTGAGCCTGTGGTGGTTCATCCATTGCTAATGAGAGAATTAAGTTTAAGCTTGTACATGTATACTGTTGACAATATTATGGATAAACTCTGTACCCCTCAGAAGTCAGGGTTCAATTTATTATTAATTTCAGTGGGGCCACAATTTAGTCCATTGTACAAAAGCACTGTGTAAAGCAGGAGGTTCAAAATGACACTACAGTCTGTTGCCTTTACTAGAATTCTGCAATCCTGCAAGATAAGGTACATAAAAGGAACACAGCAGTAAAGAATATGGAATTCCATATTACTTTACCCATTGGAGAAGTTGTATATAACATGCAGATTTGACAACTGCAGAGACATTCTGTTCTCCTCAGATAGTATCTATAGCAGGTATAAATAAAACCAAGATTTGGACCTGGCAAGTAATAAATTATAAACAATTTTTTTTTCTTTATTCTTCCTACATCAGTAATTTTTTATCATTTGCCATAAAGATACAAGCCCAAATATTCAAGCCTTTGTCCTTATTCAGCTTCCACATATTAATTAATGTAACTAGCTGCTATCAGGTTTTCTTAAACATCCCCAAATTTCACCTTGGGCATTTAAGATATTTCATTAACTTGGCCTTGGAGATTTTTTTGTCCTATTTTTGGTGATATCAATTTATATTCACTGTACTGCAGATTCATACAGCCTATTCTTATTATGTAGTAATAATGTTGCTTCATCTTCAAATCTCTTCCTTCTTCTTCCTTGATTCCACTAGTTCAAAGACTTTCAACTACTGCATGCCTTTGCAATGTCCTTGCGCATGAGATCATGAACAGTTGACTGTATTTTCCAGTCAAAATTAAAACCCCATTCGTTCAGCTTGACTTACGCTTAGTGACAGCTCTATGTATTCCTCACTGTGATGTGAATACATGAAGGACACAGTATAAAGATGCACTGAATTGTATTGCATTGTATGGTAAATGTGATTGGAGTAATTACCGGTGTCCAAGTTTTTATCCTTTTTTTCATTAAAGTCACTATTATGCCAATGACAGAGATAAATAATTGAACTGTTTTATTACTGTCTGTCTTGCCTAAAATGTGAATGACAAAAAGCAATAAAGAAGATGGTAAAAATATAGCATTTTTAAAAAACCACTTCTTAACAGTGCAGGTGTAAATGTCACTAATGGAGTAGGAACAAATATGGTATGTTAATTGTCCTGGCTTACTTAAGTGCAGATCAGAATATAAAAAGTGGAGGATGCTTGTAAAAAAGATAATCAGACAAGTTAAGCATTATATTATATCACGCATTCTATTGAACACTATATTAATTTTCTCTACAGTGTAGCTCTTTAATGCATGTTACACTGCATGGACCAACTTTGACTAAAACATTCCAAATATATCTAGTACGCGTTTATTTTCCCATGGTGTTTACAGAAGGTGCGTTTTCAAACAAACCTGTCTGAACCAGTCCCAGACAAACTATGGTTACTCTTACATTGTATATTGCATTGCTACAAATATTATTTATTATTGGTTATCATTATTTTTAGGATTGTTAACATTTTTTCAGAATTATATTTTATTGGCATAGCACTATTTCTGGTTTACTCCTTGCATCTCTGGAGGAGCTATAACATTATGGTGTGCTTCTCATTGATCATATTACTTGCCCAAGTGTTGGGTAAATCTCAAAGTTTGGAATATAATTTAAACTATAGACTCACGATTCCAGTCTGGCAATGTAATGTTCTTTTAAGGGGGGTGCAGCTATAGTTCATAAACAAGCACAGATCACAAAGCTTCTTTAAGTGCTGTGTAGGGTGGTCACCCCATTATTTATGAATGTAGCTATTTTGTCATCTTCTACATGCACTGTTTGAAAAATTATAATTCCTGAAGTTTTTTTTCCTTACACAGAGTGATGATTCAATACTTGGTTCTGCTTCAACAAAATGTTTAAATACATTCTTTTAGACTTTTCCAAATTGAGGCTAGAGTGAAATTTAAGTTAGTCTTTACTTGTCTATGGAAGTGAGTGGAGCTAGCTTAGAATATGTCCATAATACTTATGGTCTCATTCATTAGATTATCATCATAGCATGTTGATTTTTCAGAGTGTTTAAAATTACATGTTAAGACATTTCAACAAGAAAGGAAGAAGAGAAGCTTTTGAAACTTTGAAATCAGCATTTCACTTTAAAACAATTCAGGAAGAACCACCTGCTGCCAGAAAGCACCAAAAGCAGCTCTTATAATATAAATTCATTTTCTGAGACATACAAAAGAGTGGAGCACCCTTCACACTGAGTGGCAGTAGTGTTAGAAAAGTCACAGCACAAAATGCTAATACTATCAAAATACTCAAGTTCTTATCTAACTAGAAGTAACACTGGCAGAGATGTTATTGGAACATTGTACTCTGGGAGTGTTATATTTGGAAGTAAGCATATCTTAGACTATTATTACAACATAATTGATTCAGTATTTCCCTTTGTCCAAAATCAGTTTAAAAATAATTTCTGAGGAAAATAATTATATTTAAAAAATAGGAAAGCAATGATTTAATATTGTTAACACAATAAAGTTTAATTGCAATTACTTAGTTAATCTTCTTTGGCTTATTTCTCACTACATTTCTAGAAAAACAAAATCTCAACTACAACATGCAATCATCTAACAAGATTTCAATATCCACATTTAAGCAACTGTTCACACAGGTTGATTTGCAAAGGTGTGAAACATTCAAATCCCCCTTAGAGTGGTGCAACTGCTCAATAACACCATCCCAAGATCATTCACATATGTCAGACTTAATTGCCAAATTAAGCATTGGTCATACAGAACTCCAAGATACAGACAGCAAAGTGTCAAAACAGTCAGAATTTACTTGCTCATGTTCCCAGTGTTCTAAAAATAACATTATAGCTGTTTAAATTGTAAAATATTGATAACATTTTTCCATTATCACTTTTTTGATGGAAAAAACACTCAAGAATCTAAAATAATGTATTTATTTTCATTTGGTAGGAAATGCACAAAAAAAATAAAAAGAAGACTGTTCTCAGAAATAATGAACAATGTAGAACAATATTTTAAATATGTCTAAACCATGCTAAAATAAAAACAGGTAAATTGTTTATAAACACTCCAATGAATGGTTTGAATAATGAGACTCAGAAGATTTAATCCCTTGAGCCTTTGAGAATTTCATAGCCTCTTAGATGTCTAAATCACATTTGCAAACTTCCTTCACCTTTAAGTCTGTTAATGAAAGTGAAATTCAGTTTCATTTCTAAATCATTTAGATGTGTTTGAAAATGTTACTTCTGGCTAAAGAAATTACTGGAGCAGTTTCATTACAAAGATTTCTTCTTTAACTGTTTCTTTTTTATAGTGTTCTCAAGTAGTAACAAAAGAGGAGAGGGAAGATGTAGGTCTCCAAGACCATTTAAAGTTAAAAGGTAGATTTTCTGTTCCTTATCAGCCAGACACAAAAATTTCTGTTGATCTTTAACAATGTGTTTCTTTGAAGTATATTGGCTGTTATTTTCTTTATTCACGGTCAAAACAGAAAAGTACATTAACCGGTGCTTTCATTTTCAATATGTGATTCCGAGTGCAGAACTCAGCCTTATAAAGATCTGTAGTTGCTGACAAGAATTAACAGTGTGATAGATATGCTTGCCCTACAGTTACATAGCCTTTTATATTTCATTTAAGACACAGACAAGAATGCTGAATGTTCATTCAAGTATTTGATTGCTAGGCTGAAAAGCTGTTACTTCAATGTGGAAGGTAAATGATAAGATTCAGACCTTCACAGTGAACAGAAGAAAAAGATGAATCTAAACAAACAGCAGGCTGCACTTCTCTCCAAACAAAACCAAAAGGAAAAAAAGGCCACATCTATGTTAATCCAAATGCAATGTAGACTGATAAATGTATAGCCCCAGTAGACAAGATATAACCTTTATTTTAGGGTTAAGGATGCAGAGGAGGGAAGAAAAGAATAATAGCATAGATTATGTAGTGTTTGTCATCTTTAGATATATGTAGCTGGAGTTAAGCAAAGCAAATATGGGTAAAAGCTATTATTTCTTTTGTGGCATGCACATTTCCTTTGCTGATTTCAGACAAGGGAACCTTGTACTATCTGAAACTGCAAATCCTACTCCAGAAATTCAATTCATCAGAGCCTAGAGGATTAAGTAGGACTGAAGTGTGACCACCAAAAAAAAAAGCTTTGAAGAAAGATTAAAAAATAATCAGTTGGTTATGTTTAAAACATAATTAATTTGATTCCTCTCTCCTTTTCCCAGAAAGTAAAAACAACCTTTCTCCAAACTTTGTAAAATACCTTTTTTAGTGACTCAATCCCTTTGAATATTAGAACTGATTTTCTTTCCCACTGATCTGCATGGGACACCAGATTTAAGTGATAAAATAATAGTCACAGAACAAACTACCAGTAAGCCAGTACACATGACGATGCATTGTCCAGCTTTCAGCCCCTTCCCAGGCCATGCTGCACATAATTGGACTGAACACATGCTCACTTTTTCTGTGAAAGCCTTAATCTGGTATAATATCCTACTTTCTTAAAGCCTGGGCTGTGCCATCACAAAGTAAACACAGTGTCATTCCTGCAGTTGAACAGTTCAGGCAACAGAAAGAGGAGGATCATATATAGCTGTCTTGACTAGTTACAGAAAAGAAGAAGAAGATGCCCCAAAGGAAAGCTGCAAAGTTTCTCAGGTGTTTCTTGTCTGGAGAAGCCAAAATGATCAGAAATTTTGGGCCAGTGGGAGAAGGTCAATATGGAAGACAACTTACTCAAATCGGGACAGATAACAGACAAGAGCATAGTTCTCTTTGTTCAGAAGAACATCAAACAAGGGCTGAAGGAAAGATAAAATTAAAAGTTTGAGATATGTAAGGAAGTCCTCTATTATTCTGTGTTTGTATTAATACCTTGCCTTTAGCTTAAGATTTTTCCTTCCAGTTTCCAGAGCTTTTGTTCATATTCAAGACAAACAGGTCTGCTTATGCCTTCCAATGACAAATGGAGTGGAAGTAGATAAATGTTCTTTGTAATTAGATAAAGTTCTGATTTATTGCCAAACATACTTGCACACAGCCACATAAAGCACAAAGGAGAGAATCATAGAAGAGTTTGGGTTGGAAGGGACCTTTAAAGGTCAGCTGGTGCACCTCTCTGGGCAACCTGTTCTATGGGGGGCATCTACCACCTCTCTGGGCAACCTGTTCCAGTGTTCCACCACCCTCATTGTAGAAAATCTATTCCTTATATCTAGTCTAAATCTACTCTCCTTTAGTTTAATACTATTGCCCCTTGTCCTGTCAAAAAAGGCCCTGCTAAAAACTTTGTCCTCATCTTTCTTATAAGCACCCTTTAAGTACTGAAAGGATGCAATAAGGGCTCCCCTCAGTCTTCTCTTCTCTAGGCTGAACAACCCCAACTCTCTCAGCCTGTCTTCACAGGAGAGGTACTCCAGCCCTTTGATTGCTTTTGTGGCCCTCCTCTGGACCATCTCCAACAGGTCCATGTCTTTCCTGTGCTAAGGGCCCCAGAGCTGAACGCAGGTGGGGTCTCACCAGAGCAGAGCAGAAGGGCAGAAACAACTTCCTTGACCTGCTGGACATGCTTGTTTTGATGCAGCCCAGGATATGGTTGGCTTTCGGGGCTGAGAGTCCATGTTGTCAGCTCATGTCCAGATTTTCATCCACTGCTACCACCCGAGTCCTTCTCAGCTTGCTGCTTTCAATCCCTTCAACCCCTAACCTGTATTGATATTGGGGGTTGCCCCAAACCAGATGCAGAATCTTGCACTTGGCCTTGTTGAACCTCATGAGGACCATGTGGGCCCACTTATCGAGCTTGTTCAGGTCCCTCTAGATGGCATTCCATCTCTTAGGTGTGTCAACCACATCACTCAGCTTGGTGTCATCTGCAAACTTGCTGAGGATGTACTCAATCCCATTGCCTATGTCACTGATGAAGATACTGAATAGTTCTGGTCCCAATACAGACTCCTAAGGGACCATTTGTCACTGATCTCTATCCAGATATTGAGCCATTGACCGCTAGCCTCTGGATGTGACCATCACCCAATTCGTCATCCACCAAACAGTCCACCCATCAAATCCATATCTCTCCAATTTAATGAGAAGAATATTGTGGGGGACTATGTCAAAGGCCTTACAGAAGTCCAGATAGATGGCATGACATTGTCCACTGATGCAGTCGCTCCATCATAGAAGGCCACTAGGTCGGTCAGGCAAGACTTGCCCTTGGTGAAGCCATGCTGGCTGGGCTGTCTCGCATCACCTCCCTGTCCTCCATGTGCTTTAGAAGATCTTCTAGGAGGATCTGTTCCATGATCTTCCCAGGCACAGAGGTGAGGCTGACAGGTCTTCCTTTCTACCTTTTTTAAAGATGGGTGCAATGTTTCCCTTCTTCTAGTCCCCAGGGACTTCACCTGACTTCCATGACTTTTCAAATATCATGGAGAGTGGCTTGGCAACTGCATCAGCCAATTCCCTCAGGACTCTGGGATTCATCCTGTAGGGTCCCGTAGACTTACATATGTTGAGGTTCCTCAGGTGGTCTTGAACCTGATCTTCTCTTACAGTGGGAGGGACATTGCTCACCCAGTCCCTGTCTTGAGGTCCATGCACTTGAGAGGTGTGGGAAGAGAGGTTGCCAGTGAAGACTGAGGCAAAAGGTTGTTGAGTACCTCAGTCTTCTCCTGGTCCATTGTTACCAGTTTGCCATTCTTGCTCATCACGGAGGATATGCTTTCTTTGACCTTCCTTTTCTGGCTGACATACCTGTAGAAGCCGTTCTTATTATTCTTTGCATACCTTGTCAAGTTCAGCTCCAGCTATGCCTTGGCCTTCCTGACCCCATCCCAAAACAACAAGGCAGCGTCCCAATACTCTTCCCAGGATACCTGTCCCTGCTTCCATTGCCTGTGCAGTTCCCTCTTGCCTTTTAATTTGACCACCAGGTCTTGACTCATCCATGCCAGTCTCTTGCCTTCCTTTCCTGAATACTTACACCTGAGGGCTGAGAGCTCTTGCGCTCTATGGAAAGTGTTCTTGAAGACCTGCCAGCTCTGTTCTGCTCCCTTATCCTGAGGGGAGTTTCCCAGTGGCTCTTATTGACTAACTCCTTGAAGAGCTGGAATTTTGCTTTCCTAAAATTCAGGGTTTTTACTCTTCATGCATCCCATATCCCTCAGGAGTGTGAAATCCACTAATGCATGATCACTGCAACCTGGGTTGTCTCCAATCCTGATGTCTCTGATTAGCCTACTCAGGTTCATGACCAACAGGTCCAGTATTGCATCCCGTCTGGTACAGTTATCTATTACCTGATTTAAGAATTTATCCTCAATGAATTCCAGGAATCTGCTGGACTGTCTATAGCTTGCCATGCTACTTTTGCAGCAGATGTCAGGGTGGTTGAAGTCCCCCAGATGGTCAAGAGCCTGCAAGCGTGCAGCCTCCAGTAGCTGGAATAAGAAGCCTTTGTCAAGGGGCTCCCCTTGACTGGCCAGTTTGTGGTGGACAGCAGAATGAAATTCCCTTCATCGTCTGTCAGTGTTGGAGGATTTTTGGCAGATAAAGGCTCTCAAGAAAACCATCCTCTGGACTGCATCTATGCCTTCGAATGTACATCACAGGACAGAGTCCTCAATACAGAGGACCTGACTCCTCAATAAAGACCTACAACAGGACTGTTTGTTGCATGAAGCATTCTGTCAGTAGATTCTGATGTGGAGATTAAAGGTTTCAAAGGTAACCAGTGAGCAACCAGACACTTGAGGTGATGACTTTGAGATACCTGAAAAATCAGATTTTCAGCAAGTGGCTAGCACTCTCCTTTAAAAACCAGTATCCTTTAAGGCCTCTATTTCCTTCCCTTTAAACTAGAAAACCAGAAAGAGAGGCACCATAAATCATTGTCTTAAGTTTGGGGAGAGGTGAAATCTTTGTGGTGGGGTATGACTGGAAGAATTTTATTGCTGCATTATGACAGAGAACGTCGTGTCTACATTAGAAAACGAAGCTCAGGCAAGATAAGTATCTTAGCAAAGCAAGAAAACTGTTGATTAAATAGATTTCTAGTGCCTTCCCCACTCCCGCAGATTCAAATATTATACTGTGTTTCTTTTATGGCTAAAGCAAAGCAATGAAATCATTACATATTGAAAAAGTAGGAGCCAGCAGTTCATAATTGTTTATGACTGGTATAGCCGGAAAAAAAATCCCTGTTGTACTTCTGATTCATTTTCATGATCCATTGACCAGCTGGTATGAGAAGCATCATTAATGAAGCATGAGATTTCATGCAGTTTGGCCACCCAGCAGGAGATATGCTTCACCTTATGCTGATTCTCTTTTTACTAGCTCCTACAGCCAGGAAAGTCAATGTGTTAAGGACACATTAAAAGTAAGATATGTATATATTATTCAGTCTTCTTTGGATATCACTGACAACTATCATACTGCTTCTTAGAGTGACAGCTTTCAACAGAGCATTGCCCTGTGAAATAGAGTACAGAGCCACACACTGTGAAAGGAAAAATGTAAAATCAAAGGAGTTTTGTAACAGCTATTATTCAGTGAGGTTTTAGATATTTTTAACAAAAGCAAACTGGTTTTCCTCTCTCATAAAAAGTCAGTACTGGAAACAAATTAGATTTTATATGTCAAGTCAGTAACAGGATTAAAAACACAAAGAAATATTTTTAAAAGAACAGTCTCATATGTACATGAACATGAACGAATAGGCATACATGATGGAGTTTTTTAGGCATGCCATTGTACAGGTTACTTACCTGTATTTTCTTCCTTAACCAATCTCTGTAGGAAAAATCTCTTTGATGTCTTTGTACAACAGGTATAATATAATGACCAAGATCTGAAATCTAGTTCACCCCCAAGACTCTTTGTAAAACATTTCACTACTGCCCTCTGCATATCTTGGTCACTTAAGATGAAGGATGGATCCAAGACTTTTGTTAAACTACATACAGAAATTAGCAAATGGTATCAAAGTAAATTCTTACTTAATTTTGACATTCATTTCCATTTTAACATCCCAAACTTGAATTTTCAAAATGCTTTTGAATTACTGTACTGAAACTGAAGTAGAAAAATTGACTGACGAAATCACTGGGGTGGGAACAGGGGGATGTGGGGCAACAGTTACACCTCCCCAAGCTTACATGTCAGATTACAGGGTCAGAAAGGCATCATTTTATACTCTGTTCATTGCAATGGGAAGAGGGGATGTTCATCACTTTGTAGGCTGGGATTTTTTGCTTCAAAAAGGAATAGAAAGATATAACTTCGTTACAATGAGAGGTACTAAATATACCTTATATTATTACAGAGATTCTTTTAAATACTTTATGATATTATAGAGATTCACGTATGAGGGCTTGGGAGGATCGAAAGGAATCCAAACAGTAAGCAGCAAGAAACTTTGTAAAATGGTGTCAATGAAAAATATAGGAAGATATACATGGCCTAATAAAAATAAATGTATTCTTTATGTTACTCTATGGATAGCTCTTATTCTCTGGACTCATCTTCCTCACTTTATACCAAAAAAGACCAATCTATTCCTACAGAAACCTTAAATGCTGCAGGTAATTTATGCGGAGTCAGATGGTCTAAGGGAAAAAATTTTTAAAAAGACTAAATTTCAAAACAACTCCCTTTTTCCTTTGAGATGCGAAAATTGTGCATATTGTCTTCCCCCTTTCAGCTCTGCTGTGAGATAGAGAAGAAGCTTAAGGCAAAAGAAGTTGGAAAAAAATTAACATCCCAAATTCTGGCTAGGCAGAACAGAAAGACAGAGACATTTAAAACAACAAAATCAAGCCAACTCAAAAAACAACAACAAAGTTTAATTCACTGAGTAACTGAAAATAAAGGAATTTAAATTATTTCCAGAAATTGTTGTATGTCCCTTCTAAATAATGTTTAAAATATTTGAAACATATGAACTAAATATTACATTAGACCACAGCTGTGTCACAAGGAAATTATGAAGTCATTTTACCTAAGTAGAATCACAAGTATATGTTTCTGAAGCACAGAAAAGATGATGGTAATTTATGTCATAATCTCAGTTAAAGATGTCTGAACAGTTTAGTGTTAGTGACAGTACTCCTGTCTCTGATGCAGTTTTGCATTTCTTCCAGTCTCTCTTCCTGCCTAAAAATGCAATGGTGCCAGAAGACTTCCGAGTTCGCTGCCTGCTGAGTGCAACCCACTCACAGGCTGGCACCAGCTTGTCTGTCTATTCGTAGGTGTCACTCACCACTCTAAAGTGTTAAACAAACTATTGAATCAGCAGGTATAAAACCAAAAGTAATAATTTCTTCTTTCCACACTGAAATACCAGGGGAAACAAAAAGTATATTGGAATCTATGAGTGAAATTGGAATTTGCCAATGTCAGCCTACCTAAACACCCCCATTTTCCTAAAAAGTTTCCTGACACTTTAAAAGACCACAAGTAACAAGTGACTCAGTTTTCTCATCACTAAAATATGCTAAAGATAGTTATTGTATACTCTATATTAGAATTACCACATTAATTGGTGGATAGTGATTGTTTGGGGTTATTTCAAATTTTTTCAGTAAGCCAAAAAAGATTCATCACAGCTGTTAGGGTTAAGAAACACCTGCCAGATACTTTATTTTAAGTAAATTGAAATAACTTTGTAATAAGAAGGCATTAATAGCATATTATAAAGGAATTTCCTTGGGATTTCAACATTTGTTGGAACCAAAAAAATATGTGAATAAAACAGTTATTAACAGTTATTATGACATGAAATAATTATGAGATGCCACTTGCTTGAGATATTGAGTGATAAGACAAATATTACATTATATGGATTTATACATATAAATAGTAATTAATTTTCAGATATAAAGTTAAAAATCAAGAAGACCATTGTATTAATAAATTTAGAGATTTTCTTTGGGAGAGCAATGAATGAAACTATCTTCTGCAATGCTGAAGAGAAACAATAGTTTAGAAGCATGAATAATTATAAAAATAAAGCAGACACCAGTGAATACATCTTATTCTAAATATCTAATCCTGAAAAATCTACCTCAGTACCATTTTCAGAACATCTGGCATAAGGCCAATCATATCAAGTTTACTATTGTACTGAACATTATAAAAATTCAGAACTAAATGTAGAGATCTTTTAAGCATAAGATTCACTACTGTTCTACTTAGATATAACGGCAGGTGTAACAGACCTGCAAGGTGATGGATTGAGTTATGGAAACTAATTGTAGGTCTGCAAACAATAAAAAATAAGTTCTGTGAGTTATGAAACACCCCAGGCAGCTCTGCAGAATCTTGAAGTAATCAGGAGAATATTCAAGTCTGTCCTTTTAATCTCAAATATTTCTGTTCTGCAGAGAAAAAAGAGTTCCACAAATGACATTTTTCTAATAGAACACTTTTTATCTGAAAAATTATCAACCAATTCAGTCAATAACTTCATGCAAAACCACCTTAAAAGACAACTCCAGCTGAATGAGGTAAGGAGGAATGAAGGTTGCCCAGAACATTGCTTATCCAGACACAAGCAAACTAATAATGAGACAAACAGTGGAAAATATTTCAATTCTTTTTCCTGTAAATACAGATAACAAAGAAAAGAAATTTTGGTCTGGTTATTCTTTGAAGGAATAGATGCTTAGGATGGGTACTGGAGAGAGAAGGGATGCATTATTGCTACTGAAGAACAACACGTAACCACTTTTAATAGGGATATCTAGACTGACCTTACTAATATCCTTAAGAAAATGAAATTTTTGGAACTGTCCGCTAAAGACGTAACAATGAATTATGCGAGCCTGACAAAACAGAAGCTGAGGGCCAGAGACAGGAATTGGGAGATAGAGAAGCACCTGTTTTACTAGTATATCCTTGAGGAGAGCTGAGAGACTGATCAAAGTAAACATCCCACCTCAGAAGCCACTGAGAACGGGGTGATAAAGTGTATAGTCAAGGAGAACAACTAATTGGGATGTAGATAAGAACTAAAACAAAGTGCCCAGTAGGGAAAATAGCCTCGTTATAATATTAAAAATCAGGCCTGTAGGCCAGAAAACACCCCCCCTTCTATTAAGTCCCTTAACCTATGAGCATGCGTGGTAAATCAAAGTGAACTGTACTGTTTCATCCAAGCAAGAAAGAAATTAACCAGTTATTAGCTGAGGCTTGTGAATATTAGCTGTGACTGACATATTAAACTGTATAAATGCCTTGTGGTTTCTCAGTGTGGTGTGCTGGCTTTGTAGGTTACCACCTAGCACCAATCTTTGCACAAAAATGAATGTAATAAAATACCTCCGCTCTGTGTGTTGTTTGGCATTTTGCACACCAGGCAAACGAACCTGCATTTTGGGATAACATTACCATGGGACAAGACAAAGGAGAAAGAAATTACCAGGAGTTAAAATTAGCCAATTATACCTCTGCATGCAATTATCCTAGTACATCCATGACAGACCCTGGAGGAATCCCAATTTTCAAGAGTGCCTTCCTTCCCATGTGTTCATGTGGGACTCCCTGGTTTGTAGTGACAGAAAGTATCCCACAGCAGCAGTATGTGCTGTTTAGAAGATAGCCAAGAGGAAATAACAGTTTTATTGTATATCTTCCTAAAATATTCACAGGCATTGAGCTGCAGAACATGGAAAGATATTATGGAGATACCTGCATTCCAAATGCTTCTAAAATTTAGCATGGTGAAATGAATGATGTGTGCATCTTCAGTGAAACAGCTTTGGCTGCCTGTAACAAAGACCCTTGTTTACATCTGAACACAAATCTGTTTTTAGTAGGGTGACAAAAAGACACTTAGCTCTACTTGTGTAGCAAAAGCTGGTCAGAACCTTGGGCTGCTGTTTCACTAGAAATGTAATTTTTATCGGTATTTTTCTGATTCGTGGCGAATGAAAGGCTCCTAGAGCTCCCTCATTGATGACATTAGCAATTTTTTCTGTGCTAAGGGAAAATGTCTATTTCATTAAACTCCATGTAAAGGGCTGTAGATCTTAATTTTCTAATATGCCAGAAATCTTCCAGAGGCCTCCTTAAGGGTTGGCGAAAAAGTCACCAGATCCAAAACCTGTTAAATAGAGGTTTACAACCTTAATAGACCAACATTGTTTCAACCAAATGGTGTTCCAGTGGATAATTTACAGACACCTCTATTCATTGAAGACGGAACATCTCAGCCATTGCAGATTTAATTAAAAAAAAAAAAAAAAAAACAAACAACTTATTGAACAAATACTGAATGTAGAAATTTTATGTTATTTTTGTATTATATTTTTCTTGAGACCTTAGACTAGACACAGTATTCAGAAGGGTTCTCACAAGTGCCAGGCAAAGTGCAATAATTTCTCCCTTTGATGTCCTGTCTGTACCCCTGTGAATATCTCCCAAAGTACTTGCTGTATCTGCAGCCAGGGCACACTGTTGGCTTATGTTGAGCTTAGTCTGCTGTGGCCCCCAGGTCCATTCCTGCAGAGCTGCTTCCAGCCAGGCAGTCTCCAGCTTGTGCCCTTGCACCAGTGCTTCCCGCCCACTTGGCTTTTTCCTGATTGATTGAAATACATCAGGTTCCCATTGGCCTCTTCCTCCAGCTTGTCTAGGTCCCTCTGGGTAGCACCACTGCCCTTGAGAGTCCCCAGTGGTGCCTCCCTGCCACTTTGGTGTTATCTCTGAAGTTTGTTAGAGTGCTCTCCCACACCTTCTTCTTCAGGCCATTGACAGAGATGGTAAACAAAACAGGTCCCAAACAGACCCTTGCAACAGATGCTTGCCAGAGACCTCCATGTAGAGTAAGAACAATTAACAACTACTCTCTGAGCCTGACTGTTCAACCCACTACGTAGCCATCTAGTTCTTTACTCACCCACAGCAAAAAGTCCCAATTTGGATACAAGAATATCTGGGAAACAGGTTGCCTTTCAGCTATTCATGGTGGACACCATTTCATGCTATTTACCTTAACTTTAGCAAGGCTTTCAATGCTATTTCATGCTCTGGGCTTAAAGAATCTTGGAGTTAACTAATAAGAAATTCAACTTTATTTAAACAATACTCCTTAAGCTCTTTGGAAACAAAACTTCAAAGCAAGGTTGTACTGTATCTATTTCAGTGGCACCTCATCTTAGGAGCAAAGATCTCATCAGAGAGATTTAAAGATCCTTATTTAATATGTAAAGTGAGTAAGAACATGGTGGCAGTTACTAACTTTTTTATTGGTTTCAAACATTCAAAGTTTAGTGACTTTAAATTCCCTTTTTTTTTGTCTATGCATTATGATGCAATTTTTAAGACTGGACCACAGATTATTTTTTTCCATAGGTAGGTTCCCTACCTTGTGGAGAAGGCTTGTGTTGGCCACAAGCTATTTGATACTGCTTCACGTTTGATAATCAAACCATGCTGGAAGAAATCTCCATATCTTTCTCCCTGATGTTCATCACAACAGTTCAGTAAGTGCTTTCTCAAAAATAAATTTATTTTCTTGCTACTCCAGTCACATTACTCATTTTACAAACAGAAAACTGAAAATTAAGGCCAAATGCAGTCTTACATTTAAAGCACCCAATCTGAGATGCTTACACCTAACTTCTCAGGTCAGGTAGCACAATACGGCATGTTCTTACTGACTTTAGCTGCTGTTCAGAGAGTTCTGCTTGTTTGCATGGTAGAGTCCAAAGTCTTAGTAATGGCACCTGGAGACAAAGGGTGCCTTGTGATTTCACTATATGTTTTGACTTAAATCACCGGGGCAGTCTAATGTATAATCTACACTGCACAGATAAAAAGAGAGCGTTTTTTAATGGTGATTTCCATTTACCTCTTCTCTGAGATAGGTTAGGTTTTTTTCCTCTCATCTTTAACCTCACTCAACATACATCTTACATATAAAAATATGCAAATTCCTGAACACATGAAAAAGGCCAGTTTGTGTAGTAGTATCAGATATGAACTGTCTGGCCTCCATCTGGTTTTAGTCTACCCTGCTCAGCAATATCATTTCTCCTCTCCTGCTACAGGGCCTTGTTACATTTGTCTCACAAACTCCTCTTCCTCTTTTTATTGCTTCCACTAGCTTATGTTGGTGTTTTCACCCAGGTAGCTTGTGTCATTCCCCACTCAGCTCACACTTGGTCCCTATGGTTTTTTCTTCCCCATTCCCTTTTTCAGGCACAGTCCTGGTGTGCTTTAAAACCTTCATGGATAGCTACAGTGTTTCCTTCCCTTTCTCACGAGCCTGCAGTCAACATCATTTATTTTTATTTCCTCAGGCTTTTCACAACAATGTAGTTCAATTTTCTCTGTACTCTTCTGAGACTCGTCTTTTTCCATCGTTTGCTTTAGGAGTGGTGCATTGAGCCACAGGAAAAATAGTTTTCCTGGCATCACTGAGAGCTTACACCCCAGCAGACAAAGCAAGCTGAGACATGGGTGCTAAAGAGAACAGACGTGTCTGTTGAAAGGGGTGGTTGTGATACTACTTAAAATATAGCTCCTCCACATCCTAAATAGAATATTATGTCCCTGAAGCAAGAAGGTGATCCAAGAAGCTCCAGAGAGCTGGCCACCAGAAGACCACACTATTTGTCAAATGATTAAGGCAGGTCAATTATGTTTTATAAATGCTTTCTTATCTGTACAAATTTTACCGGAGAATCTAAGTGACTACACTGGCAACATTTACCTGAGAGATGAATATGCCTTGCAAAGTCACTCAGTTCCAGAGAAATGTCTGCATAACTGTATTAGTGTGAGGTTATGTTGCTCTTAACCCTGGGAAGACATGGCATAATCAAACCTTCCTTTGTGTCTTATGCTTTGGGAAGATTTATTTGGAAGTTGTGAGTCAGCTTAAATATTCTACATGATGACATACTGAGAGCAACATATGTCACTGAGACCTCAAAGCTTGTTTATTAAGATTTCTTTTTCACTGAAGTATTAACAAGACTCATCTGCTGCTTCCAGCTTGTTCAGGATATAGCATCATTATTGCCTATGAGCTTGAAACACTGTGGTATCTTCCCCCGCCTTGAAACAAGTAGTTTTATGAACATTAGACCTAATGCATAAAACTTATGTCTTGAATCTTATTGACTTTAGTGTCTGAGTTGCAAATCCTGGTTGAAGCTGAGGTGAGCAGAAACATTCACTCTAACAGGTATTAAAAATATTTATAAAATGTGTGGAAAAATAGAAAATTGTGTTCTAAAGTTCCCTTTTTGAATCTCTCGCTATGTCATCTGTATTGTCTCTCTACTTAATTTACTCAAGGATTCACACATCTGAAAGTTCTTTCCTTCAAAAATCTGATAGGGTGCTGCACTTGCTTTGAGAGTTACACTGTAACACCGATTTATGAAATATTTTAAGGTTTCCTAAAAGTTTATGCTTATATTTCCTTTCCTCCTGACTTGAATTCATGTTATTAAGAACATAGTTATTTTAGAAGCAAAAGAAAACAATCAAAAGAACCTTACCTCTTAACAATTAATTTTAATTTTTTATTTCTTTGTATGTTTGTTATGTGGGCTTTGTATACTGGGACCAGTTGGGATGGAAGTAACTGTCTTCATAGCAGACCATATAGTCCTGTGTTTAGATCTGTGAGTAAAACAGTGTTGATAACACACCTGTGTTTTAATTATTGTTGAACAGTGCTTGCACAGCATCAAGGTCTTCTCTCTTTCCCACTCTGCCCCCACAGTAAGCTGGGCTCAGCAAGAGTTTAGGAAAGGGCACAGCTGAGACAGCAGACCTAGGCTGACCAAAGGGATACACCATACCATATAATATCATGCTCACTAATAAAACTTGTGGGGGTGTTTTTCCAAGGTAGCCATTGCTCAGAGACTGCCTGGGCATCAGTCTGCTGGCAAGAGGTGGTGTGTGATTACCTTTGCATCACTTCTTAGCTTTTTGGTTTGGTATTTTTTGTTTTTCATTCACTCATTAAACTGTCTTTATCTCAACTCAAGTTTTTCTTGCATTTGACCTCCTGATTATCTCCCCTGTCCTGCTGGGAGGGGGGACTGAGCAAGTGGTTGGTGGGTGCTCAGTTGCTAGCAGGGGTCAATCCACCACACTCTGGGACTGAAAAAGTTCTGTTTCTGTAAGATGAGATGCATACACAAAACAGAAGATGCTATCATTCCACACACAAATATTTTTATGATGCAGCTAGCTTGACTTTTTCTGGATAGTTTTCAATGTTGTTTCATTTTTCAGATATAGTCTCCTTTTTTACCATAGTCATAGGGAATTTTTTTGTGTTTCCCGAGGTATCTATGTATTGGTAAGTGTTCTTAACTCTAGAGGTTTGAAATATCATGAAAGTAATGGCTCTCAAGATTTCCACTGGTGGAGAAAATAAGCTTTATGATACCTACTGACATGGGATCTAGCTGTCAGGCAGGGTTGAAGTAAGATAAGAACAATTCTCCACATCTAAGTCTTAATCTTGCTTTCCATTTGGGTTCAAATTTTCTCTGAAGTTTCACATCCCTGACCACAGTGACATGACTGAAATTTAATGATAGGTCAAATTATAGAGCTTTCAAAATGAGATTTAAAAAACCTCATGGAATTGTGAAAACTCTTCTTGAATGCTTTCCAAGGCAGTTGATTACACAAAAGTGACAGATCCCTCTAATACATTTTCAGATCAACCAAATTTTGTAAGACAGCTTGACGTTAGCTTCAGCAATAAGAAGAACAGAAGTTATACGGTAATCATGTCTGTCTTTCTTCCCAGTGGAATACCCATTTGATTTAAATGCAGGCTAATTTATTTCTTTGTAAACTCGATATCCAAATAAATTATATATCTATGTCTTCAGACTAGGTTCTTACCTGTTTAAATTTTGATCTACTTGACTGCTTATTAACATGATTTGCAAATTTTGGGAATTCACTGAATCATCCTGTCTACTTAGCACTATAGTCCAGAGATGTTCCATAGGAAGAGAAATTTTCTTCAAACTCGTATTTTAACATTTAACAACTTCAGATGTTAAACAGTAACTTGGATTGTTTACCATGAAAATATGTAGCTTTATGAATTAAACAATAACTAACACAAAGCCAAACTAATAAAAGGATTTAAGTAACACACGTCTAAAAGCAAAATTCATCATCCATATTTTTATACGTATGGCCAAAATCCCAACTTTTCTGAAAGCCAGAATTAATCTGTCCTTTAACTGACTCAGATATGGTACAGAAATATACTTTTATGGGAAAAAGAAGCAAACAAAGAAATAAACAAATAAAACACTTGTTATTGCATTTTATCATAAAAATGCAGCTGCAGGCTTATGCGATTTGTACATGTATGTGTGAGGTTTGCACATGCATCCATACAAGTGCAGTGAAATCATCCACACTGGATGTTCAGGAGGTAGAAATGCAAGGGAGAAGAAATATATAGTATTTTAGCTAGAATCAAAATCTGTCAGTGCCTCGACAGATGACAGTTGTGGCCTGGAATTCATTATTGTTAACCTTACTTAAGGTCACAGAAACAAAACTAGCTTCTGGGAAACTGGCTAAAATTACTCCCATTATTTGTTTTTCTCTATTCAGAGGTCTGGTTGATATCACCTGACAGAGGAATAACATTTGTCCAAGTGAGAAGTGTTACAGTTGAAAACACCATAGATATTAGCACCAGAATTTTAGGATGATATTGGGAAATCTTCTCTTCTGAAAGATAATATTTTCATAATAACAAAAACAGTGAAAAACAAGGAGACCTCCTGGGCTGAAAGGAGTATACCAGAAGGCTTCACCTCACCTGTCAGCAAATGTTATTGTAGGTATCAGAGAGGACCACTCTTTCTGAACATATCAAGGGAAGTGCCTGAAAATAACCCTCACTGACATCTAGAATTCAGAAGAAAAAACTGTGAAGCAGTAACAAGCTGGAGTGTGGGGGAAGCTCCTGTTGATGAAAAGAAGTGCATACTGCAGTAGAATGACGCAATTTGTACAAGGTAGTCCTGAAATTGTAAGACAGCAGAGTCCAGAATGTAGTTCACAGGAGGCCTTACTACTAAAGACAGAAATAGTATCCTACCAAGGAAAATCATAGCCTTCATGTTTTACAGAAAAACATTGCACTGATCTTCCTGAAAACAGTCTGGAAAAAATAAATAAATTAACCCCCTCCCAGATGCAAATGCTATGTATGAAGGGAACAGGACATTTTTGTGTTTCTGTCAGGACAATGGACAGGTATTAAGATTTCACCACTAATGTGAATCAGATAAAGCCTACAGTTTTGGGACCTTTCATCTCCATGTGGAAGGGAATGCTGTTAACCCTCTCCCAAGCTGGAGAAAAGATATTGGATTACATGACCTTTTGGTCTGACCTGCTAGGGCTGTTCTTAAGTTCTTATTCTAGGAACTAACATCCCTGGGGTTTTGACTTCCTAACAGGTTGGCTACCATAAAGGTCCACCAAAGCTATTGGTTAGTATGATGCTATTTTCTTCTGCAGAAAAAATATCTTTGGTATCTGTTGACTGTTTACAATTGTTCATATCACTTTAATGTCACAGTTCTGAACCAGCAAAGGAGGCACTGTTGCACAGGTATAAAATAATTAAAAACTTGTGTACCACACAACTTGCACTCCAGTTATAAAACAAGAAGTATGAGATGGATAAGGTAAAAATTATGGATATGTGCTGCTCTGGCAGGCAGTGGTTTTGAACCATTAACAGCCTAATGTTGTCAAATTTCCTGCAGAAATTTTTGAAAATTAAACAAAAAGCAGTTCTGACAAGTAACAATGCAGTATCTGGATTAGTACTTCTTTTAAGTTAGAGAATAAACATAAATAATTCTGAAGATATTTATTTCAATGTTTCGCAAAATAGCAATGGGGGCTAATGTTTGCTCTTATCAGGGGTTCCAGGTAGCTTGTCAGTAGGGAATAAAGAATGATAAGCAGAGTGAGAAACTGATTGATGGCCTTAAAAGCAATGCTTTTTTAGACAAGTGTCGTGGTTTAACCCCAGTCAGCAACCAAGCACCACACAGCCACTCATTTTCCCTCCCCACTGCAATGGGATGGGGGAGAGAATCTGAAGAGCAAAAGTATAAAAACTCATAGGTTGAGATAAAACAGTTTGATAATTGAAATAAAATAAATTATATAAGGTTTATAACAACAGAACCATAAAAATTGTGATGAAAAGTAAAAAGAGAGAGAGGAACAAAACCCAGGAAAAACAAGTGATGCAACCATTCACCACCTGCCAACCAACATCCAGCCAGTCCCCAAGTAGTGATTACTGCCCCCAGCCTACTTCCCCCAGTTTATATACTATGCACAATGTCGCCCAGTTTGGGTCAGCTGTCCTGGCCATGCTCCCTCCCAGCTTCCTGTGCACCTCCCCTCAGGCATAGTATGGGAAGCTGAAGAGTCTTTGACTTAGTATAAACACTGCTTAACAACAACTAAAATATCAGCGTGTTATCACATTATTCTTATGCTAAACCCAAAACATAGCACTTTACCAGCTACTAGAAAGAAAATTAACTCTATCCCAGTTGAAAGAAGGACAACAAGATATAGAAAGGTAAGCTAGAGGAAGGAGATAAAAGCAAGGAAGCATTTTTGGCCTTGACAATAGAGAATATAAATAAACTTTGTAGCAGGAGTTTATATGAATCCCAGGAAAAAGGATTTGTTATTTATTTATTTATCAAGGGTAGGTAGTATGTTGCTGTAGTAGCTGAGACAGGAGATTAGCTTTGCTGGCATCCATCAAAGGAGTTGTCTTAGAGGCATTATACAGAACAAATTGAATTATTTAATACCTTGTAAATTTCAGAATTAATTATGATATCCAGATGTTGTCAACAAAAAATAAGAATGTTCTTGGTAGATAAGAACAGTTTGAGGAAGCCTTCTGGATAAAGAGGAATGTGAGAAGGCAAGGTCTGCAAAATACTATGTATCCACTGACTTTAATGGTGGAAGAGCAAAGGGAGATGAGACAATTATTGGAAAACTTAATCATCACTGGAGGACTTTTTGAAGGGGAAGCATGCATGCTTTCATCATGAAGAAAAAAAGCCAGAAAAGAACTGTCAATCAAGAAGATTTAGAGAGCTAAACAGAGATGTCATGAGAAAGATCAGTGGAAGAAAGATGAGGTAAAAGAAGAAAATGAAGGAATTAGAGGGAAGAACAGATGAGTAGGAGGTGGCTGGATGAATCAGGCTGTGTGAGCATTGCAGTAAGAGATAAAGGCCAAAAAAAATTCTGAAGAAAAAAAACCCCATGAACTGTGTAAGAGGGTGGCTCAATAGATGAATTAGCATTTTTTCAAGTGAAAACCGTTCCAAAAACACCTTCCAATTCATTCTATACAAAAATGCAGCAACATAAAACCTGCCATTCAGTTTTGAAGTCTTACAAAATTTTATGACTCATGATCTTTGAAAATGTGTGATGGGCAATGCTGCCCATTAAATCACTTTCCACAGTACCAAAACATTGCTTTGACAACTCTGTCTGCATAGCTGGCCAAACCCTTACTTTTAAGATAATTTTAATAGAGTAGCATTGCTGCTGAAGAGAAGTAAAATGAAAATGCTGGAGGGCCAAGTCCAGGTACAATTAGACTTTAATTAGCTAGGTTCCTAGCCAAGGCTTACTTCAGCTTTCACAGAAATCAAGAGAAAGCCTGCTACTGATTAGAGTGAAATTGGATCAAAGGTGCACGGTGAGATGAAGACTCTGTGAGAGTTCTTTGTCCTCAACTCTTTTTAATAGAGAGGTCAAAAATAATAATTTTTCTTTGATGGATATATTAAGGTTTGGACTTATGTTCATATATCTTATAAAACAAAAAACAAAATACAAAATTGTTTGGTTTTCTTTCCTCTGCTTTGTCAGTTTTTTTCTTCTTGTTTTCCCACTAGACTAGAAAACGCAGAAAGAAATCAATTTAGAAGAATCTTCAGCAAAGTGATACTTAAATGCCCTTTTTAAAAAATGTTTCCCTCTCCCCTGTTTCTCTCCCTTCAGTGGAATATTCTTCTGGTCTATTGCCTGCTGGGAAGCTGGTTTAAATTGTTGCAGTACTTTCCCTGTATGTGAAGAACCGGGGATGTTGTGACATCCCTGACCTCCTTGTTGGGTTAAGAGAAAGTAAAAGTCCTCTATTCTCTGCCTATTACTTCTTCCTGAAACAGCCTGCTTCTGTAGGTAATTGGATACAAATGAGAGCAACCTTTTCGATAAACCAGTGTTAATCAGAAAATTAACAGTTACTTGGCAATGTCAGAACTAGTGGCCAGAAAATTTGCCATTTAGGTAGATATACTCCCTGCTCAGCTGTATTGATCTCACAAGCTGGCAAATCATTCATATGTATTAAGGAAGAGTTGATTTAATACAGCTGGAGATATGAAATTTAAAGGCTGATACAATAATTTGTGAAGAAACGACAGCTACACTACAATGCCTATATGTATATCTAAGGAAATAATTATAAAGAAAAATACACAATATTTAACAAATAGAACTTATTTTTCAGTAATACACATTTTATATTTTTCAGCATTTAAATGAAGTCAGACAGGAAACATTTTTCCACTCCCTAGTAAATGAATGGTGTTTCAAATTTCAAAAAATTATCAACATCAGGTTTGGAAAATAATATAAAAACATAACTTTTCTATTAATCTATTTAATTTTTTATTTTTCAACTCACTGTAAAACAAGAAAGGAAATATTGTGTTTTAATTTAAAAAATGTTCAGTTTCAGATCAATAATTTAATAATGAATTTTGTTTTGTCTGAACCTCAAATCACACTCAAAAAGAGAAATAATTCCCACACCTAAAAAATATTTTTAAGTCATTGCAATAAGATGCTTTAGCACAATTTGTAAAAATATTTTTGTTTTTCAAAAATTGGAAATTAATTTACACTATCCCTTTTACCTAGAAATTTCAGTTTCAACTATCATAATTTTGTAAAAGAAAAATTAACTCTAGATTTCACTAAATTTATCAGCCACAAGTTTATCAATTGATCAACCACGTCTGTATAGTATTCTGCCCCAGTTAATGTACTGGTCATGGCATCACATGGCATGGAACGAACACCCCATTGGTCAGTCGGGGTCAGCTGTCTGGGCTGTGGCTCCGCCCCTCCCGGCCTCCTGCCCACGTGGCAGAGCATGGGAGGCTGGAAAGGTCCCTGGCTCCTACAGGCACTACGGTGATGAGAATTAACTGTTTCTCAGCCAAAACCAGCACACTAAGTAAAGAAGTGGAGAATTTCCTTAAACTGGTACATGTTTTCAAATACAGAGTTGTTTTTGGTTTTTTTCTCCCAGATTTCACAGTCACAAGAATGAAAAAACACGATGTGGAAAAATATTTCCCTATTTCTCACTCTGCAAAAAGCACACTTCACCAACTCCACCATCCTAAACTGTTCACTTCTTATATAGCCCTAATAAAATGTTTTAAAAATACACAGGTGTGAAGCATTAAGGAAAGTTCAAAATAAGACCTGTTAGTAAGACCTACCAAAGTAAGACCTTCCAGAAAGCTTCATTATCTACAACCTGTTGTTATTAACTTCAAAATCTGGAATAAGGAAATAGAGATGCAGTCAGAATAGCAATGAGCAATATCAGAAGTTCATTGTGAAGTCCAACAATGCTGTTGACAAAGTGATCTGTCAACCTCATACTATTTACCCTAGAGCTCTCGGGAAGCCCTTAGAGTTCACCTGCTACTGAAATAAGATTCTTAGATGGAAATTGAGCCTTGCCTTTATAAAATAAAAAGCAATAATTAGTGAAATAATAGCCTGAGAATCAAATTTAAGATGTTTCGATTCCACTGAGATTATATATCTATTTTTTCATGTGTTTTTTTTTTATTTTTAAATGAACGAAAGGTTCTTTTGGGAATCTGAAGGCTGTCTAGTTCTATTGTTTACTGAAAATGCTATTTTTTTTTCTTCTTATTTAGGTTCTGCATGACCAACTTAAAAAATTTAATTAAAAAAGAAAAAGAACATCATGTATATTCTTTGATTGTCCTTTTCCTCAAGCCATGGTGATCAAGAATTATGTGTTACCTTGCAATGAGTTTTTCCTCACAGCTTTTCCTTCAAGTAAGAAGGTCTTCTGGGCTCCTGGTTGGATTCATGAAAATTTATTTATAAATACTTAAATAAAAAAATAAAAGATGTGAATACTGCAGATGCTTGTGGTCAAAAGTAATTAACATGTTGATTGTTTGAAATTGTCAAGATAAGCTATTTAAACTAAAGTTTCTTGGTTATTCTTTAACTAAGGACCTAATGTTTCATTCTCCTTGAAAGCCAAAGACATTGGAAGAAAAATCAATTGGAAAACCAGGTAGCCAATTTTCTAGAATCACTTCTGGCTCAAGAATAATAATAAAAAAAAACCTCACAATGCTATTAAATATGGGGAGACACAGGATCTGTAGGATGAAGTGAATATAATTTTGGAAGCATGGACATCTCAAAATGCCAAACCAAAAAAATCCTTCATTTCCCTCCAGCAGGCTTGCTATTGGCTGCATCATTCTTCCTATAGCTCACAAGCAATTTTTTTTTTAGCCAAAAAAACCTTATTTCACTGAATTGTTTTCAAATGAGAACAAATTATAATCTGAACAGTGATTGGATCTTGCTGTATCCTTACTTGCCTTTCAGCAAGCACTGTGTGGCTTCACTGCAGGGTTCAACTAACGTGAGGACAAGACAATCTAACTTGCAATTTCCGCATGAGTAAACATGTCAAAGTAAACTCTTGTCTCCTTCTAGACTTTAACGTGTGCCAGTAACTCACATTAAAACAGCAAACCACTTTGCTTTCACTGAATTTTCTTGTAACTTGATTCCTTTGAACTAAAAAAGAAGCACAAAACATTTTATATTAGTTATATGATGGTTAGACTCGCTCTGAGGGAAGAGCTTCAGTACTGTCTTAAAGAGAATAAAGTATTCCTGGGTCACCTGTTTCTTGACTTTTATTGTGATTCCAGTCTATATTTATCTCCTTCTCTCAAAAAAAATTAACAAGTGTCATTTACTGACACCCAAACAATAATAACCCTAAATTAATCACCATACCTTTGCTCAAATAACAGCTGAAATGAGCAGAAAATACTACTATAAAACATATTCAGTTATTAGATGGTGCTTTACAAAGGGCAGGTTGTCAACTCTGTCCATTAGCCACATTTGAATTTGAAGAGAACTCAAGCAGAAGAAGAAATGAGAAGGACAAGGGAAAAGTAGGTTAAGGTAGGAATAAATAGAATACAGTCTAGTATTGTATAGGACCAAGTAATTTCTATGCAAGCGAAGATTTTTGTTCTTTAATATATATAAAATAATTTAGCATAGGAGAGTAGTTTTTTAAAAACGCTTTTGTCAAGTGACAGTAAAGTCTTAAACCCCAGCAGTACAGATAACAATAACGTCCCATACTTATTTAAATAAATAGGATTCTTTCTCTAATCATCATGACCTGAGACATCTAATAGCTGTAAACCTTTCTAATTACTTCGTAGAATAGGATTACTTTCACCTGACTGAGTAAACTGACATTTTAAATTCCTTTTTACAATATAATAGGATATGTTCTGTTCAATGCTGCATTTCTAATGTCCCAGTGTCTGGCAGAAGCATATTGTGAATTTCATTCAAAATACCAAGGCAGGTGTTTAAACAGATATCCCAAGCTCCAAAGAAAACACAACAAAAGCCAGCATTTAACTTTCTATGAGGAAAGAAAGGCAAGGAAACATGTCAACTTGTGCAATCCTTAAGAAACAGAATAACCCAGAAGCTATTTAGATTTGCATCAAATTCATCTACCTGGTATGCAAACCTTGTCCCAAAGACATTTTATCTCTTTAGAGTCACATTTTGTATGAAAAAATCACACACTGACTGCAGGGATAGGCTGTGCTGAATGAACGTGCTCAGATGCAAATCCTGATGTTACTGGCATGGTAACAGTTACAGTCAGTAGAAAATAGGACCAGACTTGGTGACATATGCAACAGTGGCTTATAGCCAGGTATGTTGTAGATGAGAAATACAGAAATTTTTTCACATATTTCTTGACAATGCAACTCAATTACAATAACTGAAAATGGCCTTGAAATTTAGAATTTGGTCTGGTTACTCAAATATGTAAAGTTAATGACTTTTAACACCAAATTTTTACTGAATACTGAATGGATCTTGTTGAAGAATTTGGAATATCAAGTAGAGAAAAAGACTTCAAGGATATCAGTTTGGCAAGGATACATGTGACTAACTTTATACAGCTGAATTATCTCACAAAGTCAAACAATTTATCTTAGCAGCCTAATGTTTGAGATTAAAGAAGTTATCATATATAATTTAGCTGACTTCCCTCCTATAGTTCCTGATCCAAAAATTTATTTCAAAATCTTTTCTGGGTGAGCTTTTGTAGAAACTTCAACTTCTTCCAGTGAAATCCATTGGCTACACAAGACCAACTCCAGGGGAAAAACGGGGAAAGAAAACATTATTTGGAAAAAATTTGAAGATCTCATCAGATGAGAACAGGCTATACTAAATGTATTCCCAAACCCAAAGAACATGTCCTGTGGTGACATATGATCCACATGTTTAAAGAGGGTTAAAATGAGTCGAAAGCACTGATCGGTAATCTGGGATGTAAGTGAAAAAAACAAACAAACAAACAAACAAAAAATCCTTAAAAATTGGAAGCTGATACAGCTGAAAGAGGTGAAAGCTTGGCTCCGTAACAGTCATTACATGATTTGTCATGAGCTCCAATGAACGCAGGATTTTGGTCATGAAGTTTGAAATTCCTTCAGAAGATTTTAATAATTAAATGTGAACCTTAAAAAAATGAAACAATTACTACATAAAAATGTATAATCAAGGCCACTAAACATTAACTTTTTTAAAATTATACAACAGGAAATACAATTAGGAGTAATGAATAAGTTTCTGGGGGGTCTTTTCATGAGACATTAATTACAATTTTTCCTTTCTAGCATCATTGCAAAACAAAGTTTTGACAGTCTTAAAGTCTCAATTTGCATATTTTAACGTCAGTTTGTGTCTTTTTTGAAGTAAATCTTAGCACTACATTTTCTGAGTGTGTAGTGCTTGATTTTGTGATAATTATATCGCTATAATCCTTTCTGCTCCAGAAGTATAAATATGTACTTCTAGATTTTCCTACTTTTCTTTGAGAACCTCCCATGAAAATAGCTTAATTATAGACAAATACAAATCAAAGACATTCTGGAAGAAAATGTTATGAAATGTTTATGACAATTTAAGGATTTGTGTTATAAAGCTTTAAGCTAAACTGAACATCAAAAAAGGCCTCGCTGCTTTTGGGTTTTGGCTTACCTGTATTACCTGGATCTTTTGTTTAACTCAGAATAATGGAAAACAATGAAACCATGTTGACCAATTTAAAATGCATTTACAGCTGATTTAGATTTCCAAGTGTTTCTGTCAGTTCAAGGCTGAAAAAAATGTAATATACTGCACTAGAAAAACTCACAAAAATGCATTTCTTCAAACAATGGAGATTGGACTTTTATAATGTGATTTGCATTGCAACCACAGGTAGCAGGGGACACCTCCCCCTGTTTAGCTAAAACCTGGGATATTACACTCAATTTAAACAAAGAGATAGTCTCCTTTACAGAGACATGCCGTTCTGTGACTTCAGCAATGCCATCCCAGTTATGAGCAATTGTATCATGAAGTAGATGGAGTTTTCCACGGAGAGACCATTAGCTAATTTCCAGATTGATTATAGCACAGCTGGGCTAATGAAATGGTTGCTGAAGGCAGTGTCACAGATGCTGTGAGAGGAACAGAAGAAAAAAATGGTTTGCTAGTGAGATGGGAATATACATGCCTCTCGTATCACAGATAATTGGACTAATCAGCTCTATCGCCAGCAGAGCCCTATATCCCTATTTCTTGATTTATCTGTCAAAGGCAGTGGTAGAGAGTGGCCCATGGGGATGTCACACCAAAGGGAAGGGCAGCATCAGTGCAAAGACATCATGGTATTTCATAGCGTGTTAGGGAATCTGACATCTCTGTAAAAAAGAGAAGCATAAATTTGTGAAGAGGTTAACTATTGAATTGTTTAGCTTACCTAACCAAAACTTTCAAACATTGTGAAGGCAAATGGTTCATATAATCAGGGTCTTGAAAATATTCTATGTTAGTTTAGACTCTGGGATATCTTCTTGCTATGGACAATTGAAATTTTTCTATCAGTTCTGCCTGACATACAAAATTTGTTTTGAATCAGAAGTGGTTTTGATGGAGAGTTTGTGCCTTCTGCATTCTTATTTTAGTTTTAATTTAAAGAAATTAAAAACCTAGGAAACAAAAAGGAACTTCAGAAAAATAACAGGATTGCTTGGTTAAATTTCTTTCAGATTTTAAATTAAAGAAAAAAGTTCTTGTTTGGCTTGTAACTTAAATCTTCCATCAAAACATAAGTAATTTTCAGGCTACTTTTTGATGGTGCTATTTTCCACTCAAAAAGGACTTATTTAGGTACCTTCTTTTGTAGAAAGTAGTGTAAGTTCCAGTACCTAAATGAATAAGACTTCCATATTTTTGTTCATTATTAGGAAACCTTGCTGTCTAACACATGTGCTGTACACTCAGCTCTTGTGCACATAGAATAACTGATGCACATGACACATACTGTCCATATTCAGACATGAAATTCACCATATATCAGCAGTTTGGATGCATCTGCAAAGCTTTGGTACTAGTTTGTGCTTACTGTACTGTTGATTTACTTGTGAAGAATAAGACTGAAGCATCCAGTCAAGGAATCATGGACAAGTGACTAAACCTCTCAATTTTTTCATATTTTTTAATAGGCTAAAACAGAGATAAACCTTGATACACTATTGTTTTGTATGCAGTTCTCCTAATGTATCCATAAACTAAGAGAAAACATGCATCATTTTATTCAGATAAAAAATTTTAAGATGTGAAATCCAGTCACTTACAAGGAAACGTATGCATATATTTTGTTCTGAAGCCGCTGAGGCTGTTATATGCATAGTTTATTTCAGAAAGAAAAAGCAAGGAAACAAAGTTAAATAAAAGAAACATAGATATCTGGCTCTTGCAAAAAAGAGGCACCAAATTTCCCATTATCACAAATATCATGCACTTTAGACCTGTCATTAACATTTCAACTGCTATCATTATGGTTTATCAGGCGTATATTTCTAGCATTAGGAATATTATAGATAAGTTGCTCCAACATTTGGTAAAAAGAAGGAGTAGTTTCAACACAGATTCAGTATAGAAATGTGATTACAGATGGAAAGGCTGCAACGCTGGTATTTCAAGGAATCTGGAATTACTTTGCACTTTGCAGTCAGAGTACATGTCAAAGTGTTTGAGAAAGTTTCAGACTTTTCTATTGGGGAATGCACTTTGTGTATCACCCTATAATCCACAGCAATGCTACAATGTGTTAATGTGCTTAGGTGATAAAAAATTAACCACCGAGTATTGAAGAAAAAATTGGGTGTCAAGTTGCAACTTTGAAGTTTAGTAAGTATCAAGTTATCACTAATTCATAAATAAATTAATGATTCTTGAAGTCCACGGACTGCTTTCTTTGCCCAATGTGAAAGATGGTTTCTTCTGGCACCTCTCTGCTTATTATGTCTGCTGCATTTGCAGTGTGATCTTGCTGAGTTATTTAGTTTCCTTCTTTTTTTTTTTTCTTTTTTTTTTTTAATACAGGTTTGCCATCCTTGAGGGGTGTTCTCAACATGAGCATCCTGAAAGCCAAATCATGTAGTATACATCACAATATGATGACTTCAGACACCTCCCCAGATGCTGTTTGAAATATGCCACCTGATTTTCTGAAGTACTAGAAGACTGCAAAAACACAGAAAAACAAACAAGCAACGCCCTTATACATACATTCCAAAACCTCTGCATATTCTCACTGAGTGACCTGAAAGTGTGATGTGCTTGGTCACCACAGAGAACACTGCTCAATCTTCACTAGCATGCACTATTTCCTTTTTTGAAGCTTGTGGTGTGTTAACAGGTTGCTTTATGTTTAAAAAGGCAATAATTCATAATACATTCATATGTGAGAATACAGTTTTATTATGATCTTGAACAAGTAATTAAGTGGAAAGCAATGATAATGACACACTGGCAACACTAGTGCATATAAAAAGGAGAATGAACTAATCTTTCAGTGACAAAAAAACCCCCCTGTTATTTAATTGCCTCATCCAGTAGGCTTAAATAACAACACTATCATAACATGAAGTTAATGTTCAATTTTAAACATATACTTTACTTAAAATATCATATACATTTAGCATGAATATACTTACTCTTTTTCCATGCTACTTTGAAAAATTATATATAATATTGTGCTATACATCAATTTCAAAGAGTTGGAAGGATATCTTAATTTATAGCCTGAAGGTATACAAATTTGATCATTTGATCAGTACAGCTGTCAGGAAACAATTTTCCTGTCCTTTGAGAATTTTTGACGTATCAAAAATTTTTCCACCTAAAATGAAGCCAGAAATGTCAAAATCCCCAAAATAAAATAGTGAGAGCTGATTAATCCTTCAGTCCATACTCAGTTTAGTTTCAGTGTTCTGCATAGGGAACAAGAGCAAAAAACACTGGTTGCTTGAAAATACATTGGTTTATTTTGGCAATTTTCTTTGAAACTATTTATTGACTTTTAATTAAGATATTTTTGATACTAAAAATATAGCTAAAAATATTAGAGTCCACTCTATTTACTAGGTTCCCCAAATCTACACAGAGAACAACCATGAAAAACTGATTTCTCCTCAGTAAGAACCTCAGAAGCATACATCTGTGGATGTGCTTAAAAGCAATTTTTGTACTTAAGAAACATCACACACAAACTAAAGATGCAAGGCTTCCCCAGAAAATCAAGAAAAAAAGAAAATCAGAAGACTGGTAAATTCTTGTCTGATTATTAAAAATCTGCTTTGTCTATACACTTTTTTGTTCATATTTATATACTAGGGTTTGTAATTCTAAACAATGCATTCATTATGAGAAAGATGGGAGAAGTTGTACTAT
The DNA here is from genome assembly GCF_963921805.1 of Phalacrocorax carbo. NCBI lineage: Eukaryota > Metazoa > Chordata > Aves > Suliformes > Phalacrocoracidae > Phalacrocorax > Phalacrocorax carbo. The sequence goes on along the minus strand of NC_087514.1, from coordinate 87,985,242 downwards.
ATATTCAGTACATGACTAGCAAACACTAACGGTAATAATAAAACCTAAACAAACAGTTCTTTAAGTGTGTTTTACAAAAAAAAAAAGTTATTTTTTTAAAATGTGGTTATCTGTTGATAGTTATCTGCATGTTTACCCCATGTTTATTATTTACATTTTGTGCATTAAAAATCTAATTGTTTATTAAAAATTAATTAATCAAAGCAAACCTTATGGCAACAGAGGAACACAGCAGAATGAAACAGAAACTGTCAGGACAAAGCAAATTTGCCCAGAAGCCCTATTAATCTGAGACTTTATGATTGCCTGCTGTTTGTGCTAAGATGTCAACAACTGAAGTGTTGTAGGTTTGGGATATTTTTAAGCTCTAAATGCAACAACCATCAGTCAGAGGAGAAATTACATTTGAGTAAATGAGTGTGGCTCTCCTTTGGGGTAAAGGGAAATGTGTCAGAATCATCACAGTGAGTCTGGCATAGCGTCTGGGCTGAATTAATCTATCACAGAGGTCTTTAATGTCTCCACAACAGTAGTGCAAACAGACCGCATGCTTCTTCTGACACATCGAGCAATTTCCCATGAGATCTCGCTTTGCTTTACAGTACCACAAACAGTTTTAGGCAGCTTGACACAGACTGTTTCAGCAGTGGTCTACTTTCTCTAGGATTTACATTCCCCTTAATGCAAACAACAGTATTTGTCCTTAGGGAAAGTTGCACATAGACGGATTTTTTTATTTTCTCCTTTTATTTCATTAGGATTATGAATGGCACTGTGGTTAAGAACAGTGATAATACACAGTTTAAACCTAATCGGTGACATGTAGAATATAATCAAATTCTTTTCTCACTCTCACTACATCCCTAACTTGAAAGGGGAGCAAATTCAGTTTAATCTTCTAAGAAGCTTGGAGGAAGTTATATAAACTGAAAGACAACAAGACAAATAATTTAGAACTTATGAAAGAGAAGGAACTCTTGAAAAAAATCCCAGAGGGTAGTTTTAAAAGAATGCAACTTATACTCAAGAAAATTCAGCAGCCATTGTTAAGCTAGTCCCTGTATCAAATCTGACCACAGGTCTGAGGGATAAAAGACCATTGCATCTTCTCTGACATGAAGGACCCTTCAGCTGCACTAGTTTTGTAGCTTAGCAGAAGATAATTAATAAACTCTTCAGTGTCATACTGCAGAGAAAATTCTTTTAATTCAGAGCCCCTTTTTAACAGCCCTCCAACTATTTGGTTTTGTGTGCTCTAAAACATCCAGTTTAAAGCTAAAGGGCAGCAAAGTGGCACTCAGAGCTCAGACATTGGGGAGGAGCATGAAAGTCCTCTCATTAATCATGAGATGAAGGAGGAAAAGAGCAGAGCAATAACCGGAAAGCAAGTGTTGAGGTAGGATGGCACCAGGGCTCTGGTTTGAATGGGCCAACAAAAGGGTGGCTGCTCCTTTTCAGTCTTCCCAGCAGGGCCCATATCTGTCCCTGAAGAAAAGAACTGTGATTTGCAATATAGTAAGATCAGGTCAGTGACTGAATATGCATATTTTATACCCAGAAAATTGTTAATGGTGCACTGTGGCTGAAGCTGAATGCACTGAGATTGAAGCATAGGCATTTCTTTTATTCTGCCGAGTTCTTACACTCAAATGAAGTATTTCTCAGAGTAATATTTCTAGACAACTGGATAACTTGCAAAATTACTTTTGCAATAGACAAGTCATCAAACCCTGTGTTAAAACAGTAAAATTACTTCACTGTAGTAAAGGTACTTATTCTTTGCTACCTATTTGATCAACGATGAGGGCATCTAATCTGCAGACTTCCTTACTACAGTGGCCTCAGCTCTCTGCTTGATTTGGCTTGAGAGAATAGAAGATAATTTACTGTTATTAACAACACATACACTGACTAGCTAAGCTTGTGCTCAAGGCAATACAATAGTTTCTATGCATACAACGAAGATGGTTTCTTGGTAGAAGCTGGACAACATTCTCATTGAAGCTTTATTACAAAAATCATTATTGAAATTTGAGCAATAATAATTCTTACTCAAAAGCCTTAATATTTTATTTTCAATATTTTAATTGATCACAATATATTTCTACAATCAAAATCACAGACTCAGTACTCAGAAATAACTAAAGTTCTTGGAAAGTTATGTCCTCTTACTTATAGCATATATAAAATATTTGCTAACAAAATGTGGAAAAACTGAGGAAAAAATGCGCTGGCAGCTTAATTATTGCAACACAACATTTTGGGTTTGTGTTGCTTATTCCCATACTTTACCCCAGGCTTTTAAGAAAGGTCGTTTAATTTGTTTTGGGTTTTTTTTTTTTTTTAAATTTTCCCTACTCCTACAGCTGATGTAGCTATAATGATAAGTTTTTTTATTTATTTGTTCCAAAGCAAATTTTTAAAAGTGATGTGCATAACAGCTAGGCTCAGAAATACTACCATGTAGTTTGTTTGGCCCATCTTTTCAGAGTGATTTCTTGGATGTGTTTTGTTTAAATTCCAGTATGTGGCTTCATGAATTTTGATCTTGGAAGGGTGGGAGTGTTTCTGAGCACTCTTTTAATTCAATAACAAATAATTATCTCTAAGAGAAGGCCTCCAAAGGGAAAGAAATGGGAAGCTGGTATGATTTGAATATATTCATGTGGGTGCTGTGATTTGCAACTGACCAAAATGTGCAAGCAGATGGAGCTGTGTTTTCACTACTTTAGCTTCCTGAATAACGTGTGTCATAGTCATTTGGCCACTGGATGCAATGGTTAGAGCTGAGAAATACTGAATGATTCCTGACAAGATGGAAAATAGCTCAACATTGTCAAAGGTGTTACATTTTCACAGATGGTGGTCTGAGGATCTATGACCATTTGAGGAAAACCCCCTGCGTCTAGGTGCAGGTGGTCCTTTGGATTGTACTGCAAAAAGACCACACTCTAAAATAAAAAACCCACAAACAATAACAACAAGAAAACAAAAAAAGTAAAACAGAAAAAATCCAAAATCTATCCATGGCAAAAACTGCTGCTGTTCAACTGGCAGGCAGTGCACTGCCGAAGTGCTGACTGATGCATCAGAGAGCAGAAGGTGCATATTCCATTCCAACTAACCAGGGCTATGTGGGCACAGTTAAGCTTTGAACAAGTTCCTGTAAAGTGGTCTGAAATGAGCATTGTGGTCTAGGGGAGACACAGCACTCAAGGGGCAATGTGGAGAGCGAAGTCTTCCCATCCCTTCCCTAAGCTGCTCTATGACTGACAGGAGTAATTTCAGTGTAATTTTGCGTGTGCTGTTCCTTTGCATCCCTTCCACTCATGTTAAGAGGTCTTTGGTTATTTAAACTGTACATTCAATAATGTAAAAGCACTGTCTTACAGCACGCTTTTGAAGCATCTAGCATATTATGTTCCCAAGTTCTACAAAAGCCATCTTTTCACCACAAAAATAAAAGTAAATCATAATAATAAAGACTGTCACAACATAGTATTGGACACTCATTCAAACACAAGTGTACACAGCTGGCTACATCTAAACCACTGTGTTGTCTGTCTGCTGAAATAACCTGACTATTTTGCTGTTTGGGGGGGACTCAGTAACAGAGTACTCCACTCCTCCATCTGGCCTTCATCCTAAGAGGACACCTATTCACTCCAGGAAAATATTTTGAAGCTTGAGCTCTTTTGTACCTTTTAGGATAATGCATTTTTGGAATGTGGTATATTGTTTTTCACTAACATGTAAATATCTTTTGGATTTTGAATAAATTCTGATTCTGAATACATTTTGGATGCTATGTTAGACAACAAAATAACCAGGTGATTGGGCCTCACTTTTGGATGCCTTTATATATTTCCTTCTCATCTGTCTCTTTTCTTTTTATCCTTATTGTGATCTATGCTCCCTCCTGCTATTTTTTTCCCATCTGCAAACCTAACTTAAGGTGCTTAGAAAACAGCAGAAAACAGTCATTGATTTCAGGTCCTGTAAAAACAATAAGTAAATAAAAAGTATAGCATTTTTATGCTAACTTTTATAAGTTCAAGTGTCACTGTGTGCACACTTACAAAATAAGGTTATGGGTTTCCATTAACCTCCTGGCAATATCCAGGAATTCAATATAATCTAGATAGTATTTCCTCTGGTATATATAAAGAATGGTTGATCCTACAGAGAGCACCCTGTAAGGGGCTCTCCTTTTAAATTATCCTGCTGTGGTTAGCATAACATTTACCAAAAATGCATGTTGTTTAGAGAAAACTGATTACGTGGGACTTGAAGCCACATAACTTTTCTAGTTAAGATAAATTCACATTAAATTAATCACATTTTCATGAAAATAAGAGCCAGGAAACTAAGCACTGTGTAGATCATAGACCCATAAAACAGGGCATAAGGTTTTGCATAAAAAAAGAAGAGGAAGGTAAACATGAAGGCACAATATTAGTTCTCTCTCTTCCTCTTCTCCTACTAGAGACAACAATGCTATTAGGGTTGACTGAAACAGAATTTTCTAAGTAGCTAAGGGTGGGTTGTTTTTTTTTTAAAATCCAAATTAAAGAAAGAAATGTTAATAATTTTTAAAAAATCAAGAGGATGAAATATTCTGAAAAAAAACCAACCCAGACTCCTCAGAGTATGGTTTATTTTTTTTTAAAGACATGAGCCAAGTGGTTTCCCCATGTACTTTAAACTATCATGGAATCATAGAGTCATTAATGTTGGAAAAGACCTGTAGGATCTTCAAGTCCAACTGTCAACCCAACACCACCATGCCACCTAAACTATGTCCCGAAGTGCCACGTCTACACATTTTTTTAACACAGCCAGCAATGGTGACTCCACCACCTCTCTGGACAGCCTGTTCTAATGCCTGACCACTCTTTCAGTTAAGAAATTTTTCCTAATATCCAATCTAAACCTCCCCTGGCCAACTTGAGACCATTTCCCCTCTTCCTATCACAAGTAACTTGGGAGAAGAGACCAACACCCACCTCACTACAACCTCCTTTCAGGTAGTTGTAGAGACCAATAAGGTCTCCTTTCAGCCTCCTCTTCTCCAGGCTAAACAACCCCAGTTCTCTCAGCTGCTCCTCATAAAACATGTTCTTCAGACCCTTCACCAGCTTCATCTTCTTCCCACTGGGGGAACCTACACAAGACACCAGGAAGAGTCACCTGCAGAGAATACTGCCTGCCACTTAAGCCACATAGCCCAGCTCAAGGCATGGACACTGCCTTCCCGCAGCACCACAGCTACAGTCTGGGACTCTTAGGCCTTGCTGTGTCCAAGATTATTGCTGAGTCCTCAAATCTGAATCAACTACCAAAGCCCAGGAACTCTCTGATTGCCCTAAGAACTACCCAAAGGACAAATAAGGTTTCATGAACTTCCTGATTGTGTTTTGGTGAAATCTTGAACAATTCAAAATGCTTGCTTGAAATCTGCTGGTATTGCCAAATTGGTTGTGTTGTTGTTTGCTTGTTTTTCTACTCTAAAATATTTTTAATCAGAAAAATCTTAATTATCTGTGTACTTCCTATGCACATATGAGTAGTAGAATCTATCTATGGATCCATTAAATGTAATTGGTTTGACCCAGTCAAACTGGTCAACAGCACTGCTTATTCTCTCAGCATTGTTACATTTGTATGATCTATATAGATACCTTTTTGTAATTGAGCAGCATGGAAAAAACAAGCTGAGAAAACAGTGAGAGGCCATCATATTTTTGAACAAATAATAACATGCTAAAATCTTCTTTCTTGCCCTCTTTTTCGGTTGCACTTTCATTCTTTCCTCTCAGTCATGATGACTAGAAACATACTTTAACAACAAGTTAGGGGAAAAGATGTATCTTTATGAATTGGCATCATGAATCATAAACATTTCAGAACTCCAGGAGCTGGAACTTGACGACAGGATTCACCTCACCTATCATCCACAGTTGAAAGTTAGGCAAAGAGTTGAGATTCTCAGTAGGGTTCCCTCCATAGTAAGCTGAAAGAAAGAAAAAAAATCCAGATGAGGTTGCTTAGCAACTCCAATTTTCTTCAAATATCTTAGACAGCTATCTTAAAATGGGATGGATCTTCCTCTGGAGACCTCTTTCTCCTTCCAATGATTAAAGATGAAATAGTTTAAAGTGGCTGCCTAACTTCTGGTCCAGTAAAATAGGTGAAATTAATTCCATCTCAAGATCCAATTACAGCACAATTACAGGTTTTGGTTGTGCTCCAAGGACTGTAGTGGAAGGGAACTTGAGTATTACCATACAGGAGGTAAAGAAGTTTGTCTAAATAACTTGATATAAAAAGAATAGAGATTTACCAAACTGATGGAGGACTGTATTGGCATGTGCTGTGAAGATTATGCATTTATGCATTGTCTTACATCCATAAGCAGAGAGCAACATGGGAGAGGTCTGGGAATATTCTACACAGACAGACAAAGATCCTTCTTAATAGACTTATTTATGCATGTATATTTATCCCAATATAGAAAGAATGAAAGCTAATTTATTCAGTTTTGGGATCATTCTTTACCTTTGTCATATCAAGAGGCAAAACATCATCAGACAGAGCTTTGTTTCTTTTTTTTTTAAAAAAAGCTGCTGCTTCTGCAATTTTCTTTATTCGAAATCAGCTGCTTCTTCAATGTTAGAGGAAAACAACTCTCCTCCCATGATTTTTTTTTCAGTAACTCTTCACAACTGTCATATGTCAAACACTGTAAGCTAAGAATTTAGGGATCAAGCTATTGAAGGAAAGGCAGCTGAAGGGTGAGCAGTTCATCTTAATAAATTTTTGAACAAACATGGAAAGCTGATATGGACTCTAACTAAGGAATTAAGAATGGAAATTTCATGTGAAGCTAAAGTACTTTCTAGCTGTTCCTTAGCAAGTCAGAAATATCACTATTTATTTTTATTTTCAGAAAATAAAGTGGCTTTAAAAAATTGTTCATTTTATTGATATTCTAAAACTCCACTCAAATTATTTTTTTCCAATATTACATTTTTTTATTAATCATATTTACAAATTAATGTTAATAGTTTAAGGTATAGCTCTACAAATAAGTACTGAGTCAAAATACCACCTGCACCGCCTAGGGTTCATTGTTGCTGTAGCAAGCAAGTGGCATTCAAACCGCAGAGCACTTTGCTTGTGTCTCTTCTGAACCACAAGGACTGCCATTGTTGCCCTGAAACAGTTAGGTAGGTAGTTAATTAGTTAGTCTGTATATGTGTGTGTGTATGTACACATGAGTGAGGGTGGGAGTGGTTTCAGTTCAATCTGTCTGATCTAAGGTGAAGGCTTCACTCTTGCCCATCAGAGTGATGTTTCTATAATATGAAAGTGAGGGTGGGTTACATCTGCCCGTGGTAGTGGCACATTTTCTAAAATGAATTACATGCTTTGTTTATGTACTTATTCTCTCTAGAAGGTACTTAAATACCATAGTATATCTGGTCTTCTGTTCTGTAAGCAGTGTAGGTGAAGGTCCACCCTGTGCTGGAACATATGGTCTGTTGGTCCGGTCAGGAGTCTTGCATGTTTTTATTAATATTTAAGAAGCCCTATTTTCTTAATGTTTGGTGACAACGGTGATGCTGTTTTGAGTAGAAAGTGGAATCAAGATACCCAAATCAAATATTGCCTTAACTTTATTTCCTGTAGCAAAAGAATATTTAACTTGATTATTTCACCTCTGCAGCTGAAGATAATTTTTTAGCAAATACATCTTATAAAAGTGTATTGCTACTGTGATTGATTGAAAAATTACTGTAGGGAGGTCAAGAAATTTTTCATTCAATGTGATTTTTCAAATTCCTGAGAAATAAGAAGACCTAATCCCAAGTAAAATAATTTCAACATAATTTGCAGATTGAGATGCAAAAACAAACCTCTAAAAATCTGTTTTGATTAGGTCAATCAAAACAATGCATTTAAATAATTTTGAACAGCTTCATTTCATACAGGAATCATATGATTACGATTTGTTCCCCAAGGAATTGATAAAGGAAATAAACAAGAAGCACCTTATATCTGTCACTAGTTTCAGTAAACCAACATTGCCAATAAAAAATCTGTGTTAAAGATTGTGACCAGGTCTAATTATCCATATAAAAATTGTTTATGAAAGACTGGAAAATAAAGTGCTAAATAAATCAGTTTATAAAAGAGTTGTGACTTGAAACTCAGCCTGGCACTCACTCTTTCATGTACATGACTTTATCTTTGCTTTCTCTTCATGTATTAGTATCTTCCATCCAATATTTGTTGTTCCTACTTAAGTATACTGCACTTTATTTTTCTGTTTCTGCAATAAATCATGCTTCTATGATCATTTTCATAAATTGAAAATTAGAACATTATAATTTTTATACATTGGTTACTCTGTACTTTCAAAATCTTCACCAACTTTGAACTGATTAAAAGCTAAGAATACATTAAAGCCTTGCTGCTGTGAAATCTGGCCTGATGTTTTAAAACTCCAGTTCAGCAAAACCTAATCCAGATTTATCTTATTTTAATATTTTGAAAGAGTGTATCTACAGATGAAAGAAAGAAAGCAAAATAGAAGTGATTAACACCACTGATTTATTGATGACAAAAAAAATTTATTCAAAACGTTAATAAATTTGAAGCTGCTAGGGATTTCTAAAACTGTTTTTCCACCTATTTAATTCATGAAATCAAGTTAATTTGATATTACTTTTGAATCTTTACTTATTGCGATAAACAAACTTTCTCATAGAAATAAGTGGAGAATTTACGCCTGTATGTAAATATGCATGCGTGTGTGTGTGTGTGTATGCAAATAACTCCAATAATTTTGTGCCAACTATATAAAAAAATCACTGGGTTTTTACCAAGCTGGGAAAAATTCAAAATCAGGGATTTAATTTACTTAAAAATTATGTAAACAGTGTATACAGATTAAGCTCTGAAACTGACTGTTGCATATATTCTTAACTAAAGGTTTTACTACTGTATTTCTCAAAAGAAAAATACTAATAAATCTGGAGACATTTTAGCCTAATCCAATGGTCTGTGTGGCACAGGGTTGCCTTATATATGTGTTTTAGCTTTGCTTTGTTTTAAACAACTCAAAGTTTAGCGATGTCTAATTGTTCTTACCATGTTTTGGTCTTGTTACATGTTCTTCCCCCCTCCCATGCACAGATCTTCCCTCCTCTCATGCCTTTTTTGGGAACTTGGAGCCACATACAGAAATGTAATTCTCCTTCAGACAAGACAGAGTGGCTGTTCCTCGCATAATTGTACCAAAGGAAGAAGTTCAAAACAGGGAATGGAGCAGAAGATTTCTTATTCTCTCTCTTACGCTCTATCCTATGCATATCAAAGGGGGGCAGTCAAAATCTAGTGCTTGTCAGGTCTGATTTAGTAATGTTCTGACAATCTTTCAAAGTCATACACTTCATCATATTCTTTAACAAATGAATAATTTAAAATCTTTCACAGAAAGAAAGAAGAAAGTTTGAAGAAAAGCTGGAAAAGAAGCCAATAGCATTCTTTTGAAATGATTGACTAAGTGAAAATACAAATGTGTTTAGAATCAGTTTTTCAACTACTGGTAATTATTTGATCCAGGTTCTTTGTGGTTCAGAATCTTAAAGGCTCTGGTGAAAATGAACAGAGCTCAAGTTGCACAACTGTTAGCTTTGTTCTTGTGAATCTTGGGGAGCTTTTCGTATTTATGTGCTTCTTGATTGTTACATTCTGTTCAGCTCTGTTCTTTTTTGGCATCACATATTTGAAAAAGATTAAATACATATTTACCATTTCTGACAATAGAAAAAAACTCATGTAAGTGGCGTATTGAAGGGAAGTTGTTACTACCAAACCCCAGACCATTTTTTTCCTTACAGATCCTAAGACATCCATGAAAATAGAGATTTGTGAGAATTCAGGCCTGTCTTGGCTTATCAGAAACATGGGAAGAGATTGCATGGGATATCAAAGTCCCACTGGCAGATTTCAGACTTCTAGAAATCATCTGCTGACTGGTTTAGGTGGAAGAACCTAGGGATAAAAATAGATTATTTCTCCTCTCTTCTAAAGTTTTATTTGCATTTAGTTTTGACTGAACAAGTTAAGTGTAAACATGTCAAGAAAAGAAAAAATGATGGGAACATGGCAACCAGCCCAACTCCGTGCACTGCTGAGTGATCTTAGCCTCAGTGAAATAAGGAAATGCTCAGAATTTCAACGAAGATTGGGTATGTAATCATCACTTCCCATGAATGTTAGCAGATAAATCTTTAGGAAGGTAAAGAAAAGAAGATGAATAGGAGTCAAAATAGAACTGATTCCAAAAAAGACTTCATGAAGTATTAAACTGAAATACAGCCTGTCTTGCAATAAAAACAATCCTGCCGTACTCTTTTGGTGCACTGTCTGCTTTTCCATATCTCTTTCCACTGCCCACTCTTTTTCAGAAGGAGCATTTTGTATTTCTCCCCTATATGGAGTAGCCTTCTGTGTGTTAGAGCACAGCTTCAGATTTCCACCCATCTCTCCCTATTTGCTGTCACACCTACACTTTTTCCTTTTTGGCCTACTTTTGATGTATATTCCATTTACAGTGTATATTGCAAAACTTTTTATCCCCATCATGTAACAGAGTTTGCATTAGAAGCTCCTGTTTTTTGTGAATGTATAGCATGTAATTTCAATTCTTTTTCCCTTGTAGTAGTTACTGTGCTGTATTTACACCACCATAAAAAATATATGTGAGAAAGCAGGTATTGTGCTGTCTAATATAAATAATGTTGCTTGTTTTAGTACAAACTTGTGGATGACATCAACAGAAATTGAGCCATTCCCATTTATCTGAGTGTCCTCTGCCTGGTATTGAACAGATCTATGCCTGCCTTAAAGCAGAAGCCAGTCTGCCAGCTGCCACTGAATAATGCTTTCTAAAGCTCAAGAAAATATTGTGCAAAGATGCTTTGTACATCTCTCCAGTTTCAGGGATTCCTCTGTAGCTGGATAGTCTCTTAATATTGATTAGAGTAGCCACAATGTTCCCACAGAGCAGCCAAAAGAGTGGAAAAAAGCTAATACAGTGAAAAATGTAGAACTATTACTCAGGTCTTTCTATCATCCAGACACCATCCTATTAAGAAAATATCTTTTAGGATCCCCGAGATTTAAGGCTGCACTGAGACCATATGGCACCAGGGATATACACTTGTCTGTAGCTTTTCTGTTTCCTCTCCCATGTAATTACTGAGACAAAAATTATACTAAATATTTTTTTCCAGTAATTCTACTGCTAAAGTGGACCAACTGTGGGATGAAGATACTGATTAAAACTTCACACAGTTTAACTGAGCTACTGTAATTGATTTTGTTCTGGGTCTGGATTTTGTTTTTTGATTTTCAAAATATTAGACCAAATTCTGCACTCTGTTACACATGCGCAAATATTGTTTTAATGGATGTGTAGCATTCTCAGAGAAGACTTAGTTCATTCAGGGACCAATTTAACTTGCACTGAAATCAATGGAAAGGCTCTGACTGATGTCTATACAAATTTTATCAATCCCTGAATCATTTCAAATGGGATCTAATGGTGAAATGGTTCTTATTAAAAACAGTGTACTGTGAATATGAGGCTGCTGAGCTCATCAATGGCAGTATTAAAGCAATAATAAGAGCAAAAAGAAAGAGGAATTATTTACTTAGGTTTCTCAATTAGCTATTTGATGTAAACATTTTTTTGTTAAAGTTTCTCTGCCAGAATAAACAGAATAAACAGATTCCTCCTTACTGAACCCATAGCCCTAATGATACTTCATAATTAAAAACTAGCCTCATGATCCATCTTTCTAAGAGGAAATGTTGGTGCTAAATTAATTATTCTACAAGCCCAGAGAACTACACTTAGCAGCATTTCATTGTGTTATATTATAAAATAATATATATTATATTAGAAATGGCATTTCTATTGGTGCCCACAACAGACATCTTATGAAAGCTATCTTCAGGGTTTGTTGGTACAGAAAATGACTGCAAAGTACCAGTTCCTAGAAATCCCATTGCAAATGTTTATCTTATGTCCGTGACTGAAATAGTCATTAGTACCCAGAAACCCACAAAACTGCAAAAATAGCAGATCCAAACCCAGAACTTATGGTACTCCAGTGCTCCCATTTTAACAGGCAACATTGTATGCTTCAGTTGAAGATGCTAGTTCAGGCAAACCACAATATTCTGTAATATTGACACAGTAGGAACCAGTGATTACTTGTACCCACACAGGCTGCAGCAGGAAATGGGAAATTCACTACTGTTGCTGGTAAAACCATATATTTCTGTGAATGACCTGAACATTATTGGCCACAATGCCGAAACATCCTTTGCAACTTTGTATTATGCCCACTTTCAGGTACCACGACAAGCCCATCATTATCAGTATCTTTAAGTGGCACTAGTGCTGTAAACCTATGGAGTACAGGGGGAAATCTCCCACACCTTGCTTGCTTTCAACTTAAAATAATTTGTCACTCTAGTATTACAGGATAATTCTGCATTCTTCAATGAGTACGTGCACGCAAATAGCACTGTATTGCTAGTGTAGATAATTAGAGTAAATTTTTTCTCCACATAATTCACAGGTTATGGTCATGCCTTTACCCTTTTTATTAAAACCTAAAACAGATCAAACTGAGCTGGTAGCATGAGTGTCTGTATTTAAGCCTCAGTTAATAAGAGGGTCCTTAACAAAGCCTTCCTCTCTGAACCCTCCCACTGCATTCACTTGCAAATCACTGTATGGCTGGCAAAGCCGGCGTCCTGTCCGCCCCCCCAGCCCCAAACCTTCTCATGTTGAGCACTGCGGCTCTATCAGCAGCAACATCTCTCTCAGTGAGGGACGTTTCTTATTAATCAGGGGCACTGAATGGAAACCAATCAGATAGAGAGTCCCTTTGGCTTCAGCTCCCTGCCTGCCTGACTTAAAAGTGATGCTGGTAGACAGGGAGCCCTAGTTAGATGCAAGTACACACAGCGCTGGAGATACAGTAACAGGCAGAAGGAAGCAGATAGAGACACAGCACTGGACAGACAGAGCTAGGCTCACATTGGCAGACACGGTGAGTACATTAACTTTCTTTAGCATTGAAATTGCTGACAGCAAAAGAGCAGATGCTTTCTTAAGAAGGGTCTAAAGTGTTAAAGATGCATACAGATACTTTTTAGGGAGTGGGGGTGGGGGTAAGGGTCAGCAGAGCACTTTAGGGTGATTTCTTTTATACAATTCAGAAAGAAAATAATTGTACTAAATTGTTGTAATGTAAACTTCTGTTGCTATATATACGACAACTGCTTGTGCATATTCAAAAGCTGGCAATGTGTATGCTATTTGGCAATACTATCAGACATTATTCAGTTTTTACTGCAATATAGCAGTTACAATATAGCCTAACTTTTGTGCAGGATGCTTTTTCACATGTCCAGATAGAAGCTATCTTCCTTTTCTTTCTTCCACATTTGATTTTACTGAAAACATCTATATCAAAACAAACCCAGTTAAGAAGGATGAAAAAGGAGGAGGTCTTTTACTACTAATGAGAATTAAGTACTGATGCTTTGTTTTGTTCTTCTTTAGTGGGAGTAGCAAAATTAGTGTATTTTTTTTCTTTATATGTGTTACAGGAGGAAGTAGCAGTTCAGGGTTCAGAAAGATTGGGAGCTGAGGGAGATGTCCCTTTGGATATTCATAACAGTAAGTCAAAGTCAACAAGCTTAAAGTGTAAGGCTGTTTTCCAGAACTGCTACCAAACAACCTTATCAGCCTGTATAATCAGAGACTAGCACAGAAAGCAAGGCAGAAAGCACAAAAGGTTGAACTGACCACTTGATTTTGAAGTAACCAGCAGAAACAAATTGCCCAAATGAATGACAGTTTGCTTTTTCTTTTCACATGCAAGAAACATGCAGTCACATCCATTCAATTTCACTGTATTATCTTCAGACAAAGAATGATGTATATGAACTACAAAGAAATCGATCCCTTGCAGTTGTATGGCAATGTGCATACAGTAGCTACTTGCCTTCTCACAGATTTAAGTAGTAGGTCAGAAAATGGAATGGTATTTTCTTAGAATAATTTCTATTTCCCATAAACAAATTTACAACTCACATATCAGTCTTACTCTGATTAAATTCAGTGACAAAACTCATATTTTACTTAAATCACAACAGGTTTATGCTTCATTGCTCAGTGCTACACTAGTTCCTCCTCCATCATTACTAGTTGTCAGTAAGGACAAATATGGTTAAAAAGGCAAGTGTAATACTTGCAATAGTTTCATTAATGGATCAAAAGCTTTGTTTAATAAATAATATTGATGGTAATGATAGGAATTTTTAATGACAGATCTTTAAAAATCATTGTTACCCTGTCATCTTCCACATTTAAAATGTTAATTTCTACTCCAAAAAGGGAGAATGGACTAAATAAATATTTAGAAGTCTTGTGTTGTATTTTTTCTGTGAGTATTAAGAACTCTGTAGAAGAACTATGTTAGTTTTAAAAAAGTTGTCCTGTTATCTATATGTCAGTTTGACAGGTAAAATACACTGTCCTGTCATTTGTCCTTCACTATATAATAATATAAATTTAAGATAGAATTAAATAGGTTTACAGGTAATGTGATTATTAACAAAAGTATAAAACTTTTACAAGGTCACATTATACAAGCAAAAGCCTATGAAAGACATAATTTTTGTTTTGCCTTTTTTTTTTTCAGTTAGATAAGATTAATTTTTAATGAGGAAAAGTAACTGTATCAGTACTACATACTAAACTTGTACCTAAAATTGTTGTCAAGTCTTTTTAAACTTGATGGAGTGATTTCAAGAATTAAAATGTTTTGTATCTTTATTTGTGTGAACAAAGTAGGGCATTTCAGAGGCTGTCTTGCAGCCATTATTGTGAAAAATTATGTTGTATAAATAACCAGTACATCTCACCTAAACACAAAAAGCAGTTTAGAGATGCAGTTTGGAGAGAAAATGTGGAGGGAAACAGCCCTGCCATGTTCTTTGTACAGCTGCATGGTAAAAGTGCTTCAGGCTTTGAGCATTTTCACACTTGTCTGCAGAAGTGACCATTCAAAAGGCTGTTGTCCCCTCTGGACAGCACCCCATTTGCAGGGACCTGTGCTCTCCCCTCACCTGACTGCTGCTCCACAAGCACGCTGATCTCAGCAGCAGTTCCACGGCGCTGGCAGGGACACCATTGCATCATTCGATCAGCCAATGAGGATGATTTCATTCCCTGACTTATCTGCCAAACAAAATGTAATAAACTGAATCCAGTAGTTTAAATGTTATCACAATGCTGCAGAAAGAACTGTACAACTTAATTCTGGCATTCACTTATGCCCTGGCATCAGGACACGGTTTCTGAAGTTGCACTGCACGGGCTGCAGGGAATCTTCTGGCAGAAGCGTGGAGCAGTAGAGCTAAAAAGTAACAGGACTGACAATTTCCTTTTAGGACAAGTTTGCTCAGGAGTTAAAACAAGGTAGACTGATATCACCTGTTGGCTGTCCAAAGCCTGATGATAACAGGACACATGAAGGAACACTTATTACTTCAAAATTTTCATTTGTTACAGGGTAACACACACATACATAATCTTGCACCTCTTTTCAGAGATAAACAGAAACACAGAATTGTTCTCCTTCTCTTCCTTCTCCCCCTTCTTTCCCAGTTTTGCAAACTGTTCTAGAGACACAGCAAGACCTTATGGAAAATCAAAACTCCATAACGACCACTGTTTAAATTCTCCCAGTTCCTATGCAAATCTTGTGCTTATACGAAGACTGAGCTATATAGACCTGGATAAGGGACAATACGGATATATAATTTTGTATGTTTCTTTCATGTAGTCAGTGCTATTTAACTGCAGAAGGCAACTGGAGCAAAAGCCTAGACAAAAATGCCTCTCCCACTCATATCAGAATGCCTTCTGAATTTCTAAGGCTTGCAGCAGGTGTTACATGCAAATGCTATCTGCAGAAGCACAAATATTTGAACATGAATAGGGATGTCTGAGTGAAAGCTAACTGCATTCTGCATGTGAGTGAGAGAGTTTATGAAAAGTCATTTGTAGGAATAAATCCAAAATTTTGCTGAAATGTGGTGGGAGGAGAAGGAAAATAAATCAAAGGGAAATGATTCTCAGCTATGAACAAGAAGAATCTTTGTAAAGGCAGCCAAGCGTCGTTTTAATAACTTTCTCCTTTTGCCTTTTAAACAAATAGGAAATTGCTGAATGGCAAAAGGCAAGTTACCATCCTGACTTTCAGTGACTGATCATTATAAAAACACCCCAGTAGCATTGTGGCCCACTTGCCGAGCATTGACTGAACAGGAGAGACATATCTCGATCAGATCATACCCTGTGTTTGCAGTGCAAAACCTAGCAAAACTGGCCTTTGGTTACTTCAAGGAAAATGGTGTTACTAACTTCAGGGAAAAAGGAAAAATACTGGATATATATTGCAGCTTACAAGAAAGCTTGAAAATTATTATGTTTTAGAAAGAAATTATTTTTAATGCATAGCATGTAACTAATTACAGAGAAAATAGGAAGGGAAGTATGTTATTTATTGCATTCTGCAATCTCGGAAAGATTACAAAGAGAGATGGGTGGCATTTTCTTCATCCCATACACAGAGATTATTGCACAGAGAGTTGAATTGACTTGGTGTCAGTTACAGATTACCTTAACGTCACAGCCAGGCGTAGAACAGGGCCTCTGCTTTCCCAGTCCTTCAATTTCTTCATATGAATACAACAATGTTCATAAAAATAAATGTGCCTTGAATACTTAAATAACACCATAAACATCCGTTAATGTTTCTCTGGAAATATATTTCTATAACTGCAAAATTGAATGCCTCAAGTGATGGCCAGTGTATTTCTTTGCCAGTTAAATGCAAATTTCTATATTTAAACTTCATACCTTTTAGTAGTAAGAGTAATAACAACATCAAGAGAACTTCACATTAGATTCAGTTTTCCCTGTCTCATACAAACGTAACCTTCGTATTAGAATTTCCTGTTATGAAAATGTAAATGTCAGAGAGGTTTACGTAAATACAAATTTTCTAGGCACTAAATGGTGTTCAGGTTGCTTCATCATCACAAACCCTAGACAAGGTAAATAACCACCAGTTTCATGGAAATTCTACCTGGAAAAATATTGCAGTGTTGGGTCATGCGTGTCATCGTTTAGAGGCTCCAATTTTCCAAAATATACTGAAAGCATTTTCCCATTCTATATAAGTATGTTGAGAAAGAGCTCCTAAATTACTTGTCCAAATTCAAAACATGCTCTTTATAAATGATACCCAAGAAAAGATTCTGTGAAATAGAGAAAATTGTAGATAATGCTTTTATGCTTGGGGATGGAAACAGCAGGCCTTTTCATCATTTTAGACAAACTATACAACTTTCATATGGAGATTATATCAATTTGCATATTTTTAATAGTTCAGTTGAAGACAATTAATAGTGTATGAGCCTATCTAGAAATACATACAGGAATTATTAGATTTAGCTATTACTTCCAGAACATTATGATCAATTAAATTGATAATCAGTGGTGCAGAATTTGACATTTATATTTTGGCACCTCTTAAAAAAGAATTCAATAAAACACCAGGTTGAATAAGAGTGTTCAATAAAGGAAATTTTAAAAAGTATAATGATCTAACATCCTCCGTTGAAGATCTTACCAAAATAATTGTTCTTTATTTCCTCTGTATTCCATCATTCAATATTTGCTCTTGAGGAGATGATGAAGAGGTAAAGTGAAAAAGGTGTGAGCTGGAGATAAGGGTGAAGTTAATCCCATTAATTCTGCTTTGAAAGAAGAAGTAGGCATAGTACAAATTAAAATTAACATTTTCAAATCCAGAAGTTATAGGTTAAATACGATTAGAAGGTAATAGTAAACTACTCATACCTGAATTTAACAAATCAAAATAGCCCCAGTTCATTAATAGAATTCTTCATATATATACATCCACGTACATTCGTACATATATATATATATATATGTATACAGACATAACCCCAAGCATAATTCAGGCAAATTGTAAGAAGAATGATAAAATATTTTTAAAAGGCGTAGATTAAAATGGGTTTGTTGAAGTTTGCAGTGCTACTTTCTGGCTGAATTTGCCTGCCTGCTTGCTTTGTTGTTTATCATAATACTTTCACGTGATTTGCATTATTCTTTATCATAATAGTTCATAATAATGGATTCAAATATCAAGTTTTGTAGTGGGAAACTATTGTAAACAAGTTCTTTCTTCTGATTTTTAAGGTATAGATGCTCGTTGTGGGAAATCTCATGGAAATTATTCTGCCTGTGTAGTAACAGAAAAAAAGTCAGGAAAACATAGTTATTTCAAAAGGAAATTATTGCAGTTGTTGAAATTATTTATCAGGAGAGCTGTTTGTGCTGGTGCCATATTCTGGAACCCCTATTCAGAACGACTAACATTTTGCAATAAGACTAGTCCCCCTGAAGCCAGTGAAATTGCTTTTGTGCATTTCCCTTACACAGAGTAAAAATGAGTGCTGAATCTGTGTTTTTATAATGATTCTATCTGATAAAGAGATATATTTTCCTCAGAGTAAGAATAAAAATATTATGTTACAGAGAATATTTTCTCATTTCCTGGAAGATTTGCAATAATCTTCACATTTGCTTCCCAAATGTAAAAAGAAATTTCACCTCTAATGAGAATTCAGACTTGTTGAAAAATGGATATTTATTTAAAAATTAATGTAGACTCTTCATTCCTTGGTGTTACCCGCATCGCATGGATTACCAGCAGTTGAGCCAGATCTTGTTCCTAATGATTTTAAATGTATGTGATACATGCCTTCTTTCCTAATCAAGACACATTTTTGGATTGCATTTATATCTTTTCTAAGGTAAAGATACTAAGTAAAACACTTTGTGTTCTAAAGAAAATTAATCAGTCTCTTCATTCTCCTTCATGGAGGTAGAACTTTATCCATGACACTGAAGATATTGTTCTTTGCTTAGTAGTAGTACTACTACTAGTAGTATCAAGGCTGAGAACTCACATATCATTTCAAGTAAGAGTTTTGTAATGTTTTAATAGCATTTGTCACATTTTGAGAGAATCCAAGCTTCTGGTGCTGTCTGCTCTTCCATTCATAGTCCTACTGAAAAATCCTCACTGTTCATGATGGCAAACCATGCCTGCAGCAAGGAGCAGGACTTTCAAAACAGAAGAGTATGTCATGTATTTAATGTACTTCTAACTATGTTTTAAGGCAAATAAAGGGAAAGAAGCTCTCCAAAAATTTGGTACAGCTGCTCTCTGCTAGAAGTGGCCAAAGAACCTACTGTTTGATTACCTTTCCCTGAAGATTTCGTTCATGAAAAGGGAAAATAGCACTAGGGAAGTCAAAAAGGGGATTAAATTAGGAAGCAATTAGACTGCACCATAGATTGATGTTTTTAGAAAAAAAAAAAAAAGTTAAAATACAAGACGCTCATTCATACCATCAGACATAGACCTGTAACGGTTGAATCTAATAAATTTAGTTTAGTTTAGTTTAAGCATGTACCTATTGTTGCACGTTCAGAAACACAACTGTTAGCGCTGCTAGAAGGAAAGATTTAGCACTCCTGCCATTAGTACTCATTCTAATTATTTATTTGCCATTTGACTTTATATTTTCACATTTTAAAGCGAATTTGTCTTATAGCCCCCTACAATATAGATCCACAAATAAACTTCTTAAATATAGAAAAATCCTCTATATATTTTTCTGTCCCCAGGACATTCCAATCCTAGTTCATAATTTTCCCAAAACTAAAAGCCTGCAGGTAGAATATATATATATATTTTAAACTACTTTAAGGATTAAGTTTACTAAGCATTTGTTTGATTAAATAGTGAACCGCACTGTGATACACAGACACAGGACCATAGTTACCTTTGATTACTTGAGATATACTCAGTAATAGCAAGTAATATATAAATTATGATTTCAAAGAAAACATACATCTGAAGGTTTCCTAACAATTCTGGATGAGACCAGATAGTTCTTGTGTAGTTTGTGTACACCCCTGTGTGTGTAACACGCTAGGAGTAGCATATATTCACAGTGTGAATGTTGAACAGAACTAAAACGCGTCTTAAGGATTAACAGCACAGGATTAAAGTTCTTTGTCTCATGATATAAAGAGGATCTCAACTTTGAGTCAAGAAGAATTTCACTGCTTTTTAACTGTCATAAAATTGTATTAACTCAGAATAACTATTTAAATTATATTTTTCTGAAAGAGCAGGTAGTTTGAAACAGCAGCTATGTCCCATGCATATCCCTGGGAACTTTCCTAAGACCTACACATGGGGGTCTCATACAATACAAAGCCAGGGCAGAAGCACATGTTGAGTAACCTGATGTGATTGTTAAAGGACATGCCTAGAGCCACGAGAAGAATCACTAGTTCTCTGAGGAAGGAAGCGAGGAAGGAAGGAAGGAAGGAAGGAAGGAAGCGAGGAAGGAAGGAAGGAAGGAAGGAAGGAAGGAAGGAAGGAAGGAAGGAAGGAAGGAAGGAAGGAAGGAAGGAAGGAAGGAAGGAAGGAAGGAAGGAAGGAAGGAAGGAAGGAAGGAAGGAAGGAAGGAAGGAAGGAAGGAAGGAAGGAAGGAAGGAAGGAAGGAAGGAAGGAAGGAAGGAAGGAAGGAAGGAAGGAAGGAAGGAAGGAAGCTTCAAAAGTTGATTCACAAAGCTGAAGCAGCATAAAGATTTGTGTAAACCAGCATAAGATTCTGGATTACTTCATTTGAGCTTTTTTAAATGCAGTACTGTGAGCAGCTACAATACAAATGGGACCAAAATGAATGTTGTAGTTTGCCTATACCCTTTCTGTGCAAATAACATCAGAATCATTAATTTGTACAGACTGAAAGCTGAAATCTGAAGAAACATGTTTTTAAGGAACATAAATAGGGGGACATCGCTGCAGAAAGGGAAATAAATGAGTCACATTAATTTTCTGCTTCCTTCACCTCAAGTTGATTAGCACTAATTAAATTGTATGCTAGTCAGCCTGTGAGTTTAGTAGGCAATGAAAAAAATCCTGAAATTTCATTGCTCATGGTGAAAACACCCACACATGTATGTGTGCATAATGCATCTATATCTGTATCTGTATCTGTATAGATATTGATACAATTTTATAGACAGGGGTGATAGAGATAAAGAAATCTTCCTTATGTCCAGTCTAAACTTGCCCTCTTTCAGTTTAAAGTCGTTGGCTAGTGTTCAGTTTTTCATCCACCAGTATCCCCAAGTCCTTCTCAGCAGGGCTGCTCTCAGTTGCTTCATACCCCAGTATGTATTGATACTGGGGATTGCTTTGGTCTTTTTCTTGTCAAGACCTTGCACATGGTCTTGTTGAACTTCATGAGATTCACACAGGTCAATTCCTAAAGCCTGTCCCTCTGGATGGCATCCCTTCCCTCAAGTGTATCACTGCACTACTCAGTTTGGTGTCATCTGCAAACTTGCCAAAGGTGCACTCAGTCCCACTGTCTATGCCATTGATGAAGACATTATATTGCACTGGTTTCAGTATGGACCTTTGAGGAACACCACTCGTTAGTGGTTTCCACTTCGACATTGAGCCATTGACTGTAACTCTTTGGACACAGTCATCCAGCCAATTCCTTATTCCTCTAAAAGTCCAACCATCAAACCTGTATGTCTCCACTTTAGTAGCAAGAATGTTGGGGGGGGCATCATATCAAGATCCTTATAGAAGTCCAGGTAGATAACTGTATATCTTTGTCCACGGATGCAGTCAGTCCATCATAGAAGGCCACTACACTAGTCAGGCAGGATTTGCTCTTGGTGAAGCTATGTTGGCTGTCTCCAACCATCTTCCTGCCTTCCACATATTTTGACATGTCTTCCAGGAGGATCTGTTCCATTATCATACCAGGCACAGAGGTGAAGCTGGCTGGTAGTTCCCAGGGTCCACTGACTAGTCAGACTCAGTTTATTCTTTCAAGATTTTCAGGAAACAGTTTCCGCTTCATTCGATAACTTTGTACTGAGGGAAGAATTCCCTGGAAGAGGAACTGATGACTAAACTACATTAATATAATTATATGTCATTACTGATCACTTTCAGTGAAGAAACTCTATTTACTGTAACGCCCATTCAATTTCTACCTGATTACATATATTGGCAAAATTCCTACCTTCAGAAAATTTCAGCAGCTATTTCAAAATGGGAATTTCAGCTTGTCTCACTGTTTCTCACCTCAAGGGTGAAGATTCAGGAAACATGGAATCTTGCTGCCACAATGCAGTTTTCATAATATCTTCACCCCTACTATATGGTCATCTAAACAATCAGCCCCAAGTAGACAAAGTAACACCTCTGACAACTTTCACTTAAACGTCCCTTTACAATGCAAATACAAAGCTGACTTCTTAGTCCTACTTTACTTAATTGCTCTTGAAGTTTAGCTTTATCCTGATAATTGACAGGTGAAGTAATGTGAGCAAGCTCCTTTTAAACAGAAATTTCCATCCCAGTTGCCACTATCAAGTGTCTGAAGCACAGGAAGGACAAAGGAGATATAGATATGTTCTGTCTCCTCTGCAGGTAGTCTGTAGTTGCTGATTCTAAGGCACAACTGAAGGAAGTCCAATGTTTTCAGGATTGCCACAGAGTATCCAAAATTTCTTATCCTATTTATAAAACAGAGAACTTTAGATGTTAAGATTTAAATAAAAAAGGTACCCATAGGACAAAACTAGCACCTCCATTTACAAGCAATTTTCTCAGGTGCAAGTGACAAACAGCACTTACCTCATTCAAAAGATGAAGAACTGTTATTTGCCCCAAAATACAATGGTGTTCATCTTTGGAGATAGCATGTATTGCAATTTTTTTTTCTCAAGAAATAGAATGTTACCATACGGTATGCTAAACTATTGTGTCTGAAAATTGATATACCTTAATACTTTGCCAGCCATATTCATTAATGCTAGATATAGAAGTTAAAACTTGCAGTTTATCTCACTGAGAGTTTAATAACAAGTATTTGTCAGGATTCATTTAGTTTACTGTCCACAGTTCTGTGAAATTACACATGAAAGAAATTTAAACAAAATCAGTGAAAAAAACCTCAGTATTTAAATGCAAGAACGTACATATGCTTTACTTATGTGTATATATGTATTTATGAGCATAAATAAATGTAATTAAAAAGTTGGAGTTGACTTACTAGTGAGAGTCAGATGCATTATAATTTCATAGAGTGCATCTGCTAGTGAGCAGAAATACCTCAGGATCCCAGTAGAATTTTAATTTACATGATGCCAATTACCAAAACTATTATCTGCCAGAATGACAGCAGTATGATAACGTTTCCAACATTTATGTCTTCTCATACTCCATTCCCCAACCCAGGGCCTGGCTTCACTACCTTCTGGAGCAACTGGCCTTACCATCACCATGGGGTGAGGTGTCAGTGGAAAAAGTTCTTTCCCTTTGCTCTGGAGACCAAACTGGCTTAGCAAATGGAGGAAAAGATCCTTCCCCTCACTCCAAGTTTCACTGACCTTTTGTCCAAAAGAATAAATGTCACCATCATGTTTGTCTTAACACTTTATTGGTATTCAAACAATGAAAGATTCAGGAGATCTTATCAATCACTAATGTCTGTACTTCATCATTAAGAGACCTCTAGGAAAGGCTGGGGACTGGGATAAAGCGTAGGATCCAACCTGGCTTAAATACATTAACCCATGTCACTGGACATCCATAGTTTGTCATCCCATTAGGGCAGTCATTGATCAGGTCACCTGTGAGTTATATGTTCTTTAATAATATTGATGCCCACTTATAGTGAATGCCTGGCAAAAAATTAGCTAATAATTAACTTATAGAAATATTAATAATATTTCTATATGCCCCCAACATAGAAAATATTGCCTATTACTTAAGTGAAAAACAATTTATCATTTGTAAATTAAAGACACTCAATCCCGTTTTCACAGGACAACACAACACTACCTAGCTCTCTAGCGATACACTTTTTAAAGTGACTGTTTCTT
This sequence comes from Phalacrocorax carbo, assembly GCF_963921805.1. Taxonomy (NCBI): domain Eukaryota; kingdom Metazoa; phylum Chordata; class Aves; order Suliformes; family Phalacrocoracidae; genus Phalacrocorax; species Phalacrocorax carbo. The sequence continues at coordinate 87,961,052 of NC_087514.1, read as the reverse complement.
ACCCTGAGAGTCTGCAGATTTTTAAGGAGCCTGTTTCTAAGGATCCATACAAAAATATGTATGCCAATTACAAGCAGGTTTAAATTTGTCATACAGAATTTAATTTTCCTGATCGAAAATATTTATAGTGTCTGTAAACCATAGTAATCAAAAAGGAAGCAACTTAGAACAATATTTGTCTGCTGCATTTTCACAGATTTAAAGTTTATAAAAAAAGATATGTGGCCAAAGTAACCTTATGTTCATATACTGCAAATACAGGAGGCACACAAAGGGAGAGGTTGTGAGGTTGTGAAAAGACTTGAGAGTGGAGAACTTATTATTCATACTTGTTGTGATTTTGATATCACTAATAAATCTGAAGGACAGGAGAATAAACAGGAAGCTACAGATGGTGCACTTTTCAAAATTAGAAGTTTTAACCATTCTAGTTTTAATATGCTATTAACAAGTTCAGAAACTTTCATGGATATAAGTCTGCATAGCTTCAGTTCAAGTTTTGTCTTTGACTTCAGTTGAGATAAGAATAAACAAATAGTTTTACCACTGAATTTGAAGTCCTTTTAAATTATTGGTACAACATGAGAGTATAAACAGAGTCTTAGCTTACGGTTCATTAAAAAACACAGTAACTTGAACAACAGGCTTTCTCACTGATCACAGGATAAAATACTGAAATTAAATCTTGAAGAAGAAATACTAGAACCTGAGAAAATTATGCAAATAATATCAGTGCATCATATGTAATGTCTTTGTAATGATATGGTTCTGTCTCACTATGACTAAGCTGAAGGAAGATCAGTGTTGCATTAGAGACCAAGTAAATAGATATTCATGTGGTGCCCCTCAGAAATTACCAATTACCAGTCAGTAATTACAACAAAGTATTTCAAAGTGTTCTATGAAAGCAGTTAAGTATAAGCTCCAGGTAAACAACAGAAGTGCACATAGTCCTGATGGAAACTCAACATTGTCTAGCTGAACATTCCCATGGACATCGGTAACATTTAGATTCAGTCTTTACAAAGGGAAGAAATACTGTCGTGGTCATTAATAAGCAGAGCAGAGGACCTGAGAGCTGCAAAGGAACAGAAGGGCAGAATTTGCTATGCAGCTGAGCACCAGCTTGTTCAGGAACGTCTGAAGTGCCTGACCGACACCAGAGCCCACAGGACGGGCAGTAGCAACTGAAACAGGGGGGAAATGGTCAACTATTGTGTAATCAGGACTAATGTTAAATGATAAGAATTTTTTCTTTCCAGCCTCTTCATGCCCTTCCTCCTGCACAGGAGTTGGCATGTGTGCAGAATCCACTTTAATTTGTATAATGTGCATGTGAATATAATGTGAGCAGATAGATAATACCACATGCCTAATCCTATTAAAATAAAAAATGTGGAGAAAAAATATTTGGATAATTATTTTTTAAAATGTATTACCTTCTGCAAATAAGTCATCAGTATTGAAACGAATAAGTGGAATAGCTCCATGTTCCTTGCAAGGTAAACGTCAGAGGAAACAGTATTGCAAAATGCCAACAAATACTAATTTCTGATACATCAGAGGATAAAGTTAGAGGAAAATCCAGATAGTGTAAAGAGGCTTCTTTCTGCACAGGCTGGGAGAGAAATGGGAGGGAAATTATAGCTTGTTCAGCTACCAAAATGAGATTGAAATATGATTTCAGTATAGCTTAAAATGGGATAAATAGAATACTGTGAACATGTTGCTCATAAAAGTAATAAATTATTTTATTAGATAAAATAAACAGTCATACCTGAGTACTGCATAATTAGAACAATAGATAAACACATAGTACAGGGAAAAGAAATCTTTGGTTTAAAAAACAGAATAAAAAGTATACATTAGTAACAAGTGTTGAATAAGCCATTGGTTTAGAGGGCATTAAAATGTATATGTCACTAAGGAGAGTTTAATTAAAAGACAGAGACACTAAGTGAGTAATGCCAGACAAAATGCAGAAAAACTACAGAAATGCAACAAAAACCACAAAAACATAAGCCACTGAAGTTAGCAGAATCTTTTTACTCATGTGACTTGGAAGAAAGTTCTAACATTTCCTCCAAATACTACAATGGCAAAAAATATGAACAATAAGATGCACACCTGACCAGAGCAAAAAAACAGTGCATGTAGGAAAGAGAAAAAACACATACCCATACAAAGATTAATTGCTTATTGAAATTATATCCTATGTAAGTGATGGAGGAAAGAATAATGGAAATAAAGAGTGCCTTAACACACTTAAGCTTTGAATGCATGCCAAAATAAAGTTGATACTGAAATAAACACATCAGAAAAATCCAGAACACATTGGCTTTCAGAAAGAAAAAGCAAAATTATAATCGTATGTGTCATAGAGAAATCACCAGAAATTGGGAATTTCATCTATGAAGTAAATACCTAAATTCTTATTAAGACCACCTTTTTTACTGGTGCAGATACAACCTGCATTAAAAACAAACAGTAATTAAGTACTAATCGTAACTCACTGTATGACAGAGGACATACATAATTAAAACGAAACAATAACTTGAAAGTATGAATGTTTTTGACTTGGTAATGGAGTATTCAAAGTAAACCTAATGGCACATAAAAGGACTTCAGTGAATGTAATTGGAGAAAACATGAACACATTTTCAAATACCAACAGGTGAAAATAGAGCTGGAGTAAGCACTTTTATTTTTAATTACATTCACAAGGCTGACATCCAAATGAGGAAAGTTTCACAAGTAGTATATTTTTCAATTCATTGTCTGTTATAATTTTAACACTCACAAGCTGGTGTTAACAAATGTATTTTCTTATTTTTTCATCAAGACCGAAAGGGAAAGCTAAAGATCAAGAAATAGGTTTAACCTCAAGCTCATAATTTCTTTTATGATGACTTAATCGCAGCTGATAACATATATTTATTTATTTTATGGAATTAACTTCTGTGCAAAATTACTCTCTTTAATTGCAACACAAGTGGAAGGGGGGTTCAGTCTGGAATTTAAGGTAAAGTATTCAATTTTGCATTAGGTAACAAGGCCTTCAATAATTAAAGTGGTTTCATTATTCCATAATAACTCTAAAGCATGCCTCATCACAAAAGAAGTGGTGAAGTGGAAAACTGTTTACATATTGTGAGGCAATATAACAAAAACTCACAAAATATTGATATTGAAGAGCAAAAGCATAACTTTTAAAAAATACCAACTAAAGACATTCTCTTTTACAGGAAATCTGAAAAAATACTGGTAATGAGAGTAAATTATGAAAGAACTTTTAAATAATAGTAACTTGAACTTAAATAGCTGTAAATGCTCTCTTTTTTTTCAAGTTTTAACTTCAAACGTAGTGTAGGAGCAAAATATTGGGAGGGCAAGTCACAAGCTGTTTCAACAAGGTGCATCATAGGCTGGGTTGACCTAATGTGATGAAGAGGTATGTGACAAGCAAAAACTACCTAAAGAATTTCAGAGTGAAGAAGAAGCTGCCTAGATGCTTTGTTCAGATAAACTATTTTAAGGTGGAATGTTTATTCTGTTATGCTTTATTCAGCTGATTGCTTTTCTCAAAAAATCTGCAGTCCTACTTGTCTACTTTGCACTGGAGTCACTCTTAAAATTTATCATAACCCAATAACATAGAACTTTTCCTAAAACTTATCTCTATATAATATTACACTAGAAACTGTTAGGTGACTTCAGATACCACTGTGGTAAATACTGATTTCTGTGAACAATGCTTATTCCCAGACATGTTTTATCTTTGAAGTTCCACAAAATTAGCAGAGGCTCTTAAAACACATGGAGAAATTACTACTGTTATATACATCTCCAGTGAGGAGAAATCTAGGGACAGAAAAGTTTAGTGGATCTCAAAATAAATGAAACAATTGACCCAGGGTAACAGACTGTTTTCAGAGTTGCTGAGCATTTATAAAACTGGTTTAATTCCTGGACACGTTGATACTCAGCAGCTCTGAAAAAGTCAGATCCATGTTTCTTGAACTGATTAACTGAAAACAGTGATTCTAATGGACAACCAAACTTCATCTAACAAATATATGCTATGAATGGAGTGTTCACATTTAACTTTATACACTTCTCTGAAGAACACTTACCCTCCTTTCCTGCAGTTTTTTTTGTTCTCAAGTGTTTGTTTCCTCTCTCTCCTCCTCTTTCCCGCTCAGTACACTTGCTCTTTCCCTTCCCTCCACTTGTCTTCCTCTTTTCTTACTTACTCAGCTTTCATTTCACAAAAATATATATATATATATATAATGGTTAAGATTACATAGCATATATAGACTATGATGTTTAATTTTAATTAGGAATAAGAAAGAAAAATACCAGAAGCAAATGAAAAAAAATCACATTCCCATCACATTCCATACAAAGTGTAACATATTTTCACATATATGTCATATATAATTTTAATATTTATTTGAGCATAGGTGCTTTCAACCACAGAACTTGTATGTGGACTTGCATCTCCAGAGTTTTAACTTGACCTTTCTTTTCATGTTTACCAAATAGGTCTATGCTACCAACATTTACATTACCTTGTGCCAACTGCATCACTACTAAATAATATGTTCTTAACCAAAGCAGCAAGGGAAATTTTCTGTAAAGCAACAGTGCAATCAAACCTATACTTTGTTCAAAAATATTAGAGAAGGATTAAACAACTATCAGTGCTCCTCTGATGCCAAAAATACCAGAAGTTCCTCCTCACATTGGCTTACTAGGGTGTGCCGGACTCCCCATGTGGTACACAGAACTATCAGGGAGAGACAAAGAGAATGCCCTAAATAAATTACAAAAGTAAAGCAAGTGTTATTGATTATTCTGCGCTTTTCTGTTCTACTCCTTCAAATACATCCTAGTCCACTGGCCTTTCAGGTATGAACGCAATGCAGTCCATGCTTTCCAAAATATGGTTAATGCCTTTATGAGTACTGTGTTCCTCCAAGCAAAAGTTTCATAGAGCTGGATGCCTCATCAGTTATTAAGAGCAATATTTTACGTTGATGGCACTTTTTACAGAGACAATCAAATTATATTTAGCAAATACCTCAAGAACTCTTCTTTGATATATATATATATATTTTCCATTTCATAAGGTGGGAAATGAGTACAGAGAGATTAAACTCTTCACTCAAAATTAGTAAAAAGGCCTGTGGTGGAATCAAAAGCAAGAGAAATTACTGCAAATTTTTATTTTTTTATGACAGAATTTTTTCTCTTGTTTAAGGGTATTTCCGTTTAGTACAACCATTTCACTCAGCTCCAATAAGATTATTAGCGTGTATTATCTAGTTCTGAACTATATTGCTTATTCGTATAAAACAAACAAAGAGACAAACAAACAAAAACTCAGAGCAAAAATCATCCCTAAGTACATTTAAGAAAAAGGAATAAAACATTGTATGCAGTTTCACTGTCTCATAAGGGAAAAGCTATAGTATAATGTTATGGCTCCCTCTTTTGGATAGCACATATCTAGTATGCAATAATAAGAAAACTCATTATGTCTTTAACACCAGAAACATAACACAAGCCTCTCTCTTTTTCTCCCAGATCCTGCTTAACAGTGATAAATGCAGCCAATAAAACCAAGCTTTTTATAAGTCTCTTGCAAAATGCAATTATATTGCAGATTTCTACATTCTATAAAAATAAACATGCATTTCCTAGCTAGGGCTGTAGCTAGAATATTTTTGAAATACATTAAACATTAGTCTATCAAGTACCTATAAAAACTGGAACATAAAATTCTCTCATGGACAGCTCCTTATTTTAGCAGTGCTGTTAATACAAAATGAAGGAGAAGAATAAACAGAAGATTGATGAAAAGCACTTAAGCTAACTTAGTCTTTAGACAAGTGACCAGAAAGGAACAAATTTTGTTCCTACACTATTATTACTTCATTAGGAACTGTGAGTGAAAAATAAAATAAACAGTCATTTGCATTGCCTTTTTTGAAATCTTCAGCATAGCTGTGACATAGCCAAAAGTCCACAGACTTATATGCATTGGTTTCAGGAAAATTTTGAACATACCCTTGAAGAAGTAAAACACATATACCATTTTTAGAACAAGAAAAATCATTCCTGTAAAATAAAAGGTATTTTATTAGATGGGAAAGGTGAGGAAAGAGTAAAACTCTTACAAGGTATCGATTAACACAAAATAGTGAATCCTGACAGAACCTAAAGTCCTACGGTTTAAGATTTTTTTCTTCATGTAATACTAGTAACCAAACAATGTTGGTTTTATAGATATAACTATATTTAATTCTGAATTTGAGTTTTGCTTTTCCAAGTATTGGAGGCATACCACCATTCTTCTATACTAATATCTAGGCATAATTCCACATTACACAACAGGTTCAATTTACTCCATGTCTCCATGTATGCTGCTGTGAGACAACTAGAAATAAAATTTTTGGCAAAAAATGTCATGAAAATTTCAGTAGCACTATTCACTGACTTCAACTGTGTCATACAGAATACAGGCTTCATTTCACTCAAAAATCCTTCCTATTGCTTTCTTATTACCTTTATATAAAATATGGATTTTAAGCAGATATGTACAAATGAATTGTTCTACAGGAATTGTTTAGCATTTTCTAGTACTAGAAATAGTAATTCTTCAACATTCATTAAGTTGTTGTGCTATACAATTAAAAAATTAGTTGGATTTGTATCAATTAACTTAAAATTTTTATACCATGACACCCATCTTAATTATACCATTGCAGCATGTTTTCCCTTCAAAGCATCCAGAACTGCAATAGGACAATTGCATTTGACTATGCTGGATCATTAATATTCACTCTATTTATTAGTAACTATAAAGTGTTTATTTTAAAATCGGCACTATAGTAATGACATTTAGATGAAGGTACATTCTTTTTCATGAAAAACTACCTGTGGACAGTTAGTATAATGACAGTTCTTCAGAGTTAGGAAAGAACTGTGCAATTTAGCAAGCTTTATTTACTGTAGTAATGAAACTGTTTCAGTTACAGATACTGTCTACACCCAGACGTACTATTAAAAAGTGACATCAAAATCTGGCTGTAATAATGATTGAAGAATCACAAAGATAAAAAGAAGGGAGGAAATTCACTTGTAAGAAGTAAAACTTTGTTTCATGCAAAATATCTATTCCTACATAAAGATTAAAAAAAAAAAGTTACTGACATACGCATCCCTATGTACAGATTAACCATACACTTTCTTTTTTCCTGTTATGTGATTCTGTTAATTTGTTTTCTCTGAAGCCAGATATTTTATGAGTTGTCTTAGCAGTATGAAGCCCAAACATAGTTATGGTCCCTCATATACCCTTTTCCCTCATCTTTTAGAAATGTGAGAAGGAAGAGAGATAGTCATGGGCATTTGAGTTTATGTGAGACAGTTTTAAAGCTTGACTATGCCCTGCCATTTCAGTCAAAGCTAGACAAAAAATACTAGAGCAGACAACATAAAGCAAATGCTTTGTTACATCCACTTCTTTTCAGGCATATGCCTACTTTTTCTCTCTGAAACTGGAACCATATACATAGTATCATGCAGTTACATCTTTTGCTTCTTACTGAGTTTTAATGAAAAGGGCAGGAAAATATAGGGGGTAATTCTGGAATGTTATCTGAAAGGTACTATGTATGTTTTGAATTAAACCAAATAAACCATATGAAAATCTGCATGCTCTGGGAATTCATACTGAGATATAGACTATTAAACTCTCAAGTTTGGTTCAGTTTCTACTAAAGGAAACATATCACATGTCATTTGAAAGCTAACTGCTATCTTAAAGAGAAACAAACTAGTTATTTTTGTCTCTGGTTGCTACAAACAAAGAAACCAAATAATAAAATGGTTGGTATCAGCAATAGCAACTGCAGTCTCATAAGGACGTGATTAAATGATTAAACGCATATGCAAATGACCTATTTCCCTATCTCAGTTCCAGATGGGTCTGAAGTCTTCTGAGATTGCCTGTCATGGTAGTAACACTAAACCACATATAAAGTCTGCACTAAGGATAAACATTTGAGGAAGGCAAATTCACGAAAAGCTATAGGAAATCTTGAAACCTCAAAGAGAAATAAAATTTAGAGGATTTCTTTCCCCAGAGGGCTTTAAATCTTTAAGTAATCAAAATTTCAGTTTGCAATTGAACACAGAAACCAAACTCTGAGCTACTGATCAGAGTTCTTGGTGGGCTTCTCTGCAGGACTGTCAAGCACCAAAAGGAGTTTGACTGCCCACATCTAGGCTACTAGCTCTTGGGAGAGAGCATAAACCCTTAGGAAACAAATAGCAGAAAAAGGGTCCATCAGAACAGAATATACACCCAACATCCAATGCCATGTATTTGTGTGATACCCTTTCTGTCATTTCATCAGAGGCTGGGGAAACATTTTGATTTTAACAAACTCCTATGATTAAAAACTGAAAACTTGTTTGTGAAGTTCCATGCAAAACTTTACCATCAGTATTATGCTTGTGGCTACCCACTGTTCTGTGATTCATTTGTCACAGTTTTCATGGGAAAACAGAAATGGTTATAAACCCTTAAGGATTAAATGCCAGATTATTTATTTATTTATTTATTTATTTAACCAGGGATTCATCAGATCTAATTGCAGTACAGGGATTTCAAGTCAGAGTAAATGTCAGCAACTTCACGCATACTATCAGGAATCTCAGTGACGAAACTGCTGAAATATTCATCATTTTCTTTAACTTTTCACTTCAACTTTCTTGATACATGAGGGTTTCAAGGTATGAAATGCAACACCGACTTTTAAAAAATATTCAGTTCTATCAGAGACAAGTCACAGGGACAAACTCTGAGGCTCAAACCAGTGAAATTGCTAGCAACTCTTACAAAGAATACATTGTTGGACACATGACATACTGGAGAAAAGTCAGTAAAGTTTTTCGAAAAGGAAGTCCTGCCTCACAGACCTGTTTGAGTCCTCTGAAAGAGTTATCAAGTATATGGATAGCTTTGACCTCTGATATGATCTAGTTGTACTTCTAGAAGGCTTTTGACAGGGCCACTAACCAAAGGCTCTTAAGCAGCCATGAGCTAGAAGTGAAGGTCCCTGCATACACCTGTAATTAGTTACAGGAACCAGCAGGAAGAAATAAATAAAAAGTTTTCACATTGAAATAAGGTCTGTTCCACGGGATCTGTACTGGGGCCAGCACTTTTCAACATATTCATAAATAAACTGAAAACACATTTGAATAGCAAGGTGAAAAACTGCGTGACATTCAGCATGCTAGAGCAAAGAGGCCTTTGCAAAAGCTTGCAAAAGGATCTTGCAAGCTTATAATCATAGTAATCTATGATTATACTAATATACTTCACCTGGCAAGTAAACTGGCTTTTGCAATGTAATTGTCCATACCTTTCCACTGTTATTACAGTCCCTAACATCAGTTTAGCCTGTACTGACTGGCACTCTCCCAGAAAATTCCTGATGGTGTTTGAGGGCCAAGCCCAGGGTGATTTCTCATAGATGATATGGACATGGTAACCCTGTTTTGGAGGTAGACAGGGAAGAGAAGAAGAGAGTTTAACCATACGGATTTGAGTCTCCCCATGACAACCAGTCTCTACCTTACAATGGTTTAATAACTATAGTAGTTTGCTATATATACTTTTGTAGTCCATGTGATACAGTGAACGGACACCAAAATGGTGGATGGTGAAATTGTTACAAAATTATGTAAAGCCACACACATGGTAAACCACAGATTTTACATTTAAAATAATAAAGTCTGACTATTGCCATTGGGGAATAACACCATAATGTGATGATAGATAATAACAGGAAAGCATTAGCCCAGAGCTCAGCAGCAGTCAAAAAAAGCAAACAATGCCATGTATCATAATGAAATTAAGTAGACAGTGTGATTAAGCTGCTATCTATATATGCATGAAGCTCCTGCAGCTTGAATACTGCAACAAATTATGATCTCAAATATCAAAAGATACACCAAAAAAATGGAAGGGGTTCAGAGGAGGGCTACAGGTGCAATGAAAAGTATGGCACAGCTTCCAGACAAAGAATGATTAAACAGGGAGTCCCAGAACTTTTCATCTTTGAAAAGAGACAACGGAAGGAGAAGTGGATTTAAGTCTGTACATTAATTGGTGGCAAAGAGAGCGAAGAGGGAATGACTATTTACTGTACTGTCCAATGACAGTACTAGTTGTCTAATGAAGCTGTCAGTTGCAAAGTTCAAAAACAAACAAAAAGTGTTCTTTCCACAAGACTGTTAAACTGTGAGTCTCCTTGCAGAATGTTGTGGCTCCTAAAAGCTTATATGGTTTCAAAGCAAAGAACCTATTGGGGATTACTAAATACCTAATATTTGGAGACTAAGAAAAATCATTATATGCTTCTCCATGCTTATACACTATCATGGATGTCTGATTGTTGAAGACATCCTCATCTTGGACTATCTGGATACTAACAGAATAAGCAATACTTTCTTACACTTATTTAGAATTTGTTCATGTTTTGTATTTGCCTTTCATTGATGAAGTTAGATGAGATGCAAGTCAAGGGCTTTTTTGGTTGTTTGAAGGGTGTTTTTAAGGAAGAGATTCAGACCTAGACATAAGAAAATTGTACTTTATATTTCTGAAATCTGTATTACTCCTGTAAGTGGTAGAATTGCCACTTGTAGGTATTTTAGGGTGTTTATTATGGAAATAAAGGCTGAAGCCTCAGCTGCATCAGACTCCTTTCAGATTAACTGAGATAACAAATAGCAAGAAATGTTAAACCTATGCACTATTTCTGTGCACAAATTCCTGTGCTTGCAAGGGGCCTGCTCAGCTCTGAGGATGAGACTTTTCTTGGTTTTGTGATCCCCCTGGAGACAGCAGAAGGGCATAAAGGGGTTGAGCTCTGATAAATGACAGCATTCAGCAGCGGCTCAGTTCCTTAAGGAAGGAAGCAGCAACAACAGGCTGCAATTACAAGTCCAAATCTGCTAACTACCTTTAATTGGTCAGCAACTGAGTTTTTCCAGTCCAGAGAAGTGAATGTATATCCCCTTTCAGGCAGTAATTAAGTCTGATTTTCATGATCCTTCTCTATAGGAACAAGATTTCTAACAACTCAAACATACATGAGCAAAAAAAACCAGCAGGATGGAAGAGATTAATGGTTTTTTAAAATCTGGGAAATACTAGCTTGAAGATGTCTTTATTCTGAGAAATTCTGACTTGTAACAGCCTCTTGGGCCATTGTACAAGCTGAAGATGCAGAAAGTTTAACAAACTCTCATCCTGGTACATGTTGTGCTCAGGAGATATGCAGAGATAGGAGGCATCTGACATGGAATCTCAGACTGCTTCGTTAGGACCTAGCTGTGTGACCAGAGTGGACAGCTGCATAATAAAGCAGCAAGAAAGAGCCATTTGGTGAAAGCATGTAATCCCAGTTATCAGGAGAACTGGTAAGTACGTCCTGTCATTACCAGTGCTGCCATAGGTGCCATAGGTGAATCTCATCTGCTTCATGCAGAGAGCCTGATGAGAATTGATATGTCTGGAAAATAGGGGCCTTCTCCTCCAGATACTGCTTTGTTTTGGATCGGGCAGACAGAGGGATATGCTGTTTACAGAAAAACAAACAAGCAAACAACAAACAAACAAATAAAACCAAGCCAACAAAAAATGCCTTAAATATTGCAGGGTACCAATATCAAAGTACAGCAAACCAATATACGAGTGACAGAATTTGAGGCAATCTTAAAGGGGAAGCAAAAAGAAGACATTTGCTTTGATGACAGCATTTATTTTTCCTCTTGTCTCTGAAGGCTATTCTTTAAAAACCATGAATGTGATGAATGTGTTGCGTTTGTAAATAAGGTGTGGTATAAAAACACCTAATGCAGCTTCATTATATGATAAGAGTGAAATGTGTTCCCTGTGGAGAAAAATCGATACTAAAGATCAAAGGAATATCTTCAAAAGGCCTTGCATTAAGGGTTTACAAGAGCTGTATTTCCTAGTTCCCCTCATGTTGATGAAAAGCAGATCCTGTAAAAAGGTTCATTATTGGAGAAAAAGGGTCTTCTATTTTTTTTTAATGTGAAAATATACATTTTTCTTTTTTAATACAGTGAGCTGCTGTCTTAGGAGCAGATGTTTTAAAAGTCTCTTTTGAGCTTCATTGAATATCATTGCTAACAAGTGAGAGACCCTTATACAGGATGGGTTGGAAGTGCTGCAGGCTTCATTCACTAACTGATGGAAGGATGGTTGGGGGCAAAAGAGTCTAGAAACAGTTTCATCTGCACCTCAGAAGAGATTTGCTCCAGAGAAGTGCAGATGGTATTTTCACCACCCAGGAACAGTTGCTTTAAATCACAGCTGTGTCTCTGCACAAGTCTTTGCCAGTGGGGATTGTCCAAACACAAATCAACACATTCTCTTGCCAGATCTACCCACCTGGGGGACTGGCATTAACTCACTGTGAGTGCTATAGAGATGGTGACTCAAGCCATGTTGAGTTGGACTAGTGTCTCCAATGTATGTGCCCAAGAGGCTGGCAAAGCTCTAAAATAAATGCTACTCTCTCATCACAGCAAGATAAATGTTTCTTATAGTGCACCTGCAAACCATAGATTCATTTGCCTAAAGACATTAATTCAACAGACATTCCAGTACAAATTGGTATAGTTCACAATCCCTAAAACTATATTTATATTCATATGACTTCTTGACTCTTGTAGCTAAGGGAACGTGCAGTGGTGTCCCGGACATAAAGAACTGCCCTCAGCTATTTCCTGGCAAACTTTTCATCTAAACCTATCTCCAATGTGTATAATGCTGATCAGCAACCCAATGGGCAAAAAGCAGCTCTGAAAATCTGTTCCAAAAGGTTTGCAATGGGAGCTGCTGAGTGGGGAAGTATTTCTTTTTTTTTTAATGTGGCCCATGTTTTTGTGCCTGAATAGGATATGAGTACTTTACTCAACGAACGGCTGTTCGTAAGTCAAAAATCTGTTCCTTAAGTTTTGGGGATCCCTCAAAAGCTACTTCAGCTCTCATAGAAGTAAATGAAAATATCTTTCTTGAATCTCCCAGGTTCAGCACATTGGCTGTTTTCTTTTCATCCTTTCAATGTTACCCCCAACCCCATCTTTACCTATGAAGAGGGGAGAGGGAAGGAAAAAATTAGGAAGACGAAAACAAAAGGAGCTTGGTTTTTGAAAGTCAGCCATCGATAATACATCCACAGTCTATATTCATGTTTGTAGGATGACTGCACTCAGAGAATATTTGAGTGCTGCAATCAGAGAGAAGCATGTGTATGCATACCTGGGCTATCTTTAATTAGTTAGGGGAGTAATAAAAATGAACCCACAGTGGCACAGACCTAGCCTCTAGCTAAGTCTTGGTATTATCAGTGGCAGTGTGCAGTTTATAGCACAGCCTTTTGCTGTTACAGCTTCACTGTTCTTAGTATTTAAGCTACATAGATTAAAGCTACATTCAGCTATTTTGTTTTGAAAAGAAACACAGCCAAAATCAATGAGACTGCTTCCATGCATGCAGGCTACACAAGATTTATACTTGCTAGATCCTGTTAAAATACATATTTTAGTTTTACAGATTGTTTGGATCATCATGAACATCAGTTGCATCCTTTCTATTTAAAGATTAGTGAGCGCAATATGAAGCACTGCTGCTGCAGTTAACTCTGCTATTTTTAGCTATACACAAGCATTACAGCCTTTTTCTTTTAGAACAGAATTTTACTTCACTATTAACACATGAAAAAAACTAATGTGGGATACATTATCAAGTTGCCAAAGGTTAGCCTTTCTTCATGTTATGCTTGTGAGTGACTGTGCTGCACTAATTAAAAACATTGCCATGGCAATTGCTATAGAAACATTTAAATTGGCATCATTGCTAACAAATCCCTGCTATTGATCCCAGCAGGGCTTATTTCACACTACACCTGAAGAATCTAAATAGAATATTTTACATTCAAATGGGCTTTGATAAATACATTTTTCCAGTTGCTAATGTGCTCAGGAGAATAATGTCATTCATACAGAGATAATTCATTTACCTGGAACTGTTGTGGGATTCTGATATCAGAGTCCTTACTGCAAGGAGAGACTGTAATAGTTGTAGGCTACCACAATAGATCTCTCAAACTGTAAAAATAAAAAACATTTATTGCCTCCAGTCAGATCCTCTGATTTGAAAAGTGGGGAAAGAATCAAGGTTCTCCACAATTTGGAGTATTAAAATGTTTAATACCTTAATACCTTATCTTTAAAGAAGTTTCCATGCAACTAGGAAGAAAACCATTTTGACAAGAACAATAAGTTGATTCATGTAGTGAGTAAACAGTGGAAGCAGAAGTGAAGCAGGAGAGGCTGTGCATATAATTTTGATCGGTTACTTAGAATAAAACCCATTAAAATACTTCTCTCTGGTTTCAGACTAAAGATTTTTGCTCCTTTTAGAAGAAATCAGATTAGATGTTTACCATAATGTTCAGTAGATCCAGACTGATCGAGACTGGTAACTCTCTCTTTACACCTAATACATCCAACTACTGTAGAAATTAAAAGTAGGAAATAGTTTTTTTTCCTTTTTTTTAAAATTCCAAAAACTGAGTCTTACCCTTCTTGACATTAAGTATATTGACTTTCCTCTCAGTAGTGAAGTCCTTCTGTTAATTAGCAAGCAAATCAGTAGAGGGCAGCACTACACAGAAAACCGCACATTTTAAAGACTCTCATTAACTTCTGCACTGGCTGGGGTAAAATATGGTAACCTAGATTCCTCCAAGAAAAAAACTCTGTGTTTGCACAGAAATAATTTCTTATAGCAGGTTTGGACCATCTGGGCACAGTGCATTGTGGTCCCTTCAATAGCTACTCTTACTTTTCCAAACTACACAGAATCCTTTGATTCAGCATTAAAATACACCACCTAAGTCTACCAAAAGCAACTCCTGATCCACTTGAACAGCTGGCAGTGAGACAAGATGCATACATCAATGACCACCTTGAAGTAGCTCTTTGAGTACAAAGACAAGAATAGTATAAACATCTTATACATTTGAATGAATATGGCAAATAGTGTTTAGACAGGAAGGAATAAGGGTAATTTCAGGAAATGAAAAATGAGTAATTTTGAAAAACAAAAGTGAAGCATACAAAATTTGAAAATTCACTTGCATTTGAAATTGTCATAAAACTGAACATAGAATCACATGTGCCAAATGGCCAAATGAAAATATACTGATGTCACCTATCCTTCCCCCTATTTCAAAAAAGAGTAAAAATAAACCAGACTAAATAATCTGAATATTTTATTTGTCTAAGTTTTGAAATAATTACATTTTGAAGAGAAAATTTAAACTGTTCGACATTTTTGCATAACTTACTTTTGACAGCGGACTGCCAAGGCTTAGAGGTTTTGTAAAATATATTTTTAGTAGCTTCATAGATTCTATATGTATTAAAATTTTGCCAAACGCATGTGTACTTTTCAGGGCTTTTTGTTTGTTTTGTGGTTTGTTTTCATTTAATGCAGAAGAGGTGGTGTGTTCCAATAACTTAGAGAAATGAATCAGTCATGACCTTAAATTTATAAAAACATAAAACCTATCAGAATAAATAGCAACACATCACTTATATACAAAGCAAAATCAATCAAATCCAAAATTTGATCAATATGAATATTTGAACATATTATCATTCAGAATGTACATTAAGATTAATTCTTGAACTGTACTCCAACAAAAAGTGCTGTGGAAGACCATTATTTGAGGACATATCAAGCAAGCATATCTCAAGAAGAAATAAGAGACTTCAGAGCCATTGGACAAACTTGATAGTCTGCCTTTTGAGTACAGTATTTTCAAAAGTAGTACCTGTTGTCGTTTCCTTTCATTTTACAATACCTTAATCAGGATTACAAAGTTTGAAGAGACCCTCCAATCTACCTTAGATAGTACAGTGGATTGGATTTGAGTATAGGGATGATCATGTCTTATGCTCTACATTGATAAATAATTTTTATTCAGTGATAAAAACTACTTCAGTCTATATTATACAGGGAATTAGAATAATCAAATTTAGATATGGATAAAAGATTGGCTGAGTTTGTGGTTTTTTTTTTCTTTTGATCTTATTCAGTAAGTTTCAATCATAAGGCAAGATTATCATGTACACAACATATTTTCCAGCTACTGCCAAAATTTACTGTGTTAAATTAGTGACAGGGAAGTTTCCCTTTGCCCCTCTGCATGCTACAGGAACATACAGTACATTACAAGGGAGAAAACAAGATTTTGAGTATACCTACAGGATTCAAAGAAAATACATCTACTAATGTATGCCAAGATGTTTCTAAATCCATGATTTTATGCAAATTAGAGATAATTTACTTTGTGTTTTGATTATTCAGTTAAAATAAAGACATAAAAGAAAATAAGATTTTTCCTGCATTATATCTGTGATTTTCTGCATAAATTTGACACCTATTAAATTGTTTTCTTTTTGTTTTTGAACATGATGTTAGAAAGTTATAAATATTCCAAGCCTTCACTTCTTGCTCAGCTAAAACTCTGTTTGAAGTTACTAAAATGCTAAGACTTTGATCCTCCTTGAGGATTGCTGGTTAGGATCCTGAGACCATATAGAATACCATCATTTTAAGGAAAACTTCACACAAGGACACAATTCTACCAATTTAATCATTAAGGCCTTTATAGTATAATTCAATGAATGTTTTCCATTAAAAAATTTTGATTCTCAACTGACCAATAATTTTTCACAAAAAGCATCTTATTTCCAAAAATTTTGATCTTTTTATACAGAAAAAGACTTCATTCCTCTCCCCTAAAAAAAAACCCAAAGTGAAAATAGCTGCTGGTAATGATGGGTTGTGGGAGAAGGGAGGATAGGTATTTTTGAATAGGTATTCAAATGTTTTTTTGAAAGATCAAAATTTCAGTACTCTATAATTTCTGGGTGTTGTAGCTTCATGTTACTATTACTGTTCATGGACTAGGATTCCCAAAGCAAATGATACTTTTGCTGCTGAATTTTTTTCTTATGCTTTCTGTGGTATACAAGGACAGCTCAGCTGACGATATCCTAAAGCAAAAGCAGGCTTGACAGGAAACCCAGGTTATGGAAGAGATGGGGATAACGGGCACCTCAGCTATATTGCCAAATAGAGAGCACTGGTTTAAAAAATTAATCTTTGGTTTTGATTAAATATTGTTTACAAACTTTCACCCAAAACGTCATTACCAGTTTCAGAAAAATAATAACAAGTTTCTATATCATGAAATTCCCATTCATTAAAAGAAAAAAATAATACATTCTAAATGCAGAATTCTCTCCCAAATGCAGAAATTTTTTAACCCCACCAGGATTGCTATGAACCTAAAGTTATCTAAAAAGTACTTTTGCTTTCTTAAGGAATCTGTTGAAGGCATCAATAGAACTTCTTATATTATCTTATATTATGAGTTCCTTTATGCAGAAACAGAAGCAGATCCTCTGGACAATTGGGGGCTAGCAAAGGGGAAGAAGGGGTTGTGTTAGTCATGAAGCAACAGAAAATTCAGATTTGCAGATAATTCTGAACAGATAGTAAGAGAGGATACCATCAGTTTGAGCTGGGAAACATTAGGGTGGAGGTTTCTTACTATCTGGGCTGTTTTGTTGTGTCAGGATGCTGCTCATAGCTGAAGTTTTCAGATTAAGAAGTATTTTACTCAAATTGTATTTTAAATTAGTGTGTATATATAGTGTGAAAGAGTGAAATAGAAGATGAAGGAGACATTAAGGAACTTGACTTAAAACTCTCTGAGTAAATTGTTGTGTGTAGTTGTCTCAAGAAAATGTTCCAACATACAACCAGTCCTTATTTTTACTGTTATATGTAATTTCCAATGGGTTATTGTTGTGATCACTAGGCTATTGGTATTCCTGTTTCCCTAAGGCCATGACCTTAGGGACACAGAATTATTATAACTTACTCAAATACTTTTCTCCATCCTCTAGGTCCTACTTACAAGAGGAATATAACATTTGAAAAATTTGTTCTGGTGAATTATTAGAGGAGTGGAGGCTAACAGCATCACTGTAAATTATGAGGACTTATTCCTTCTTAACAGTTTTGCTTTGGAGCTGTATGTTTCATGCGATTGATATGATGCCATTCCAAAAAAGGACTAACAAGCACTCACACAGTGAAAGGATAACAGGATTGTCAGAGAATGGTGGAAAAACACTACACCGCACCAAGCGTGGTTGGATGTGGAATCAATTTTTCTTGCTGGAGGAGTACACAGGTCCAGACACTCAATACGTGGGCAAGGTAAGCCTTGTGTTTAAAGGTTTCTTTGGAGATGATGCATCTGACATCCCTCATATTTTCCCTCTTTCTCCACAGTTGTTTTGCATTTCATATAACAATGGACCCAATTTCTCATTTAAGTCAAACAAAGCATGTCATGGACCACCTGAGGCTTCCATGATTGTTCAAAGTTGTCATTTAGTGAAAAAAAAAAAAAAAGAAATTATTCAGACTGAAATGTTTTATTACATATGCCCATGCAAGTTTTATCACTGAATTCTTTCCAGCTTTCAACTGTTAAACATAAATATTACATAATGGAATAGAGAAGTTATGCCTTCATTCATCTACCTTGTGGCATTTGCCAGTATACTAGGATGTGTATTTCCTCAAGTGAAATATAGAATTCTAGTTATTAATAATAAAATGGCTGTCTGTGCATGATTCTAAGTATGGATAAAGTATTTGATAAGAAAAAGATCTGGTTTTCATCATTTCTGCAATAAACTGAGATTTTTACTTAATGTCTTGAGAGACTTTCCATTCTTTGAGACATATCTAAATCAGCTATTGATGACAACAGCACCTCTGAATTCCAGCTGTCTGTAGTCCTACCTTTTCTGATAACACACAACTCAAAGATTTCCAGATTTTTAGCCCTTTGTGGTGTCTCACCATCCACAGATCTGCCTTGTGGCCTGGTATGACTAAAGAATCTTGGTAGAGACCTAGAATGCATGTAGAAACCACCCAGAATGACTTACAAATGAAGTAAAAGTTTGTTTTAAGATATTAAGTTAACAAATGTCCATTCCAGTTTCTGTCGTCATCAGATCATTCATCCACAATGCTGTCACTAACTTGCATTGACAGGTATCTCTTGCTTTCCTGTGCCTAACTACCAAACTAATTGAGATATTTTTAATTAAAAGACCAAAAAATGGTTTTGAACATTTGCCTGTATCTCTGGTCATGGGAGGCATGATCATCTGGGAAATATGGAAATCATTTCTCTTTATTAAGAAAGAAATGTAAAGAAGTCAACCATGATAACTATGAACTTGATTCTGACCTTGTTTATACCAACACTACACCCATACAATTCTATTTTCAGTTAAATTAATTCTGACTTGCAGTAGCAGAAATAAGAGGAGAGCTAATAATCCTATTGCTCAATCTGTTTTTCAGTGTATAAAATAGGGAGGATTTTCGTAGGCAAAGGGATCTTCAATAAAGAGTGACCTAACTGCATAGCTAGATTTCTGAACAAAATTTGGTTAGAAGTATCTTTTAGAGTTGAGTAAACTTGCAAAGAAAACTTTCGATAAGGTACATAATAAAATAGCTCTCCATAGCCATAAGTTCTACCTAAACTCACAGAAATATTTTTTTGTAAAAAGAGAAAGCTGTCATAGATGATAAGTAAGTATCAAACCTAGGAGCTGATTCTAGTTTCGGTTCCACTGCTATAGATTAATGTACTCCAAACCATCTATGCCATTCTAAACCTCAAATCAAGTAAGCTTACATCAAGACTGTCATCGCTATCTCATTTTCACACAAGGAATGCCTACATGGCATATTGCAACAGGTGGAAACTTATTCTGCACTTACTCCAGACTAACTAAAAGCCATTGAACCTTATCACCATAGAGCTAAGTCCAGGAAGGAAAACAAATGGCTGTACAGCAGTTGGATCTGATATGATTCATGTCTTACAACTCAGTTAACATGTTGAGATTTTACACATTTCACTGCAAAATATTGTACAGAGGCCCCGAGGGAGGGGTTAGCATTACCAATTCTCTAAACAGATGGAAATCACCCCAGATATTACCCCATGTTCCAAAAAGATGGAGTTGGATTGAAGTGATAAACTCCATATGGTTGCATTAATTTTAGGACAGTTTATGACATGACAAAATGATGATAGTTCTGTCCTCAGTGGGATAAAATCACAGTAAATCCATTTGAGTTAGTTCAAATTATCCTAGGTACATGTGACATACAGCACAAAGAGGGAGCTGCTACAACAAGAAGCCAACTAAGGAATTTCTTCTTTTTGAAAAAAAAGAAATACCTTTTTTGAACAATATTCTGAGAAAGGCTTAAATCTCAGGTTTAGTATTCTTCTGCTCAAAGGGATGGTAATTAGCAAACTGGTATGTGTGAAGAGAGATCCTTTCATTCCAACCCATGGGGACTAGTTCACAGCAAGTATTCTTATCCAGTCCCTCTTTAATATGTATGTGCACAGGCAGATGGATTACTGGGGTAGAATAACAAATGTTGTACTAAAAATTAAATAAATCGAATTAAGAAACTTTATCAGGAAATAAACTTCTATGGGATCATAGCCATAATACCAAAAAATTAGTTTTCCTTCCCTAGCTCAATTTTAAAACAATTTTAATCTGTTACAGCGTTGTTTGTGTTTTGTTAGTGATGCTACTTTTTTGATGATTTATGATTGCATTCCATTATTGGCAGTGGGGTAGGATCGCTCAGTATGACATGAAGGGAAAAAATTATTTACTAAGAAGGATGGGTACATGGGATGGAGAGCTGTTCTGTGACTTCCACACACCTCTCACTCCCACAGCTCAGCCTCCCAACTGAGTTTAGACCAGGGACCCAGAGGAACTGGACACTTGCTTTGACCTCTGGACTGCCCAAGTCCTGCTGGCAGTCTTGTCCCCACAAGGGCACTTCTGCCTCGTGCTCAGGCTGCACATCTGAGGTGTTATCGTCTTAAGTTGTGCTTTTTAAAATTAGATTGTCAATTATAAAGATAGTAAACTAATGGCCTTACTAGTCAAGTACCCCAGGATGATCTCTTTCCCCATATCTAAGGCCAAATAGTAGTTGTTACTGGGGTTACTCTGACCCTCTGGTCTTCTTCCCAAATATCTCCCAAGACTGGAAAGTCATTAACAGCTCCATCATTCCTGATTTTTTGTTTCTTTCCTGCACATACCAGACTAATCTAAGCAGTTAGAGCTGGCAGATGCAATCTTGGGCTCATTTATCTGAGTGGTGCTTGTGTGTGGGCTTCACCCTGTGACAAGAAGTAACTAAAATAGAGGTCTGGTGTACTTGTAAGGTAGATGAAAAACCCAGCTTCACGCAAACTTGGTGCATGGCTCCCAGACTGCTAACAGGGGTAACATAGTGTTAATGGACTCTGAACAGCTAGAACAGAGCTTATGTTCCCAATTATAGTTAGATAGCTTTTAGACAAAGGCAGTGGTAGTGATGACAGGTGACATAAAATGGAGACCAGTAAGTGCATCTAATGCACTTAGCAGAAATAGAAAATATTGTTTGATGAGCAAAGGAAGTTAGCATTCAACAGCTGCAAAAAGGCTTGATGGCTAGAACAATTGTAGTAAGGAAATTATTCCATGAACAGACCTGAATCACCAACCACCCTTCACGGATGGGGCATACATGCAGAGTAATTGCCTTGTGAATGTGATAGGAGTCAAGGTGAATCCAGACAACCTACAGTATATCCATCACACATCTTTCTTTTCTTCTCCCAACTCAGAGGACCCCTCTGTCCCATATACAGGTGCATGCATAAAAAATAAGTGCATAGGAAGTCTTCAAATTTGTTAGGTGCTACTACTCAAACCTGCAACAATGCAAGAACCGCTTATGACATCCTTCTATTTGTTATCTTTTTAAATTGTTTTCAAGAAATGCTTAGAGAAAGCAGTAGCTCCATCATGCTAGGTGTTGTATAAAAAATGCATAGGGAGATAGGCTTTGCTCTAAAGAGTTTGCAACTGAAATATTCAGTCAGACACAGGTAAGGAAAGCAGTATCAGAGAGTCCTGTTTAAAAATTTAGCCAAGAAAAATTATTAAAAATTTCTAAAACATAAAAATGACCATATTCTTAAAATGCCTGTTGCCTAGTATGAATGTTGAATATCTCAATGAGATCATCAGTGTGAGGAATTTTCAGAGGACATAGTGATTTCAAGAGACAAGATATTTTCCCTCTTTTTAAGTCACTTAATTTCATTTTTACATGAAAGCTAGTCACTCCTTATACTGAACAGGCACTTTGCTAGTCAAAGGCTGCTAATCTTGACGGGCAGATAATGTTTGAAGTTCCATGCAATGTATGGTAGACCAATCATAAACAGTACAATCAAACACCTGCCATATCCCAGAATATAAAAACAATCAACGAACAACACCGACAAAAACATTTTCGTACACCACCTGCAACCTTTCCTCTTCATATTAAGAGGGGAAATGCAAAAACAAATAAAAAGGAATGGACACTGCTCAAAATTAACCACTCCAAGAATAACCTCCTGTTTAATAACTTCTATAAAAATAAATTAACTAGGCTTTGCATG
Source organism: Phalacrocorax carbo (assembly GCF_963921805.1). Classification (NCBI taxonomy): domain Eukaryota; kingdom Metazoa; phylum Chordata; class Aves; order Suliformes; family Phalacrocoracidae; genus Phalacrocorax; species Phalacrocorax carbo. The sequence continues at coordinate 87,938,277 of NC_087514.1, read as the reverse complement.
TCAAAAGCATCATTTAAATCAGATACAAACTGAAGAAAAATATCTGTTCTGCCTCCAGTTAACCAGTTTGATTCATGACATTTGCCTGTGTGTCTTAATATAAAGTATAAAGTGAAAAGAAAAATATTCAGAGGGTGGGTTGTGGGTTTTTTTTTTTTTGTGGGGAGGATGTTTTGGTTTGGTTTGGGTTTTTTTGGGGGTGCAGGTTACAACATATATTCAAATGCAACCATTTATTTCTTGTAGTCTGCACTTACAAATATTCAGACATCTACAAGTAGGGTTGCCTAATATAGCAGTCTGCCTTATAAGAAAAGAGAGAGACAAGGCCAAAAGAACTTCATGTAACAATTCAAGAAGTCTCACTGAATTATCAACCTCACCTGACTTGCTGTTATTTAATACAAAACTTCAGTCTATTGCCCCATTATGCTGTATGGTTTGTTTTTCTTTTTCTTATTTACTGGAATTGTATAGTATTTCCTTGTAAACGTAGACCAAAGATTTATTAATGCCTGGAAATATTATTTCACATTCCTTTGCTGACTGCCTTCGGTACACCACAAAAGTGCAGAGTAGTCTCCCTCTTAATATACAAAACAGCAGAGAAGTCAGAAACTGGGATCAGTGAAGCCCTTACTCCATTGGTCTTAACCCAGTTCACCCATGCCCTCTCAACCACGTTGCTGAGGCCTTGGCCATTCTCAGCCTCTGCTCTGAGCAGTTTGAGACAAAGAAGCTTATGGTCCAAATGGGTGAACCACTGAGCTGGCCCTTGACAACACTGCAGTGCCAAACTCTGCAGTAACTTCAGTTTCTCCAACCTGAAGCATAATATTGTCATCCACTGTAAAACTATTTTTTAATTAATTACCTAATATTGTTTTCTTTATGTATTGAATTTTATCTTAATCTTGCCTTGAGAATATGTGAAACAACTTACTTTTTCACTGGTGCCTTTAAATGATTTATGCAAGTAATCCATAAGTATTTCTTTACAGCATTTGTTATGTTCACTCCACAGAGTCAGTTTAAGTACCACCTATTCTTATGATAAGAGAATATACAGGTGCACTATCCTTTCAGTCCTTCAAGTGCGCCCTCCACTTTGTTATAGATGCATCCTATATGTCTCATTTGAAAAACTGCTGCATTCAGTACGGCACATAAAATACGCTATTAAAACCAGTGCATTTCCTTCCCATATTTTGACTTAGCAGTATGATAAGTTTCAAAAAAACAATAAAATCATGAAAAATCATATGTTGATGAGATACAATCATTTATAAGTGTAATTCAAGTGCAGGAGGATTTCATCACATTCTTAAACATTACATCTAGCATGCACTGTAACCCAAAGCCATCTTTTAAAACACAGCTTCTGAAGAAGATTTAATAATGTATTTTCATTAGAATCCCTGCTTTTAAAGTAAAATCAGTATTTTAAGATTAAATAAAAGAAGAAAAATTAGTGGGGTCTCCTGGGTCTCCTCCTTTTGCCTTTCCTCTCTCAGACCCTAAGTTTTCCTTATCTTTGAACGAATACTGCAGAAATAATGACATATAAAACCAGAAAGGATAAAAAGTCTTATGGACAGAAAAGATCAAAGAAATAAGAAAGAGACTGACCAGTATTTTAAAAAATAAGAAATTGAAAACGTCTTTGATTCCAAAATTATAAATTAATAAACTATCCCCACTTATATTGTATTCTTTGGTTAACACATATTTTCAACAAATATTTGACCTAGTTTCAAGCACCCACATCTGTAGGTAGATGAATCCCCAAAATAAAACTGAAATTGAAACAGGCAAACCAAGAAAAAAAGATTAAAAAAAACCACCACAAGTCCCTGTCTCCAGATACATGCATAACTTAACTACAAAAACCAATGAAGAGCCATAGCTTTACTTGTTTAAAAATAATTTATTTTCTGAAGGCTTTCAACATAAATTTTATTGAAAAAGTGCTGGACGTAAAATTTATTTTTGCAAAAAAATAGTAAAAACCAAATTTTTCAATAAAATTTGATTGTTACTTCTAAAAGGAAGGCTTGAGGGCCAGGTAAAAAAATGGTGAAAGACAAATGCTACATCTTCCAAAACCGATAGGACTGTTTTCTTTTGGAGAAAGGACAGCTGCTAATTTCTGAGAACCTAAATACATTTTTAACTGAAGTTTCAAAAATAGGGAAGACATCTAATCACGTTGTGCATAACCCAAGTATAAACAGTTTAAATATGAAATACCTTGAAAGTTACATTGCACTGATAGGCCTGAGTTAGAATTTTGCAATCAGATTTGGACATCATATTTCACAAAATAAAGAATAATTTCTGAAAACAACTGCAATGATCAGAGACTTCAAACACATGAATAAGAGTTGGCATTGTTTGGTACAGATAGAGCAGCTGCCATGACACCTGACAGCTCCTGTTTTTTCAACTACATAAAAGACTGCTAAAAAAATAATCTCAAGTTCTTGTCATGTTCAGGGCAAGAAGTTGGGTTCATATTGTCATATGGTTGATTTACATTCAACATCAGGAAAAGGTTTTTGATGTTGTTTACAGTCAATACAGTGAAGTACTAGGTAAAGATCAGAGAGACAGGTTTATCTTGATACTGGAGGTTTTCATGACAAACTAAAAAAGCATGTGCCAGAAAGTCTACACTGGTCCTACCTGGAGGCAGGAGGATGGCACAAATTATATCCTTAGGTCCCTGTCTGTTCTGTTTTCAGGGATTCTGTGTGTGTTTTTCAAGTTCAAATGCTAAATCAGTTAAACTGCTTGTGAAAAAAAAAAAAACTAAACCAAGAAAAAAACCTAAAGACATAAGAAATGAGGAAATCCTCAAACTGTTTCAAACACTTCCTTTTCCCTTTCCTTTCCCTTTTCCCTTCCCCTCCCATCCCCCTCCCCTTCCATCCCCTCCCCCCCCTCCTCCCCTCCCCTCCTCAAACCTCCCCTCTCCTCTCCAGAGCAGAACATCCAGTATGCAATGACTTTCAAGCTAAAACAAAAAGCAGAAAGCTGCGAACTATGTGCCTTTATAGGGTCTTTGTGCTTAGTGGGAAAAAGGAGAATTTGCAAGATAGTTTTTGTCAATTTAGCAAGACTAAGTGACAACTTCATCCGTAGCATAAATACAGGCATCTGAAAAACTAGCCAGCTACTTTTAAATCCAAAGCCAATACAAGACAATTCAATAAAGTCAAAACAATAATAATTCCCCAATTAATTTCCCTTTTCCCTCTCTCCTTCCACGCTCCTCCTCTCAGATGTAGAAAAATTACACTCACCCAGTACCCAACATAACAGCAAAGGCTACTATGTGGAGTCTAGTTTACTGTTCACTATAATGCTTCATCTTTGCTTAGTCATAGCTCCCCTTCCCCAGGGATCTCCTGAGCGTGCACAGAGCACCCATGGCATGGGCCAGTACAACAGTAATGGGCGTCTGGGGCCTGCCCAGTAGAGGTCCCCACTACGGACTTTGCTGGGGTTGAGGGTGTTGACAAGCTAATGAAAACCAAGGCTCGACATAAAAAACCCCTTATTCAAAGACAAAGTGGGCATGCATATTGGAGTTCTCTTCTGTCTCCATTGGTATCTTGCAGTTGCCATTTAAAATACCATTCTCATTTTAATAAAAAATGGCTTTATTGAGATTAAAAGCCTTTTGGTCTTGGCAAGCTCCTGTGCTAAAAGGCCTAAGCAGGTCTGCCTCAAAGATTTGGCTGGCTCAGGAACTTGCCACAGCAGGTAATTGCTATTTGTAGAATACCCCAAGATTCCTATTACAACTTCATAGGCTGGTATTTCTCAGCCCTGCAGCTTTAAGCCTGTGGGAAGAGAAGATTAGACTAGTGGCAATCTGCAGGTCTATAATTATCTGTATCAGGCAATCATTTATTGTGCATGAAAAGGTGAGGAAAATGTATTTCAGAAGACACTTTTAATGATGTTGTATATTTATTACGTTGATTACATTACGGGAGTGATCCTGAAAGGGGAAGTGTTTTGACTGTATTGTGGTTTACTGCTACCTGCCAGCCTGGTGATAAAAGAGTGCAAAACCCATCAGAGCAAATCAGTATGTGACTACTTAGAAAGGGCAATTTGACTGCATAAGAGGGTGGTATTGTGGAACATCTTGTATGTTGGAGAAAGATTTATGAATAGTCATCTTGAAGACAAACAGAGGAGCTGTCAACAAGCAACTCTCAAGAACAGCAAGTCTTTTCTTCCTGTATGTGTCTGATACATCCAGTCCTGTCCATTGCAGGAATCATCACACATTTCATCCTTCTAGAAACTGAAAAATATGTTAGTCTAGCTAATGTAATCAGTCAGTTTAACACTTGCTGGGTATCAATCAAATGAGGAACCTGTGATACCTTATCAGTTATAGAAATACATAACTACAGTCAAATCCTTGTTGTATGTACTGCCGTAGCAACCCAAACACACTGGGCTAACTTCTGCTGTCTCTCATACCAATCCACAGTCAATAAACTCTGCTATAATGTCACTTGTCTTTTTTTTACACAGTAGAGTGTAATAAAAAGAGTGAGAAAGCATTCTGGCCTCCATGAACATTTCAGAAGCTATAAATTCCTCCCTGTCTTGCTTAACATTTCAGGGACAAGCATGCCCATTTCAGATGGAAGCCATCATCCCATTTTTGTAAACTTGGAATTGTGAAGAAATGACAATCAAGCTAATGATCTTAAATGAGTTTTGCCTTAACTGAGGAGGAATTGTTTTTATGTATTCTCTATTTCCATAGAGGGAACCTAAATAAATGACATAAATTCCCCTCTCTTTAAGTTGTAGAACTCTTAACAAAATCTCAAAGAGGTCTTTGAAATAGTTGATTCAGCTACAAGAATAAAGTTTTAGCCCAAGCCCTGCTACAAAAATAATTGGTGATGTTGGAAATAATTATTAATAAAATTTTATTGAATGTTTGTTTTACATACATTTTGCTTTATTTTTTCCATCTTTAAAATGTAATTGTCAACACTTAACCTAATGAAGCTTTTCCACAGACCATGTCTTTGTACGAGGTATTCCCACACAATATTACCAAAAATATTCTGCAATATCGTGAAAACAGCCATGAATCAGCCATTTGCTTGAGAGCAGGGCTCAGAAATATTGGGCTGAATAAGATATTAGGGCACACTATGAGAAGGAGGAAAAAACAAAACTAAATATTTAGTAGCTACTTACCTGGTGAACAGTGCTGGAATGTTTGAGTGTGTGATGTAAATGATTGCTTTAACTTTTCCTAATGCACAAAAATGACAAACATAGAAGTATTAAGTGGGATACTGTTATACTTCTACTCAACTGTCCGTAAAATGCATTTACCTAACTTAAAATTTGTGATTGTTGTCACCATCTGTAGCAATTTTTGCCCCTTGAACTTTTAGCTGTTGCTACATATTTGTGATTAAAAGCTGAAATAGTTTTAGTTTCTAAATATTGAGAACAAATTTGGTTCTCATAAAAAAGTTCTGGTTTACAACTTCTATGCACCTTAAGTGGAATTAACACTACTGTATCACACTTAAAAATGTTGCCACTACTGAAGCAAGCTTTAAAAATGATGCTTTTCTGATAGTTCAGTTTTACAGGGATTGTGGAAATAAGCATCTTTTTCTTTTTAATAAGCATTTGTGATGAATAAACACTGTCAAATACCAGGAGATAACAAAGCATTAAATGCTCAAATATAACTGGGTCAGGTAGCTGACTGATAGGACTGAATTAACAAATGAAGAACAAAATACAGAAAGTATTTGCTTACCTTCTCTCTCTACCACTGCAGCATTTGCATTTATAAAGTTGACATTAAAGATCCTTTAACTCAATAATTTAAAAAAAAATATGGAAAAAGTTACTTTGTGTTCCGTGTAACACAAGTGACTAAAAGAAAAAAACATGCATATTTATCTTTAATTTAAAACCTATAATAATTAGATATAAAAAAATGGTGTGGACAATAAAATGAATTTAAAGAGGAATTTGGCATGCAAGCAAGTATTTCTGTATATATTGTTGCTGAAGTAAATGGAAAGGGGGTTGTTGCAAGAAAGCAAAATAAATCATTAAAGTTTTTTTTTAACTGTCTCTCTAAGTTTCACAGAACATGAAAATACATTAATCTTTGTACAGGCTAGTAATTGTGAAGTGGAAGAGGTCACAGTCTGATTCCCACCCATTCTGTATGAAAGATTTAGCATTATATGCAGAAAGGCATGAAGTGAAGGGCAAAATATGAATCTATCCCACAATAAATTCTTTAGTCCTTCAAAAATACTGTTAACAGAGGGAAACAGGAGTTACCCATTCTGTATTCATTCTATTAGAGGTACTGCAATGAATTGTCTTTGTACTTCAGGGGACTAAATCTGGCCTAACTTCAAAGTGTGTAAAAAGAAACAACAAAAAAACCCACAGTTTAAAATCATTTTATGCATTTAAAAACCTATAAGACTATGCATATATTTGTGCGTGTGTGTATACACACACATATACATATTTATAACATATATTTTTTCTTTTCAGGATAAAGAAAAGATTTATTCTCTTTGATGAGGACGATGAAAAGGATAAATAGTCCTTATAATGTTGATGCTATGTTTATTAATAATAATTTTCACTTCTGTTGGTACTATTCATTTAAATATATGAAAGTGTTTTATATTAAATGAACAGTACCTATGGTGAGACAGGCAGTGACATAATATCTGTTCTTCTGAGGATAGAACTGCAGCAGAATTGCTGAAACAGTGATTTGAAGTCACAGAGCCACAGAGTAAGTCAATGACAACAGATGCAGAACTGAATAGCCACTGCACAGGGACAAATTCATCATAATGGCAAGGCTTATCTATTAGAAGAGAAATTAAAGCAGAAAGGACAACACATATCAAGAGTGAAAACCATTTTAAAAACAAGCTCTCTTGATCCCTCATTTTGAATATTAGCAAAATCTCAAGTTCAGTCTTAAAACCTATCTCCAAATGGTCAAAAAGAGCACAGCCAATATTTTACTCCAGATGAAGTCATAGGATAATTAGCAAAACCATCAATTTTACTTTGTGTGCTGCATGCTTCTCCAAAGTAGAGTAACTAGACAAAAATGGTTTCATCAAAGGTTGCAGTCAGCACTGACAACTCCAGTTCCCCCTAAAAAATCTTATTTTTTCATAAAGTTATTACAAAATTAGCATTGATACATTCAGACTTTTATCAGCTTTAACCAGATGCCAAAGCTTTGACTATCCATGCTGCTAAACTAACACTAGTTTAACTCATCCTTTACACACCTCCTGCTGGGCTTCTTTTTTATTAATAGTTGCTCTGAGAATCTAAAAAAAAAATATCCCTCTTAAATAACTCCTGCATTGTCTAATGTCTCCATATTAATCTCACTTAATCTGATCATCTTGCAGATTCAGCTATTAAATTAAACATACCCTCAATGAAGCAACACTGTTATTTTGCAGGGCTTTATGCTTAGTTTGGACCTTATGCTTTGGCTTCTCTAGGCTTTATTTCACTTTCATGAAGTTTTCATCTGAAGCCTCAGGCAGCCTTATCCTGGCTCTCCTTTAAGCCATAGCCTTCATGATTTATCAGACAAGTACAATCACCCTGTGGTTTATGCAGAACCTGAAGCCCATCTCGGGCTCCCTCCAGATGGCATTACACTTATCAGGTTCTGTTGTGCCAGGAAAATAATTAAGTGGTTTTGATAACTATTCCAGCCATCACCTTGCCTTTGCCGTCTTTACAGTAATAACTTTCCAAAGATGGTATTTTGAAACAAGATTTAAAGAACCATACAAGTAGGTAACGCAAATTTCAACAAATATAAAATCAGTGTCAAATAAGAAAAAGCAAAAAAAAAAAACCCCTAAGTATTTCTTACCTGACTACTGATTTTCAGCATACTTTTCTTGAAACAATAGCTTCACTTAGAGAAATACATTATCACAACACAGATTCAAGGCTTGGTGATTATTATGCTCCATCCTGATGATTTCAAACCTTATGCTTTGATAAACCTGCCTTTGAGAATCTGCTTCTCAGATTTTACCAAGACTTGAGCATGCACCTTTTTGTCTTGGAGCAGACAAGGGCAGAGAAGTTGTACTTGGACTGAGGAAGATATGAGGTAGATAACTCTACACTATACTTTCAATGAGTAACCTTCAGTTGGTATGACGGTTTACATTTCCAATACAGTCTGCACAATAGAGAAAGTATAATCATAGAATCATACAATCATACAATGGTTTAGCTTGGAAGGGACCTGTAGAGGTCACCTAGTCCAACCCCCCACAGTAAGCAGGGACAGCTTCAACCAGATCAGGTTGCTCAGAGTCCCGTCCAACCTGGCCTTGAATGTTTCTAGGGACGGGGCATCTACCACCCCTCTGGGCAACCTGTTCCAGTGTTTCACCACCCTCACTGTAAAAAATTTTTTCCTTGTATCCAGTCTAAATCTACCCTCCTTTAGTTTAAAACCATTACTGCTTGTCCTGTCACAGCAGGCCTTGCTAAAGAGATTGCCCCCATCCTTCCTGTAGTCCCCCTTTAAGTACTGAAAAGATGTAATGAGGTCTCCCCGCTGCCTTCTCTTCTCCAGACTGAACAACCCCAACTCACTCAGCCTGTCCTCGCAAGAGAGGTGCTCCAGGCCTCGGATCATTTTTGTGACCTTCCACTGGACCCACGCCAACAGGTCCATGTCCTTCTTGTGCTGAGGGCTCCAGAGCTGGAAGCAGCACTGCAGGTGGGGTCTCACCAGAGCAGAGCAGAGGGGCAGAGTCACCTTCCTTGGCCTCCTGGCCATGCTTGTTTTGATGCAGCCCAGGATATGGTTGGCCTTCTGAGCTGCAAGCACACGTTGTTGGCTCATGTCCAGCTTTTTGTCCACCAGTACCCCCAAGTCCTTCTCAGCTTGCTGGTCTCAATCTCTTCATCCCCCAGCCCATACTGATACCAGGGGTTGCCCTGATCCAGGTGCCCGACCTTGCAGTTGGCCTTGTTGAACCTCATGAAGTTCTTACCGGCCCACCTCTACAGCTTGTCTAGGTCTCTTTGGATGAGATCCCATCCTTCTGGACTTGTGTATATCCAGGTTCCTCAGGCAGTCATGAACCTGATCTTCCTTTACAGTGGGAGGGGCTTTATCCCCCTGGCTTCCATCCTGTGGTCCATTGGCTTGGGAGGGGTGAGGGAAGAGAGGTTACCTCAGCCTTCTCCTCATCTGTTATGACTAGTCCACCATTCTTGTTCATAGTGGGGGAACACTTCCTTTGACTTTCCTTTTCTGGTTGATACAGCTGTAGAAGCCCTTCTTATTATTGTTTGCATTCCTTGCCAATTCACATCCAGCCGCACCTTGGCTGACCCCATCCCTACGCAATTGGGCAGCATCCCTATACTCTTCCCAGGATACCTGTCTCTGCTTCCAATGCCATTGCAGGTCCCTCTTGCTCTTTAGTTTGACCAGCATGTCTCGACTCAGCCATGCTGGTCTCTTCCCTTCCTTGCCTGATTTCTTACACCTGGGGACTGAGAGCTCTTGCACTCTATGGAAAGTGTCCTTAAATATCTGCCAGCTCTCTTCTGTTCCCTTGACCCTGAGGACCATTTCCCAGGGGGTCCTGCTGACTGACTCCTTGAAGAGCTGGAATTTTGCTTTCCTAAAATTTAGGGTCCTGACTATACTCCTCACTTTTTCCGTATCCCTCAGGAGTGTGAACTCCACCAGTGCGTGATCACTGCAGCCCGGGCTGCCTCCAGTCTTGACGTCACCGAAGAACTCACTTGCATTGGTGACCATCAGGTCTAGTATTGCATTCCCTCGGGCAGGGCTGTCTATTACCTGGCTCAAGAAGTTATCCTCAATGCATTCTAGGAATCTCCTGGATCGCCTACAGCTCACCGTGCTGCTTTTCCAGATGTCACGTGGTTGAAGTTACCCAGCAGGACAAGAGGCTGCAAGCGTAAAGCCTCCTGGAGCTGGAGGAAGAAGGCTTCATCAGTAGGCTCTCTTTGATCAGGTGGCCTGTAGTAGACACCAACCACGTGGTTCCCTTTGTTGCCTCTGTCTCTGATTCTAAGCCATAAGCTTTCGAGCTGCTCATGGTTATTCTTCAGGGACAGCTCTTCACATTGTACCAATATCTTGATGTAGAGGGCAACGCCTCTGCCCTTCCTTCCTCACCTGTCCCTTCTGAACAGCCTGTAGTCATCGATAGCCACAATACTTTAAAATAGCTGATAACCATATCCATAATACTTTAAATAAATTTCAGCCTGTGTTTTGCTTTTTCGTTTGGTTAACTTTGTCAAAAAATAAGCAGTAGCAAAGGGCCTTAGTGGTGCTTTAATTCAAGCAATCTTGCCTAACTTCCATTAGTGTTTGTTTGAAAGTTTAGTTTTAGATAAATGTTTAAGGTATTTAGAGAGTCACCATTTAACAATGACATTCCAAAATTAGTATTGAGGAATGAACTGATTTCTTCTTGTGAAGTGCATACAGTGTCCACAAAATATTTAGGTTATCAGTTTTCAAAGTAAGATCTTAGGAAAAACACATCCTTTTAAATTGTGATTCGAAGCTTTGTGGTAGAGATAATTGTGAATCAATATGCCCAGAACTCAAAATCATCAATTTTTAGGTTTGAAATGCATTTATGTAACAGTAAATATGTTTTAAAGATAGTAAACAACTTAAAATATTTTGAATATTTCTGGAAACAAAATACAGTTGAACAGCTTAGGAAAAATGCACATTTTAGGATCTGCTTCCTTTGAGTCAACAGGCCTACAGTCTGGTTTTGTTTGTTTGGTGCTGCAAACCTGGAAGCCTGTTTACATATTTTAGGCCAAAAAAAGACTCTTTGATCATATTGCCTCATATTTTGACATCTTCGTCTATTACCCTTGCATTGTGCTGTATGACTTTTTGAAAAACATTCAGTCTTGTTCTGTAGACATCTGTCTACAAGTATACATACATATATGTATATATACACATAAAATTGTTATTAAAAGTAGTAAAATACTCCTGCTTTTGATGTATTCTTCAGATCATTGTGGATGATCCATAACTGGAAACAGTATAACATCAGTCAGTTCAGTATAACTTCAGTCAATGCAGTACTCTTCCAAGGTTAGGGCAATGGGTAACTAGACAAGTTCAAGGACATCAGTCACAAAACAGAACAAAATGAAAAGACCTCCCCACAGGTACCTCTAACGTCCCTGTTTTAATCTGACAGTTGTAGATGCTGGGGCTGGAAGGTGGGGGGAAATGTAAAATAAAAAAAAACTACTGTGGCCAGACTTGCATGGTCTCTCAAACCAGCTCTTTCTTATTGCTACTGAGATAAATACTTGGCTAGACAAACCATTGGTCTCTTCTACTAGAATATTTCTTATATGCTTATTAGTGCAGAGCTGAGCCCAGATCAATTAGTTCTGTGGAGGGTAAGGGTTCTATATGACAAACTCATGTTGCTTCCAGGGCCAGAGCTTTTATTCCTGCCTATGTCTCTGCACATCTTTTGGAACTGCAGTGCACTTTGAGTGCCTCTGAAACAGCAAGAGATATCACACATTGAGCCAGATTTCACTCAGAAGTTTCTGGTGAGAGAAAAATCTATGATAAAAATATCCTTTCTTATTGTGAAGCCTTTAAAATAAGGATGGATTTACCACTTGTTCCAAGGACTGATTGAAGTGATAATGCTTGATGTTGTGATGTGATAATTTCTGATCTGTGGACATAACTGAGGACTACAGTCAATTCCTGTAAACCTGTATCTCATGTCATGGAACAGCCAAATGACAGGGTACAGCAAACCATAAAAAAATAGTTTGGCTCTTTTCACCAGTCTGAAAACCTGCAATCCAGCTGTTGAGTTGGAGAATAGAGAGAGGAGAACAAATAAAGTAATTTTATGTGCTTGGAAACCCAATTCTTTGCGCAAAAGTAAGAATGCAACCACTTTTCCAGATTTTATTACAACCAAGCATATAAGGCACAGGAGCTGTAGAAGGTATGCAAGGGAAGGAGGCACTTGAGGAAACAGGTGTGGTTTCCAGTACTCCCCCTTCAGGTAGGGGGAGATGTACATGGAGGGAATGAATCTGTCCATATTGTGTTTGTATCAGCAGAACCAAAAGAACACTAAGAATTCTGTTGAACCCTTCCTGAATGAAAACCAGATTTACCCTTACCTACTAAGTCAAAATCAGCACCTGCAGCTGATATCAGCAGTGTTTTTCACAATATCATTCTCTAGAGAATTTGTAACAATAGACAGCTGAACACAAGAACCAGATGCTGGAAAATGGAAGATAAGAAAAGTAAATGTCATTTGCCTTGTTTAATATACAGCCACTTAGGTTACCATCACACACAGAGTTTGGTTGTTTAATTAAGAAGTTTATGCTGATGTCACAAATTCAAGTCAGGTAAATACATTGCCATTTAGCACATACATAAAACTTTTGATTAAACACATATAAATAGGAAATTAAAGCACTGCAGATACTGCTATTGCAGTCCACATTGAAGAACTGCTGCAGTTATTAAGATATCTTTAGATTTTTTAATTAGTTAAAATGCTAATGAAGGAAAATATTGTCTGAGCTGCTGTTGGTGCTGTATCTTAGCTGCTGTAAATCTCACAAAGGTATGAAATCATACAGTGGGGCATCTTTTAATATCCTACCTGTCACTAACACTCAGCGCATTTTCTGTGAAGTTTTAGGGTTGGCTGGGATGCTACAAGCTCTTATTTTAAGGTGCTTCTTGCATTTTTGGTATGAATTAGTTTATTTTGTTTTAGGTAATACTCATCCATCCCCTTCACAAATACTGTCTTCTTTCCCACCTCTGTATGCATAACCTTCTTAACTTGGAGTAAGCTTAGAGTGATAACTACAGTCAAGTTTCCTGGGGTCAAATCAATTTGTGTTTTAATACATAGTGGGTAGACTTGGAAAACACAATCTTTTTCGGTGCCACAGCTTCAGAATAAATAGCATAGTACAATCACCATATATGAATAGAAATTTGATATAAATAGGCATATGGCTTTGTAAAAGTAATATACACATGAGCTTGTCTTTTACTGTATTTTGTATGTTTCTTCCCTCAGCCCATGAGCGTTAGCTAGAAATTGTGATTAAAAGATATTTGAGGAATCCTAAAAGTACAGTAACTTTCCCTTTTTCCTCTCATTTCTGAAAGTGTCACTTTGGACACACCTGAATAGCTTATGCTTCCCTGTTCCTTCCCATTCCTGTTCATGCTTATTGCTTTCACATTTAAGAGGACATAAGCATATTTGAAAGAATTGTACTAAATCTGACAGTTAACGACACCTTACCAAGCTGATCATTTATGTACAGTCTATTATAGTTTCTCTATACATTTTCCAGAGTCAGTAGGTCTGGATATATTACAGTCAAAACTCCACATTTTCTAGCTGTCAAACTCTTAATATAATCACAAAATCACAGAACAGTAGGGGTTGGAAGGGACCTCTGGAGATAATCTTGTCCAACCCCCCTGCTTGAGCAGGGACACCTAGAGTGCGTCATTATGTTAATTTTATGAAAAAGCTTTTCAATCTGAAGTTATAGATGGCCTGAGCCTTCAGCCTTAAGGCATAATGAAAGCAATATGTTATGAAAAGTAAACTCATGGAGAAGACTTTTTAGTAAAGGCAAAGTTGTGACTGGCATGTGGAAAGCATCTTAACTGCACCAGGAACTAAGAGGCTGAATATACAGCGTTTTGTGGGGAGGGGAATGTTTTCCATCTGAAGTGTAAATTGCACATGAAACATAAAAAGAACAGAGATGTGACAGATGCGTTATGGTTTAAGAAAACCTTAAATAGAAATACATTTGGTATAAAAAGACAATATCAATGTAACTCTTGGTTCAGCTTTGATTCCAAGGGGTGGGGGGGGGAAGGGAGGGGAATCTTTGTCTTTATGTGATATGTGATATGTGATATCCTCAAATCAAAATAACTAGCAACATTTACAATTTACATTTTTTCTCATTGTTATGCCTCCAGCAACTGGAAGAAAAAAAACCCCAAACCTAGCAAGAAAACCCTAATGTCCTCCTTTAAGAAAGACCTTTGAATTACACACATTGAAACAAAACCTTATTCCAGCCAAAATTAGCAAAGAGCATGAAATAGAGTACTGCTCCCAACATCTAAAATGCATATATAGGCATACACAAACTTACCATTAGCATTTTCAGTGTTTTGTGTAAATATAAATACAATCTAACTTTACTGGTGAAGGTGGAAAGAAATATCAGAGAAGACTGCAGTAGAGTAGACTCCTTAGAAACTGCTTTTCACAACTATAATGTGAAAGAGGAATTAGCCCTTTAGATTATCATAACAAATATGCAGAAATTATGAAAATACCTTCACAGTTCTACAGGATTAATTTAAAAAATACTGGAGGACATTAAAGTTTTCTGATTTAATCTGTAGGACTTTTGCTCAAAGAACTTTTTCCTTGTATTTGTACACAACAGTAAGTAGCAGGTGATGAGCACCCAAGTGCAGTATTGCACAATATACAAGGCAACATTCTCGATAGTGAACGCAGGAAGAAAGGTAACACACCATAGCTATATCTAATCTGTGGGACCCAAACTACTTCCACATGCCAAGAAAAGACTCAGTTTTGCATCTTACTCCCATTCTTCACTGTCCTGGTTTGAGGAGAGAAAATAAAAATAACAGACACGTATAGGAGCCTCATCTCTCTCTAATATGTGTCCAGGATGTTAGAGAGTTTGGAGAGTTTAGAGTTTCAGGTGTTTGAGCCTGGGACTGGACATGCCCGTGAATTAACTTGCCCTCCAGGTCAGATATCAACCACCTGCCTATCTGGTAAGTTTATGACATATCTGAAAAAAAAAAAAAAAAAAAAGATTTCTTACTTCAAAGCTCTTTATTTGTGCCCTTTGCTCCTCCCATGTGCACCTGCATTCTAGATGGGTTTGCAGCTCCATGCAAGCCTGTATCATCGACATACCCTTGAAGAGGTTTGCTTGTGTTCTGGTAGTATTTTCACCACAACAATGTGGAAATCAGCGTGGTTTTCATCTCTCTCTAAAATATGCAGATGTACCAATTTAGTGACATTAGAAAGATTTAATTTGATCACAATAATCCCCCAGCATACCTTCACTTAAAAAGTAAGGAAAGAACATTGTTCACAATTTCTAGAAGGCATTTATAGACAAATAGGGTCTGAGACAGAACACCATGGGATATCAGGACTCCTCTGCTGAAAACCACTGTGTGGGTGGAGGCAGTGGAGGTAAGAAACCTCTAGTAAGAGCCCTTTTTCTATACCATGGTATAGAGGCACACCTTAAACCATCTAAGTTGTAAGCATTAGTACAGTACCTATCACATGTGACCATGGATCTACCCTCTCCTTGATGTGTCTTCATCCTTTCTTTCCCCTCATCCCTCTCCACAAGAGACATCATACCTTTTTTCTAAATTTAGGCAACCACATAAATGTTTTCATTGTATTTATTCATAACAATCTCTCTAGTCATAAGTAGCTCATCTTGCTCTTTTTTCCCCCATTTCACCTGCAACAATAGTTGTACAGAAATAAATTGCAAATAAAATGAAATTTAAATGAAGTCTGGCAATTTATTGCTTCTAAATGAGGAAAATTCATTCATTTCACTATGTAATTTAACTGCGTCCATTGATTCTCCCCTCTTCCGTTGATTATATGCCTGCATAATCTGAAAGGATTTACTTTCTATTACAAAGAACTGAAAACCAGATCAGCTGCACAGTTTACAGGAAATTTACTAAATTAAAATTGAATTAATAAGAAACAGTCAAACACTTCTAAGCATGGGCCTTTAAGGAACTCTTCTGTAAGGCAATATTTTTTCTTTTCCCTCTCTGTTTTCTTTTGCCATTCCATACCGGTTCCTGAATTTGATAATTTATGAGATATCTTTTCCCTCCAAAGAATGCTTGTTTCTTATCTACTGTGTATAATAATAGCAGTTTTGAGAGAAGTTATGGATTAGGGTGGGACATACTAAGAATACATAGTCAGATAAAATATTTCCTGGAACCAGGCAGTTATGTGTTATAACCACCATTTGCTGATAAATATTGAGTGCTGTGTGAGGGTGAAGTGTAAGCCAAAGGAGCAAGGTACTTAATTAAGGGGAAATAGAATTATGCTACAGAACTTTAAGATAATCTGTTGTTTGCCTACTCATTTACTAATTGGAAATTACAGTAACAGGGACCCATGTAAATTTATGTCAAGATTTTTTCTGAGAACATCAAGATCTCAATTATCACATCACATAAAGAATCAGTTTCACAGAACTAAATAGACAAGGTAATTTGAGCTGCACACTTTTCCTATGTAAATAAAGAAAAAAGATTGAGAGAGCATTTTTAAATATGCCCATATAGGGAGGTCATACATTATTACAGAAATAGCTAATTGTCACTCCCATAACCATTACCAATGTCTTAGTTTCTGATCGTCCTCAGGAAAAATCGTGTTGAGAATATATTTAGCCAGGCACACAAAAGTCTATAGAAAAAGAAAATTGTACAAAAGAATATTAAGAAATCAAGATACTCAGCAGTGCATCATCTAGGTTATGCCTTCATTCCAATGGGTTTCAGACGACTTGATGCTGGATATTGAATGGAATAGGGATGGCATTTGTTATCAATGTGGTCGCTATATACTGAGTAATCTAATATATTATCTGGTTTGGGTTTTGTTTCCTTATTTGTTTGCTTTCCTTTACCAAAGTATTTCGTGGTTCTCCTCTGTCCTGCCAGCTCTTCAAAGAAATGTCAGAATGTGCAATTTATTATATGAGAAAGGACACATTTGGCAAGTTGGTCTTCTACCCATATAGAGTATTTGCTTGCTGTTCTATCCCACCCCAAATAGAGAAAAAGTATAGTAAAACAAACTAAAATATTTCAACAGAAATTACTTTCTGCTGATTGTAAATGGTGGACCTCTTCAGACCTGCTGGGTCTGTAAAATGTAGAGGCAAACAACTGCAGTCAAAGATTACTTCAGATGAAATGTGTGAATACTATTTTTCTGGTTTGAACATCTGAGTCCCATTCACACACATAAACAGTTTACTAGTTAAAAAAAAAACCTACAAACTATTTTTTAATGTAAAACATTTTATGATAACTGGAAATAGGATTTAGAAATTTGTCTGTTCTTGTTCCTTGGTTTTAGTGAATAAAGGACATGATATTTTGCAAACATACTATAACACACCACATTTTTGCATGTGATTTTCTGTAGGGTCCCTGCAGAAAAGTTAAAATTTGAAAAGCTGAAATAATATTTTATATTATAAATTCAAAATATTTAAGTAGTTCATAGAAGATTACCAGTCATAAAGAAACACAATATAGATTTGTCAAAATTAAACTGCAGTATCTTTTTTATAAATGTTTACATACCTATACTTATTTTGCATAAAATTCTACAATCTTATGTGGAGTTACTCTGCCTCATGTTTTGGAATTATGTAACTCTAACAGAGTGAGAGAATTGTATTTTATTAGTATTTTATTTCTATAAGATGCTGGATAATGTTTTTTTTTTTTTAATTTATTCTTAAATATGAAAATGGACTTTTTTTTTCCCACAATCTATGATGCTGCAAAATTACTTCACGGATTAATGAATATTCCTCAAATGTAAAATGCAATACAAAACACATATAGGAATTAGAAATTTTTACATGTAGAATAAGTGGTAGTTTGCCACTGTACTTCAAGTGATCTTGCTAATATAAAATTGGCAATAGGGGTGGAACTCTTCATTGCTAGGAAATCACATTCTATTCCCAAATTTATCATGCTTGAAAATTCTGTTTATCATTCAGTAGAAACATGAGATAAGTGGGAAGCTTAAAATACCCATCAGTTTGAGCTACCTGACATCTTTGTAGATAGTCTGAACAGACAGATAAAATAAATTAACCTATTCTCTGAGGATCTACGTACAGCTGAGGAGCAGGGTAACGGAATGGCAATGGGCAGATGTGATTTTTTTCCAGAGCCACTTGTTAGTGCAGAAAAGATCACTGCTCCCTCTACTTGCTCATCATCACCTGGTTTCAAGAGGTTATTGACCCTGGATTACCAGCAGAGTTGCTCATATAAGTAATCAAAATGAGGTTGGCAAGTTAACACTATTTACATTCACAGCCTGGATCTCTGCTACTCATCTGTATCTGTCTTCTTTTAGTATGTAGGACCTCTTTTCACAGATGATCAGCTCTCCAAGTCTAGAAAGAGTTTGTATGAATACAAAATTTCGAAAAGCAAAATTTTCAGTCTTAGTAAATAAAGTGCTAACTTTAAGTCAGTTTGTAGTCTCTGACAGATTCTTTATGTAACAGGACTACCTGGGAAAAAAATTTAGCAGGTTTTCAAATATGAACTACATTGTAACCACAGTTTGAAATAAAATGATATTAAAATAACTTTCCAGATATAACTACCAATACAATGTATATAATGTACTTTTTCTGATAAAATTCCATGTATACAATATATCCCTATTCAAACTAAGAATTTTGTTTTCTGTTCTAAATAAAAACAAACAATATAAAAATCTCATTCTAACCCCTTCTTCCTTTTATATTCCAGTTCAGAACTGTGTGAGATTTTGTTTCAGTAATGGCTGCTTGTTTTTAAAGTAGGAAATGTCTAGTGTCTCTGGACATATTCCACTCTTCCTGTGCGTGGCAGTCCTGACAGTTAAAGACCAGGGCTCCTAAAAGTTAAGCAGGTCACTGTATTTGCAGTCTGCCAGGCAGGCTGCTATGGAGATACTACCTGTGGGCCAGAGTCCAGTTTAATTCATATAACAATATGCAAATTTAATAAATTCCTATCAATAACAATGCATGTTGGAATATATAGACGTGCAGGAAAAAAACAAAAGCCCCAGGGAGACTGACAGAAATTATTTAAAAAATAATGCAGGGCAGAGTGTGCAGCTACTCAACTTCTGAGAACTTACAAGACCTAGTGTAAGCACTTACATGACTAATGTTAGTACTATAAACAGTTTTAAAAATTACTGATTAGTCACTGATGACTTATTTTGTGGGAATCAAGAAGAACTTCCTTATAATCAGAGTTGAGAAATGATGTTAGCTTTATGGAAGCTCCAGCCTCCCTAATGCCTCATGTTAAGTGATTTCCGTTTGCCTGACCCATGGGACTGATCCCTCACCAAGCTCCCAGGCACCGCTCTTGCTCTGGCTGCTCACCCCGCTGGCTGGCTGAGGATGTTAAGGAGGCATGTAGCAACACAGGGCATTGTAACAGGCACTTGGATGTTTTAAAGACTCAAAAAGAAGCTGACCTGTCTTCATGAGAAAACAAGGTTTGGGTGCTAGTCATCAGCCCTAAGATCTGATTCTCATTTGGCATATTTTTAAAAAAGCTTCTAGCTCAAGTGTAGCTGTACGCTTCTACGGGAGAACTTATCTTGGGCCGCATACCTCCAGGACACAGGGCTCTACCCACCCTGGGGACAGTGATGCACAGACATCAATATGATGGATACAAAATGTCCGTCTATTTAGCTGCGTCACACGCTTATACAGCTCTTGCGGTTCCTGTTCCTGCCACTCCTATGGGGAGGAGTCTATCTTTCCGTCACATCCCGTAATCTTCCGGTCACCGATCCCTGTCTATTCCCCTACACTCAAGAAAAAAGAAAAAAGTTGTATTTATGCCACAAGGTGGGGAATATCTCAGCAAGAATGAATGTGCAGTTTCTTAGGGACAGGAAATTGTCCTGTGTGGCTGAAGACAAAATCATCTAATTGAAAGAAATATGCTATATTTTGTACTGGACATAGAAATAAGCCTACTCTTTTTCCCTGAAAATAAGAATAAAATAGGAAAATAAAATCAAATATGAAAATAAAAATCAGGTATTTTTAATTAACTTTGTATATTGATTATATAGTGCTCCACATTCTGTGTCAAGATGCCCATACAATATATATTTTCTCTTTATCACCTGTAGGCTGTAGTGACTATCTAGAGTGATATCTTGACTGTTACTGAGCAAAATTTTCTCAGGTGGATGATATACTACATTTTTCTACTCAGAGAAATAAAAAAAATTCTGGGATAAGAGTCCACATTTGAAAGACGCTCAAGTCACCAATCTGTGGCCAAATGTGACTGTAAGCATATACCCGAGGAAAATATACTGCAGATGTTCATAAAAACAAACTGTGAATCCCTGTAAATGAAATTAGAGGAACAGACTTCTGAAAAAGACTATTATGTGAAAACTTCTAGTGCCTGAGTCAGCTTCAATGGTTTGCTTTGGCTTTCGTTTTAGGCACTTTTTCATAATGGTGCTATATGGCAAACTTATCAGTGCCTATAAGTTCACAGGGATACAGTTTTGAACTCTTATAAAAAAGTGTGGTAGGAAAAGGATTGTTAAACCTTACTCGATGCTTTGAAAATTTACCTCCTAGTGTTCCTGAAAATTATTTCTCCTGTGTAGAGAGGACTAGAAGGAAGGAAGTGATTAACTGAGATAAAGTGTTCCTAAAGAAAAAAAAAAAGTAGAAGCACAAGTAGAAACACAAGTTGCTTAAATCAGAACATTTATAGCTGATTTTGGGAAGTTCAAGTTCAGATGCTGTAATCCTTAAAGCCCACTTCTATGTTGTTACAAGGTAACTGGTTGTCTTATCAGTGATCAATTAATGGGAAGACAAATACATCCCATCATCTTCAAAAAGTAGACTTCTGGTGATTTCTGGACAGACTATTCAAAGAAATATCATTCTTTGTTTTAAGTTTGTAACTTCAAATACTTGTACAATATATTTTACATCCCCATGTCCTTACGAGTTTGTCTAGAGCTATTTTTTGTGTATGACCGAGTCTCAAATTTGCAATTTTTCCAACAGTGAAACAGAAGATAACCACTGCTGACCCCAATTACAGTCAAGATTGTACAGACTTATTCATATATGCTGAATGCTTTGGTCTGTAATAACAATACATATATTTATAGAATTCTTCTTTTCTACCTCCCTGAAGCTACACACTGACCAAGATAAAGGAGATGGAAATTTAAAATACATATTAACAGGAGATGGGGCTGGCAGTCTGTTCATTATAGATGAAAATACAGGAGATATTCATGCTGCAAAGAAATTGGACAGAGAAGAGAAGTCCCTGTATGTGCTACGTGCCAAGGCTATAGACAGAAAAACTGGAAGACAAGTGGAGCCAGAGTCTGAATTTATCATTAAAATCCACGATATCAATGACAATGAACCAAAATTCACCAAGGACATATACACCGCCAGTATTCCGGAGATGTCTGGAGTTGGTAGGTAAAAACTTATCCTTATGTAAAATACAAATATGTTTTGGTTGATTTCGAAATTTTAAGTAATTTATTATTTGAGGCACTTAACACTAGCATCTGCAAATATCCATGGAATAATTATTGTGGCCAGTAACGTATCATAAGTGACTGGTTCCTGCTTTTATTTGTTCGTTTCCTTTTCATCCGCTTTTTAATTCTTTTTGCAGACTATAAGATACTCTACTTTTTTAAGCCCACTGGAACCATTAAGGAATGTAGCATTTATCGTTGGCTTATCAGTTACTACATAGTTTTGACACAGTTGAGAATATGACTTGCATAAATTGTATCCTCTTTGTATTTGTAAAGTCTAATTTACCAAAACTTTATGTACCTTTAGACACAAACAGCTTTAAGCACGTAAGTATGTAAACCAATTAATGTATCAAAAATATGCCAAATACATTCCCACAAATACCTAAAACTTTGTTTTGGTGAGGGTTTTTTTTTTTTTTTGGGGGGGGGGGGGGGGGCGGTGTTAGATTATTTTTTTCTTTGGTATCAATATTAGTAGTTGTTGGTGGTGGTTTTTTAATATGAACTTGTTTGGGTTTTTTTAAGATACTGAACATATGAACACCTACCCTAAAGAAAAACTCTTTTTGTTTAAAAATATTTTTCTCCATGGATAAAAATCTTAAGCTATTCAAAACTGTTGCACTGAAAAGTAAAAATGTGGAGTGACAATAGAAGATGGGAGAGAAATATAGCATCACAGGAAAACAATTCTCTCAGTTTTATTCGAATAATATAAAGTGATAGATAATATTCACCAGCACACATTCATCAGAAGTTATCATGATTACCTAAGTGCTCCAATCTTTTACAGTAGAGACAGTCTCTCTGATGAGTAAGCATAAAATATATAAGCTATGGGAAACCACTGACGGATAAATTCTCAAGAGTTATTTACTGATCATGAATTATTGTAATGGTTTGCAAAATCAGCCCTGGATGATGGCATTGCTAAGAAAAACAATAAAATGCCAATCAACATTTGTGACTAATATATATCTTTGCAAAATAATTTCAAAATTAACAATTATTTCTGAGATCAGAAATATAATAGAACGGGACTCTATTCTATAACTCTCTTTTATAATCATGAGAAGGGAATAACTACGCTACTATATATAATGCACAGAGTCCAAGAATGGTTCTTCTAAAGTTACATGGAAAAGATAAAATCTTTCTATTCAGAATCTACTTTGCTCATAATCCGGTAAAGGAAAAAAGTTGGCACTGTATCTGTCATATTTAATTTGAGATATACTTGTAAGGAAGGAACTCTATAGGAATAGAAAGGATAAAAAAACATGATGTCCATGTCTAACCTTATCACTTAGTCCAACTTCATTAGAGTCAATGGAGAAGCATGAATAAATGAGAACCAAAACAGATCCAGTGTTTTGGCACTGCCTGTGAAATTTTAAGTCTATGAAATGTCTATATTTGATGAGGATGATGATAGTATAAGTATTATTACATACTTTAAGCTGAGAAAGTGTCCATAAAAGACCCAATTAAAGGTCAGTTTTACTGTGAAGAATTAGAGGAAAAGGATTTAAACAGTAAAAAAAAAAAAGCCCCTTAGCTTCCAATAGGAATTCAAAAAAGGGAACCAGGTTACTCTTTGCTCTGTTTACTTGACATTTGCATTTGGGGGTATAAAAACTATACTGGAATGGCAATTTTTAGCATTTGAATGAGTAAAAGTAGTTTTGTAATTTCTTAAAGTAGCAGGGAATAAGAACCCTAATCCAGATCAGTCCATTAAAGAAGCAGAAATTCTGTATTTCTCAAGTCAGTCATAAGAAAAATGCTAATTCATCGGTTTGGATTTATGTAGAGGTAAATAAGGAATACACAAATATATTCCTTCTTGGAGTCCCTTTGTCCTCTTCCAGATAAGGAAACAGATGCCATAACTGGAGGAAATATCTTGGGAGTGAAAATGTGAGATCTTTGCTGTAAGCTGAATACAACTTACAGTTGAGCAAGAGGTACTCTCGTAAACCTTCCCATAAAACACACAATTGTACACATAAAATACAGAATTAAGATAATGTAGTTCTTGAATATCTAGACAAAAGAAAGCTATATGAATGTAAGCCAGCAAATCTGCGTTAGGCAGCACACACAACAAAATGCAGGGAAAAGAAGAAAAACGAATGTAACAGAAATTAAACTCAAATATGATACAGTGTGGCAATGGGCTGTGTAAGTAGCTGCTGGTTCATACTTTCCACAGTAGTGAGGATATCCATTACAAATCTCCAGTGCATTATGAAAATGGCATTTAAACAGTTGTAATTATTATTCATTCAATAGGTAAGATTTAACGAACAATCACTAGCTTTTCTTTTCTCTCGATATGCAGTCCAAATTATTTTTTCCTGAATATAGTGTTTATTGCAGACATCACACATTTACAGGATTGTCAATTATGCAAGTAGGTTCATTACATCTCAACACTTAATTGCTTCGGTGGTTGTGGTATATATTGCTGTTTGCAGATTAGATAGGTGTCAAATAGAAGTCCAAAAGCCAAATTTGGTAAGGAAGTAGGGCCAAACCTTTTAGTGGTTCTGGACTGTATAATTTAAAATTAAATCTGAGGTTGGAAGATCATGTAAAATAAGCCATGAAGGAAGAATAAACTGAAGAATTATTGAGCGAGCAACGCATATTAGAGTTATTGCTGCTGTGAAAGTAAGTGCATCTGATAGAAAAGGACAGGCAATATACTGAAAATTAAAAGAAAGAGAGAAAAAAGACTGCGATCACAAAAGTGAATTCCAGAAAACCTGTAGACTTCAGAATAAAAAATGAAATGCCCCTTAATTCTGTATGTTCCTCTGTAACAAACGGAAGAAAATAAAAATTTAAAGAAAGCAAGAATCCCTGGAATAGGGTGATCATCTTTACTAAGACTACATCAAATGAAAAAATCAGTGTAGTCCTGCACTACCTGCATAAATACTTAAGATGATGAAGGTTATTCATTATTACTATATATACAGAAATTCTTGAATACCTCATCAAATAACTTTTCTAACTGGAAAGAACTATAAAATTATACTATATACCTATTAAGAAGTAGATACACTTGTGATGACCAGATTAAATATTTGTAGGAAAATAATGGTTTCTTCCCATTCTTCACTTCCTCTCAATTTTCTGTCTTAAAATATAATTATTTTCTTAATTACTATATTATGTTTGACAAGTTCAACAAATATGACAGCAGATATTTATGAAAGCTCAGGAGAGTCACTGAGATTTTGAAATCAAAGGTGAATCATTACTAGCAAAGTTTCCAGATGCATGTGTATCTGATATTCAAATGACATATCATACTACATATTTCTCACTGTGTTAGACTGTTTCTTGGAAAAACTAGATCTAGAGCATACAAGGGAAAATGATAAGTCAACACCTCTGACAGAATGTGTGATTTTCAGTACCCATAGGCAAACGTCACTCATGTTTAACAAGTTTGATACTATAACAATGAAAGCATAACATGGATTTTCATCACAACCTGTCCAAGACCAGGGGGAAATATGAATTGTTATTTGTGAACTAGTTTGTGCTAATACCATGTTGTAATATCTACACTGCAGCCATTAAGCTAGACATAAATTAGCCCTGCTATGACTAAATGGGATCCAGTCATATCTCCAACA
Organism: Phalacrocorax carbo; assembly: GCF_963921805.1. NCBI lineage: Eukaryota > Metazoa > Chordata > Aves > Suliformes > Phalacrocoracidae > Phalacrocorax > Phalacrocorax carbo. The sequence continues at coordinate 87,913,040 of NC_087514.1, read as the reverse complement.
ACATTATGGGTATACCTAAAATGCTGTGTAGCAACGTTAGTACTGGAAGCAATCAAAACCACTGAAGTGAGCTGACTGCAGTGTCATTTCAGATAGCTTTTATGGAAATGATCACACTAAATGCTCACAGTGATATTAACTTAAAAATTAAATGAGAAAGTTAGTTTAAGAGATCCTAAAACTCAATAACATGGAATTTCTCATTAAAAGCAACTCCTATACTGAAGAACTGGAGGATAATAACTGTTGTAGCTATATTTTTAAGAGTGCTAGAGTTGACTGGAAGAATCCTGAGATTTATGTCAGATTAGGTAAATTGATTCAATAAAAAAATAGTTCCAAAAAATGAGAAGAAGGTGCTAGACAGACCCAAAAAGGTTAATCAAAACATAATATAGAAAGTAAAGGAACAAAAGTAATTCAACATTTTAAACTGATGGAATGCCAAAGCTGTAAGACAAAATCTTGGTCACAATGAAGAGCAGGTGGATTTGAAACATGACCTATTCTGATTTGGCTATATTTAAGAAATACTGTAAGAGGAAACTCCAGAGAAACTAAATACATATTATGGATCTTGAGAATAATCTTTTCATTTCCTCTTCATGTAGAAGGAAAAGTAGAGCCCTGATCATACTCATTTCATCATGAGGCCTTACATAAGTAGAAGCTATGATCCAAGTATTCTTCCAAGTGAAAGATGATTGCTAAAAAACCAAAATAAAATTAAATCAAAACTAATCCTACACCTCATTGTGAAAACCACTTTTCTCAGGATATAAATACAGTTATTAAGAAAATTTTTTAAAATGAAGTTAGCAATGAGGTGTCCTGTGGAGTTCAATCCCTTTTGACTCCTGGGTCGATATTATTACATCCTCCTGTACCTGCCTTGCTAATTTTAATGAGTAAGGCTTACCATTTTTTCTCATTAAACATCTTTAGCATGCAGCTGATGAGTATTTCACAATGCGTTTTTAATCTTTGAATTGATCCTATTAAGACAAGGGATAATGCCTAATTAAATTTAGCACTCATTTCTTCATACTTAACTGCTGCTTTCTAGATTTTATGGATCAAACCAAAGGCACCTCCTGGTTCAGAATGTCTACATGATAAGATCTGGATAATGTATAAGTACAGAGGGCCATATTTTAAATGGCTAAATTTAAAATTTATACTTTTTCCATTAAATTACTTTTATTGCAATTACAGTCAGAATAAAAGAGCTCTTCCTTAGCTGAACAGTGAAGATTGATAGATATTATATAGGAAATATAGATATGGCCATTTTCAACTCAGGCATACAGAATTACAGCAAGCATAAACATGCCTTGTATTTAACAGCTACTTTAAATTTAAAATATATATAAGATACATATCACACAAAGAGAAAGAGAGAAAAAGAGAGATGAAATTGCAGTAAAACATACCAGGTAATATGCATTAATACTACCATTTTTATTATCATGCTATTGTCTCTGAGTGCAGTAGTATATACTACAAAATCAATTACACAATGATTTTGTTAGAAGTTCCATTATTGTTGTTCATTATTTCTATAGTATCTCTTGGGAATCTATAAGCAGCACAACTACTACTACATTCTGATATTTAGTTTTAGTGACATCAGGTTTTCAGCATCACATAATCATAAACACTTATTTCTCAAGAAGAGTTTATTATTTTGCATAGGAAGCTCTTACAGAAAAAGTAGGACTTATGGTTTTCTTAAAAAAAATCAAGACAAAAAAACCCTGAACCAAATATAGTAACCATCACATTTTCTATTTTTGAGTTTGCTTATGTCAGTAAGCATTAATCTACAGATGTGTGTAAACGACTAAATGGAGGCAGCTTTCATCTTTCATATTTCACCAGGAAATAATTATATTTTCTCCTCTGCATATTTTCCCGGGTTTCAGATGCTTATAAAAAAAGCTATGATTGACTGTCTTGACTTTGCCACAAGCTTATGAAAACTATTTTGCTAAATTGTAAAATTTCAGAATGCTTATTGTTAACATACATTCTATTTTTAATGAATGATTGAGTTAGCTTTAAATGAAAGATGTATTTCAAATAAATATTTTATCCACGAGCTTATATTTTACATTTTGTGGTTAAAATATAGCATTAGAATTCCTTTTAGTCAAAATAAGCATGATGGTAGAAATCCTGTATCTATAATACTTCCTGTATTTCTGTCTGCATTTACTCTGTAACTAAATAATTTCAAAACCTCTGTAGCTATCAGAATCTTCATAGGGTTCTTTTTTTTAAATGCAGTATTTTTCTCCTTTTTTAATTTTTCTTCTCTATGATTTTTATACAAGTCTCAATAATGAAAAAAAATCCCTATCAACAACAACAAAAAAGAAAATATAAGAGTTTAATGCCTCATAATACTTTCTTAAAACAAACCATCAAGGTGAAAAAACAAAAAAAATGCTTTTTGTTACAGTTAAAAATATAAATTTAGTTTTACAAGAAACTTTGGGTATTTGGAGGTTTTGTCAATTTTGGGCATGCATTCTGATAGATACATGCATACCATTTTTATTTACAACAGGCTTGCACTACAGTTTTGCTAGGAAAGTATATAGAATCCTTAAAAAACATTTTGTATTTGTCATGACGCAGACCTTTTTCAGAAGAGCATGAGATGGTACTTTAAGACTTTGTATTTCCAGTTAGAAGGAAACCAATGGAACGCCGAATGAATCTTGTTTAGATATTTTTTTCCTCTGAAACTGTTCTATTATTTGTAGTTATGTATATAGTATGGATAACATTTTCCTAGCCAAAAGGAGGTCTACTCTGCAAAGAAATTGCTAGAGCTCTGGTACTATAAACAGATTATTTTGGATTTGTACAGATCCATTGACTTCAAGCTGGATGTTACGTAGGTGTTAGGATCTCCCTGCATGTACTTTATTTCAAAATTAATGTATACAATTTCTGTAAAATTTAAATGTCCCTGTACAACTACTATTTTTTCCTGAGGTTTCTCCTATGTTCAGTTAGATAAACAAAATCATATATAATGTAGATATTTTGGCTCTTCAAGAAACAGAATTAAATCATACTCAGAGGAAAATCTGAGTTTACAACATTCCCAAATAATTATGTGATCTCAAGAAACAAACAAACATATACTCTGATCCAAAAGAAAAGCAATAGTTTCTTTTTAGGATCCAAACAAATGATATGACTAATTTTTAACAAGAACATTTGGGAATTATTGTTGTTGTACAGCTCTGTTCATCATCCAAACATAACATATGAAATTGAAAGTAAATATTTAATTTATATATTACTTTTTCTCTTTCAGAGCTTTGCTAATTTTATCTTTACATAAATCATTTTATTCATTAGAGATACTGCACTATTCTTAGCTGCTGACTGAAGAAAAGATAAACACTTAAAAAACTAATGTAAGCAATCACATAAAAACAAAAATGTATATATTATATATATGAAGATAAAGAGGAAACTTAAATAAATCATGTTTATAAAATTTGGGAAATTCCTCATAAGTCATCAGAAATGCCATTGTTCCTTTAAAGTTTATGCAGAATGTATTGATGTCATGCTTGAAAGAATTGAGAGACACTGGACCTTCAGAAAAATGAGGGACAAAAATCAGCCTTAACAAGATTCAAACCAGTGCTTCTGAAGAATTAAAATCATTCACAAATTTAAGATTTACAGAGCACTTTAACATTACAGATAAGTAGAACTCAAGCTACAGCTAAAAGGAATGGCTTTCTTTTTCTTCTTTTGGTCTCTCTGCTCCTAGTTGTGCTGTCTTATGTTGATTGTTCAAGGTCAATATTCTTCTCCTGCTACTATAGTCCCCTGGGTCAGATCACATGAGGTTAGATGCTGGGGCTGGTGCTAGGGAAGTGACAGGAGCATGCAAAGTATAGCAGGTAAAAGCAGAAGAGACTGTTTCACCCAGCACTTGCTAACCTCAGCTAAAAAATCACTTGACATATTCATTTTTCTTCAGCTGCAAAATCCTCATATCTTCTAAACAGGACTCCTCACTTCCTTTCTTGTCTTTTTTTTTTTTTTTTTTTTTTGGGGGGGGGGGGTGTTGGAATTTGGTTCCCTATTAAGACACCACAAGTCTGAAGCAGCACAATGAGAAAACCAGAACCATCTATTAGCTCCCTGTGAGTAACTGCTCGCTCTTGGTGCTTGAAGAAATCAGAGTTTTGTAGAATTGCTGTCAGCAAGTAAAGGTAGTTAGCACAGGAAGGTATAAAGGTATAAATCATTTCCAGATTGCTGTCCTGTGGGAACAGAGCAGCTGTCAACTCATTGTTAGAAGTTGGTCAATTCTTCTGAGCTCCCATAAACCTCCACCTGCTGACTCTTCATGACATGCTGGTCTAAACTATTTCCCATAGGAAGAAATAAGATGACAGCAGTTCTAATGCAGCAATTAGTAAGCACAATGGATGACTTTCAAAGCATTATATGGGGTATTATATGGGGTTTTAGGTTGGCCTAAACTTTGGAGATGCAGTTTAAAGGTGACCACATACTCATTTATGATCTGCATGTCTCAATTTCCCATCAATTAGTGAAAGTCTTGAACAGCTCTACTCCATAGATCTGTCAAAATGTGTTCAGCTACTGCAGCAATGGACATCACAGCACCCTTGGAGTGATAGTCTTCTTGCCAAGTGGAATTTTCAGGCCTGGGCTATGTCAAATGTGGCTCCACTTTATATGTCTCTGAAAGGATTCAGTGCAATACTGTTTGCCTGGCTCCTTTATTGCAACAAATTTATTATTTTCCATTATCTGTGTATATTGAAAAAAAACCAAACCAAAAAACCCCAGAGCTCTGGACATCTCTAGATTAGAGCTTGAAATTATCATTAAAAGTGCCTGTATCATACTTACATTAAAAATTGTTTGATGTATCCATTTTCCTTCCATTTATTTCAGTAGATTTTCAGCTATAACACTATAATCTCTGAACAAAAGCATAATGGGCCTAAATTCTTTACATCAGCACTTTTGTTCACACTGCAGTGCAGTACAATGGGATACATTCTGCATTGTTAGAGATGCTGTCCTTCACATAGGATATTAAACAAAGGTCCTTTCGTCTTTCATGGCTTCACATCTAAAAAGTAAAAGTCTCATTGACATTCTGAAAATATTAAAGAACAGCCATGTTGCTTCAGCCAGTATATATACCTCTTGATATGAGCATACCCCCTTTATGCATCCTTTGATACAAATGTGTGCTACAGTTCACAGCCATGTGCAACCTGTTTTCAAGCCACAGTAAATACCGAGTTCCTATAAATGATACCAGTTTAGAGCCACCTAATTTATTCCCTTATGAGCTCTTGCAGCTACCAGCCACCAAATAATTTTGCTTCTTTTAAGACAGGCTACAGCATAACAGGTGCAGTGAGCCCCTTCTCAGGGGAGCCTGCGGCAATTGAACTGCTGGTACTAAGGAGTGGAATAGCTGGGACTAATTAACATTACTAATATTAGGAACATCTGCGTCTTTATCAGAATGAACATGGCCAATAGATGCATACATGTGTTATATCCTTTATTAAAACTACAGCATGTCAGACAAAGTAAGCAAGCTAATAGTGAGGAGGACATAATCGGTTTTCTGAAGGTAGATCTTGCTCTTAAAGTGCTAATTTTAATGTCTCTATTAATATCATGCTAATGCACAGAGTTCTTTCCTGACACCATGTAGTTAAGTTACTTGTGTAGTTTTAGGTGTCTTAAAAAAAATTTTATCTTCAATTAAATGATTTTTGAGAATGGAATTTCTCAAATATTGGATCTGTAGTAGGCTGGGAAGACTGGACACACAAATCTAAGTCAGGAATTGTAATTAACTAGATTTAAGTTAAATCTGTTTGAGAATTGGTTATATGCAACACAGAAGCTTTTCAGTTGTTCATAAAAGCAAAGACAGCTTTCTGAATGCCTGAATATACATTTTCGTTGCTAATGTTATGCAGCTGAGTGTAAAATATCAAGTGTATTTTTTTAAAATCATGCTAACACATACATGCATCTATTTTGAAAGTAAAACACAAAGGCAGAGGTAGCTTATGGGGGGTGGGTGTGTTCACCAGATTTCTCTATATATTCTAAGTATTTCCAAAATGTGTAAATAATATACAATAGATCATATCTGGGTGCACGATAAAGCACAACTTTTTTCCCTAATATAAAGTAATTGTCACACACAGTAGAATATACATAAATATGCTTTGACTTTATTTTCAGTCTTCCAAAGAGGTAACAGCCTCATCAAACATCAGTCTGTCACAAAACAAAGGTCCAGACTCCTACATCTTTATTTGTCCTGTGTACCTCATCTCATGAGCTATCCCCTTCTGCCCCTATCCCTCAGTTTTAATAGAGCTACTGAGAAATGAAAGCTTTATCTCATGTGAATCTGAATTATTAGGACTACTTCTATTACAAATTATTTAGCTTCAGCATACCACCAGCCTAAGTGTAACAAACTCAGGAAAGGAACATTGCTCCCCCAAAACAAGTCCACTCTTCTCCCTCAAAGAGACCATCAAATGGCTCTCTACTTAGATGGAAGGACTATGAATATCTGACCATAATGCATACAGTATTGTTAAATAAGTAAGTTTCTCACTTAAAATGTGCCCATACATTTGTATATATATATATGTATATATAATAGATATGTATGGTTATATATATTACAGAAATAAAATATGACATTTCTTTCAATTAAATAATGAAAATAGGTATGAGAATTGTTAGTAAGTTTCTATCAACATAGAAGAATTATAGAAATGGCAGTTACTGTGTGTGTTTTCCTTTGTTCAATTAATAATTCAGTTTGAATTCCATTATATGTCACCATTTCTCCTTCTTCCCGATCATATAGTCATTTTGGAAATTTTCTATGTCATACATAGCCTTCACAGAGTCAGGAAAATGAAGGTAAGAAAAGGTTTATCCAGGACTATATTGTCTAATTCCTGCTTATTTGAAAACTACTCTACATTATTCCCCCTGATACTCCTCTTTTACTAAGTACATGGAACAAGATATCTTACAGCATTTCTCATGGCAATCACTGTATTCTTCTTAATATCTAGCAAAATGCACATCTGCAAATTTTCACAATGACAGCAATCCTGATGATCACATTTACTTTATTATCTGCTATCTAACCAGGTACTTCAAAAGGCTTTCCAGAATAGCCTTTTCTTACAACCTCGTTAGATATGTGACTGAAATTAAGATCAAGCATGATTAAGATCTGTGCAAGTATCAATTTTATTTCTCATGAAAGTTGTTCATATCTTCATATTTAAAACACATATTGCTCATACCTAATTGGTAATTTAAAGAAACAAAACATTGTTTGCTGTCCTTGTGTGAATACCCTGCATTTAACAGAGTTACTGCCAATAAACCACAAATTCTCATCAAAGCTTCCTGTCAGAAAGCCAACGTAATAACAGTTACTTCAGTCTGCTCCAAGGCAAATGATAAATAACTTGTGATAAATAAGGCTATTTACACAGCATATTGGAGATGTAAACAAAAAATCGAAAGGTTTATTTCCTCATAAAGTCAAAATATGTGACAGTTGTGAAAAAAACACCTAAATAATAACCACTTCTTTAGTGCTCTGAGGTGGTTAAGAGAGAGGACAGGAAAAAAAAAAGTCTTATATTTCATCATCCAGAAGACTACTGTTGACTTAATGAATAAGATTTTAAAAGCTACTGTGGCAATCAGCAACATGTGTCTACCTGCAGAAGATAAACAAACTATTTAAGAGCATATGTCCAACTAATTTTCACTGAGACCTAGACACCCTAGTGTCTAAACCTTTGGAAATTAGCTCAGGCATTTCTAAGAGTATTTCTCAAACAAGCAATTTGGAACGAATACCTTTAATCTTTTTCAACGAGAAGTCTTCAAATCTATGAGGTTTGTCCAAATGGGATCGTCCTCATGATGTGCATCATTTACTCTGACTGTAATCTTGCATCAATAGCCAATTCACTTGTGTTTGATTTACAAACAGTGAAAACTCAGGTGTTTAGCATAACATTTCTGCATGTGAATCATTTGACAGGTTATACTCAAGACATTTTAACACTTCTGAAGATAAATGAAATGTCTAGAAATAATAACAGAGAAGTCCCTAGAGTGACCCTACTTAATATTCCAGGGGGTTTGTCCACGTGTACATACACACACACGTACATACTTAGATCTATATTTATGTATACATATCCTTGCAAGTTCTAGAAGTGTTTTGTTTTGGTCTAAAAATAGTACTCTAACTAATATAATTTTTAAAAAGCCCATGACTAAGATAACCCTGGAATTTGTTTCATTTTCTCTGCTTTAGACTCTCTTTCTCTTCCAAATTACACGTCTTTATTGTCATTTCCACAGGCAACATCCAAAGTATCTAAACACAATAGAAGCAAGAAGCTTTCATGAATCACGTATTATAAACTAATGTAAATTTGAGTTTATCAATAATACCTTAATTTACTGCATTTTCATAGAAAATTACTGTTTTCCACAGCTGTATTAATGTTTAAAGAGACAGACTTTATCATCACCCAAACAGGAGTTCCCACGGATGATGAAAATGCCCCAAATAAAATATATATGAGGCCAGCCTGTTGTCTAAACAATAATGTACTACATTCTTTTGGTCATAATAAAGATTCATTTATGGTTCCAAATTGCAGCTGTTTGTAGAGCTGGAAAAAGGTAGAAACTCTGTAAAGTTTTCTATTTACTCGAATTACAGAAGAATTTTGAAGATGCAAATGAGATGTTCTAATTGCCAGTCGTATATAGAAATCCATAGTAAAGAGTATCTCCAAAATCTAATAAAGAGATACAAAAGCCAAGCTCAGAAAAAGAAAGCTAATTAAAAATAGATACAGAATGCTAACTTGTTTCTTCCCAAAAAATTCATAAATCTGTGTTGCATTGTAAAATACAGAACTGCACAGGCAAGTGCATCAGAAACTCAAAGTTTAGTCCTAAAAAATGGTAATTATTGAAAACTAATTCTTTTAAGCTTACTTTTTTGCTCTTAAGTGAAACCTTTAGAGATTGTATGGGGGACCCCAGGTAACTTCTTTCAAGAAAAGAAAAATGCAAAGCAGAAAGCTTCTTAAAGGTGTGCTACATGAACAAAGGTCCCTGAGACTAGCGAAAAAGTAACATCCCTATGATTACTGCACTATTTTATAAGTTTGAAATTATAAATAGAACTAAAAACTTGGTTGAAACTGTTGGCTAGGAATTGGGATATTTAATCAATAGGTAACTGCGTTGCAGCCCTTACAAACTACTACTTCTCCTAGTAGGATCAATAGGAACAAGCTCTTCCTAAGTGTATCACAAGAACAGTTGAAAGCTGTTTCTCTTTTTTGGAGTATTCCAGAAATTAAGATGGGGCAAAGGGCCAAGATTGCCAGCTCTCGTCTTTAAAAAAGAAATAAGCCTTCAAGGATTCCTATGACTGACCTGCCGCGGATGGCAGCTGTCAGTCCATGAAGCTGGCCTATTTCCACATACTCCATAAAAGCATTGTGGTCAGAAAAAAGAGTAACCAAGGTAATTAACTATCATATTATGGCATTACTTGTTGCTCGTTCAACATATTGGTTTCATTAGCAACTAATTCTAATTGGAACAACCTTACATATGCATAGCAGCTCCAGGCCCAGAAACATACTGGTTTCATCATTATTTTGAACATAAATTTTGAGGATAATTTTGTGATTCATTCTTTTCATTTTTGGTATTAATTTCTTTATGAACATAGACTGCAAATACTTGCTCCACCTAAAAGAAGTGTTCTCTAATTGTAAGTATGTACAGCATGTTAAACAAAATGAAAAATATTTCTAAGCTGCAGTTCATTTATTATGGATGGCAGATCACTTTATACTGTACCTCTTTAGTCACTAAGAAATGCAATGTAAAAACTAGTCAACATTAACACTTGAAAGAGTCTGACTACTCTTTTCCCTATCTTATCACTGCCATTTGATGGCACCAGTACTGCTGTTTCAGAAGTTACTTTCTTTATGGTGAGAAGGGGAAAAAGAAGCTTCCCAGAAAAATAAACATACACAGAGTTGTTCACCCACCAATACCTCAAACTACTTCTCATTCTTTTTACCGTTTCCCACTTGTTATTGCATCCAAAATGCTTTTCAAATTCTCATGCAGGGCATCTGATGCACTTCACAGTTACAATTACCGCCAAAGGAAAACTAAAGTTACTGTATCAAGGTATTGAACAGTGGGAGGGCAAGGCCTAGAGGCTTTGTTCAGATTTGGCCATTCTTTTTCTGTTCAATTTCAGACATTATGTTACAATGGTGTATGTATTCTATTCACTGGCAAAAGCCTTTACCCCACACAGCATTTCAGGCAGATTAAAGACAGAGTAGCTTAGTCACACTGCATCTTTCTATGTGGTGAGACAGTCATTAGCACATACTTACTTCTTTGATGCAAGTTCTGATAACACAAGCTAAAATGTGACTTTGTTTTGTCATAGGAAAGGAAGCATTGGACAAAACCCCAAAATATCAAAACAAAACACACACAAGAAATTACGAGAATTATCTCCCCACTGTTTTTATAAAATACAAAGGACTGTTTCCAGAGTAAAGCTGCATAAAAATAGCATCTCATATTTCCGGAATGGGTGGTAAGGTCTGTCTGTTTTTACTAGTATGGAGTCAAAAGGAGAGGAAAAAGTAGTTCTGAGGGAAGAAGTAAGGCTATACCATGCAGAATAGCTTGGTTTTCTTGCATGTCTCATAAATCAATTTTAGTCACATTTGCAGGGATGATAGTGACTGTTTATGAATACCACAGTGGTGCAGTTTGTGATTACTGTATGGGAGATCAGTGGGCAACCAAAACAAAGGTACAGTACACATCGACAGGAGCTAGCAAAACAACCGACTCTTGATCAGCCATTATATGAGAATACATACACAAAAATAAGAGATAGCATGTTTTCAAGTGAAATTAAGTTTCACCTCATACCCATATGGCAGATTATTAGAAATCATCAACTTGGTAAACATAATTTATGAAATATTGCATCTGCTGTTTTATGCTACTTTTTTGCCTCCTCCCTTTTTTCTTTTTTATACATTTCTGCTCTCTCTATGTAGCTGAACTACATTTTAAGTTCCTTCTTAATTTTCCAATGTCGTATTATTGCTTCTTTTAGTCTGGTTTGTCAGGTTCCTTATTTAAGTTGGATTTATTGGGTTTTCTCAGTCATGCCCATTTATTCCTCTTCTAGCTTGGATGATTCATCTATTTACCTGTTGACACTTGCTCCTTTTCTGCTTTTACTCTTCCTTTTCCTTTGCTCTTAGGAATCTTTCACGCTGCCAAACTTTTGGCCTTTTCTGCATCAAAGAAAATGCAGTCTAGTGAAATCTCTGCTAAATTGTGGTCATGTACAAAAGAGCAAAGTTGACTTTGCAGTTGCGTATTCCTTCAGCTTTCTAAGTAGAGTTGTCTTCCAGTCAAAACATAAAGAGCTGTATCTCAACCTTATTTGGCCCTGCCCTTTGTACAGAAAGCACTCTGAAATGATGTAATCCAACTGATGCGGTAATGAGATCCTTGGTGGTGAATTCTTTGTGATCTTAAAATTGTTAGGTTTGGGTAGTGCCATATGACTGCTCCTAGTTCATAATTTCTCCAGTTCATTGACTAAGCACAGAGTCCTATCCAGAGAGAACAACCTGCTCTCAAAAACAAAAATGGTTGAATCCCTGTCAGTATTTCTGTAGCTCACTCAAAATTTCACTCATGTCTTCAGCAGGGGCATCTCCATAGTACGACTACATGAAAACAATCCTTGGAGTCATGCTGTCTGAGAAAACTATCTGTACACTTACCTTCTTTGGGCTTTTAGCCAAACAAAATTCCTAATTTTGTCTCCAAAGGCTTTCCAGAGCTCTCCCAAATCTTTTCAGCTTGTAACAGTAATCCACTTCTAAAATCTTCCCTCCATGAATAAACTTGATGAACAGCAGATTGTCATTGTGCTTGAAAACAGGAAATAAGCACAAAAGCTTCTCCTTTAGGGAGACAAAGTCCTTCCTGCCTCTCCACTTACCCAGCTGGTCTTCTATTTCTGCAAATGAAACAGCCCTTCTGCTTTGAGTGGAGCTCTCTCTTAAACAGAGCTAGATACACACACACACACACACACAAGTTCTCTGTAAAAATCAGAACTTCTCAATAATTGCCAATTTTGACAGAAGTTGAATTGAGAAAAAATAGAAAGGAAGCTGTCTGTTAATGTACGAAACATCCTGGTTCATCATTTTCAGATTTTTTTTATTTCCAAACTACTTTTTGAAAACTTTATATTAGAAAGCCAAAGTCTAAACCAAACATCTTATTTTTTCTTAAAATGTAAAGTTTGAATTGATCTAAACTCCTACTTTAATAAAAAATGTCAGAATCAAACTCAAAATATATTTTTAAGTTACAGAATTCCCTTTGGAAAAGACATGTCATGGTTCCGAATGATAATTGAATCACTATCTGTCATTTTTGGATCCAGCGTTCATGGTGGAATCTTGAAACATAGTATGCTAACAACATAATTTGCTTATTTCCTTCGCCCAAGCTGGAGATTACTGTTCAAAATTAAGGTTAGAGAAAAAAGTTAGAAACAAAAATAACATTTTCAAATAGATGCAGATATATTATTCTGACTGGCAGAAGCTGTATTAATTCATGTCAACCAGAGAAGCGAAGTAGGTACAAGAGCTGCATGCTGAAGACTATGACTTTACGTGAAAAGGTAGCAAAATACATGCCTATCTGATCTAGCGGAAGACCTCCTTTGCACTACAGCAATCCTCTGCAGGCTATTTACTTCAGCTTTGCAATGCAGTCTGGTATCGTGCTAGGAGGCCTAATTATACCAGAGGGACTTTTTCAAAGACTGAATAGCACAAAAAATAGAAAGCATTTTAAACATAATTCAGAAAAACATTCTCATTTCAAATGCTCTTTCAAATTTATGTCTCACTCTTCATGAGTTCTGGAAATCTGTGTCAGTGGGACTCAGTTCTGACAATGAGTTATACTGCCCTATATATCAAGTGATGCCCTCTCTAATTCAGTTTTCCTTTTTGGACTCTACTTTCTTACATAGGCATACATGCATACGTACAGACACAAAACATACACACAGAAACACTACTTAAAGAGATTCAGTCTAGATTTGTCTTCTCTCAGGTTATCTTCACAATTATCCTTCTGCATTTTTCTTACATTAGAACCCCAAGCATCACAGATGTGTTGTCAAATTGCTTATGCTTCCAGACTCAAACGTACATCTAAGTATAGAAGAAAGGGAAAAAGAAATTAACGGTGATGCTATAGCACTCACAAAGCTTGTCAATTCAACAAATTCAGCAAACTGCTATTCCTTGCTCATTGATTGCAGACACAGAATCTTTGAGACAAAGCCAAAAAAACAATGTGCAAGCAGTGTGAAAGAATTGTTGAGAATTCATCAAAACAAACCAAAACAAAACAGATAAGAAAAAAGAAAAAGGAAAAAGGAAAAAGAAAGCAAAATAGGACGTACCCCTTGAGAACTCAGATTTAGTTCCCATCTGCAGATGGGATAGGCTTGCTGGGTAGGATTGGGTTGAAGTTTGTTTTGCAGAAGAGTGATATTATTACTTAGACTGCTATTCTAGTAATTCACACATTTTCTCTGTCATCTTTCACACCAGTTTGCTTGTGTGGTGTGTTTGATCTTGGCTGGCTGTCAGAGGCCCACCCAGCTGCTCTCTCACTCCTCCTCCTCAGCAGTACAAGGGGAGAAAATATGAAGGAAGAAGTCATGGGTTGAAATAAAGACAGAGATATCACTTACTAATTCCACCAGGAGCAAAACAGACTCAATTTGGGAAAATTAATTTAATTTATTGTCCATTAAAAATAGAGTTGGAGGGTGAGAAACTAAGACAAAAACTAAAACACCTTCCCCACACCCCAAATTCTTCCTAGGCTCAACTTCTCTCCTTCATTCCTGCTCATGTTGGCAGCTGTGGAAGTATCTCAGAAAGCTTCTAATTTCTAACCTAGCAGCCTGATTAGTATTTTAAATAATGCTGACTTCTGCTGACAAACACGGGCAAAAGGCTGCTTGTGAGGTAATCTGGACTATAAATAAATAAAAGAATAAATACATCCACATTCTGTGGGTACCATTCAGGTGGGGTTGAGGATAGGGCATAGCTGTCTTTAATTAAAAAGATCCAAACTGGTGTTGCCTCATTACAAACTACTTCGTAATTAGTGCTGAGTTCCTTTATTGCACTGCCTTTCCTGGTTTGATTTTGGAGCCCAAAAGCTAGAAGAAGTTTCTTTGCTCAAAGAAAAAAGGCTGCACAAGCATTGCCTAACATCCATGAGGATCCTTCTTTGTGACACGGCAGACTGTTGGCAGAGAAGAGAGTGAACTACACGCTGACAATAAATTTTCTGAGTATATACTTTTGTTAATCATTTGTCACAATTGTGCTATTAGTTTACTAGGGAGCAGCAGCTGTTATAACACTATTTTTTTCACCACTCTAAATAATTCAACAAATAAAAGAAAACATCAATATTTTTCAATCTATAATGAGATCTCATTCTGTATTAAGATCCACTTCAACCATCTGGTAGTGACCTCCAAAGTTTCTGTGGGGTTACAGCTTCTGTACTCTCCTCAGTAATCATAATTATATGAGACTTGAGCCTCAGGAACAAAGACATACATTCCAATGAGACAAAGACAGACATTTCCCAAAGACTTCCCTGAGCTCTGAAATGCCTTTCTTAAAAAAAAAGAAAAAAAATTCTCAAGACAGGCTTCAACAATTTTTTTCATCAAACCAGTATGGTAGGAAAAGCAAGTTAATGTGCATTAAGTTATGACCATACTCAAACCTCTGTGTTGGTCCCAAGACAGTGCCTAGATCCGGAGGCCACAGCAATAAGTTTTTCTGATGGAGATATTTTGGGGTTTTTGGGGGGAGGGTGGGATGGACATATACACTTCCCCTGATTCTTAACATATAGATGCTACAGTGGCATACAGCAAAAGCTGATTACTTTTACATTTTTTTATAGGCTAACAAGTGATATTGACTCTCCTGTTAGTCTTGAGGAGGCATGGGATTTAATTTATTTGCTTTATTTGAAAGCAGGTAGGACTCATAGAACTTTACATGTTCATTCCTCATTCCTCAGAA
Organism: Phalacrocorax carbo; assembly: GCF_963921805.1. NCBI lineage: Eukaryota > Metazoa > Chordata > Aves > Suliformes > Phalacrocoracidae > Phalacrocorax > Phalacrocorax carbo. Next base: position 87,897,696 of record NC_087514.1, on the reverse strand, counting down.
ACATTCCTCAAAAAACTGTCTCCAGTTTTTGTCCAGACAAGCAGCACTGTTGGACACTGTTAGTGATAATAGTGTCCTTAAATATTAACTTCTTCAGGATTATCTTTACAGCTCAGCTTAGCCCACATATCACCTCTAATTCTGTTTAGCCTGTTTAACCAGGCAAAAAGTAATCTAGATTGCTGATGGCAAAGATCCTCTTCAGAGTTTGATGAGCTAAGACAAAGCATTTTTACAACTTTGTTCTACTAGTTTGTTGAAGAGAAAGAAGTATTCTTCCCTTCTTATCATACTGTTCAGATAACCTGAAATAGTGATTTTTACTATTTTGTAGGTATTATGTGTAAAGCAGTATTACATACTATGAGAAAACAGATGCATCTAACAGGTTCTAATAATAAATAACATGTGCCCTCATAAATCTGTTTTGATTACTCTGGATTTCTACGTTCCCCAATATCTTGTATACACTGAAGAGCAACAGCAGAGATTATTCACTTCAATTCCATTAGTCACAGGTAAATGAGCATCTTTTAAATTTATAGTCAAGACAGATACTTGACTGCAAGTTATCTGGGTGAACTTCAAGCTAGAGATGCTGAGAGTGAAGGAAAAAAAGGAACAGGAAATTATATCGCTTAAGTGGACAGTGCTCACTATTACATAAAAAATACTGAGCCAAAAACAGGGTAAAGAGCTGCTTATCAGTCAACCTTCTGTCTTTGGCAACAAGTTAAGGACCTTTACACTTCTAGCTATTGGACTGCCTGCATTTATCCAGACATTTGTCAGCTCTAGATTGTGTTAGCAAAATGTATCCCGATGTCTTGAAAATTGCTTAGAAATAAAAGTTTGTGAAGAACAGTTTTGTCTTTTTATACATCTTATAAGAAAGTCTTTACAGGAGCTTTCATTTTCTTCTAATCCATAAACTACATCAAACGTATTGGCTCACAGTGCTTTTAATCCCATATAGCCTCTATTCTCCTCATTGTGATCACAGGACATGGGTAAGCCATTTTCAGGTAAAATAAGTGAATGTTCAGAAAATGTGGTTATTGTTAAACGGCAATTATTTGCCAAATAGGTGGATAATATTGGTCAAGAGAGGAAAAAAAACCCAGAATTTCTTATTGCAAAACCAAGCTAATTTTTGAAAAGCATCTTAAAAATTAGTTAGGATGAGAGAAAAATTTTTATTCAGTCTGACTTTAGATATTTGGAGGTTGTAATCTAAGCAGAAAATTAGTATGGATAAATTTGCTTTAGGTTAATTTACTGATTAAGCCAAACTTAAGAATCATAATGGTACTTTTCACACAGCAGCTACCTTTGAAGTGAACAATTTCAGCTGGTGTCATGTTATTACCAGAGAACAATCTTCAAACCTGTTTGATCACCCAAAAAACCCTAATGTTGGTTTGGGTTTCAAAGACATGTGTCAATCCCTATGTATCTACTCACGTTTAACTGACGCGTGAAACTTGAGCAATAATGATTTTAGTTTTAGTCACAAGGACGATTTTACTTTGTTTTACGATTTGCTTGGGTAAGATAACACTGGATTTGTCCACCAGATGCCATTCAATTTTTTACTGAATTCAACACTGAGATCACTGTGTGTGGTTTACAGGAAGTAGGTGCCTTCTTGAAATCTGCTGATTCCTTGTTTGGTACCCATTTAGGTACATCTGTTATTCAAGTGACAGCCACAGATGCTGATGACGCCAACTATGGAAACAGTGCCAAAGTGGTGTACAGCATCCTCCAAGGACAGCCATATTTCTCAGTGGACCCAGAAACAGGTTAGCAATTCATTCACTCTTACTTTTTGCAATGACAGAGACAGGATGCAGGGATCAAGGCATGTCTCACTTCCATTTAAATGTTGGAACAGACACATGGCATCATATGACTTGATGCAAAGCTGATACACTTTTTCTAAATGGAAACTGGAATCATGATTAGAGTATGCCTTTCTTTTGTTAAAATAATATTATTGCAGAAGAACTGCTTTCCTTGGTATGAGTAAGACTTCCGGAAGACTACTGTTAACTGTAAAGGTCAACAGTTCAGAAAGGGTCTAGAATAATGTAAAGGGTCCAAAGCATCTTGAAAGTATTAAAGCTTATTTTACACCAGTTTCTGGGAATTTCACCTGCTTGCCTTTAAGAAAAGAAAAAAGGAGCTGGATTATAAGGTAAAAAAAAATAATCCCCAAAGATAAAATAATTATTTCTAAAGGTTTTTGATAGATTCTTGACCACTGAAAATTTTTAACTCAAAATGCTTTTTGAAACTGCATTCTGATTCCATCATCTATTAGAACTGAAGCAAAAAGCATTAATATTTTAACTTGTAAAACATGAATGGGCACCCATTTCACTGTTATGTAGGAAATCAGCTAAGAGACAGACACAAAGAAGAAAAACTTGTGTGAACTCTGAATATCTGTAATCCAAAACTGGGGTTCAAAAAAAAAAAACAAACAAAAACATTCTCCCCCCACATCCAGATACCTAATCCTAATGCACAGAAGACTTAGCAGGCATTTCATTAACTTGTTCCTGCACATTATAAAAATTTTTCTGGTTTGAGAATCCAGAATTTAAATACAATTTTGCCCAGAATCCCTGAAGTTCCTAATCCATTGGGCATAATCAGATCATGGTTAATTTCCTTTTGAAACATTTTCTTTTTTAAATGCAGCAAAGGCACGATACCAAAAGGATAATAAGAGTCACGCTGCTACAGTTTTAAAAGGAAGCATGATGATTTTGCCTAAGATTAAAGTGTTTGGGTTTTTTTCCACCTTCTCCTCTCCCTCTCCTTTTTCTCTTTTCTCCAGTCATCCACTTAAAACATCTTTACCAGGCATGAGCAGGGAAACAGGACCAGTATGACACAGTCATTAACTGATGGCAGCCGGTGGTTAGACAGGCAGATGGTTTGGGGGAGACTTGGGCTCTTGTCTTTGTGGGATTATCTTTCATTTTTATCCAATTTTCTTTTTACTGTTACATATATTAACAAGCCTAGGTAAGGTAATCAGAACCTGGTAATTCTGGATCAGACATAAATGCCATAACCACTAGACTACAGAGGTTTTTTTCTTTGTTTCACATTCTTTCTAGCAGTAAGAGGTTTCCAGAGTTGCTTTTCTTTTTTTTTGCATGATAAAATAGCTTCCATATCAAGCCAAGCCTGTAATAAAGAAAAAGGAAAGGCAGGGGTGTGAATCCCCCAAGCAAAAAAGCACACTGTATTGAAATTCTCCCAGTTCACAAGACAGAGCTCTCATCACTTAAACCTTGCAAAGCCACCACCCCTTTAAATACAAAAAAAACCAAAACAAACCCAGGCCCTGCTTGGTTTCCTAAAAGAAAACATATGTGTGTCCACTTTAATGAAAAGGTCTTTGGGCTCTGGATCCCAGGAGGATTGAGGTCACTTCTCCGTTCAGGCTGTGGGATCATTGGTTTTCTTATCGGAGGTGCCTACTCATTTCGTGTGCTTTACAAGTGTCTGAGACATTTAAATTACATTTACAAAACTCTTGAGATCGGACACTCAAAAAAGATTTTCCAACACTAATTTTACAGTTTTTTCCAATTATTTTATTACCTATACCCTTAGCTGGCTTACAGTGGCCATCACTGCACATTAAAATCTGTGATCCAGGGCACATTAGAGTTCAGCCTTGTGCTATAATATCAAAATCTCACCAGGGCTGGAGATCATATAATGCATTAAAAATTAGCTGAAAAACTTCATTACAAATGTATTTCATTACAAATATATTTATATTTTTGTCATTGAAAGAATTATATTTATTTAGTACATAACAAGAAATAGTCTGTTACATTTATTTATCTTTTTTCTTAAAATCACATTAAATCAGCCATAGATTGAAAGGTTCGTTGAAGTATACCTTGTTTTGATTACTATGGATTAGCATCTGCACAGTATATGTTACATTAATCCATTTTAAAACTCTGAGATTAAAGTGGGTGGTGCTTCTCCTTTACCTCTATATCTCTCCTTTTTCTCCCTTCTCCAAGGCATAATCAAGACTGCTTTACCAGACATGAGCAGAGAAAACAGGGAACTGTATCAAGTGGTCATCCAGGCCAAAGACATGGGAGGTCAGATGGGAGGACTATCAGGGACCACCACCGTGAACATCACACTGACTGATGTCAACGACAATCCGCCTCGCTTCCCACAGAGTATGGAGCATATAATAGCTGTTTTCTGAAGAACCTCTCTAATATCAGCTGTTTCACTGTCACCATCTGGGATATTCTTTTTTTCCCTTTTTATTTTTTTCCCCGGTATAAATACCAGCCTACTGCTGTGTCTGTTTATGTTGCAGCATTATTAAGGCAAATGGAAATGTCTGCCTTCATGTTTCTTATAGCAAGATATTTCTCGGAATGATAAACTTACTTCCCATTCTTATTCTGCATACAGAAATGTGGGCTGTAACAATAACCTAGGCTAACTGCAGTGACTTGAAAGCCTTTAGAGGAATCTAATCACAAAACCTAGGGTTCACTTTTTGGAGACATTTGTAGTTCCGCATGTTTAGGCAAACAACCAGGTCAGCAAATATTCTAATGTACCACCTTGCACAGGCAGAGTTGGTCAAGTTGTATGCTCTGCTAGAAGTCTAAGCATTTGGTTTAAGTACTTGTAATCTGTGTTCAGCTCTTGATGTTGAATGATTTTGATATTTAAAATATCTCTGTAGAATTAAAAATGGAAAACAACAGAAAGCTGCACAATACAGAAAGCTTCACAGCAAAGAAAGTTTCACAGCAAACTACAGATCCTTTCATCCTAGGCCACTGGTTTAAATCCAGTCCCAAGTTGTTATAATCAGTGTCTGATAGCTGTTTGATAGGCTGCAGACAGAAGAAATTTACAGCCACAGTTCAGTGCTTACTGGAAAAATGTCCACATTATAATATTTGAATTGCTTGTTGGCACTGATTAGGGACCTGACTGGCTCTCTTTATAGATTCACCAAGGACTGAACAAACAGAGCTGATTTAGAAAACATTCTCCCAGACTTGAAGAAACTAGAAAAGCACTTCAGTACTATGGCAATAAGTACACTCAGAATAGTATAACAGGTCAACCTAGAACAGATTTAAAAAAAATAAAATTAGAAACGCTGACAGTGTGGGAGAAAGGCTTCTTGAAACTGCATATCTTTTTTTCTCTATTCATGATAACATTGCTTTTTAAAAAGAGCGAGGAACACAAGTACTTTGGTCTTCATAAAGAAAATGTAATTTGAATTCACACTCAGAGTTTACTTGCTAAGAATCACCTTCACACGGCAAACTCAAACAGCAATTTTTACCAACCACCCTGTTTGAATTCAGGAGGGGATACTGCTTAAATATGTACAGCATTACATTGCCCATAATATTTTGGCAAATAGGAATTCTTGAACCTAAATTAGAATGCAGTGTAGCACATTGCATTTTAAGCTTTGTTGCTGAATTTAATTTAATTTAATGTAATTTAATTTAATTTAATTTAAATTTAAAAAATAAAGAATGAAGAATGTATAGAACTGCAAAATAACTTAGAGTTTTCTGTTTCCTTAGCCTTTGTACCTTATGATGCTCTTCTTTCAAGGTTATCTGACGCCTGAAGTCTATGGAAGTTCTAATTATTTCAATAAGCTTTGGGTTTGGTACTTAATTATAGAGAAATTTACACAATTTGATGCCTCATACAATATTCTCTGTAGCTTTTCTCTTTGAACATCACTGAAACACAGGGGATGGGCTGTAGGAGACCTGCTGTGGCATCTATTCAGTGGTGCAATTTTCATTTTGCTGATCACCCATCCCTCTCATTTTCTTTCTCCTCAGCGGGGTGGTTTTCAACACTTCCTAGGAAATCAAACATAGAGAAACATCTGGAGGCTTCGATTTCTTAGATAGTTATGAAGAGGGGCATACCTTCAAAGAATCATCTAGTTTTGGATGTCTGATCCTTCTAAAAACAATTATCTTCTATTTTCTCTTATGTGAGGCAAAAATAAGTGAAAATATGGCCCAAAGCTGAGGGTGAATTGCAAACGGAAGCAACAGGAGTTAATGTTAAGGTATTGAAGAGCTAAAGATTGATTTCTTAGAGTGACAGAATAAAGGAAAATGACAGAGTGCGCTGTGAAGTACTGGTTGTTCAGACTGCATTAAGAAGGAACAGATTTTCTGTTTTGTTTTGTTTCCTGAAAGGAATCCTGGACAGATAAAAGAGATTAATTTCAATGGCACTATAATGAAAATCTTACACATTTTGAATTCGGTTGTACCCTAAACCATATTAGCCATCCTGAATGCTGAAAATGCCACAGCACCACAAAATAAGGAATGCTTTCAGATGCAAAAGCATTCAAGGGAGTTATTTATTCTGGAAGAAGTCATAAGTAGCATGATTAAATCTGTTCTTACTGTATTTCTGGCTCGCCTGCTAAACCCTTGAATTTGAGCAAGCTTTCAAACTTATGGTTAGCTGCCAGGAATCCTAACTTTCATCCCATTTTCAGCCTGGTTTAAGGGAATAACATGCATTTCACTCTGTAAGGATTACAGCCAAACAGCCTACTGCTGAGCTTTCATTTACAACCTTGAATTCGTAACAGCAAATAAAATTTAGCATCAAGCATTAGATTCTATTTTGTTACACATCTATATAAATATAAGGTATTTGCAGTGACAGTCTTTGGTACTTAGACTGTACATTTGGGGATAGAAACCCATTCAGCACTCAAGATGTTTTGTTTAGTCCTTCTACTTAAAAGGAACCTTCAGGACCCTTTAAGTGTCTTAAAAGAAAGCAAAGAGAATGTAAATATTGGAAATAGGGTAGTTGAAAGAGAGACACTTGACTGTACTATACTACAAGTCAATACAATTTATACAGGTTCTTACTGGATGCTTCAAATAAGGATTGTGCATTTTATCAGGTGCTAATTTTGTCAGGTCCAGACTCTTAAGGTATTTTTCCAATGTTACTACTTCACTCAGTAAATTGATACTAATTTACCTAAGAAAACAGATCAAAAGAAACATCAGATTGTGGAATGTCACATGTAAAACACTGACTATATCAGATTTCTTTTTACATCTTTTTGGCCGTAAATAACTGAAAATACTGATTTAAAAACATTTCTGTCTTATTAGTCATGAAAGGTCTCCATTGTCTGCTTCTGACTGGTCAAGAAAACCATCTGATTAATACTTTTTCTGCAAGAGCATGTCTTTATAATTAGATTTTTATTGCAAATATTGGCAGAAAATACATATAAATTCACTTTTCATACACGTAGGCAAGATTAAAATGTCTGTGTAATCATAATTCTTTCTAGGAAACCCTGATTATAAAAACATTAAATGAAACCAACCATTGAAAGAGCACAAAAAGTATATGCAGAGTAAATTAAAAAAAATTTGAATGTATCGGCATTTCAATTAAATATAGCAATTAACATGAACATGCATCCAAACGCTTTTTACCGTGACTCTTTAGTATGTATTACCAATAATGGATGAATGAATTACTTTCACACAGGACATTTACAAATCTTGAATATATTTTTCAAAAGAATAAAAAATAAAGTCTATTCTATTTTAGTCTCTTTCCAAAATCCATGCTGATTTCTACACCTCTTGCGCCTTGAGAAAACAAAACAAAATCCCCTACTACTCTTAAATATATCTGGGAACATTTCTAGAAAACTAAGCAAAAAAATATATATATATATTGTTAAATTATCAAGGTTAGTATTGGTGTCTTATTGTTGAGCTTCTCTGTTCCTTACAGCTGAAGAACAAAAAAAAAAAAAAAAAAAGAAAAAAAAAGAAAGAAAAATAAAAAAGCAAAAAGCATTAAAAGCACAGTACTAAATGGATTGGAAGAATCACTTGAAATTTTTGTGACAGTTTGTCAATCAACTCCAAACCCTGTTTTAAAGTTTAGTATGATGACTAACAGCATTTTTCTTAAAGTGTTTCAAACTTCCAGTTACTTAAAAATCCAGGTGATATTGAAAATGTTTATTATTCAGAAGAACAAAGCTTCTCAGAATAACAAATGCTTGATATTTCTCTTCCAGGCACCTACCAGTTTAGCTCTCCTGAGTCTGCACCACCTGGGACTCCTCTTGGCAGAATTAAAGCCAATGACCCTGATGTGGGTGAAAATGCAGAGATTGAGTATAGCATTTCCAATGGGGATGGATCAGACATGTTTGATATCATCACTGACAAGGACACACAGGAAGGGATTATAACTGTCAAAAAGGTTTATTTTTTCTCCCTCTTTTTTATATGTACTTAGCTGTCCAGGTGTTATGGTTATTTTTCTTTTTCCAGGGGAAGGGAGGGTAGATCTCACAAGGGGTCAGGCTGCCAGGGAGTTGCTGTATTAGTTTTGTTCTTCTCTTTCTTCAGTAGATATCTGTTATTTTCAAGTCTCGAGGGAAATTTACTGGCATGTCACTTCACATAAAGCAATATTTCAGTGGCTGCTGTCTGTTCAATATATATACTCTCACACACAGTACTTTTGAATTAGGGCTGTGAAAACCTGGAGGGATTCAGTTCACAGTAGGGTTTGTCATCTGAATGCTGCAGTAAGGCTCACAAGGGTTGGAGGCTCACCTGAAGTTTGATGAACTTACCACTCTGATGCTAAACTGTCCCTCTTTAATCTGTCCAACAGTTGAGGTATCTCCAGTGTCTAAAATCTGTCTTTGTTTAAGTCCAGCCTTAGTGAAACTTAAGTTGCTACACATTATGTCAATGGAAGTCCAAAGAGCAAAGACATGGGCAGAAATTTTATTCAAAATACCATCTCTGACAGATTTATTGGTTGCTTTTTAGTGTTCAGACTGTTAAACTCTGAACATTATCTTTGTTCTATTCTTACTGAACATATCAGTAATAATTGATATATACATATATAAAGTACAGATCTATAGACATATATTTGGAAACATGTGCATGTGTGTGATTGTGTGCACTTATGAATGTATATATGCATATATGGATATGCATAATATAAATGCCACATAGATTGGAAATCAGATTTAATAGCTTTTCTTTTCACTCTGGAATATGGAAGCCAAGACAGGTCTGGGTTGCTCCTGATGCAAAATAGGGAAGGGTAGATGGTAACGGGGGGAGGGAAGGTGTAAGGAGAAAGGAAGTAGGATGGAGTATTTAAGAGCTGGGATAATTATTATTGTTCCTAGAAATGAGTTGAGACAAATAAGACCTTTAGCAATTCCTACCTGAGGATTGAGTCCAACTTCCCCATTTCTTTGTCTTTTTTTTTGATTTTTCTATAGATTGACACCTCATGGTTTTCCAGGAATCTGAACAAGTAGTAGGCAGAGGGATCATAATAGCCTTGCTGCTCTATAACACTCCTTATTTTTCTTATACCTAGAACAAGCCCTAATGTACTCCATCTTCTCCAAGATTCGTTAAATCTTAGAGCTTTTGATCCTAAAAATGCCTCCACTTCTAATCCAGTATTATAAAACTGACTCACATTTCTTCTAAAGTGACACAATTTTCTTTATTATTATTTGCTCCCCAGCATCTGGATTTTGAAAACAAGATGTTATACACTTTAAGAGTGGAAGCAACCAACGCTCATCCTGATCCTCGTTTTCTTCAGCTGGGGCCATTCAAAGACACAGCTTTGGTCAAAATTTCTGTAGAAGACATAGATGAACCTCCAGTGTTCAGCAGACCCTGGTATTTAATAGAGGTAGATGAAGATGCCAAGGAAGGAAGCATTATTGGGCAGGTTATAGCCCAAGATCCAGATATAACAAAGAACACAATAAAGTAAGCCATTACACAGTATAAAATGCTTTAGATGTGGGTCAAGTCTCACGCAGAAAGTTTGATGAAAGTGCAATGCAATAGGGGCCACCAGGATAATAAAGCCCATAGGGGTTACTGAAAAGTGTCAACCAGAGAAATCTCTGTAAGAGCTTGTGAAGGCAAACACAGTTAATAGTGCATGATATGCTTCTGAAGGACAGCCTATAGGCACCAGGTAAAAAGAAAGGAGAGGTCACCATTTAACTGGCGTCATGTTCTAGTACTTTCACCAAACTGTTTATAAGATTATGTTTTTATACCATATTTCCAATGGCAAACTTTTGTAAAATACTCAAAACAGTGTATTTTTGTGCTCCCTGCTGGTTGATAGTATTGAGCCTTCTGTACCTTTATAATCCCCAAGACATAACACTGTCTACCATGTTCTATAGCTTAACTATTTAATGATCACACTATATTAAATAAGAAATGATTGCGAGAAAGTCATAACAATTAGAGGAAAGAGTTCAGTGCTGTGAAATTGCTGTAATTGTTAGCCATCTGTTATTATCTGCAGTGACAAACACAGCATTGAAATTTGTGTATTTACCATGCAACTGATTGGGAAACCTGATTTCTTCATTTCTGATCAAGCCTGTTATGTTCTGTAGCAATACGGTTTGGGGTAGGAAGTGTGAGAGGAGGAAGAAAATAAAATATTTTAAAGTTATCTATGTACAAAATCTCAGTATAACCTGATAGAGACTGGTAACTAGATTAATTTAAAAAGTACCTGTAAAATCAGTTATTCCTTGCTGGGAAAGAACAAAGCAAAAGCAAGTGTCATAAAATAAGATTTTAAGAACTTTCACCTTAAACAACAACTAATCCAAAGATATTTCTGCTGATTTTTATGGTCTTTGTGACATCTCTTATATCTTGTTATAAACTGATATTTAATTATATCTGCAATGTGTGTCTTTTGATGATTGAGTTCTCCAAGAAACAACTAATTTGCAAAAATATTATCTAAAAATGTTCACTTTTAGTTGTTATGCCAGTATTCCCTATATACGCTAAAATGTCATTTCAAATATCAATCTAACAAACAGCCCACATAAATAGTTTGCTCTTCATCCCACTCACTCCTCTTAAAAAATGGTTTCTCAGTGTTTGTAACCTGCTGCACTCCTCAGGAAGCTACAGGGAAGCTTAGGTTAATTTTAAAGAAAACATTATTGATTAACCACAGTTAAAACTAGAAAACTTTTAGAGGTGGCTGTGAGCTAGAGACTATGACCGGAGATAGTGATGCTCAGTTGTACTGTATCTTGACAGATATTCTGTGGATCGACATACTGACCTTGACAGAATATTCAACATCTATTCAGGAAATGGATCCTTATTCATCTCAAAGTCACTTGACCGGGAAGAAACTCCCTGGCACAACATCACTGTCATAGCAACTGAAATCAGTAAGTTGGACATCATTTATCTTGAAAGAAGATTAGAACTGAGAAAAGACTGAAATTCTACAGTATCTATGATTTATCTTGTTTCATTAGTTTTGGCCCTATTCAGGTATTATCAATAGACAGTATCTTTACATGCACATCAAAGATCATTTTACTACTTTAGGATTATCTTTGCCCATTTGTGAAATGATAATTTGGAATTCTCAGGCTCAACAAAACCATGTAGAGTATATATTAGACAAGTTAACTGGTTCCCTGAGAATTCCCAGCAAATAATTTGGTGCAGGTGTGATGCACTGGCTTTATCCTAAGCTAAGTCTTTGGGAAAATCCTTGGAAAAAAAAGATGTCCATGATGGATGAACAGCACATTATCAGAATGACCACTGTACACAGGGGAAGAAATTATGCCTTACCTCAACTGCTTTTAACTTATCTCAGGAAATGGCTTCATTTGAAGCCAAAACTAGAGGAAATTCTTCCCCCTCCATGTCTGAAGCAAACCCTGGCCATAAGTCTTTCATCTGGTTTCTTTACTATCCTGTTGGACCCTTTTAGACCTGGATGTCTCTTCCCTGGTTTTAATTCAGCTGGGGCCATTCAAAGACACAGCTTTGGTCAAAATTTCTGTGGAAGACATAGATGAACCTCCAGCTGACTGATAACAGTCATCAGAGGGGAAAGGAGCACTGATTTTAGGGAACAACTTTTTTGCATTCCTTCATTCTTCTGATAGATTCCCCAGGAGTTTATGTGCTTAACCGTCTGAGAATCGGGTAATATAGAGAGATCAATTATACCCCCATTTTCAGAAAGACCGATACCTTCTCCTTAAAAACACTTTTTCATTGTTTGGTCAAATATCGTCTCCATTCTCAAAATTTGTACTGTGAGATTCATCTCCAGCAATAGCTTAACCTTGGAGGTCAAGTTTGTGAAGACCAGTTCATAATAATGTCTACATATATCCTTTTTTTGTTTTGGTTTTTACATTTTTGGGAGAAAGGGCAACTTTGAGTTGGGTTTTTTTGTTGTTGTTGACTGACAGTGCTTTACTACTTTACTGCTTTGAACAAGTAAATGTTCATGACAGCTCGACCTCAAGTGCAGCTTTTGCAATGAATCATTTACTGCACTCATGTATGGAATACAAGTCAATAATAACTCAGTGGTCTGTTTTAATGCAAATCAATTTAAGTATACTTTGTATTATTTCAAAATACATATACCATTAATAGGACATGTTTTAAATGTAAATAGGGCTTTTGTGTGTACGGAACATATGTCAGCAGAAAATGAAATATGATTATTTTAATGTAATCAAGAAAAATGAACATTTCCAACATGTATTGGAAAAAATATATTAGATCATTTCAGTTTCTTCATAGACTTTGCACTGTAATACAAATAATAAACAATTTTCTTGTTCCAGATAATCCGAAACAAAGTAGCCAGATATCTGTCTTCATCCGGATTTTAGACATAAATGATCATGCACCAGAATTTGCCAAATACTATGAAACATTTGTTTGTGAAAACGCAAAAGCAGGACAGGTAAACAAATACTTACGTTACTGAAAAACTTACAATGAGACTATCCTGGAATACCATCATGAAAACCTCAGCATATCTTAATTTGAACAACTGCAAACACATCCAACCTCTTTATTCCCTACCTTCTACAGAAACTACCAGTTGATTCAAAAAAGGTTTGAGGAACTAAAAGATGTAGGATTTTACGCTAGTATAATGACATAGCATCAATACAAAATCGTACTTTAAGGTGTTTTTTCATTCCTAATATCAGAAAATATTTTTTATATCTAGTTATGCATAATACTACAAAACTCTTTATACTGTCTGATAATCCCATTGCTTTCTGGACTTTTTTTCAAAGCCTTAGTTAATGTAGCCACACCTTCAGGTACAAAAAGCAAGAAAATCTTTTATTATGCTTCAGTAAAGGAGACATGAAAAATAAACTTTTACAAAACTAAAAGATAATGCAACTGTTACATTGTAAGTTAAACTTCAATTTGGGATTGAGTTGAATTTGGTCAAAACTCATGTATATCCCTTTCTAAAGTATCTCAACAGTTCTATAATAATCTGAAAAGGCAATAATAAGATTTGGAGAGAAAATAAAGTGATAACTGGGAACTGAGAAAGGAGGCAGACCAACAGAACTCAGCGCCAGGATATTACAGAAATCTTTTAATATTACTGCCACTACAGCCAACATCTATTTATACTAATGCCAGTTAGCCTTTCAGTTTTAAATCATGTGAAGAAAGACAAATGTTTTGCTGATTTCTAATTCTGAAAGTATTTACCAAAGAAGTGGATTTAGTATAAGATTGGGTACCTCGACACTGTCTTTCAAGCATGGGCCTAAAGTCAATGCATGAGCCTCTAGGCTGATGCATTTCTGAGTGGAAGAAAAAGCTTGAGATCATTATTTTTGCTAGCACAAACCTAAGTGTGTTCCTGCTCTAGTGGAGAGAGACCAGGATGGAGCCCTAAACTCAGCTTAGATCTGTCCCTGTGTCTCACTAGTTTTATGTGACCATCATCCAACCAAAGCTGGCTGACTTCACAGAAAGTATGTGCAAAAGATCAGAATGTAGGATATTTTGTTTGTCCTTAGAGCACAGTGACCATACAACACTCAAAGGCTTTACAGGCCCGCGCGATATGGATACACATAAGGAAGGATGCTCATGTTTTACCTTGGTCACTGCCCAGTGTTGTATTTAATATAGCAGTGATGAATTAAATTAAAACGGTGGAAGGAATTATAATATCAAAAAATGAAGACGAAGCACCTTTCAAAACAACTGAGGTTTATGATCAGAACATGGTGTCTTAACCAGTGACATAAATTGTCACATAAGAATACAGTTCAAGCCTTTTAGGATGAATAAAAATTCCCTAAACTTCTGGTTATTTTACCCTCATAGTTTTGTTTTATGATTTATAAGCTGTTTTTCCAGGTGAAATACACTCAGATAATTCTAGCCATTAATTTCAAACAGCTAGCATATGACCTAAACTTTGTCTGTGCAACAAAATCTCTTTGCACAAGATGAAATTGAGACAAATAAGTCTTAAAATCTCAGTATAATGACTGGTAGCAGAGTGAGTCAGGCACTTTAATTGCATAACACAAAGAAAGGTTCCAAAGCTTATAAATGAAGATTTCATTGGCCTTAATCATGGGCAATTTTATCAACGAGCAAACACAGCTTTTGTCATATATTTGAACCAAGTTCAATCCAGGCATACTGCTTGTCAGTTTCCTTAACCCAATTTCCATCTAGTCTAGCATATTTGATGAAATATGCATTAATGTATAAAATTTCATTTACCTTTCTGGTAAATTCTGTGTTTTTCTAACAACAGAGATGGCAGAGGCCCATTAGATAAGCATACTGTTATTCAGACCTCCCTTCCAACTAGTGTACCAATGTAATTCCAGGAATGATTTTTCCTAATTGGAAAAATCCACAAAAATACTAGAAAGACACTGTGCATCAAGTGTAGCTGCAGAAGAATGAGAGATCAGACTGTTCTTCTATTTGTTAACAACTGGGTTCCTCAAGACAGGCATCTGAGTTCATAGCTGAATATTTACATATAGTTGACCTAGTATTTCAAAAAATAAATTACCTTCAGTACATGAGACTACTTTTATTTTTGTGCCTAAAAATAGCAACGAATATAGAAATAGACACTTGAATATTTTGGCCAAGGATGCCAAATTCCAGATAGCCTGTATTGCTTATGTTTAGCAGTCCCCCTATAATACAACAAAGATATAGAATCATTGTGTTCATTTAGTACTATTCCACCATATTTTACAGATCCTAAAGCAGCTGTCTTATTAGAACCATCATTGCTTCTTGACACATCACAGCAGTGCTTCTACATTGGGTGCCCATAGCAGGAGAGCCAGTCTGAGAAGATAAATATATTTAGTTAATTTTTAATTTATTTTTTTTTAATCGGGCCTAGCTATTAGTCACATTGCTCTCCAAATCTCAGTTGTATCAGGAAGCAGTGAGAATGATCAAATATTGCTCTCTGCTGCCAAGTGACATTACTCATTCCCAACATCAGCAGACATTAGAGGCTGCATACATTGTGTTTTCCAGATAGCTTTAGGAGAGTCAGATGAAAGAAAATGCCACAGTCTCTCCTCCTTCCCTGCCACTCTTTTGTCTCCACACAACAATGGTATGACTAGGGAGAAACATTATCACTAGAGGTGCATAAACAACTACGTTCATTAGGCTGGAAAAGATTTGTCACGATGCGACCCCCGTTCCACTGGCTAATGCACAGGCTAAAGAAAAGCATGACCCAGCCTTCCTCTCACACAATTTAGAAATCCCTAATCCTTTGATGGCATGCTAGAGCCCCAGGGACTGTTGTGGAGAAGGCTCTGGTACAAGATCTCTCATGCCCTTGTCATGGGAATTAATTGGGTCTTTTTAGCTGGATTAGAGGATGAATCTTCTCCATGGAAACCAGGAAGATTTACTTGAAAAGGAAAGTGATTTAACTGAACAATTTGCTAGTAACAATTTAGCTAATTTCAACACCCATCAATAATAATATTTAAGAAAATAACCTGGGTTGCTTTTTTTTGCACTAATGCTATATTCTTTCTTGCCATTCAGTGGCTCTCAGACATAAGAACAGAGAAAGAGTTTGTTTCCTCTTTCAGAAAGCTGGCAGATTTTTCTTTTCATTAGTCTCCATACTACCCCTTCCTTTTTCAGGTGGAGCAGACGGAGATCACATTTTTCATGTGGCCACTGCTAATTATCAGGCATGAGCTGTTTATACACTGTAGCTGCCTTCTTTAGGTAGACACCTATTGGCTTGTTTTAGTGAGAGGCCCATGCTAACAGTCTGTCTCACTTTTGAAGTAAGAATCAGAGTTCAAGGGAGAATATTCCAACTTCTAATAAGCATTCAGTCCTGTTTTAAAACTGCCAACACATTTGTAGAACAGAGCCAAGACTTGAAAACCAAACTATTTTACATTACCAAATGTGAAGCTTTGTTCATGTGGCAGGCATTTTAGATTATGTCTCAAGACATAAAGCATCAAGAACAAAGGTCTGTTCAAGTTTACACACATGTGATGGAGGCTACTTTCTGCAGCTAGCACCATACAGGTGTATGGGCTAGAACTGGGCCTGAACATGTGTGATCACTCAAGCCACAAAACTACAAGATGGGCATCCACTGACAGCTGGATGGATTTTGAAACACTTCTATGTTGGGACACTTGAACTATATTATTATTTCACTCCTAGAGGAATGTAGCCACTTTGAAATCTTCTACAAAATCTTCATCCCACACACTTATACTGTGCTGTGTTATTAATACGTTCAAGATTAGTGATTGGCCCTACCAGATCATACAGGCAGGAAAAGGGGCAAGAGAAAGACAGTATGGGAGAAAGACAAAGTTGATCTTCTGTCATTCCCTCATAGCATCTGCACACTACTACATTCCAACGAAAATAAAAAGTGCAACCTCTCTCACAATGTGCTTTTTCATAGCTTATTGAAGATGAAGTGGTGAAATCTTTCCAGATTCCTTCAGAAATATTTGCAGCACAAAACAAGTTTAATAAATTTCAATAATGACACAGACAGTACTCCAGGATCCAGGATTTGTTCTGTTCTCTCATATACCACTTCTGAAAAATGTGTGAGACAAAAAAAAACCAGCAAAATGTCCCAAACATTCCTTTCTCAAGTGCCTAGCGGTATTTTTTAAGTCTTACCTCAGAAGCAGCTGAAAGCAGATAAATGACATTTGAGAAATTTCTCTGTTGTACAATATCTAGGTTTAACTAAAAGCATAATATAACAAGAATGAAAGCCCAAATGATTCAAGTGGATTGAAGGCCTACTCGTCTGCATACCTATAATCCCATATAAGAAACAACAAAATTCAGCAGCTGTCACAGTATCTCTAGCTTAACACTGTTTGTCTCCAGTGGTCTTACTTCAACTGAGACTGGACGTAAAATTTTCATGCTATATGACAATTTAATTGTTTTAAAACTTCAGAAAGGCACTGTATACAACAGCAGATCATCTTCAAATTTCTGGGAAAGTGACATTATTTTTTACCTTCTTATTTATAGCGAATTTTAAAAGAAGGAGTTTTTAAAAAAAGGTTTAAAAATACAATAGCAACCAACAATATTCTGTTGTTTTGAAAGGAAGTGGACATTCTATTTGTCTCAGATTTTGTTTTATTAGTAGAAATTTTTAACCTGAAAATGTATTGTATCTGTACACCCATAGAACTCATCTTGTTCAGATTTCTTCAATGAACCTTTCAAGAATATGTCGGGAAGCATGTTCCTGCATTTTTAAAGTGTATACCCTGGAGCCAGTGTGCAACTGTGGTTTATTCACATGACGTGCGAAGACAGCACAGGCTGAAAAGCCCAGCTAAAAAGAGGCTAGATGGTGCTGACCTTTATGCTGTTAAAGATGCACTACTAGCTTAATATTTGTGCTAATGGTTCCTATATTCCTTTTAGAGGCAGTCCCAAGGCTGAGTCCAAGACCCAAACCTCCTACTTGTGCAGCTCTCCTTGCCCAAAAATGAAGCCTCAGGAACAGTAAGGGCATGCTCTGAAGTGCACAGGGATCCTTGCTATTACAGAATGCCCCCACCTAGCTTTTAATCACTTTCTTCCTTTAAAACAGCTTGAAGAAAACTGGAAAGCAGGCTATGTCTAGGGATGAACCAGATATATGTAAGGAATCTGTTACTAGGCAGTCTATTTATACCCAATCACTTTTCAGAGATGAGTATGAATAGCTATAAAATAACCTGAACGTCAACTACAATCACAATATTGACTGTGGTGTAAGTCATGGCCTTAAAAACACAGTATCCCAGAGAACAAAAAAAAACACAAAACAGTATTAAAATCAAACCATTTCCACATTTGAAAAAATGATGCCAGTGGGAAATAGGTCCAAACCCTTTAACAGAATCTCTGGCTTCGTCATGAAGGAAAATCTTCAGGAATTTTTTTCAGTGGGAATTCACATTCTCATTCACATTCGCTCTTCATATTCTCATTCACAACTCATCTTACATTTTCAAGCTGTTATAACCACTTTGTCCTGAATGTAAAAGAGAATACTCTATGCCAATGCCCAAGTTTAAATTTTCAGTACCCTCAAAGACAAGTGACCCCTAAAAACTTGAATTTACCCAACAAGATCCACATAACAGTACGAGACTATTTCTTTAAGCACACAAATGTGCACATGCACATGCAACCCTCACAATAATGACAAAAATACTGTATTTTCCAAATTGTGCTCATTCTCATGGGAAATTATGGAAGAAAGAAAAAAAAATGAAATGCTTTTTTGTCTTATCTAATGCTGGTATGCTTGAAACATATTTGAGTAAAAGTCATTTTCTTGAAATAACTTTTCCCTCATAAATCTTACAGTGTCAGAGATCTTTCTCTGAACTCCTGATGAAGAGTGATCATAACTCAATGTCCATAACTGCTTCAAAACAGAAGAATACATTTCCAACATAAAATTACAAAATGCACATAAAACAGTACTAGATTTTTTCATATTACTGTGATACTTTAAAATAGCCACGTCTTTCATTTCTGCAGTGATTATCATGAACACCATTCTCCTTTATTTACAATTGTATAACTGAAAAAAACCCCACCGTAATTAGGCAATATTTCTAATTTCCTTTCACCTATTCACCATTTGGAAAAAACCATCTTCAGTCATCCTTTCTCATTATTCTTTTATTCTCCCATCTTTCCTGGTGGAAGAACAGCTGGTTCTCAATTTACCAGCCAATAGTTAGAGCAGGTAATAAGTTTGTTGAGGTTTTTTTTCCTTCTTCAGCCTTACCCTCAACAACTTTTCAGTGTAATTATGTTCCTGTATGCCTGGTACAACTGTCCTCCTCCATGTGATTTGCATATGAAGGGAACCAAATCCAGATCCTACAAACATCCCACTGATTACATCTCAAAAGCCCAAAGATACTGAACTGCAATTTCTGGTAGCTATTATATCAAGATATTTTCTCCTTGAGTTTTTCAGCAAGTAATTGTGCAAATATTGTCACTTACACTAATTCTCCCTCTTCTCTCTGGTAGTTTTAAAAATTTTCTGTCTTTTCAAGCTTCTAAGAATGTGAGAGGATAATTTTCTCAGATCAATTTGGCATTTTATTCCTATCAGAAGGTTGGGGGTTTTTTTGTAGCAATATTATATTTTTGCATTAAACAATGCAAAACTAAAATAAAACACCATCCTGGTCTTGCTCTCAGTATTGCCAGTCACAGAGGCAGATTATGGCAAAAAAAAAGCAATGGTACATTGGAAAAATGTTGGCATAGTCAGAGACTCAGCAACATACTGAATAGGCTACTTTACCATAAACAGGGATTTGACTAATGTTTGGAAAAGTGATAAAACTTTAAAATAAATCTAAAGAGCAGTGATCATCAAATGCTTTAAAAGTGAAGATACCTTAATATGCCATTACTATTCTAATCACACTTAGAAAAACTGCATAATCCTACCTTCAACATAGTCATGTCCTCTTGTACAAGGCTGATGTCCACAAGTTACCTTTCAAGTTCCTCAATATGCCTCAAAAAAAAAAAAAAAGAAAATTAAAAAAAAATATCTTGTGTTGTTTTAGAAGGAACTTCTAGGAAGTGAATGAGCCAAACTCAGACTTTCTCTAATTTTATTTTTATAACAACTTAATATTATTAGCTGCAACAAAAGTATCTCAAAATTAATTAGAAATAATGGGCCAAATACTCATTGTGCACTACAGCACTAACAGCAGCAGGTTTCTGAATGATACAGCAAGAAAAACACTTTAGTATTTTTGGTAGCCCTATAAATATGTTTGTCTAATACAGTGTTCCATCCTGAGAGATGCTAAATACCCTCTAAAATGTATACATATCGTCAAGTCTCATTCAAGCTGATGTTCAGACAAAGTACACAAGAAAAGCACATTCCTTACTTGATTGCTGCAAAGCTTAAAAAATCGTATCAGTGTTACTTGTCAATTACTGTATTTCTTGAAGAAGTTATGCTGTACTTTCCCGGGAAATATCAAGAAAACAAGCTGCGAAGTAAGTCTTTGATAACAAGTGGCTTTGATGTCTGTGGGATTTCAGGACACCCTACGCACTGGAAACACTTGAAAACCTCGACAGGCATTGGCTCCCTCATGGCTTTGAAAGAAACAAGTCTGACTGCTGAGCTCTTTCTGCCTTTAAGTTTAAGTGCCATAGGAACTCACATGTACTGAGTTGCAGCATCCTCAGTTGAAGATTACTCCCATTCTCATGCCGCCAAGCTTTGTCACCTTGAGATTGAGCTAAAACATGCCCTTGCAAGCCAAGGTGGAGTCTGGGTCACTCTCCAGTGTGATAACCACTAGAGAGTGCAAAGACATAGCAGTCATCCACACAGCTCACTAGAGTTACTACAACTCATGCAACCCAGCATGGTGTTAACTATTGCAAGTCATTTCACAAACCACAGCTATTCCCTGGAGGCTTTTCCTTCTTCAGTTCTGCAGCTATTTTCCTTAGTCTCTGTCAGTCTAGCAGCAGATAGAAAAAAAAAAGTGAAATTGCTAGCATGTACATGTGTCTGTATGTACATGAAAACATATATTTACAAATGTTTGATGCAACAGGAAAGCCTGTGCAATCCAGAGGTACTGCTGAAGCCTCTCCTTTTTTAGTCCACTCTACTCTGACCCTGCGCTGGCACTATTATCGCTCCTTCCCAGCTGGGCTTGAGTGGCCTTGTTAGGGCAGCTATAAAGCTCCACAGCCAGAGGTTTCAATTTAGGAGGGAGTAAAGCATCTCTTTTTTATTACCTCAGGAGAACCGAGCATCCTGCCAGTGCAGTACTCCAATTTATCGCCAGGAGCAGACGAGGTGGACTGGGAATTAGACCCACTTAACAACTGGTTTACACACTACGCTGTGTCATTGCTACATGATGCCATAGGAGGTTTATGGCTTATTCAGAAGGGGAATTGTTTCTGAATCACTGCAAGATACTGAGTACAAACCAAAGCACACAGCTGTCTTGCAGTGAGGACTGGCCCCTTTTTCATCCTCTGTTATGTGTTTAAACAATAAAACAAAAATTTGCTTACTGTAACCTCTCCTGTGTTTATGAGTGGAACATTTGGCTTCGACATCAGTTTTTGTCTTCAGATAGAGATTCATTGGATTTTTACCAGTCATGAAAGCAGAGACCATATTTCAAACAGAAGATTTCTAAAATAGCATGAAATACTGTTTTCTTTATAGCTGATACAGACTGTGAGTGCAGTTGACAAAGATGAGCCTCCTCAAGGACACAAATTTTTCTTTGAGTTGGTGCCAGAATTTGCTGTTCATCCAAACTTCTCCATTATAGACAACAAAGGTAACTGCTGACAAGTACCAACCCCCACCCCACCCCCATACCACATAAAACATAATCCAACAACATTTATTTATTCTGCTTTTCCATTCTAGATAACACAGCAGGAATTATGACTAGAAGAAATGGATACAGCCGTAGTAAGATGAGCACATATCTCCTGCCAATCATAATATTTGACAATGACTACCCGATCCAGAGCAGCACTGGCACGCTGACCATTCGAGTGTGCGCCTGCGACAGCTGGGGGAACATGCAGTCCTGCAATGCTGAGGCCTTGCTCCTCCCTGCTGGCCTCAGCACAGGGGCACTGGTTGCCATTCTCCTCTGCATCATTATCCTGCTAGGCAAGTACCTGTAATGAGATGTTCAATTGACTAGGCAAAGGTCTGGTTGCTTCTAGACCCTGATATTATAGAATCATAGAATCACAGAATTATTAAGGTTGGAAAAGGCCTCTAGAATCATCAAGTCCCACCATCAACCCAACACTACTATGCTTCCTAAACCATGCCCTGAAGTGCCACATCTACACGTTTTTTGAATACCTCCAGGGACAGTGACTCCACCACCTCTTTGGGCAGCCTGTTCCAAATATTCTTCAACCCCTTATTCACATGACTCTGCAAAACAATATTTCATATCTGATGTGGTCTGTCTTTTTTTTTTTTTTTACCAACTCTTTTCTAAGATGAAAAAGGAGCTGCAAGAGTGGGAGAGGGAGCTACTATGGGCTGTTTGTCATTACTATTCAGAAGAATGTGTGAAAAGAATGAGACTATCAATGCTATTTAGATGAAATAAATTTTTAAATCTAGGGTCAGTTTTAGATACTGTGCTCATTTGACTAATGTTTTATGTTATAAACAGAGCTTCATTTAGATCCAGGACTTTAAAATCATTCTCCTGAAGCCGAGTGATAAGTTTCTTACTGATAAAAAAAATTACCAATTATACTAGCTTTTTTTTTTAACTCAGGAAATATTTAGCTAAAAAGCACAGAGGAGAAACGTTCAATTGCTTGCAAGTGGTACAGAGAGCAGCTGATTATTAAATAAAGTGTGAGCACAGAAGTTAGATGGGTGGTTGGAGAGCAGAAGCATTAGGAAGATGAGGTGATACATGAAGAAACTAGAATAAATGCTAGCTCATAACCTGGTGTTTAGAATAAAAAAACTGCAACTTGTCTGTTTTGCTTACCAGAGAAGTGCCTCCTTAAAAGTGCCATAATCTCTGTGTTCCAGTCAAACTCTGAGGAAAACCTCTTTGCCTTTCCACCTGTCCTAGCAAACACAGCTTGCCAAGGAGGCAGTGACAAGCTTACAGGTGTCAGTTTATATAATTCTAAGGAGATCGCTTTTTTTTTCAGTTTTTAAACCAGATTCAAACTACCTTCAGTAAACACTCAGAAGACCACAGAGGTTGTTATGAGAGGGGCAATATGTAGGAACTATATCTGTACTGTTTGGCATAGGGAAGGGAGGGTACTTGAGCTCTGACAATCTGATTGTCCATACTGCTTAGGTTCAAACATCACCACTGGCCTGGTTTCAGCATTAGCTCAGGACATTGCTCAGCCATAGTTTGAACAACAGAACTTGCAGGGCACCACTTCCAGCAGACAATTATGGTTCAAACTCTCCCAGATCTGGCTCTCCACCTTGCATAATTCACCATGACAACAGGCTCTGCATCTTCAAAGCCACCCTTCATGCCCTAACACAGATCATGAAATGTGTACCATGAAACACATACCCTTACTCACTCACTATGAAAACATCACTCTGATCAGCTGCAGTGCTTTTAGTACAGAAACACTGAACTAAAAACAAAAATCAAAGTGTGCCTTAGGACCATAGTAATAGCACATGAGATCAGAACAAGCTCAGGGACCAGCGCAGTGCAAAATAAGTGTGACCACTTAGTGCCTCTTGGCGGCAGGGTCAGAGAACCTGCTCTACTTAGCACTACAGACATAGCTGAGGCCAGACTAGCATAAGGCTGAAGAGCACGTAAACAGAATTGTTAGTCTACAGCTGGTGTTGTTCTCAGCGCCTTATTTAATTGTTCAACAAGAGGTAGTGTGTTAGGATAGTAGACCAGTGTCATCATGCCCAAAATAGGAGAGACATAGTAAGTACCCAGGTGTGAGGGACACCTCTTCATAATAACCTTTTAGCGATCTGCCCTACTCTTGTATGTTAAGTTCTCAAACTTACTCAAGTGGGCTATTACTTGACTAGCATTCTGAAAACTTGAAAAGAATTGCTGCTGTACAGACACAAACCCACAAACAAAACAGAACAGAACATCCTTGACATTCATAACATTGTACCATGGCATGTGGATGATATCGGTTCCCGTCTCCCTACCTGAAGCATGTCCAACCTTCCCTTTTATTCACCAGTACTCAAGTAATTCAGAGTAAAACTTTGCTCCTAAGACTCAACAGAAGTGCTCAGCACTGATGTAATGGGTGGTTTGACAACCACTGTTATGCCTCATTGACAGATGATCTTTCTGGCCTCTCCTATTTACTCCAGGTACTGGCGCTAGAGCTGGATTTTTACATGCATTTAAGAATTTAATTCCTACTGAAATTAATACCATTTAGCCAACAGAATGTATTTACAAATCTTAACTTCAGTTTTTCATCTCCCTCTGTAGAGGTTCATTTTTGTGTCAATCCTTACCTCTCCAAAAGGAAAAGTTATTCAACGAACATTTCTTAAACTAGGGGTATCACGTTTTTTTAAAAAAACATTTAGTAGCAAAGATTAGATTTCAATTCTTGCAGTCATTGAAGGCAAAAATAGTTTTGTCAATAATATTGATAGTTGAAGGTCTTCAGGTTCTTAAAATCCCATCCCAGCCTTTAAACTTTTCCAGTTCAACAGAAAATGCAAAATATTTGCTCATTTATTTAATTGCTAACTGCCCATTTCTTTATTCACCTTTTGTTTCCTTTCAGTATTAGTTGTCTTGTTTACGGCTCTCAAGAGACAGAGGAAGAAAGAGCCCTTGATAATCTCAAAGGATGACGTTCGGGACAATATTGTGACCTACAATGATGAAGGAGGTGGGGAAGAAGACACACAGGCTTTTGACATTGGCACACTGAGAAATCCAGAAGCGAGGGAGGAAAGTAAGATGAGAAGAGATGTTATCCCAGAAACTATATTTCAGATAAGACGGACTGCACCTCTTTGGGAAAACATTGATGTTCAAGATTTCATTCATAGAAGGTTAAAGGAAAATGATTTAGACCCAGCTGCCCCTCCTTATGATTCACTAGCAACATATGCCTATGAAGGAAATGATTCCATAGCAAATTCCCTCAGCTCCCTGGAATCGCTTACCACGGAAGGCAACCAAGACTATGATTACCTCAGTGACTGGGGACCTCGGTTTAAAAAACTAGCAGATATGTATGGTGGAGAGGACAGTGATCGAGACTGAGAAAGTAGTCTGTGACCTGGTCAGTGTTAGTGGAATTCATGTCTATGTTACTAGATAAAGTGGCCTACTCTCTCTTACTTGGGAATAAAAAATTTACAAAAAATAGGTGTTGTCTTAGTAAGGGTTTGCTTAATCAATAAGTCAACGTGAATGAATATGAGCGATTTAGATTTTTAAAAATCTATAATTCACCCTCTCTGCCTAGAAACCTCTGATGAAAGGTTTTCATTGACAATGAAAAGACAATAAAAGGCTTTTTGTGCCTTTAATAATGAGATGGAAACAATTTTTTTAATTGCTTTGCATTACCTTTCCTACTAGCTGGGACAGTGTGCACCTGCATTGTAACATACTCTCAAAAATATACTTTAAAGAAGATTAATATTACTGCCATAATTATTGAGTTAAAGAATGTCTGTGTGTTGATTCATCATGATATTTTTATAAATGTATATTTATATTTTTGTATTTTTATTAAATAAATTAGTATTTATAAAAACACTACTTAATCACGTACTTTGTTAAGCATAAGGAACTGTCCAATCTTTCTGAACAAAGGAAACTGCGTATTGTGCAATACTTAATTTTTGAATGCATCTTCTTATATTGGATTAGTAGTTGAAATGTACTGTGCAAGAACAATATGGAGAGAGTGCTCTGTAATGGGAATGCAGTGTAGAAAAAAGAAAAAATATTTTGAAAAAGTTATTATGAATAAATGCAGTCTGACTTGCAATGTGTATTACTATATGGCATAATAATATAGTTTGATTGTGAAACTCGCCCCCACATACCTTCTTATCTGAACAGGTGACCAGTGAGAAGATTTAACAGATATGTGCCTGGGGATTTAAGGAACCATGAAGGATTATCCTGGTAGACATGAAAACAATTTTATAATATGCCTTTTAAAAAATTGGAATAATTAAGCAGATGTCAATAATGAAAGGAAGGCATTCATATTCTAATCTTATTTTGGGGTTTTGAGACAATAACGCAAACCAGGCATGTTACTAATAGCTTCTTTTAAAATTGAAGTGAGCCAACCATTATAAAAAAGGCCAACTAATATTTTATTAAAGATGTTACTTTTATCTTCCTTCAAAATACATACATTTGCATATTTTCTAAAGTGTTAATGACAATCTTCAAGTAAATATTTGTGTTTAAAATCTATTTGCTGGATCAACTTCTATGCAATGCACTTTTTTTTTTTTTTCACAACACAGGATAGGAGGAATTTACGTGGATCATGCACAATCTAACTGAGGGTTGCTAGGTTTATCCACGTGTTTAAAAAAAGAAAAATAAAAAATCTCAAATACGTGAAAAAGAATCAAAGACGTCAGCAATGAAGGGTGTACACTATCCATAGCATTTCCATTTTTAATATCGACTTTAGGGAAAACCAAGTGCCTATAGACATCCAAAACAATCATGTTTTTAGGTTTTCTCTAGATTACTTAGTTATATTTTTGATCTTTTCAGAAAGAAACTTAAGATACACATTGACAATATAATGTGGACTACTGAGGCACTAATCTCCTACCAGAAAGGTAACAGAGGCAACAGACAAGGTCTCTTCACCCAGACATACGAACACACTCCTGCCTAATATTTTTCTCTCCACTATGTTGACTTTCAGATTATTTCTTAAAAATATCTGTTTATTATTATTTATTTTATCCCTCTACCATATTCTTCTGCCAGTCGAGAGGATGCATCTCAAGATTTCTGACACTGAACAACTGTTTTGGGGGTTTTTTTGGGGGGACGGCTTGGGCCTTGTCAGTGGGCTGGGGGGTCCAAACAAACACCTGAATGGCTCACTGTGAGTTGCATGCCAGGTCTGCAACACTATGTTGCAAGCAAAAAACTTTAGTGACACAAAAAATGTCAAAATAACCTGCATCCATGTGGCAGAGGTGTACGTGGACGCAATGTAGTAACCTGATTTCTGTGTATGGTTTGATGGCATAAGAATGCATATTTCTTTTTTGTGTCTTTTGGAGGTGAAAGCAAAAGACGTGGAATGTATGTTCTCAACAGTGTTGCTGGCAAAGTGAAAGTACACAGGAATGCATTAGTCTTTCAATGAAATTTTCATAACTTTAAGACACTGCCTTAAGGTGGGATAGGAGGAAAACAAATAAAACAACTATATCCCTGACGAGAAAATATTGGAGGGAAAAATAAAAGGAAAAAAGGAAAACAGAACAAGAATATAGGAAAAACTGCCTTGACTTGTAGAAATTGTACACCCAAACTTCATCTTCAGTGACAAACACTGTCAATTGGACTAAGAGGAGAGATTTTAGCCATCTTGTGAGTTGTCATCAGAAATCTGAATATCACATAGTGATGTTGAATGGCAGGAGAGAGGAAAATGAAAATATATCTGTCCCCAGGCAAGGACAGATACAGACAAGGTAAATGTCAGTGCAGTTGAGTTAGTTTTTAAGTTGTTAAGGGTTGGTGCAGGACACATAAAAGGGTGCCAGTTTGATTTCAGAGAGGCTACTGGTGAAAGGAGGATGAAGGAAACAGGGTGTGAGGAATTCTTCTTCCTTGAAGACATACAAATTTAATTTAGAAACCCCATTTTCCACATAGAAATAATCTTATTTATGTACTGCTATTTACCTTTTTTTATTTTTTCCTCAGAAAGAAGTGACAGGAAGGAGAAAGAAGTGACAGGAAGGAGAAAGAAGTGACAGGAAGGAGAAAGAAGTATTCTAGAATTCACTTCACAGAACATTCTGGTAGAGACATGTCCTCAGTATCATTATATCATGGTACCACTGTGGTACTTTGGGAAAAGCAGAAACTCCAGAAGATCATCAAAAATCGCATCCGCCTTGTCTTAGACTAGGTTTCCTCATCTCATGAGGCTCTGCCCCTAAAGTAAAGAGAGGGAGTTTTAGCCTTTTTTTTCAGCAAAAGAATGAGACTTTCTCGTGCTTTCCCATTATTTCAGTAGTCAGCTCAAGAATACTGTACCACTTAAACCAATATACATTTAAAAGATGACCTACGTGGATTTACAGCTCAGAAATTCACATAGTTGATACAGCAAAACAAGTGATTTCTCAGAATTGCTAAAACTTTCAAGCATTCTTAAAATGATTAAATCTGGCTGGCAAGTTTGTCACCTGGCATGCCTAATTGGTAGTTATGTGGGCTTGTTCATTTAAATGGGCTGCAGAAACTATTTTTTCCTATTACAATTGTTTTTTATAAAATGGATCTTCTTTTCCTTTTACATCCGAAACAACACAGTAATTAGCACATTACAGATGAGGAATTTGCGTTCACAGTGGAAAATACTGTGATATGTCCATTTTGCTTTGTAGCATTTTTATCTGTTTACATCCATTGAGATTTTGGGGGGGCCTTTTTGATTACATTTTATACCATAGAACCAATGAGTGACAACCATATGTGATAGAATGAGCTGCTGCTTTTGGTGTCATAAGCCAGACTGATTCCCAGAGTATTTCCCATGGAGGAGTCCCTTTGCACAGCATTAGCCATGTCCCTCAAGGGTACCAATGACACCTTTGTCTATGACAGAAGCATGAACCTTTGCTGCAATGGGTATTCAGCAGAGCAGTTGCACTGCCTGTGAGTTTGCCCACCTGAAATGCTAGAGGATTATGCCTGCAAAACCCATGCTGTATCACCTTCCAGTGCTGAGGATGTTGTGAGATGAACAGGGGCAGGTTCTGGCCTGTGACTTACTGAGGCTGCTGGGTGGCCAGCTGCTCTGGATGCCCCAGTGGGTACTGCAGCTAATTATATCTCAGGTTTTCTGTACCTCTGAACAGGCAGAGGGCCAGATATAAGAACCAACAGGAACTTGCATAGCCTTGGCAGATACAGAAATCTACCTTGTTGGGTTACAAAAGAAAGAAAAAGCTGAGAAAAAGGAGTAAAAATGAACATGAAAAACTTCTAAGTAAATGTTCCAAGAAAAAAAAAAGTAAATCCATTCCATCTTGACAGCAGAAAAAAAAAAAAGGAACATATGATGAAGGTCTTGTTTTGTAATCTTTAGATATTTTCGATTTCTTTTTACTTTAGCTGAATTTTGTAACATCCTCATAGAGTTACAAGTTTATCCTGATGAACAGCCTTATGAGTAAAAAATAATGCTGAAGACAATTTCCTGCAGAAGGTTACATCTTTCAGGGAAATGCCAAAACAGACTCCTCATTATGCCAGGTAGAGCAACCTAACTACAACCACCACCGTACATGAACATTGCTAAAAATTTTTAGTCGCTTCATAAAATTTAGCCATATCATGAAATGGCTGTTTTCAGAATAGAATAGTCACACACACACACACAAAAAAACATATTTAAAACTTTCCCTTAGTAATTTTCTTACACATTGATGACCATACGCATTAAAACCTTCTGCTCTACCAAAGGCATTTTAAAATCACCAAAAAAAAAAAAAAAGAAAAAAAAACCAGAATGGGGAATTCAAACATTTTTGCCTCTGCTATGGGAAAATGAATGGGGGAGAGAAGAATTCTAGACATATTTTTCAAGAACATAATGTGGATATTTCTTTGTATGAGCATAATTATCTCTCTGTATGTATGGGTGAGTGTATATATATGCATATATCTAAAAAAACCCCACCTTTTTACCCACAAGGTTAACCAACAGAAACCCTTAGGTACCACTTCTGCTCAAACAGAGGTGCCCACTTAAAGGGAAAAAAAGCATTGCAGAGCACAAGACACATTCAACTATGTGCAAACCAAAGGACATAAACCAATCTGATTTTACAGACTGTTTTATGTTGTTCTAGCATCCTGTTGTTACAGGGTAGATTTTATACTTCAGTTCAGTTTCAGTTCATGAATCATAATTCAAACTAGGAGGGGTCTGACCTGATCTGTACTTAAAAAAAAATCACCTCCAAATTTCGGTTTTTGCATCTTTGTTAAAATCTCACAGAAAGGGAAATGCAAAAAAGGGGGCTGTGAATATCACTGTTCCTGCATTCCAAAGAAATCATGTGGATGTTATTTCTGCAAGAGAAGTGAGTGCCTCTGTGTGGAATCAGCCCACTGGCTGTCACAGGGCACCGCACAACAGAGGAAATCCAGTATTGTTTACTTCTTCCCTTTTGCTCCCTGCCCCCCACCATCCCCATTCAAAGCAAAGCACTCTGCAACACTCTTCACCCACTGCAGCAAAATTCATTAGAATAATTTTTAGCAAATTTTAGATCACCCATTAAAGCCGAAGAAGTGACAGTGTCTTGTCACAACTTCAATGTCTTTTTTTTTTCTTGCTGGTGTGTACTATTTTATCAGGAAATACATTTTCATAGCAGTTCTGTAACTTAAAATATGAGCATATTCCTGATTTTGCTCATTTTACCATGGAATTTGACACAGCTCCTGTCATAACACATATTAATATACCTTCATCAAGCTTGGAATGAACTCCATAATTTTAAAAAGCATTTGCTTTTAGAGTCAGTGTGCCAAGCATTTCTCCCATCACTTCTCACAGGGGAATGACAGGCTGTACAAAGTAAGCCTGCACAGACACAGATTTTGATTTTGGGTATGAGTAAAATGATAATAACATGATTCACTGCTTATAGCTCTGTCCTTCAATTTACCTTTTGAGTTACTGGTAGACATTTAGACCACATTAGAAACAGTTTATGATCTGTTAGGGTAGTGCAAGAATATCTTTGGAGCAGCACCAAAACCATACTTTTAAAATACAGTCCAGGATCCTTACAGTCTTCCTTTCCCTCCAGCAGGAGGAGGCAGAATGACCCTCCCAGATGCTGGACCACATATCTGGCACTTACTACTGGAAGAAGAGGTAAAAGCTAGAGTTTCACAAGTAAAAATGGTGAGAAGGAAATTAGGGCTGGGATTTTTGTTACTTGAGAATTGCTCTTGCAGCTGTCAGGAAGCAGGCTGCTAGTTGCTAGGAGCAACGATAATAATACTTACTTCTTATATAATGCTTTTCATCCCTAGTTTTTAAAGCTTTTTACAAAGAAGGTCAGTATCATTATCACCATTTTACAGGTAAGAAAAGCACTTATTTGTGCACCTGTTTCCCCAAGGACACCCAGCAGGATAGTAGTACAGACAGGAGCAGAAACCTGGTCTTCTCTTCACAGGCCACACTGCCTTGAGGACAGCTAACCATTTAGAGGGCATTAATTTATGTACCTTCACTGCTTAAACTGACCAGAAAATTTGCTTTTAATTAGCCTTTACTGCCCCACAAATTTCAGACATCTTAAAGGAAGATACTCTTCCATGGAACACCATGAGTCAAAGATCCTTTCCAAATAAAGGTTGTGCTTTGGAAAAGTACGTATTTCTGAGACAGGTCCAAGGTATTTACAAGAGGAGAGCCTGAGGTGGTTTCCTGAGCTTGCTTCCAGTAGGAAAGAGAATGAAAGAGGTTTTTGATTCTAGGTACAAAGTGAAAAGGAGAGACAAAGAAATGTGGAGTAAGCCCTAAAAACTGCAGGAATATGCCCAGATTTGAGGAAGAAGTATCTTTAGCCTAGAAGGTAATCTTTCGTTTAAAACAGATGACAGTGGGACAGAAGGGATGGACAGTGGAAAAATATCAGGTTGTAGTACCCAACACCAGCTGGCCTCCACTCCTTCAGAATTAATTATTTTTTATTTCTAAGGACTCCTTCCATGCCTTTCCATTTAATTTCTCGATGAGACATTATCTTTTGATTGCTGAAATAAATTGGCTTTTCCCTAGCAGTTCCAAATTGGTAATTTAATGACAAATCTTTAGGAACAAGCCTGACCAGCACTCAGCAGAGATGCAGAGAGAAAACAAGACACAAAGAGGCTCTTCAACCCCATCCCCTGGGTAAGTGAAGGGCTTTGTTTCAACTAATGCTCAAATTAGGATACAGAATGGACACCAGACATCACGGCACCATCCAACAGGATCCAGAGTGAGAGCCAGAGGGAGTAAACAGCTTCCCCACCTGCTAACACATATGCTGCCATCTGCAACTTATTGACCAAGGGGAAAGTTTGATCTTTCCCAAAGCAATGGCAGTGTGCTTTCCTCTGTGCCATGGCTGAGTGCCTTCAGCCATCCTGTGCAATAGTGCCAGAATATTTGTTGTCTCTAATGTTCGGCCAACCCTGCACTGTTTTACAGCCAGCTTTTGCACAGCAATACCAGAAAAGGCCAGATTTCACCCACTGCATTTTTATTCCAAAATCAGTGACATGCTGCTGGACTTCACAACACCAAACTCATTGCAAAGGGCTATGAGAAATCACACACTGATTTTTTAGAGGAAACAACACACTCATGTTAATGGCCTTTCTCCTGATTTTATGAAAAGCCTTTAAAAATTAATTTCAAATTAGTTTTCATTACATCATTGCTACAAACACATGCCTCTCTGTACAAGTGATGTAATCTGACGTAATTTACATGTGTATCTGAGCGATATAAAGGAAATATCTTTCAATGCTTTATACCATAGTTGCACGTAAACTAAAATCTTGATCCTAACAATCCTATAAAGCAGGTTTAAATAAATTTTAAAGGGTTAGATAGTATTGTATAATTTATATATAATTTGGAGAAAGAGTCTTTGTACAGATTTTTAAATAATCTTACAAAAACTATTAATCTATACTGTCTTATATAAAGTAGAGAAAAAAAAAGAAAGGTGATGCATTTGTATCTAGCTAATAGGGACTTTCCTATAAAAAACTTATACACTTGTAATAGAAGGAACATCTGAGGAAAGAGGTAGTAACTGTTATCCAACTGTATTAGATGCTTTAATAAAACCAGACAAGTTCTTAGGCTTATGATTTCCTTTTCATCAGGACTAAGAAAGACTAGAAAAATCTCCAGTGCCACTCTGCAACATAAGCTTCTTAAGTCCGAACATCAAAATAATTTAAAAATTGTTATTTAACATAAGTTATAATTTATAAATTGAAAATTTTCAGTATTTTGGTATGGCAATATTTGCAAGGTAGATGTGCTGATGTTCCCTATAGTTACCTTTAGGGACATTAACACTTTTTTCATTTCACTTTTGTTATACGCGCATAAATGTCGCAAATCAATTTATGATAAAACATTCTAATCTCACTTTTCAGCCAGTAAGGCAAACACACTGTCTGAATTTTGTAGCATAGGACTGTCAGCATACCCGGAGAGGCAGAAGAGCAGAATTTCAAAGGATCTAGTTCAAAATTTTTAGATAAATCAGTTTGTAACATAGTAGTACAAAATTCATATGCATAATACATCCATATTCTAAATAAAATTTACTATGTAATTAAATAACAATTTTCCCATGGCTCCTGTAATATATGCAGTTCTTTAAAGTATTGCACACAACTTCTGTGAAGTCAATGGGTCACAGCAGCCAGATGTTGGTTTATAAGAAAATTCCTGCCTTGTCATGGTTATCCTGCCAAAGAAAGGAACCCTGAACTGTCAGGTCAAAGCCCTGGATGGCAAAAATCAAGAGTAAGACAATAACGTTTGACTCTGAACCATGACTGTTCAAAAGTCAGTTACATGTTTGATTCAATAAAGGTCTCATCTAAATCAGAGTTGCTTCCCATCAATGCTTAAATGTGGAGTTCTGTTACAGGAAACTCTCTCAAATTGCAATATCATCATGGAATGAAGCCTGAATGATTTTGTGGATTCCTGCAGCTCCATTTAGTGATGGTATTGTTCTAAATATCCTGGTGAACCAGAACACTGAAGATATGGGTGAATACATCTATGACAATGAAAGTTCACTGATAGACCTTCAGTGGTTTCCAGCTTTGAAAAGAACATGGTAAAGTGATTATTGCATTATATTTAGTAGCTTCAGATTTAATCTTCTGTTCCCTCCAAAGCAAATTAATTGGATTTGGATGGAGTATTTAGCCATCTGTCCCATAGTGTCATATCCTTTCCTGATGGAGTGTGATGTAAATGAATGATGTCATCATGAACTTGTACAAAGTTCCCTTATTAGAGAGCATACACTGTTTAAAAATATAAATCTAGGCAGCATAAATCTACATAATATATTAATCATTGGGCCAATATAGTCTCTATCAGCAGGTCTGAACAACACTGTCATGTTCCACCAGGTTCAAGAACAAATTCATTTTTCCCCATGTTTCTTTTTTTCCCATTGTCCTCTCCCCATCTTTTGCAATTAACCCCAGGACTTTGACCTGCAGTCTCTGAGTATATAGGAAATTATTCACTGTTATATAATATCTTGTGCATCCACAGACATCAGTGTACTGCTGCCTTCTATTAATTTTCCCATTGAGTAAAACTGAAAAAGCAACTGTGGATGTGGTTCTGTTCTCCAGCATATCATTGCTGATGATGATTTGCTACTAATCTTTTGTTCACACAAGCAGCCAAACGTACAGACGGCAAATAGAACAGGCTGAGAAAACTAATGTTCTTTCCCTCTTCCTCCTAACACACAAAGAGATTCCTCCAGCAGTTCATCTCTTTCAGGTTGGTTTAGATATTGGGGCACTATTATTTTTCCTAAGAGATGCATTGTAGGACAATAATTGGATTATCTTAAACGTTTCCATTTCTCTACATTCATTTATGAAATATTAATTCATTCTCATTTCAGGAATGTAAAAGACCTTAAGTAAAGGAGATGTGTTCTTTCTTCCATATAACAGTACCACCAGTAAGCTCTAACAAATAGCCTCTATAAATGAAAGAGGAGAGTTTGGTTCAATACTCATCGTGCCCTGTTTTGGACCACCATTTTAATAGCCACCAATAGATGTATCTTCCATGAACCTTGTAAAAAATCTCTTTTGATTCAATTTATGTTTTGAATAGCTTCTATTTAATTATGATCTGAACTTGCACTTGCTTTAAGCCTGCTACCTGAGCTTCTCAAAAAACTGAGATCAATTTTTACAGTTTTTTAAATTCATTTTTTAAAGTAATTTTAAATATTTTTAAATCATCTTACTATATTTTCATATGTAAACAGGTTTTGAATTTGGAAGGAAAAAAAAAAAAACACCCAGAGGTTAAACGGCATTGGCAACTTACTGAAGTTAGAAGGATATAATTTCACTCACAGATGATTAATGTAATGTTGTTTCAGCTTCCTGAAAAACTGAGTATGCTCATTAGATGCTATAAAGCATCCTTGTGGCAACTAATTGCTTAAGAATAAAAAATTAATAGCAAATAGGGTTGTCTTTTTTTCTTCTAACTTTCATACAATAAATGGATGTTTGGAGAAAGAGCAGGACAAAAGAAGAATGTTTGTACACAAGTTCTTCACTGTGGATCATAGATCTCATTACAGTTTGGGAGACATCAGCATACATCATAAAGAAAGATACACAGATATCAGGATGATAACATGAGAAAGGATAGATGTGTGGAGGATAAAAGACAATGGAAATTTCGGTGCAAAAATCGAAATAAAACATTCTGATCAAGTTTTAAAGAAGACAAGGGTAAGACAATGTAGCCAAACTGATCAAGGGACAGACAGCAGACTGTCAGAGATGTGGCCAGTGACCATGAAGAGAACTGGCTAACCAGAAGTCTAGTTATGTGTCTATATTATGCTATTGTTTTTAGTAGTGGGAAGAATCACAAAACTAGAAAATGTTAAATCTGTAAACTGGTTTTGTTGATCACTGGATTGACAGTGACCATTTTTAAACATTTTTCAGCTACAAATTCTACAAATATTTTATTATTTTTACTCAAAAGATGAGTAATTCCCAAATCTGACTTTTATTTTCTTAAACTAGCTTGTTCTTATTTTAAGAACTTGTGTGGTATCTTCAAAATAATTTGAAGTACAACTTCTTCTTCTAAGTTGTGAACCTACATATATATTGTGATTGCTAACAGACAATACAGTCCTAGACTAGCAAATAGCTCAGCAAAAATGGGGATTCCAAATTAACTGCCAGTGACTTCAAGATCATATTTGCTCAGTCTCCCAGCAGCAATATTGTTTTCATTCTTAGTTGTGCCTCAAACGCAGCATGAAAGCAGGAAGTCAAGCTGTGTCCCTTCTCTGCTCATGCATCGCCCACAGTTCTGCAATTAGAACTTATGGAGTGAAAAGGGAAACAGAAGGAAGGAGATTTTGTGGTATTAAAAAAAAAGCCAAAAGGTAAAGCTTCTTCTGATATCGCATAGATTAAAAAATAACCCAGCTAATGGGCTGTTTGTGAACTACAGAATGTTTAAAAGTAATAAAATAAATAAAACCAAGAAGCATCCTTTAAAACCGAGGAGCTTTCCACAGTAGAAATGCACCATTTGAATTTGAGAAGACCAATGGAAAAAAGTCTACATAGCAGGTATTTACTCTTCAAAAACATAGGGTATTCCATTTAAAATTAGGAATAGGGATGTATAGAGTGACTATGAGGAAATTCTATATCCAATCACTAATATTTGTTAAACTGGAGAATTATATCCCCAGTTAAAACGTAGAAGCTCATTTACTTCTTACGATTTAAATTAACCAAGAGAAGGACAAACAATAATATAGTAGAGAACCATTCTGCTAAGGCATAAGGGATGGTAACAGAATTAAGGGGTAGTTACTAAGAAAATATTACTCTTTTACAACAATAGCATCTGCAATATTAAATAATTATACATAGATCCTTTTTTATTACTTAGTATTGAGATGCAGAACTTGGTCCTGCAGAGCTTCTCCACTGGCAAACCTCTGTATACCTGCAAAATACCCCTATCAAATTGTCTTTATAGAGCAAAATTCTATTTTTTGGAAGAAGGGTCTCATTTCCTAGTACTGCTACATAAGCATAAGCCCTGTGGGGCATGGTAATGCCAAATTTACAATCCTGCTGTGCTCTTTATGCATGTGTTTTCAAACAGAAATGTTTATGCTAATACAGCAAAATGCTTGAATCAGCCCAGTATGTGCGATTTATATGTTCTCTTGCATTCCTAAGGCATATAATAAAAATATGGTGTTTCATTGGCCTTAATTTCAGCATTATGCAGAAGAAACCACAAGAAAATACTAAATAATTAGATTATATTTGAAAATTATTAAACATGACATTCAATGTATCAGCTGTTAACAGCATACAATTCTCATGCCACTTCTCAGGATGTAATCAAAGGAAAACAGGCCACCAATATGTCAGATATGGAAATTTAAATCTCAGTAGCATATAAACATTTTGTACGCTAGATTCATATATAAATATTATCATTCCCATGTGGATCTTTTCTCTATTATTTACAATTTTTTGTATAATACAGCACTGAACTATATTTGATGTACTGCCATTATCATACTGGGACATATACATAATGTTAAAAAAAAAAAAACCACACCCAAAACAAAAAAAGAGAGTACTTCATTGTTTTCCGTAGGAAAATGTTAGCAGGTGAAGGGTCCTCTGACTGGCTTCTGCTGTTTCTATCCCACTTCCTCTGCCACCCAGAAGGTGACCAAAAATACCACCCACAGGCAAAACTGCTAACACTCACAGCAAGAAAGCATGAGCTTCTGCATGCAGAGAAAGAGAACTAGGGCCCTCTAGGTGCCCTGAGTCACAAACTGCCACTGGGCAGGAGAGCAAAAATAAAGCAGAACCTAAGTTCTTCACTGTGGAGCTTCCCTACATTGAAAGCTGGGGGGAAAGATGTGCAAGTCATGATCTTAGTACATAGCCACAAAAAGTCTGTGAAGCGGATCTCATTTACAACGTTGTCTTATATTGACACCCAGATATCTGAGACCAAATTCTTGACTTTGAAGCCTATTTCATAAGGGTATTTTAATAATTTCTAGCTTCAAATAAGAAATTTACCATTTGAGCACATGGAACACATTAGTTTTCATTAAATTTTATTCTACCTAGAAAAAGGTTCAATGAAATCAACATGCCAAACATGTAAAATTAAGCCAAATTACTAAAATGAATTTTACTTATTACATATATGTTTTTAATTATTACCAAATTTTTTTCTTATGAAATTTTCAAATGGACTTTTTATTATTATTTTCTTACCTAAAGGAATATCAGAACTTATTCTGGAACATAAACATACTGTTTGATGACTATGCCATGTTTGTACAACAAGATGGAAACCTATTCTATAGAAAAGATTAAAAAACTATTAAAACACATTTCTTCAAAAGTTTCTTTTACTAAAGAATAGAAAAAATATCTCTATAGATGTATATTTTTAGGTTTTTATTGTCAGCTCCTACTTATTTTTTAATAATTTTTAAAGTATAATGAAGAGAATAAGGTTTCCTTAATACTATGCTTTTGTTAATGTTACCCTGCAGAAAGCTGTTCAGGCAAGCAACGTAATTAGTTTAACAGCAATGCATATTTCTAAACTTAAGCCTTACCAATATAGGATTTTTAATAATAGTTAAATGGTCATGAGGAAAACTCTAGAGAAGTTATCTGCCATAGAACAACACCGAACAACAGTATGCTTTCTACAGACACTTATGTTTAAAGAAAACAAGCCTTGAACCGTGCACCGCATGCTTCAAAACTTGCCATTGTCAAATGCATCAATGAAACTGTCATGTAGAAAAACACAAACAAGGCTTCAAACACCAGCAGTGAGCTATATTGAATGTATTTAGGTTATTTCAATAAGTTGCTGCGTTCCAACCTAGTCTCAAGTCAAGACTGTTACCTTCCCTACTCTTCTGTATTATTTCTGTAATTATTTTCAACACACACTTCTTACCAGAATCCATACTGTAATCTGTGATACCGTATCCCAATACAGCCTTCCAGTTGAATGAATATTTAAATAAGTAGGCTACCTCAGAAATACAGTGCAGAACCCACTGTACCTGCTGTGCTCCTCAGAGGCATTTGACAGGATATGACTTTTCACTCTGCCCACTCCCCTGCTCGGGTGGAGAACGATGCAGTTGCGCTTGGTAAGGCTGTTCTGCTCACCTGGAGCAGCTTGTGAGAAAATGAGGATACAAACTAAAGAGACTGCTAGGTAACACCATGCAACTTAGACAAACGGAATATACATGGCCAACTTACAGTGTGGTTACAATCATGGTCAGTAGTTACAGCTCTCAAAACACAAACAGTCCTTCAGTAGTCTTTAAGTCTTTCCTAGACATATCTCTTTTCCTAGAAAAATTATATTGTTTTGTATTTACCATATAAGCTTTATATCCCACTTCTTTTTTCCACAGACTGCTTGAGGAGATCAGCACAGATACTGAAGCCTCAGTCCGGTAGTTAGAGGGGGAACCTGACATTGGGAGAACTGTATTAACTAAATATAATGAACCTTCTCACTGTGCTAATGCAATGTATTTTTGCAGGTGCCTTTAAAAAAATGTTTACAAACAAGATTGAATCAAACTACATCTTGAAGTGGCAAACTGTCTGAAGTCTCCATTGTCGATTTGCCCTTACATATGATTGACAGGTTATGAATTATCCTAGTGAAAATGCTACGGAGCCAATGCCATTTTACCACTGGAAATGAGCATAGAATTCCTTTTAGAGTGCTAATTCAATCCTGTTCCCTATCTCAGGGGTCCTCAGGTCAGTTCAAGATAAGATTTTAAAGCTAAGTAACTAGAGGAAGCCTGGCATGAATGATATATACAAACTCTTTGTACTCAAGATCTACAGTACACCAGAATTTTCCAGTATACAGGCAGGACAGAGTTTAGTTTGACTACAAAACATGAAATGGTTATCACAACTAAACTTCCATGAATTACTTAGATGCAGAGAACTGAACTCTTCATAATACACTATGTATGGTAAATTATTTTGCAGCAAATGTGTTTAAAAATAAATGGCAGTTTATCCTGCATTCATCTGAATTATAGGTTTTAGCATCTTTCCTTGGGTGTTTTTTTTTTCTCCCCAAGCCAATAGCAATATGTCAGAAAACATGTTTTGTTCACATCAGCATGGGCAATCTGAAATGAGTGTCTTTTCCCTCATTTCAAAGATCAACTGTGTCCATGTTTCCAACGAAAGATGATACTTTGCAAATTTTGTTGTTAATCAAACCTTCTATTTCATATCTCTGTATTACAATATGCTTAGTCTTGTCATTAGAATTCCATTTAATTAATCAGTTATGCTTGCAGAATATCTAATAATTTAGAAACAATGTCAAAGGATATTGAGATGCAATTACACATGTCAAATGTAGGTGTGTTCTGAATCTTTACTTAAACCATAGTTAAGATTTTGTTAAAATTCAGCCATAATCAATTGTGCTACATAACTTGTTGACTCTTCTGAAATAAGAAAAGGTATGAAGCCCTTAAGTGAAGGCTGATACTAGATTCTTTTTCATGAGAAATCTTTCTGCAGTTATCTCTAGAAAAGAGCAATGTCCTTCTGTATACACATCATGTGGACAACCCCCCCCAAATCTTTATTCAATAAAGGTTTAGACTAACTTTACTATTAGAGAAAATTAAATTTCATTATTCTTGACTGAAAACTGTAACTTCTCCCTATATGCCAGAAAAAGACTGTAGATGTAAGGATGCACTAATAATTTCGTTAGTCCTTAATGGTTCAGCGATAATTCCTCCAGCCTCCCTGGTGATTTTGTACCACTGCTAGGATATGTTCATTCAACCACTAAAATTACTACCCCTATGCTATCATATATGTTACTGCCATAAAGTTTATTCTGAAGAACAATAAGACCAATAATTATATCCTATCATAGCATATCAATGTACTTAGATAAAAATAGAAAGCAGTAACTTGGTTTGCCACCATTGTTTAAACACAGCTATGCTAAAATAATTGATTTTCAATTTGTTAAAAAAATAAGTAACTGCCTTTTATATAGCTTTTTTATGTTATCTGCATATTTTTTCACAAAGAGGTCAATGTTTTTTGTGAAATCAAGTCTTAGTAATAATTCTAATGCCAGCAATTCAATTTGTAACCTGGTATTCCTCTCCTTAAAACATTTAACAATTGGAATTTATTATGGTAAAACTATACTGGGAATCTAAATGTAGACAAGAAAACAGAGGAATACTGTACTGCTGATCACAGAAAACAGAAGATCATGAGTCTAACCTTGCTGTAAGCAGAAGGTTTATCAACACAAAGAAATAGCCTAGTTTCAAAAGACAAAAATGGGTTAGATTGGTAGGATAACTAGGACTGCTATAGAGATAGTTTAGGAAGATGGGATTATCAACAATATTAAGTACTGAGAAGAGGTTGAGGGGTTCATTAGCAGAGAATAAGAGGACACTACTTCAGGGAGACTGGTTTCTCTGGAAGCTACAGTAGAACATTTACTGAATTCAGACAAATAAATTGATTCATGGTAGAAAAACACTTCTAAGGGATATGATAAGCAACATTAGATTTCATACCCCGTTGAAAAAAAAATTAGAAATCAAGATTTCAACACTAGAGAGATTCATGGTACTATAACAAACAAAGCACCAGAGCACTATGATGCCAGAGTGAGAGAGGATAACAGAGAGCTTACTTCCATGTCACACTATTTGCTTCTTGGCCTTTTTTGTCTTGTCCAGAATCAGGAGTATATGCAAGATATTAAGCTAAAAAATAAATTTAAAAAACCAAAAAAGTAAAGGGGGTAAGAAGGAGAAGTGGGGTGGGTAGTAAAAGGATGTATCTCTTTCTTTCTGGAAGATGTAGCTATGGAGAAAAGGTGGGGAAGAAATCAGTCACAGGAAGCCAGTCTATTTTAATTTCTTTGTCATTTTCAAAGACTTGTAAATTAGATTTTGTAGTTCACAGAATTTACCTGTGGGAGATTCTGACAAAAAAACCCTCACATTACTCTCCGAAGCCAGTCATTTCATGGCAGTATCAAAAACTAAAGGCCACAAAAGCCATACACATTAAAGATATTAAATGTTTATTACATATTTGTGAAGCATGATACAGAACATAAGGAAAATAATTGCCACCTGATTGTTTAATTACAGTGAAGCTAAGAAATTTTTCATATAGTTTAATATTGACTTTTTAAAAGCCCGGGAAAGTTTAGAATTGATGTGTCAAAAAATGCCTTTGGTTTCATGCTCAAGCAAGTTCTTTTGTGCACTAAGCAAGGGAGTAGAGTATAGGAAATTCTGGTTTA
Source organism: Phalacrocorax carbo (assembly GCF_963921805.1). Taxonomy (NCBI): domain Eukaryota; kingdom Metazoa; phylum Chordata; class Aves; order Suliformes; family Phalacrocoracidae; genus Phalacrocorax; species Phalacrocorax carbo. The sequence goes on along the minus strand of NC_087514.1, from coordinate 87,855,223 downwards.
TTGGTAAAGCACCATGGGAATATTCTCAGATATTGTGAAAACTTAAATTACTTTTTACGGTTGAAGGGCACAGTCTGTATTTACTGAGATCAATCACAATACAAAGTTTTGCTTCACTATGATTAATATTATTATTGGCTAGAAGAAAAAAAAAAAACAGTAAAAAGATGAAAGAAAACCTGCTCAAGTTCTGAAACCATGGATAAAAGACTTACTATGTTGTTCCTTCCTCTGTTAAGCAGCACACTAAAAAAGACTAACACAAATCTACACTGCAAAACAGGATCTAATTTTCTGGGTGTCATGGTTTAACCCTCACCAGGAACTAAGCCCCACACAGCTGCTTGCTCACTCCCCCACCCCAGTGGGATTGGGGAGAGAATTAGAAACACAAAAGTAAGAAAACTCATAGGTTGAGATAAGAACAGTTTAATAATTAAAATAAAATATAATAATGTAATGGAAACAACAAGAGAGACATAAAGAGAAGCAAAACCCAGGGAAAAAAACAAGAGATTCAACCACTCACCACCTGCCAAACAACACCCTGCCAGTCCCCAAGCCACAGTCGCTGCCCCTCCCCAGCCAGGTCCCCCTAGTTTATATACTGAGCATGACATCACATGTGTGGAATATCCCTTTGGCCAGTTTGGATCAGCTGTCCCAGCTGTGCCCCCTCTCAGCTTCTTGTGCACCTCGCAGAGCATACGAGGCTGGAAAAGTCCCTGACTAGTGTAAGCACTACTTAGGAACAACTGAAACATCAGTGTGTTGTCAACGTTATTCTCATACTAAATCCAAAACACACCACTATACCAGCTACTAGAAACAAAATTAATTCTATCCCAGCATCACAGAGGTGCACTAAAAGAAGGAAAAGTTCAAGCAACTTTTATTTCATGAAACAGCCAAAACCACATAAAATCCAATGAGCAACTAGGATTAAACTGAAGTCAATCAACCCTCCAGTAACAGTTAACACGTAACAGGTTCAAGTTGCTTCTGACTGTGTAGGTATGGAGTAAAAACCTTTCCTCTGTTTCCCAGACAGAGAACTGTGGAATTGAAAAAGAAAATGAGTACCTATAATTTGTAGTAACTGTGAAGAGATTTGACATTCTGTAGTCTAGGACTTTCTTCCAACCCGAGTTTTAGCACAATTTCAGTATTCAGTTCTCTTAAGCTTGACTGAGTATTAGTTATATGGAAATTTCGATGTCCTACTTCCATTAATTTTTCAATTCAAAGGTAAGTTTTAAAAGTTATAATAGCTGCTCACCAATCCTTATACAATCATATAGCTAACCAAATGCTTTGCATGATCCTACTCTACTAAGAACTCTTCAACAAATCGTAATTTTTAAAAATATTTACAGCATTAGAAAGCATTCAGGAAGGATGAAACTTATCCCTTTGCAGCACAAGGACTCTGAACATTAGTGGATCTCATAACCAGCACCTCAAATAAACATCTTCTGCCTGCAGGTCAACTTTATACATTTGCTTTAGTTTTTAATCAGTTGTGTCTTTTGTTTCCAAATTTACATTTCATTTTCCCTCTTTTCACTGGAAGAGAGCATGGGAACCATTAACTATGTCCAACCTGCAGTCACAACCAACTTACAGCTGATTCAAAGATTCCACAGAACATTTCCCCCACATTCCACCCCACACCTTGGTTTGCAAGCTGATTTGCAGATCCTTGTGACAAATCTAAATCAGGACACTAATCACCACTACTACAATACAATGTGTTGTAGGAAGAGACAAGACCTCAAGGGCACAGTCAAAGTCCTACATTCATGCAATAACAACAACAAAATGGAATGATTTAGTACTGTTCCTGGTCTTTGACTGACTAAGATTTCTTAAACAAAAAAATAATAAACACACAAGAGCAAATGGTGTTTTAGGCATTTATGTAAGGCTTCTATTGAAGTACAGGTGATCAAATTGATATTCTGAAAAAGATTTAGCTAAAAATCTGCTTGTGCAGGTAAAAACAGGGAGAAAGGTTCATGAACGTATCTGAATTGGGGACCACTCAAAATTCAGCTGAATATCAGCTTACAGTATTATATTAGCTCTTGTTAGCAGGTTACAATGGCATCATGGAATGCACAAACCCACACATCCTTGTATTAATTTTTTCTTGCTTAAAAATAATAAGTGTAATGCTAACAGAGATATTCCTAAGATCCCTTTTTTATAACCATGATATGCAACTGAAATACAAGTCACACAGGAAGATTACAGAAATTGTTAATTAATCTGGAAGAAAGACAGCCTAATGGAGAGCTAGGAGATGTTGCAAGGTATGCCTGCAGAACCTATATTTTATCCCCTAGTGTATATGCATTACAATACAATATTTAATTGCTACTTACATAGTCTCCCCCCAGAGGACCCTCTCAATGCTCCCATTTCATATACAGCATAGCTGGCTTCATAAAGGAAGAGTTACTTCACATTTTTCTATACTGTCATTACTTAATATTTGTCACATAAATTATTTACTGCACACACTGCAGATAAAGCACTGAACAGGGAGTTATCAATTTTCTCCCTATAGGTCCATTCACTCTATGAATAGATGTGGCACAGCCATCAGATACCTTTATTCAATAATTCTCCCAGAGCAGAAACCAATTCTTTAGGCTACAGTAGACAAATAATATATTGTGCATATTACACAGTTCTCTATCTATAGGACACTAATTGCAGTCTGTCTCAGGTGTAGAAATGATCTTTGCAAGAAGCTTTGCATAAGCACTGGAAGATACAGGAAAGGAGGCACATTACTGCAGGACACTGCTGTGCATTGGTGCGATGTGGCAGGCAGTTACTAGATAGTCTCTTCTAATCATTCAGGGGTATAAAAATCAAGATCCTTGCAAAGATGGTGGGGGGGGAAGCTTATGCAGAAGTTAGGCATTGCCACCTAATTTGTGAGGCATCCTGACTATAGAGGTATGAAAACCTACAATCATAAAGTGCATTCCCTAATCCAATGATTTTTTTGTGAATTACATGAAACACTATCTGAAAGAAAATACGAAGTTGTTCTGAGAGCAGGGATAAGAATCTGAGCTTGCCTTTATTCAAATAGGTGCTCTAAAAAATTATGTTGTTCAACTATACTCACTTCAAAGTGCTTTCTCCATCTAAGTTAACCTATTTTTGTTTTGGTTAATTTGACCAGTACTGATAGAGTTTCAAAGATAAGAATGAAGGGTTCCCATTCAACTTACTGTCTTCAACTCCTTTCATCTCTCCTCCCAATCCTTGCAATAGTTTTTTAGTTAGAGGAGGAGGTAAAAGATATGGATATGGTTCACTACAGGCAATTCCCTAAAGTGGACATATGACCTGACATTGCAGCCTAGAAAATTCTCTATTAGCTTCTATTTATTTATATCAAAAGATATACATATATATAAATATATATACACACACACATATGAAAAGCACTATTAGCTATATTCTAGGAGAGAACTTGGATCTATGATATCCCTAAGAAAATGGAATTTTTGGAACTGTCCGCTAACGACATAACAATGAACTATTGCAAACCTGGCAAAACAGAAGTTGAGGGCCAGAGGCAGAAATTGGGAGATAAAGAAGCACCTGTTTTACAACTATGTCCTTAAGGAGAACTGAGAGACTGATCAAAGTAAACATCCCACCTCAGAAGCCGCTGAGAACAGGGTGATAAAGTGTATAGTCAAGGAGAACAACTAATTGGGATGTAGATAAGAACTAAAACAAAGTGCCCAGTAGGGGAAATAGCCTCGTTATAATATTAAAAATCAGGCCTGTAGGCCAGAAAACATTCCCCCTTCTATTAAGTCCCTTAACCTATGAGCATGCGTGGTAAATTAAAAGTGAGCTGTACTGTTACATCCAAGCAAGAACGAAATTAACCAACTATTAGCTGAGGCTTGTGAATATTAGCTGTGATTGACATATTTAACTGCCAAATTCTCTGTGCCTGTGCAGATCATAGGCACGTAGATAATAAGCAATGTGGGCTTCACAGTTATCAGAATGCTGAACATGGCTGCTAGAATGCAATATCTATTTAGCAATAATAACTAATTTTTCTTCTCCCCTCTTCCTCTAGAAAAAAGTTCTGAACAGAAAATGGGGTGTGCCCAAAGCAAAATAAAGAAGGTGACAATGTCTCTGTTGAGGTCTAGGATAATAATATGAATGTCAGACCCCTAAAAGTTACAACCTTTAACCAAAAGGTGTCCAAGTCCTTTGCCAGATACAGTGCAAGAGTACTTACCATTAAATTCTAATACAAAGGTTTCAAACACCGGAGACACAGGACAATAGTCCCTGCTATTAGAAAGTTCTTTACTCTTTGCAAAGGCTATTAAGTAGAGATTATCATTATTCAAATGTTGCTTTTCAGTTTTTCCCATGAGGACATACCAATGTAGCACTTGTCATGATTGATTCTTTTCCTTAGCTATGGTGGGGTCAGGAGGCAGGAGGGGAAGAGAATCCAAGGTTAGATGACAGTTTCAGATAATGCAAGAAATTAATTGTTCAGTAAAACAAAAACAAACAGCTAAGACCAATCACTTGGTCTTCTTCCACTCTGGTCAGTGGATATAAAGTCAGAAGGCCAAGAGTGTAAAATGTGTAAACACAAATGGAGACTAAGAGCCAAATTGTGTAATTAAAATAGAATTTTCATTTGGAATGATTGAAATAAGCAACACAGGATTCTGTCTGTAAAACTACGATGGTTTTCTTGCATTTTTATGGGATGACACTACCTCTAAAGAAGTATTGAAGTTTTCTTAGCATGCTTGCTGGACAGGATAAGTTTAGAACACAACAGAAAAGCTTATAGAAGTGTTGGATTTGTCTTATTTCCTCATTTAGTAAGATTGCCAAGCTACATCCTCCACAATATTTCAGTGATGAGTTTTGTCAACATTATTCAATACATTTAACACAGTAAATAATTAGGCTTTTGTTACCTCTAAAAACAAAGAGAAGGCTACGTGATAGTAAAATATTCCTTCATAAATTTTCTGAGATTAATGTGTTCTGTTTGCTTTTTCTCCCTTGGGGGGTAGGGGGGTGGGGTGTTAAACTGATTAGCATCTATTGCTGTCACATTAACACGATCTAATGTTATATAACTCTGCAAAATGTCATGCAATTTATTGCGCTAATAGAGTTGAGACATTCTGCATTATTTTTCACTGTCCATATGCAGTTAAAGGATATTACTTACAGGATTTTGGCTTGATAAGTGTTTCATGAGCAAAAGCCGAGGTCTCCTTACCTTTCCTAACCACTAGACTACCTTTCACTGAACTATAGTTTGTTAATCTGGCTGTTACTGGTGGGAAGACTGTTAATCTGCTGTCCCTCAGAGTGAGCTGGGAGGGAAAAAAGAAAAAAAGGTTTGGGTTGTCTTCTTGCTACAGCAAAGTTATGAACATTTTGATTTGCCGTATGCCAAGAGGAAAAGCTTTGAGCAGCTCTTCAATAGTTACGAATTATTGTAATGATGTTTAATTCCCCCTTGCATGGTGTTTTTACTATGGCAACTAACCATTCTGATCTGGTGAAGCCAAAACTGCTTTCAAATTTCAAAATATTTCAATAGTTTTTATTTCAGCAATGGCTTTTGAATTCACAAGTTTCAAAATGAATTAATATTTAGGCCAGAACCCCATATGGACACAGGAAACAGACAAATGGTAACTTATGACTGAAAGATCTTGAGACACTCTGAAAGGAGTCTTTGTTGGTAATTAGGACATTCAGCAAGGAAAAGCATTTGCCTACACAAGGTAGCACATCTAGTGTGTCAGCTTCATAAGAGTGGTCAAACTAAGGAGCTGAAGCCCCTTGATACAGGGGGTATGCTTTTTTTCTTCCTTTGTTCTGCTTATTTCTTTACAAAAATCACTTCCTTTTTGTGACAGAAAACATCATCTTCTATTCTGTTTTTGAGGAATTTTATGAGAAGTGAATTGGCTTATGCAGAGAAACACTACTTTTTGTTCATTGCACACCCTTACTCTTCTCCTGCAACACTATTGCTCAGAGACTCAAAACTTTACTGTAACTTTTAAAGGCAGCACTAAGTATTCCCTCAGCATCCCCTGGCTTGGTCTATAACAAGAAATATTCACTTTGAGTAGGAGTCTGCATTTCTTGTAAAAGTAACTTGCTTGATGGCTTCAGTGGGAGTTTTAGTTGCAGAAGGAATTCAAGATAGAACTTATAAATATGATGTGCAGCTCTTCTCTGTGCTTCACAGGGCAGACAGAAATATAGAACTCTACATGCACATACCTATTTTCAGAGGCTACTTAATAAGATTATACTGAGTTCAAATAAATTTGAAGTATTCACTTTGTAAAATATATTGGGATCATTCTGAAATAAAATACTGTAGTTTTATGTAAGATAAAACAAAGAGAGTAGAAATAAAAAAGTGAGACAAAATAAATGGTTTATCATCATAAGGCAATGCATGCCTCTTGGAAAAATTCAGTAGGTCATGGAAGGCCTTATGGACATCTTAAGTATATAAGGCACCTAAACACATTTAGGAAGCATAGTTACTCATTTCCATGCTCTGATAATGTTAAAATCTCAAAATATGGCTCTTAAAGGTAAATTAATTTTGATATATAGGAGTTTCAAACAGACAGTGGAAGCAACTGCATTCTGTCCCTTATGTGTTTGCTCACATTTTCATACAAATAAAGAAAATTAGTCAAGCAGCCCTTTAGCTCACACAGTTATTGTGTCTAAAAAAGCTCAAAAGCTTTTTGAGCTGTTCCTGGTTCATCATTTCAGGCCACCAGAGGAGCCTGACTCAAAAGCAGCTACCACAGCCAAATTAGATCTGTCATCCTCATAATGCAATATGTGGCAACAGCTATTATGTGACTTCAGGTGCAGAAGACCATGGGAGAAGAGGCACCCCACTGATGGCCCCTTTATGTTTTGCAGGAAAACTGATGAGACAAAAACCAGTAAGCAGGTACAGAAGAGTTTAGAGTGGCAACACTAAGAAACAGGAATTGTAATAATTTGCAAGGTGACAATTATTTTAGCAGAACAGAGTAGCAGCAATTGACACCGATTGTGAGTGTTTGAGATAAATTCAATTCTGAAACAACAAAATTCATTATCTCTGGAGAAGATAATCTGCAGAGAAAATAATTGCAACCTATCTGAGCAGAAACTACCAGTGGTTATGGAACAATCCATGAAAAGAAACAAAAGTGAAAGAGTACACAGAAGTGTGCCCAGCAGGTCGAGGGAGGTGATTCTGCATCTCTGCTCTGGTGAGACCCCTCCTGGAGTGCTGCGTCCATGTCTGGGGCCCTCAGCACAAGAAGGACATGGACCTGTTGGAGTGGGTCCAGAGGAGGGCCACAAAAATGATCCAAGGACTGGAGCATTTCTCCTATGAAGACAGGCTGAGAGAGCTGGGGTTGATCAGCCTGGAGAAGAGAAGGCTGTGGGGAGAACTTATTGTGGCCTTTCAGTACTTGAAGAGGGACTATAGGAAGGGTGGGGGCAATCTCTTTAGCAAGGCCTGTTGTGACAGGACATGGGGCAATGGTTTGAAACTAAAGGAGAGTAGATTTAGGCTGGATATAAAGAAAAAAGTTTTTACAATGAGGGTGGTAAAGCACTGGAATGGGTTGCCCAGAGAGGTGGTAGATGCCCCGTCCTTAGAAACATTCAAGGTCAGGCTGGATGGGGCTTTGAGCAACCTGATCTAGTTGATGCTGTCCCTGCTCACTGTAGGGGGGTTGGTCTAGATGACCCCTAAAGGTCCCTTCCAGCCTAAACCATTCTATGATTCTAAGTGATCTGCAGTGAGAAATCAGCTGTGATTTTGGGGGCAGGTTAGTTATATCCACCTACTTGGACAATGAATGTGGATTATTTATTTCTTTTTTTAACTGTTGTCTATTTTAATTTCTTTCCAACACTAAACTAACGGTGTAATATTTCAGTTGCAAACACACAAGAACTTCAACTATAACTGTAAAGTTGTTGTTCTGTTTCACATTAATGGGGGTCCGGGGGGGTGGTGGGGTTGTGGTGGTGGTGGTTTTGGTGGGGGTTTTTTTGTTTGGTTGGTGTTTTTTGTGGTTTTTTTGTTTTGGTTTGGTTTGGTTTGTTGTGGGTTTTTTTCTCTTTGTTTGTTTGTTTTTTTAAGAAAAGCTTCTCAAACTTAAAACTTGAGCTAAATTTAACCTGACAACACCTCTTGGAGGGGGGAGGGAGGGTGGGTGGGGAAAAAAGAAGAGAGGAAAAAAGAGATAGATGTAAGCTTAATGAATGCGCCTTGAATATCCAGAAAGGAGGGAGGGTACTGGAATCTCAAGTTTGGAAGTACACTTACTGTAGTAAAACCAAAGGAACTCTTTGAACTGTCAAGTGCCACTATGTAAGCCTCTTCCAACACAGTGCATGCAACATTTATAAAGGGCCCTTTAGAAAAGACCTGAATTTCACATATGGTTTTAACCTAAAGGCAACGGGTATTCTGTTGTTGCTTTTAATGTCACACTATATCATGTGCAAGTTATAGGTACATATCAACATCTTGCATTGTATAATCCCACCATATTTCACTGAAATGTTAAGCTTTCAGCACTCTCGCCCACAGTATGATAATTACAGCCATTCAAGCACTAAAACTGGCACATTTCTTTTCCACAGAATATCATGGGTTATTCAGACATTTCACACCCCACCTCCTTCTACAATTTTCTAAGTAGCACTGAGATAGATATAAAAAGTGAAGATGGCAAACAGAGTGTGCCAGATAAGACTGTGAAAAGTAGACCTTTATTCTCAGTTCTGTTCTTCACCTGCAACACCAAACTCCAGACACTTGTTCTCTCTCCTCCCTCCCTTCTCTTTCCCCCATCGTATGATAATGTAAGATATTCCTCTTTGATCTTTCCAAACATATTTCAAGCTCTTTTGAAGACTGTGTAGATGTACTTTTTATAAATCCTTTTAAATTTTTTATAGTTTTAAAAGCTTCCTGAAGTATAAGAGGCTTTTAAAATTTAATATTCACAAGGCCCAGCCTCTCACATCTATCTTCAAGAATGCTGTGAAAACCATGCTGAGTGCCCTTGTTCTTTGTGTTACCTCCTGGAATTTCATGGCTCCCTGAATGAACAGTCATACAAATTTAGTTAGTAAGCAACACCTTGAATATTTCCTGCTAGGAACTATGCCTCTGTAATGGATCATCATTCTGATTTTAGGAAGAATCAAGAAATGGGTGTGGTGTTTCTATTTCTATGATAGCAATTACATGGCTTTTACAAAAACATTTTTTTCCCTTTTCTTAAAAAAAATAAAAAGTATCACTTTTATGAAGGTGTTAATGAGTAGCTGGAATTGAGAAAATTCCTGGAAGTACTAAAAGCTTAGATAAAGCATTACAAAGAATAATTGTGCTACTCCTGCTCTTAGTTTAGATATCCATTTGAGTTTGAGTTATATATTTAAGTGCTTTTAGTTACAGAAAACAATATATTCACAGAGATTCATAAAATCATGAAATCATTTAGGTTGGAAAAGACCTTTAAGATCATGGAGTCCAACAAACGTCCCACTAAAAATGACAATCTTAAAATGTAAAAAAATATCTGTGGTGGCTTTTTGATGTAATATGCAAGGCAGAGGAACTGGAGTTAGTGAACTAGTGAATTGAAATTATACGTATTTCAGAATTAATGCAGATTGACCAACTAAAAACTTGTCATAGTACTTAAAAATACATGTCAGACATGCATCTGATTAGAACAATTGTTTGCAGCCTGACATTCACAACCCACACAAGAGCACAGTGATGTTACTCCTCTGCTTCGTGGCTAAGGTGACAGATACAAATGAAAGTTGCAATGATCACAATAGAGGTGATTTTTTTTCCCCAGCAATGTTGTCTTCTGCAACATCCTTCCAGTAAATTGATTTAGATATAAGTAGCCACATGGATGCAATGGAATGTAATTCACTGGACTTGTATAGTTGCATAGGACTGAACCAATGGAGGCTTTACTGAATCATGGCTTTGTTTTCATATTTCATTGTTCAGTAAGGAGATTTTACTATAATACTTAACAGAAAACTAATTTAACAGCTAGAAAAAAAACACTCTGTAATGAAGAAATTAAAAGCTATTATAGCAGTATGGCAGATTGATTTCCTATTTCTCTTAAGGATATCCTGTTAGTGTCATTTAGCTATTTAGTAGAAGCACATAAAAAGTATATAAAGACTCAACATGGAGGAAACTTCTTCCTGAACAGCATCTCTTCTAGGCATAAACTGAAGTAAAGGGACTTAAACTCAGGCAGAAAATAATGTATTTTAAAGAAATTCTTAAAAACCCTGCTGATAGAAATGTAATTTAATATTCAAAAGCATCACAGGACAAAGTGGTTGGATATTCTATTCTAGGTGTAAATGGAACACAAGCTTTCAAGGGTGAACATGAACAACTGGTAGAGGAGTGACCAGGGGTGAGATAGCACTCCATCGTTTGAAGCCACCAACATCAGAGAATGCTTCTTCCTCCAAACTGCACTTTAGGCCATCTACAGGATTATTCGGTTCAATAGTATCCCATTATATGTTAAGAATAACACCAGATTAACTAATGACCAAGATTCCTTTTATTCCATTGTACAACATTTGACACTAGATCTACACAACAGCCTACTTTACTTATTAAAAAGAATAAATAACCCCACCCCAAATAAAAACCGTGAGTGATTTGCAAGACTGTGCTAGTATTAATTTTGTAAACTCTCATCACATTTGCTATCAAAGTCAGAGGTGTCCCCTTTTCCTTCTAATCATCTGCTCTGAGACTGCTTATGACTTTACTCCATCTTCCCTCCATATTCAGCAGAGGGTACCAACTGGCCCTTTACCAGCAGCTTCTTCCTACTCTTATCTTTCCAGCAACTTTGAGAGGCTGCATGCAAATACAGTGCTGCAGGATTACAGTCCTGATAGTCAGCAACCAGGGGAGACATCTTTGCTTTGTCCTGATGCCTAACTTTGTCAATGCTGTTATTAGTACACTGCCCATGTTGATATAATGTGTAACGGACCAAGCAAATCACCACTTTGCCTCAATCCAGCAACTCCTATGATACTTATTCACTTTCTACTACTATCCCCATATTCCTCATTTGTTTGAGAAACTCCTCCATTCTGAAGTAGCAAATTTAGAAGAGTCTTCATGCTGTTACCATAGGGGAATGCTAGGTAACAGAAATTTATTTCCATGGGATTTGTTTGAAATGTTTTATACCATGATGATTGCTTTTACTTTGCTCTTATGAATTGCTGTCTTTGTAAGTTAAGTCCTGATTTTTTCATCTCTGTATACAGAGATGAAAATGTATCAATTGCTTCATCATGTACAAGCCACATTGACACCAGCAATAAGGAAAGTGGAGGTGGTAGGATTTTCCTTGTCAAGCTTGGCAGCATCAGAATTGCAAGTATGAGATCTGTCTATTAAAAGAGCTCTTTCCTTTTGTGCTGAGAAGGCAGCTAGCATTTGTCACTAGAGTAACACAGAGATAGGAGCTGCTGCATTATTGCTGAACATTCAAAGGTGTCTGTTTTCCTTTCAATAGGTCCAGCAACTTCCACTAAAAATCAATGAGGCTTAAGCAGAGCCCCAGGATTTCAGTCTAAGACCAGTACCATTTCTTAACTGGCCCACAGAAGTGCTTTGCTTTGTGTTAGTTTCTTACGACAGTTCTTAATAAACCATTTGGGTTGACCTCGATCCAAAATGCCGAAGTTACATACTAATTTGAGTGGACTAACATACTAAAAAAATACAGGAAGTAGCTATTCACAGCATTACTTATTGCTTTTCATTTCATTGCTCTCTCTATTAAACAGTATTAAGATGAGAAGCAAAAAATTTTTGTTTTTTAAAATTTTAAAAAAAGAAAAAATTATATGAAGCAACAATAAGTTTATTTGAACCCTGGAAGAATTATCTTGCCCCATTTAGATTAGGAACATTCTTCCTTAAAGAACCCTCATGAAGTTATTTAAACAAGACTAGATAGTATATCACTAGGACCCATGCAGTCTGGGAAACGAAAAGGAATCAGTAACATAATAGGTCTTTTCCTTCTTCATATTAGAACTCCATATTTTACCTGTTATTTCCCCTATTATTAATCCAGATTTCACAGGGGTGACAGAAATTGAAGTTAATGTTTATTAATTTAGAAGAGGTTGTATACTGCTTTAATTTTGTTTATTATTTCTCTAACCCAACTCCTGCATTAATTTATATTTCCTTGTGGCCATTTGCGATGAGTATTGAATGTATTTGAGACTGTTTATATATCTCTGCCTCAGCAGAGTTGGAATATAATAAGGGAGCAGAGAAGAGTTGAGGGGGAGCGGGAAGGGACGGCACACGGCACACCCATAAAAGAGAAAAGGATGAAGAGAAACAAATTAAAATAAATTCTGAGCCTACTGTGAAAGAAAATAATTTCAGTCAATGATTTGTAGAAAAGAGTGAAACACAGGAAATACTCTTTTATGGTAAGCAAATTATTTTCTTCATGAGTATATTGCTTACAGGCAACATTTGCATACTTTGAGAATCATGGAGAATACGCTTCTGATCTCTTTTCAAAGTCCATGCAAATACTTTTTAATCCTGGAAGAAATTATTAGTAAGGCTTCAGCTGACTCAACTGTTGGCTGAAAAAATTTCAGGCTTGTTCAAAACTTATTTAATTCAAGATTTCCAGAAAAGAAAAGAAAAAAAATCCAATAAAACCTGTACACTATCATTAGTTTTTTTGACTAAAAAAATACAAGATGCATTTTAGGAATAGTTAGGGACATGATCAATTTACACAATATCATTGGTCAGACTGTACAATCAATACTATTTTGATTTTCACAAAATGACAGAAAAAAATTACCAGATACCAGATGAAAGTAGAGCTGTGGAAATGGATGCAAAGTTGGCAAAGATTGGGGCTGGGAATAGAGGCTTTTGGAAGTTAATACCATACAAAAACCACCTGAAGATCTAAGGGAAGGAAAGGATCTAGAATCTATAGCAAAGAAAGATACAGGGGGTTGAAATGTTTGAAAGAAATGACAAAAAGAAAAAAGCTATTCAGCTGATGAAGTTTGTTCCCCCATAGGTATCTTCTTCCTTAGTCTTCCTTCCCATTGCTTTAGCTTTACTTCTTCATCCCCAGAAACAAGGAACAACATTGCTGCTAGAGATAAGCATACCATGGCTCATCAACAGCATAGAGTTGCCACTCAGCATGCCAAAGAAGCTGAGTGTTTGGCAGCAACTAACTGCCAGATTAATAGCTGCTTTCTACTGCTGCTTGCCTTTTCCTCACAAGCAGAGGTAATAGATGAGGGGAGGAGAAGCTGGGCCTTCTCATCATACCTAAAATTTGGTTACAATTAAAGAAGAGTTCAAAAATTACTGACAGATGAACTGTGAGCAGATAACCTTAGTGCCTTAGAAAACCCCCTGGAGAAGAAAAGTTGTCATGCACAGAGACCCTAAACTGTACAGTGCAGCTGCCGCTGAAGTGATCAACCTGGCGTACATAGAGTATAATCAAGTAAAGTGTTTAAGAGTTTATAATCAGTGCTGTCTATGTCTTGTAGAAATATAGAAACAGCTTTTTTAAAGGTACCTAGAGAAGGAAGGGAAAAAAAAAAAAAAAGAAAAAAAAAAGAAAAAGTCCATGACAAAGTAGTAGAATATAAACCAAATTATTTTGGGGAATATGGGGAGTATGTAAACCTGTATGACAATTATCTTTACAAATTGCTCTTTCTATTGCTGTATCTTCCTCAGAACTTCTATCATGTGCCTACACTGGATGCTCATCTTCAAATCATTACAAGGTCTTTATGATATTTCTTCCCAATAAATCTAATTTCCATTTGACAGACATGGAAACTGAGGCAGCATGATTTGAATCTATGTAAGGCTGTCTTTGCAGACCACAAAAAGAACTAAACACTTCAGTCCCAGATCTGTGCTATGTTGTGTTACAGGCTACCTCGGCCAAAACACCTACCCTATATGCACTAAAGCTTTTTTTGAAATAAAAAACCTGAAAGTGTAACAAGACATTTTACATTAAGACAACGGGTAGAACAAAAATGTGAGTGGGAAGGAATCAACAAACGAGAACAGATACATAGACTCTTCTAGACTAGGAACAGCTGATCTTCTTCCAACATGGTATCACTTTACAAAGCAAGGGAGCCATTTTACCTTCAGCTCTCAGTCTCCTCAGCTCCCCTCCAGGAACAATGTGAATAATTAGCCTGTCTCTTCACAGCAAAAAATACACCACTTGAAAACTCTTGTCCCCCTCCCTCCTGATCACAAAAGACAACAGTCCCAACCAGGCAAAAACAAAAGGAAAAGGCAACTGTAAAATTGCCTTTCATGTTCCACTCAATATCATGCTCCCTTGTACCATTAGTGCACTTCTTTTCTGCAGCCAGAAGATCATCTGTGACATATTTACTAGCCCATACTACCTACAAAACAGTTTTCTGGGGAAAGCTTGAGCTTCTCTTTGGTGTCCTTTCAGTTACAGATGCCCAAGTGGGTCTTGCTCTGGCAGAAGAGCGAGCTGCCCTCTATCAGTTGCCTCAGTGAAACAGAAAAAAATGTCTTACTGAGGCCAAACACAGTGGGAGGACAGAGATAGCAAGTCCCCTTGTGAAAGAGAGGCTATATTAACAAAACTTAGGAAGAAAATGCACAAGCTTTCCTCAAACTAACTTTTAAAGTATGGAACAGTACTCTTCAATCAGGAATGTATTTGTCACGTAAACTAAACTAATGCCACTGCTTACTAGAGCTGCTCTGAAAAATGAATTTTTGATCTCAGGGAAAGACTAGAATTAAAGGGCTTTTGTTTTGCCTTTACTTTCCTTGAATTATAACAAAGCATTGCTGCTGAAGAATTTCTCATGGAATAGAAATTCCAAAGCATTTAATTCAGAGCTATCAAAATATATTGATTCAGCAGTGTCAGAACAAGTTCTGTTATGATCCCAAATAGAATTAATTACTTAAAATAAAGCATTACCATTTCCTCTATTGATGGAAGCATTTCCAGAAAAGCCAGCACATACACAACCAATCAAAAATCTGATCATCTCAAAATCTGAGTTGCAGTACCTGTTGACTGAATCTACATAG
Organism: Phalacrocorax carbo; assembly: GCF_963921805.1. Taxonomy (NCBI): domain Eukaryota; kingdom Metazoa; phylum Chordata; class Aves; order Suliformes; family Phalacrocoracidae; genus Phalacrocorax; species Phalacrocorax carbo. Next base: position 87,839,940 of record NC_087514.1, on the reverse strand, counting down.
CATTGTGTAAGTGACCTTAAGATCAAAAAGTTCCATACTATTTACCCTCAGAAACACAAGTGTAAGACCCAGTGTGAATGAATTTGTATGCACAAAGGGAAAACTCAGAGCACGCCCTGCATTTTAAAGCACATTCTGTTACCTGCCATCTAGGTAGGCTTCCAGAATGCATGATCATGTACTCCTATCCATCTTTTCTGACACCTTCATGTGATCAATATCAAGCCAAAAAAACATCCTTCATGTAAATGCCCAAACATCCTTTGCTGCGAGGGCAAGTGGGATTTCAGTCTTCTTGCAAGAGTAATACGATAGCTGGAGCTGTGTCTTGGCAGTGGGACTCTCCAGCCCAGAGACATTATAGAGATAACCAATTTGTAAGCAAACACTCACTTATGTACCATAACAGTATATTTTTTAAAAAACTACCAATTAAAATATACTTAGCCACTCTTTCTGGAACAGTGATACTTGAAACAATTATAAGGGCAGAGCAGAGAGAAACACTACATTTCAATAACCTTTCCAAGCCACGTTTCATTGTGTAAACAGAACTCATGGCGAAAGTCACCTATAGCTAATGACTTAACTGTAAAATTGATGCTATGTTTAATCCTAATTTATAAGATAGCTGCTCTCCTGAGGTACATCATAGAATGCACAGACACACGAGCTTGCAGGAATTGCACACCATTTCTGAAGGGAAGGAAGGAAGAAAGGACACCATGATTCTGCACAGTTGACATAGAAGTTTTGATAGAGATTCAGAAGAAAAAAAGAGAATTGAACCTTTCACCCTTAGCCTATGGATAACCACAGTAACTGCTGCCATTGACACTGGAAGAAATATTCAGCTTTCATCTTAGTTTTAGAAGTGAATCTTCAAGCACATTATTGCACTTCAAATCAATACCGCACAGTTGGTAGTCCTTCATATGACATAGCTTGAACTAGAGTAAAAAGAGAGCAGCTTTAACAAGACCGAAAAGGAATTGCAATTGTGTTTAACAGTATCCTTTGAATTGAATACTTCTGCAGTCGCTCCTTGACGACAAACTGTCGTCCTTCATCTTGTTTCTCAAGGCCTGAATATTAATCCAGTGCACAAAAGGAGGAATAACAGATGTGTTGCAGGATGACACACTGTACCCACTGAAAGTCACAGGTGACACAACCCCAGGAGCAAGTTCAGAGGGGAAACTGGAGGACTATCAAGTGTGTCCTCAAATTATACAAATCAGTGTCCACCAACTCAGAGAAATTGTCAATGTTGCATAAACTGTGGTTTCAGTGACAGAATGACTGCATCTATGTCTGACTGAAGTGGGTGAACAGGACCATAAATAAATAAATGAAACTGTTCAATTCTCAGTGTTAAATGAAAAGTGTCTTGTGAGAACTGTTTATTCCTGCAAGTTATATGAAGGACAAGGGAATATGACTAACTGGAAAACAGAAATTTGATTTTGAAAAAATTATCCATAACTTGACAACTTTTCTTCTTTTTTCTGCCTCTTTGTGAAACAGACAAGGGGAAAACACACCAAAATACCCCACACCAATCACTTACACTTTCAGGGTTGTTTTGGAGTTGTGGGTTTGGGCAATTGGGTTTGGGGTAGGAGGGAAGCTATCAGAGGAAATGGAGGATGAAGGGGGGAGGGATAAAAAAAAGAAGATAAAATATTTTATTTCCACCCCAAAAAATCCTTCAATACATTATGGAAGCGGCAAACCAAGATTAAAACTTTGAATATGGCAGAACTGTTTTCTTCCACCCTGGAGCACGACTTATCCCCCACACTATTGGATTATTACAAGAGAATGAGCAATCTTTCCACATCCTTTCTGACAATATCTTTATCATGAATGACATTGCTACAGATGGTGATATTTCTCTTTATGATCATATTTAACTAGAAAGCTGATAATGTTAGAGTTAAAAGGCAAATGTTTGGCACAGAGTCAAAAAGTAAAACAGAAGTTTCAGGGCATCTGAAATGTGCTAAAGTTAATTAAAGAAAAGAAAGAGGAAAGTGGTGTATCTGACTATCATAATACAATGGCTTTGATTTCCACAACACTGTTATTCTACCTTCTGCTCTGTCTCACACCACCATCACTACCTTTTTTTTCCCTCTTCTAAGTTTTTGTACTGCCTTTTAAATTGCAAGTAAGGATATATATGCTGCTTCTTTAAATGCATCACAAGTCTCAAGTGGGGAGAATGAAGAGGGACTAGGGAGGAAATTCTTCTACATGGTAACAAGCAGCTTTTCAAACCATGTTACTTTCACTTGCAGAAAACACTTATCATACTTCAACACTGAAGTGCATTGTGAAATTGTCATCACTGATTTAATGTATGTTGTATACTTGCTGCACACTTGACAGCAATTGAGGGCTACCTTTGGACCAGATTACAATATCAACAATTCTGATAATTATACTGTAAATCTCAAAATATTTGGTGTTCTTCCTAAAAACTCAGCTCACTGAAACAGTGTTTACATGACAGTATCATTTAAAACAAAAATAAGTTTCTAGTCCTTATGCTGCAGAGAAAAGCTTCAAAACATGATTAGAATCTATTATACTACTTCAAAATAAGTTAAAAAAAAGCTCTCAAAAGCCAATATTAAAAATGTGTTCTTCAAATCTACCTTGAGATTTTATCATACCCTGCTTAGTTTCAGGTCACTAGATCTGTAGACTACTCTTGAAATTCAGTGCAACAGAAGTAGTCATTAAAAATTATAATCTAGATATTTTGTCTTACTCATTTTTATTTTTTAATTTTGTATTTTTTATTTTTATAGGAATTTTTCCATTTGTCAGGTTTGTTTTCTCCCAGGTATGCATTTCTCCCAGCAATGTCAAAAGATGTTTGTGGTATTTTCATTGAAGAAGTTGGGGACCAGGAGAAGGAAAGAGCCTGAAAGATGCGATGTATTATCATTCATCAGCCATTTAGAATTTAGGGGGGGGGGTGGTGGTGGTGGAAATAAATTAAATCAGAAGCATTGCTACTATCCCACAGATTCACATCTTATTTATGATGGGGGAAAATCACCAATACTGTGGTATAGTCTGGTAATGGAACTCTGACATTGCAAAAGATGAAAATAAAGGTGCCATATGCTTCAGTTAGCAAAAAGCACTGATTTTTTTTAACAGCATGCAAGATGCATTCTGTGAGACTGAACATAGAGTGAGCAGTACAGGAATTTGATCCATCACCTCCTTTTTATGGTGAGTCACTACTGTAAAATTGGAACTCTGTAGAAACCAAGGAGAATTAAGATATATAAATTCCTACAGAATCATGCTCTTATACTACAGATGCTTTTACAGAAGGATTTAATTAGCAGAGGACTGCCAGGACCTCTAAACACAGAGGGTGTCAGAGATTCACTGCAGGGTCAGCTTTCTTGACTCCTCATCTTAATCAAGACAAAATGCCTGATGTCATTTTGAATGACAAGCCTCTTGGTAATATCTTTGCTAATGGGGATTTATTGTGAAAGCAGCATGATGAATTGAACAATTCTGAAGTCAGTTGTAAGCACAAAGGCCAGTAATTAGTGCTTCCAACTTCTGACTCTAAGAAATTTACATAGTCATTGAGCTGGCATTCAAGCTTTCATGACTGAATTAAAATTAAACATTTACAATGAGGTTGTTTTGCATATAAGGCAAAAATTAGAGTTTCTTATAAAAATCTATTTACTTGTAAAGTGAAAAAGACCATAAAGCAATTTGTTTTAGGCTATCACTTTGCATTTTCATCAGTCATATGCAATTGGCTGCTCTCCCCCAGGATAAAGGCTTTCCACAGTTACAAGCTGCCAGAAAACTACAGTAATGGCTTAACTTCCCTAGTAAAACCAGTGTGTAAAAGCTAGTGTACTAGTTACTTGAAAAATAATATTTTCAGATTACATAAACAATTTTTTGCCTTTTTGCCATTATTACAGTATCTATTTAGGATTATCACAGTAAGTATGAACTTTAATATAGTCTTGACATCACCTCTATGTCAGCACAAGTTTAGACCAAAACGTCAATATTATTCTGTCATGATATCAAAATAAATGAAAAAAAGAAATTCACTAGGTCACAGCTATGTTTAGATAGTAAAGTATATGATTCATGCAAAACTTCAGATTAATTGTTTTCAGAGGTCTTATTTGTAAGTGAGACACATTAAGATTTTTTATAGAACCAAGAACAAAACTGGCCTTGGGACAATAGTGCTGAAAAGCCAGTATTTAACACGTCTTTACAAAATCAGAATCATAGAAGCAGTATCAACCCAGAAGAAGTAACTAAAAAGCAAAATTGAGAAAACTCTCTGGTTTTCAGTACAGTTGTCAGACAGAACAGCCCAAGCATTACAGCCTTTGATAACAGCAAGAGAGGAGGCAATAGCCATCTTAGGGATGGATATCGGAGCAAGAGGAGAGGAACTAAACATTTCCATGACAGACATGCTTCTCTTTGGCCTTCTCACCCCTATTCTACTACAGTTTAAAAAAAAAAAAATCCAAAAAAAAGTTTCTTCAAAAGGGACTTTTAACATTTTTTTTTACATGTGGAAAGCTGTCAGCAACAAGACAACTAAAAAGGTTTTCACCCAACTCCAAGAGCAGACAACTGCTTATGAAAACTCCTTACAAGTACTCCCAAGGATGCTTGCAACATCTACCATTAACATGCAATCCTCAGCTATTTTAGAGTTACAGTCTAGAAGTACTTGGCTCACTAGACAGTTTATCATGTTCATGCTACTCAGTAAAATGTATTACTTCTCCTTTTTCTAAGGCCACTATGATCCTCAAAGGAGATGGTTAAGGACACTTCAATACAAAAGTATCAAGATGCATTGAAGAAAGAACCTTCATGTAGGAATGCATGAAACCTATTTCATTAACTTCATCTGGATTTTTTTGACTGAGCGTCATTGATTTTATCCTGATGAAAACTATTTTTGAATCTCAAGCGTTGTAAGATGTTAAAGCAATTCCTCATAAACATTCACTGAAGTTGCACAAATATCTCCAAGCACTTTCTGAATTTTGAATAGTAACAAAAAATACATCATCTGTTTAAAAGGCTCCCTTAGGAAATAAGCCAACAAATTCAAGAGAAGCACATATGAGTACCCTGTAAGGTATGTAGCAGAAAAGACCTTTTAGAAAAATTCTAAAGTAGTAAATTATATCAAGTAAAACAGGCAAGGATTGAATTGCCAAAGTGATAGCCTGTAACACAGTCAAATCACCCCTTCCACAAATTAATTTGACATTTTGAAGCATAGCTTACAGGTTTTTTGCTGACTACTGGTGTCTTGATAAAGACAGAAAGATAAAATATTTTCACATGTAATGGGATCCTGAACACAGTTCTCCTGTATAGATAATATGCATCACATCAACTTGATAACAACTCACATAGAATGTCTCTTTTTCTTTATTAATTTACATATATTGTATTATTCAAAATATATTCTAGATTAGAGAATTGCGTATTACAAGCTTGATGACACATCTACTTTAATATATATATTTCTATAACACCTGGAATACCATTTTACATAAAACAACACAGTATATCAAAAAACCTGACACATTTATGTGTTAGTAGTATTGACAAGAATCAAGTAACAGCACACAAATACAGAGCACTACCTTGCCTCAAAGAGAGTAGTTCAGAAATCGGACGCAACAGCAAATCGAGGGTTCCTAATATCTGACACAAAGAAATTTGCATTTTCCTCTGGTGGCGCTCAAGTTTAATGTGTGAATGAAAAAAAGAAATTAATGGTGCCATTTTACATACACAAAACACGACAGCTGCCTACCCTCACCCAAACCACACCAAACCAACCCATGCATCTATTATTGCCCTGTACATGCCTTGGCTCTCATCCCCTTTGCTCTGGGGCAGATGGCCAGGCAGGTGGTGGGCCATTCCAGCTACAGAGAGAGTGCAGGGAACACTGGAAGCTGGCTGTGACCCTCCTGAACATAAAGAGCACATATTCTCTGCAAAGTGAGGTGAACAGATACAGTGCAAGCAGAGGGAGGTAACCACAGTGCAGATGAAAATGGGCGAGCTAGTAGTGAATAAATGATCCAGGTGCTTATTCTGTCTCAACAAGCAGAAAGAATTCAATTTGAGTCATCAATTACAAATGAAAAAAGATTCTTAAAATTATTTTACTTCATCCTAATGCAATTTCCCATGCACACTGGGAATTTCTGAATTGTTCCTGATGCCTCTAATTGCACTGGATCAAAAGTTTCAGTCAAAAAAGGTTCTCCCTTCACTGTTCAAAATATACATCCTAATGGTGAAATGTAATATATATTATTAATTTCAACTGTAGCTGTGAATATGTGTCATAGTGGAAAGGCAGTCTTCCTGAAGATGCCACAGAACACAATTCTGTTTATTTAAAGTCTTCGGCCACTTCACCATCATGGAATAATTAGAAATATGTGATACAATTAATGCCTAAGTCAAATATGTTAAGCCATGATGAGAATGATGCATCTAGATTCAGATCACATAAATGAATGGAAGAAAACCTACATGCCAATCTCAAGACAGCCAGAAAAAGGCATTTTTTAAAATAAGTCTTCCAGACTGCTGAATTATCAACAAATTCTCTTCCTGGATCACATTATAAAATAAACTTTCCTAAACTGGTATGCCTGCATGATCCTAATGTTCCTCGTTAAAGAGATAATACAGACTGCTGGATATGACCTAGATGACATTTGTCCAAAGGCCTTCACAAAACTGGTATAACACAGAAAAAGTCAAGCAAAATCAGTGTTCCGTTTCACCTCTACATTCTTACTTTTGAGGGATAACCATTCTTTTTACAACACAAATTGACTGAGGGCATTTTTTTCCACTCATGTAGAAGCTGTTAGGGCCAAACTTTCCTCAAATTATTTCTATCTCCTCTAGAGACACATTTTCAGTCTCATCATATTGCTGGATTAGGTTTCATAAAGAAAATAAAAAACAAAAGCAAAATCGTATTTGCCAATCCTCTTCCTTCACCTTCCACCCTTCCCTCCAGTAGTACCCTTAAACTCCTCTTGCATTTCTTTCTCCTTGTTTTTCCAAATGCAACATAAGATGTTTTATTTTTTCATTTAACAATTGCCAAAGCATAATTTCCCATAACTGCATGACAATGTATGAACGTAAACTTTATCTAAGGCAAGGCAGTTATGTGCTTTATGTTACGTCATTCTTTATCACATAAGTAAGACCGACTAGGCACCTCCTGAAGATAAGTATCTTGTAAAGCTCGTTATACTTTACCTGTCTTGCTATATTAGGAAGACATTAACTGAAGCATATTATATATCTTTGCAACCAAGAATAACTTTGATATAAACCAAACTATGCTGAATAGGATGGACTCTAATGAAATAAGTCGGGACTGTTACTTGTATAGTCAGTTCCTTAAGGGATCACTGAGGTTTAAAATGGCTTCTCCTAATGTAAAAGGACTTCTAGCACCATCATGAGGTTAATGGCTTTACTGGTAAGTAACATTGTGTCATTGAAGTATCTCTGTACATGTCCCACAGGTTATATGGCATTGCTTCATTTATATGGCATTGCTTCATTTTTGGTTCATATGTTAATCTTTGGCAATCCTCCTTTTTTATCTGCCTGTATATACACTCAAACATCTGCCTGTGAATATTGCTAACTTTTTCAGACAGAGAGAATAATCACACACTTTCAATTATTTTCAAATTAAAAACCAAAAAAAAAAAATCACAATAAAAAAGAAATGGCATTGAAAGGGGAGAGATTTGTCTTCGTTTTCCATATATTTCTGAACCCTCATTACTATAATAGCTAAATACCTCACAGATCTTAACAAGTTTGTCTTCACAACACCACTCTAAAATAAAGCAGTGATATGATTTCTATTTAACAGCTGGGGAGCCAGGGCACAGAAACTCTACACAACTTTGCCATAGCACTGTGTCAAATTAAGAGAGGATTCAAGTCTTCATTGCCACTGGTAAACACCCTCCTGGATCTCTAGCAAACTAGTTATCTGCCTTACCAAATAGCAAGACAAGCACGTAGGTGGAATCTTAAAGCAAAGCCCACAGAATGACAAATGAGAAGTGAAACTTCACACATAACAATCATTTGTTTTATAACAAAAGCTTTCTGAAAAGGTGTTTTATCCACATGGCTCCACAACTCTTACAAAAGAGGCCATGCACATATTAAATAAGCCAAAGATTGAACTTTTACTTTACCATACGTCCAGTTTCTCTTACACACATGCCTTCTTTTCCTTAGTCTTGAACATATAAAAGGAACATATGGGGAAGACTGGGAAGTCTGCAGTTTCTAAAGGCATCAAGAGCAAACAAAAGGAAGCCAATTTTGTGTCTGGGTATCAATCACCAACACCCACAAATGCCACATGAACAGCTCTGTATACATAGGGCCCTAAAAGCCTGCTAAGCGCCACTGAAAAAAAGATGGTAACAATTTCTTTCTGGTAGTTTGGAGGAATAAAAATAATTAGAAAATGGCATCAGTTAAGGGAGGCTTGTTATTCAGAGCTCATAATCCTAGATTGTTTTTTTTTTCGATCTGCATTGCAATACTGCATGCAAACGGCAACAAATCTTCCACCTACATGTGGCCAGGAGACATATGATATCGCTGTTGCAACACTGTTTTCAAGAATGAGAACAGGACTGAAAAAGATGTAAGATGTTCAAAATGCGGCACCTCACTTATCTTCCTATGTAATCTAGGATGATTTTAGCATCCTGTCCATGACAGTCTCAATGTTAACCTGTCTCTTCACTGAATACCAAGTAAAATTTAGACTTACCTATAATTTTCAGCCTCGTGACTGCTAAAACTTTCACCAATAATCTCTCTATCAAGACACATACTCAGAGAAAATATATTACTTTGTTTAGCTCTTCCGTAAGTCAGTGTGACAGAGAATTAATATATCTGAAGAGGAAAAAAATTATTAATCTCTTCCTCATTCAGAAAATTCATTTTCAAGAGCTTGCCAACAAAATAAACACTTCCTACCAAAACAATTTAGTAGAAAATCCAAATAACTTCTGAAAAAAAAAGCTTGATTGAAAATTTTGGTATTTTCCAATCTATTTGATATGAATGCTTTCATATGCTAAAGATTTAAGCCTTAAAAATTAAGAAAGGTTTTAGATTTTGAAAATGGTATCAGTGATACTTCCCCTGGAAATGGCTGAAAATCTGATATATCTTTCTGGCTGGCATAACTGATTTTAGGCAACATACAGCGTAACAAGGCACATAAAGATATCTCCATGCTGATTTTGGAGCACTTTGTTCTAGAAAGAGACAACCTGAAGTGTAGAGTGAAGGAGAAGTTTGAAAGTGAGTTGAGGAAGTAAAAAAACAGCAAAAAGCTATCCTGGCACCTGAGCTCCTGGAAAAGAGCCCTTCTCTACAGGTTGTTGTTTCACCCATCCGGGCCTGTACACAAGTAAAGGGCACAGCTTCTGCCTCCTCGTACATAGTAGTCACCTCAAATGGAACTTGCATGAGCAGTACTTGAAAAGGTTAGCACATTCAAGGTTAGCCCTTATGTAGGACATATGAAAATGAAGCAAATTTCTTGGGCTTGCTTTACTTCTTACCTCCCATGAACTGACAGAGAGCAGAACCATAATCTGCTGCTCCTTTGGGAGGAAGCTTAAAAGTCAACTTCAAACTTCAGTAGTAAGCACCTGCTGTGTGTATGCTGTAAAATACTTATCACATGAAACCAGTTTCAGTAGATTGAGGTTTAAGGTGTAAGCACACTGAGTGGGAACAGATTGCTCACAGCTATGTTTATTTCTGTTTCAATGTCTTTTGATTACTTTTGCTTAATACAAAATTAGAGACTGCATTGCTCTTTGCAACAGCACCCCGAGGACCTGCTCTTTCATTCTTACTGTATTAGTCCAATTTGTTCTTTGAACCAATTGAAAGCCTAACCTTTCCATTTGTGCCAAATTATAAGCAAGATGCATCTTCTTTTACCTGTCATTGGGAAATGTTTTCTTTGCTCCTGATTCTAAAGAAGTCCTAAACTCCAAAACAGATGCTTCATTATATGACACCTGTATAATTTTTCCCATGTTGCTATGGGAAACACAGCTTCTAATACCTTTGAAATAATTAGGACTCAAGCAATAAGTTTGCTTGTCATAAAGCCTGGCTGAGTAATGTTTGTCAAACAATTTGATGAATTGTGCCATAATAATCATTTGCATGAGCTTAGGGTTGCTGGAATTCTTATTTGTTGAAGTATGACAACCAATACAGTATCATAAAAATAGACAATTATGACAGTCTGTGGTGCAAAAGCTTAGATCAGGGAGATCAAAAGTAGGAGAAGAAAAAATAGTGCTGAGGGAGCAAGTTGCTCACTTTGTAATACAGAAAAGATCACGATAATTTTAATTTGTATGATATATTTACTGTTTTTAAGATTACACAATTTGAGTAAAAGATTACTACAAAAGGACAGATTCAAAAGTATGATGCTTAAAAAAGAAACCAGTCGCTATGGTTTTATTTATTTTTTTCAAAAGGTCTACAAGACTTAGTTCATTCCAAAGGTAAGTCAAGGGGAAAGTGCCTACCTCCTTTACTTTGTCATTGAAAATGCCACCTGTACCTCAACCACAAAATCAAATGTTTCATTGCCACACAGTCATGAACCTGACCAGTAGGCATTGCTGTGATTTGTCTTCTCCATCTAGGAGCTCTGAACGCCCTCTTACAAAATCATAAAGTTGTGATTACACAGTCTTTGGATTTTTGTTTTTTCATTGGTGAATATTTTCTTCAGTTATCATTGATGGATTTTGATCAACATCCTTTGTTATTCTTTACCACTGTTTGTATGAAGATGATCCTTTACCTTCAGTTGCAGAAACTATAATTTGTATCAATGTAGCAAGCTACCTCTCTATAAGTTAGCCCAGCACTGGCACAGTAGCTGCCTAAATAGAATCATAGAATCATTAAGGCTGGAAAAGACCTCTAGGATCATTAAGTCCAACCAGCAATGTGACACCACCATGTCTCCTAAACCATGCCCTGAACTGCCACATCTACATATCTTTTAAACACCTCCAGGGATGGTGACTCCACCACCTCTCTGGGCAGCCTGTTCCAATGCCTGACCACTCTTTCAGTAAAGAAATTTTTACTAATATCCAATATAAACCTCACCTGATGCAGCTTGAGGCCATTTCTTCTCATTCTATTGCTAGTAACTTGGGAGAAGAGACCAACAGCCACCTTGCTACAACCTCCTTTCCGGTAATTGTAGAGAGTGATAAGGTCTCCCCTCAGCCTCCTCTTCTCCAGGCTAAACAACCCCAGTTCCCTCAGCCGCTCCTCATAAGACTTGTTCTCCAGATCCTTCACCATCTTTGTTGCCCTTCTCTGGACACGGTCCAGCAACAGAATGTCCTTCCTGTACTGAGAGACTCAAAACTGAACACAGTACTTCAGGTGTGGCCTCAGCAGTGACAAGTACAGGGGCACTATTACTTCCCTACTCCTGCTGGCCACACTATTCCTGATACAAGCCAGGATGCTGTTGGCCTCCTTGGCCACCTGGACACGCTGCTGGCTCATGTTCAGCTGGCTGTCAGCCAGTACCCCCAGGTCCTTCTCCACCAGAAAGCTTTCCAGCCATTCCTCCCCAAGCCTGTAGTGGTGCATGGGATTATTGTGACCCAAGTGCAGGACCTGGCGCTCAGCCTTGTTAAACCTCATACAATTGGCTTTGGCCCATTGATGTAGCCTGTCGAGATCCCTCTGTAGGGGCTTTCTACCATTAAGCAGATCAACACCCCTGCCCAGCTTGATGTCATCTCCAAACTTAATCAGGGTGCGCTCAGTCCCCTCATACAGATCATTGATAAAGATATTAAACAAGTCTGGGCTCAAAACTGAGCCCTGGGGAACCCCACTCATGACCAGCTGCCAACTGGATTTAGCTCCATTCACCACAACTCTCTGGGCTTGGCCCCCTAGACCTTTTTTTACCCAGCGAAGAGTATACCCATTGAAGACATGAGCTGCCAACTTCTCTAGGAGGATGCTGTGGGAGACAGTGTCAAAGTCTTTACTAAAGTCCAAGTAGACAACATGCACAGCCTTTTCCTCATCCACCAGGTGGGTCATCCTGTCATAGAAGGTGATCAGGTTGGTCGGGCAAGACCTGCCTTTCATAAAGCCATGCTGGCTGGGCTGAATCCCCTGGTTGTCCTGCTCTTGCCTGGTGATCTCACTCAAGACGTATTGCTCCATAATTTTCCCCGGTACTGAGGTCAGGCTGACTGGTCTGTAGTTTTCCAGATCACCCTTCTGGCCCTTCTTGTAGATGGGCATCACATTGGCAAGCCTCCTGTTGTCTAGGACCTCCTCTTTAACCTGCTGATTAATGATGGAGAGTGGCTTGGTAAGCTCCTCTGCCAGCTCCCTCGGTACTCTTGGGTGGATCCTATCCAGCCCCATAGACTTGTGAGTGTCCAGGTGCTCAGCAGGTTGTAAACTGATTCTTCCTAGATTATGGGGGGTTTATTCTGCTTCCTGTCCCTGCCTTCCAGCTCAGGGAGATGAACACCCTGGGGATAACTGGTCTGACTGTTAAAGACTGAGGCAAAGAAGGCATTAAGTACCTCAGGCTTTTCCTCATCCTTGGTGGCAATGCTCCTCTCCGCATCAAATAGAGGATGGACATTCTCTTTGGTTCTTTTTTTGCTGTTAATGTATTTGTAAAACCATTTTTTTTGTTATCCCTTACAGCAGTGTTCAGGTTTAGTTCTAGTTGGGCTTTTTCTTGCTTGCCTGATTTTCTCTCTGCAATAGTGGCTCAGGATACCAGGAAGATTTTGTTACCTGGGTCAATCCCAATTGGATTCCATATCAAGATACAGATTCAATCCCTGGGTTTTCCACAGATTTCTTCTGCGAAACCAAGTAAGCAATTTCATTCTGTCTGTTCAACTGTTCTTCATCAGCAGATGGGAGGGATAATAACCTCCTAGTATCAGTTGACTGCTTGTTTCTTATTATACTACATCTAGAGCAATTGAACACATACTGGCTGATACACATATAAGCTTACAATAGTATTAATGACATTATTGACATTATTAGAGTAACTGCATTGGAGGACTTCATTCTCTGGAACTGTCAATCAAGAACTTTTCATCAACATTATATTAATGTTGAAAAAAACCCTAAATATAGCAAGAACACTGATTTTGTTCTTGAAGGAAACATGAATCTAGGCTCTTTTCTTTCACTAGGGCTACTGAAAGTACCACGGACATTTATCATCAGCCCTGACAATATCTCAGGGAAAAATCAATGTATCTGTAATCTTGTTTTTGAAAAACTGAGAAGGATTTTTATGAAAAGCAAATGGTGGACATGCTTCAAATCTTGAAAGATTTCCAGAGATGACAACACTAGCTTATTTACTACTCAACTAATTGATTTTCTGTAAGGATTCTAAATAGACTTAAAACTAATGTTAAAATCCAATATAGATAACAAACTTGAGTGGAGGAAAAAGACGTAGACTAAAGCATAAAAATCTATGGAGGAATATAAAGGTTCAGGAAGGCTTATGCAATTAATATCATAGAAGACAAAACCCCCAAGACCCCCCGAACATCAAAGAAACAGCAAAGGGACCCTTTTGAGACCAAATTTTGTAACCAGTTTTTTGGGTTGACAGCTGTATGAGAGGAGTATTGAATACCTATTGTATTGAATAAAGCAGTCTAATAAAGCAATCAAATAAAGCAGCAATAGAATAATATTAAGAAACAAGAATGCAGTCTGGTAGTTCACCCTTCTCCTTCCTCTTGATCAGTAGAGGAAATGATGAGTCTTTCTCATTTTGACCTTAAAAGTTGGGTAGGCCGTGCAGATTGTTTTCCCTCATACATCAGACTGCATCAAAAGAAATGATGTTCAAAGTCACATTTTTTCTCTAGGTATAGTTGAACCTTAATCCTGGATATTACACTGCTTGTTTCTGCAGTTTAAAAATTTCCATTGGCATTTACTGATACAAAGTACAAAGAGAAAAATTACTCTGGCTTCACAATTCTTCCTAAGTGTTTACACATGGTATTCATTTGCATGTAAATAATATTTTATCAATTACCAGGAGATTAGGAATCCTAAAGGCTTCCTTATACAAAAAAAACGACCCCTAACCCTCCCCCCACCAAAAAATAACCACAACCAAATGACAAAAAAGGTGAATAAAGACTGAAAAACTGGATTGATAGCTAAGCATCAAGACAAATTAGAGAGCTAAAAGGATAAAGGTGTTTTTAGTGTCAATTTAATTTGTATGAATTTACACTGAATCATTCAGGACATAGATTTTAAGTGTTGTCGACTAATTTGTAAGCTGAATCACAAGTTTATGTCATGATTTTTTTAATTATTACTGTTAGACGTGCATTGTAGTTTTTATATTTCTCTGGGAATTTTAATCCATTTTTCTTTTTAGCTTTATTCAATGGGTACTAAGTGCTTCTTGGAAAAATGAACATACGCTCTAAGAATTAATTTTATATAGTTACTAATTTGATCCTTTCATTGCACCTACTTAAATAACAGAAAAAATTGTGGAATAAAAGATTATTTATTTTTTCTTCTTTACTCACGTATGGATTACAGGTATCTAATTACACCACTTCAACTTGTCTCAGGTTTTTCCTTAAAGAATATAAACAGAACAATACAGTTCACTTAAAAAAGAGAAGCAGAATATGAAAAAAATGTTTACAGACTAATGAAAAATAAAGTTAATTAACTTGAAAATGGCTCATGCTAAAAATAACAGAGAACATAAAAAGCACTCTACCAGTTATCCCAAGTAACGGGGACATATTCTGAGTGGGCAAATTAAAAAAAAAAAAAATCCTCTAATCAAACTCAGTTTTAATAATATCTAAAAACTTTTGCCTTATTTTGATCTTCCTTTTCATTGCTGCTTTGGTTTCAGTCTTTTTCATAGAAATGTATGTCTGGTTAATGAGGCTGGGTAATGTTTTTGCATTAAAAGCATCTTTCTTCTTCCTGGAATATAGCTCTTCAAGATATTGGTTTATAATTGCATATGAATTTTTTTTAATTTAAGTTTGCACTTTCATTCCTGGTAGGATTGTGTTTTTCTAATGTGGCTAATGTCTGTTTATCTGTTGCTCTTATGCTGGCCTATTGCTGATGAGATTTTCTGTTTTCATTTCTTGTGGCTTTCTTTCAATGTAGAATGCACTTTTCTTAAAAAATATACATTTAGAAATTCTTATACTGAGGAAATACTTGCAGGTCAAATCCTCAGAAATGCTGTGGTCTTAGAGAAGAAACTTGTGAAGGGGAGCTTTTTCCCAGTATGCTCACTTTTCAGGGCAATTAATGCCAGGAAAGCAAAGTGAAAGCTCTTCAGGCACAACATTGCCTGAACCCATGAAGGCTCAAAAACCTGAGTATGCTAAAGCTACTTTTGCACACATAACTGGAAAATGTATAGTTTCCCCTTTAAGATTTCCCAAGTTGTCCTACTTGAAAGGTTTTACTTTTCTATGAAAAGGAATAACATAATGAATCAATGAAATTTGGAAGTACTACTTAGAAGTACCTTGTGATTCCTTGTAAGAAGTGAAACTAGGATCCCTCCTGACTTCATACTTCATAAAATCCCATTCTTAATCACATTTTATTTCCCATAATGCATCCTGATCTGGCCATTGAAAAGATGAAGCAGCAGATATTTTTCACAGTTTTTCCTTATATATTAAAAAAGAGAGGCTCAAAAAAACATTTAGATTTCTTAAAAAAAAACTCATGCAAACATGTATTTTTTAAAAGCAGCAATCTCACCTATTTCCTGTAGTTTAAGCCTTAAGAAGATTCAACCCCAAAGTGGCATCCCTCTTTCAAAAATAATTGGAGGTACAGATTACAGTCCAGGCGAGAGAAATGCAAATTCTTTCTAGGAAATAAACTACTTTCCAAAATAAGCAATTGTGAACATTATACAGCTAGTTCATTCAGTTATTGGAGACTTCTGAGATACAAATCCAAATTGTACCTTTCCAAACAAAGTAATGTCATATTTCTAAATTGAGGTTTGGTGTATGAGATACCACCATTCCCTTGTCTTAGATACAGTTGTACTTTTCATGAAATACTCTAATATTTTCATCAGAGATCAGACTCTACAATCTAATGAATAAGCTGTTTACCTACCTGGAGATCTGAACTGCATGTCCTGATTTAAAGTGATAGTTAAGTGTCCCATTAAATATACAATTTCAACCAAATAAAGGGTGAGCATCCCTATTCCAAAATACTGCTCTACAAGCAGTTGGCTGAAGTCTCACAATCTATAGCTCCTGTTCTCATGGGAGACTTCAGCTTAACAGATATTTGCTGGAAATACAACACAGCAGAGAGAAAGCAGTCTCGGAGGTTCCTGGAGTGTGTGGGAGGTAACTTCCTGATGCAACTGGTAAGCGAGCCAACCAGGGGAGGTGCCCCACTGGACCTGCTATTTACAGAGAAGGCCTGGTGGGTGATGTGGTGGTTGGAGGCTGTCTTGGGCTCAGCGACCATGACATGATAGAGTTCTCGATTCTTGGAGAAGTACGGAAGAGTGTCAGCAAAACCGCTACCCTGAACTTCAGAAGGGCAGACTTTGGATTGTTACGGAGTCTGGTTAACAGAGTCCCTTGGGAGGCAGCCCTGAAGGGCAAAGGGGTCCAGGAAGGATGGATGTTATTAAAGAAGGAAGTCTCAAAGGCGCAGGAGCAGGCCGTCCCCATGCGCCATAAGTCGAGCAAGCAGGGGAGAAGAACGTCTTGGCTGAATAGTGAGCTTTGGCTGGAACTCAAGAAAAAAAGGAGAGCTTACTGCCTTTGGAAGAAGGGGCAGGTGACTCAGGAGGACTGCAAGGATGTTGTGAGTTTACGCAGGGAAAAGATTAAGAAGGTGAAGGCCCAGCTGGAACTTAAACTGGCCGCCACCGTTAAAGATAACAAAAAATGTTTTTATAAATACATCAGTGACAAAAGGAGGGCCAGGGAGAATCTCCCTCCTTTCTTGGATGCGGAAGGTAACCTTGCCAGGAAAGATGAGAAGAAGGCTGAGGTACTTAATACTTACTTTGCCTCAGCCGTTAATAGTCAGATTAGTCATCCTCAGGGTTGTCAGGCCCCTGTGCTGGGAAACTGAGCTAGTATGCAGAATGAAGTCCCAGTTGTTGAAGAGGTGGCAGTCACTGACTTACTCCTCCACCTGGATGTTCACAAGTCCATGGGGCCGGATGGGATCCACCCAAGGATACTGAGGGAGCTGGCAGAGGAGCTCGCCAAGCCACTGTCCATCATTTATCAGCAGTCCTGGTCAACCAGGGAGGTCCCAGATGACTGGAAACTAGCGAATGTGATGCCCATCTACAAGAAGGGTCAGAAGGAGGATCCAGGGAACTACAGGCCTGTCAGCCTGACCTCGGTGCTGGAAAAGGTCATGGAGCAGATCATCATGAATGCCATTGCTTTCCACATGCGGGACACCCAGGGGATCGGGCTCAGCCAGCATGGGTTTATGAAAGGGAGGTCCTGCCTCACTAACCTGGCCTCCTATGATAGGGTGACACGCTTAGTGGATGAGGTGAAGGCTGTGGACATTGCCTATGTGGACTTTAGTAAGGCCTTTGACACTGTCTCCCACAGCATTCTCCTGGAGAAGCTGGCTGCTCACGGCTTGGACAAGTGCACTCTGCGCTGGGTTAAAAACTGGCTGGACAGCCGAGCCTAGAGAGTAGTATTCAATGGAGTCAAATACAGTTGGCAGCCAGTCATGAATTATGTTCCCCAGGGCTCAGTGTTGGGTCCGGTCCTGTTCAGTATCTTCACTGATGATCTGGATGAGGGGATTGAGTGCACCCTGATTAAGTTTGGAGATGACACCAAGCTGGGTGGAGGTATCAGTCTGCTGGAGGGCAGGAAGGCCCTACAGAGGGACCTGGACAGGCTGGATCATTGGGCCAGAGCCAACGGTATGAGATTCAACAAGGCTAAGTGCCAGGTCCTGCACTTGGGTCACAACAACCCCATGCAACGCTACAGGCCTGGGGAGGAGTGGCTGGAAAGCTTTCTGGTGGAGAAGGACCTGGGGGTACTGGTTGACAGCCAGCTGAACATGAGCCAGCAGCGTGTCCAGGTGGTCAAGAAGGCCAACAGCATCCTGGCTTGTATCAGGAATAGTGTGGCCATCAGGAGCAGGGAGGTGATAGTGCCCCTGTAGTCAGCATTGGTGAGGCCGCACCTTGAATACTGTGTTCAGTTTTGGGCCCCTCACTATAAGAAGGACATCGAGGTGCTGGACCGTGTCCAGAGAAGGGCAACGAAGTTGGTGAAGGGTCTAGAGAACAAGTCTTATGAGGGGAGGCTGAGGGAACTGGGGTTGTTTAGTCTGGAGAAAAGAAGGCTGAGGGGAGACTTTATTGCTTTCTACAACTACCTGAAAGGAGGTTGTAGCGAGGTGGGGGTCAGTCTCTTCTCCCTAGTAACAAGCGATAGGACAAGAGGAAATGGCCTCAAGCTGTGCCAGGGGAAGTTTATATTGGATATTAGGAAAAACTTCTTCACCGAAAGGGTTGTCAGGCATTGGAACAGGCTGCCCAGAGAGGTGGTTGAGTCTCCATCCCTGGAGGTATTTAAAAGAAGGGTATATGTGGTGCTTGAGGATATGGTTTAGTGGTGGACTTGGCAGTGATAGGTTAGCGGTTGGACTCGATGATCTTAAGGGTCTTTTCCAACCTTAACAATTCTATGATTCTATGATTCAGACACACAATGGGTTTGAAAGGTGTCTTCTACAACCTGAGTTACCAAACTACTAGACTAACAGGAAAAAGCCAGAAATTTATTATAGAGCAAACAAAGTTTAGGCTCCTCATTTCCACTGTCTGTCTTCTACTGAAAGTGCCTTAAATAAAATGCATAATCTTGTTTCAAGTTAAATAAAGCCTATTTGCAGTATGAAGTTAATTTATTAATGTATCCATTTCAGTAGGGGCACTCCTTTCCCGCCCAGATTCTTCCCTTCAGGTCACAATCTCATAGAAAACTGGTATCCATCCCATAATCCTAGTTAGAGGCACCAGAACTGAGGGTGGTTTTGTAGCTGTTCAGAAACTGTCAAGGTGAAACTGTTTTACAGCTTGCTGCTGCTTTGTGTCCAAGCTCGCTTGATTTTGTTCTTTGCCAGCTTATAGTATGTTGAACAACATGGCTTAACATGTTATACTCAGCATTTGTGTCTGTTTCTCCTGTTCATTTTCACTCCCTTACTGCCTCCTCATGCTGCAGTGTCCCATTTCTCATACAGCTCAATCTACACGGCTGTGGACACAATATATTTTCATGTGCAGTAGTACACTCCAGTGCTGCATCAGCAATAAGATCACACAAACGTGCATTAGAATATTATTTTATCTTCACAGGTTTCTGATCAGCTGAGGAGGGATTCCAGACAAAATGGATATGCAACAGTCTACACCAAAATTTGAGTACTGAGTTGAGACAAAATGTTAATTATTTTTTTCTTTTTCAACAAAAGGATGGGTAGAGAACCAAAAAGCTCATCCCATCTGTGCTGTTCTTTCTTCTTCTGTGTTCCTAGTGAATGGAATTGAATGTCACAGTACTGTCAGAGGTTCTTAGGATTCAGGGATCTTGTTTTTCCTTCCTAGTCAACATCATTTTAGATGTTAATTTTGTACAACTTTTTAATAAAAACTTTTGTGTTCCCTAGCAAACATAGATGTTCAATACTAAAAGTACAAATTCAAAGAAATGAGTTAAATACCTTCACTTTTCTTCTTCTCTCCAAAAGAGATGCCTCTTAAATTGGCAGTGATAGGTTGATGGCACAACACATGCATACATTTATTCAGTGAAAAGATCTGGCATAGCATTTGGCGAGAAAGTAATTACAAACTATGTTAACAAAATATGCATGGTATGCTACTGATTGAACACTGAGTTATGTTTGATGTCAGTCATTTCTGGATTTTTTTCCTCCTTCACTGACTGCATATATTACAAAAATGTTGGGGGGAGTGTGGGGTGGCACGGGGAAAGAAAGGAAAAGAAGATGGTCAGGAATTTTTTTTTTTACAGATTGCAGAAGTTTTGTGGTTCTTTTCTTCAGATTACCCATTTAAGGCAGGGATAAAAAGTATTGTTAAAAGTGGTAGTATGTTAAGTAATATTTAACTATTTTGTCTGGAAGATTTAATCAACAAATGCAATCCCAAGACATTATCCTAATGGAGGAGGCATCCCATTGTGAGTCACTCTAATACTTTTTTGTTTCCCAACCACCACATGTAGCAGGGGCTTGTAGCTGGAACACTTTGCAATAATTCTCTAAATCCTGGGACCAAGGTTGCAGGGGTACCATTTCTAGCACTTCAGAATGCAATATGAGATTTTCTTGGAATCGTTACCTTCATACTCATTCCTTTAAGATTTTAATTATTAACAGTTTTCAAACAATGTCTTTTTACTAGTAGGCACACTTCTGGCAGCACCCATTTATTTTATCCAGATTATTTTATCTGGTTGTTTCATGATGAAAAAAACATCATACACACCCACTATTTTGACATTGAATAAGTTTTCAAAGTGACAATTTCAAATGATGGGGAAAAAATCACCAAAACTAAAGCATCTGTCAGTTGATTTCAACTCAGTCCTGGTTCATATTTGTTCATAACAGATGGGGATGTTTAATACTATGTACCTTTTCAAGTTTCATATTGTTTAGACCAACTAAGTCTCTTCAGAGGTTTCAGGGTTACAGTTTCTTTCTTAACTATTATCAATACCTTGGTGGCCAGATCATTCTCTAAGGATGTGTGATGACCTAAGAGTGGATATACTGAAAGCTAATGCCTTTTTTTATGACTGAGATGGTGACATGGTTTATGGTAACATTAACAAAACATCTCTGAAATCTGATATTATTGGAATTTTTTTTTTTTCTTACATAAAGAGATGTGGGATTTTTCTCCTATAAACCACTTTTTAATAAAAATATCCTTTGGAAACTAAGTGTCTGAAACACACTACAAAATCCTTAATTCTTTTTGTACTCCCAATAATGTGGCTTTTAAGCAACCAGGTCCAATCCCCTACCACTTGAAAAGTCCTTCAAGACTCCTTGGCCAGTTACCATTGCTATTTTTCCCATATAATGGGATTTCTTGTATATCACTAAACTCCATATCCCTTAAGACAGTCTCATGGGACACAGGGTTCTTTCTGCATTTTTTTTGCTATAACCAGGCATTTCTCCAAATATTTAGCAGAGAAGATTTTCAGACTTTCAGGAAAACAACTACTGAGCATACTTTCATAACAGTCCTGAGCATGTGCAGAACATACAGTGAAACTGACTGCACATTCTCACTTTTCACATAACATATAGTTCATCCACCCTACGCAGAGAACAGAAGTCCCAATGCTGTGCCCAGGACATCCAAAAGTCTTCAGATAAATTTGTTTCATTTTCAACAATTAAGATTTATGATTATTCCTGGTTCTCAAAATAAATCATGTGTAATTCAACAGAAAATAGACATATCTGTATAAATGCAGAACTTCTAGGATGCTCCTAAAAGGTGAGTTATTTCTCAGATTATTCATCTTTGGTAACAGCACATTGTCTAGAGTTATATACACACACTGGGGTTTGAGGTCACTGCTAGGAGATATGGAACACGAATTTGTGTTGTCTTCCGAATACTTGTGCATGAAGACTGAAGTGTATTGTGGTTGACTGTTAATTGATCTTATCAGCAACATTACTGTTCAAAAACTCAGTTCCTCTGATCTTGCAGTTCCATTTGTTGGAAAGATGGGTGGAGAAGGGTAGCAGATTTGGCTATTCAAGCATAGTAATAAGCAGCTTTTTCTGGCACACTGCATTAGCGTTTTCTCTGGACAGTTTATTTCCTTCCATTTCCTGCATTTCCTGTACATACACTGCTACCATGTTGTAGCCTGTCACAGTAATTCTTCTGTCTTGCAGGACAGAATGCATTTCAGAAATGTGTATCAGAACACTACAAATGCTGAGAGCTATACAATTTTGTTTTTCTTGGACCAAGCATTGTATTTATATCTCTACTACAATTGTACTTGCCTCCCTCACTCTGAGACCAGTATGACACATGGCTGTTTTTCTCAGACTTACCTTTTCCTTCAAAATATTTTTCTTACTGTTTACTCATCATTTGGCTATGACTTTAAAAAGATGGAGCCTCAGCTGCTGTTGAAGGCCATATTCAAGCTGACCCCTCGAAAATACTTGATTTTAAACTCTGAATATTCTATTTCGGGATGTGATGAACTTCCAAGGATAATTACAAGACACCTAGCAAGAAACTAAATACTTTATCTGAATGACCACTGTCTGGAGCTTCACAAATCTTTTTTTCTACCATAGATAGAGTAGCTCTTTATTATGCTTAGAAATACTACTGATTGAGAAATTATTCTGCTTCCTGAGAGACTAATACATATCCGTACTGATCAGAAACTGTTGAGATTTGGATACCTTTGCACAGCATGATACCAAATTGGCACAATGTTTAAAAAAAGGATATATGTGTTTAGCCTACTATCAATTTCTGTACTAACAGTAGTGGAACAGTCCATAACTCAAAAAGTGGCTGTAATGCTATTAATGACTTGCGTTTTAGGTGAACTTAAGAACTTTCATGTTTCATTCTTTCATCGTCTAACAACAGAGAGCTGTGGAATAAAGAATGGCAAATAGGGGTTTGAAAGTTCTAGTGAAAGTCATGTCAATAGACTCTATTTTTAACGCAAAGCTTTAGCTCACACATCTTTATATGCTTTTCTATTGTTTAGTGTTTTAAATATTTTAAATTTATGATATGGTTTTCATACCTTCGTCTCTATTTCTTAACAAAACATACATATATTATCCTCAGCAAGGACATTCTGAAACATCACTGCTTATGTAGTTGTCACTGCTATAGAGATCATGAACTCCTATCGACAAGGATTATTTGATCCATTAGGATCAAAGGGTTCAGATTCAAGAGAGAGCTCCCAAAAAGCCAAAGGTAGTGTCTGTGTTACCTATTAAATTTGAATCTTAACCTATTTAAACACAACAAAAAGTAAATAAGAAGCTAAGCCACTACATTTTATCTCAAGCCTCCATGAAAGTCTCAGCTTCTTCAGCAGCTCCAGGTCATTGTTCATGAATGATGCTGAGACATTTCTACCTGCAGCAAAACCTAAGCTGTTAACAGTGAGTTTAGACACATATTCATCTTTTCATGTTTTCCAGATATATAAAATGTGGATAGGAAGGACAAATTGTGGAAAGGAGGTAAGAACATAAAAAGAGGGACACGGAATTAATAACTGAGTAGAAATAAATGCTACAGAAGACAGATTTTGGATCATCAAGACTTATTGAGAGTGTAAGAGAGAAAAAGAACATGTGGAAGGAAAGAAATTTATAATGGACAGGGATGCGTTGTTGAAATATAATTTCAATTCAGTTTGACTTCAGAGAGTCTGGTCCAATGGTACCTTATCTCACTCTGTTTTCTTGCATTCAAAAATATAAAATACATCAAAACACCCAGCTAAATATTTCTAATGGATAGATTCATTACTATAAATCCTATCCCCAATTGTGCATATATTTGGGTTTGTGTTCTGTACTGTTATAATAAAATTAATATGAGAATTTTATGCACAAAAGAAACACACACAAATCTTCATACTGAAGATGGAAAACATTGGAAATAAGGACCCAATTTGCCTAGACGGGGATTAACTTTATACTTGTATGCTGTGCAAAAGAGCTGTCCTCACCTTCAAGGTGTTGACTCTAATTTGTATTGTGTAGGAACTTTTAAGTGCACATGCATGTGTCTTAGAAACATGTGTACATACTTAATTATAGATATGTATGGAAGACAGGAAGCAAGTGTGGTTGTGTAAATACCCAGAAGTGGTAATGGCATTATGGTGTTATGTTTACCATCTATTTTAAAAGATTCATCTAGGCTTCCCTGTGTCACTTCAATGCATGGTGCAAGAATGTACACGCATATAAACAATATTAAAGGTGAAAGTGCTGAGGCGAGCAGCTCTGGTGCTGGCACAATTCACAGTGGAGTGCTCCGGTGCAGTGCACAGGGCTTTTCCTGAACTGGGGGAAGCTTCAGGGGGAGCAGAAAGATCTACCAGGGTCCTGCAGCTTGCATGAGAGCAGGTGATGAGACCTGGGTGGGGCCAGGAGCAATGGCAGCCAAACCACACCCCACATATTAAAGAAACCCCTGAGGAGCACTAGTGACCAGGAGTGCTGCGACAAGGATGGGCAAACAGGGTGAGGGTGTGTGTATAAGCAAGGGAGTGGCACAACAGTTTGCATGGCAGTTTGCATGGAAGGACGTGCAGGAAGGGTGCTGAAGCTCTGCCAGCTCAACCAGGGAGCAATGGTATCCACCCAGCAGAAGGCCACATCCTCTCTAAATTCTGCACCTGCCACGACTGATGCAGCTTCCCAGACAGAGCTCTGATAAGAACATGCTGCCGCCCAGGTGTCAGGCTGAAGGGTGTGCCCTGCTTTTATGCCAGGACCTGACGGCAACAGTGAGCACACCTGTGGGAGGTGCGCCCAGGTAGAGGAACTCCTCAGCTTAGTGTCAGAGCTCTGGGAGGAGGTGAGTAGGCTGAGGAGTATCAGGGAGTGAGAGAGAGACAGACTGGGGCAGGCCCAGCAGGCAGACAGGACACATGATGCAGATGACTCTCAGTCCTCTCTCTGCCTGGCGGAACCCAGTAACTTAAGGGATAGGGGGCAATGGCAACAAGTTCCTGCCCGGTGCAGCAGGCAAATCTTGTCCATGACTACCCCACCTTCATGGGTGCCCTTGCCTAACAGTTATGAAGCTCTGCAAGTGGAACAGAACAATGGCGAGGACAATGGTTCATCTAGGTTGGAGGTGTTGCTGAAGTTAAGTTGGCCTGCACCCTGCACCAAAGCCACTTCCATAAAGAAAAAAAGACAGGTCACTGTCATAGGAGGACTCTTTTCTGAGGGGAACAGAAGGCCCAATGTGCAGACTGGACCTGCTTCTTAGGGAGATCTGCGCCCTTCCTGGGGCCTGGGTTAAAGATGTGAAAAGAAAGCTTCCTACCTTAGTATGGCCCTCAGATTATTATCTGTTATTGATTTTTCAGGTAGGCAGCAATGAAGTTGCAATAAGAAATACAAGGTCAATCAAGAGAAATTTCAGGGCCTTGGGATGACTGGTTAAGGGATCAGGAGCACAAGTAGCTTTCTCCTCTACTCTTCCAGTTGCAGGGAATGGTGACAGAGAAACAGGAAGAGCCAGTAGATCAACACCTGGCTCCAAGCCTGGTGTCACTGGCAGAATTTTGGTTTTTTTGATTATGGGTTGGTCTACATGACACCAGGCTTGCTGGTGACAGAGAGGGTACATGTATCTCAAAGGGGGAAAAGGAACTTTGCACAGGAGTTAGCAGGGCTCATCGAAAGAGCTTTGAAATAGATTTGAAGGGGGAAAAGGATAAATCCAGATTCACTAGAGATAAGCGTGGGAGCAGCATGCCAATATTTGAGGGACAGTGTGCTAGCGAGGTCCTTCGTTCTGCCATCTCAGTGGAGGGGATGGAGATCCATGTGGCAGCAAAGATGCAGTGGTTATTGATGTGTTAGAAAACATGGAAGCACATGAGAATGGTCACATAGGAATTAGGGCTTCTTCTCCCAAAAGGGTGGCAGGGTCAATAGGCCAACTGAAGTGTATTTACACTAATGCACACAGCATGGGCAACAAATGGGAGGAGCTGGAAGCCATTGTGCAGCTGGAAAACTATTATATAGTTGCTATCACAGAAACCTGGTGGGATGAGTAGCACAACTGGAGTGCTGCAATGGATGTCTATAAACTCTTCAGAAGGGATAGCCAAAGAAGGAGAGGTGGTGGAGAAGCCCTATATGTTAAGGAGTGGTTTGATTGTCTAAAGCTTAATGATGGTGACAATAGTGTTGAGTATTTATAGGTAAGAATCAGGGCGAACGCCAACAAGGCAGATATCATGGTTGGAATCTGTTATAGAACACTAAATCAGGATGAAAAGGCAGATGAAATATTCTATAAGCAGCTGGTAGAAGTCTCAAAATTGTTAGCCCTTGTTCTCGTGGGGGACTTCAATTTACGAGATGTATGCTGGAAATATAATATAGCAGAGAGGGAACAGTCCAGGAGGTTCCTGGAGTGTGTGGAAGATGACTTTCTGACACAGTTGATGAGTGAAGCAAGTAGGGAAAGCACACCGCTGGACCTGTTGCTTGCAAACAGAGAAGGACTTGTGGGTGGTATGGTGGTTGGAGGCCATCTTGACCATGGTGATCACAAAATGATAGTTTTCGATTCTTGGAGAAGTAAGAAGGGGGTCAGCAGAACTGCTACCTTAAAATTCCAGAGGGCAGACTTTGGCCTGTTTAGGAGACTGGTTGACAGAGTCCTTTGGGAAGCAGTCCTGAAGGGAAAAGGAGTCCACAAATGCTGGACATTCTTCAAGAATGAAATCTTAAAAGTGGAGGAGGAGGCTGTCCCCGTGTGCTGAAAGACAAACCGGTGGGGAAGAAGACTGGCCTGGCTGAATAAAGAGTTTTGGCTGGAACTCAGGAAAAAAAAGAGTTTATGACCTTTGGAGGAAGGGTGCAGGCCATTCAGGAGGACTACAAATATGTCATGAGATTACACAGGGAGAAAATTAGAAGGGCCAAAGCCCAGACAGAACTTAATCTGGCTACTGCTGTAAAAGATGATAAAAAATGTTTCTATAAATACAATAACAACAAAAGGAGGGCTGAGGAGAGTCTCCATCCTTTATTGGATGTGGGGGCAAACATAGTGACAAAAGGATGAGGAAAAGGCTGAAGTACTTCATGCCTTCTTTGCCTCAGTCTTTAAGAGTAAGACAACTTGTTCTCAAGGTACCCAACCCCCTGAGCTGAAAGAGAGGGATGGGGAGCAGAATGCAGCCCCCATGATCCAAAGGGAAACGGTTAGTGACCTGCTACACCACTTAGACACACACAAGTCTATAGGGCTGGATGGGATCCTCCCAAGGGTACCGAGGGAACTGGTACAAGTGCTCACCAAGCCACTTTCAATCATTTATCAGAAGTCTTGGCTAACCTGGGAGGTCCCAGCTGGCTGGAGGTTAGCAAATGTGACACCCATCTACAAGAAGGGCCAGAAGAAGGGTCTGGGGAACTACAGGCCAGTCAGCCTGACCTTGGTGCTGGGCAAGATTATGGAGCAGATTGTCCTGAGTGCCATCACATGGCATGTACAGGACAACCAGCTGATCAGGCCCAGCCAGCACGGGTTCATGAAAGACAGGTCCTTCTTGACTAACCTGATCTCCTATGATGAGGTGACCCGCCTAGTGGATAAGGCAAAAGCTGTGGATGATATCTACGTGGACTTCAGTAAACCCTTTGTCATCAGTTCCCAAAGCATCCTCCTGGAGAAACTGGCTGTTCAAGGCTTGGATGGGTATAGTCTTCGCTGGGTAAAACACCGTCTGGGTGGCTCAGCCCAGAGAGTTGTGGTGAATGGAGCTAAATCCAGTTGGCAGCTGGTCATGAGTGGGGTTCCCCAGGGCTCAGTTTTGAGCCCAGTCTTGTTTAATATCTTTATCAATGATCTGGATGAGGGGACTGAGTGCACCCTGATTAAGTTTGGAGATGACACCAAGCTGGGTGGAGGTATCAGTCTGCTGGAGGGCAGGAAGGCCCTACAGAGGGACCTGGACAGGCTGGATCATTGGGCCAGAGCCAACGGTATGAGATTCAACAAGGCTAAGTGCCAGGTCCTGCACTTGGGTCACAACAACCCCATGCAACGCTACAGGCTTGGGGAGGAATGGCTGGAGAGCTGCCTGGAGGAAAAGGACCTGGGGGTACTGGTTGACAGCCAGCTGAACATGAGCCAGCAGCGTGTCCAGGTGGTCAAGAAGGCCAACAGCATCCTGGCTTGTATCAGGAATAGTGTGGCCAGCAGGAGCAGGGAGGTGATAGTGCCCCTGTAGTCAGCATTGGTGAGGCCGCACCTTGAATACTGTGTTCAGTTTTGGGCCCCTCACTACAAGAAAGACATTGAGATGCTGGAACATGTCCAAAGAAGAGCGACAAAGATGGTGAAGGGTCTAGAGCACGTGTCTTGTAAGGAGTGGTTGAGGGAACTGGGGTTGTTTAGCCTGGAGAAGAGAAGGCTGAGGGGAGACCTTATTGCTCTCTACAACTACCTGAAAGGAAGTTGTAGTGGGATGGGTGTCGGTCTTCTCCCAAATAACTAGTAATAGGACGAGAGGAAATGGCCTCAAGCTGTGTCAGGATAGATTGGATATTAGGAAAAATTTCTTCACCAAAAGGGTTGTCAATCAGTGGAACAGGCTGCCCAGAGAGGTGGTGGAGTCACCATCCCTGGAGTTATTTAAAAGTTGTGTAAATGTGGCACTCAGGGACATGGTTTAGCGGTGGACTTGGCAGTACTAGGTTAATAGTTGGACTAAATGACTGTATGATTCTACAACTCTAATTTGATCTAAACTGTTTGCTGGACAAGCCAAAGCAAACTAGGTGCACCTGTAAACAGTAAAACAATGTTTTTCCTTTTGTGTTTTGAGCAGTATGACTATGTCAATACAGTTTGATCAGTATGTTGCTGACTCTGATTACTTTAGTCATTCAGAAGAAAACAGCTAAAATTGAGAACAAAATCAAAAGCAGCTAAAATCAAAGGTTTTGCCTTCTACCTCATTTGATGCCTATATTTGTGCAAAGCATTAAAAATTTTCGAGCTGAGAGTATTGATACCTTCACAAGCTACAAGGCAATGAAACAGTTCTCTGATATTTTCCTTGTCTTTCAAAAATAAAGATGGGGGAAGGGCAGGGCAACATGGATATGATATTTGAAATTTTTGTCATATTCAGATAATATCCAACCATTCCTGTCAAAAGTTTGATTGTCTCAGCTAGTGCTCAGCTAATTTAACCACAGTGTTAAAGCTGTCAGTGGTACCCTTTGTGCAGTAATTGAATGGTGCTAAGGAGCTTCATGACCTTTGAAAATGCCAGCTCCCAGCCAGGACCTGATAGAAAGTCTTTGCAAGCACACACATCCTTCTACAAGATGTAACTGCTGCAGCTGTCACACTCATTTTTTTCTAACGTCAAACTCAGTTTCTCTTGTGTTTGGCATATTGAATTCTGTGCATAGTGGCAGATGACAAGTCTTTTTTTTCTTTTATTTAATGGTTTTTAGAGACATAATCAAAACCATAGTGTTGAAAAGCATTTGTCCAAAGGGTGAAGGATAATGTCTTCCTTCTGACTGCCTCCTAAGGCTAATGTATTAGTGGCCATCACATGAAATGTCTAAGACTTTCCACTTTCTTTTAGAATATTACTTCACCTGACGAATTTCAGCATTTCTTTCACAACATGTAATGGAATAGGTTATTTGCCTCCTAAAATGGTGTATGTTCCTATTATAATGAAGTTCAAGAGGGCTTTTTATGATGAAGAGGTGCTATAGTGAAGAAGATCTATTCATGATCCTATTTTATTAGTATGATATGCATATGTTTCTCTGCATTAGTATATAATAAACAATATTTCCTCGCAGAGGGTAAAACACAAGGTTAGAAAAGAATATGAATCACAGGTAAAGGAGGTGGTATTTCACACTTCAAATTCTGAGCTCAGTGAGAATTGGTTTAGGTAGTTCTTAGGAACACCAAAGACACACATCTGACACCTTTGACAAATAGTGTAATTCATCCTTAAAAAAGAATGAAAATAAGTATGTGTATTTAACAGCAAAATACATTATCAAGAAAAATCTGGCAGCATGGGAGAGAAACTGCAATGGAAGACAGAAAAATATCCAAATGTAACCACAGTTAGAGAAAAAGAACTACTATTTTTCAAAATTATTTAAATAATAGTTTTTTTGGGTCTAGCTGCCGCATCCAGAAGTAGTAAAAATAATATTAATAAAAAACAAATTTAATTTCACTTTTCCAATTATTTGAGATTTTTGTTTCCTGGCTGAAAACAATGAAATACCATCTATTAACAATAAGAATATTAAAAATTCAATTTCTTCCCCTGTCAGGAGGTAATATTTCCACAAGAGTATCTTACCAGACTTTGGGTATTCAGAATGGACTCTCCATCAGCCTCTTCTGTTGGAGCTATGTTATATTACCTGAAGTATTTCCATTCAGGTGAGAGAAGGATAGAGAACTATAGCCATAGAATTAGTATAATAGTTTGAAGATAGGATATTTCAATTTCAGATTGTGATGCAATAATAATTCGACAGGCATGAATATGATACCTCATCTGGAATCCAATGTTGTATGTGTTTTTACATAAAACATTTTGTTATTTATAACTATTATAATATAATATTTATACTATATATTATTAATATAGTATATATGTATATTCTATATATACTATATATAGTGGTATAGTGTATATAATACTATAATGTAATACATATTATAAAAGCATACAAGGTGTTTAGCACACTTTCCCTAGAAAGTGGGAGCCATGGGCTCAGATTCCCTGAAGAGAGGTGAGAAGTTTCAAAATCTTGGAGTAGAGAGGAAGGAATGGCACTGAACTATGTTTGTTGCAAAGACCAAACTATGGAGAAGAAATGTTTTCCTCTAGCAGTATTATTCTGTATTTTTTTCCATACCTGTAATGATTTCTAGGAAAATCTATTTTACATAAAAAAATTTGCGTTTATAATTTCAACAAGTTGATATATTCAGGTTCATCAGCTGACTTCGAAATATTTGATGATTTCTATTAGGACAAGAATCTAAAGCAGACCAACACTAACATTTTTACCTTAGGACTGAATTAGAAGACTAACAATTAATATTATAAAATAAAAATATGATGTCCTTCAAAAATCTCAATATATTTTATATCCTAAATGGAATTAAGTGGAAAATTAGACAAGTACAAGGAAATTTTCCCCTCTATTCTCTCCACATAATGTCTTCTCAAAGCAAAGAGCATAAGTACTTTACATACGGGATGTTCAGCATTCCTAAGACTGAGTAGGATCTCTGTTTTTGTTATGACCACAACCTAGAATGTCAACAGCATTTCACAAGACCTCAAAATACCTTACCATCTATGCAAAAGTTTCTTAATTTTTTTCCACCCTAGCTCTGCTCAATTATATCTGTTTAATTCTAATCTTGAAAACTACAGAACGGGTCTTGCATACTATTACTACTTTTTATCTGTATAAGATATTGATAGATTTACTCTTTAAAATTAAACAGATTCATGTTCACCTTTCTTCTTTACTGACAGAGCTTGAGTCTTTGAATTACACTACCCATCAATGACCTAACCATGTTTGTCCAAATTTTATTGACATCAGTACTGTTTCCTAAAAGTATTAGCATCCTCTATTGAGCTGTTCTGCAGACTGTTTTCAACCTAAAAAAATGAAATTATGGAGTCTTTCTCAGTTTGAACAAAACCAACAAAGACTGAAAAATATTTAGAGAAATGCTTGTAAGTTATGAAACTATGTGACTTTTATCTAAGCAATCCATGCCACTCTGTAGTAGTAAGAGATTTCTTCAGACAAGCAGGATTTGGCTGAGATTTCACAGTCCCTTTGTCCTCACCTGGGTTAGAAATTCCTGCTTAAAGTTTCCTTGAGGAACCAACTTGTATATCTTCTGTCTTCCACATATATTTTCCTAAATTACATGAATGATAGATACAGGTAAGAATGCCAACTATGTTTATTTGTTCAGTTTGAAGCTAAAAGACAAATTTAGTATTATTATTATTTTGCCAGATTGCCTGTATTATGTTCACATGTCATAGTATCTTAGTCATGGTATAAAAAGTGTATTATGCTGTGGTCAAAAGAAGGGATGGCTAATGTAAACTCTGGAACCATGCACTGTACAAGAACATCATTCAGCCTCTGATGGAAACTGAAACCTAGGTAATTAGCACCTTCTGGTTCCTTTCACTTGTATTTTCCTTTATGCAACATGGGTGTGGAAGAACCTTCCTATTAGAGGTACTCTACTGTACACACTGTAAATCTTAATTCCTAACTCAAATACTCTGTCTTCAAAACAAAGCCAACACAGAAAGGGTTCAGAAGCCAGTTAAAATTTTCTCAGCTAAAATAGAGCAAATCTGAAGCACCATCAATGCAGAGAGAGAAGGAATGGTGCAAGGTCACCTGCACAGGCAGAAAGGCAAGCAGAAGAGACCTGGCTTTGGAGTTTTATTTATTGCATTTTCTGGCAAGAAACCACATATATGATGTACATATAGGCTTTTGGTCTGTACTGATCTCACAAGAGAAACAGTACATATACTAAACCATGCAGTACTATGATGGCACGTATCCAAACTTCTGGCCTGAATTCCATGTCCTTAATATTCCCCTAGTTTCTTCTCCATACCAGTCAGGGCTGGAGAACAAATAAAAGCATAAATCTCCAGTGCAGAACTTGAATACTGAGAAGAACTTTTTCTGATTTATTCTGACCTGTTATGGGCCCAATAATCTTTCTAATGTTAATAATAAGAACATGAATGTAGGCCAAATCCAAGATCCACAATGATGCAAATCATTCTTATTTTCCATTAGGAAGTTCTTTGGAGTTATTTTTTAGTTTCACCTATATGAAAAGCCAAAAAGAAAAAGTTAGCTGCTTTATATACAAACACTTGTATAAAGATCTCCTAGAACAAAAAATATTAAAAATCTAGAATAAAAATCAACAGTCTGAAGCACAGAAGTTGTCATGGAGCACACTAGTTTCTAGTGACCTTATAACACAACTTCGTGAACTAACATTGAAGCAAAAATTATTTCTATCTCTAACAGTACAGGCCTGATCAAAAACCCAATAAAGTTAATCAAAAGGCAGCCATTGATTTGAGTGGGGTTTGGGTCAGTCCCTTTGTTTATGTAAGTAATGCTCTCATAGTTTTGCTGCTAGTCTTTGAAAGGTACTTTGCATGTTTATTTACCAGGAAGGTAGTTCTATCAAAATTACTACTTTCTGACATTGTAATTTAGTTTGTAAGATTTTATGAACAGTAAAATGTTGTGTCACAGCTACTTCTTCATAAATGTCACACTTTATACAAGATTTTCCTGCAATAACATGCAAATTATACTTTCTGGGGCTGTATATTTTCATAGTGACATTTGGAAATTTAGTTAACTGTAGAATGGAATTTTGCTTCTGTGGTTTTGCCAAAAGGCCATTGTATTGGCATTTCCCACAGCAGTGCTTGAATTCTTTTGTGCTGGACATTAGACACCGCCTCTGGGAAAAAAAAGTATTTCTAAGAAAAGACTTCTATGTTTCAGAGCATTTTAGAAAGACTTTTTCATTCCTCCATCACCTCAGTGACCACTTTCTGTAAAACATACCTGGCAATCAAGAATGTCCTCTGAACACAGTCGCATTGCACTGCTAGTGGTCTGAAAGCCATAGAGCTGGAAGTGGAAGTATAAATTATCTGATTAAAGGGATTCTGCCTGCGGAGCATGTAGGTAAACATCATACCCCTGAGGATTTCTTCAGAGGTGACTGCCAATGTAAACTGCCTGCCATTGAGGACTTAGTTTCCTTGAATTTGAATTTCCTTGAAATATTGTTTCTCCTTCACAAGCTTAGATTGGTACAATTTTACAGTGATCCCTACTTCAGTCCCTGTTTTACAGACCTGATCTAGCTTTAAACTGTTAAAGAAAAATGTCTGGCCTTCTGTAAGTACATCTGCAAGTAGCTTTAAACCCAGTATATTCAAGCTGTGTAACAATCAGAAGTTGCTGGGTCTGGGCCCCCAGGTCACATTAACTGATGTAAGAGTACTGGCTGGTATTGAGCTCCCTAGTTCTGCTCTTTTGCAGGGGAGTTAGGGAAAAAAAATCCAAAGCTTCCAAAGCCACACCTGAAAAGACGACAGAGAAAATCCTGTGTCAGTGATAGAAGGCATATAGGATAATTGCCTCATGTTGCATAACTAAAATTCTAGACAACAAACCATACCTTTTTTGAATAATAAAGCACAAGATTTCTAAATTTTAGGAGTGTCTTGAGTATGTCATGTTTTCAGTCATTCTAAATTAGAAATATTGTGATTGTCACAGGCAGCATCCATTGTATTTTTTGGTAGACTTTTTCTATACGTAGTTTTCCAAAATAAGGTAGCTTTCTTGACTATTATACTAAGTAATTGTAACTGTAACAGTTGAGTGTCATATAAATCATTGCTGACTTTTGCACAGGGCTCCAAGAGGTTTGAGCAATTCTTTGCCGTCTCAGCAAACTATTTCAAAATTGAGTTCTGCACAGAGAGTTGCACATCTAAGATCAAAACAATTCTTCCAACTCTAGCTTTAAACGGCCAGTTTCCTGGAGCAGCCACCACCCATCCCTGAATAAGCTAAAGGCCAGTGCTAATCTGAGTTAATTAATATGAGATGAAGATGCAGCAAAAAACCAAACCAAGCACACTAAAACAGGCATTGTAACTTTCAGAATACGAAAATGTTACTGAGGTAAAATCTTCAGTCACCTATATGGTGATTAAACTTCACATCTGTTAAAAAGGCACATAGATGAGCTGTCAACAGTGATGATAAACTTGATTCTCATGTTCTTTCCTTACAGTGCCTCATTACCTTCACATTTACTGTATGTGACCTGATACCGTCTGCTAAGAATTAATCTTGCTCCATTTCAGAAAGTCATTTGGGGCCACTGATCTTCACAAGATAGTGTTAATCAACAGCATAGGTACACCAGATTCATCAGTGTTCATATTAAGCTGCAGAAAACATCATCAAACATTTGTCTACAGCTAAAGCATTTTTTTTTCCCCAGCTCTTTATTTGTATTTATTTTTTTGCACCCTTAAGACATGAAGTTTTATGAGTTCTGAATAAAATCATACTCTTTTGTTTTGGAATGACACGTGGCTGGTTGAATTAGCATTTGTATACGTCAGGTAGAGCTTGTATATTAGTAGCATCCAACTCAAATTCCTAAATTGTTTTGTACAGTCCATTATGAAGGGGGGGGCATAATCAAGTTACACTCCCATTCTAAGGCATAGACAGAAAGCAAAAAAGGTTACACAAGGATTGACTGAAAGTAGCTAAGTAACATAAACTCCACAGCTTTTAAAACTTTCCTGGAAGTCCAGACAACATTGCTCCTACGGGATTGTATCTTGCTTTCCATAAAGGTAAAAGAACATGAATATTTGTGTGATTATTCAAAGTGCAAACCTCCTTATACTGCTCTGTTAATGGCCCTTAGCTGAGATATAGGATTGAAAGCGCAGTCAGATATCCAAACCAATTTGTTTACAAACAGCTCCACTGAGCAAGCCAGAGGTAAAACCATCAGTAAGAATATTAATTTTCTGTTGTAGAGACACTGGTCATAGAATCATAGAATCATTAAGGTTGGAAAAGACCTCTAGGATCATCAAGTCCAACCATCAACCCAACACCACCATGTCTCCTAAACCATGTTCTGAAGTGCCACGTCTACATGTTTTTTGAACACCTCCAGGGATGGTGACTCCACCACCTCTCTGGGCAGCCTGTTCCAATGCCTGACCACTCTTTCAGTTAAGAAATTTTTCCTAACATCCAATCTAAACCTCCCCTGATGCAACTTGAGGCCAGAGCTCATAATCTATTAGAGGAATTTGCTGGTCTACTGGGGAAGAGGAGGAAATGAAAGTGAAAATGACAGAGGAAGGAAAAAAAAAGCCATTTAGCTGCCCCTCTTTTTTCATTTAAAAAAATGAAGAAAAAAATTGATAACATAGAGAGTAATTAGTGTAAAGCCATGTCCACAAAGTCATTGTACCTCAAAACCTAACTTGGAAGGACAAGATTCCATAATTAAAGGATGGCTGGACTGATGACTATTTAAGCTTTAAGCGTAATCTCACAGGTATTGTTCCTGATTTTGAAAGAGACTACTTTCAGGTTGTCTGATGAAAAACATCAGCAGCATGGCATAGGTCACCACCTGTATGACCTATATTCAAACTTAATGACCTGGAGGTAAGTAGATCTTATCTCTCATCACAATCTTCAGCAGCAGAGCGAAATCTGGCAAACTGGCTTCCTGTCTTTCCGCTTTTAACTGTCAAAATTTGTAAGACAATTGCAAAATCTATAGCAACAATAAATGACTAGACAGTATTTCCAGTAACTATCCTATCCAGTATTTCAAAAATTATTTTCCTGAAAGTCAGTCAAGTCAAAGTGTTTATACACTACTTTATATTCACACAGAAAGGCAAGTGTACACACACACAAATACACTACAATAAGTAGTTAGAGGGCTACAGACAGTTCTTAGGCTTTTTTTTTTTTTTTTTTTAATGAATTTAAAACACAAATGGGAGAGAGCTAGAAGGCTCTGCCAGGCTTGGCTTTGTCTCCAGTGACAAGTGATATGCAAAAAACCTGCTAAGCAGTTTTAATTATGTTTAAATATTTTCTATTTCTTGCCAAACATCATAGTCTACCATACTTCTACTCTTTATAATCAGTTTTTATTATTTATTCTAATGCACATGAACAAAGCTTTGTTGGTGCTTGATTTAAAGCACTTATAAATTTCCTGAGATATATGTACGTACATATGTTGCACAAGTCTGAAATTACAGAATTATTCACATATCAGCCCTAAAAAATATTTCCTTAATTTGAAAAGTAAATTAAATAACTTTTTTTATGAGTTGGAAAGGAAGGAATAAAAATAAAAAAGTATCATAGTTTGTCAATTCTTTTAATGATTTTTATTCCTTCAATGAAGAGTGAACAATTTGTCTTGTCTGAATTTAAAAAAAAATGCTTACTAAAAGAGTTGGCACTGAATTAACTGTAATGTAACAGAGAATATAACGGCTCTGTACTAGTGTGTTTAACATGCACCAGCGAAATACTGCAATAAAATTTCATTTGTCATTTAGCACTGCACTGGTCCCAGGCTGTCTGAATGATCTTTATGTGAATACATATTGATAAAGGGGATTGGAAGAAATATATTTTTTTTTATTAGGTGGTTTTCTTAACTATTGTATAGAAAAAAATGCTGATTTTGTTAACTGTAAGGTCTCACTAGAATAGGATTTCTATGGTTATATGAACAGCAGATGAAAAGAATATGCATCTTTTAGCTGAAAATAGATAAATCACCCTAAAATATGTGAAATTAAAATATATCATTAATTATTTATTTACAGAAAGCCTTCATAATCAGTTTAAAAGCCCTAAAACAAAAGAACAAAAAAAAAAAAAAAACAAAGGAAAAATTAAATGGAAGAGTAAGAATACATTAACAATTATTTCCAAACTCTTAGAAATGTGTTCAATTGCTTACAGTGAAAACGTGAAAACTGACTTTATGATACTGGTAGGAGGGTAAAGCTGGGACATACAAGTCGTAACTGCAAATGTCAACCTTTAACCTTCTCGGCTGAAATGACTTCAAAGTAAGTATTCACTTGACCGATGCATAACCTGAAAGCTAAATGGGTTGAGATCGTTCTGTCTCGACCTAAAAGGGACATGCAGGTCATGCTTCAGCACTCATTTGCTAGTAAAGCTTCTTAGCACACATGAAACTCTGGGCATTGAAATCTTCATCTCAAAAAGAATTTTTAAAGCTCCATAAACTGGCTGAGTTTAGGCTAAATGGTTCATTTACTCTGCTTCCTTGCTCTGTGCACAGAGAGAAAGATAAGTAGAATTCATGCAGAACTGTGCTACGCTATCAAGGAAAAAGTGACTCCCTGGGACAGACAGAATACTTTCCTTTATGGTTGTAAAAGCCAACTGCATTTTTACATTCAATAAAGATCCCTTGCCACAGCATAGACCCCATTAACCCCTCTATTTGGCAGAGCATTTATGCGTGGGGGGAGGAGGGCCTGAAAGGGAGATCGGAGTATGACCTAAGGCAAGTGAGATTATTTGCCTTCTTATATGAGACTGTTCTGGTGTTGGCTTCATATGTTACTGATACTTTGAGCTGCATTAAATTATATTGTTTGACCCCTGACCTCTTAAGGGAAGCTGGTGGAAGTAAGAGGCTGAGAAATGGATGGGGTAGCAGCATAGAGAAATCCCAGTTTGTAGGTGCAAGCCTGCAGGAATTCTGGTGTCATGTTCTGTGTAACATCAATATATGGGTGCCTATTTAAAGCCATTTGCACATCTAACGCAACATTTCTCCTTCCTGGGGAAGCAAATGTGGTTTTGGTTTTTTAAAGGCTCTTCAGGAAGCAGTGGTGTAACTCTTCCCAGAAGTTTAACTGCGTTTGAGCTAAGTTCTGGTTTTGATACAGCATAGCTAGGTAACTTTGCCTCAGCCTTCTGAGGAAATGCTAAGTTGTGAGAAAGAGCTCTTAAGTCTACGGATCAGAGATACCCAAATAAGAAAGTTAAGACTGCAGAAAGAGGTAAGACTGTTGAGACAGCAACAGTTAACTGCACAAGGATTCAAGAGGAAAAGCATTGACATGAACAGGTGTAAAATCCTAAGGAAAAAAGCAGGGAGTCATAAGGTGGCAACTCAGCAACATGGAGGATGAGCCCATTCCAAAGAGTAATGGAAGCTGACCCTTCCCATCAGTCTGATGATTGCTTGGACAGCACTCACTCATCTTTAATATTAATGGTTAGTGTAATAGCTCATTAGCACTAACTACTTATTCTGTGATTTAGCCATTAAATAACTGCATTACCATTTAAGCTGTGCATATCCTGTTTGCAGAAGTACTTTGCTCATGTTAAATGTTTTCTGAACAAAGTGACTCAGAGAGGAAGCGTTACAGTGGTCATACATAAGCCTAAGTTGGGAGAGCAAAAAGGGACACAGACCTCACAGTGGCCCTGATTTATGAAAATCTGACATAGCCAAAGCCAGCCCATTAGAAAAGTATCATATATACTCTGTATGTATGCAGTACCTAGCACTCATTTACCCAATTGGTCCTCATGCACCTGGCCTGAGCAGATGGAAAACAGACATAAAACCAGGATAACTGACAGTTCATCTCTTCTTCGTCCTCAGCTTGTGCTCATGTAAGTGGCAATTCAATCTGCAAGGCAGGAGAGAACAAGATACAATACACCAGATCCTCCCACTGGAACCCTGAGCTGAATTCAGAAAGAATGTCTGCATGCTTAGGAGTATTGAAGAATCTGTCAAGGATTCAGAATTCTTACTTGAGCCTTGAAAAGACACTTTGGATCTAGATGACACTGAAGTAAGAAGGAATTGTATGCTCTCAACTGTAAGCTCCATGAGAAAGTGGGGGTGTGGGGGGGGAAGGAAAACAAAAATAAAGACTTTCTGTTTGAAATTTGCATGTTTGTTTCCTTCAGGTAAATGTTTTGAAAAGTAAGAAATTAACTGCTTTTATCCAGTCATTTTACCACTTCATGGATTTTAGGATAACAATTCCTGAGGAAAACTCAGGAAGCTTACCTCTGATGCTTGTATATTGTTTGAGACCCACTTTATGGCATAATAGCACAAGGTTTAAATGACCCTTATTTAACACGTAACAAAATTTTGCAGATTCTTTGGGACTGCTTATTGAATGTATTCTAATTTCTTCAGAAAAATGTGATCCACTGATTTTGCGTATAAATAGGAGATAACTTTTACTCTAGCCCCAAGAGTTGATCTTAACCTCTCTCAAAAAGTCTCCCTCTTGTTCCGTCTAAAATAACTGCAAACATTATTTACCTGAGATACCTAATGAACTGAAGTGCAGAAAGGAAACACAAAGTGGAAATGCAGACAGGCTACAAAAGGGAACCCTAACAGCATTCTTTGGACAGTTAGGCACGATTGGTCAGGCATTGGAACAGGCTGCCCAGAGAGATGGTGGAGTCACCATCCCTGGAGGTATTTAAAAGACATGTAGACGTGGCACTTCAGGGCATGGTTTAGGAGACATGGTGGTGTTGGGTTGATGGTTGGACTTGATGATCCTAGAGGTCTTTTCCAACCTTAATGATTCTGTGATTCTATGATAGCAGGAAGGCCTAAGACAGAATCTGTGACCCGACCTGTGATGAATGTTACAGAAAAAGCTGAAGTACTTATCGTATGGTTTTTGCTTCAGAATTCCATGAGGTCCTGGCATGAACTGCGAAGGAGAGTAACACCCAAAGTGGGAGAATTGACAGTTTAGAACTACTTAGAGAAGGTGAGCACATTAGAATTCATGGGAACAGGTGAGGTTTATCTAAGGGTGCTGAAAGACAGTGATAATGAAGTTGCTGTTTCTTATCTACCAAATCTTGTGACAATTGAGGGAGGATGCTGAGCTCTGGAAGAAAGCTGAAGTTACACCCATCTTCAAAAAAGTTAAAAAGCAAGACTTTGCGAAACTATCACTCACTCAGCCTCACTTTACTACCTGGAAAGATCATGGAGCAGGTCCTCGTGGAATCCATTTCTAAGAAAATATAAAGGGTAAAAAGGTAATCTGGAACAGTCAGCATGGGTTTACCAGAGGGAAATCATGCCTGACCAATCTGATTGCTTTCCATGGTGAAATGACTAGCTAGGTCAATGAGAGCAGACAATGTAATACGTTTTGACACTGCTAAGGATTTTGACCCTCTCCCACACCATTCTCATTTGGAAGCTGAGACTGTATAGGCTGGACTAAGATGGTTAG
Organism: Phalacrocorax carbo; assembly: GCF_963921805.1. NCBI lineage: Eukaryota > Metazoa > Chordata > Aves > Suliformes > Phalacrocoracidae > Phalacrocorax > Phalacrocorax carbo. Next base: position 87,798,910 of record NC_087514.1, on the reverse strand, counting down.
GTGGGCCGAAAACTGACTAGACTCCAAGATGCAAAGAAGAAGAAATAGTAACTTGACTATCAGTTACTGATAAACTGAACACTCCAGGGGTCAATAATGGGGCCCATGCTGTGTGGTATCCTCATCAATGACCTGAATTATGTTACAGAATGCATTCTCATCAAATCTTTGGATGACACTAAACAGTAGAGATTCTGTCCAGAAGGGCCTTGAGAAACTTTTGGGTCAAGGTAGAATAAAATTCATTAAGTTCAAAATGAAGAAGTGGAAAGTTCTGCATCTGGGGCAGAGTAACCCTATGCATTAGTACAGGCTGCGAAACAACTGCAGAAGTTGTGATGAAGAGCTTGCAAATAGTGTGTTCTTGCAAGCAAGACAAACCACGCTCTGGGCTACACTAAGAAAAGGTATCAGCAGATCAAGGCAAGTTACTATCTCCCTCTTTGCAGCACCAGTGAGGGCCACACCTGGAACAATGTGTCCAGTTTCACCCACCTGAGTTCTACAAGAACGTTGAGAAAATGGAAATAGTTGAGAGAACGGCTTTTAATATGGTCAGGAGCTAAGAGTTCTTGTTATATAAAGAGGGTTTGAAAGACTGGGACTTGTTTGTTTTTTTTTTTTCTTCTGGCAAAGAAGGCGATTTAATAATAAGCTTATTGAAGGAGGGGTAGAAAAATGACATAACAAAATACCTCTCAGTAGTATGGCACAGTGTTACAAAGGGCTATATCTATTCTGGCTTAGGAGGTTTGTCTTGGATATTAGGACAAAATCTCTGCCTTCTCCACTAAGAGAGTGGTGCAGTGCTGTAACAGGCTATGCACAGAAGCTGCAGGATCACCATCCCTGGAGGTTTTCAGGATTTGCCTAGACAAAGTTTTGCCTGACCTGACCTAGTGCTGGCCATAGGCCCACTTTGAGAGGGAGGTCAGACAAGATGTCCTCCATGATCCCTTCTCACCAACATGTCCATGAAATACTACAAAACTCTACAGGTAAATTGAGTGACAAATATCAGTTGCCTGTTGTACAAAATGCAGAAAGGATGGCAGACTGTAAGCAGCGTTACTGTTCTTTTACTTATTTCCAACCGTATTTTGAAGTTGATTGCTGTCTACCACCTTGCAGATCAGAATGAAAGTTTGGTAATGACACTGTTGGAACTAACCTTTCCTGATCTGAATCTCTCCTTCCAACAGTCAGGATTTCACAGCAGGTATATTAGATTTAGCCTTTCTACCCCACCCTCTTTTTTATAATAACGTCCTTCATGTCTTAATCCTTTCTGACTTTATTCTGTCCTTCCAAATCAAATAATGACAGTAGAAGGTTAGCTTTGAAGCACACTGATTTCTAAACTATTTCCTCACCAGAGAGTCTTAACCTGAATGTCACAGTGTAACTCTGCAGTTAAAAAATAATCTGTATGTGTGTATATATATGAAACTTGTTTTACAACAGTGAAAGCTCTATCAAGTATCCAGAAGAGCATTTAGATTTTCTCCTTTAATATGGCAGAAAGAAAAAAAAATCTAGAATACCTATCATCCCCAAGTCTTTCAAAGTGCTGAACATGTGAACCTGATTCTGCAAAGCCTGACCTGTAACCTAAAGAGGCACAAATCTGCAAGTAAATCACACCACAAAGTGACAATATAGTTGTCGGGCCCACGCTCCACAGTATCATTGGTTACAAGCTGAAACCAACTTGCTCTGTCAGAATTCAAAGTGCTTTTGAATAGTTTCAATACTGCATTGTTAGTGCACTTTACAGAACAGGTTGCTATGTTGTAATATTTTCTCCCAAATTAGATAAATTTTACACAGTGATGCCTAATCCACTAGTTCTCAGACTGTGGATATGAACTAAGAGTGATCTATGGAGAGACAAGAGGTCACAAGCTGCCTGCCTTTCCTTTTTTTTTTAAAATAATAAACGTATTTTTTTCTTTATTATATATCTTCCCTTTAGGAATGTCCCCAGTAACTGAGGGAATATTATGAGGCAAATTCTTCCAGACATGATTCACAATTCAAAATAAAATTTTTCATACACTAATATCAAGTTATCATTTAGTACCATCACATTTTTATTTGGCCGTGAACAATAAACTGAATGGTTAATAGCACTATCCTTCTTTCCTTATGCTAGTACAAATACTCAAGTGCTCAGCTCAAAAGCCCTAGTGAAGAAGACCATGATGGATAAATTAAGAATTTGCTTGCTATAAAAGGAGCAGGACATAGGAGTTTGTTATAAGGGATATGAAATTGAGGGATATGAAACTGAGGAACTTGGTGGGAGGGCGACAAAGTGGCAATGCTAATGTCATCACATAAAATGGGGGAATAAGACAGGACAACCTGAGCAGTGATAAAGGTGCTGTGGTGGCCTCATGTGATGGCAACCAGGAGACCAACCACCTCCAGGGTTTGCATAGCTGTAGTGGGTCCTCATATGCCCCTCTGGGGAAACCTGTGTGCTCAAGCACCTTTCTGAAATGCCTGTACACCAGTGCACGCAGCATGGGGAATAAACAGGAGGAACTAGAGGTTGTGTGGGGTCACAGGGTCGTGATCTCACTGCAATCACAGAGACATGGTGGGATAGCTCACATGACTGGAATGTGATCATGGATAGCTACAGGCTTTTCAGGAAAGACAGACCAGCAAGGCGAGGTGGGGGAGTTGCTCTTTATGTGAGGGAGAAACTGGAATGTATCAAACTCTGCCTTGGAGTGGAAGGACAACAAGTTGAGAGCTTGTGGGTAAAAATTAAGGGACAGCCAAATATGGGCGACAGTGTTGTGGGCATTTGCTGCAGACCACCTGATCAAGAAGATGAAGTTGATGAAGCCTTCTACAGACAGCTGGAAGTAGCACCGCAATCACAGGCCCTGGTCCTCATGGGGGAATTCAACCACCCTGATATTTGCTGGAAAAGCAACACGGAGAGCCATGCATGATCCAGAAGGTTCATGCAGAGCATCGAGGACAACTTTTTGATGCAAGTGGTGGAGGAGCCAAAGAGGCAAGGTGTGCTGCTCAACCTTATCCCAACAAACAAGGAAGGGCTGTTTGAGGATGTGAGAGTTGGGGGTAGCCTTGGCTGCAGTGAACATGAGATGGTTGAGTTTAGGATACTGTCAGGTAGAAGCAGGGCAACAAGTCGGATTACAGCCTTGGACTTCAAACACCTTTTCAAACATCTTGTAGGAGGAATCCCATGGGCTAGGGCTCTGGAAGGCAGGGAGGTCCAAGAGAGCTGGACAGTATTCAAGGACCACTTCCTCCAAGCTTAAGATTGGTGCATCCCCAGGAGGAAGAAGTCAGGCAGAGGAGCCAGGAGACCTGCATGGCTGACCAAAGAGCTACTAGACAAACTCAAACGGAAGAGGGAGGTTCACAGTTTGTGGAAGAAAAGGACTGGCCACTTGGGAGGAATATAGGAATGTTGCCAGGGTGTGCAGAGATGTGACGAGGAAGGCCAAGGCCCACTTGGAACTAAATCTGGCAATGCATGTCAAAGATAACAGGAAGGGTTTATTTAAATACATCAGCAGTAAAAGGAAGACTGGGGACACAGTGGGCCCACTGCTGAACAAGGAAGGGGCCCTGATGACACAGGATGCAGAGAAGGTGGAGTTACTGAATGCCTTCTTTGCCTCGGTCTTTCCTGCTAAGGCTGGCCCTCAGGCATCTCAGCCCCCAGAGGAGTGAGGATATATTTGGAGAAAGGAAGACTTACCATCAGTTGAGAAAGACTGGGTCAGAGATCACCTATGCAAACTGGATCCTCACAAATCCATGGGCCCTCATGGGATGCACCAGCGAGTACTGAGGGAGCTGGCAGATATTCTTGTTGAGCCACTCTCCATCATCTTTGAAAGGTCGTGGAGGACAGGGGAGGTGCCCGAGGACTGGAGGACAGCAAATGTCACTCCCACCTTCAAAAGGGCAAGAAGGAGGACCTGGGGAACTATAGGCCAGTCAGCCTCACCTCATTCCCTGGAATGGTGAAAGATCAGTTCATCCTGGAGGTCATCTCCAGGCATGTAGAGGATAAGAAGGTTATCAGAAGTAGTCAACATGGATTCACCAAGGGGAGATCATGCTTGACCAATGTTTATGAATACACTAATTCTTCTAGTGCATCAGTTGAAGGTGCCCGGGTGCTTGCAACAGCAGCAGGGGGGGCAGCCGGGGCGGCCCCTGTGAGGAGCGGCCGGGGCGGCCCCGCGCCGGACACAGCCGGTTCCAGCCGGCTCCGAGGGCGCCACCGCAGGGCCCGGCCGAGCCCCTCAGCCCCGGGCGGGCACGGCCGGGGCACGGAGGGAGGCAGGGACGGGGGGCAAAGGGCTGCCCGGCAGCCAGGGCTGAGGGAAGGGGGGGTGAGGAAGAGCCCCGCCAGCCCCGAGGGGAGGAGAGCGGCGGGAGGGGAGGAGGCGCTCCCGGCGCCCCGGCACAGATTCCCCGGCGGCCCCGGGAGGGACCCCGGCGGGGCGGGTGTTTCCCTGCAGCCCCTGGGAAGGCCCCGGGCTGGAGCAGGGGGAAGGGTGAGGAGGAAGGAGCGGCAGAGAGGGGCTGCTGGGGGCTGGCCGCAGCCCAGGCGGCCCCCCCCCCGCCCCCCCCGGTTCCCTATCCCCGTGGAGGTGATGAGGTAGAGGAGTCAGGGATGAAGGAGTGTAGCTGGGCTGAGGAACAAGGGGGCGGGGAAAGATGGTTTAGTTCTTGTCTTTTTTTTTTTTCCTCACTATCTAACTGCATTTTTAATTGGCAATACAGTAAATCAATATTTCCTCAAGACATGTCTATTTTGCCCATGAGTGGCACAGAATACTACTGCAAACTCCTTTCAGGCATCCTCTAATATCACTGAAACAATGTCAGAACCACCTCAGCTAGCAGATAAATACTGGAATCCACGCAAATGTTGAAAGACAAAGCTAAATAGATAAAAACAGAAAATGCAAAAGGGAAAACTTTATGACTAGTCCTGTTCTTGGGATCGGATGTTGGGCAGCTGTAATTCCTGTGCCCCAATGATGATTTCTGTTGTGCTGAAGTACTGTCTACATCAGTTCTGAGGATGCAGAAAGCATTACTTTGGGTACTGGTCAGCCACCGAGAGCAAGAGAGTTCTTAGTAGGCAGAATGGCGAGTGTTTGAGAATACAGCCAAAGAAAAAAGGGTGAGTGAAGGGTGAGCTCCATAGGGAACAGAAAGTTACAGGAAACCCATCAGGATATCACAGTTCAGACATGACATTTCTGTAACTGAAGTCATGCAAGGGAGCAATACTACTGGGAATGTATCTTTCCACTTCTGGTATTGAAGTGGCCATATTCCCATTTCTGTGCAGCTAGTTGGAGAAAGTGGAGGCTGGAAGAACTCTTTAGCTTAAGCCTGGCAAGACATTCAAACCCATCAACTGGGTTTGTGCCAAGCTGCCTGACAATACTTTGTGATCACATCCCCTAAAACACATTCATGAATATATATAACATTTTCAGACAAAATGTTTCAAAGTTTTTCAATTCTTCTACTGTAGAAAACAAAATAATCCTATTAAATGTTTCTGTCTGCCCTTATTGTTGCACAGCAACACAGTTCTCAAGCAATGCCATTTTCTCCAAACTCTGTAATGAGCCATTACCAGCTTTTGTGCAGCTGCCACTGCTGCTGACTGGCTTTTGTATGAAAGAGTCATTGGCAATTTACTGTTTTGCCCTATATTTCCCAGGGCAAGAGCCCTTACAATGAAAAGATTCTGAAGCTGGTCACCTCAGCTGTCCCAGGTCATCTTAGAAGCTGGCCTATTTGCAAGAAATTACTACAGCATCTGAGAATCCATTACCAGCTTATGGAAACTTTGGGGAGTTAAGAGAGCTGAATTCAGGCCTGGACTAAATCAGAGGAAAAGAAGTCACAGAGCCTGACGAATTGGTTGCTTTATGTATTTGTGAGACCTGAAAGTGCAGGATGAGAAGAGAGTGCCCTGTAAATCCAAAGGAACTCCTGAGTATCTCAATCACTTCCCCTCAGTCCTTCACCTTTCACTACTACTCGTCATGCCTTAACTGCTTCTCCATCTTACTAGCCTGCTCCCTCCTTTTTATGGGATTGGACAACTGGTAACATATTTTGAAAGACCCCTTGCCAACTTGCCTTATGCTTTAAATTAGAAGCAACCCCCGTGTTTATCTATGGCACTCTATAATTCAGCTTTGGTGTTACCATTCATGTTCATGTTACATTATGTGCATTATGAATGACATTTGTCTTGGTGGAAATAGGGCATCTGATAGTAGAGAGACTATGCAGCAACACAGCAAAAATAATACCTGAAAATAAAATACAACTACAATTGGATTTATATTCATGATTTTAAAAAGCACATTTCAAGCATCTAGATGTTACAACTCAGTGGGAATGTAGTTACTTGATTTAGGGAGCTAAGACTCTGACTTGTTACAATTATGGCAGCACAGGCCATTTTATTCTTTTATTTTTAAGCAAAACAACTGCAGTGCTTGAGGCTTTCAGCAGAGAACTAGAAAATTTACAAGTAACCAGAAAATAATGGAGGGCTTGATCTTACATGGTTGTGTTTTGCAGGAGGGAAGAGGGAACAGAAAAACCTGATGATGCATTAATGACAGCTCCACTGCACAGCCTCTAAATGTCCTATCAGCCAAAATAAGATCCACAAGACAGGAGCAGAAGGTAAACACATCATTTGTGATTTTTGTTTATCTTTAAATCCTTAGGAGGAGCTGAGTTCATACTGTGATGAAGGTTTAGACAAGGACAGTATTTCCACAATGAACACTGCAAATATGCAGGGAGTTCTATATGTATATTAACTCTAAATGAACCTGCTCAGGACTAGAAGCAGACTAACTGTAGAAGCACTGAGCTTTGATCAGGCAAATTTACCTTGCTTCTTGAGTAACTAAGCTCCTTCATAGCAAGTCAGAAATCTAAGCTGTAAACATGTGTAGAGATAGTATTCTCAGGAGATCATAATTTGATCCATACCTTTTATTCTTAGCTAACGTACTCCTCCCCTTTTCTTGCCCTGTTACTCAGACAGAGGATCTATAAAACAGACTTATTTCTGTTCAGCATATACTGCAGTGCTGAGGTATGACCATGTACATGACCGTTTCTAATGTAATTTTCTTAATATAATGCACAAAAACTCTCAGGTTAGAGCAATGTTGCCCAGGGGATGCATCTAATTTTTAACAATTCCATTTAATAGTAGCTAAGCACATGTTAAATGGAACACTTTCACCCATATCTTTTGCCTTTATTTCCATAGGCAAGATAATATTAGTCATTAAGATTTTGAAGTGCTGGGATTGAACATAATTCTATTTTCACACAAAGTATCAGGCATCAAATTTGGTATTTAGACCAAAGCAATATCTGATTTTACTTGTTTCTAGGCCTTCTGAAGTTTATCTTATCCTAGATATTCTGATGTGTATTTTAGTTTTATGCCACTTACCAGTGAATTTCTTCAGTTGTGGAAGAGCGGTCAAAGACATCAGTTAGACTGCTTATTTGGCATGATCAAAGATGGTGAAATATTTTGGTTTTCTTACGACTGATAACAGGTGTGGTCCTAAAAAATCTGTAGCTAGTGAGAATTCAAATGTAAGTTAAGACAGTCTAAAACAGATTTGCTTTGCGTTCAGGCAACATATGTCTAAAATGCTATCTGATAACTGATGGCATGCCTGATCATTAAATGTAAGAAAAATGAAATGGAAAATATAATGGAAGATGTATACTCAAGGGAATAACTAATATCCACAACCACTTCAACAAACACATGGTCATATATAGAATGAATTATCATAACTGACCAATGTTAGTCAGAAGATCAAAAACTGAACTATGATTTCTCCTCTCATTTAGATTCTTCTTCATGATGCACCAGTGGCTCAGGATATTACAATCACTGTATTACAATCACTATATTGAGGAGGTATACATCCTCTGCGTGAATGGGTATATCTGTGCTTTCAGTTGTTCTCTCATTCACACAGTCACTCAAAATCAGGGTCACCCAGGAGTGAAAATGGTGCAAGCTACATATGGTATTCTGGCTTTTCATTAGGTTCTTCTGCACTTTTGAAAAGTGCATTTGCCATCCATTATCCCAAATTGCTTTTAATATCCAGTAGAATTTAATCAGGACTGTGAATCTAGAAGTTACTTTTTCAAAATGTGGTGATAGGTTCTTTATTTCTGAGTTGTTCTATTACATGGTAACTTTCACTTACATCAAAGTAAAAAGCTGAAGTGGCAATTTCACACTTTTAAAAAAAATCACTGAGATTTGTTTAGCTTTTGTATTCTTTTTCTGTAATTATTTCAATACTCCTTAAACAGCTGGTATTTAGAAGGTTGATTTTTATATTTTTTAATTACAGTTTCCTTTAGGAGAGGTGAAAAAAAAACATTTGGAAGAGAAAGACAGCATTGACCATTTAAACATTTTAGCAAGTCTCATAACACAAGTAAAAAGAAAATGGATTCTTTAGAGGTCTGTCTTGTGGGGAATAGAACAATTATGATTCCTCTTTGAATAAAAGAAGGCACTGCATTTTTGTTAGCTGAATAATGAGACAATGAAGTCTTGGTATGGATTAATCTGTTGGAATACAGTTGTTTCTGCTTGGAGGACATTTTGATAAAATTTTTATTAGGTCAGGTTGTTCTGGCAGAAAGGGTTTTAATAGTAAGGGATGGAAAATGGAGAAACTAAAGCAGGCTTCCACTGAGAAAGAGAGAGCAAGGAGAAAGAAAGAGATTAAAGAGAAAAGGGAAAAAAGGGAATCATACCGTATTCTGGAAGACAAAAATAATAGAAATGATGTGCAGAGAGATAAAGATGAGGGAATGAGTTATAGGAAGTGAGTAAAGGATAGGGAAAACCAGCAAGGGATAAGGATATGAAATTTAATTGAATTAACATAGTATACATTGAAGCAGCAACTCTGAAGGCAGTATGAACAAATATATAACGTGGGTTTTTCCTCACAGTTTTCTGGTCTTTGATGTGAAAGAGTTCTGTAAGTGAAAGGAAATGTGATGTTAGAAATCATCAGTTTGTCAAAACAAGTTTCAAAGAAAAAAAAAAAAGGATAAAAAAGTCAAGACATAAAACATTTAATTATACAGAAAATCAGCCATACCTGTGGGAAAAAAGCCAAAGAGAGTAGTGAACTGAAAGAAGTCACCAGTACTACTGTATCAAAACCAAAGAACAGTGACGAAGCAAATGCAATGGAAGTCTGTGTAAAATGATCTCTTAAATGTGTAGGGGAGAGGGTTTCACAGTAGTGTTTCCATTTTGACAAGTGCCACACTGGCACCTTTTAGTAAAAGGAAAGGCTACAAATGAAATTATGTGACATTTTAAGCTTGGATTAAAACATTTTTTGATAACCTGATTTTTGTTTTCCTCAGCAAAAGCTTTTAAAAATGTTACTGAAAAAAAAAATTAGTGATTCAAAAGATGACTCAGTGGTTAAAGCAGAAAGAACTTAACTGAAATCCAGAAGGACCAAGCAATGTTTAATGTAGATAAGATAAGTGTTGGAGTGTAAGAAAGATAAAAGAAGACAGGAAGTACACAACAAATGATGCTACCATATAGAAAGTGAACTGATTGTATACCAGGTTGAGTAAAGAATAAAAAATGCATGAGAGAGTGTAGAGTCTATATGAAGCAGACAGGGGACTGGAGGAGGAAAAGGGTGAATGTAGTACGTTTTACAAGAGGAGAAGGCAGAGTGGAAAGGAAGAAAGTGAAATAAATTCAAGGAAACAGGAACAAGACAAAGGGCAACGAGAGTGAAAACCAAAGATCTTAGTAAAGAAGAGCAACTATTGCCTTGTTTGCATTTGCTCTCTTATGATTTCATTGGATTTGGACAAGTGGAACTTGTCAAAAGGCTACAGCTTGGGTGACATTTCAAAAGCAGGAAACTGGCAGTCAGATATCGGTCCTGCTACAAATTCCACCATACTCTTCCTGTGTGACTTTAAGCAAGTAATTTCACTGCTGAGACTCCATATGAAATGCAGTTAATTTTTATGAAGTGCTGTAAGATTCTCAGATCAAGGATGAAATAAGAGTGCAATATTATTTATTGTATTTTGCTGTTTCACTGAGGCTGCGAAGAGCTGTTTAACAGTATTATTTCTTGCTTGGAAAAGAGTTTGTTCATAGGCTTCATAATATGTAAACAGAAGAAGCAGGTGAGAGAAGCTGGCAGTAGGGTTAGCCACATGGAACAATTATCACATTTTAAGGTGTAAACATAAGATAATTAAAGTCAGCACAAATTTTACCAGACACTATAATTATTTATTGGAAATCACCAATTATATTCTTGTCCATAAAAGGAAAAATTAGTTAATCAGCAATAGAGGTATTGCAAAGCAGATACTCCTAAAGAACTAAGGGCCAAATTTTGCTCATATTTATATTACCGTGATACTGAAGACAAAAGTAAAGCCCAATTTTAACTTAGTGTAACTAAGCCAGGATTTACTATCCTGTTCACCCTTTCCTTTTCTCACAGCCACAAATGTCTCAGGAATTTTGAGAACTGGCAATTGACTATCTTCATTTAATTTTTGAAGATGGCTATCCCACAAAGAGATTTAGTATCAAATTCCACAAGAATGGGGAGGATACTTCCACACTATCTTTGGCTGAAATGAGACAGTGTAAAGTTGACTGCATTTTCCATGTGTTTAACACACTGTTTTAAAATCAGTAGTTAATAACAAGGTAAAAAAAAAATCTTTCTAAATGCATGTCTTCACTTTGCAGCTGGGAAACCATAATATATCATACATGCATGACCTGAAAGATGCAGGTTTTGTGTCCCTTTGTCTTATCACTGACCTTATAAATATGTATGCATATCTCTTCAGCACTAAGCACTTGTGATTAGAACTAGTGCATATTTAGAACTCATTAAGCAAGTGCAAAAATTAGAGATGTTTGTTATAAGGACTATAGCTTTACAGTGACTTCAGTTGTAAGGCAGAAATATTATGGGGCGTGGGGTGAAAACCTGCAACTTGTAGGTATTTTTATAATTATGTTAATTTGACAGCCATTTTTCCTGCATCTATAGTTTAATAATGTTTTAAATTTAGTAAGTGAACATTCTTATGAGAAATATATAATGATCTACATCTCCTCACAGTTTCAGAATTTCATTCTTTAGTGTGTATATTAAACAACTACATGATGGTGAAAGACTGTTAGAAGGATACATACCTAGTCAAGATGACACAGTCAGGTTGACACCAAATGCGTAGAAGACAGAGTTAAAAAGACCAAGCCAAAACTTGCTTTCATCCACTTTTCTACAAATATACATGTATAAAATAAGTGAAAATGTATTTTTGTGCTAATTTAACTAAGAAGGAAAATCCTATTTCTGCCTGTGATGTGTAGGTATAAGAAAAGGCAGAAAGTCAAAATACATGTTTTCTTCTTACACACTTTTGTGAAATATAGTGACTAATATCATTGTAAGGATTTTACCTTAGATTCTTAGCTAGGTAGTTAGTTAAAATAAGAGGACATTCCTTTATTCCATACAGTCAATCTTACTTATCTGCTTGCTTCTGCTAGTTATGAAGCAAAGGAGAAGGTATGAGGTATACCCTGTACAGAAGAAGCAAAAATCCTGTTGCACACTTTCACCTGTGGAGAAGTCACATAGTTCACTACAAAATAAATCAACTAATTCACCTAGCTTTTTGCGAATCAATCCAATTCATCTGAACCTTTTTCTTAACTTTAAACAAATGGTAAACCATCTGACAGGTCAACTGTGCCCTGTAGGCTGTTTGCAACTAATTTGTTATGGCTTTTGGCTAATCATTACTCATGCTGTGATTACTCATTGGAATGTACACTTCCGTGGCTGTACCTGGATCACTCAGGCTGCTCAGACTGGGGAGTAGAAGTAAGAAATGTTTTCTGAAATTTTAGCAATCAGTGCTAAAATCTCACCTAATTTCAGATTCAAAAACACTTTTAAAAATATGTCCTTCATCATAACATAGAAGCATATCAAATAGTAGAGATCCATAAAGAGCAGAATATAAAGCATATAAAATCATCTGTGCATAAAGATGATTTGCTATTTCATTTCCCCTTAGCCTATAATTCCTTATCAGTAATACAACTATTCACATGCTACGTAATATAGACAGCTGTATAGGTATATAATTATTATGTGATTTGGGGTAGGGCATTCTTCATCTGCTCAGATGCTTGCAGCTAATGAGCTGTAGTGATCTTCTTTAGCAAAGGGTTTGGAGCTAACCCTCCTACCAAGTAATTTTCTCTCCCACCCTAATATTAAATAGCACATGACAGCTTAGTTATGAGTGCTACTCATGGGACTGTCACAACTGAATAGTGTCCATTATGGAATTCTTCTACAAACATCTAAGACAGGGCACTAATGTTGAAGACTACAAACACTAGAATGAAGACGGCTTGTAGTATAATCTTTCCTTTAAAAATAATATCAAACATAAATTACAATCATAGAATCATAGAATGTCCTGGGTTGGAAGGGACCCACAAGGATCATCAAGTCCAGCTCCTGTCCCTGCATAGGACAACCCTGAAATTCATACCATGTCTCTGAGGGCATTGTCCAAGTGCTTCTTGAATAGCATCAGGCTTGGTGCTGTGGCTGCCTCCCCGGGAGCCTGTTCTAGTGCTCCACCACCCTCTGGGTGAAGAACCTTTTCCTAATACCCAGCCTAAACCTCCCCTGGAACATCTTCCTGCCGTTCCTTCGGGCCCTGTCACTGGTCACCAGAGAGAAGAGATCAGCACCTGCTCCTCCTCCTCCCCTTGTGAGGAAGCTGTAGACTGCAAGAAGTCTCCGCTCAGTCTCCTCTTCAGGCTGAACAAACCAAGTGACTTTAGCTGCTCCTTGTATGGTTTCCCCTCTCAACCCTTCACCAACTTCGTGGCCCTTCTCTGGACACTCTCTCACTCTCTAGTAGCTTTATGTCCTTAATATACTGTAGTGCCCCAAACTTCACACGATACTCAAGGTGAGGCGGCACCAATGCAGAGTAGATCGGGACAATCACCTCCCTCGACCGGTTAGCAATGCAGTGCTTGATGCACCCCAGGACTCGGTTGGCCCTCTTGGCCGCCAGGGCACACTGTTGACTCACGTTCAACTTGCCATTGACTGGAACCCCCAGGTCCCTCTCTGCAGAGCTGCTCTCCAGCCTCTTGTTCCCCAGGCCGTATGTACATCCAGGGCTGCCGTGCCCCAGGTGCAAAGTCCGGCACTTGCCCTTGTTATACTTCATACGGTTGGTGACTGCCCAGATCTCTAATTGGTCTAGACCTCTCTGCAGGGCTCCTCTGCCCTCCAGAGTGTCCACGCCTCCACCAGTTTTGTGTCACCAGCAAACTTAATTAGTATTCTTTCAAGTCCTGCATCCAAGTCATTTATGAAGACATTAAAGATTACCAGCCCTAAGATGGATCCCTGCAGAACCCCACTAGTGACTGGCCACCAGCCTGGTGTAACCCCATTTACTATGACTCTTTGAGCTTGACCCATCAGCCGATTGCTCACCCATTGCATTATGTGTTTGCGCAGCTGCATGCTGGACATTTTGTCCAGGAGGATACTGTGAGAGACACTATGGAAAGCTCTACTGAAAGCCAAAAAGATTACATTGGCCGTCTTTCCTTTGTCAACTAGGTGGGTGACCTTGTCGTAGAAGGAAATCAAATTCATTAGGGAGGACTTACGCCTTGGGAACCTGTGCTGGCTAGGACCAATGACCGTGTTGTCTTTCAGGTGTTTTCCCAAAACTCCCAGAATAATCCTCTCCATAATTTTGCCAGGCACAGAAGTGAGGCTGACAGCCTGTCATTACCAGGTACATCCCTTTCATGAAGACTGGGACAACGTTTGCCAGCTTTCAGTCAACTGGGACCTCTCCAGATTCCCAAGAGCATTGAAAAATCATTGAGAGAGGTCTCACTATGATATCAGCCAGCTCTTTAAGTACCCTTGGACGAATTCCATTGGGCCTCATCAACCTGTAGGGGTCCAGCTGGAGCAGCAAGCCCTGCACAAGTTTGGGGTTGATTGGGAGTTTATCATTCCCACAGTCACAGTGCTCTAGCCGTCCCATAATTGACAAAGCCAAAGATCTGCTGATGACACCAGCCTTGGACCCCCATGTTGATCAGCTGGCCTGCCTGTTCCGTTCAGTATTGTTCCCTGATACTGAAAGGATTGAGGAAAATACTACTTCAGCACCTGATCCTTCAACCATCTGCCTCAAGTCTCTGAAATTCCTTTTGATAGCCTTTGGGCTTATCCTTGCTACCTCTTCTCTGCCAACATGGAGAACAAATTGCAGGTAATAGTCTGAAGAACTTACCAAACTAGGGAGTTTCCTGTTGATATCTCTTACCGTGGCCTGAGGGAGGCAACAGACTTCCCTCTGGGTTGGGTCTGATGGGCATATTGGGCCCTCTGTTCCCCTCAGAGGGGAGCCACCTTTGACAACTAGCCTTCTTTTTTCCTTAACATGAGTGGTTGTGATGTGGAGGTTGGGCTGCCTAGATGACCCCTCCATCCCAGAATGGCCTTTGTCCACATCATCAGCTGCCTGCCCTTCCAATTCCAGGGCCTCATACCTATTGTGTACAGACACCTGGGAAGGTAAGACAGGCTGAGAGTGGACTTGCCTGCCACCCCAGGCAGTAACCTCCTTCCATTCTCCCCAGTCTCCTGGGTTTCCTCCTTCTGCCTGGTGGTGAGTGGGTAGTGGAACCTTTGTCACTTGTGCCATGGTTGGCTGGTGCTGGTCCCTCTGAGAGTGGGATGGTAGGAGTACTTATCCAGCAGTCAATCTTCTCCTCTGACTCCCTGATACTCCTCAGCCTGGACACCTCGCCTGAAGCTCTGTCACCAGGCTGAGCAGCTCCTTTACCTGGGTGCACCTCCCACAGGTGAGCTCACTACTGTCATCAGATACTGGCCTGATACTCAGGCATGCCCTGCAACCCAGGACCTGGACAGCTGCATGTTGTTGCAAAGGCTGTTTGGGTGGCTGCATCAGTTCTTGTAGCTGGAGGGGCCACGCAAGACACTGAGGGCACAACTTTTTGCCCTTTTGGCTCCTGCTGTTCTCAGCTCCTTGCAAATGGGACATTCACAAGTTGTGTGAATGTACAAGGGCAGAGCAACACCTTGTTTGCACTATTACAGTTACTACACATTGTTGGTATTTTTCATGTACCTCTGTAAAGATGAAAAGTTACTAACTGTTGTGTCATTGAATCCACACTGACAGAATCAAAAAGAAGATCAGCTAGGGAAGCAGAATTTAGAAAAGCTTTTATGAGAAGTTGGAAGTGATGCTATTGTATCTTAAGGCTTCTATGTTTATTGAAGTTTGATTTGTTTTCACCTAAATACCTCTCTCATTGTAAATATAACATCAGCATGATTTCTGACGTTACCTACTCATGGATAGTTGCATCCTTGAAGGCATTATTAAAAACATTCAAGGCTGCTTGGTACATATTTACCATGGCATACCCTTCAGGAGCTTCCATTTGTCTTTTAATGTCTTTTTAAGGTATTAACTTGAAAGCCATTTTCGTCTCTTAGTAAAAGGATCTTATTTGGGTGTTATTCCCTTGTCATTATCGAAGCAGTTCACAGAAATGTTGCTGTGACATTTACTGTTGAGTCAGTTGTGTTGTCAGTGTGTTGAGCACAGCTGTGCTGCATTTTTTTGTTTGGCTGGCAGGAGTATCTACAAACACAAATCAATACATCAGTCTGAGAAAAAAAAAATCTTTTAAGATCAGTTTCAAATCAGTCAGGTTGAGAACTGCCCTTAGTCCTTCTGGGCCCTGCGTTGTCTAGGGCTTGTGGGGGCTGTGCCAGAGCTGCCTGGGTGCTGCAGAGGCACTGGGTGCTATAAAGGGCTTTGGAGGAGACAAGGGGTGGCCCACATTGGTCAGTCTGTGACCAGGGGACTGGATCTAACTTCCTTGTGGGCCTCTGCTCTGCTGAGTTTTCTGACCTTTCCAGGGACACCACTCCTTCTTTTGGGTGGGATGCCAAGCACGGCATTTTTTGAGCAGAGGTTTCTGCTTGAGGCACATGCTGCTCTGTGTGTGCCTGCATGTGTGCAGCACAGGCCACAGTTTCCTGGCATGCCCTGGGGGGGAGATAGGAGAAAGGCTGTCCTGAGCCCAGACTTGCAACTCCTTCCCTTGGCTGCAGGATGGAGAAGACAAGGCAGAGGATGAGGCCAGAAAAGGTGTCCCCACAGTCAGAGGTAGATGGCATGTAGCCTGCAGGGGAACAAGCCTGGTCTTGTGAAGGAAAATGGGAGAAAGAAGCTCCCAGGGAGAAGGAGTCATCATCTGAGCCCACGGGGCAATGGCCCTGGGATACAGCTGTGCAAGCAGGACCCTGCCAAGGCTGGAAGCTTGGTACCAGGTGATCTGGGACTGCTTCACTATGGATATCTCCAGGAAGCAGAACTCTTGATCCCATCTACAGCTCCATGAAGTGAAAGTACTGTGTCCACCTCAAGACATGAGGCAGGTGTTCTACCTCTAGAAAGAGCAGGGTCTCCAACCTTTTGTTTCCTGCCACCCCAGGAGGGGACAGCAGCTCCTTGTCCTGTGGCGATGAAGCAGTACAGGCCATCAGCCCGACGTCCAGCTGTGTCCAGGAGGCAGTTAACACTAGTACCCCCATGTCAAGACCTGCAGCTCCAGCCCTGTCCAAGAAGCACTTGCTCTGTGGGGGCACAGAGGACTGGGGCAAGAGCCACACCTCCAGGTATGGCCAGGAGGTAGAAGATACGAGTACTTCCATGCCCTGTGAGGAGGCAGAGGCCCATGTGTAGAACTGCCAGCAAGGGCTTTGGCCTCACAGTGCCCACACTGCTCAGGGTCAGGGCAGCTCCAAAGCAGCCTGACCATCTTTGCTTCCCATAGCACTTGGCCTCAATTTCCTCTCTGTCCAGGGAAACTTGGGACATTTAGAAATGGTTTCAAGGACTAGTTGCTACACCAGCTTCCCAGAGATGGCAATGAGATTGGCCAGCATGTAGTTCTCTAGATCTTCCTTTTTGCCTTTCCTAAGATAAGAGTGATTTTTGCTCTCTTGTAGACCTCAGGAATTTTTCCAAGTCACCATGACTTTTCAAACATTATTGAGATGGCCTTGCAATAACATAGTCATCTCCCTTGTGGTGCACCCCAGCAGATCCCATGGCCTCATGCATGTCAAGTTAATTTAAAAGTTCCCCAGTGTTCCTGTATAGAGAAAGACAGGAGGATACAAAAATGTGCTAGAAGGAAATAGCCTCATTTCACAAAATTTCTAAAGCAATTTTTGAACTTATTCCTAGAAAAATATAAGTAGCAGTTGGAATTGCCACTTTTCCTTTTAAGATGGGATGAAAATAAGATCTGAGATTGCAAATTTTTTTTTGTGCAGGTTTTTCTGGTACCTGTTGTCTCCCACAGAAGTCAATAGTTGCTAGCGGACATTTTTAAATCAGACTGTTTGTGTATATATTTAAACATGTTTTTAATTTCATCATATCTTCTTAATAGAATTGACAAAATAAAATGTCTTTGGTTATTGCAGTAGAAAACCAAATAATCAAACCATAAGAAAATACATTTGTTTTGCAGGTTTTTGTATCATAATTCTTTTTATTTATCTTGCCTACATGGAAAAGAAATCCATGTGATATTAGATTTTAAAGCACTAATACTTCCAAGCACACCAGAGAAGACAAGGACAACGGTAAGTATATATATGTTACATTAGTCCCAATTTTAATCCATTGCGTTACAGCCTATATCTGTGTTAATCATGAGACTATCACCATTCAGGTGCATCTATAAATATATGACCTTAATGTCTTCAGAAAGCTGTGAACGTATGATTAAAAAGCAAGAATAAACTACTGGCCGACATTAAGGCTAAATAAAATAAGCTAATTGTAAAGGTGGAGAGACTACAATGTAGACAGCCACTGGAACAAGGATGCTGTTTCAGGTATAGGAGCCGGCAGAAATGAAGTAAAATTAGTATAGAGTTAACAGGATACGTACACCCTTCTTCCAGTCCAACTTCCCCTATATGCTTGATATTACCAGGTACTTACATCAGACTGACAAATGAAAGTCTTTTTTTAAGATCTGTTAGAAAAATCATATATCTCAAAGAACAGCTGTGTTTCAAAAGATAACCTACTTACCCAAAGCATTTTCTTTCTCAGATATCTAAGTGTGTAAACTTTCAAATGTATGAATTACCAATTAAGATTAAATATTTCAATTTCACATAGCAAAAGTGAGTGTCAGTAACAAAAAAGACTGACTCTGTGAAAGTGCAAAATGACTAAAAACCAACACGGAAATAGGTTTTAACAATGAATTGTAGACATAACACACTTTGGCGCTTAAAAAAAAAAAAGATCACATTTCATGTGTGGTACTATGATTTTCGTTTTACCATGATCTTTTTACAAAAGCTGAAGTTAACATCTTTGAAAGCCAGTTTAATAAATCAGTGTATTTCTATGTTAAAATTATTATTAAATATAATTGGTTAATATAACTTATTAATTACAATAATTCTCATTTTGTGTAGTTTACAGTAATTAGCTAACACTATATTGACATGCTTTTCTTAAATGAATCTGTTGCTGACTTGCATAAATTGTATATATATTAATATAATTTATATATATAATACTAAAACATAATGTAATTATTATAATGCGTGTGTGTATATATATGTAAATATATGAATGCAACACTCAGAATATTCAAAATAAGATGTTCTTAGCCTAGACCTTCTAGGGCAGAAAAAATGAGGCTTGTAATTGAGTGTTATTGTTTTGTTTTGTTTCTTTCCAAGAGTTGACCTTGAAACAGATTGCAGGTGACTAACATTCAAGCAGAGCAACTAAACAGTAATTATCTTCTTGAAGGACTAGTGGAAAATATTATGTGACTGGTTCCAAGTAATGTTGATAACAATTTAGTTGGATTTGGGGAGAAAATGTGTTTTTTCAAGTATCACTTCTAAACATAAGAATTTTTAAATGCAAATATGAATATAGTTGTTTTATAGCAAAATAGTTTTCTTAGTAACATTTTAAGTAAAAAAAAGCAAACCCCAAATATACTCCTTACTAATCGTGCTTTTCATCCTTTCAGTACGATTTTTTATATGCAATCCTACATTATAACAATAAACTTCCTTGAAAGCCCTTCTCACAAGGAAATGGCAAAGAGGAAAGTAGAGAAGATATTTGTTTTAATTAGTGATATAGTTATTGAGTTTTGGCTTCTCAGTAATTTGAATCTTCAATATTTTCTGTAACTGAACTAATGGTTTCGTGATATCAAGATATTTCCTCTAGCAGGAGGGTTAACTATTTTAATTATAAAATATATATTTAATGTTTCATTTTCATAGAAGACTACATCAAATAAGTGGAACAGCATAAGCTGGATGCAATACAAAATTTTTACAGGTTGGTTTCTTTTTTTTCAGGTACTTGGTGTGCAGCCCCTTACTAAGTACACTGCAGGCACTGTCTTAAGTGGAGCGGTCCTTGCAGCTGCCAGCTATAGAGATGGACCACGGCTACAGTCATTAAGCTGAAAGTACATGCTTGTCCAGCAGGTCTAATGGATATCATCAGCTGGGGAGAGTCCATGTTCAAATTGAGTCGTTCTGATAATCTCCATCTGAAGATACAGAGTGATTGGCTGGCTAGAAATACACCTTTAAAAGCATCACAGCAGTGATTCTAATGGATTTGTCATAGAAAGTTTTAGAGAGAGGTTAAAATTGGCTGTCATTCCACAGCATTTGAAAAAGGAATGAAATCCTTTGGTAGGATGATATGGTTTTGTTTAAAAATAACACTCAGCTTTTAAAAATGTATGCCTGCAGCATTTAACTGGTTTTATTCATATTAAACTTTCCAACATTTAATCTTAAGGAGGGGAAAAATTAGAAGGTGGCATATGATTTTTTTTTTTTTAATAATCTGTGTTATAATATTTACTTGATCAACATCCACTCAGTGAAATGAAGGCATACCCGTAGAAGGAGGAACTAGGACAACACTAAACTTACCAAACACAACAGCTGTGCAAATTTTTTATGGAAATGTAGAAACGCTTAAACTAATAAAAATGTTGTAAGCCTTGAAACAGAAACAAAATTAATAGCTTTTGGCCAGTTTTGAATAGGTGTGTTTTGTTTTCAACTATACCAAAGGAGTCTACTTCGGAAACATATTTTCCTATTATGTTAGATTTAATAAAATGGCTTAAAAATCTATGCAATATAGCAGAAAATAATTATCCTTCCACCAGGGGTATTCTGAACTTCCCTGTGTGACAACCTTCCCAGCTGGGATTCCAGGTGGATATAAGTATGCCATAGCAGTAATAATGCAGGCTGCATTTACCCACACAAACTCTGATCTGAAGCACATATTTAAAACTCTAATTTTTAAAACATTAAATGCTGTGTTGGATTGCTGTCTTTAAATGTACACATATCTTCTTTTACACACAAGAAGAGCTATGCTAATATCTACAGGGATTATTCACTTGAATTCTGTTAAACCTTAATGTAAAGCCTAGGTACAATGGTTCTCTAAAAAGCAACCCATCAATAAAAGATGGCTTTCTACAAAAGCCAAATCAAATGAAAACTCTGTCCTGCTTCCGAAAGCATGTTATTCTTTATTAACTACTTTAAATTATCAGTTTCTACCCATATTCCACAAAATTTCATTCAGATAAAAACTCTACCTTGTTTTTGTTGCAAAATTCAAGACAGTTACCCTTCTAAATTTATTGTCACTTTCATTAAGGATAGGTATGATTTTCTTAAATAAGAGCTGCCTTCTGTCAAATCTACAGGAAAAAAAGTTGAATAGGATATATATTTCTAAATGAAGTTAGAGTAATTTTATTTTCCAAGCAATTATGTAAAAACTAAAATTAATCATTCCATGTAATACAAAAAGTTATCACAAATCACACCCTCTGTGTACAAGAAAAAAATGAAGTAAAACAGGCCATAATTTGTTTTAATAATTTGTCCCAGCAGGATGAAATAAGCTTTCTTCTGAAATCAGAAGGATCCCTAATATAGATAAAATGTATTATCACAAGGAAAAGTAGTACTAAAATATAAAGTAGTTGTTTGTTTTAAGTACAGGATTGTGGCATAAAAACATGTCAGAACTGAACCACTATGTAGTGTTGCATGAAGTTTTCATTCTAATCTGATGATTGTCATAAATGTTGGTTTTCTGCAGATATCACTGAAATATAGCAACTTTGGTAGCAGGTTCTATTATGATATTAATGTATCTCTTCTTAAACACAAGTATTTATCTCAATTGTGCCTGAAAGTACTTATTTCTCCTTAGTAATGATTTATGTGAACTCAAACTTATCATACTGCAGAAGATTAATAGACTTACAAGGTACATTAAGTCTTTAGTGAAAAACTTAAAACACTTTGCTAGTGCTAAAATATTTTGAACATTTTTATTTCATCCAAAGACGAGAAACTGAGCCAAAAGTTGCCTACTTACACTTTTTTCCTAAACTTTTCATGCTAGTGTTTTACAATTCAATTTCATTTAAAATATTGCCACTAAAAGCCATGTCAACTTTACTCCTCTCTTGCTATTTTCTTTTTTTCATGTTGTTTCAGTATTTTAGTTATACAACCTCTTATGGCTTAAGGCTAAATAGAGCAGTTAACAGAAGTTGTGTACAGAAAGTTAAATGGATAGAAATGAAAATTGTCATAAAATATTAAGAGGATATAGCTGAGTCAAAAATGTCTAAGTTCTTCAGAAATTAATTTCTCAAAATAAGGAGCTAATCTCTTTCTTATCCATATTTCACTTGTTCATCCAAATGAAAATAATGCTAACATCTGGAGAGTTCTGCTCCTTCACTGGACAGAAACTTTGTTGCTGAACTGCATTGCTCACTGTTAAGTTAAAAATATATACTATGTTTAAGACTTTCTTCTTCCCGTATTATGATCTTACAGAAATGTTCTGTGTCCTCATACCTTAATTTCCTGAGCTGGGACTGTCATGATCCATTGTTGGGTTGAACAATTTGGCAGAACTTAAACCCCCTTGCTTTCCAACCAACCTCAGGTAGCTCTGGGTGCTTGGGGCAGCTGGGCTTGATTAACCCAAATGTTTTATCGTGACTAGGTTTCTTTTACATTCTCGGAAACACAATTAAGTCTCAAAATGGAATCAAGTGCCAAGTCACTTTATTTAGCCAACAAAAAGTATGCAAGAGAAAAGGAGAGGAAGAGAGAAAAGAGTGAGAAAGGGAGAGAGAGAGAGTTGTGATTGCTATTAACATGGATCTGTGGCATCTTGTTGGTCCGATGTATCTTCAAATCCGGTGGGAGAACATTGTTTTTCTTTCTTCCTTCTTTCTTCTTTCTTCCCTTCCCTCCTGTCGGTCTCTACTGGTTTCACCTTTTATAGCGTTGTTCTCAGAACCTGTTTGCATACCCATGCCTCCCATTCAGTGATGGGTACACATGCCCAATACCGTCACTGCAGGGTCCAGAGGTTGCAAGCCCCCCGTATGTGGTCAGTCAGCCCTGGGCCCAGGCGCATGCACAGAGGACTCCCGAGTCCTCTCGGGACTGTGCCCTGTGCCCTGAGGCAACAGGATGCATATGTGTTCCTGTCTGGTCAAACTGTCCCGGTCACTGTGGTGATGAGGTTTTGGCGGTTAAACTGTCCTGTTTGGTTGCCATGGTGGTTGAACTGTCCTAGCTGCCGTGGTGGCTAAAACTGTCCTGCCAACAATGTTGAGACAAGTTTCTAGGCCCTTACAGGGACTGATACAGCCAATTCTGTTTCTGTTCCCAAGTATACTCACTCCTATTTGTAGAATAAGATAAATGAGGATTTCATGAGGACTCTTTCAATATTTCAGAGGGTCTTTTTTTTTAGAAATGAGTCTAAGAAACACTGTATTTCAGATAAACTCCTACTTGTTTCCAATCAGTAGATTTATACACAATTTTATACACAAATATAAGCCAAATGAACAAATATGACAAATATGAACAATATTTGTCACCTTACAGATGAGGGGACACTTCAAATGACAAGTCAATTTTCAGTAACTGGACTGCTGCTGAGAAAAGATTTTGACCTTCTAAATTATTAATGGTTTTGCATATACCAAACCAAAGGCATGGTCCCTCTGAAAATCAGATCCTATTAAGCCTTCTCAAAGACAATATCTTCAAAATATTTGTCATTTTCCAAAACTCTGATTTTTTCAGTTTACTTGTCATTTAGTGACACTGGGGTGGAAAATAGCAATGAAAATAGGAGAAAATTCTCAGGTAGCAGAAACAGAGCACATATCTGTAGTGATATAGCGCAGACATTCTCACCTTTGTTTACAATTATAGCAACATACCTGCCTAAGTGACACGCTAAATGGTTTTAGTTCAAAGCCTAAACTAATATCTTTGCTTGGGGCTGTGCAGACACAGTACATAACCTAGGTATAGATTTACTAGGAAGGTTAGGTGAGGCTTTTGTTTCCAAGACATCAGAGCTATGGGCTAGATATAGGAAAAATAAAGCCATGCTGCTGTGCAGGGACTGAAAATTATGTTACTCTCCTACTAAAATTCATCCTGCAAGTCCACCCCCTCATTTGACTCAAAACAGGGACACGACCCTATTGTCACTTGCGTCACAACTGAAGTCTCCTGCGATGCAGCTGTACCAGCCTGCTACAAGCTCGTGAAAGAATCTCTGACACCGAAGTACACTGTGTCAAAAAGATGTGCCCTGAATTTCAATTTCCAGGTTATTTTGGAATACATGAAATTTCAAAAAAGACTTTAAGCACATTGCAAAGGATAAAAGCTGTAAGAACTGCAAATTGCAGTTACCCCATTAAATCTGCGGTTCTCTATCACACAAGTAAATCTCCAATCATATATTGGTATAAAGTTCTATTTACTGTTATAGTTAATTGTCTGCTGGTATTTCACATTAAAATTAATAGTGAGAGAATAAAGCACACCAAATAAATGTTAGTGAATAAACAATACCAAATAGAAAAGTGCACACCCATTTTAGTGAAACTGCAGTCAAGATCAAACGGGATTACAAAATTTTGCTCTGCACTCTGCAGTCAGGCTAAGTCACTGAAAGAGATGTGACTGAAGACATGCAGTGACCATCAGAATCCTCTGGAATCCCTGTATTGGGTACGCTGGCTTTTTTTTTTTTTTTTCCCTCCTTTCTTTCTATGTCTACTTTTGAGTCTCTGACTGTCATGCTATTTTCTTTTCTCTTCCATTGGCTGCACTGGGTACTTGCCAAGTTCCGGCACAGAAATAAGATCAGACCTCTACTGCTCTTCGTAAGGTACATACATGTCTGCAGTACTTTCCTCACATTTCCCCTTTTTTCCCATGTGACAACGGCTTATGTCTCCATAGCAGATGCAGTTCTGCTGTGAGAGTCACACATTATCCCAGGAGGGGGTTAATCAGCTGTCTGTATGCTGGTAAATTTCTAGTTCTATGTGCCTGCCAGCCAGATTATACTGGGGAGAAGAGGAAGAAAATAAAGGAGAGAGACACAATACAACAAGAAAGAACAGCTGAGAGAAACTTGTTTATCAGCCTGTGACAGCTTTTGGCGTCTTTAGCCAATGGAATGGCACATGATAGGCAGTCCTAAGAATATTTGGAGGATCAACAGATATACACATGCAAAAGTTGAAATTTTAAGCTTACATGACAAAATTTGGCCTAGCAAGTGTCACAGTGTGTTTCCAGTGCAATAGCTTAAATAGAGAATAGGATGGGAAGCCATTAACATAGAAACATTGGTCAAGATTGTTGTTCTGGGTCTGGCTGGGATGGAGTTAAGTTTTCTTGTCAGCAGCGCATATGGTGCCATGCTCTAGACTGGTGACCAAAAGAGTGTTGATATTGCTGAGCAGGGTTTACAGAGCGTCAAGGCCTCCTTTGTTTCTCCCTCTGTCCCCACAGCAAATAGGCTGGGGGCAAGAATTAGGGCTGGGACACAGCCGGGACAGCTGACCCAAACTGCCTAAAGCAATATTCCCAACCATACAACATCATGCTCACTGGGGAAGTTTTCCTGAGGTAGCCATTGCTGGAGGACAGGCTGGGCCTCAGTCCGCTGGGGGTGAGTGATTGCTTTTGCATCACTTGTTTCTTTTTGTTCTTTTCCCTTCAGTTATTAAACTGGTTTTATCTCAACCTGCCAGCTTTCTTTTCTTACTTTTGTGAGAAAAACCTTCTGATTCTCTCTGCCATCCCACTGAGGGGGAGTGAGCAAGTGACTGGGAGGGTGCTTGCCTGCCAGCCAGGGTCAACCCATAATTATTCAAATGATCTCTACCGAAGCTGAGGAATCAAAAGTAACAGATTATAATCTCAACTCTTCCAATGTTTCAGGACTTTTCATAATCTAGTCAATAAAGCTTTCACTGCTTCTGTTTCCTGCCTGCAGAGGTTTCCTTCCTAATAGGCAGATTTCAAGCCCATCTTTAAGGAGTGCAAGAAGGGCAATCCAGGGAACTGGAGGCTGCTAGTCAGCCTTACCCCAGCAGTACAGGCCTTCAACAAAGAAAACTAAGTACATACTGGACTGTCCTAGCAGCAAGTCAAAGAAAATCACCCTCTTCTCTCTCTTTGGCCCTTATGAGACCACAGGTAGAATATTATGGTTCATTTTGGGCTTCCATCTACAAGACACATGGACATATTGGTGCAAGACCAGCAAAGGGTGACTAACATGGCCAGTGCTCAAGCACATGACATAGAAGGAGAGGGTGAGAGAACTGTATTTGTCCAGACTTGAGATTATGGGAGCATCTCTTGCTGTCCACAACTACTGCAATTTGCAGTTCTTTCAGCTTGCCCCTCTGTGACAGGGCAAAAGGCAACAGATACTACTTACAACAAGGAAAATTTTGTCTAGGTATTAGGGAAAAATTTAGACAGTGAGGGTGGTCAAACACTGAAACAGCTGCCCAGAAAGACTGTGGAAGATCCAAACTTGATTAGACAATACTCTAAGCAGCTTCATTGATGGTGGCTTCACTGTAAGTCAAGGATCAGACTGCATGCCTTCCAGAATTCCCTTCCAACCTATATTATTCTAGAATTCTAATAGCATACATTAATATCCAAGTGGTGTAATGCATTACAAAAGTAAAATTAAACGTTGTATTGAAAGTAGTTAGGAATTTCTGAATGTGAGTTACAGACCAGTGGAAGAAGAATTCTAAGAATAGTTGGAAACAAATCTCAGAAGCACCTACACATACTGAAAAAGGACTGAATTACTTTCTTGAAGACTTTAATTAAGGGCTTTAACTAAGATGTCATTTCATTTAATCTGAACAGTTTATCATGATTTTGTCTAGAGAAGGTTAACAAATGAACATCTAGCATATATATAGTTACACTACATGATATTTCTTAATATGGGCTCCTTATATTTTCTTGGGGCTGAAAGAAACATGTTCTAAATAATTTGTCTTAGTTTAGCAAATTAAGAGTATGCAAAGATTATTTGTAGATGTGAAAAGGCAAAATAGGAATACTTTTTAACAAAGTGCCAGAGAAATAAATACCTTTTTCATTATTACTTTCTGTTCACAGTATTTCTTGCTAACTTGAAAGAACTATCATCCCTTTTGACTGTTTTGTATCTAATTTTCCATTCTAACCTTCTGTCCTCTCTCTTCCAAACAATAGAATTACGTCATTCAATCTTACTGAATTGGCTGCTTGCGTCTTGAAGACATCTAAAAATCCCAACTATGCCTGCTTCAGAAACATTTTCTCTTTGGAGCAGTTCTTCCCTTTGCCTTCCCTAGAAATGGCTTTGTCTGCACATTTGAGGAACCCTGAAGTTATAGTTTCCTCTATCCCTGTAGTCACTAATATGTTTTCTGTTTTCACTGCCATTTTTTGGCCTGCTAAGCATGTTAAGGGGGAGGGAGTAGAGGGAGGGGAAGCACAATAAGTAAAAAAGTGTCCATGAAATTATTTGATTTCTTTGTTAATCAAATAATGTGACAGTCATTTCTGAGAGGCTTCTAAGTTTATAGGTTTACCTATGCAAAACAGCACCTAACCATCCTGTCTTTTCCTCTAGCTTCCAAATAAACTGGAAAATAATCAAACCAATTGTGTATATTGACTACGGCCACAGGGTGTCTCAGATGAGGCCCACAGAATTGGATGCATCTGACAATGTACGTTCTTCCCCATCATGAAATAAACATCCATCATGACAAATGAGTACTTTAAGAAGGTATGTCTCACAGCAAGGGACATCTGTCGATACTTCTTTTTTTTAAATACATGCAAAAAATAAAAGCATGTATTCTACAGTAGATGCTCCATTGCTCAGATTAAATATATCTTAGTTGAGTTGAAAATTCTTTATGTGAAGCACTAGACCCACTAAAAATACCTCACATAAGAAAAGAATTGTAAATAAATAGTTATATGAAGACAAAACAGACGTAATTTTATATTCAAAATATTATTATGGAATGGGGCCAAGAATTTATAGCTAGTCTAATTGATCTTAACAATCCAATCAAAAGCTAACAAAGTTTTTATTAATCTAGTTGCAATAGTACTAACACTCATTTACTGGTATCTGTAGGTAAACCCTCATGCAAAATACCTTTAATACTACTTACATTACATATTCATGAGAGCGTTTTCATACACAATGTAATGATACCACTTATCTCTAAATCTGTAGAATGCCGTAAGTGTTACAAAAACTTTTCTCTGTACTATATTCTACAGAATCCTAAAGGCAGGTTTATCAATTTTTCTTGGTTTTATCCAAATTCCTTTAAAAATCCACATGGCTTTTGCATAAGGGAAGAAAGTTTTCTGTACCTAACTATTCTGGGGTTAGTGGTAGCAGGACTGTTGTTTTGAATTATATCAAACCTGCACACAGTCTGTATCTTCCTATGCAGGAAGACCAGAATTCAATTTTATATCAGCTGGGAAAAATAGTTACTTAATCAGGCCAGTATATTTTTATGTTTCCTGAGATAACTGGGGTAACTCCAGTTTGAAAATGTAAATTTGGTTTATCGAGGACTGACTTTCTGAGGTTTAGATCTGTAGTGATATTTCACCTCACTAACTTTTGAATTATGCTGGACATCAAGAAATTCATTTTCTGAAACTTAACTGAAACTCAGAACCTGCCAACATGACAAAATTCTGCTACTTCAACTATTATCTGTACAAATAAATTAATGTGCAGTAGGCTAGTACGTTGAATTTACACTACACTGACTTCTTTGTACAAAGCAGAGAAAGGAACTTAGCAATTATTGTGTGCCTTGCCCGATTGTCGAAAAAATATAACTACTGAAGTGAACATGGTGTAAATTCATAATTTGAGTTTGTTTGGAAGAAAGAGCCTGGCAGACAAGCACAAGAAGTATGAATTTAAATTTAGCTAAAACATAAACAGCATCAGTTTGTGCACTTTTATTTTCACTACTATCACATGTAACTATTCAGTTTAAGGTCATAAGGACACTTTGTGGGAATTAACCACATTTTCTATATCACAGATAATGAACTTGTTTGAGAACCTTATTAAGGGAAGTTTCTGCTTCATCTTCCTTCTTTACAAATACAAAAGAGCCCCAAACCTTCTCAAGACTCAGGCTGCCTAAATTACTAATGAAGTTCCTCCTAATATTGTTTCTGGACAGCCATTATTCTAGTCTGGATGTTCTTCAGGCTGGTTTGTGAGCTGTGTAGGGGGACAGAGTAGAGCTAATAATTTTTATAGGATTGTGGTTATTTTTAATTATGGTTGTTCTCAGTTTGCCATCTATGCAGAAAGAAAAAAATATTATTATATAAATCAGTCCAAATGTAGTGGTAGTTTTCATATGGATTTCCAAGTAAAATAACAATGTCAGGATAGTCCTGGGGCAGACCAGAAATTGCTCCAGCCCAGCCCAGTACTTGCAGTTCACAGAACCCTGCAGGAATTTCCTTAGAGTTTCTTAGTGGTCTCCCTGTTTTCAACAATTTGTAGCTCAGGGATACACTTAGCAAGAGATGGCACTTTCATACATAAAACCCACAACAGATTTCTCTTCCATGAGCTCTCCTAGCCTCCCTTACAATCAGGTACCTTTAGCATCTAGAATGGGAATCCCTTAGTCCAACTATTTTTTTGTGTGCTAAAACATCTCCTAGAATGTAAATTTTTAACAAGGACCTCTACAGCTTTCACTGAGAGGTCTTAAGGCCTCATGCAATTTGGACAGCACAATAAAACTGCAGAGTCTAGTTTGGCAAGGACAGAAAAAAATAAAGATGTTTTGTATGATGGCATTAGACTGAAACACTGGACATCCTGTTTCCAAATTTAACTGCAGACTTCTAGGTATTGTTGGACTAAACATTTATTCTCTGATTGCATCCATTCTCTCTCCATAAAAAGACTATTCATCTTGAGTGCTTTGACTGCAAACAGTTTAGGCAGGTATTTACTTTTAACTATCTGCTCATGTACTATCTTCTGCAGTATCTAGAGGTACAGAACTGTATTCTGAAGTTTCTGTGACAACATGCAAAAAACAGCCTAGAAACATATTTATTGTGAAGTAGTAGAAGAAAGAAGATTTAGAATCAATGCAGCATTAGCCTTCTCTTACTGTCATGTGACTGACTTACTCCTGCTTTTCATAAGAGTAATTTAGCTTTCCTTAAACAGAATCACAGGTAACAGTGAAATACAGTAGGGACCACTCATTTCTTAACTCAGCAGAAATGAAATTTTACTTGCACGGGACACAATTCTATTGTGATAAATTGCAGTGTTTTTACTAAGCCATTACATGCTTTTATAACCGTAGTTTGTGCATAGTAAATCCTCTTGAAAAAAAAAAAAAACAAAAACAAGCACAATCCACAAATTCTGTATACTTTGAAGAAAAACATATTTTCATGGATGGGAATCTTTTCCTAAAAATAAAGCCTCTGAAAATTATTTTCCAATAAAATTAAAAAGAAAGAAACCTGTGAGACAAAAAATATTAAACATTCTGACTTCATTATCATGAAAGGAATAATATAAAATATTTTAAAAAGTTATGCCATGCAGTGAATAAAAAACCCAAACCTTTAGCTACAGGTAATATACATAAGAGTGATCTGGGCAGTACACAAAGAAATTCTTAAAAGATCTGTTGATAGACTTCTATAGTCACAATGACTATAAAATGCTATCACTAACTGTACAATTAACTTAGAACTTCTAAGTATCAGGGGATGATGTTATAATATGGATTTAAAAATCTAACTCTCTAAAATTTTCAATTAAAGATGATTTTCTTAAAAGCACATGGTTCTGTCTGTATCAGGGATGGTGAGAACATTTTCAACCATACAGTGGATGACAGAAAAATATCAGTTTGCTATTCCCAAAGTTGTATGGAAGAACTCATTAATGATTCTTTGTGTGCTTTGGAGGTCCCTGCTACATAGATCCTACAGAAAGATTTAAAGAAACATAAACAGAAAAATATAAACTAGACATAATAAAATCACTTTGCACAAAAATTTCTATCTTGATTGAAAATATTGAAGACATAAAATGTTAAATAATACTCTCTATTTATAATTAATCAGGTGAATCACATTAACTTAAAGAATGACATATCTCAAGGAAATCTTTTAATGGCTGGTAGCCTTGTGTTGTAGTTTAGCCAGCAACTCCTTGTCACACAGCCGCTCGCTCACTCCCCCACCAGCGGGATGGGGGAGAGAATCAGAAGGGTAACACCTGTGGGTTGAGATAAGAACAGTTTAATAATTACAATAAAATAACAACAACAATAATAACACAGTGAAAAGGAAAATGAGAGAGGTGAAACCTGGGGTGGGGTTGAAGGGGGAATGAACAACCAAAACAAACCGCATGTGACCCAGGAACTCACCACCCGCCAACCCAACGCCCCAGTTGATGTGGTCACGGCGTCACATGGTGTGGAACGAACACCCCATTGGCCAGTCGGGGTCAGGTGTCTGGGCTGTGGCCCCGCCCATCCTGGCCTCCTGCCCACGTGGCAGAGCATGGGAAGCTGGAAAGGTCCCTGACTACTATAGACGCTACTTAGAGACACTGAACAACTAAGGCATCAATGTGCCATCGACACTTTACCAGCTACAGTGGAGAGGATTAACTCTATCCTAGCCAAAACCAGCACATCCTGTAAATATGATTTTTTCTATTGCTGATACAAGACCCCAGGCTCTGCACTGCCCTGTAAGCTATTAACAGAGAGATTAAAAATTACATATATGTGAAAAAACTAAAAGTGATTAAAGTTTTCCCAGAATATCGATGGGTTTTTTCTCACTTTCAGTTGTTACTTTTTCCTACAGAATTATAATACTTTTCAGCATGACTCCTTGTCATGATTTAGCCCCAGTCAGCAACCAAGCATCACACAGCCACTTTGTCACCCTCCGACCCCAGTAGGATGGGGGAAAGGATCTGAAGAGCAAAAGTAAGAAAACTCATGGGTTGAGATAAGAACAGTTTAATGTTTGAAATAAAATATAATAATAATAGTTATGATAATTGTAATGAGAAGGAAAACAATGAGAGAGAGACAGAGCGAGAAAGCGAGAGAGAGAGAGGAACAAAATCCGGGACAAACAAGTGATGTAACTGTTCACCATCTGCTGACCGATGCCCAGCCTGTCCTTGAGCCACGATCACTGCTTCCCCCATCAACTCCCTCCAGTTAATATACTGGGCATGATGACATGATAAGGAATATCCCTTTGGCCCATTTGGGTCAGCTCTTGGCTGTGCCCCCTCCCAGCTTCTTGTGCACCTGGCAGAGCATGGGAAGCTGAAAAGCCGTTGATTTAGTGTAAGCACTACTTAGCAACTAAAACATTAGTGTTATCAACATTATTCTCATACTAAATTCAAAACACAGCACTATACCAGCTGCTAGGAAGAAAATTAACTCTATGCCAGCCAAAACCAGCACACTCCTAAAGAAACTGTCTATCCACCTGAATGCATCCTCCTACTCTGTTGTTGTTCACTGGCCAATTTCAAAGCAATATAAAAACAAGGATAAAGTTTCATAAATATTTTTTTCTGTTAAAAGTCTCCTTTAGTCATGAAATTGCTTTGTGTGATTACTTATTTCTGCTGTGCTCATACACGTTTACCTTGACTGTCAGACTGGCAGTCATTTTTAACATTTCATCAAAATGCTTAACTCATGTCTAACTGATATTGTTCTATAAATTACTTTGCCAAGGCTCCTGATGTTAATATCAATATACTTTAAAAGGCCTTTTATTTCTATAGATAAAGCTAAAAGATCAACAGTACAAGGAAGACCAAACATGGTAATGATTATTGCTTGTTTTAGGCATCAGGACATAAACCTTCTGGAAATCTTAAGTACTATATTTTAGTGACACTGTATATTTTGGTTACGCTAGATTACACAATATCAAGCAAGGAAAAATAAACCCTGTCAATTTTAAGCAGATAAGTGCTTGATAATTCCACAAAATATATACGTACTCTGTTGACTGGCACAGGAAATACTTCTAAAAACAGAGGATCGTTAGTCAGGTGTATAATTAGTGCTAGTGTATAATCTCCTAATAATTTCTACTAACATTTTATGCTATATGGACACATTTTACTTCCTGAAATTGGATATTAGCGTGATATTTTATTACAGATTTGCAACATGAAAGTGATAAAATGAAACCCAATGATGACATAAAACTGCTACCTGGAACACGATCAGTGATAACAATTCTTTTTTTCTTCAGTAGTTAGAAATATAAGTCTCCATTCAGGAATATCTCACTTTTTTTTTTTTTAAATTCAAAACCCAAAAATAGGGAAAAAAAGACACCTGCTGAGTTATGAGTAAATTCAGAGGCTGGGTGACTCCACCGTTATCACATTCTGAAATGAACTTAACAAGGGTTTTAAATGTGACCTGTATCTTAATAGAACAGCTTTTCTGGATTGTGTCCTTAGTGGTTTCATGAATTTGCTGGGAATCAAATTGCTTACATGGAAAACTCAAAGATTCATCTAGCTGCAGAGATTCATAAAATGATGCAAATGCTTCTAGATTACCTTTCTTTTATGCATATGCCTCCCAATCTAATTTTTTACTTATTTTGCTGTATGACTCCTGTTAGATGCTGGAATGCTCTTTAGTTTGAGAAAGTTTCCATTTGCCACAGGACTTTTGCATCAGTCTCTTTAAATGTAGTGAAGACAGTCTGTTTTTAAATATCACTATGTACTATTACATGCTTTTCTTTGTGCTTGTGTCACTGAAATTGGGAATAAACCTCGTAACACTAGTGTAGTGTTAAAAGACAAGCATTCTTTATTTACAGTGATGGATGCAAGGGGGATTGCTCCTCCTAAAGTGCATACTGTCAGATCTAATTGTGCCGGTTAAGTACATGCTCTATGTACATATTGCTTAGTTTTCCGATGAAAGATATACATATTCATCATATGCAAATGTCCTTTGCGCATGCCTGTTGGTGTCTGCGGGTGGTCATCAGGGGTCTCTGGATGAAGGACATACTCTTCCTCACTGTGTCCACTAGTTAACCCTTGCTTTCACGCACACTCAGTTCTGAGATTATGTACATACTGTCCTTGACGGATGGTCTGTTCTGGTTTAGTGTTTGCTCTGTAGTTTCTTATCTTTATGGTTCTGTACATCTGCTTTTCTTAAGGTCAAATGTCATGGTAACTTTGTTTAGGCACTTCTTATCTTGAAGCCTTTCTGACTTCCACAAAGCAACAAGTTTTAGTCATCGTGCAGGCTATTACTGTTAAGGCTACCTCATTATCCTGGCTAAGTTTTGGCTCTGGGCTCCAGCATTTGTTGAGCTACACTAGATTGCATTAGCAATGCCCCACCATTTATTCCCTGAATCATTGCTACCTAAAAATGAGGCTTTAATCCTTAAAACAGAGGTTTGGACCCTACAAGTGAGGGTTTGGGACCTAAAAATTAGGCTTTGAGCCTTAAAACAGGGGTTCTGACAGGAACACATTGTCTATTTTCATTGTCTATGTTTCATTTACATTAATGATTAACTAATGACTAAAATACAGATCAAAGAATACACTGATTGTCCCAGACTTGATGTCCAGTTGGATAGGGCTGTACAAGGAGTATAGCAGCATCCATGGTTGGTTAACTTCATCACCCTGGTTACACTTCTAAGACTGCTTGTGACTGTGTGCTCACTCTGGGTTAGGTCTGTTTCTCTGCATATTTCACAGTGTTGTTCCCTTTTTCATTCAGATTAATTACCCTCTGAATATTCTAAAACTCCTATACAACCTGCACACCCTAATCTCATTTACATGGGAACCCACTGAGTAAGAAAGCATAGGACATAACTCTGCCTCATCTCACTGCAGAGCCTAAGGCACATGGATCTGTAGAATCTGTGTAATGCTTTTAGGTCCCATAGCAGAGATTGCTTATGTGACCACCTATCTTGTCTCTAGAGCTGAATCATCACACTTCGTGAGATCAAAACAGAGGTAGAAGAGAGGAGTACAGTATCCTTTATGCTCTCCTTCCTGACACCACCTTTTCAGAATTCCAATCCACAGGGCAAAAAGCTCCAGTTTGCCAGTCATTCACTCAGGAAGATATAAATAAATATTACCATGCTTAATACATTCCATATTTAAAATTGAGAAAGATAATTTCATTTTTGAAGATTAAAAAGTATACATAGTGAAAACAGACACTATAAAGACATAGGGATATACCCGTTCCTCTTCATGAGCCAGTCACAGTATTACTGTAGAGTAGCTGGGCATTTCTGTTTTAAAGAACCCCAGATTATCAAGATGGTGAGCAATGGCCGTTGTCTCAAGAGCATTTGCTTGTGGGCCTGACATATCACAGGTGAGACTGCACAGTTCATCCTTTTAGAGGATGATGGAGCTGTTAATAAGTTAGTAAGGGAAGACTAGCACAATTCTTTTGAAGCAGAATACAGCGCTCTCAGTTTAACTAACAGGCCATGTATGTACAAAAGCATGACACACATCAGATGTGTTCTAAAACCCCTAATGATTAGAATAATATGCTAAGTACTTGTCAACAAACTCAGATAAATTGCTGCTATGCATCCCATATTTATTTGTTAGGAAACCACATCAGCAAGATAAGAGACTAACTTTCAGTGAACCCTCAGAGGTTCCTTAAAAGACTCTGGGCCACAGTAAGCTACCAGTTATGGCTTCATAAATGCAGATCAACTTTTTTGAAATCAATTTTATTTCATTTAGAGTAAAACCTAAATAAGGCAGATCAGAATTAGGCCTTTCACATCTAAAGAGAAAATTTGAGATATAGAAAAGGGAAATATCCCCTGAGGATAAACAACTGACTATCTGTAATGAAAATCAGAAAGCTTTGTTACTGGGTTCTGGAGAAAAGCATTCATTGTCTATAGAAATGCCATTCCTGTTCATTACACTTTCAACAATGTAATCACATTTATAAAATTTTGCTTACATGCTCACTAGTATAGTCCAACGCTCAGCAATTAATACACTAATTGCTTGATACAGATAGCTATAAAGTACTCTAATTATACAGATTGTTTGATGAGAAAAGAAAGTGATTTCATTCTGCAGCAAATGTGAAAAAGATGCTTAAAATTGATGGCTGTGCTCAGTACAGAACATAATAGGAAAAAAACTGTTCACTTTTTGAAAAGCAGGGAAGTAGAAGAGTAATAAAAGCAGATGTTCACACAATTGCATGAGTGTGCTATAAAGTTCACACTGCTGTAGCTGCAGTAACTAGTCAGTGTTATCTGTGTTGCAACCTGCCTGACGCCACTGCTATAACTGATTATAGCAAGAGGTGTGTTCAATTCTCACAGGAGAACTGAGAAAGATTCTCAGGATTTCTTATAAGTCAGGAGCTCAGCAAAATATCCCTATGAGTTTGTGGGACAGAGGACATACACATGAGCTGTAGAGTGTTAGATATATTGCCATTGCTTACCAAGTTACAGACACCACCATTCAGGCTAGATAACATGTTTGTGGAAATATGACATAAAACTGAGAATTTTTTACAGTATGTCCACGTCTTTCAGATTTATTAATTTGGTATAAAACCAGACAAAACTCAGGAGTTTTGGTGGGGAGGCTGGCTGGCTTTTGGTTTCCCCCCCACCCCTCTTTTTTCTTTTTTTTTTTTTTGAGATGTTGAATATTCTTAAGTCTAACCTTTAAATTAAAACAGAATACATATATAGATATGAAATGAAAACAAAAAATATTTTGCTGGATCTAAGGTGAAATGAAAGCTGTAAAAGATAAGAGGGAGCAACAAATTTCCTCTAACACACACCAAAAAAGCCCCAAGCAAAACACAGAAGTTTTTTAAAAAACTGCAGGGTGAAAGAGTTTAAATTTTACAAATTCTGGGATTTCAAAGACCTATGAGACAGTCTACGCAAAACACTGTCTTCAAATTAGCCTTGCATGTTTAGCTGACATATTTATTTAAAAGTCTTAATACACTTACTCAAATATTTTGTCTTATTTACATATTTTAATAGAAAATTGCATAATCTTTTAAGGATTTTTTTCATGTAATATTCCTTTCTCTGTATTCAGTATTTTTAAGGCAAGCTCTTAAGTAGATCCCCTGTTGACATTCTAGAGAATTTATTTACCACCTTTTCTCTGGAGAGGCTGGCTAAACTACAAGGGTCACAACTAAGGATAGCATGGTCCTTAAAGAAGCTCTGCAATTCATGTGAGAAAATGAAGATCAAAGAGATATTCTGAAGTAAAGTTAGCTTAGGGTTTCTGTGGATCTGCAGAGAGCTCTTACCAGAGCCAAAGGATTACCGTTAATGTTACCCACTCTGCAGCTGACGACTTGTGCTAACTGTGCACATAGGCCATTAAATTTTTGTTTCTCACTTTCACTCCCCATATCAAAAGATACCACGCAGCAAGGCACAATGGATGTGCAAACTCAGGACAAAAGCTAAGAAGAGAGAAGTAAAATTAAATATTTTCCATAAGCAAGCCATGCAGAGTCTACTAAAGATATGAGCTGTTTATACTCCATATGTGTTATACAATTCCCTGTTCACAATTGTGTATGAGACTGGGTTAACTCCATTGATATTCATATATTTTAAATAAAATTACTTCTGATTTATCAAAGTGTAAATGAAATGTGTTATATCTTGATTGTAATATCTTTAATGAACATACCATATGTAGTAAAACACATTTTACCATCTGAAAGTCATTCAATTCATTACAGAAATTAGAATCATAGAATGTCCTGGGTTGGAAGGGACCCACAAGGATCATCAGCTCCCTGAAATTCATACCATGTCTCTGAGGGCATTGTCCAAGTGCTTCTTGAATAGCATCAGGCTTGGTGCTGTGGCTGCCTCCCTGGGAGCCTGTTCCAGTGCTCCACCACCCTCTGGGTGAAGAACCTTTTCCTAATACCCAGCCTAAACCTCCCCTGGAACATCTTCCTGCCGTTCCTTCGGGCCCTGTCACTGGTCACCAGAGAGAAGAGATCAGCACCTGCTCCTCCTCCTCCCCTTGTGAGGAAGCTGTAGACTGCAAGAAGTCTCTGCTCAGTCTCCTCTTCAGGCTGAACAAACCAAGTGACTTTAGCTGCTCCTTGTATGGTTTCCCCTCTCAACCCTTCACCAACTTCGTGGCCCTTCTCTGGACACTCTCTCACTCTCTAGTAGCTTTATGTCCTTAATATACTGTAGTGCCCCAAACTTCACACGATACTCAAGGTGAGGCGGCACCAATGCAGAGTAGACCGGGACAATCACCTCCCTCGACCGGTTAGCAATGCAGTGCTTGATGCACCCCAGGACTCGGTTGGCCCTCTTGGCCGCCAGGGCACACTGTTGACTCACGTTCAACTTGCCATTGACTGGAACCCCCAGGTCCCTCTCTGCAGAGCTGCTCTCCAGCCTCTTGTTCCCCAGGCCGTATGTACATCCAGGGCTGCCGTGCCCCAGGTGCAAAGTCCGGCACTTGCCCTTGTTATACTTCATACGGTTGGTGACTGCCCAGCTCTCTCATTTGTCTAGATCTCTCTGCAGGGCTCCTCTGCCCTCCAGAGTGTCCACGCCTCCACCAGTTTTGTGTCACCAGCAAACTTAATTAGTATTCTTTCAAGTCCTGCATCCAAGTCATTTATGAAGACATTAAAGATTACCAGCCCTAAGATGGATCCCTGCAGAACCCCACTAGTGACTGGCCACCAGCCTGGTGTAACCCCATTTACTATGACTCTTTGAGCTTGACCCATCAGCCGATTGCTCACCCATTGCATTATGTGTTTGCGCAGCTGCATGCTGGACATTTTGTCCAGGAGGATACTGTGAGAGACACTATGGAAAGCTCTACTGAAAGCCAAAAAGATTACATTGGCCGTCTTTCCTTTGTCAACTAGGTGGGTGACCTTGTCGTAGAAGGAAATCAAATTCATTAGGGAGGACTTACGCCTTGGGAACCTGTGCTGGCTAGGACCAATGACCGTGTTGTCTTTCAGGTGTTTTCCCAAAACTCCCAGAATAATCCTCTCCATAATTTTGCCAGGCACAGAAGTGAGGCTGACAGCCTGTCATTACCAGGTACATCCCTTTCATGAAGACTGGGACAACGTTTGCCAGCTTTCAGTCAACTGGGACCTCTCCAGATTCCCAAGAGCATTGAAAAATCATTGAGAGAGGTCTCACTATGATATCAGCCAGCTCTTTAAGTACCCTTGGACGAATTCCATTGGGCCTCATCAACCTGTAGGGGTCCAGCTGGAGCAGCAAGCCCTGCACAAGTTTGGGGTTGATTGGGAGTTTATCATTCCCACAGTCACAGTTCTCTAGGCCAGGTTTCCATGCGTCCTTGAGCCCACCATCAGTTTTGAAGACCAAGGCAAACAAAGCATTAAACATCTCTGCCTTGTCTTTGTCCATGTTTGTGAGGTGACCGTTCTCATCAAGCAATGGGCCAACATTATTTCTAGCCTGCCTGTTGCCATTAGTGTATTCAGAAAAGCCCTTCTTAATGTCCTTCACTGTACTGGCCAGCTTTAACTCTAATTGAGCTTTGGCTGCATGTATTTCTTCCCTGCAGTGGCAAACAGCATCCCTATAGTCCTCACATGCCACCTGACCTTGCTTCCACTGGCCATATACTTTCTTTTTTCTCCTTATTTCAAGAAGAACATCCCTGGTCAGCCAAGCTGGCCTTATGCCTTGCCTGCCTGACTTCCTACACTTTGGGATTGCCTGCTCCTAATAACCGGAATAAATATAAAAGTGACCAAATATTTTAAGTGTGAACTTGACTGGCTTTGCAAACAGACAGCTTGATGATAATGATTCTACAAGCAATTATACTGAAGGGTTTCTTTTTCCTTTTGGCAGCCTACTACATTAGAAACTAAGTCTGATTTACACACCATATTACATGTGAAATTTACAATGGCTAATAAAAGGATGGATACTGAAGGTTTAACAGGTCTGAGTGCCCTGTTAATAGGGTCAGAAAGCCAATTTTCGACAAGAATAAAATTAATAAATTGCCAGTTTTTGAAAAAAGAATAGATCATGTTCAATATAGCATTGTTAGTTTAATTAATCATATGCTTTATCTCAATTCTTTGAATTAAAGGTTGTCCTCAGAAAGATGCGATCTAGACGTAAGTAACACTTTTCCAATACTAGTGAATTGTAAGGGAATGGTACTTTTAAATCTTTTTAAAATTAATTCTCTTCTGCTCTTCCTACCTTTCTCCTCTCTTATTCAGAAATTAATATCCAGAGGCAAGTCAGGTCAAAAATTTGAAAACTATAGCTGATAAGAAAAAATATATTATTTCCTGCCATTTATTCTGACCTGAAAATGGTTGACTTCTATGTTCACGTCCTGTATTGAATTGTAATAATGCACTTGAGCCATAAAACATTAAAAATATCCTGAAAAAAATCTAAAAATAAAAGTAAATTATTCTACTGTACACTATCAACTTCAGAATTTGCTGCTGCCCTAAAACACATAAAAATGTATTAGGGCATTCATACATAGTGCTGTAGCTACTTTAGCATAAATTAACAGAAGTTCCAAAGACTCACTGGAGTATAAAAATTTTTTTTTGCTTTCTGGCAGTAGTACTCTATAATTGCCTTGATAAACCTATTTAATGTTGTTAACGTTAGCTGAATTTAACCCAGCAAACAGCGATGTCAAAATTCGTAGGTAAGAACACATGAAGAATAGAAGTTGCCTCATGACGCTGGAATAAAAAGCTACTAATTAAGTAAGAGCATCTCCCTTCTTCATGAAACATTCAGGAAAATCATCAGCAATTCACATCCAAAAAAAAACCCAAGCAAACACACATCAAACACCCCCCTTCTCCCAGACAAACCAACCTACTGCCCCCCAGTTCAACCAGTATTATTACAGATTTCTCAATTCGGTCCCTGAATGACTACGAGGAAAGGATGCATCAACACAGTTAACACCAAAATCTACCTAAAAGAGTGCAAACTGTCCATATTAGAAAGCCAAATCATCCTGCACTGGCCTTTTAACACCTGATTGCTATGGAAAGCTTTGCATTAGTACCATTAGCAAATGCAAGCTGTAGTAGAAAAATTTTATTTTTCATATATTTCTTGAATAAAGGTCATATCACATGAGACTTGTATGCAGTCTGTTGGAGACAGATTGAAATGATTATTTGGGCCTTGAGTTTGTCTGAAATATTCACAAATATATGTACACTTTGGCAAGAGTAAGACTTAGAATCACAGAGATGCTTTATGGTGTTTAAGGATAGACACATCAACTAAGTATATAAAGACACAAAGCATAATATTTCTTCCATTTACTAAAAGAAACCATTATTCAAACACAGATTAGCATGAACTTACAACCTTAATTTTCCTACTGACATATTTTTGCATAGTCAGACATTTTTTCATTAAAAAAATAATTCTAAAACACTTTAAAAGTTGAGCTAATAATTTTGTATTTCACAAGACCTGAGTGTTTTCTTACATGTAAGATTCTTTTTTATGCAATTTAAAATTAGCAGCTTCTGAACATCTGCCAGAGAGATGCTTTGGACACTGCTAATTGCTAAATCATGTGCAGCTGTACATATTTTTGATAGCCCTTATAGCTCACAAAACTGCTTCAACAGCCATAAATCTAAACAATTCCCTCTATTATAATGTCTTATCATGTTTTTATACACAAAAACAATGCTTGCAGGTTCAGATCCAGAAATTTTAAAAAGCTTCTCTTTAGTAGATTACATCTATTTTAAGATACAGTGATTCTTCTTGAGATTGTAATAATAAGGAAAACACTGGAAAAAAATAGATCAATCTTGTTCTTCTGTGGAAAACAGCGTTCTCTTTGCAACCATTTCTAAAATATGCCAAGAAAGAAACTGCTTTCAAATGTCAAAGAACTTGAGTTTTTCATATATTGATACGATATAGCCATGAAATCCATAATGGTTTTGTACTGTGCCCCCTGCTCTAGGTGTCCCTGCTCAAGCAGGGGGGTTGGACAAGATGATTTCCATCCACATCCATGA
Source organism: Phalacrocorax carbo (assembly GCF_963921805.1). Classification (NCBI taxonomy): domain Eukaryota; kingdom Metazoa; phylum Chordata; class Aves; order Suliformes; family Phalacrocoracidae; genus Phalacrocorax; species Phalacrocorax carbo. The sequence goes on along the minus strand of NC_087514.1, from coordinate 87,756,984 downwards.
TGTCTAACCATTACCATTCTGTGACTCTGTGATTCTTTGGGACCCCAGCAGCAGCAGAGTGACTCAAATACCATGAAAGAATAGATTAAATCAATGGAAGAAGTAAAAATGAAGAACTGTGACTGGAGGAGGAGGAACCCAATGGTATGGTACCTCAGTATTCCTAGAGATTCTCAAACATTTTAGAATAACTATGCGGACAAAGAAAATAGGCATGCTCAGACTTCTGTCTCTTTGGAGAATCTACTTGGTCTGTGCTGACAAGGGATGTCCTCATCGCTGTCTACAACTTCCTCAAGGGGAGCAGCAGAGGGGGAGGTGCTGATCTCCCCACTCTGGTGACCAGCGATATGACACAAGGAAATGGAATGAAGCTGCGTCAGGGGAAGTTCAGACTGGACATTAGGGAAAGGTTTTTCACTGAGAGGGTGGCTGCTCACTGGAACAGGCTCCCCAGGGAAGTGGTCACAGCACCAAGCTTGTCGGAGTTCAAGGAGTGTCTGGATGACACTCTTAGTCATATGGTTTAGTTTTAGGTAGTCCTGCAAGGAGCAGGGAGTTGGACTTGATGATTCTTATGGGTCTCTTCCAACTTGAGATATTCTATGTTTTTATGACAACACATGGAAACTCAGCTGACAACCTAGACAGTTAAACTAAATGGTAGTGTTATCTTCCATATCCTAATAGCCTTGGTGCTGTTTCTGTGCACTACCAACAGTAGGAATTTTAAATAAATCAGATTCTATACAGATACCTTATATTTGGGAAACCAAAACAAATTAGTGAGTTTGACATCAGCTGTCTTGAATCTCCCGTTTCCTAGCAATGAAGAATAATAATAATACCAACCTGTACTAAATAGACATTGAAACAAAACAGTCATTAATGTTTTAAAAATTTTCAGTGAGATCACTACAGAAACTCCTGGGAGAAAGTGTATATATTTTTATTCAGTGCAAAGATTGGGTAGGGTGCATTAAATGAAGTTTGACATGACATATTGAAGGAAAAGTTAAAAAATAAGAACATCAAAGCAGCACTCATCTGCTGAATAAGGTAAGAGTATCTAGAAAAAAAGAAGTGATCACATGAACACTGTTTCCTATGAATAGCTGGTCTAAAAAGATTTTTTATCTTGATAAAAATGTCATTGTTTAGAGTGTGTTTCATTTTGTCCTGGTTTTTAATTTGGTTTCAATTTAGGTTGGACAGTAGTCATTTTTCAGTGAACTAGAAAATCCTCGGATACCGTAAGTGCTGGGTGAAATTTAAGATCATGACAGTTCTGATGCTAATAGCAGCCGTTAAGCTGATGAGATTCCACTAGGCTGCTGCAGAACTACAGAAATGCTGTAAGAGTGACCACACATATAGGGAAGATCTATGAGATGCAGGCACTCTGCAGAATCTGACTAGAGACAGATCCATACGGGATGTTTGCCCCAGAGGGAGGAAGGCTCTAGCTTCATGGGTTCTTGACTCAGGGACAGATCTACAAACACAGTGTGTAAAGTCCAGAACTCATTGTTTATAGCATCCCTGCCCTCAGGAAGGTTCAGCAGAAAGTTGGACAAGAGCTATTCAAATAATTCAAAGGCATATTTGGTGGAAAAACATTCTTCAGTGAAAACTTTGCTTTGACCAAAGAAGATGCATTTGGAAGCTCTGTTTTACTTTATAAGAAGTTGATTTTGCAGCCTTTATGGATTTTTAATATTGTTTTAGATTGTTGTGGTTCAGCCCCAGTCAGCAGCTAACTAATCACAGCAGCTTGCTCACTCCCCCCACCCCTGTGGGATGGGGGAGAGAATCAGAAGAGCAAAAGCAAGAAAACTGGTGGCTGGAGATAAGAACAGTTTATCAATTAAAATAAAATAGTAATGATAATAACAGTGATTATTATAACAATGATAATGCAATAAAAAGGAAAAGAGGGAAAAGGGAAAAAAACCCTACAGACTATACAACCGCTCACCACCCGCCAACCAACGCTGCTGGTCCCTGAGCCGCGATCGCTGCCTCCCTCCCCTGGCCAGCTCCTCCCAGTTAACATACTGGGCATGACATTACATGATATGGAATATCCCTTTGGCCAGTTTGAATCCGCTCTCTCAGCTGTGCCCCCTCCCCTCCCGGCTTCTTGTGCACCCGGCAGAGCATGGGGAGCTGGAAAAGTCCTTGACTAGTACAACATTAAGAATTTTTGGTAGTGAGGAAGATACCACCCAAGTTAAGAGAAAAGAAGATCAAGAGTTAGCATCTAACCATTTTCAAGCCACAGTTCTTTGTTTCTGTCATATTTAAAAGCAATATGTTAAGGAAAAGAGTTTTTTATAACAGTGTAACACTGAGCTAATGGAAATCTACCTTCTACCCCCTGAAGAAGGTCACACACTATGCATATTACAGGCAGGTAAGTGTAGGTAGCTTTGTTTCAATGATACAAAATATTTGCCTCTCCCATTTAACTCAGAAAGGCAGTTTTGAGAAATCAAACTTCATTTTTTTGACACATATATTTTAACATCCAGATTTGACACTGTTGACCTTAACCTTTAACATAAATACCACATTTAGATAAGGTTCTGACATAAGAATACAGCTGGTGCTAAATACACTTTTTTTTTTTACATTTTGATATAGCTAACTGATTTCTTAAGATGTATAATACAAAGCCATACAGTAGTATCTTGGATAGCTCTAAACAAGATAGATTGGTCCTAGAAGAGCACATCTGCATTACAACAGTTTTCTACTTGTGCTAATTTCCCCCTTCTTCAGCATTTCACGATTGGGTCAAAGCAAAATAGTACAGGAAGAAGAATTCTTTAAAATACCTGTGATTAGGTTGCAGTTTACTTCCATTAAGGAAGAAATTGAATGTGGAGTTAGGTGTTTTTGGAACTGGTTTTGTCCATTATTGTTTATTCAATCCTATGTATTTCCAAAGAATTTAAAGTTCTTTTTCCTTGAACATGTCACAAAGCAAAGAATAAGAAGCAGTTCCTTTGCTCAGAGTTTCAGGAACCTTTTCAGTCAATACATATAGCCAAAACATTTGCTCTAACACAACAGTGCTCAGACAAGAAGAATTAAAGAAGTCTTTCATTGTAAAGGAATGATAGGGTCAAGTCTCTGGCTAGATTACTGAAGAGAACAAACACTCTTCAGGAGTATCAAAAGACACCATAAGACACACAAAAGCTGTATGTTCCCTAAGATTTTTTTGAAATATTGATTGCTTCCTACTATCCTACTCTGAAAAGGGTGGCATTTATCTACACTGAACGCAAACTACAGGAAAAATACCATGTAAAAGGGGAAACATCACAGCTGAATTTCCTGACACACGTCAGACCTTGCCTTTCTCAATGAGAGAATTAGATCTATGAAAAAAGCTTGCAAGGAGAGAATGCGAAGAATTACCTTTGCTTTCATATCATAAATAATACTGTTCTCTGTTGTGGCAGTGCAATTACAATATTGGATCATTACCTCATTTTGTCAATATTTTAACAAAACAAGTTGTTTGCATTGTTCCCCACTATATTCTCAGATGCACACATATTTAGCAGAATAATAATGTTCCAAGTGGAAAGGAAGAATTACTCAATTTCAGTGATAAAGACACAATAGATTTTATACACAATCTGTTTTTCTCTTCTTTCAGTATTCCGATTTCTTAACTTAGCTTACCGGGTAATATATGCATAAATAGCACTAATGCTAAGAGTAGTGGTTTGTAGGCCTTTGGGTCCTTGATATGTTATGAGAAAGCTGAAGATAGCCACATATTGACAGGATTTATTCTTATCACTAGCTCTTTATGTAATCTTGGCTAAATCCTTCGTTTAGATTGAAAACCTAAAAAGATCCTGTACCATTTCAAAAAGTTGTTAAATTCTGATTTTTGGAGGCACTCTTCTGCTCCTTAGTTAAGCTAATTAGAGAATTAAAAACAAACAAACACCCACCCCAGATACTAGTTATGCTTGGCTAAAAACAAAAGCAAGCAAAGTAAATAAAATAAGTAAACAAAATACTGCACAACCTTTTCACATTTTGACTCTTATTTTTCCTGTGACTTGAATCATACAGGGCCAAATTCTCTCTGTATTCTACATTCAAGTTTCCCAGCAAAAAGGAGGAGGCACTACTGTTGGGAAACTTGTTTCCTTGCTCTTCTTTTTGGGTATGGCCATGGGTATAGTTACGAACAGCCTAAACAGTGTCCATAGAGCAGCAGCTCATACACCATCCTGAGGGTACGTGGCAGAATTAAGCGAGACGGGGAAATTTTAGCCAGTTTTCCTCTTAGTTTCCATTGTAGAAGGGGACAGTGAAGTGGGACCAAGAAACTGATCCAAGCAGCCAACATGTACGAAACTGGAATTCCACTTGCTTATCAGATAAAGTGCTCTGAAGGAAAAATGTGCTTTCAAGAATAAATATGCAAAACACACGCATGAAGTGTAAAATGTGATTAGCTTTAGGAATGTATGTTGAAGCAGTTCAGGGATCCTTTTTAAAGAGTTCATAGAGTCTTTCTGACAATGAAGTTAATAGCAGAGATGAAGACCAGGTGTTCAGCTGGAAATATGGTTTCAGGTTCTTAAGTCTTTGTTTATACCCTGAATCACTGCCACCCAATTAGGTGGGCAACAATTAAATACAAGAAGAAATAACAACTAACAATCAAAAAATATTAAATCTGGAATTTTGGCTTATGCTGCTCTTACACAAGTGGTTAAAATACTGTGTCAACGTGATTGTGTAAAAGAAATTATCCATTGTATTCCCCCAAAACTGTTATTTCCAAATCTTCTTTTGTTTGTAACTATCAGCATCCCACCATCTTGCTTAATTTCTGCTTCTCTATCAGCTTGCCTGCTTTCCTGCCAGCTTAGTACCTTATTTTGCACAAACTAATCTGTGTGCTCTGATGATTCCTGATTGTGTAATTTACAGGAGACACACCACCTGATTTTTCTGAAAACAAAAAACAGAAAAAAAAAACTTAAAACCTTAATGTAAATAATGTTTGTTACTTGTTACTTAACTATAGTGGGCTAATGTAGCATTAAACGAAGCAAAAGATATCATATTTTTATCCACATACCTTGAAAAAATATAGCAAATTACCTGAGCACAGTTTTATTTAATGTAAAACTTGATATGTACACTCACACACAAATATAGTTTTTGGTGCTGGTAACAAGTTTTACTGCAGAGGTCAGAACATTCATTCAGCAGAGTCTGTAACAATGTTGTAAAAGCAGTTACCTCTACTGTAGACGGTTCGCAAAACATATAACTTCTCCATGCTGGTATCATGGGTTTTCTTCAAAGAATGTGAACAGACTTCTTACTGCCTTACCAGTAAGTCCTCTTTGTGTTTACACTCGTATTCACCTGTGAACTCTATCACGGTATCTGCCCTCTTTCCTGACTTTTGCCTCCTTACTGAATGGGAGGCTGAGAAGGGGAGTGTGATAAATTACTGTGCTTGGTTTAGGAATAGCACCTTTGAAGACTGTGCATTTAAATAGAACATATTTGATAAAAGATGACTACTAAGACAAACCATTTCTTTCAAACTAATTTGGTGAAGAGAAGTTTTAATGAGGTGAGGAGAGTGTTCAGAAGTCACCTGCCAGAAACATGAGGTATAATGGAAAGGTATAATGAAACATTCTATTTCCAAAGTTCTCAAAATAAACTGCAGAAACGTTATCATCTCTGCAAGCTTCCTTGTGACAACTAGTTTTACTCTTTTTAAAGAGAGTGAAACAAAAGGACAAGAAACAAAATTACTTGAAATTCTGGAAGCAGAATATATTCAGAAAGCTCTCGTAAATGAGCGAGACACTTGAGCAAGGTGTCAAACTGAGGTTTAGTTAAAGGGCTTCTGAAGTCCATTGTGTTCCCTAAATAGGAAAAACAGATTAATTGACTGGCATGGATTCTACACAATGCCTCCACTTGTGTACCGGGTGCAGAGTGCACAGTGGTTTCTACAGATCAGACTTTTTTTCACTTTTCCTCTTTGACAGGCCTTGTTGAAGGACAGAGAAAGTAAAGGAGAGACACTGAACTGCAACTGTAGAACAGAAAATGCTGTCCCTGTATGAACACATTAATTTTTAAATGTCCATATTCACTTATTTTTTAAATTATAAACCCAATATAAGTTATTTTCAGAACAGGGATTTGATATCACTCAGTCGCTACCATGGTTGTACCTGTAACAAATTCTGCTTAGTCACAAAATATAAGGCTTTTCAAAGGCACACTGGCTGTCATTTCTCACATTTCATTTTTTGATGAATGTATGAAACAACAATCAAGTACAGGTTTCCTACTACCTATCTAACAGTAGTCAAGATGCTGCTTACTACTTGCTAATAAAATCTTACTAATGGTAGAGAACCTAATCTCACGTGGTTTTGATGATCAGACACAGAAAAGCATTAATGCTTCTGGGAGCAGTGGGAAGGAAAGTTAAGCCCTTAAGTACCTTTGAGTGTCTGGGCCTAAATGACCCCAGTTTCCTCTGACTTTCGTATGAATTGAACCTCCACAGTCCCTGACAAAGTATTTAGGACTTGAATTATTATACCACTTCAGAAATTCTGGTCATCATTTTAGTCTCTCTGGGTCAAGAGGTTACATTTTGTCATAAACCCAGCTGACTCTGGTATCACATTAATTGCTTTCAGTGGGTCAAAGTTGATGACATTGCAGCTCATTCTACTGTACTTTTTGCTCCCCTATGTAGATCTCTGTCAGATAAATAACTTTAATTTCTTCAATACATCGTATTCTTTTGTTCCTTCTGTACTGTTTGTAACTGTCATCCTCATTTTAACTCACACTCCAGCAAATGATTTTTTCTAAATGCATCACTTTATTTTTTAAAACAAATCCCCATGAAAATTTTACTGCTTACCTAATTTAAATGTAGCTAAGCTGTGAGCACCAAAACATTTCAGAAACAGAAGTATCTTCTCCTTAGCAGAGGTGCTATTTTCTGCTTAGCAGTAAGTGCAGAGTGCAGAAAGAGTGCAGAAAGCTGCAAAGCATACACCACCTGAAGTAAAGGACGGCACTTGTTGCAGCATATATGTAAAAGATGATTGCAGCCTGGAGGTTGGGTGGTGCTCAGGTGGCTCATAGCTTAGTCCCTGCATCCTCATTGCATAGCAGTCTGCTACTTCTGTTGGCTGAGAGTAAGAATCCTCGCTTTTGGGTGATAACAGAGGACATCACTTTCAGTTCATTGCTCTTTTGGGGAGCTATGTCATCCTTTTGACCAAAATATCCGGATATCATGCACGAGCTAATAAAGGAATGGAATGCATACATACTGTTCTTGTCTGAGTAGGCTGGGCAAAACATTGAGACAAAAAACTGCATGGCTCTTGTTTTCATTAATGGACTATTTTGTGGGTGTATGTGATTTTTTATGCTGCAATTGTGGAAGCTCTGTAATAGTTGAGACCTGTTCCTAATTAATTTCCTTTACCAAGCAGGGGACAATGTGAATTCTTCCTTTTCAGCTAATGGACAGATGCCAGAGACAGTTCTGTTGGCACCGTATCATTTGCCAACCAACACATATTCTAAATTTTTTCCTGGAGGGAAAACAATCCAGTCTGGATAATATTTTTGCTTGAAATGCAAGCCAAATCCTAGATTTATGGATGAAACACATTGTGTTTGAAATAACTGGTTCACTTTTAGTCCTACAGATAATCAAATTAATTAACATTTATGAGTAAAATTAAATTTTATTTACAAATCAACATTAACTAAGGTTAGTATTCTTGCATTAATGTCTCAGATTCTCAGACAGAGAATACACTCAGGCGTTGCGCTGGTTTTGGCTGAGACAGAGTTAATTCTCGTCACTGTGGCACCTGTAGGAGCCAGGGACCTTTCCAGCCTCCCATGCTCTGCCACGTGGGCAGGAGGCCGGGGGGGCGGGGCCACAGCCCAGACAGCTGACCCCAACTGGCCAATGGGGTGTTCGTTCCACGCCATGTGACGCCGTGACCAGCACATCAACGGGGGCAGTTGGTGCGTGGGGGGGTGGTTGTGGCTTGGGGCCTGCCTGCCTGCCTGCCATGCAATTTGTTTTGGTTGTTCATTTCCCTCTTTGCCTGCCTGCCCATCCTGGGTTCTGCGCCTCTCTTGTTGTTTTCCTGTCCACTGAATTATTGTTGCTGTTGTTATTGTTTTATTTTAATTATTAAATTGTTCTTATCCCAACCCACGAGCGTTACCCTTCTGATTCTCTCCCCCATCCCACCATTGGGAGAGTGAGCGAGCAGCTGTGTGGGGCTGAGCTGCCGGCTAAACCACAACAGACATGATAATGTCTCAGAGTGTACTTCTGAAGTGTTTTTCAAGATACATACTCTACTTTTCTGAAAACAAAGTTCAGATAATCTAATTCTATGAACATAATTGTTTCATATATTCTGCTACCAAATGGCTTAATTTTGTTTAAAATTGCACAAATATTACAATGAAAGGGGAATAAAATTATCAATGACCACTTGAGTCATCAGTAGACAATTCTTAGTATCTGAAAAAGAACTGTAGAGCAGCAAGGACTAGTCACTTGAGTAGTATTAAAACAATGGAATACATTACCTGTTCTATTGCCTGTGTATCATTATTACTATTGAGCTCATCAGGTGATGCTAGCTCATTTCAGCTCTTAAGATGGGTAAAGCCACAAAAGTTAGAGTTCATCGGGAAGATGGATATATCTGGAAGTTCGCCTGTCCTTTGGCAAGCCTTTTCCCAAAAAGGTGTATCTGTAATGGTGGATGATGCTGTGCATGAGTGCCTTCCTAGTGCTTTGACACTTCATTCACATACAGGATGACATTGCAGGGCAAGAAGTATTACAGCCTTTTTCTTTTCCTCCATTCTAGCTATGTACAAGGGAGATACTGGTTGAGTCAAAGTTTTCTCCCTTTTAGAAGACAGGCAGTTTTTGTACAGGAAGAAAGGAAAAACCTGACAATGTCAGGGCTACTCAAGCTACCGGTAAGGCAGTCTTGAAATCACATATGCTCCAGAATTAGACAGCAGCTCTTGAAGATGAACCTCTTCAGATTCTGTCCTTATTTCTCCTCCAGCACAACCAGCATCAGAACAATAAAAAAATTTCCTCCCTGCTTTGAAAGGAAGATGCCTTCTCAGTGCTCACCTTTACTTATTAATACATATAGATCTCAGTGATTCTCCCATTTATTTTATTTGATACTGACTTGTATTTTTTGGCAATCGCACTGTGCAGACAGCTGACTGGACAGGCATTGGAGGACAACATTAAAAATACAGAGAGTGTTTCTGGTCTAATACAAATGGAAACCTGCTTCACTCCGGACTATGTCCAGACCTTCATCAGGATTCCTCCTTCCTCTTTTCTTCCATTTCTAGAGAGAAGAGTAATGACTATTGCTGGAATGTAGATCATTAAAACTTGTAAAACTGACATATTATTATCATATTTTCTTGGTCATTTTTGTTCCCATTTAGTGGTTCTTTTCCTTACCATCATTTCTATTCTCCCATGTCTGCAAGCAAAAAGTAGTTACCTTGTGCTAGCATTTAATAAAAGTGCTACAGACAGAAGGGTGAAGAGCGGAATTTTGTTGTTCTTCTTGTTGCTCTCTTATTAACTAACTTGAAATAGCCATGGCCTTTCTGTTGACATGAATAAGTTCTATACACCTGGAAAAAACTATTTCATTTCAACTGTGGTTTTACTACACCTCAAAAAACACTTTCTGAAATTGAAACATATTCTAAAGGACCTAGAAATAACTTAAAATATTTTTTCCTGAAAGTCTGCTTATGTTTTCTCTTCCTACGATTTCATGTAAAATGAACAATAACATAACAATGTGCGACAGGAAATCTTTAAAGGAGACCTCTTTCAATTTTTCTGAAAGCTTTGCAACAGTAATAAAGAATAAAATGTGTTTGAATATAATTTTTTGCTTGGTAGTTAGTGCAAAATTCATGAGATTTCCACACGTCCTGGCTTGTGTAGGATGTTTCTTTAAGAAATTGGCTATGGCCAATGCAAAAATTATATTATTAGAAATGGGCTGCAATGAACTGTCTTCCTGCTGTAAGGAACATCCATGCCGTATTAAACCTAAAACCAAGGAGAGACCAGAACACAAGTATTTCATCCTCCATTACGTATACACATAGCAAATTGTTATGCATTGGCAGAGTTAGTGGGAAAGACGAAAGCTGTTTCTTGTTTCTATTGGTCTCTCCTAAGCCTAGGCTTCCAGCAGCCTCCATGTCAAGCACTGCTTACAGTGCCTGAGCTCACTCATGCGTTCCCTGCCCACCATACCTTTTCTCTGCAGCTCAATCCCACAGACCAAGCATAAGAAGCTGAAGAAGCTGCCCCAGCATGTATGAAACAAAATGTAGGGGTTCTTCCCAGCTGCCACTCAAACCACACCCTCCACTATGTTGTGGGTCCCAATGCTGGAGCATGCTGCCTTTATCTACTTGAGGGAAAAATGCCTGCATGTCCAGGGGCAGGTGTTTCTATATCATGTAAAGAGGTTGCAGTCAACAATCTCTCTTCACAGTCCCTTCCCTGCCATTCACCCAGGGACAGAGACTTTTCTTTGATGTTAGCTGTTCAGCCTGAAGATAATGAGACGGCATGGAATCTGCACAGTGAAAATAATTTTTCCCAGACGGCACACTCGAAGTAAAAATGAGCCCTGAGTAAGACCTATGTGCTGTGCAACTCTTGTCTGGATAAGTGGGACTTAAGTGGCATATATAGAATGTTTGATTTTCTGGCATAGGGATAAATTCTGTTCTAACTGCAACTTTGTAAAGCAAGTTAAAAAGAAGTATTAGATTATCCTCTGTTCCCCAGTGGATCACCTTACCTGTGTTTCAAGAATTACCTTGCGTTCAAAGTAAAATTAAAAAGTAAGAAAAGCAGAAACAAGTCTAAGTCATGGAAGAAGAAAAGAGCTTTATCAAGGAGGTGCAGGGGTTAGAAAACTATTTCAGTCGTTATTTTAGTGCTTATTAGTCACTCTTGGGATTATATTGTTTATGATCTTAAAGTTTTGCACAGTAATGTTGCGCTTAATTGGAGCACAAGCTGTGCATTGATTAAGTAGTCTCTTAGTAGTCATATTTTAGGTTTTACACTCTGATTCTCAGGATTTTTCATTTGCAGCTCATACCAATTCACTTTCTAAGCTGTAAATCAGGTGTACTTTGTATGACTGTGCTTAACAGCTTTTTGGAAAGCTTTTTCATCACTGTTCCTATCCATGATGCTCATTTTTGCACACTGGTTAGTAAACTGTAATATCTTTTTAAAATGTTTTTGTTTCTTACAGTGTCTGAGCACATCTGAATAAACCTTCTGTTGAAATACTATAATCAAGCTGTGTCATTTGACCCTACAGGAATAGCATCGAAGAATGAATCTGCAATTTGTTTAGAACTGAAACTATACAAACTAATGTATATGGAAATACTAGATTCTATATTGTTCTGGTTTCCAACAGTCAACAACAATCATTAATGAGCCAAACTCACAGGTATGTAATATCAATTTACAAAAGCGTTTGTAAAAATTATAAAAATAGTGGTGAAGTAGACAAACCAATATCAGGCACTAGACCAAGCACTAGGGTTCTTTCTGGTATTTAATTTGCTGTTAAAGATCACTGTCTCTTGGTGAAGAGTTTTTTATTGTGAAGCTACTACCTACAATCAAGATTAAATTGTTAATTTGGTCCTCTCATAAATTCACTATAGTTGCAGAAATAGCAAAACCAGTTCGGAAATTAAAAGGATCATCTTTCTTGGACAGTAAACCTTCATAAAATCTAGTGCAACAACAACACATTTTGGCATTCATAAGCTTATAATCACATGATTTTAAACATTGGTTTTGATAATCAAGAGGAAAAAATTTCTGACAACAACTGTATATATGAATATTTTCAGTTGTTTTGCAGCACCACAATGGGATGTTAAAATGTTTTGTACCGCATTTCAGTTGCTTATATGCTATATGGGTTTCAGAAACAGAAAACTTAAAGCCACTCTTATCAACATATGCTTCTAGCTTTTTGTTTGTTCTGCAAGCAGTTCTCTCATTCTGTGCTCTTTATGTATTTGTGGAAAATATTTTTAAAGGAAAAGTATAAGTGAAAATGTTATTACGTTCAGCCAACAAATTTCAGAAAAAAAGATTGAGCACTTCATCAGCCTGGTGCACTGTTCAAAGTATACATAAGTATTCTTTCATCAGCTAAAATTTATCTGGAATGAAGCACAATCACTGATGCAACATCTAGCACACAATATTTACGGCAAAGAAATGTAAATCCCTTTGTCCACTTGCAATAGGATTTATGTGTGAAAAAATCAGGTAGAATGGTGGTGTAATTCTATCGAACTGGAATTTGTGAAGCACGTCCTTTGCTAAGCTTTCCTGTAATAAACATTTTGAAAAATCAACAGGGAACAGAGCTAGGTTTCAGTTTTGCTTCTCATGAGGACAAAAATCTCCATGAAAGACAGTACCTTCTTACGTTAGAGTGGATGTTTGTTCACTATCGACCTTGCATACTGGCCTGTTGCTACAGAACCTCCTATAAAGTTCTGGCAGAACTGCAGCATTAGCAGCAGGCTGCTCAGCCGTTTTAGTAAATATCTTTCTGCAGAATAATATGAAGAGCACCGAAATATAGAAACTGGGACTCAGATGCATCCATCTGCATGTTAACTGCATATATCCTCTGTTGGCAGCAATATTATATACCTTGTCATGGAAATATGTACGGCGTTTTTAGCACCAAACCAAAAATCCCTGTTTAAAGCAGAAGTACTACGTAAAGTCGTAGGTGGTAAAAGTATTGTTAATAGTGTGTTGGGTAATTCCACTCACAGGTAACTGAAAAGCCAGACCACGTTCTCACTTTCTTTTTATCTGAGGGAAAGAAAAAGAGACAAGGACACAATTTGTCCTTATTGGTACCTATACAAGGTTGTCCACAAATATTATGAGTTTCAAAAACTACACACTTCTTGCTTTGAGGACATGATGGGTTTCATGCCTCTGCAAACATCTAGTTCAAAACATCAGTAAAAGAACCAGAATCCATGTGTGTGATCTTCTGGCTAGAATACTGAGCTGGCAGTAACAGGACCTGCTTTAGACTTAGGCTACCAAGCTAACTTTTTGGGTCACTTTGGACATGTGCATTCCTTGCCTATGAAACTATCGGGACTTTTTTCTTTTAAAATTTTCTTCTATTTCACAGACTTATTTTGTCTAAATTGAACAAATAAGCTGTCTGAGGTAGTGACTATCAGCATGGATCAGGCAAATAAGGGCATTTTCATGCATTTGGTGGGGTATCTAAGCACCACATAAATCAAAATAATTAACTTCATATTGATCTACTAACACTGTAAAAAAATTAAAAATATTACTTCTATTTCAAAGACAAGCAGTGCCATAGAACATTCCTCATGAAAAAGACCAGTGAAATAAAGAGGATATTGTAATGAATGTTCAGGCAAGGGCATTTTAACGTTTGTCTGTAATGTTCCTCCATCTGCCCAATGGCTGGAGCAAACTTTTGTCATTGTAGATGTGCAATGAAGCTTAATTGACTAACATGCTATAGACAGCTTCAGATGGGGAGTGATAGATATAATAGAGAAGTAATACTATTGTATCTGATTCCAGGGTAGAACAAATATTAAACTGTAGCACTCTCTTTAATCTTTAAATATTAAGTTGTGATTTTGATATGAATGTATTTCCAACAAGTCATTGTAACTCCACAACATATGGAAGAATTTCCCTCCAAGTAAATATGCCTGGCAATCAGCGAGACAAACCATTCCATTTGTATCACGTTTATCTTTTCTTCTTCCTATTTTTTGCATTTTCTATAAGCAGAAGCATTTTGTCATATGGCACTTTGTTTTGCTATGCAACTTCACAGCTGTAACAGCCAAATATATAGAAACAATGAAGCCTCCTTTTCAAAGAATAAAGGAAACATCAGGAGAGATCTATAGTTCCACCCTAATGAACCAATTCAATGCATGTTTATTCATCATCCCAACAGCTCACATGGGACTGCCAGAAGCACTAGCAGTGAGAAGAAAATTGAGACTCTGATACTTATTTTACTTTGTGCCATAGCTGGTTTCAAATTGTAGTAGCTAATGGGTACTTAAAGCTGATAATTTTACACTGTATCAATAAAAATGAAATGAGCAGAAAACTGAAGATACTAGCATGGAGAAAGATATGGCATGGAGAGGGGAGGAGAGGAGAGGTTCACAGAACTGTGTACTGCAAAAAATTATGCAGATGAGATTGCTTTGTTTTGGCAGAAGTCTTGAATTACCTTGAGTTAGCGTCATTTTCAGTTATTTTGGTCTTTTTCTAATGGTAAAAGAAGCAAATGCCATACTCACTGTAAAGGAAAGGCTATGCAGATATATGTCCAGTGCAAAGCCTCCCATACCCTCCATCTAGACTCTGGAAAGTGCAGTGAATGTCAAATATGTCCAAAAGATCCTGTAATGCAGCCCCATACCCTATAGCACAGGTGGCTTTAAAGTCCTAAAGGCATTTCAGTTGGAATGAAAGCTACAAACTGATGTCATTAACACATGGGTATTTCTCATTCATTTCAAACTCTTTCATGCTTCCAGAGCATTGTAAATTATCACATATTATTTGGGACTCCACAGTTTTCTTTCCATCATACAGCCATTTTCTGGACTGATCATCATCAGTTGAAGTGTGTTATTTCTGGCAACATTAGTTTCAGATTCAGTTCCTTGAGGGCACATTACCTGAACACATTCAACTCAGCTCAGCTCTCATGCACTGATTTCCCACCATCATTCCTCTCTATGGTCCTCCCCAGAATAGTCTTTCCATCAGCTCCCACTCCAAAGTCCTGCAAGAGACTCTCTGTGAGTGCATGGAGCACAGCCTTGTAGATACTCCAAATTTTCCTGATGCTATGCACAGCTGACCAGTTGCCATGAAGTCAGAGACATGCAGAAGGGAAAATATCCGTACCTGACATTGTGACTAAAAGGAGTACGAAATCAATAAAGTATCATCCCTTTCAAAAGAAATTATCTGAATTCTGTTGCATATTGCTGATGTGGTTTTGATTTCAGTGCAGCCAAGAAAACTTGTAATTGCTAATACAAATACCAATAGCTTTTTGAAGTTACCATGTAACACCTCTAGATCAGAGGGTTCAGAAGGATCAGAGACATGTGGCATAACCCCTTTCCCCTTATACTCACCGGTGTAGAAGTGCAAGGAGCCCTTCTGCCCCATTTCTTCAGTCTCCACCTCCAGAGTAAATAAGCCAAATGTATTCCACTAAGAGTGGCCCAGGAAAAAAGAAAAATCTTCCTCAATTTTTTAAATTACGGTTCAACTGTCCTATGATGGATTAAAATTAAAAGCAGCCTTCTTATTATTCAATATCATATTAAGGAAGTTTCCTAGGAGACAGAAAAGGGACGTACATCAAATCCTACTTCATACACATTTTGAAAGATTCTTTACAGTCTGACTTCCTTTGGTATCCAACATTCTGAAGAACGTAATCCCAAAACATCTTTTTCTGTCTTCACCTTGGATGCACAGTGAAGAGGTGTATGTACAAAAGGTACTACAAATTATGAATGTGCTGAACCACAGACTGGCCTCTGCTAGATTCTGGGTGATTTGAAATTATGATCCCCATATACAAGACAGATAAAAGAGATGGAAGCAATGCAGAAAAATGTCAAAAAAGTAGTTTCAAATGCTTTATTTTCCCCTCATGTTTTGGGTACTAGCCACCTTTGAAGAGCCCCATGGGAGAAACAGGTTACTGATCACAGAGTAGCTTAAATGAGATAACCCTTGCAGCAAGTTGTATAAAGTATGTGCTTTGCTGTCAGACAAGACAGCATAAAGCTTTGTCTTGTTCTGATAACAGATCTATCCAATGGGACACACAATTTTAGAAATGGATCATAGGAGACCATCACATTTAAAGGCATTTTTTCTGGCTTTGTCTCCTTTGAGATAGACTGACAGGCAAATTTGAAAGTGTGTCTTTTTCGCTGACTTTTGGAAGGTTATCTTTTAGGTTGATTTTAGGTTCTGTGAAACATTGATAACAACCTGCCAGAGCTGATGTGTTTACATCGATTTTTCAGAGGTAGGAAACATACATATCTTATGAACTGAGTAGGTCTTGAAATAAAATCGTGGTGGATTTCAGTTAAAATTGCTTTATTACAATTAGAGCTAAAAAGTCACACAAAAGTGGGATTCTGAAAGCTTTATCTGCTTAGAAAGCCCTTATGCTTCTACCTAGCTTATGAATTTTGAAGTTTAATTAAAAATTATTTAAAAAAAAACCAAACAGTTTGCTAGATATTTTGTCTTCACTTCGGTAAAGAAGTCAATGCACTGAGTCTAGAGTGAAGAAGGGATCAGGGAAAGTGAATATGAAATAAATAATAAAGAACTTAATATTTTTGATTTGTGCTAAAAAAAGAACCATAAAACTATAGACACAACTTAATTTGGAATTATATATTATATGTATAACATTATCAAGAGGATCTGTAACTGAAAATTTATGTCCCTTTCTAGAAATGCTGTTTATAGGAAATGCCATGTCTGATGTTGGGCCTTGCAATGTAAGGCCACAGAGGTATTTGGTAGTTACCTCAAATGTAAAACTGGATGCATGTTAAATTCCAAATACATGTGAGGAAGCTTCGGTACTAGCCCAACTGGAAGTGAACATGCATAAAAAATAGGAGCTATCAAAATTTGAAGCCACATTTATACCCTTTAATCAGTCTAGTCTGCTTCCCACTTGACAATACAGCTTCAGCAATCCGGAAAGCTCATCTGTGCTATGCAGGCTTTTTCAGGGCTCTAAGTGGTGTGAAACATTACTTGGACTCTCCGTTGAGAATCTTTTATGCCTGTACATTCCTTCCAAAACCCCTGATACCACATGTTGGGGCTACTCAGTAGGATGTTAGAAAGCAGTTAAGTAATTTTTTCCCATGCTGCTTGTACTGCAGAAGTGCAGCCAGCGTTTTAAAGCTTCATTTTGCCTCTCTGGTTTTTGTACTAACATATGTGGCATTAATATTTGATCTAGAAATATTTATTAGAAGCTTTCTACACATATGTATAACTCCAGTCTTTAAATTAATGTTGGACATTAGTGCAAAGATTGTAGTTGATGGAGTGAAGAGGGAAAGGACAACTCTTCTTCAAGCACATCTGCCGTATTGGCATTACTTGCTAGACATACCTCTCATAGAGCTGTCCACAGTATAATTTCTAAGTCAGGCCCTATAGGGACACGTCAAGAAAAGTCAAGGTGTACAAAAGGCTCCTTTTCAGTTTCGCAAATCTATAGACAAATCAGAGTTCTTGAAAGAAAATCAAGCTGCTAAAGTAAGTACTTGAAAGGGTCATGGATCAGGTATATATTAAGCCCTTCCTTTACACGTGATTGTAACAGCAGCTTTGAGATAATCTTGTTTTATAAGGATGCAGGTGTAAAGTGTCTCTGGTTGATACCTGACAATGTTTACAAATTCATCTTTTAATCTTTTTTTCCAGTTTCTCTGGCCTCCTGCTCATTGCAGTTTTCTCTGAACCCCCTTCAAAATGTCATCTTCATATTTAATAACCCATTCCAGTTTTCTTGTTGGCTAATAAAAAAATAACAGCCGCCTTTTGCAGAAAGCTTCAAATCTGTGCTTCAGTTTTGTAAGGCACATTTAGAAAACTCTTCCAACAGCACTGAGACAGCTTTGGTCTTAACAATCTCTACAGATTGCAGCTAGGAACAGCCATCTTTTTAGCATTGTGCTGGTATGTCACCTCTGTCATCCTGCTGAAAATATCTGCACTCCTGACTGTTTCTGTGACAACTGCTGAGTGCCCTGGTGTACAGAAAGCTGAAGCATAGGCTGGAGTATGCATCAGTATACCAGATCTGCAAGAGTTGATACTTCTTAACAGCTTTCTCCCATTCCTTCAAAGCAACGTTCTTCTCAAACAGTCCTTTGCCTAATTTAAGGAAGTCTTTCTTTTAGAGTATAGAAAAGACATATCCTTCACAGGTATTTCCTTTCCTTTTCTCTTGAGATTCTTACTTATTTTAGGATATGTCAGAAGTTCTCCACTGGTTTTTGGTTGATACAAAATGGTTTGGGCTTACATATATTCTTCCCCTTTTACTTTCTGCTGGGTGGTGTCTTCACTTTTTGTAACTTTGTATCTCCATAAGTCAAATTTGTTTTTTAATATCATATTTTGAATGACTCTTGTGGACCTGGTTATGTAAAGATTTTTGGCCTACTTTACTGTTCTAGGAGGAAGTATAGCAAGTCTTGTCTTTGGCATCCGAACTTAACCAATACGGCTGGCCTTCTGAGGATGTCCATTACTCACCATAACACAATTCAACGTCTAGCCAACATCTGTGCCTGCCTGACGATTCTTGAAGACAACAGAATATAACAGAATAATTTTGAAATCACTTGAAAATTGGAACTTAAGAGTTAATATATACAGTTAATCCTCAATTTCGAAAATGGTACTGATTCATCTTTAGATACTCAAAGAAATATTTTGAAAGTGTTCTCAAGCTTTGGAAATCTACACACCTCAAGCAAAACATGTAGAAACAGGCTGTTTCAAATTTAACATTTTGCTTTTTTTTTCCTGCCACAGAAAAAAGTTATTGCAATTGACACGTTCCCACAAGAACATCCCTGCAAATGTTCCCACACTTCGTTTAATTGAAGTAGAATCTTCCAACAGAAAAACATTGCACAGAGATATTTTACTGGCTCTGCTTAATTCTTTTGTCTCAGATAATCCTGCTGTTCCTTCCCCTGTATGGCTGGGGAGTTTACAATAATTGTTCCCTTATTAATGTTTTTTTTTTACTGGATGCCTACACTCCTCAAACTGTAAGTACCAACCTAAAGTTACCAGAGAGTCCAGTGTGAGAGGAAATGCTACATAAGAGATTTCTCTTCAGTAGCTGTATTGGGAGCCTTGCAGAAGACATTGTATTGCGGAGTTAGTGACCTTGAACAGACCATGTTTTCTCTGTTGTTCCTTGTACTTAGGGCTTGAGCAGCCCATATGTTAGCATGAGCAGCCGCTGCAGGGGAACATGCTGGTGTGCCCTGTGCCAGCCTGTGCTGCGCTGCTGGGTGTTACGACAGAGGTAACACCCCAGCCTGTCAGGAGACTTTCTGTTAGTTGAACAGTTTACTAATATATTCTGTAATATGTAATATCTTCAGAAGAGTAAAATCTTTGTGGATCAAGGGGAGCAATGTAGTCATCCTGATCTGGAGGTGCTGCTCATGGAGGAGTTGGTGATCCACATCACAGTTAACCTGAGCAGGCACAGGCCTGTGCTGCAAGTCCAGTGTGGCCTTCAGGCTGTGCTGCGCTGCACAAACTCTTGGCCGCAGGACAAACTCAGCCAGGTGGTTGTAACTGAGGAGCCTGCAGGCAGCTCCCACCCACTCCGTACCAGCAATTACACCACCTGCATGGCCTCACCTTCATCTAACTGTGCAGCAAGAAGTTCCTATGCGAACATACATTCTGTTTGACAGTGCCAATGATGAACAAAGTTGTTTTCTTTAAGAAAATCATATATAACAGCTTGAATGACCAAAATGGAGGACAATTCTCCGTGGATGGGATCTGTGCAGTGCAGTGTAGGGAAATCAATCTGCAGCCTGGCCGATTCTGCATGCGTGCATAGTGCCCAGCTTATGAAGGGATGTAAGATTTACTTGCTATCTGTATTCCTTTTTTTATTCTATCTTATTTAAACAGCTACTTTATTAAACCATTTGTTGTGCGGCCTTTCTTCCTGAGATCCAGAAAGAACCCTGCACCATCTCACTCTCACTTCAAACACCAAGCGCAGGGCAGTACAGAATTCAGAGACCAGGATTTTCTTCAAGAAAGGATTTGAAAAATAGGACAAAGAAAATGTGTTGGTATGAAACAGTATGTTAGAGAACTTAGTCAAAGATCAGTGGCATCATAAACCAGAAAGTATCATGAAGCTTCAATATCATGCAAAAATCAGCTTAATTTCAGACAAAAGAGATTTTGCCCTTTGGATTTGTACCAAACCTTAAAATATGCAGGAGCAGAAAATGTGTTCAGAGTACAGCAGGACAAATTTCTTAATTTGGCAAAGTATGTTTAGTACCTTGCAACACAGTCAAAGGTACAGGAAGAACTTCAACCCTTACAGGACTGGCACTCTGCAAATGGAGACTAAAAGATCAAGCTAAGAAGAAAATTACAGTGAATGCAAGGAGGAGCTTATTTCAGTGTAAACAGGGAAGAGCCTGAGACGACGATTGCACCTGCTATTAGGTTGCAATTCATAAACCAAGATATTACAGAGCATTCCCAATACTTGTTGCTACATGAATACAAGGTAATAGGCCTAACACAAGTACCCTGTGCTTGCAATACTAACTGAACATTGTCTTAGAACAAACAAACAAACAAACGAAGAAGGAAGAGTTTTAATGCTTCATAGACTTAATGGCAATTATTGCTAAGTCCTTGGCTTAAGTGTAAGCCTCCCAGTTCCCACAGATTGTAAGAATCATGTCTTGGGGATGGGTAGTTATGATCATAAGGTAATACCAACTGGAATAGGATTTACATTACATATTTGAATCTTAGTAACAAATGTCATGAAAAAATGGAAAGCTAAAAGTGACCCAGAGCTGCCTGTAGTTTATGATTCTATAATGAATTAATGGATTAACATTTGCAGTTTTCTTTAAGGATCATATACAATTATACATCAAGATAGTTCACTGAGTATCACCTGATCCTTTTTTTTCTCCACAGAAATCAACTGAGAGCCCAATGATTACTAAATATTCTTTGAAAGCTGTAAAAAATGAGCTTGCTTCCAAGAGTTGCATTTGATAGCCTGAGGTACGTACACACACACGGAAAATTTGAAAATGATGTTAAAATTTTCAACAAATTAAACACATTAAAATATTTTCAACATATATAAATTATTCTCTATAATCATTCTTTTACAGAAAAATACCTGCATTAACCACTTAGGCGATGGGCATCTATTGTAGTAAAAAATGTCCAGATATACTACATGAATTCATTTAGTTCAGTACAGGCAGAATAATTTTTTGAATACCTTCTTCCCCTTGTCTTCTAGTGTTCTTGAAAATATACTTCCTACGAAATTTCAAATATGGATTTGCAACTTCATTATTAAATAATTTATTATTTTAAAAATGTTTATTTTAAAATATTACCATTTATATTAATTAGAAAAGAATATATTAGTGAACTTACTTTAGCATAAAATAAATAAATACACTTCACTGCAGCTTATGCTGCAACCAGCAGCTGTGTTCAAGTCACAAAGAAACCTGAACAATCCAGAAAGGAAAAATCTGGTAAACTTCCAGTAGTGACCTGTATCACCACTAACAGCAAGCCTTTCTTTTAGCTCTAACTGCCTACACAGACAATTAAGCAGAACTTCTAGACCCACCATAATCACACCATCTGGAAACACCTATGAGCTTTTCACACTGTGCATTTATTGCTGGTTTACACTCTGCTATACTGGGCTGTAAGAACTGCCATACCCTATTAAGTCCTGAATAGATCACGTTGGGGCTGCTCTAATTTCCTCCATTTCATTGTTATGCTAAACAGTTGTAACTGTTTGATTTAAATGGCCACTGCATTATTATGTACCCATTTAAAAAAAATCCAGTACTCCTATTCCACACATAAATATTTGTAAAATATAGTTTGCATACTTCTAACAGCTATTGTAAATTACTTTCTTATGTTCCTGAAATGCAAAGTAGTGAAGAGGAATTGATAACAATGCTTCAGAAATCTTCTAGCAACCCATAAAATGATGTTTTATACTCTTTCTGTTGATTTGCCATCTGAAGCATGGTAAGATAACCACATTTCCAGGAGCTAGAACAGATGAGTAAAGGAAACTCAGTGAGCAGCAGCACTAGCAGAGAAGGCAGGCACACAAAAGATGACAACTCTCTTAGAAAGTTATTTTACAGATTTCTTTGCAGCAGGTCACACCTGAAGCACAAAAAGAGCTCTGTTAACTTGAGAAGAGAGGAGGTACATCCTTGAATCACACTCTCTCAGCTCGCCCTAATAAAGTCAAGATCATTTTGCAAAAAAAAAAAAAAAAAAGTAATAACGCTAATTTTGACAGAACAGATCTGGTGATTTTTTGCAGTAGTTTAAGACATTGCTGAATCTATGTAACAAACTACCATCTTATGGAAGAACTCAGCATATGCTAACCCTGAAGCAACTCCCATTCTCAGTCCAGACTCTTGGCCCAACTTCCCTAATCAAAGATTAAAACTAATTTGCTGAACTAAACTTGAACAGCTGAAGCACCCCCACGTACTCCATCCTGCTGACTCTACTGCTAGAGCAGTAACATCTGAAAGAGGGGCAATAACAAATGCCTGGGAGCTGCCTCAAGAGCAGCAGTTGCTTGCTCAGTGAAGGTGACTCAAAGCCTTGAATAAATGATATGTACTTTTCATTATTTTTTGTGACCGAACAACCAAGTAAGGATATTTAGTTTTGCATGTCAATAGTTGCAGAGAAAACATTCAAAATTACTTGGTTTTGCTAATAAAACATGTACTTTGAATTTTGTAATAAGATTTACTATAAAATATTAAAATAAATAAAGCTCTTACAGTCAAGTAACTAATTAGTCTAAACCAATAAGTTAGCAGCTATGCCTCTCTACTTAGGTTCTTTAATAAAAAAAATTAAGTTCCCTTTATTACCTTTACAGAAGAAGAAAAGTTATCTCTAGTTTATCAGAAAAGCTCTTATCCAACTCTAACTTTACTCAGCAGTAAAAAAAGTTTGAATTTTATTTTAGTTCCATAGTGACCTCATATTGGAATGAGGTCGGGGCCATTTAATGTTTCAGTCCTTATTTGTAGACACTGCTTTTCATCTTAGTAGGTCTCTGGGAACCTAAATTTTTTAAAAGTCTCTTTCTGTACACTGGCAGTAGGAAAAGACCCTGCCTCAAGTATGAGTTTGATTCTCTTAGCAAGGGTTGGATCCATTCCCAGTTAGGAAAAACGTATTAATTAAAAATTCTCCAGAATGTCTCACTCAGGGAAATTTGGATGGAGCAGGCACAAGAGCAGAACCACACCACTCAATTATGTTTAACCTAACTTTTATTTATTAAGCAGAATAGATTTAAAAGGTGGAGAGCAATTTTCATTTTAAGATTTTTATCCTGCTGCATTCATACATTTCTAAAGACAAAACATAGACAAACCAAAACCAAACCCAGAACTTCTAGCCCAGTTTAGGCCACTTCAATGTTTCCAAGCCCTGACTAGCAGCCCAGGGCAGTTCTGCACAAAGCAATGCCTTCCACCTCCCTGAGGGGGCTGCTTTTTCAACTATTTATTGCCTTTTTTTTTTTTTTTTTAACAGATTGTCAGCATAAACGATGAATTACCCCCACTCACTATCCATGTAGTCCCAGCACTATTTCTGTGATTTTCCCCCAACTCTAAGGCCAACCAGAAATCCTTACTTGGGTTACTATCACTCTGGCCTCCCACCCCAATGATATTACAGGAAGGTAATGATGCTAATGATTATTTAACAAAGTTAATTCCTGCTTCTTTCCTTCTCTTTGTTTCTTTCCTCTGCTTACTGGAGTAAGCTTTACAGTGGCAGATGTAGTCCAGGTCTCACTTATACAAGCATTGCTTTTAGGCAGGCTTCACTCCATGGCAATGTCATAAGCATTGAAGTTTCCCATTAATAAGTCTTGTAGTTACATCTGCCTGGAATCAATGAGGAAAGGATCAGAACCCAATTAGCAATTTCATTAAAAGTTACTGAAAGAAAGAGGAGAGGAGCGAGAAATGGAGAGAGAGAGAGAGAGCTAAAAGCTTCTGGAAGAAAAAGAAACAAAGGCAGTTTTGAAAATAATTTATGTTTGGCTTTGCAACACTCAGCAAAACGTCAAAACAAACGGACATATCAAGCAATAAAACTGAAATCTAC
Organism: Phalacrocorax carbo; assembly: GCF_963921805.1. NCBI lineage: Eukaryota > Metazoa > Chordata > Aves > Suliformes > Phalacrocoracidae > Phalacrocorax > Phalacrocorax carbo. Next base: position 87,732,737 of record NC_087514.1, on the reverse strand, counting down.
CAGCTCTTGAAAGAAATTGTGCTCAGTATAATTCCTGGAGCCTTATTCACTAGAATTCTGCATGAACACCAAAGCCCATGTTTATAAATCCTTATACAGGAATGGATTTTAAATTACTTTGGAAAGAAAGGTGGAATTGTTTCCAGGAAAAAAACTGTAGCCTTCTTTTATGAAGGTTTCTAAGGTTAGGAAAGGTATAAATGAAGTTGCAGTTAGCTTCTCTATGTTAATGCAGACATCACACTTAGCATGACTGATTTCATTTTATTAATACTATAATGGGAATATAGTATGGTTAGTTAGCTGGTTTTCACATGGAAGAATTCATTTTAGATTAATTCTAAAAGTTGTGCAGTCTTGCTAGTTGTAAAATCAACCTAAATCCTTAAATGTACTTTTAAAAAGTCAGAGCATGAATATTTCCTGTTTTTTAACAAATATTTGCTTGAGAATAAACCATGCAAAAGAGATTCAGATACCACGAATATGAAAATATGCATTAAAAAGGAAATTAAAAATGTCTCTTCAATGAATATGGATCTGTTTTCAAAGCAGTCTTAATCCATATCTTTCTCTGAAAGCTAGCAGATTTTTAAACTGGAACTGGATAGAGCTCATCAGTGAGATAACAGACCTTTTATAGAGCTTAAAATGTATTTAAAGCACTTAGCTTTACTAATTTTCTGCTTATTGAGCTCTAATTTATGTTATTGTAAATCTGAAGTAACTTGATGTCAAATGTTGTTATATAGGTTTCATACCAATGTAAAGGATAGCAGAATCAATCCATAAGCTTGCTCTAGATCTGCTTCATCATTAGTATGTTGTGGGTGGGACTTGAAGATAATATGTTGCGGAAAAGCAAATTATTTGAATTACAATGCATTCATCTTCACAGCACTATTTCCATCTGCTTAGCTTCTCTGGAGGGTTAGTTCTGTTTGACACATCATTATATTTTTAGTTATAATCTTTTATTAACAACAAACAAATATGTTGACAGTACAAAACATTTTCTTTCATGAGCAGTAATAGATGGGCAAATATTATTTAGGAAATAGAACAACTATATGACAGAGTTAAGGTAATACAAATTATAGGTTACATTGAACAAAAATACCGTCATAAGCATTAGATCAAAGTCTCGTTTCTAACTAATGCATTCCATTTGAATGTTTCCCTAAGTAATGTTGTTCTGTTGTTACATGTTGCTAGCAGTATTTTTATTCCAACTCTCTTGTGTCTTTTATTGCAGCCATACTCCTTTAGGGCTCAATTCTGCAGTCTTCACTCAATCTCAATTCCCAGTTCAGTCTGGGGGCAGGATTTGCTTGAACAAGGACAAAAGAATTTAGTCTCTAGTGTGTAGTTATATCTGTATTCTCAAAGCCTAAATGCATTTTATTATAGCAGAGTCTAGAATTTAACATGGAACAGAAGAGTCTTAAACTCTACTTTCTCATTCTGAATTTTGTATGATAAGTTTCCTTAGCTTCCTTTTCCCATTAACATTGCTACCAATAAGATAGGTATAATAATGAGCATTACATTCCTCTGACAGATAATTTGATGAAAGTCTCTGCGTACCTGTTGTAGGTCAGATGCTGAGAAAGAAATCTCTCATACAGTGTAACGCTCCGATCACCCACTTAACATTTTCCTTTTTATGTGACTAGCAAGGAATTCCGGAGAAAAATTTGCTTGGGTAATCTGGAGTCAGTCACAAAGTGTTTAAAAGACTAGCATTATGTTGTAGCTAAAGTACAAGTTAGTCCCCAGGAGCCCATGACATTGGCAGTGTGGAAAAGGGGCATACAACTATCTTTGCTTCTCACTCTCCAGCTGTACCAGGCAGACAAGAATTACACTCTGCATGCAAAGAAAAATTATTAGTTTATTTTTCCAAGGTCTTGCACATATTTCAAACTCTACTGCCTGGCATGTTTTATACAAGTTAAACATCTACCCTGCCTATCAGAGAAGTGTCATATCTCAACTGCTCCAAGTCAAATAGGATATAGCACAACTCACATTGTACCGTTCCAAATATTTAACTGGGGAACAAATTAACCATCTGTAAGAATATATGCAATTATCCTATCCCAACAGAACTGTGCCATGTACTTTGAATTCTCATAGAAAATGTCCTCTAAATCAACTGCCTTTTGGTAATATAAACTTCTAAATAATATTTGAAGGTCTAAAGCAGAAATTAATTTAGATTACTACATGCAATGCCTGCTATTTTATATAACGGAGCTCATTTTAGACTGCTACAGAGCACAAATACAGATTTTATGAGAGAGCATAAAAGGTTCTCTGAAGGGCTGAAAAATGTTATCTTTTATCCCACATTACACTGTCCTGCAGGTCCATAACACCTGTCTCTAGGTAACAGTAGCATATGCCCTTAGCAAAATGTTCCTTGTACAGAAATCTAGTGTACATTTGTTGAAAGGAACATGGCGAAGTCAGGCCTGAGCTTTAGACCACATACACCGTAATCTGAAATCTGGGTCACCAATGACTTTAAAAGCCATTGTCAGAATCCCTTTTTTCCCCTACATCTGCTTTTATGCAGTTGTATACTATTTCCTCTGTGACCCTGAACAATTAAAAAAAAATTCTCACATATCCATTTGTTCTTATTCCAGTTTGCTAACCTGCTTTTCCTAAGTATTTTCCTTCACACGCATCCCAGTTTTTAACACCTCCATTCTGCCATCCTCCAAAACGTTCAATCTGCTTTCATTTCCCTGTTATATGATCCTTCTCATTATTGTATCTTTTTTTCCTACTTGAATTCCTTCACTTCTGTGAATACCAGCTCACAAGTTACAGCTGAGTAAAACCTTTACAAAGTAGCTAATGTAATGTGTAGGCATGTCATAAAATATAGCTGTGTTGCTGGCTTACCCATTTAAGGACGTTATTATGATGTTTCTAAAATTATTTTATTTCCCTAAACCTGAACAAAAAATACTTTATTTAAAGAGGAAAAAAAAAAGCTGATCAAGAAGAAATTTGATCCAAATTGACTTAATTACATGAGGATTATTATAGTCTTTTCAATCTGTAATTTCTGTAATGGGTTGACACCCCTGAAAACGTTAATTGAATTGTAGAACTTAACCCTGCCTGCATGATAGTGGTAAGAATTCAAACACAACAATTTAACTTTTGGAAGTGAAAATGGACATTCTTATGTTTCATTCTTCTTGCAAGAATAAAATATTTTAAAATCACGCTGGACTATCCATGTGTGAAGTTTATGTATCATATGTACTAAAGTGACTATTTCATTAACAAAAACTTCTAGTCAAGCATTAGGAGATGCTAATGAATAAAAAGCAACCTCTCTGTTTTTCTAATGGATACATTTTTCCAATCTGATCACTTCTTATACATCTTTAATAATGATTTATTTTTCAAGATTCTAGTCTTGACATCACTCTCCATATCTGAGCCCTGAAAAAGCTTTTTAGAGATCATGAAGTCCTATGTGAACTCTTACGTACAGCTTAATTATGGTAAACTATCTCTAACCCACATAAAAGCCAATTAAGAGGCAGCATGAGAGGCCATATTTAATATAAATAATATCAACGGCTCATATTCTCCCAGCATGATTCGGTTTAAACACTTGAACTATGAATAACTAGAAAATTTTTGTAATACTCATGTAGAATGAACTCGTTTACAGGAACACTTTTTTAAGCTACAAAAATTTACATTTATATCTAGACTGTATTATTCTAAGCCACAGGTATCACACTTATGAAAAACTAAGGATCTCTGTCAAACTCTGGGTGAATCTGAAACACATGAATACGATATTCATTCATTAACCACTACATGAAATGAAGATGCTTTACTGCAAAAAAAACGCACCAATGTACCAAAAAAATTTCAAAAGGACAGTTACTGTTACTGGAATTAACAAAAAACCCTTAACTTAGTGTTCCTATTGGTTTCAGAAATTCCAAGGGAAAATACTTCTTTCTACATGTTAGCATCACATAGCTGATATACACTTCTTACCCAACAGTTCCTGTGGAAAGATTTAGAATAATATCCTGCCTATTACACTGTAAGTTCAGACAATTTTGTCCTGTAACTGAATCCATATAGGTACACTGTTGCAGAGAACACTTTCTGCCATTTAAGTTCTGTCCTCCATCTCAAAGATGACTGTCTTTTAGCATCACTGGATTTCCAGATTTCCTCTCAAATAATTCACTTGTGCAAAACTATATAGTAGTCAGCATAGCAGAGAACTGAGCTAGGCTTATCTGTCTAAACTCCTAGCTCCAGATATTCTGGTCATTTGGAATACTGTAACATGATACCTAAATCAAAACATACATGCTTTCAAAAGCCACCATTTCCAGAGGTATAATGGTAATTCATGAAGTAAAGGTAGGCCAAGGACTTTGCCTTTGCAAAGCAGTTCCTTTCTACTCACTGCATATGCACCAGTAAGCAGGCAAACTCACAGAATAAACAAAAGCCTTGAAGATGCTGCACCATTTGTCAAGGAGCAAGGAGGGAGCTGACAGTGATGGATGTATGCTTTTACTGTGTTTAGTGTGCTCCTGAAGGCCTCCTTAACTCAAGGGGTGCCCTTTCCTGTGCTGGCTCAGAGATCCTCACACACAGAGGGCAGTTCAGCTGCTGGCACACAGATACTCTGTCCACCCGAGCAGTGATGGTGCTGGGCGCAACTGCAGATGAAATGGTAACATAACCATTTATGTTATGGTTTATGCAGCTCCTGCTGCAACTGAATAATACCTTTACCCTGGATTGGAAAAGCAGCATTAAGCAGCTACCTGATACTTGAGTTCTGGCCTTCTAAATAATGGATTTTTTTTTCATTAGAAATTATTGTGTCTAGATTTAGACAGGAAAAAAATATGCTTATTTACTGTCTTTCCCTCAACTATTAAGAAGGTGACATACAAGCTCTCTAGTCTGTGTATACCTTTGTGATTTAAGGAGTGGATCCAAAGCACAATGAGGAAGAATTTTATACTTTTCTAAAGTAGATTGTTTAATCAAGCATTCTCTTGCTGTAAAAGCTGCAACAGTCTAATTAAAATGTAACCAGGGTGGCCTCACCAATTCTAGTCTAATGATAGCTAATCCCTGTTTTAGATAAACTAACTTTCAGGTCTGAATTTGCTCAGATTTCCCTTAGATTCTTCCATATTCAAGGAAAGAGTAATTTGCTAGAATGTTTCATTTCAGCCTTCTAGGCCAGTGGTTTCATCCCCTAAACATTTGCCTAAAAGAGAAAGACACATTCAATTTCCAATACCTTTTGTATCGAACAACAAGGTAGTTTTCTGAGAGGTGAATACCATCCAAAGCATTACATATCTGAGTGTGTTGGCAGATCCTCCCCTTCTGCCCCAATTCAGCTGTCTTAGACTCAATATTTTTTGACCAGTCACATTATACATGGATGAAATATATTACAGTAAATAAGAGTTAGGACTACTTCATATCATAACACACAGCAAGACAAGAGTCTATCACCTCATGGAAACTCTGAATCACAGCAAGACAATTAAGCCAGACCTAGTTGTGTTTGAAGCATTGGAAAACACTACAGAAAGAAAATTACTTGACATTGTGTCTGACTTCTGCTTAATATGCAAAAACATGGGATTTCTGAAGATGTAACTAATGTCAGGGGACGTTTATAACCCAGTGTGTGTTATTCCTAATTTATGATTAATTGTTCCGTTTCTCAGTTTTCAGAGTCTGGTCCATCTGTCATAACCAGTCGTCATTTAACTAGAAAACCACACTTGGCAATAGTCAAATTTACCTTTTTAAAATTCCTTCTTAAGTGAAATTTGTAAGAGTTACTTACTGACTAACCCAAGTGAGCAATACATGCATCAAAAGAAATGGTAACAAATTGAAAATGACTGGCGCATAAGAAAAAAAAACACAACACCAACAAAACAAAAACCAAACAACAAAGCCCAAAAGAAAACATATCAGATTACATCAGAAATAAGTGACAGATTAATTTCACTATGGTTTTGCCCACATGCAACAGCCAGGATCTGAACCATAGGAGATAAAGAACCAAAACCAGAATGACCTGATTCTTGATGGCTTATATACATACATATTTAATAAAAGAACATTAATGTTCTGACATAATCAACACATAAAATTTTCCTACATGGTTGTGAATATTGCTTTCATATTATTAGGGCACCTAAGGACAATGAGATATCAAGAGAAAACCACACAAAAAAATGGCACCAGGATCACATACAGGTATGTGATACATACAGAATAGAAACAGCATACATATGACAGATATTTAACATCATGCTTAGAAAGTGGAAATACTTTGCCCTGTTTAGTATAAACAAAATGCACAAATGATGTATGTCTACAGATAATTCATTTTATTATTATTTTCAATCAATTTCTATTCCTTGGTGGTCTATGGGTTCTTATTTCAGAGAGCTGGTCACAAGAGGGCAACATAGTTACATACATAGGAAGCTGTTCTGACATTCCACCCAATGGAAATTAGTAGTATATAAAAAAATGCAACAATAGGGTATATGAGTTGTTTATTGATCAGTGTTTCTAAAAGCATAAATATCAGATTAAAATTACAAAAGTTAACCTTAACTCTGTCCCTCTATACAGGTTCCACAATACAATCTGGCCACAGCGTAACACGGTGTTTCCAAATAACGTAAATGTGTTACACAATTTTCACTACGTTCTTAAACGATGTGCCTGCTCTCGTTGGAAATCCATTCAACTTTTGCCAGATCTGTACAAGTGTCTCTCTATATTGCACAGGGGAAAAAAAAGTCAGACAAGTAAACTAGATAATAGTCTGAAAATGCCACTGTCATTGGAACTTCATCTCCTACAATATTCTGATGCTCTCTTTCAACTCATCGGTTTTCACCCATAGGAGCTCTGCCTCATTCACAAGGAATAAACTAGGTAGCTTACTGATTAGGGAATATGAGACATATGGGTAGGATATGGGTAGTACGTTCAGCCTGAATTCCCTCATTACTGTTCTCTTAGTAAGATCAACAGCATCAACGGAATTTCTCCAGTGAACATTTCGTTTGTCTCAATATAAAAATATAAAAACTCTCTTGATAAAAGTAGAGGAAAACTGTCCAATAACATTTCAAAATAAGTTTTTATTCACATCTAGCCTTACAAATATTCTGGTAGAGAAAGCTTTGTAGATCTGATATTCTGAAAAGACAAAGGCTACTGTCTTCATGCTGATTATCACTTTCCAAGTTATTCATTATGTTTATACTGGATTTAAGTCATACAACACACAAAAGAGCCAAGAGAATTCCCACTATAGGTGTAATGCTGATCAGCAATATTGTCATTATTAATTACCACAACAACATCACAAATTGTATACAGGAAATCAACTGGAACAAGACTTCCAAGGACTTTCTGACAATGTCAGACAAAAATAAGTTCCAATCACTATAGTAACAGCTGTGAGCAACCTTCTGGTTGTATTGCAGTCAATGGCAAAACTCCCACAAACATCAGAAAGGCCTCGAGTTCATTTTGTGACAGTCATCCACAAGCCACACAACTAGCATTGACATTTTAGATGTGAAATAAAAACAATTAATTTCTCTACAGCTTACTTGTAAATGAATGCATTAACATTGTCTAGAGTGCTTGAATGTCTAACCTATACACTGAAAATTCTGTAAAGCCAAAGTCCAGCCTTCTTCAAGGACAGAGACTTAAATATGCAGATCTGTTACTTGCTCAATACATTTCTGAAAAAGATCTGGGGGTTTTTTTGTTTGTTTTCTTGTCACATTCAGCCTACCACTCTTCCCTTGTACATTCCAAAGTTTTCAAATTGTTCTTTTATCTAGGGTGAAAGAAAGATGGCAAGCGGAGAGAGCGGATATAAAGGAGAAAAAATAAAATTCAAGAACAAGTTCCAGAAAAAAATCTAATTATATTTATTAAAAAATGAAATACTATATTAAAAATTATAATCCAAGCAGTTAGAAATTAAAAAAAAATTCACAATTTTTATTCTGAGGAAACCAATATATTTTTTCAACATTTTTTTCATTTCTAACCACGCAAAGCAAAATTAGGACCAGTGAGTGCTTCTCTCACATTACACTTTGTTGTATGGAGAGCTTAATGAAATCGTAATTTAATGTGACAATTTTTTTGAAAGTGTGGTCTGTAACACACCAGTTCATTTAATCTCAGACCTTCAAATGTCATGATCTTTCTCCATCTCAAAATCTCATAGCAGGGAGGCAAAGATGAGGTGTTAGTCATTTTTATTGCTTTTGTCATCATAGCCTCATTGCTTTTCATCTTCATACTTTAACTTACACAGCACACAAGGTCCACGAGCTGACTCCCTTGCAGCTATCCTGAATGAGATCATGTTATTTTGTTAACAGCCCACTCTCACAGATTTCAACATCTTATCTCTTGTTCATCTCACTGATCATCATGGTCTTGATCCTTCTGACACTCCTCTAGTCCCATTTCTTTCTAGATCTTTATAATCCACAAACATGCACCTTAATGCCTAAAATCCTGAGACTTCAGAGAATCCATAGTGCGGTGTCAATTTCAGCTACCTATTCTCAGGTGGACTCCTGAAGACTTAGCCTAGGTTTTAAGGAGAAGCCAAGGTGCACAGTTACTGAATTGCTGCATGAAATAATTACGTTAACAGCTGAAAAGCTATTAGACTACACCCTCCTGATAGACCACCCAAGGTGAGCCACATTGGAGCTAACTCAGGGAATATAAAGGCATGTCACACACACGATCTGTCCCACTGATTGCCATATATCTGTGGAACCTACACTTAAGAGTAATGATTTGCATGGGAAAAAGTAGGTGATCCACAGAAGACAGCCACAACTAAACAAAATTGCATGCCCTGGTGATTGCAGTCTAAAGGAAGAGAAGAATGTGCTGAAGCCCTTTTTAAAGCAAAATTCTTTATCAAGCTGTAAGACAGAGACAACTAAATCTCAAAACAATGTAAAATGATATCTGTATAAAATAGTATGAACAGCGAAGTTAGCAGGTCAACATTAATTTCTCCACGATTGCAGAGCAGAAAAGTGAGGAGCTGATCTTTCTTAGTAGTTATAACTAATACTAATTTTAAAGAGCTCCCGAGTGCAATAATCAGACCAGTCTTCACTGCTCGAACTGAAATATCCTTTTAACCTGCAAGAAAACTGTGGGCAGGTGATTTCAAAGAAATAATTTCTGATGTTCCTTCTATAATTTCATTTTACTGCACACCTCAGTCAAATGTAAACATTATAACAAAATATACATTAAGGTTTAAGAACAGCAGTGGGCTGTGAAAAGTTAGAAGTGCATGAAGTATTTAGTTTTCCATATACTGCAGAGATTTATTTTAATCCTTATGTATTCACTTTCAATACTCCTGAGATAATTCTTTGTGCCCTCCCCTGTGGAACACAAACCATTCTCCAAGAAGAGGTCAGCTACCTCAGAACTCCTTCCACTTCTTTCTTCAAGGAGCCCAACATGGGTGAGTAATTACAGAAATTTCAACAAGCAAGTCTCTCCTATCTCCTACTGGTCATGTCTTTTAAAGTTACTATTATCCCCTAACGACCTGTAAAATCTCAGAAAGAAAAGCAACACATAAAAGTCCAGCTGCTTTCTTTCTCTGCTTAGGTTCAGTATGATGGAAATCAGGAACCCCTGACTGTGTTATGGCCCTGTGTCAAGTCTTCTGCTGCTGCTGCTGTCACCCATGGTAGCTCTCTTTTCATGACAGGCTCCTCCTCATTAGCTTTTGCTTTCCTGCTGCTGGTGAAATTCACACATTCATTCTATTGTACAGCTGCATTTCAGGCTGTCACTTACCTAAGACTCAGGACCTCATCCAAAGTCCAGTGAATCTTCCCAAAATTTTAAGATTATTTGGATCTGATCTGTGATCTGAAAAATATGAAGGAACATGGTTAACTGGCCTTTTATGTCTCCTGATTTTAAAATATTCAACACAATTTTGATAATCCTTTCAAACAGAAAAGGCAATTCACACTGGCATGAACATTTTCCCCATGTGTCACATTCAGAAAAAATTCATTCTTGCAACGGAAAAAACACAGCAGAAATTTCACTGTAGGATTACTGTGAGGGACAAATAAGCGTAATTGGCTGCACCAAGTCCTTTGAGAAATGCTAAACTACTATCTGGTTAGAATGTTTCCCTAAAAAATGGTGAGTCCTACTCACTCATTCTCTAACTAACAAAGATAAATATAAAATAATATGAAATTTCATAAAGAAATTTTAAAATAGATGTCCAATATTAGCTAATATATTATATTAGCTAATTATTATTATTACTATATTAGCTAATAATTAGCCAATATAGCTAATATTTTGGTGACAATCACAGGTATTTATTCTAACATTTGCACACATAGCTACAAAAGCTTGAGGCCTTTCAACCAAATCTTTTCTTTTTCATAAGTACTCAGCTTGTATAGCTTCTTACGGAGTCCAGTGGGAGCCAAATGCACTCATTAAAACCAGAATGTGTTTTCACTTTAGCTACAAAGACACATATTTCCAAGTTGACTACTGGAGTCACAAATTGAAACGTTGATCACATTGAAGTAATGAAATTTTAGAAAAGGCGGCAATCTTTATGAACAAAATTTGAAAAAGTTCCTTTACTATATGATTTTAAAATTACTATATACATGGAACCAAAAGATGGCTCCCACAGAAATGTTTGCTACCTTGGACTGCTTGAACACAATATAATACATGAGTCATTTTTGACAGCAAAAATTTCCATTTTGACTGAGAATAAAGTTTACTCAGAAAAAAGACCTGACCACCCTTGGTGGGCTGACCATGGCTAAGACCAGACACCCACCCAGAAGCTCCCACCCTCTCCTCCTCAACAGGAGAGGGGACAGGAAGAAACATGGAAAAGCTCATGGGTCAAGATACAGAGAGGGAGATCACTTACCAACTACCATCAAAGGCAAAACAGGCTTGACTTGGGAAAAAACTATTTTAATTTATTCCCAATTAGAGTCAGAGAGTGAGAAACAAAGACAAAAATGAAAACCCTTTCTCCCTATACCCTTCACTTCTTCCCAGGTTCACCTTCACTCCTGACTCCTCTACCTCCTCCCCTCTGAGCAGTGTAAGGCGATGCGACATGGGGGCTGCGGCCAGCCCCCAGCAGCCCCTCCCTGCTGCTCCTTCCTCCTCACCCTTCCCCCTGCTCCAGCCCGGGGCCTTCCCAGGGGCTGCAGGGAAACACCCGCCCCGCCGGGGTCCCTCCCGGGGCCGCCGGGGAATCTGTGCCGGGGCGCCGGGAGCGCCTCCTCCCCTCCCGCCGCTCTCCTCCCCTCGGGGCTGGCGGGGCTCTTCCTCACCCCCCTTCCCTCAGCCCCGGCTGCCGGGCAGCCCTTTGCCCCCCGTCCCTGCCTCCCTCCGTGCCCCGGCCGTGCCCGCCCGGGGCTGAGGGGCTCGGCCGGGCCCTGCGGTGGCGCCCTCGGAGCCGGCTGGAACCGGCTGTGTCCGGCGCGGGGCCGCCCCGGCCGCTCCTCACAGGGGCCGCCCCGGCTGCCCCCATCGGCGGCTGCTGCTGCCGGCACCGGGGCACCCGCTCCCGGTACACCATCTCTCTTACATGTATTCTGGAAAGTCTTAAATTAAAAACGAAAGTGGACCAAAGACATGTTCTATAGTTGTTTGATCAGAAAAGCCTGCAGATGAAGCTTTCCAAATTGAACACTTCTAGACACTAAATCATTCTGGAAAGTTAATTTAAAAGAGAAGTCTCAAGCCAGCAATGAGGAATTGTATAGCTGTTTAATGGAGGGCTCCAGGAGGGCTGTGAGAGCCCTTAAAAATGTACTTTTAAAATGTGGGACCTTACAGTTGGTTTTTTTCATGCTTTCCAGTGATAGAATATATTTCACTGTGCCTCTTGGATTTCCTAAGAATTTCAAGTGCTGTTTTTCAGGAAAATCACATAACTTATACCACTAAGTAATTTTAAACCACATTTTTTCTTTAAAACACAGTTTTGTTCAGCTTGTCATTTGTTGTTCTTTCTATATGGAATAGCTATGTGGCCACTCTGAAATCTACAATGATATATATTCAAAGTATTGGTAGGGCTGGTCCCGTTTTTAAGAAGTTGGATGTGCAATACAGTGACATTCCTAATGAGGAGGTTCAGTTAATGGTAGGAAAAAACAATTAACAACTGGATTCCACTCAGATTATTCAGTGGTTAGTTTTGTGGTTGTTCTTTTATAAAGTCTGAAATGCTGGCAAAATGTGTGCATATGCTGGAAGCTTTTCCCACAAGGGACATAGCATGGCAGAACCTCCTACTCAGAACTCACTAATGCAAACAGCCAAGATAAATACTAACTCAATGTTGCTTCTGCAAGAATTTCTATTCTACACAGGCTAAAATGTTACTATTTCCTATATTTTATCTTCTACCAACATTCAGTAGAAGGAACAAATCAATCATCTATGTGAGAAATATCTTCTTAACATTAGCAACCATTACACCACACCAACAGGGACTTTCACTAATCTGCAGAATGACAGTCTTCAGAAACTTTTAAATCAGTAAGGTTCCACTCTATTCTGGAGTTCAATATTTTCATATGGTTACTAATAAGCCTTGATAATTTGTTCTACTACATTCTGTGTGAAAAGCTCAGGATTTAGTCCAAATGAATCAAGAAGTTCCATATTGTATTGTCTTGTACATGTGCTTTGGATAGGTTGAGGTAACAGGCAAGAAGTAGTTTCTTTTCCTTTTAATAGCTGTAAAATGCACAGGTAGCAGGTAGATAGCTCTTCTGGCTATACTATTCTCTTTTTTTGCACTTTGGTAAAGACAACAGAACTCAAGCACAAAATCTGCTTGAATTCAGAAAAAGACAGAAATAGTTCAAATCTTCCTCATAAGAAGGGGAGAAGATGAGCAATGTCCATCTGTAACTCCTCTGTCTCCAAGAGATCTTAAATCTATTCATTATCAGACCAAAGACATTCTGCATTCTGTCAACAAAAGTAATAGTACACATTGTTAGATGCACTGCATTTCCACAGCTATGCTTTTTTGACAGAAAAGACAAGTAAATAACCCCCAATCTCCCTCTACTTTGCTTAATTTGTTTTTGCTATTTCAAAACAGGCTATTATTGTGTTTATAAATCAAAGTGTAATGGTTCTTAACTGCATGAAAATCTCAAATGGGCTGAACAATTTGGGGGACTGCAACTGCACACACATCTGCTGGTAAGGCACAAAGAACTGGAAATGCACAAAACTGGCAATCTGGAGAATCCCACATGCTTCCCTATCATAAACACTGCAGTTAATGCTATGTCGAGGCAGTGATAAAAACCACATCAAAGTTGAGACGCAAAACATAAGACCTTCCTAAGTAGGATTAAATTATTCAACCTCAACAATGGAGCTGCAGTACCGAGGAGAGCCTTAAATCAGTTAGGTGAAGGGAAAGAGGAGACATCTGAAGACACTGAGGGTACTGTCAGTTAAGAAGCTCTATAAAAGTATGTTGATCCCTTAGAAAGTTGACACACTTCATGAGAGCAGATCTAGAGTATTACAACATAGGGTAGACACAAATACACCAAAGCAAATCTTCAGCAAGGCTTTGCTCTTTTCTCATTGAGCCCTGGAACACCTGATGGAAAGCCTGGATTTGCTGTAATTCATGCTTACAAGGCTCTGAACCAGTCTTTTCCCATAATCTCCACTTGAAGTGAATACCCCTTTACAGCTTTCCTGACTCCGAAACTTACATGTCTGAGTATCAGTTTAGCTCTTTAATCAGCAAGTATGGTTGTAATTATGACTGCAAACGTCCATGTCAATTTTTTCCTTTAGTGGCAAGGCTGTAGTAAGGAATAACCACAGGGGCAAAGAATTTCTCAGACTACATATTGAAATCCAGCATTTTGCATAGATCCCTCCTGGTCTCTTCCAGGGGACTTATTCCTTGACTTGTGTGTTTAGCCTCAAAGTCACATTTTAGTCCTTAAAATGTTACATTTAAGATCCTTATGATACAACTTAATGCTTTTAGTTTATCTGACAAAAAAACCAGCAGATTATAGCAGAAATAAGAACTTTCAGTAGTGATGGAGACAGCTGATGATATCAAGGAGAGATTGAATGGGTTTACTGGTTTTATGCCAGTCTGTAGGCAAGAATTATTTACAGTATAGTATTCATTCAGGCCTTCCAAATTTTTTTCAAGAAAAGCAGACTTTGGATACAGCCAGCAAAATTTATTCCAAACACTTTTGAAGTCAATTGAAGAATGAAGCTGCTTGACTAAAAGTGGAAAATGGAATATATTATCATATGATATTATTTCACAAACTGAAAATGGTTGTTTGAAAACATTTTTCTTTTTTAGAAAAGTAGCACTTCCTTTGCATTTCACTTGCACAGCAAGGCTACACCTCCCCTATTCCTCCCCTCACCCCCTTCTCAAAGTAAAAGAAAATAAATGCAACATTAGGAAGATGAAGACTGGCATCAAGCTATCAGAGAGTACAGTCTAAATTAGAATTTTCTGGAAAGACAACTGTATGATCTTTCTATTCAGGATTTACGGCCTTGATAATCCTGGTAGTTCTGTATTCTATGGTAAAGTATAAAGACACTTTAAAAAATTATTTTGTTTTTTATTAATGGAAAAAAGTAACTTCTCCAGCACAACATACTTTAGATGTTTGCTTAAACACATTGATTGACATTTATAAATTAAAGACACTATAAAGCTAATAGAACAGGGTGCACGATTTCTAAAATGGGACAATTCTGAAAATGTTAATCTATTTAGGATTGCATTTTTTTAAAATTCGATTTGATATGTAGTGTTATTTAAAAGATTTAGGAGGTCTTTGGACAAAAATATGTGAACCCAATATTATAAGAACTCCTATTTAATCCCTTGACTAAGACTTGGCCTTCTAAAACTAGCAAAAACTTGCTGTTTGAAATTTCTAATTCCACTAAGTAAGAAAATAGATATGTTCATTTTGTCATATGTTCCCACAGAACTATTGAAGGAGATGAATAATGAACACTATTATCATAGCTAAAATTTTTATTACATCTATGATATCTTTGACTCTCAAAACACTTGCTCATATCTTGGGAAAGTATTTTCTTACTTTGAAAAAGACCTGTAATGAAATACTAATCCAATAACATGAAAGTATGTGCGGACATTTTGAGAGCGTGACAGATGTTAGGCAAAACAAGTTCATCTCAGCTCTAGACAAATGAGTCATAATTTTTATTTACTGAAAAAATTTATTTCATTCTCATTTATTTTGTCACAGGAACCTTAATTTGAACTCTGGTAGCTAGAATTAGGGAATATAATGCATTAACAAAAGTATGACTTCATAATGTTATAGACATGGAATTGTTTTAGACATGGAGAGGAAATACTTTATTAGTGCAGCTAGTGTGTCTAGTAAAAGCAGATCTTAACCCAGTGACCTGATGCAGCATACCCTGGAATTATGGAAGGCTTCCTATTGATTTTAATGGTTACCAAATGATCACAGACTTCAGTGAGGCTTCATTGCAGTCTCAGGCTGTTGGGTACCCGTTAAAATCTTGTCCACTAAAACTGTAATTTCACTGTGGTAGATTAAAGCTTAAGATGATTTGCTAAAGTTGTCTGATGATTCTTTATTTTATACCTCAAACACATTCACCATTTATTTTCAAGTGTTCTGCATTTGTCAAATACAGCAAGATGCTCCAAGAGCAGTGAGGAAGACAATCTAGCTTTGATCATATTTTGTGTTACCCCTGTTTGTTACAAAGCACTTCTGTTTGTATTCTTCGTAAGTCAGGACCCTGAAAAGGATTCCACCTTCTCTCTATGCTCTATTCAGTGCTGTGGGAATCCAGTAAACATGCTCACAGATTTTCAACTAGGAGAGCTTTTCTGTCCTTTGTTGATTTTGTGGTTTGCTCTCAAATACAGCAGGAAATTTTGGCTGATGTTTTCAGGGTTGCCTAAGGGTTTTTGATGGCCAGTTCCTATTAAAATTAATGAGAATTGAGCATACAAATCCCATTGGTAATCTCACCCTTTATGTTATTAAAACAATAAAAGTTGGAGAAGAGTGACATGGAAAATAAAATTTATGTTGCATTAAAAAAGAAAGTCTTGCTATCTATAAAACCATTTAGCAGTCCCTTTCCCCTCAACCTTCACTGAGATCCTTTACAGAAACTCCATGAAAGCACTTTTATTGCAGCTCTAGAAGCTCATACTTAGGCCTTGCTTCACATGGGTTGTTTGATATTTATTTTATATTACAATATATTTCTGAAACTTTGACCTCTAATTTATTGCAGGAAAGAGCCATAATAATAATAAATGGCAATAAGAGCTTCAGTTTTTAACAATTTTGCTGATGCTTTTATCTTTCACACTGAACTTTCATTCACTTATTAAGAGTTTCTGAGCACTAGACATACATTTGTTCTAACCATTTAGGAATCAGTCCTGCATGATTTAGTCCTAGAAGTGGAAAGTAGGAGGAACGTACTTGAAGCACTTGAGTACTGCCATTAAAACCTTAGTTGCATGCTGAAGGACAGATTCACTGTTGATATCACAGAAGACTGAGAATTTAAGAGATACTGATAGAGTGCAAATGTATTCAAAAGGTTTCTCAGGGTTAGGACAGAACTGAAAGCTTTTTTAATGTCCAGCTCAGTAAGGAAGTGACAGATCTTAAGCTCATAGAACACCAAAAAAATGGCTGGAAAAAGAAACCTATTCTCATGAAACAAAATGGAACAAAACAACAAACAAAATATTTTGGAAAAATATACATCCAACACGTAGATAAAATTTTTAAAAATCCAGAAAACTAGTCATGGGGTTTCTTTTTGCCTACCATTTATTTGGTAGAAAGGATGTCACAATGTCACTTTCTCCTGTAGGAAGCAACACTGACCTAGCTCTTCAAGAAAAGCAGTCAAAAAGCTGTAATTTCATTTTCTTGATGAAATTTTCAAGTTTTTGACACCAGAGATTTTTTGGTTGGAAAATTAATAAGATGGAAAATATTCAACAGTAAAATTATTTCTCTCCAAATACAGAACAGTTCATACAATTTATTCCATAATTTAATAAATCATTAGTAAATACAATTCCTAATAATTCTATGCTGACTCTTACTTACATTTTTGAAATATTAACACATAGATTTTATTATGATCTTTCCAGAAATTTAAGCTAAATTTTTTACAAAGCCTTAGGTTCTCTTTTTTAAAGAGAAGCTATATTATTGCTTTGCAAAAATGGACCTGGAAGTCCCGGTGGACGAGTTGAACATGAGTCAGCAGTGTGCCCTTGCATTAAAGAAGTTCAGCCACATATACAGAGATGGGATCGTAAATGCAGACTGGAAGGGACCTTAGGAATTGTCTGGTCCATCCCCCTGCTCAAAGCAGGGTCAGCTGTGTGGTCAGACCGGGTTACTCAGGGCTTTATCCAGTTGAGTCTTGAAAACATCTTAAGACAGAGAATGTACAGCTTTTCTGGGCAGCCTAGGAGCCTTTCTGCTCCACTCCCTGCCTGTTCTGAGAATGAAAAAGTGTTTCTTTATAGCCAGTCTAAACTCATCTTATGCTCACTGTCTCTCATTTTCTCACCTTGCACCACTGGGAAGAGTCCCCTTCCAGCTTCTTGATAACCCCCTCATAGGTACTGAGGTGTTGTTGTTAAGCACCCCTAAGATCTCTCCTCCAGGCTGAACAAGCCCCAGTTCCTTAGCCTCTCCTCACAAGGCAAGCACTACAGCCCCCAGCCAGTACCCTCTGCTGAAGTCACTCATTCATCAATTCCTTTCTTATAGTGAGGGGCTCAAGACTGGATGCAGTATGGGATCAGATCAGATCAGATGGGATCTCATGAATTCCAAGTAGCAGGGCATAATCTCTCCCCTCACTGTTCTGTCTGTACCCCTATAAATACCTCCTAGGGCACCATTGGCCAGTTCTGCAGCCAGGGCACGCTGCTGGCTCGTGCTTAACTTGCGTCTGCCAAGGCCCCCAGGCCACTTCTCAAAGGCAGGCAGGCCCCAGCCTGTGTCCTTGAAAAGGGGCAGCACTTAGCTTTGCCTTTGTTGCATTTCATGAGGTTCCTGTTGGCCCATTCCTCCAGCTTCTCGAATCTCACTGGATTACAGTCATGCCCTTCAATTTATTAACTAGTTCCCCAGTCTGGTGTCATTTCCAGACTTGATCAGAGTCTCCTCCATCACTTCTGCCAGGTCACCAATAAAGATGTTGAACAGAACAGGTCCCAGAACATCCCCCTGCAGTACTGCCTCCACTTAGAGTATAACCCATTAACCACCACTCTCTGAGCCCAACCATACAACCCATTTTTTTATCCATTTAGTTGTCTGCCTATCCAGACTGTTACGTCCCAATTTGCATAGAATATTTTGGGAGATCGTATTGAAAGACTTGCAAAATCAAGGTAAGTAATTCTACTGCAAGGGATTCTACCACTTTGTTTGGATCCTCTGAGACCAAATCTGGAGTACTGCGCCCATTTTTGGGCTCCCCTGTAGAAGAAACACATTGATGTACTGGATCAAGTCCAGTGGAGGGTCTCCAAGATGGTCAGGGGACTGGAAAACACAGTATAGGAGGAGGGGCTGAGAGAGCTGGGTTTGTTCATCCATAATGAGAGAAGGCTAATGGAGAGTTTTACTGTTGTACAACTCCCAGGTGGGGTGACATGGACAAGATGGAATCATACTCTTCTTGGAAGCGCACAGTGAAAGCAGAAGAGGAAACAGGCCCAAGCTGTGACACAGGAAATTTCAATTATGTATAAGGAAAAGGTTTTTTTCACTGTGAGGTGATCAAATACTGGAGAGGGTGTAAGATCTCCACGCTTGGAGATATTTAAGACTCAGCTGGACAACACAATCTTTAAAGGTCCCTTCCAACCTAACATTCTATGATTTTTCTATCCCCCACAATTTCCCTAATACAAAATTATGAATGACACTTAAATAAATGAACCTGTAAGTATGATATAGTAGATCTCAATTGTCAAAACTGCCATGTAAGTAATCTTTCATCTTTATACCTTTCAAAGTTGATTGCATTTATATTTCCCGTCTACTTATAGGTAAGCATCTTGCACCATTTCCTATACATAATGGAGGAACCAACTAGTTCCTCAACCTTTCACTCACTCTAAGCGTGCATGCAAAATTATTCTCTTGCTATACATTCTATGCCTTACCTGTTGCAATTCGTTTCATGCTTCAACTTTGATTCTTTTCACAGATGCTCTGTTCTTTAGTTCTTATCCTCAGTAATTTGACTTAGTCACTTCTTGTGGCATTCTTTCTTCCATTTCTGTTCTTTGAAAATCATATAGGTGGTGAAGTTGATATATCTTTAAACTGACCTTCCGTTCATTTAAATTTAAAATTACCTCTCTCACTCTCTTGAACTCTTCTTCCTTTAGGAATGATGCCCAGTTAATCCTACCTGTCACCCTGTCAGTTAACTGAAAATTGATTTCTGGAAGTCCATCACCTGGTTTCATGTGGAATTTCTCTTATTTATCTATACCCATTCCATGCTACACATTATATGCATTCATACATGTCACAAGTATAGAAAATGTTTACCTTGACACTCAGTTTAGATATTTCCAATACCCCAGTATTACTGCTGGTCTGCACCTATGGTCACAACTATTAAAAAGAAAAAAAGGCTATTAACTTCATTGATAATAATCTTCCATAAATCACAAATACTTGTACAAACACTTGTTTTATGTAAATGCAGACTCGCAACATGTTAAAATCTCTTCTAGTCCTCCAAACTGATATGAATTTCATCCTCACTAAGATATATATTTTACTAGTATTTTAAAAATATTTCTATCAATTTTTGGAAGAATTATAAGCAGTACAAAATATTAGAAAGCATATATAGAAAAATTTCTTTTAAAATGTAGGTTTAAAACATGAGTAGGGAACAAGTGCTTTATTTCATGTATTTAATGTAGAAGTTTTTGACAATGTTGTAATTATTTCTAGATATGCTAGCTTTGTCTAGTTAATTTTCTTCATAGTAGCTAGTATTGGACTATGTTTTTGATGTGTGCTGAGAACAGTGTTGATAATGTAAGCATGTTCTTGTTATTGCTGAGCAGTGCTTACACAGAATCAAGGCCTTTTCTGCTTCTCACCCCACCCCTCCAGCGAGTGGGCTGGGGTTGCACAAGAAGCTGGGAGGGGATATGGCCAAGACAGCTGGCCCCAACTGACCAAAGGGATATTCCATACCCTATGATGTCAAGCTCAGCATATAAATCTGGGGGAAGAAGAAGGGGGGAGGGGGGGAGATATTCAGAGTGATGGTGTTTGTCTTCCCAAGTAACCATACGCATGACGAATCCCTGCTTTCCAGGAGATGGCTGAACACCTGCCTGCCCATGGGAAGGAGTGAATGAATTCCTTGTTTTGCTTTGCTTGCACACGCATCTTTTGCTTTCTCTATTAAACTGTCTTTATCTCAAGCCACAAGTTTTCCTCACTTTTACTCTTCTGATTCTCTCCCCCATCCCACCGTGGCGTAGTGAGCGAGCAGCTGTGTGGTGCTTAGTTGCCAGCTGGGGTTAAACCACAACACTAGAGTTTAATTTAGTATGTAAATAATATGTTTAATTTACTCTCCATGTCTTCAATAACCATCCTGAATTTTTAAAAAACATAAATAAAAAAATTACAAAAAGTAATTTAAGTGTGAATAAAAACCCCCTTAAAACCCCTTTTCTACCGCTGAATGAAAAGTTCTCTGTTTAATGCCAAAATGTTAACATTTCCTCCATGTTTGTTTCTTAAATTAAGAGCTAAGAATCAGTAGTTGGTGTTCAGAAATATGAAAGCATGAAATTGATCCTATCAATGTCAAAAGCTGCTTCCACTTCAGAAGCTAAACTTATGGCTAAGCTTTTAAGAATAGTAAAGTGTCCAATTTTGCTAAAATATTCTTATACGGTGCTTGGGATAGTTTTAGAAATATCCTTTTTTTGGGGGGTTCTTAAAATGTTAAGACAGCAAAACTGTGTACAAATTCATAGTGAAATCCTGGGTGTCTGTTCCTTTCTCAGAAATCCCAGTGGCTTCAATATGAAATTGTTAAGCATTGCACAAATTATCTCAGCTTTCTTCTTTTTTATTTAATCATATTTATATATGCCACATAAGAATACTACTTACATGCTTCTTACTCACTTCAACATGGAGATTTGGTGGCATGAACTTCTCACCTGCGAGATGCTATTTTGTGGATGTTTGCCAAATTAAAATGAATAGGTCTTTGCATTCAGCAGCTCCGCAGTGATAGAAGCTTTCTGAGGCAAGAAAGAATAAGAAAAAAAAAAATCCTGGGAACAAATTTGAATATTTAAACATTACTGTGGTGTTTGCTTTTACCCTGATAACCTACCACATCAAGGAAGTCCAAGAAGTACATCTGCATCAATTTCAAATGAAAATCCTATAGCTACTCCAAAAGTTTAAGAATGTAGTCTATTAGAACACACACTATAATCTCCTGCTAATATATCCTTCCTACTAAGATTTTTCACATCTTCTCAGTATGCTTCACTATAATGCTGTCATTCAAAAAGTTATTTTAATGGACAAAAATAATTCCTCACATTTCAAGGGGTAATCTGTATGCTCAGGTTTGCCCTACCTGAGCTTTGAGCTCTGCTTATCATAGTGCCAAATTCAATCCAGTAGTGCTGAGTCTCCATTAACATACTCTGAATCTCAGCGTGGTTTATAAAGCTCAGACTTGATTCTGTACATAAGTATTCTGGCCAAAGGTCAGAATATATTTTTTGTTCACAGAACCACTGAGATTGGTCCTGAATGCCCTTCCTTTCTAAGATAATAAGAAGTTGTGCTTCCAAATAATTTATTTTATAATCTTTAACACACACACACACACACACACCCCCTGCCAAAAAGAAGATTAAAACCAAACCTCACCCAATTCATTTTTCATGAAGGAAAATATATTAACTGTTTTTTAAACCAGATTTATTTCAAGTATTAAACTATTAAATGGTTCACCAGAATATTGTTCTTCCAGTTATGCTAAAGCATCAGGCTACATCAAGACCATCAATATTTTACTATGTGTATCACAAAACCACAGGAAATTGTGAAGATTTTTGAAGTATTTAATGAATCATAGCTCCATTATATCTTTGCCCCCCCACTTCTCAGTTAACAGAAAGGAAAAGATACCTGTATGTGGAAACTGTAAGATACAATCAGTAGTAGAAATAGATCTGTGTGTTCTCTGGTGTTCAGCCCTTAGAGAACTCCTGTCAAATTCCTCTACTAAAATAAATAATTTCTTAGTCATTTATTAATGTGCACAAGTTATCAATTTTTAATACTTTAACTTGGCTTATATTTATTAGTAACTTCATCCAATTATTTAAATGATGACCTTGACCTTTTTGGCTTTTGTTTCAGAACATTGCAAACCTTCCCAATTACCTCTGCATTAATCAAAATATTTCCATTTTCTTCTTCCTCCTGGCCACAAATGAGTGGAATAACACTGCTTATTGTCATGTCAGAATTCTTTCAGACATTGCACCCTATATACACTGTGATTTTACATGGTTTTGAAGGGATGGGGTTCTTTATTTTTGTCTCAAGTTCACACAGACAGAGCTGAGGATAGCCATTAAGTTGGTGAAAATTACCTACAGAAATAAACTTCACTCTCTGTTAGGTTTAGCAAACAAAGGTAAAAGAGAAGCAATAAATTTAAAGCAATCCCTTTCTTCTGATTGTTACATGATTTACCAAAAAAGCTGCTCCTAAGATATATAGTAATCACAGTGTCCTTGGAATAAGGTGCTTGCTAATTTTATTTCTTGGTCAATGGTAAGCTGATCAACTCTAACTGCTGTAGTGGAAAAGATAAGGTGCAAAGAAACTGCAAGCAGTAGGTACAGTCCTACTGAGTGGCTCCCCACTGAAACCAATTAAATCCCAACAAAAATAGACTCTAATACACTCATCTTATTAGAATAAATCCTGCTTCTTCCAAAGTGCAAGAACCATTTAGATGCAGAACTATTTAGAAGAGTGTGATTTTGAATACGCCAATATAATTGTATGTAAATATACCCCCAGCACTGAATCTCTTTGATGAGACAATTTTCATAAAATTACCAGGATCACACTGAGTAGCTAAAAAGGAAGATAATGAAAATTATATCAAGGCCTTGTCCCCAAATTCATATTTCTCACCTCCTTTAAAATAAAACAGAAAGAAAAAAATTCTACTCCCTAAAAATGATAAAATATAATATTAAATCTGCACTAAAAAACAAAAAAAAAGGAAAGGGAACTATGAATGTTCAGTAATTATTGATCTAGTCAAATATCAACTACTCCGACACAGAATATTGGTCACATAAATCCTCCCTATTACCACCTCATATTTTTCATGAAGAAAACTTAACTGATAGTGATTTGTATAAATTTTGTATAAATATATGCAAACTTAGAAACAGGCAGATTGAAAAAAGCTTCCTGGACACATCTGTAAATCAAACCCAATGATATTTGAGTGCAATATAGGTCTATTAAATCAGGTGAAACAATTTAGTTTTCTGTTTCCCACTAGTTTAATTTAGGTAAAATATATTAAAAATTTATTAATCAGGAGACCAGATAAAGAAACAAAAACCTGATTGTACAAGTCATGTGGAAAATAATAGGTTTTAATTTGCTTGCCACCCCATAGTATATTATATTTGCTTTTCTTATTGTGGTTTGCTGTGGAGTAAGAATGCTTGACTGTATGTCATCTATAACTTTCCATTCCTTTCTAATCAATGCTTCTTTTTTTCCCCCCACTTTCAATGGGAAAATACTCTTCACTTTTCCTTGTAGCACTCATTGCTCTGTACATGAAGGAGAAAAACTTCATTATCTCCTCTTTTTAATATTGAAGATTGCATGATTTTCAGACCTTTTAGAATTTTTTTTTTTTTTTAGATCCTCTTCAATGTCATGGGTAGTTTACTAGTTGCTTAATGTTTTCTGGTGACTTCAAATATAAGCAAGATCAAGGCTCATATTACTGTTCAAGGCCTACACCTTATCTGCCTGACTTGTACTTACAGCTGTATGCTACAGTTTTGAAAACTAAGAAGACAGCCCTAACCAAATACGCTGCTGAACTGTTCTTCTGTACTGAAGGTCTAAGTACACTAACAGTTCACCTTTTTGCCTGCATGTTTCAGCCTAGAGGAGGAAATGCACAATTTATTACCTATTTCTTAGGCTTTCAGAGCCTAATGTTGCTTCCCTATGGATCAAAAATTAAATTCAGGAGTTGTGAGGCTGTACAGACCACAAACAGTAATGCCCATTGCATCAGCTGATGCCTAAGTGGACAGCACTTCCTAGAACTTAACTCTTTTCACTAGATAACTTATGTGAGGATCCCACGGAATACACTGGTTTTCTATTAGTTTATTTGTTTAGTATTACAGTGCTTAATGTCCTAACAGATATAAAATCAAGTTTATCTGACATATTCTATTACAGCTGTGTCACCTGACTGGTCATTTAGTATTGTATTTCCTTAGTTGGGCTTTCAGAACATGAATTCCAGTCTTAAACTGCATTATCCAAAATTGCCTAAGCTTAATATTGCATCGCACTACTCCTCTTTCCCTTCCCTTCCATGAAGAATAGAGAGGTAAAAGTGACACTGAAATTTGGCAAAGAATTTGCAAAAAGAATTTATCATAATGATAAAGATTAAAAGAAATATGATGCAATGTAAAATTTATATGAAACTATACAACAACCCCATGCAGCGCTACAGGCTTGGGGAACAGTGGCTGGAGAGCTGCCTGGCAGAGAAGGACCTGTGGGTGCTGGTCGACAGCCAGCTGAACATGAGCCAGCAGTGTGCCCAGGCGGCCAAGAAGGCCAACGGCATCCTGGCTTGTATCAGGAATAGTGTGGCCAGCAGGAGCAGGGAAGTGATCGTGCCCCTGTACTGGGCACTGGTGAGGCTGCACCTTGAATACTGTGTTCAGTTTTGGGCCCCTCAGTACGAGAAGGTCACTGAGGTGCTGGAGTGTGTCCAGAGAAGGGCAACGAAGCTGGTGAAGGGTCTGGAGAACAAGTCTTATGAGGAACAGCTGAAGGAACTGGGGTTGTTTAGTCTGGAGAAGAGGAGGCTGAGGGGGACCTTAGAGCTCTCTGCACCTACCTGAAAGGAGGTTGTAGCGAGGTGGGCATTGCTCTCTTCTCCCAAGTCACTAGAGATAGGATGAGATGAAATGGCCTCAAGCTGCATCAGGGGAGGTTTAGATTGGATATTAGGAAAAATCTCTTCACTGAAGGAGTGGTCAGGGATTGGAAGAGGCTGCCCAGAGAGGTGGTGGTGTCACCATCCATCCCTGGAGGTGTTAAAAAAATGTGTAGATGTGGCACTTCAGGGCATGGTTTAGGAGGCATGGTGGTGTCAGGTTGAGGGTTGGACTTGATGATCCTAGAGGTCTTTTCCAACCTTAATGATTCTATGGTTCTGTGATATGGTGTTTACATAGACAGGAAGTTATTTGATTTGGCATTAAGAAGTCTGATGTATATTTCAAAAATTCTCATGTGAACACAGAGTGCTAAATGGAGACTCTTCCTTCAGAGATATAAATGTTTAGTTAAATGGATTGTTCATGCTTGCGTCACAGATCACACTTAGTAATGAAGTCATAGGGGAGCAATATTATTTCATCTATCTGAATGCTGTTACCATCTCTTAATTTTCTCTAGCTGTTCTGCATAATGCTCATAAATGTATTTAGAAAAAAATACCCTGTCCAAGACTTCTACACAACCCACAAGAGTAAATTTTATCTCTGGACCCCCTTCTGAGGTTCCTTTGGTTTTTTTTTTCTTCTTTTAAGTTGCAAGGAATCTTTCACAATGTCAAAGAATGAAATAGCTATGAACTGTACTTTTTTACAGATTTATAATGAAAATGTAGCCTGGGGAAAATGGTTGCTTTAAAAAAAAGAGTAAAATTCCTATCCAGGATCTTATCCTTGCATTTAGTGGATGCAAGAATATTAGAGAATCAACGTATATAAATTAATTATTCTCTTGTCTTATAAATCCCCTTTAAATGTTAAACACTACTGTGTTTTTTTTTAAAAAAAATGAATAGAACTGAAGGGGGTTTGGACTGATTGGATGTCCTTTATAAAATTAACATACAAACATGACCAAATATTTAATAATATTGTTGATTTTAGAAATAGCTAGTTTGCTTCCTTAAAAGAAAACAAGCCTGCATAGTACATATACAACTATTCACTCTTATCACACTTCTAATCCTCATCTGCTGTATATCTACCTATCTGAATATCTATATACAGCAATAGGAATATAAATCATGTTACTTCACCATTTAGAAAATGTAGCACATAGGACATGATCTTTTGTCCAATGCACTTACAAACTAAATAAACATCAAAACTTCTGAGAGGAGTTGAAATGGTACTATCTTTCCTTTAGTAATATAGGGTGAAAAACCAAACCAGCCTTTAGCTGTATGCTCACTGTTAAAATGGATGCAGCTAGCAACTTAACCTAGTTACTCAAATCCCAGTTTAGCTCTTTGGCCATTACACTAGTTTTCCTCCTTAGAAGACTGGCATTTTCACTGGGAGAAGTTTCTCAAGAGGTGAAATCATCAAGTGTCTGATGGAGTAAAGAAACCCATTAGAAGAAATTTGCAACAAGCAGTTTGGACAGCCATCTCCCTCTGACACAATATCAAATAGTCATGAATAAGTGCAGGCCACTCAATGCTGTGCTAATGTGTTTGAATTATTTGTCTTTTGGTGAAAAAGGCTGTTTGTTTCTCTCTGTGTCATATTAGAGCTGCCTAAGAGAAAAATAATTCAATGAAAAAACTTTTACTTGATGACTATAACTCATTTGTTGCTGAACAAAGATTTGTCAAGCAAGCAAAAAAAACACACTGTGATCTCCTAGTGGACAATACTTTATCCTTTATTCTCACTCAGAGTCTGTTTTCTATTTTGAAACTGTCACTGTCATTTGTAACACATCGAATTTCTGAAGGTTAGTTCTATCTAGTGTCATTTAAATGAAAGCTTTACTATGTCCCAGACTAATTCTTTCTTTCCGTATTAACTGTTTCATAACTAAAATGTTTCAAATAAAGTATTTGTAGCTGCATGACACAACATTTAAACTAAATCCAGAGCTGGGAACAAAGGCCCATTAGTCCCCTCAGTTGCTTGGCTGAACAACCCTTGCAATATTTAAATTGACTTTATAAAGATGCAAAATTTAAGTGGCTTTATAGTGGAATCCACTTTTCACAAAGGTGCCCTGTGATAGTATTGGAAAGCATTAGACTGTGTTTGTTCCTGGATGACCACCAGACAAGGGAATTCTGAGGAAATTGTATCCCCAAACAAGGCACGGTGAGACATGGTGGGGGAGAAGATGTGCCTCTTCCCATCAGCTGTTTATGCAGTCTCACTTAAAAGAATTTCAGGAGGAAACTAGGCAGACCAAGGCAAAGTCTCTTTAAAGTGATGCTCTCTACTTTGGTAGTTTTTTCAGGGAGAGGAAGATTAAGAGGAAACCAGATTAAGTAATAACATTTCATAGACCATCACACACATCAGAAGTTTCTGACAAGAAGAATTACATTTCATTTGTTTCTGAAAGTTGCACTGCTTCTGGAAATCCTGACAACTGGATTCTATTTCTAAAAGTACTATAATTATTTTCACTTTTAATTTGTTATTCTTCTGTTTAAAAACCGACAGTTACGTAGTTCTCCTAAACAGTCAAATAATCAATAACAAACATCAGATGAAACCAATTACACACCACAAATAATGGATAAAATGTAGTCAACGTGGACAATTCACATACACCCCCTAGACTGCAAACTGCTATCTAAGCTATTCAGATTACATTTATGCATAAAAATCACATTTAAGGAATGAAGCTCATTTGATAAACGATTTTCTAACAGAATAAAGAAGGCGTAATTGCTTAGGTAATTTATTTTCACAGGAAAACAATTCAACCCGTTCTAGAGACTATATCATCAACCTCCTAGGGCTTGACAGCCCACTAACTCCCTTGATAGCAATTCTGAAATCAAATGTCTTACCTACCGGTGCAAGCATATCTGAATAAAAGCAGTATGTTTTATAAAATTAGCAAAAGCTTTCTATCTGCCTTATTTTGGGATAATAGACTTTCTTCTTGATTTTGTCTGAGAAAACAAAAACTGTCAACAATCAGAAAAGGCAATTAAGGAAAATGTTCCTGAACTTGTGCTATTATGTCAACAGTATATAACACTTATGAATGAGTTTGTCAGGGGCCATTACACTCCTAAATCAGCAATATGCTTCCCTAAAGTAAACTGGCTACTTTTGCCTCTATCACAGCATCTGTAGTGACAACATGTTCTACACCCTCTACATGTATACAGCACAGTCCAGTGCTCAAGTAATTAATTGAATTTAACCATATGTCCATTCACTGAAGCCATGTTGCTATTACAGCCACTGCAACAGTTGGACAGTCTGTAGACCAATTATTACTATAAAGTGTCTTGTTTTCTTTAATGTGATAAGAATTTGATAACACAAGCATCCCTGTGAATGATAATGAATCTTACGGACAGCAGTTTTGAAAATATATAAGGCTCATATGTATATACTTACGGAAATGCAGGTGAATGCATCTGTGAACCCTAATGAGTTACCGTATAGTGTTCAGTCAGGTTGAGGAAGATTTTTACATTTCTTTGAAAAAGATCGACACAACATAAATACATTGTCTTTTTTAACAGGAAGAATAATTTTAGTTTCTTATACTTAAAGTGTAAGTATACTTAGGTATACTTAAAAATTGTGAAGCAATGCACAAAACTTACTGTGGGAAGTTATTACTGGCAGCAGAGGCAAAATCCAAAACCAAAAACAGCTACTGAAATTTATAGAATAATATCAGAATAAGCTGTTAGCACGCATCCTTCTAGCAAAGGTCCCTAGTCATGCCTTTTAAAAATGCTTGTAGAACAAAAAAAGCAAGCTATGAATTGAGTCCTGAAAGTCAGTAAAACCAGATCTTCCTAGGTTATGGGGTTAGATTAGTTTAAAATATTAAACGCTTTTACCAGTGCTCTCTGTATACCTTTTTGTATTTATATCAAAGTAGATTTATGACAAGCATCACAAATGCTTTCATCTTCCACAGAGTAGAAAAAAGAGCTTCAGGGGCTCTAGTGCTCTACTTTTGTACCCTAGGCGTATATATGTTCCATGCTGGTTTTCACCTTCTCAAAACAAAGCTATTAGTATTGAAAGATAATCTAATTATTGCAGAAACATTCTTTTCTCACATGAAAAGACATCATTCAAATTGGAACTATGATTCGGTTCTGAGAAGTTTCAGAAGAATTTTATGAAAAAAACCTGCATTACAGCAAAGGATCTGAACTACAATCCCAATTAAAGGTCCATTAGCTGTCCTAGCTTAGCACCTCTAGCAAGTCCCCTTTACCTGGGAGAAAAATCCTAGCAGGAAGTGTAGTCACTGTCTGGGAGACAGGCCTTTCTTTCACATCACCCTTTGCATGGCGTGCACCTTTGTCTCCCTGATTACCCCCTAGTTAATCAAGAGTGAGAATAATTTCTACACCCCAGTACTTAACCGTGGAAGTATACTGTGACAGCTGCTAGAAGCAATTCCCACATAGCAATGTATTAACTGCACTGCTATTGCTGGCTTAAAAGCAAGCATTAGGCCAGACTTTTTTTTTCTCCCTCTTTCAGAAAGGAGATATGAGCTCATTAGGCTCTCAACACTCACGCAGTACTAAGCAAGATATACACTGCACTCAGCTACAGCCTTTGTACAGTGCAGGAAGAAATGCTTTTTTTCTACCACATTAATCTAGTTAGCATTGGATTAGCAAGATAACTCACACACGAAAAAAGAAAGAGAGTAGGAGACAAGCTTTTATTCACTTTTAGATGTGCCCAGGGTCAAATCTTTCTGGGATCTGAGAAGTATTTATCCTATTGGTCTTTCTCAGCTCAGGAGTTATAAAGATGGTAATGATCCCACATTTATTATAGAACCTTAGACCTAAAAGATTATAGTAAGCTTTATAATCTTAATATCAACACTAATTTTGACAGCATTTAACTCCTCCATCCCAATAGTTGCCAGAATTAACTGCTTATCTGATAAAGGGAATATACAGGAAAGTTATCTCTTTAATTGTCTGCTAACAAATTGTCTGCTAACAAGTTATTACCCAGGAAAAGCCTTTCAAACTGTGCTTAAAGATGCAGAAGTCTGTTCTTTCAAGAAAGTTACTAAAAGTTTTTAAGAGCTATTGAGGGACAGGAATCCAATTTGGTTTTATTTTACTAATTCCTTCTTTGATTGAAAGACACAAATCTCACCAGCAGACAACCTGATCAAATTCAAAGTGAGTACAAACCATGATTTTAAAAATATCTGTCAAATATTATGCTTGTCATCATGGGGGCAATCATATATCTGAGCAGATACCCAACAGTTAAGCACTCACTGCTCACTTTCCTCATCCATAAAATATGTATCTCAAAAAATAATCTTTCCAAGTCACTATTTTTCCAGTTTTATTCTAATGGTAATGCTAAAGGGTCAATTTCCCTTTAAGAAATACCTTGCCAAACCAAGAAGTTAAAACCAAATCTAGAAAAAAATTAGGTCAACCCAATAGCTAACAATGTTTATGCTGTTTGACAAAAAAAAAAAAGAAAAGCTGAAAAACCTTTTTTAAATCTCAGTTAAAACTCTGTGGCAAAAATTACATATGTTTCTGAAAGAGGTAAAACCAAGTCTTCAACATTTTTGCAAAAAAAAATCGTTGATTAATTCTTTTACTGAGGTCTGTGACATGGCTGTGACAGCTGCGGTGAATGTAGGGTTTACTGTCATATGCCATTTTTCAGAGCCTAACAAAAACCAAGCTTCAGCAGAAGACCTACTCATTACGAATATAAGAGAAATATGATTGGTGGTGGTGGTGGAAGAGAAATAAATCTTAAATTCGAGAAGGACTAAGATTTGTCTAAGTATTTTAAAATTCTGTCATCATTTGTTACTTCCTCACAACCCTTAGCTGCCTGTTTCCAACTGAACTAAAACAAGTTATGTTGAAACGCCCATAAGGGAGGCTGTTCCTCCCTATTGTATGCTGCTTAAGCAGACAGAGGAGACATGAGCAGTGTCTAGGGAAAAAAAATTCTTAAATGCTGTAGAAAAGGTCTGTATTCTAGAAAGTTTTACCGAAGTGAATAATGTTTAGTTTGCTTCTGATGCTTTAGAGGTTAAAATGACAGCAGATTTTTTCTGCTATAACAGTTTTACAGGCTAAATTATAGTATGCCCATGCAATCAGCAACATTCAGGCTTACAAGGAGAATAAAATTAGATACAGTGGGTGGAAACTTTCCAAAACCTAATGAAATTTGCAATATTATTATAATTTCTTTTTTTAATCTGAAATTATTATCATAGAACAGACTTAATGGCTCTGGGGAACTGACAGGCCTTACTGGTTCTGCCCAGCCTCCCTCCATCCATCCCCATGGCCCTGCCCAGCCATCTTCAGGCCATGTCTGGCACCGTTTCCCCTCCCCAAGCCTGATTCTGACCCCTATGGGCAGGATCACATCCCAGCCCAGCCTTGGCCCAGCTCCATGCCCATGCCTACGCCTGATGTCTGGCCCATGCTGTGCCCTGACACTGAGCAGCGAAAGATCTTGATAAATGGCATAAATTCCTCTCAGAGTTCCTCCCTTGCTTCCTTCCATTTAAAAATTCCTGTTTCGTTTTATGAGATTCTTCAAGGTAGTTTTTACTACATGAAATTAACACACCAAATAGCTCATTTAATCAGATTTGAACTTAGAGACAAAAAATTAGATGTAGGCATGACTTCCAATTGGGTAGGGTTATTGAGACATAAATCAGAAGTTAGGACGCAAAGTTGAGAAAAAAATTTACATATAGAATGATGATTAATGTTCATAAATATCTTTATAAAAAATTAAGTCAAAAGCATACATTTTAAAGGGGAAAAAAAAAGTTCCTTACATCTTTTATCTAAAACTAATGTACCTTCAGCTAAGGATCTTCATAGTTTTATGTAAAACTGATTTTGCTGATGTCCATTTTATTTTAATAAGATATTACCTAATCAGATTGTCCATTTCTTGACAGATGGCAGAACCTCACTGAAATATTAAGCAGAATGTTTTGAAATTTGAACTACTTCATGACGATATCTCAATTTTCAATAAATTTGACAGTAAAGGCAAATTTGTTTTGATGGTTGTGAAGTCAACCAGTTCTTACCTCTAGTGTTCCATTTCCCTTAGTACTACCTCAAATATAAAATAACTATTCAGGTTATATGCGTAGTAGTGCATAAATGCCAAACAAAAGAACTTAAATATAAATACAGCAATAAAAAAAATAACTGTTCTGATCCTCCTCAATGATGAGAACTTCTTATTGCTCTTTGACAGTAACTTTGCCTTTCTGCTCTTGTTCAAAATTGAAAAATAGGCACAATATACTTTTTTTCTTTTTAGAATGGAAATTCTCATTCTGGATAATAAAAAATAAAACTTATGAATAATACCCTAAAAATATAGGTATTTCCAAATACATTTGGGAACAAAAATTAGTTTTATTTATATAGGTATATATAGATATCCAAGCACTCAATCTCTGTACAAATATATTTATGTAAAAAAATAAAAAGTGTATATGGATACACAAGCATACAAAGTGTATTGACTTCTGTACAGATCTATAAAAACCTATACAGATTTATAGTGACCAAGAAATGAAGTAGATGTTCTACAGTCAAAAGAAAAGAGGTAGTCTCTCTACCAGTGAATTTATCTTTGCTGTATCTTGGATATCAGAGACAGTCTAAACACAGCAATCAAAAATAATGCATAGACTAATTTACTGTTTGGGTAAACTATGGGAAACAACTGTAGTGTTTTCAGGGCAAGATAAACCACTTCCAATACTCGAGGTAGCATTTAAAGAGCTGCAGACATAAAATAAGGCACAGGACTACTTTGGCTTTCTTTTTTCAAACCCACATTTTGTCTTTAGTGACTCTTTTTACTTATTTTTGCATGGGTACATTTACAGCAGCAAATGGAAGGAGCAAACCGGCTTAGCATATAAAGCACATGGTGTAGTCCAGTAGAAACCACAAATACTACAGAAATAAAGCTTCTTCTAACAAATGGTGTCTTATGAGTCAATATTTTCAGACTGAGGACAACAATAAGAAGCAGTATGAATGAATTGCAGTGAAGCACAAAACATTTTTCCCTAAACAGAAATGCAAATGTTGACACAAGTGTTTTTCTAGCGCTATGATAAAGACTTATTCTTATGTGAGAACAGGCCAGAAATGCATCATTTTATAATTTAAGGTCAATTGTGTACCTGATTAAAATTTTATTTATTTTAAATTCTGAACTACCTTTAAAAACAAAAACTAACTTGGAAGATGATCATTGTCTTTAATGAAGTGTCAAAATGAATTAATATCTCCCTGGAGTTTCAACAGTTCTTGTTTAGTAGGAGGGGATTGACGATCATCTTCCATACAGTCATTAGTGGAATCTGCCTCTCCCTGCAAGACTGGATTTATACATGCATCCAACTACAATACATGCATAATAATTTACAGTAGGCAAGAATACAACTTTGATCAAAACCTAGCACACATTTTACAGAGTGAGGGCCTCTGGAAAGAGGCTCTGCCACTTACAAAAGCAATTGAAGGTTTCAGAGGGATTTAAAAGCTTATACGGTGATGACACTAGTGCTGCAGTCTCAGTGGAATTAAATCTGACTTGATCCAATTAACAACACAGAATAAGAACTACAAAAGGCTAAATTAAAAAAAAAAAAAGAACAAGAAAAATAAAAACCATTCAGAAGAACTATGGAGTGTTTAAATTATCTAGGATAACTGATCTGATGCATTACAATTAAGATTTAGACCTATTATGGAATGAAGATAATGGTACACTGCTACAAGTACTTTCTTCCCCTTCTAAGATCCAGAGTCTGCACCTGTGATCACCAATAAGACTTGGCCATGTTTGTCACATGGAAAGGGTAGAAAATTATAAACCTGTAATGAGAGAAGAAAAAGGATTCTACGTGCAACATTTTTTTAAATAGCTACACTCTTCTTCCATCATTTCACCATTGTTTAATTTTGTTTTTAAACACATTTAAGTTGCCTTAATTGACACCTTGCAATTGAGCCTGTAACATAAAAGAAAGTTGTCTGACATCTATTAATATCTATGACCAGGTATTTTAATCCCTCCTATTCTCGTCAAAGACAGTTTACACATAGACAGCCAGAATAGGATGTCTGTGTGTAAATTTTGGACATCCTATCTCACTTTAAATTTTGTATTTATTCAATGCCTGACATATCTTGAATTTCAGTTCTGAAAACCACCATGGATTTTTCATGTCTCTATAGCAGAAATTTAGACCTTTTAAAGGGATGGAAGCAAATAATAACCATTTCACGTGTCCTCACCTTGGCATCCTTTCCCATCATTGCACATAAGCCTGTAATCCCCCTCATCCCCTAAACAGGTAACTTACTATTATACTAGACACTTTTCTGTCCTTTATCTCTCACATTCAGGCTGTTACTAAATCCTGACATTTTCCTTTTAGAACATCTTCAAAATCTAGCCTTTCAATTTAATTTGTGTTTTCAGGAAGGAGTAGTCATTCAGGAAATAACTGAGGCATAACAAGGGCACTGACATGTCTATCATGTACTTCAGTCCTTTCCTCTTAATACTTCAACTACTCCCTCCTTTGGCTTTAGCTCACCTTCTTTCCCCATTTGCAGTTCCTTACCCCCTGCTCTGAAGGCTTTCTCCTTCTGTGTCCAATATAAGTCAGTTATTACTTAAATATTCAAATCCTTTTAAAAGCACTTTGGTGTCATGTTCTAGGCTTCTCCCTAAACCCAAGACTTCATTCATGATCCTCTACATAACACCTTCTTTCAGACAGGACTTCTTATCTTCACAGTCCTTTAAAAAATGAAAACAAATTACAGTTTTTTTAAAGCATGCATGGCGTTCTTTTTTTTTTTTTTTTGTTATCTTCTATCTGTGTATTTTTCAGGCCTTTTTTTGTTCCTGCTGTTTATTGGTCACTAGAAGCATTGGCTATTTTAGCACTAAAATTAGGAGTAAAACCATAAAATAGATAGGTCTAACATTTATTACGTGTTCAAGTTTCCACTTCTAATCATCCATCTCATATAAAGTGTTTAGTGGAATCCTTGCTTTGTTAGTCTATGATGTCCTCGGGTTACTAAGATCCTTTTACTAAGCATTATAATAAGCATAACGTGTCCAGACAATTGGCAAAATTATATTCTTTGCTATGTTCATTTAGATTTAGAATAGCTGTACTGACTTCAAAATTTCTCATTGATTAAAAGAGGAAAACATTTGTATGAATGTCTCTGTATCATATATTTGCAGAACAGCTGAGGGGACTGTAAAGACAGCCAAGGTATAGGCGAGATGCTGCTGCTGGATCAGTATCCCTACTCTTAAACTGAGCCAGATTAAAGAGGATAAAGAAATAAGAAGATTCATGAAAGCTTTTTGTGTTTGTTATATATGTAAACCTTATAAGTGAGAAGTTACATAATCATGCATATTTTTTTTGGTTGAAAAAAACTTTCTTATATTGCTCCTCCTTTATTAATGCTCAAAAAGTAATTCAGTTACTTTTTGGTGCAGTATTGGCTGTGATGAACTGATGCATCTGAGGTAAAGCTAAGGAAACTCTTAGACTGAAGTCTTCCCAAAAAGGGAAGAAAAGCAGGTAACCCCTATTATACAATCAGAGGCGTGTGCATATGATGACTACAGTTTGCTGCTTTTCCTTCCCTTCTACACTTCTGGACATACGTTGGTAGGACAAGAATACTTGAAGAGCAGCTTATGCAGTGCTTAGTCCCTCATGGTATATTTTCATGAGGCTAAGAGAACATGAAAAAAGAGGAATACAGTTACCACTGAACTTTGTTGGACAACAAAAACCAGCACTGAGTTTGATTTTGGGTGGTTGTGTCACTGTCATGAGGTATCCGATTGACAGCACCATAATCTGAAGTTGTTACCCTTGTAGAACAAGCTTCTTAACCCTGTTTTAGGCAAATGTTTCAGCCATAACCAGCAAGGGCTACTTCTAAAAATGAATAATTTAGGCTCAGTGGCATTTGTATTTTAATCTCTTGTCAGGGTATGCCGAAATGATCTTTCTGTTACTGATAGCTTTTAGCATTACCAATGATTTTTCTGGAGAAATTCTAGAGAGTGAGAACCCATTTAGGCGTCAAAACCACTCTGATATCCTTTTGAGATCAGGTTAGAAAGATAATCCAGTTTTATTCTTTTAAAAATGTGGTGTTTCAAATTTATCTCTAAACCTATTTCAGTGGTTTTAGCTTTAGATTCCATCACTGGAACTTTCATGCTTTGCAAAGATTAGACTTTCTTTAAATAAGTTCAATAGTGATCTAATACATGAAAGCAAATTTTACCTTTTAGTGGTGTGGTATCCATGAAAGGCAACAGAAAATAAAAATAAGAATCATCATCCTTCTTGCAGAGCCCAACTTCTTCCTGTGGAATGATCTAAACAGCACATTTTATTGACGTAGTTCACATGATAATACAGCTAACACTAATGCCAAGAGGACAAATAATGTGCTTAACACTCTCTGCAGAGGATGGGGTGTAGATTTTTGTGTATAAAGAAAATTGAATCACACCTGAATTTCCTTAGCCTGACAAATTACCTCTGCTACATTCTATGTCTCTATTCAATTAAACAAATATTCTGCTGGTCCAGCATTATTTAACCATGATTAAACTCACTTAAAATAAAATTATGATTTTTTGCTCATCAAAGGTTCCTTTAGAAAGAGCAGCACTTTTCAGCTTACTGTGTTAATTTATTCTTCATTTGTGCAAAAGGAGCCAAGTTGGGTTCTATCCTTGACCAAATTAGTAACTGAAAATCATTCAGAAGAATAAGTTTAATCTAAGGGGTAAAAGGTTGATATTAAGATGCTGTCAGAATTTAATGTGATAAAAAGAAAAGCAATTCTATGCTGCTTGAAATGAACAACATACTTGAAACTCCTTGAAAAATGTTCTTTATATTTTGGAACCCAGATAATCACAACATAATGGACTTGTGTCAGCTTTTTCACCAGCAATCAAGTTTTCAGTTGCACTTTTTATGTTTCTAATTAAGTTCATTGGAACAGTAAGATAAGGGCATTTATGATGTGGCATTTTGGTTGCATTCAAGTACTTTATCATCTTTGTTAAACTGTGGGGTCCAGAACTGCACACAGTACTCAAGGTGAGGCTGCACCAATGATAAATACAGCAGGATAATCCCTTCTTTTGACCAGATGGCTATACTTTTTTGATGCACCCTGGGATGAGGTTTGCCAGAGCACAGAGATCACTCATATTGAGCCTGTTGCTCCTTTATACATTGTGTAGAGTAATATAATTTATGTATTTAGACTAAAATATGTATTAGTAGAAATCCATGCTTAGAGATACTACCTTTCTGTTTCCTATGCTAAAGAAAACCTATGTAATACTATTTATTTATTAACAGATAACACAGTTGTTATATGGATTGTTCAGCCATTCAAACATAATGTTGGCTGTAGCTATACATTGTTGGCCAATGCCTACGGAACACCTAGCAAGTCCACTTCACAAAGTACTACTTTACAAATCATCTCAGACAGAGATAGAGGCGCGCGCGCGCGCACACACACCCCCAAACACATCCTTGTTTGGAAAAATTCTCTTCTACACCTGATTTCAAGCCTCCTGTAGTGGTATGTGAATAGATAATGAGACACCTCCACACCTCAGGTTGACATTTACAAAGTTGCTCACGATTTTTGCTGCTTTGCCAAGGGGCAGCCAGGGTTGAACAGCTTTCTGTGACTTTTTTCTTTTTTTCAGGCAATAGATGAATCATGCACTTGAACATTCAAGCAGACCTAGGTAATCATAGCAATCATGCCCCAGGGAGGAGTAAAATACTGTTCCCCCACTTAAAATCATTTCTTCATCTGATGCTTGAGAAGGTACTAGTTGCCATTAGAGACTGGAAAATATGGGAGATTATGGGAAAAGGCTCAGAGACAGAAACTGCTGTCTGAGCATGCTCTGCGATGGCTCTGGGAGGAAAGGCAACAATCCCAGACAGGTGTAAAGATCAGAGCAAACAAACCAGGAAAGCCTACAGAGAAAAAAGGATTCTACCTCAGTCAATGAGTGGGTGAGAGAAGGAGAGCATCCTGATAGAAAGAAGATCTAGCGGAAAGAAAAAGAAGGCAAGATACAGAAAGCATGCTGAGATACCGAGAAACAAAAACATGCATTTATATTTACGTTTGTGTTTATATCCATATTTACATTCAGTGGTTCCTATAGTGGGATAAGTATGATATTAGGTGTTTTGTTTGTAGTGACCATCATTCTTTTTGTTCTGTAGTCATTTTATACCTAAAATAATGACCAATGGCCAATAAGAAATAAGTCTTATTTTGAAGCTGGCCTTTGGGTTTTACTGGGGATCCCTAAAGCTAAACAATACACAGTCATACAGAACACGTCTCTCTTCCAACATATTCTTGAAATGAAAGACA
The DNA here is from genome assembly GCF_963921805.1 of Phalacrocorax carbo. Taxonomy (NCBI): domain Eukaryota; kingdom Metazoa; phylum Chordata; class Aves; order Suliformes; family Phalacrocoracidae; genus Phalacrocorax; species Phalacrocorax carbo. The sequence continues at coordinate 87,693,659 of NC_087514.1, read as the reverse complement.
GGATAAAAAAGTATTTCACCTACAATTCCTAACCAGTGAGGTCTGATAATACTAACTCATAATCTGAATAAAACACACTGGAGAAGATCACAGGTAGGAAGAAAATGAGTTAGACAAACATATATATATATGAGTCCTTGAAGAAAGCCAGTACAGTGAAATTTGTAGTGACACAAGATGAACAAAGAGGAGAGGTAGATTCTTTCTTTTTCTGTCCACTGATAACTTAAAAGTGTGTCAAATGCTATTAGTGCTGCCAATTTACAGCTTCTAGGCGACCAGGTAAGGAGTAGTTAACCCCCACATGGGTAATAGCAAAGATAGAGGCTTCTTAAATCCACAAAAGTCCATTGTTAATTTCTTTCTTTATTCCATCCATCCTTTCCTGTCTGTTCACAGGCATTGTTATGTAAAATGCACTTTCAACAACCTGAAGCCAAGCCATTGGTTTAATGGGAAAAAAATTGTCAGAAAACCTTTTTTCGTAACAGCACTGAGACTAATGGATTAAGCAAACCTGTACTATCTGTCGATTTTTCTGGTTGTTTTTGTTGGGTGGGTTTTTTTGTTCCTTTTTGCGTTACATAATTTAAGCAAGGGTGAGGCCTTACTTGGCTTTAGTAGTTTTATCTGGGTTGAAGAGAAAGACCTATAGCAAGATTTAATGCACAACAGCAATAGGATGCAGTGTTTTGGGTTGTTTTTTTTTACATATATGGAGAAAGACTTTAAAATAGAAAGAAGAAAGACTGTGAGACAGCCTTATTTCTCTGAAAGAGATCTCCTTAATTTTTTTTCAGCATTAATGAAATTTATCTCTTGGAAGGAAGTGTCTTGAAAAATGGGAACACTTAAGTATACCTGAAGCTGGTTACCATTTAGAACAGCTTGAAAAAAGAGTTACTTTTTAAAAAGAAAGCAAAAAAAAAAAAACCCTAAGGTTTTGTTTGAGGGCTGATGATATAATATTATGCCTTGTATTATAGGAATAGTTTTTTATCCTTGAATGGCTATATCATGCTGTTGCAAAAAGTAAATTGCAAGTAACACTGATCTTCTGCACACATTCAGTTTTGTGTATTTCTATAAATCTCAGCAATTTTCTTATTCAGGAACTTTTTTTTCCTGCAGCATCCAGAAGTTATTTGGAAGAAGCAGGAAATACACCCTCTAAGAAAATTGAAATTTGCTGAGACTTGCATGTGAAAGTAGCCTCGTGATTGTTTTCCCTTGCAGTAAAAATTCCAGTGTAGTAACAAAGTTGTTGTTTATTGTCCTCTTTGTGTAGCAGACTGGTACCTGAAATTATAAATGGTTTCCTTCAGACATATCCAACTCAAAAAAAAAGGTCATCTGCAGACTAATACCAGTGGCTCAGGTCACAACAAAACCTGACAATTTATGCTATATTGTTTTCCTGTACTGAAGCGGAACTGGCCAACTTAGGGTATAGAGAGATGGACAGGAGGAAAATAAAAGTGAACCGTGGCATGCCATCCATATCAGGCACACATACTGATAAGGTAATGAATAGATATTGATAGACTCTTGCTGTGGGACATTTTGGGACTTCCAGGCTCTGAATTATTGTATGTATTTATGCTGCAAAGGCAGGAAGACAGGACACTGTTGTTTCAGTGCCTGATAAATCTGAATGAGAACAGGATAGCCACTAAGTACTTGCAGAATATCTATTTGGTTTTTGTAAGAGTTTTGGGTGAGGCCAATTATAATGGGACTAAATAGTAGATGGTAGCATTCTGAATTTTAATTGCTACTGCTAATGCAGTTTACGTAAACTTCCTGGAATCCTGGAAAGTATTTTGATCTGAATTACTGTAATCATTGTTCTGATTCTTTATCTCATTATAAAGAAGCCCTAAGAGACATATTTGGCCCTATGTCTTTGGTTTCTTCTGCTTCTAAACACAGCCACAAATGCATCTTTCTTGCTCAGCTGGCATTCATCAAGGTTTTGTTTCAGATTGTTGAGATGGTATTCCATAATTTTAGCTTAAGTAATGGTAATTTTGTTTCTTTGAAACAAGAGAAGGTTTAATAGGAGTAATGAGGCCAAGGATTCTTGTGAAGAGGAAAAATATATATCTTTTAATGGGAAATCAGAATAAAAGTAAATTCCAAAATTGATTTTACTGGCAATGGAGCAGAGGAACCAAAGGTAACTGAATGTAAGCATCATGTTAGCAATGAGCTTTTGGAAGACATGATTAAAGAAGTCTCCAGATAGAGGTAGCTTACATACATAATTTTATAACTATAATGATAAAAATACTGAGAAAAAAATAGAAAATACTATACATTTTAATCCCCTACTGGATTGTCTTTGTGCTTTTCATTTTCTATTTATTTCATGGTTGCATTGATTATGCTGAAGGTGAAGCACCACATACTGCCTAAGCACCTGGTATCATGTTTTACTGGTTTTTGCCCCTATAACATGATACCTGTTTTATTCCCTTGGCTCATTTTTTGGTTTTGTTGTTGACTGTTTTTTTTTTTTATTTATTCATTGGCACACAAGTATTCATCAGTATCATGAGAGCAGCTACCCTTGAAGTGCAGATAACAAAAAGACTCATTTTCTTCCCCCTAAATTAACAGTTTCCTTGCAGTATATAAGAAAATCTGTCAGTAGTCAATTCTGGATGCCAGAGAATGTCTTGAAATATCTCAGATTGATTGGACTCAAAGTCTTTTGTTGGCCTTACATACTTACTTGGGGCTTTGTCTTTTTTGTGCTTTGTTTTGTTTTGTTTTGTTTTGGTTTGGTTTGGTTTGGTTTGGTTTTTTCCCCTGCCTATTAAACACTGCTTTTAATGGCAGCCTAGTTATTCTAGCATTGTCATTGCAATACTTTTTCTTCTTTTTATTTTTTGTTTAATTTAACTAGTTCTACTTTCTCCCTAGATTAACAATAAACATTTGAACTCTATTTCTAGTTATTTTTTCCTTTAAGATTTCACTTAGGTAAATATTACTCTCTCTAGTTACAGATAACTAATTGTAACAGATGATGTACTGAGTTATGATGAGGTTAATATATCACATTTTGCTAATTTGCAAGTGTTCCTTGAACAAAATCTTTTCTTAATTTCAAACACAAATAATAGAAATAGCATACTGGGATCTAGAAGACACAGCATATAAGAACTGTGGTGGGTTGACCCTGGCTAGGGGACAGATGCCCACTGAGTTGTTCGCCATTCCTCCTCCTCAATAGGAGAAGAAAATAGGGGGAGGAAATAAGATGGAAAAGCTTGTGGGTCAAGATACAGACAGGGACATCACTTACCAATTAATTACTGTGACAGGGAAAATGGACTAAACTTGGGGAAAATTAATGTATTCCCAGTTTTAGTTGGGTGGGGAGAAACAAAGACAAAACCTAAAACACCTTCTCTGCAGGCCCCCTGCCTTCTTTCCAGGCTCAACTTCACTCTTTCATTCCCAACTCCTGCACCTCCTCCCTCACCCCTGCAGTAACTCAGGTGGATGGGGAATGCAGGTTGTGGCCAATCCATAACTGTTCGTCTCTGCTGTCTCTTCCTCCTCACACTTTTCACCTGCTCCCGTGTAAGTCCTTTCCACAGGCTGCAGCTTTCTTCAGAGCATACCTACCTGCTCAGGTGTGGGGTCCTCCAGACACTGCAATGTGGATGTCGTGGTTTAGCCGGCAGCTCAAAAAGACTGTCATGGTTTAGCCGGCAGCTCAAAAAGACTGTCATGGTTTAGCCGGCAGCTCAGCCCCACACAGACGCTCGCTCTCCCCCACCGGTAGATGGGGGAGAGAATCAGAAGGGTAACGCTCGTGGGTTGGGATAAGAACAGTTTAATAATTAAAATTAAAAGAAACAACAATAGAAATGCAATGTAAAGGAGAACAACGAGAGGCGCAAAGCCCCGGGGGAGGGGGGGGGGGAAGGGAGGGGAGAGGGGGAACGAACCGCCGAAACGAACTGCACACGCCGCAGCCGCCCGCTGCCCACCGACCTGCCACTGCCCCCCCCCCCCCAATATACTGGTCACGGTGTCACATGGTATGGAATGAACCTGCCATTGGCCAGTTGGGGTCAGCCGCCCCCACCACAGCCCCGCCCCTCCCAGCCCCCCCCCCCCCCGCCACGCGGCAGAGCGCGGGAAGCTGGAAAGGTAGCCGACCCCCACAGTGAGGAGAATTAACCCCTTCTCAGCCAAAACCAGCACAGTGGATGTCTGCTCCAACATGGTCCTTTTCATGGGCTGCAGGGAAAATCTCCACAGGAAAAAAGGCTAAAAATTAAAAGACAAAAGAGAAGATTCTGAGGTGTTATAAACCAGTACATCTCCATCATCTGCATTAAATCTATGAACATTTATGCTGGTTTATGTCCTGGTTTGAGGTGTTTTAAATTTTGGATTGTCAGAGTTGGTTCTTCTCAAATCTATACCCTGTCAGGAGTATTTAACTAGTTCAAAGTTTCTGTGATAGAGTCAAGTCAAGTGTTAATTCTGTAATCTGTGGCAAAACTAAAAAAACCTGAATGAAAGCAGAATATCTGGAAATCTTGTGCTGAAAGAAAGAAAATAATCAAGAAAAATATAGCAACAGTCACAATAGAAAATTGACAAAAGGAAATTCAGACACAGTCTTAGCACAGAAACAGGGAGGATGCTTCAGGGAATAACAGAATACTGTGTTTTGCTAGTTTTCCTGTGAGATTAGATCTGCTCATTTCATGTTAAAAAAGGTAGGTACCCTATGGTTTCCAATAATTTAGGACTTCAAGTGACACATGTAAATCCTTCCTAAACTACAACAAAACTAACACGAGTATTATGAAAATATGGGAGCCCAAATCCTGTCACACATTGTGGCCTAACAACTGCCAGAGCAGCAGCAGAAGATCTCAAAAGATCTGTGAGGAGCCACTAATGATAGATCTATACGCTCTCTTTGTCTTTGTGTGAAGGAAGGAAAACAAAAGAAACACACAAGCACAAGGCTCCAGTCTCGCATTACTCTTCCGCAGCCCCTAAAGCCTTCCACTGCATCATTTGGCTAAGAAGGAGATACCATAAACCACACCAAGTATTGTTAGGCATGAGGCAACATGCAGGGATGGGAAATTATGAAAATGTCATTATTATACCTGTCTTCCCAATACTTGACAATGAAATCCAGTTCAATTATTAAGACTTGAACCCGTAATAAGGAAACACACCAGCATAGTGTTCCATGTTAAAGATAACTGTTACACAATAACATAAACTAAGATCTCAACAAATCATAGTGGGTGATCATTTTCTAGGTTCTACCATATAAAATATTTATCTTCTCTGACTCATGACTTTAGGGATACCAGCACCAAAGCAACAATGTTCTATGCATTGTTTCTTCACCAAATCGTTCTTGTAATTTCCCATATTAGAGAGAAAAAAAAAAAAAAGGAGTTGTTATTTTCTTCCAGGGGAAATATATTAGGTAAGAAAGGCACAAATGCCAAATGATACTACAGTTATATATTGAGCTACTTGTGGGAGATAGTATCAGCTGTAATTTGGGTATTAATGAGCAAAAAAACCCTCTTTTGCATGCACATTTCCTTTTGGCATTTCCTCTCTCATTAAATTAATTTTTAGATTGAAAAAACATATTACATAGTATGCTTATCACTGTCTAGCACAGAAATAATAAGGAGCCAGCATTTGAATTTTGTTAAAGTAATCATGTTGCTTGGGAAATACTTTTTGTGAAATTTTTTCTCTGAAACCATATTTATCATTTTCTGTCTGGCAAGAGTTGAGGAATGATAGAAAGGAAACATTAAGAGTATTTCACATGTATATGAGAACATGTCCAGTCTATTTTTCTGACTGAATCTCTTTACAAGGGAAAGAGACAGAACTCCTGCTGAAATAGCTGTGTTACTACAAATATATCGGAATCCTTTATACATGTTTTAGGTTGCTTTGTTGTAGGTAGACAGGGTGGAGGTATGAGGAAGAGAACAAACCTATCAACCAATGAAAGCCAACAATGAATTTAAAAGCTTGCAGCATTAAAGGACCAAAATTAAGGGTCACATTTCCCAGATAATTTTTGTTCATTGTACATTTCACTGCCTTTGTAAGCTAGAACTTCTTCCCCTTAAAATAGAGGCTGCTGTAATCAGTAACATGATGGATCCATAATTCGTCTCTCAATCAGTTAGACAGAGTGCCTTCAAGAAAGGGACTTCTTCATTTAAGTGGTCATCTATGTTCTCTGTGGAATGTGTTTACTCATAAATATGTAGTCCACTGGTATATTGTGCCATGTATCTTTCTCAAGCACCTGGTCCGCTGAGATAACCACTTATTTTTGTTGCCATCTGTGATAATTATAACAGTATAGCTCTAGTAGAAGAGATTTATGCTACAAAGCTGAAAGTCCACTGTTCAGATGCAGACAGTGATGACTGAGGAGACGCATAAATATACTTCCACAAAAAAACAGGAAGTATGTATTTAAATCTGAGTGCATGTCAAAATCCAGCTGTTAAAAATATTTCGTGAAGATTACAAAAATATAAAATCAGAAATATTAGAAACAGGGTTATACTTGTTAAATTAATTCTGCCCCAGCCTGTTATGACGTTTTACTTCACAAAACCTAGTATTTCTTTCTAAAACATCAGTTTTTAATGTAGATTACATACATATCACCAAAATTCAGAAGAACACCACCCACATTTTGTCCCCTAAGAAAGACAGTCCTAAAGATAATCCTTGCATTCATTTGGGAGCCTATGGGTCTTAATTATTCTGTTTAGCAAACAACCAGGTGCTCTTGCAGCCTATCTATTTTACTCTGTGCATGTGTAAGCTTCTCTGACAAATAAACAAATGTACCCAGCTAGTTCTTTTCATACATAGTGTACTAATAAGCTATGAATCAACAGATCTCAGTTAAACCAAATTGCAAATGATCAGTGGCACCACATTTGTTTTACATTCAGCATTCAATACAATTAATGCATTTTTCAGTCATTTGTAATACTTATACGATTTTGCATATGCTGTAACAATAGTTTTCTTGGGTTTGTTTTCTTTTTAATGATTCCACTTAATTATTTTTAGCTAGATAAAATGCTATCCCTGCAGCTTGCTACGTGACTATAACCAGATAAGCTAACAGGTGACTACTTATCACATGGAGGGGAAATAATTTGGAGGAGTTTGATTATTATGCATAAATATAGCTATTTTTTTCTTTTGTGGAGTTTATTAAAACATTTCATAATTGCATTGAAGTCCATTTAAGAATGAAAAATTCACTAAAATATTGACAAGACTAGTTAAGTCAAATGCTGTTGTCTGTGCAGTGTTAGACAGGATAGACACAAGCTGCTGTGATGAATTGTTTGATACATTTTAGATTAATCTCATGCTTAAAAAAAAAATTCCTTTCCTTGAGATACTATAAGCAGTTGTTTTGTTTATCATCCCTGTTCATTTTGATAATTCTGAGGATTTGGAGCCAAAGGAGCAGATAAAAAGAAAACCCCAAATTTCTTCAAACTCACATTTCAATAACCAGCACGTATGAATGAATGTAAAGCTTTTCAATAAATGCTGGTAAAATTTCTAAATAATTAAAATAGAAACTTCCAAAGACTTTTTCTAAACATTGGAAAAGTCTGCTTCTTGAGGGGCTGGCACAGAGTTTGAGAAATACACCATCTTAGCCTTCATTCCTCACTATCAAGTTTTTGCAGGATGAAATGTATAATCAGCACAAAAAAAACCAAAAAACAGCCCCCGAAAAAACCTAACAAAAAACCATACCTGCATACCTATCTGGATTCTCCCTTACTATATGTCATCTTTGTTCAGAAAAGTACAGGGATCAAGAAAAAAAGAGAGATGTAATACTGAGGTTGGAATCCTAAGAATGAAAAATAGCAGAAAATACCCTGAAAAATACTATCAAAAGTAGCTGCATCCTAAAAGACTCCACAGTGGATGTTAGTCCAAAAGGAAAGAGTGAATGGGGTTTTACATGAAGAAGTGAATGCAGAGCCACAGCTTCTGACAAAGACATTCCTTGTTTGTGAAAAACCAATGTAAAATTTGTAAGATACTACACAGTCAGAAACAATTAGCCATATAATTTCCAGTAGGACTATATTTGGGATGTTCCAGTATGGCAATTAATTTGCACCTGCGTGCATGGAGAAGCAGGGCACTGTACCTTCAGAGGCCTCATGGAGCACAGGTCTACTCTGTCCCCAGATAGGGGAGGGCTGTGTGCAAAACACACAGGATCCACAGACGCACGGAGGCTCTTGGGTCCTGGGCACATCTCCCCCACTCCTGGGGCTTGGGGTCCCTGTGCACAGAACCAACTTAGGAATATTTTTTTTCTAACAGATAATAGTAGGGATAATTTGTTCTAGAACTGCTTGGCTTATTTATCCAGAAGTATTATAACTTAGAAAGTATTGGTAAGACTGACATATTCATAGAGGAAGGGAAAAGAATTGGCTGTAATGGCTGTAACATTTGGTTTCTACTTGGCAAAGCACAGACAGTGCTGTCATCAGACAACTGGCCACAGATGGACAGCTTATTTGTGAAAGAAAACATAGTGGTGAGTGGACAAAAACACCACTAGTTGGATAAGCAATTCTCTGGATAAGGCCCTCTCTTTTCAGTGGCAGGGAGGCTTTGGTTCAAATCCCTCCTCTAAATTCCAAAGACGTTAGATTTTTTACTGTCTCCTGTGACCTAAACAATTGCCCTAACCATTGGTTTGGAGGAAAGCTACCTTCCTTTAGCTTTTGACTGACAAGTAAGTCTTCCTTTAAAACACAAGTTTTGTCTCTACATTTTCTATGACTTAAAAATCACCCAGAAATGGAGCTGATTTATTTTTAAAGCAAATTAGGTATGTCTTGATTCAAACCAAGTAGTTTACTTCTGTGTAAACTACGGAAAAAGTTTGATTTTGAGTTGATGGAAACCTAGTAGTTTATCTATTGTTCAACTTCCTTGTCTTGCCGCTGAATTGAGAACACATAGACCTTCTTTACCCTCCCTAATCTTGTGAGAAGCCTTAAACTAGAATCTAGCTTTGCTCAACACTAGATAATAGTTCCACCAGACCATAGCATAGCAGCTGCATATTTTCTTGTTCTTTTCCTCTCAGTGCAAACAATGCAAAGCACAGTAATTTTCTATCCTAAAATGTATATGTATCTAAGAAAAACTTGAGCAGAGGACTCTTCTTACTGACTCTAGGAATCACAGATTAAAGCAAAAATCAGAAAAAGAAAATAAGAACAAGCAGCACCCACTACTAATAGCAAGCTTTCTATGTTTATAGACATACAAAGCTTTTAAGAACCTTATATGTTCCCTTTTTTATCTTCTTGGATGAAAGGTACCCCGTTATTAAACTTGCCCTCTTTTGAAGCATAGAAGGTGTGGATCTTGGACAGATCACACATCTGTAGCTCACAAATACCAGAGTGTAAGGACAGAGTTACAGTCTAGAACTAGAATTCTCCTTTCCCTTTGTAATTATATTCTGAACTAGAAGTTTATTCACCAACACTACTGTCTGTCTCCCTCCCTCCCTCCCTCCCTCCCTCCCTCCCTCCCTCCCTCCCTCCCTCCCTTCCTCCCTCCCTTCCTTCCTTCCTCCCTTCCTCCCTTCCTCCCTTCCTCCCTTCCTTCCTTCCTTCCTTCCTTCCTCCCTTCCTTCCTCCCTTCCTCCCTTCCTTCCTCCCTTCCTCCCTTCCTTCCTTCCTCCCTCCCTTCCTTCCTCCCTCCCTCCCTCCCTCCCTCCCTCCCTTCCTTCCTTCCTTCCTTCCTTCCTTCCTTCCTTCCTTCCTTCCTTCCTTCCTTCCTTCCTTCCTTCCTTCCTTCCTTCCTTCCTTCCTTCCTTCCTTCCTTCCTTCCTTCCTTCCTTCCTTCCTTCCTTCCTTCCTTTCCTTCCTTCGTTCCTTCCTTTCCTTCCTTTCCTTCCTTTCCTTCCTTCCTTTCCTTCCTTTCCTTCCTTTCCTTCCTTCCTTTCCTTCCTTTCCTTCCTTTCCTTCCTTCCTTTCCTTCCTTCCTTCCGCACAGTGGAAAATCAATATAGCAACTTAATGGTCACCTGCAATATTGATCTCCAAAAAAGAAGAAATATTTATATCAGAGATTACTTGCAGCAAGAGGTGTTGAAGGAAGAAGAACAGTAAAGATAATACTAGCAAGAGGCTAATGATTAGAATACTGCCAGTTTCAGAAATTACTTTATTATTGGTTAGGGTTATTTTTTGGAAGATATGCCTGCTTCTAAGGACTATTTTAATTGGCTTTTATGAGGCTTTTTTAAGATAATGAAGAGCTTTCCCCTTTGCACATGCTTTTTTAACATATTGCAGATGACATAACAAAGAAAAGTGTCTTGGCAAAGAAAGCGTTCACTTTTTACATCTTAATCTAACAGAGGAATAGGTGGTTATTCATGATAGATACTGATTTTGAGGTGAAATTCTGTTAGTGGCATGGACTTTAACAGAAGGAGAGCTGTATTGTGTAGGGGTTGTTCATAGTGCTTCCAGTTTTATCTTTTGCAGAAGTATAGCTGGTTCCATAATTTCATCTGAATTTCATTAAACATATATATGCACTTACATTACATACAGCTGGTTGGTTCATGTTTTCTTTAATTACAGAATAAGTCTGATCAGAAAGTCCCCATGCATGCATCTCTGCGTAAAACTTCTTAACTACTATAGCATTTGAGTTGGGTTTTTTTTGGTATCACAACAGACATTTTTGATAAGGCAAAGTTACTTTTCTTTCCACATACATCCCTGGAGCCAGAGTTATAACATTCATGCACTAGATTTGGAGTTATTAAGTTTGTTATAGACTGGTTGCATGAGGAAGACAAAAATGGAACACACACCTCACACCCCATACCGTTGTCGTCGCCGCCCCAGCCAAACAGCACCAGCACAGCTCCGGTTGATACTAAAAGTTGTGATAGTTCAGGTAATCATATCTAGGCAAGACCCACAAAAGAACACAGAAACCTGAGTATCACCAAACTGTCTTTGTAGATTCTTCTGTTAAAAAACCAGAATTTTTCAGCCACCTACTGCCAATAGGAAATACTACTACCTATCAAAAAGTTCCCAGGAGTCTGTCTGTTTCAAGTCATGACCAGAACTGCCTAGGTGATTGCTGCACACAAACTGGGAATTCCTTTTACACTAAACAGCCAGAGGATTGTTCAGAGAAAAAATGATAATCACACATGTAGATTTTCCCATGGAGTGGGCGGTGGCAACAACAATTGCAATGCTTTATAATTGCATTACCACGGGTTCAGATGGCTCCTCCAACTTGTGCATTTGGCAAGAATTAAACCATGAAGTGTGATCCTTTCCAAGTATTCTTTGACTTAATTAATATTTATTCATATCCTAGAAAACAGAATAATTTTAAGTTATAGCACTGATCCACAATAAAATTTGCACTCAAAGATCATTCACCTTGGAGGAAAAAGAACTCTAAAACTGTCTCAGAGAAAATTTAACACAGCTCTGAGTATTACAGCTGTATTACTGCATCAGAGGAGACGGGAGAATTGCCTTTCATTTCTATATGACTCTAATAGAAATTCTAACGCTTACTTACCTGCCTAAATGCCAAAGCAGATAACCCATGCGGAGTTGCAAGCCAAAAGGCTAAACACCTATGTCGTGAGAAGACGAGTTTCTCTAAGCTTACTCCTCATCGTTTCTTATTGGCTACAGATATGGACAGGATCCATATTTTCTTAGAAACAGTTTGTATATATTTCTTTTATAAAGGCAACCTTCTACAAGGAATGGGTCAGATAAAAACCTCTACAAGGAGAAGAAAGTTGTCCTTCCCTTGAGACACAGACTTGAAAGATAGGAGTGGATGAAGCAGACACAGAAGAGATTGTCATAGCAAGACACCGAGGAGCAGGGAACAGGCAGCTAGGTCTCAAAGGTGACTGAAGCTATGTAGGAACTAAAAGGCTTATTGTAACCTTGAAAGCTACTGAGCATAGTGAAACCTTCCTGCAAGGGTTTCAGGAGAAAGGATAAAGCTTCTCGCATGAACTGTTTATATTTCTATTCTTTCTGAGCCAGTGAATCAATTTTCTAGCCTTAAAAAGGTGTATTGTCTTGTTTACATTCTGCTAAAAACTGGCTTTTGTCTAAACTTTTTTTTTAAATCTACTTTGGGGAATGCACAAGCCTGGACAGACCCAGCTCCATGCTCTGCCAGACACAGGCTCCTATCAAACGTATCTGTGCTCACTTCTCACCTAGAATACTGTGATTTTCACTCCTGTTCTTATTTTTGTGTATTTTTAGGAGGTCTTGACACCTCATTTGAGGTTGTGGACTTCTCTAGGTGAGAAAGAGAAAATGGGGGATAAATACACCACTGGTACACAGGAAAATCACCTTAAGAACTACTGTGGTTTGGTTTAAATGACGTTTAACTCATAGAGAGAGCAGCCATTTGCAAGGAAGCCATATTTTATGGTAGAAAGGTAGAAGATGCCACTAATGGAGCAGATACTGATGTTCCACTGAGCACTTTGGTTAATGGACATGATTTGCCACTTTTGTTTCTATTATGTAGCTTCTCATACCACAAAAATTCCTGTTGGCTTTGGGGGCATTTTGTGCATTAAATGTTACTCAACATGATTCTGTAAAATGAATGCCCAACTTCCAGAACACCATCAATATTTAACAAAATGGATGCCAGATTGTCTGATTATGATAGGCAAAAATCCTTCCACTCTTACTATACCTATATACAATCCACTGAAAGCTGCAGTACCTGGCATATGCTATCACTCAACTAATTTAAAAAAAGAGGGAGGCAACAGTAACATTTATTTTTTTACTAGTAAATTTAAGGTTTGTGTTGCCACAGTTACAGTACCATCAGTGCTGACCTATCTGCTACTGATACATTATTCACACAGAGGTTTTATTTTGCACCTTCTTTAAACATGCAAAACTGCTATGTAGTTACACAGAGACATTCTGGCATCCTTTTTGTTGGCTAGGTTAGAATTTTAGGTCAAAATCACAAATCTGTAACATTTAGCAGATCATTGTCAAGGTGAAATAGTTCCTACTGCTGTTTCTTAACTGGAAGAAAAAAAAAAGGCAAAAAAAAAAAAAGCTCCCCAAATCCCACCTAGTTAATTTTAAGATCCAGCTCAATGATTCATAAAAGGGTTAGTATAATGTTGTTGCCTGTGATAGCACAATACTGAATTTGATGACCCTGGAGGTCTTCTACAGTCCTATGATCTGACAGAACGAAAAGAGCTGATAAGGAATCAGAAATTTATACATCAGGGAGATCTGGCTTCTAAATGTTATATGGTGTTCAGACAAAGAATTATAGGGTAAACTTAATGGAAATGACTGAAAATCCTCTTTGGGATTTTCCATAAATGCCAGAAGAGAGAAAGGGAGTTTTGTTTATGTAAGTTTTAATGTCGATTCATGCTCAAAGTTCAGATAAAAAAGACAGAAAGAGAAGTGGGAGAAAATGGAAAGAAAGAAAATAAAAAAGAATTTCCAAAATGAGCCCCTTTGATTGCACAAGTTCAATGACATTTTTTTAAAAAAAACTTTTAAATTATTTTTTAACAAAATCTGCACTGCAGAAAAAAATGGAAGAGAAATACATAAATCTCAGTACCATGACAGAGTCCTTGTTCAGCTGGAAGAAAAAAATCTGTGAAGTAAAATAATATTCCCCTTGGAGACATTGCTGAAATTTTACCCTTCTCAGATTCACATAATGGGCACATCAGTTACACTGCTCCAAAATGATCACATCATCAAATCTTTTAAAGGTATGCCTGATGCTGTATTGTCTTGCATCTGTTTTGGTTAATCTACATGTTGCCAATTGGCTAAAAAACTAACATTTGAGAATAACACTCATGCAGAGGTTCCTTATTGCATTTAGCTTAGCCACACGACAATGACCATGCAGGGCTTATTCCAAATATTTTAAAACTTTGTAATTTATTGATATCTTAGGTACTCACTCTCAAGCCTTTGTCTCAGGCATTTATACTTTATGCAGACTGTGAGCAAATGAAAATTATAGCATTTTGCAGCCAGTTCATATTCAGTGGACCAAGCAATTAATTACTTGAATTGGTCAAGTTGACTTACAGAGGAAGCAAATCTGCACTTGGACACATAATCAATCATTTTCGTGTTCAATTATTGAATCAGGAATTGCAATTGTAATAATTACAAGGGAGACATAGCATATATACATCCTGAGTTTATCATCTCAGGCTTCTAGAAAGCTTAGCAGAAATTATCAATTAAAGCAGAGAATGTTTGTTTATCCCTTGCCCTCACTCTCAGCACACAATACTTTAGTAACATAAATTTTATGCTGCTAAATGCATAAAGATGTAGTTAAGGGGAATTCAACACAAAACTACTGTCAGATAGCATTAGAAGTAATGTCTTTATTAAGTGTTATAAATAGATCTTCCTGATACAGACAGGTTCGTGCACTACTGTCTGTCTCTTCAGCCACAGCTTCAGTCTCCTTTTCCACTATGACAAAACAGCCTTCAGTGTAGGACTTTTAAAGATAGCTCAGAACTGTCTTTCATTACATATAGGCCATATAAGCTTTTAGCCTCTACTACATGAATTTTTTTTTCATGGTGAACTTTGCAAAGATATAAAATACATTCAGTTTTTCCTAGAGCGCAGAAGGGGTAACTGTTAAGAGAAACAATCATTGCTATCACCAAGACTTACATTTGCTTGTGAAATTGTATACTAAAGAATTGAATGGATATGAACAGCCGATTTTTCATGCTGTCTAAGGCTATATGATATTTTTACATTCATATAGACATTCAGAGAATGTTCAAAAACACCATCCAGACTGCAGTCAACAGGAGATATCAGAACAACACTGAAAGCAGATATCTCAAGGCTTATTCTCACATTTAGAAGATTTTGAGAAGCACAGATCAAAGTTAGAGACTACATTTTATTTCTCAGAGTTTCTTACAATATAGCATCAATTCAGCAGAAATGGGACTGACATCATGAATTTCTGCATTTGTGGTACTTTGCTTTCAGCTATTTTTAAAAATATTTTTTTAACAGAAACTTGGAATTTCAACATATGAAATGTTACAGAAAAATATTTTAATGAAAAAGATTTTTTTTAGATATGCAGATTTGGAGGTAATGTATTCTGTTTAAGCAGATGATCTAAGGTTTTCAGTTTAAAAATAATTTATATTTCTATTGATTTTTCTAACATATGTTTGCATTAATACTTTATTATAATGATATTGTAACCAGCTTCAGCTGATTATTTGAAACTTTTTCTTCCATGAAAGTGAGTGCATAAAACTTTATAAATGACATCACAAACTTGATACAATTTGCACTTTTTGCTTTAAAGAGGTAAGTGACTAAGGCTCAATGCAAACTATTTTCCTCTTGCAAATGAGGTTTAAGGTTATATTTGTTATATATTTTGGTTTTTATTCAGCAAACTTAAATTGCCGGAGACAGGAGAAGCAACATATTTTTTTCATAACTGACTATTCCTTATATCTTATGAAGATAGAATGGAAAACATAAAGTACTACAAAAGTTTTCCATGTTGGCCTTGTATCGGTGGGCATCCTCCTTATAATAGTACGAATGACTACACAAAATGCAGGGCAAGAGAGAATTTAAATCCTTGTCTGGACAAGTCAATTACCCATGAAAAATCCCATCAAAACAATCTGTGATAGTGGTCTTAGAGAGGACTAAGCATCTTAGAGAGGACTAAGTACTAATAATAGAAAAAGAATGGTTAACCATATGCGGAAGGATTAAGATGCAAACAGTGACAATAGAGACAGAAAGAATCATTGAGTGAATGGAAGGAAATGGAAAGGACTAGCAGTAACAGGAGAGGTTGCCAGAGAAGATGAAAATAGGGTGAATATGGAAAAGATATGACAAAGAGCCAGCATTTCTCTCTGGTCACAAGTAAAAAGTATCAGACAAACAGCCATTAGAATGAGGGAAAGACTGAAAGACACTTAAAGTGTAAATATAACCAGGGAGAAGTACTGTGAAAGTTTTGATACTTATTTCAAGATGAGAACTCAGTTATGTCAGAAAGAAACTGTAATTTCATGCAGTTAACTTCAAATCCAAAATTATTCATTACCCAACTAAATGGCCCTAACAGAAAAGAGAATTTACAACTGAATAATGTAATGCTTTCAGGTGGTAAAATTATGCACTTCCTATTAAGATGTCAACATATTTATATGTGTCAGCAAGAAGTTCTATACAGAGATCCAAGACTGTATTTTAGATCTGTGTTCACAGTAGTCCTACATTAGGGAAAGGTCGTTTGAAAACTGGCTGAATGGCCAGGCCCAGAGGGTCGTGATCAGTGCCACAAAATCTAGTTGGAGGCCAGTAACTAGCGGTACACCCAAGAGGTCTATACTGGGTCCAGTCCTGTTTGACATCTGCATTAATGATCTCTTGATGGGGCAGACTGTACCCTCAGCAAGTTTTCAGATGACACAAAACTGGGAGGAGTGGCTGATATGCCAGAAGGTTGTGCTTCCTTCCAGAGGGACCTCAACAGGCTGGAGAAGTGAGCCAACAGAAACCTCATGAAGTTCAATAAGGAGAAGTGCAGAATCTTGCACCTGGGGAAGAACAGTCCCGTGCACCAATATATGCTGGGGCCACCGAGCTGAAAAGCAGCTTGGCAGAAAAGGGCTCATTCAATACAAAACAAGATTCATTTCAATACCACTTAGTGATGTGCAGTGTAAGAAGACTGAAGAAAAAAACAATTCAAATTGAACATCAGGATCTAGTACTTTCATTTCAGTTCCTTACATTGACCTACAGTTAGATAGCGTTTGAAAAGGAAACAGCATAGAAAAAGAAAAAAGTGCACCTATGTTGCCATGTAATACAGCATGTATATGGAAAAGGAGCCACATGTGGATTGATATCAGCAAGTTTAAATAGCAATAAAACCACTGTTACTGGCTTTTTGATTGTTATAAATAGAAGGTTATAATAATCCAGATTTATTACAGTGAAGTTGGGTAGTCTTTTTTTATGCACAGGCCCTGCATGATGTAATGAATAAGGAGGCTTACATGTTAGTTATGAATGAGAAAAGATAAGCTGTATCAAAGGAACCATATTATGACAAAAAGCTTTTTCTTACTGTTTCTTTTTTTCTTTTTTCTTTTTTCTTTTTTTTTTTAAAAAGAGTGCACAACCAAACCACTCAATTTATAGAGCAGCACCTTCAACAAGAGTTAGATAGTGGAATACTGTTGAAACCAAGACACCTACTCTCCACTGCTTTAATTTTTATCCTATTAAAAATAAGGTGGCAACATACACAGGCCTTTGGCAAATCTTGAACTGGTCACTTTCTAATACTTTTTAAATGGATTAAAATCTTCCCTTAATGCATGTCAATAATTGCAAATCTATTTTTTTCTTGATATAAATGTAAGAGAAAATTGCTGAGGGTGCTTTTGGAGTACTGTGTAATTCCGGTCTCTGTGCTGTAAAAAAACGACATTATGGTAGACACAAAAGCAATGAAAGTGCTGAAAGGTTTAGAAAACATGACCTATGAAAAGAGGTTATGAACACTGAACTTGCACAGCCTACAGAGAAGACCAGCAAGAGGTGATAAAATAAATATCTATAAGTATCTTCCAGGAATTAGAGAAAAAAAGGAGCAATTTTCATTTAATTTGTCATTTTAGGTAAAATAAGTAGTAATGGCCAGAAATTAGGAAAATGGAGGCCAAAAAGTAAAAGAGCACTGTGTAAAAGTGAGGTCAATTAGATAATGGAATAACCTGCCAAAACAGCTATTACCACTGAAAACATTCAAGGCATACCACAGAGAGAAATCGTGGGGGATCCTATAAAAAAAATTGAGAGTGTAATCCTACTGCTATACGAAGATAGGTCAGATGACCCAACAGGTCATCCCTAACCCTAATACCTATGATTTAAGGATAATACAAGATGATAAATCACCAGTAGTATAAACAATAATGCACACAGGTAGGATTTACTTGCCCTTCATAAGAAATACTTCTATATGTAAGTTGCACATTTTTAAAAGAAAATGGTTACCATAAATTTTGAGTAATTTCCCACATATTAATACCCTCAGAGCTTGGGATACTCTGTAGAATTCTTTTTTTAAATCTAAATATATGTCTCAAAAATATTTATAGTGATTAGCTAATGACATACAGAGATTAATAAACTGTTTAGGCTGAAGTTGTTTGAAAGTGCCATAGCAACAAATATTCTTGCAAGTTTTAAGAGGTTTAATGTTGTGCAAAATGATCTATTAGCTCCATGTTCAAGCCTATATTGCTTTTAATCTGAATTCAATCAATTTTTCAGTTTGATGTACAATACCATTAAGTACTTAAAATCCTCATTTAATAAAGTTTACATATTAATATTCTGAGAACATTGTCTCCCTGAAGCATGAGGATTTTGCCATTAATTTTAGTATCTTTATTTCTTTTCTTTTTTTTGATTCCTTCTTTTTGAGCCTTTCTCAGTCTATCAAACCAAGAAACCTTTCTCTATTTTCAGAAAGCATGTTGAAAGACAGCTTGACAGGGTTAAAGGCAGCTTATTTTAAAAGTAATGTAAATGTAGATCTATTAATGGGAGTTCTGTGCTCTATCAATGCATAATTTCCATGCAAATCACAAAAAATTAGTGGCATGCTCCTTCACTATTCTGAAGAGCAAATTAAAAGTATCCCTCAACTTTATTTACTTGGAATACAATGGTTAAAAAACTCACCACCACCATTACACCCACCACCACAAAAAAAACCCACCCTCATTTAATTAAATTCACACCAAATGCAGAACCGGACGTGCAAAAAGGTCCTTGTGACACGTCAGATCATAATTCAACATGTTTTCCCTGTCTGCTGATCATTAAATATGATGACAGTAGCATATACTCACCATGAAGAAGTCATGAGTTCAACTCATAAAATCAAAGAGAAAAGAAAAAAAAAAACCCTGGAATTTATAAAAGGTCTGTTATAAGTTATTTTTTGTTAAAAATTTTCAGCATTTTAAGAGATCAGTTTATAGCATTTTTATGCAACCCTGAGAGATTCAAAGGTTTTTGGAAGAAATATGAAAGTTAAGAAATTTCTGTACATGAGGTAAATACAAAACTATGGGCAGTTTCCAGGTGACATTATTCTCAAAAAAAATTGCTATTCTCACCTCTTCAACACTAGGTGTGATATTTGATTATCTCATTCCTTTGAGGTTGCCTCACAACCGTATTTTAATTTAATAAAAATATTTAAAATATATTTTAAGCAGAAGATATTTGGGACTACAGAATAAGAAAAAAAACCCAACCCTAATTAAATAAAATAATTAAACAACAGGCACAATACATGAAACATAGTCTAGCCCTTGGAGATAACCAGTAATTTTTTATCTTTAAATAATAGCATAGCCGAAGCAGTATGCTTTATTTATGTGTTTTCAGAAGAATTTCTGTTGCCATTGAGATATTACACAGCACACTTCCTGACAATTTCCCCTGCCCCCACTTCATGAAGAAAAAAAAAATGCCAGTTGCGTAATAAATTTTTGATCCAATTATGTTCTCGTGATATATTTTTGTAAAATAAATTGATACAGACAGATGTATACTTAAAAAAACACCAGGCACTCATCATTTTAGATACACAGAACAGCTTGACGTGATGAGCTGACAGAAAATGTACAATAGTTCTTTCTCTCATAGTATGTCCGTTTCTTTTATACTGGTGAGTATTCTGCTAGACAATTCAATCATTTTCAAGATGAATGTATTAGAAAAGGGATGCTTTATAAAGGTCCCCACAGTCTTTTTCTATGAATGTCTCTGGCAATCCAAAGCAAAATCAGACAAGTAAACAAACAAACAAACAAACAAAACTCTCAGAAAGCCAGAATATAATAAAGTGAGCCAGGAAAAGAGGTATCAATGTAAGAATTTGTGTCAACAAAACTAGAAGAAAGCATGGCATAACCATAATGAAGGATCTGAATGGAAAACTTACCTGGTGACCAGATCTCAAAATTTCCAGTTCTAGATTTTAGTGCTGGTATTCAGGATTTAATCTTGTGTCAGAGACCAAAATTTATCCCACAGCAAACTTCACATTCCGGAAAAATTCAAACTTTTTAGAGAAATTTCTATTTCATGTGGCAGAGCTGAGGAATAGAATTGAAGACTCCTTGAGCCCATGAACAAGGTGCAAGGAAACAGTGTAGCTTCTCTAGAGCTAACACAGCAACTCAGTATATTGACTTCCTTCGCTTTGCACCATAAGTTCATGTATTTTGGATTCACAGCTTCTACATAATTCTTTAAGCATGTTTTACTGTTGTATTGACTAATAATATTGATCCACATTTTAAAAAAAATCTGTATTGCAGAAAGCATTTTCCACTTTAGAATTTGTCCACAGTGCTTAGATGTTTGGACCAACTGGTCTTAATTATAGAAGTCTTATTGCAGAATTTAATCCTTCTTTAATTGACCAGGCTAACAGTTCTTTCTCACCTAGAGAAAGTTCAGGAAGGAAAAGGCTTTCCTGAAAAAAAATATTTTCATTTTTATTTCATACTAGTCTGAATAGATTCAGTAGTTCATCATTGCTATATACATACAAGAAAAGCGAGGCAGGGAGAGATGAAGCAACGTACTTAAATTAAACTATATTAGTATTGAGCTATTTTCTTGTAAGAATGTGGCTATGTTTCCCTTCACTTTGCATTCCTTAAGTGAGAGCATGAGCGTCTATTTTGCCTTGCAGATTTGAGAAAACATACATTTCCTTAAAATGCAATTTCTGTCACTGTACTATTGCTCTCATTTTTGGTTCACGCACTGATTCCTTTATCTCACCTAGTATTGATAAAAAGGCACCACAAATACATATTTTGGAGAGAAAAGTACTTTCATTGTTTGCTGTGGAGAATGGAAAATATGTTTGAATGCGTGTCTCAAACATGTACACACATGTGTATTTTAGTCATCTGCCCCTGCATTCCTTAGCATTTTATCCTGCATTACTGCTAGGAGTTAATTGAAAAGAAACTGTTAAGGAATAATACAATGTTAAATTAAACACTGACTAGGTTTCTAAGGAAACAGTGGTAATGTTCCTGGTTTGGGATACCTTTAGCTGCCTCCTACTAGTTAGTGGAAGGATGCCTGGAGTGCCGTTTGGCAAATGCTGATACTGAACCTACAAAAAGACTCATGGACAAGAACAAATAGGCTGTTTTTCTAGGCAGAGATTGATACAGACAGAGAGAGTGAAATTATGCTGAGTAAGGAAATATGTAGCAAGACATCTGGCTGTGCTAAATTATTTTCTTTGAAAACTTGTTGTTGGTTGTTTTGGTGCGTCCCCCATCCCCAGTAATTACATTCGATTTTGTATTAAAGGCTGTTCCAGAGGCATCTTATTCAGGTTCTCAAAGTGGAAGGGAAACAAACACTGGATTGATATGGTTCGGAAATAGGGAGGCTGGAGCCCAGAGAATCAATAATTTGCTGGAGAGTCCTTTATGTAGAGAAGTGCCATTTGTCAGGTCTTGTATTCTAGGGGTGTAGTCCAAAAGTATTTTAAAGAGGTTATATGGCATTCAGCTGCTACACATGCTAGTTATAAAAAAAAAAATTAAAGCACAATTAAAAATTAAAATTGACGCTTTTCTTCATGAAAAGACATTGAAGCAAGCTAAAAAAATAGCAATGCTAAGGTATAATCCCTGCTACACTAGTGTATTTGTGTTTTGTCTATACAGACACTTACCATAAGTAGCTTTATGAAACAGAAGACAGGAGGAGGGAACTGACAATTACTGTAAGTTGCTTGCCAATTATAAGCCTCCAGGAACTATATGATGCAATTGAAGCTCTCTGCAGTTTCTACACAAACTAACAGAGACTGTTTTACTAGCCAACAGCTTTCTTACCTGTCTAATTGTAGTTTCTGAATTACAGAAAGGCAAAGAGGTCAAAATCTGTCTTTGCTCACACAAAGTTAATTTCAGTGATCTCCATTAAATGAACAGAGATGTTCATTTCCAGTGAGGTAAATGAAAGGAGAATTTGTCCTCGTGCATTTTGTTTTCCCCTGTAGAAATCACCTGAAAGATTAAATTAACTGGAAAGCATGATTTGTGGAGAATTCTTTGGCATAAATGTGATGAGCATAATTTGAAATACAGGAGGAAGCATTTGACTGTGAAACTTCTAAACACCAGTGTTTTAATTTTATTGATCTCATGGTCTTAACAGCCTTTGCAAATCCAATTGTTGTCAAAAGGATTAAGCCTATTAGACCCCTCCCTCCTATGACAGTGCTTTTGGAGACTACAATGTTTGTAAATTCTATTTACAGTGGATATTGACTGCTCATCACACAGCCTTAAATAATCAGTTTTCAGAATTAAAATTTATTTCCAGTAAATGTAAATAATTTTGAAACATTTTTATTCATTAAGAAATTTATTTGTCACTTGTAGGCAAAACTGTAAATCCCTGAAGCTCAGGAGCCAGTTCTTTATTTGTATCCTCCCTCTTCCCCCACAAAAATAAGAATGAAATATATGTTGAACTGCAAAATCTCAAAGAAAGAATACTAAAGAGGACTCAGCTCTCTTTTAGTACTACAATTACATGGGTAAATTCTGTGCATTTTTTCAGAAGTAGTAGAAATAAACTGCACTGAGAATTTTTTCTTCTAACATTATTTTATATTCTTAAAATACAAATAATTAGATGTTTCAAAACAATTAGTTATGTTTAAGAAATAGCTACAGGGCACTCACTCACAGGTTGTCAGTGAATATTTCTTTGTATGCATACCCTTATTACATATAGGCACAGTGACAGTCTTCATTCATCAAGTTCATTGGAAACATGGATCATTTAATCCTGAAATTAGGTATAATTGTAATTTTTAAAAAATATGGTACCTCTTCTGTTAATGAAAATCGTACTAAGTAAAGATTGGGAAATGCAGATCACATATGAACCAGTGTACCGATGGTATTGCTCACAAGTAAAATCAGCCAAGATTGTACTTATAAAATCAGGCATCTGTCCCATTTCTTATTACAGTGTTCTTAAAGCACAGACTTTCCTACTGTGGTCGGGAAGCAAAAACTGCCTTTGTTTTAGTTTCTTTTTTCATCTGACAATAGCAAATGGTTACCATTAGGGTATTTTTTGCCCCTACATTTTCTTAATGCAATCAAAGAATTATACTTTAAGTTAAAATAAGAAAAAGGTAGAAACCTTAGAAAAAAAAAAAATCCCCAATTTCCTAACATGCATAGTTGAGAGGTAAGATAAAAGATATTAATCTGATATAATGCAGAGTTAAATAAAGGTACATAAGTAGTAAGGGAATTAAGATGAGCCCTATAAGCAATCCTGTGTAATTTCAGATCTTTGGTAAAATTTTCTTTTACCTGAATGGAGTACAGATTCAGTCTCTTTTTCCATGTGAAGATTTTGGGGTCAACCTCCCACATTTTGCTAATTTGCTGGGTTAAAAACTGGCCGATTCCTGAGCTCAGAGAGTTGTGGTGAATGGAGCTAAATCCAGTTGGCGGCCGGTCATGAGTGGTGTCACCCAGAGCTCAGTTTTTGGGCCAGTCTTGTTTAATATCTTTATCAACGATCTGGATGAGGGGACCGAGTGCACCCTCAGTAAGTTGGCAGATGACACCAAGTTGGGTGGGAGTGTTGATCTGCTCAAGGGTAGGAAGGCTCTGCAGAGGGATCTGGACAGGCTGGATTGACTAGCTGAGGCCAACTGTATGAAGTTTAACAAAGCCAAGTGCCGGGTCCTGCACTTTGGTCACAACAACCCCATGCAATGCTACAGGCCTGGAGAGGAGTGGCTGGAAAGCTGCCTGGCAGAGAAGGACCTGTGGGTGCTGGTCGACAACCAGCTGAACATGAGCCAGCAGTGTGCCCAGGTGGCCAAGAAGGCCAACAGCATCCTGGCTTGTATCAGGAACAGTGCGGCCAGCAGGAGCAGGGAAGTGATCGTGCCCCTGTACTGGGCACTGGTGAGGCTGCACCTTGAATACTGTATTCAGTTTTGGGCCCCTCACTACAAGAAGGACATTGAGGTGCTGGAGTGTGTCCAGAGAAGGGCAACGAAGCTGGTGAAGGGTCTGGAGAACAAGTCTTATGAGGAACAGCTGAAGGAACTGGGGTTGTTTAGCCTGGAGAAGAGGAGGCTGAGGGGGACCTTAGAGCTCTCTGCACCTACCTGAAAGGAGGTTGTAGTGAGGTGGGCGTTGCTCTCTTCTCCCAAGTCGCTAGAGATAGGATGAGATGAAATGGCCTCAAGCTGCATCAGGGGAGGTTTAGATTGGATATTAGGAAAAATCTCTTCACTGAAGGAGTGGTCAGGCATTGGAAGAGGCTGCCCAGAGAGGTGGTGGTGTCACCATCCATCCCTGGAGGTGTTAAAAAAAATGTGTAGATGTGGCAGTTCAGGGCATGGTTTAGGAGGCATGGTAGTTTCAGGTTGACGGTTGCACTTGATCCTAGAGGACCTAATGATTCCATGATTTTTAAGATTAGGTCACTGTTAAGATTAGGTCACCATTTTGGTACTTCTTTCTAGCAATATTTATGCCACTGCTTCTACAAATACAAATCTATCATGTCTTCTCTTAACATTTCACAATCAAAATGAAAAAGTTACTGAATGTAGGTAAAATAAAAATCCTTGACTCCTTCATATTTATAACTGACCAGTTATACCTCTGGCATGAAATTATGCCTTGGATGTGAAATACTGTTAGGGAATTCTGCTTAACTAATAGCTGTTTAGTTGAAGTCTAAGTGGAAGAATTATATTGGATGTAATAAGCCAGGAACTAATGACTTGCAGCACTTATATTGAAATACCACACATCTTCACAGTTTTGGGTTTCCTTATTCTTTTAGAAAGTTTCTTCTGTACAGCATATTGAATAGTATCACATAACTAACCTGAATAAATGCTTATGATGGACTTTTATGAGGGTTTTTTTATTATTATGAGGTCTTTTTTATTGCTTTGCTCCCTCCTCCTCTTTTAACCACAGTCTATTTGCCAGCTTCAGGTAAAGAATTTTATGCAATGCTTAGACAGTGCTGCGTTACTATGAATTCTGATTAACCAAAGAGGTCAGCTTTCCTTAGAAACTGCATAAAACCCAGTCCATTAAATTGTCCATTTCAAGCTTGCAGTAATGGCTTACCATTTTGATTATATTGATTAGTGCACCTATTGCATTGCCAGTCTAAATGCTTATTTTAAAGAACACAGAGGCTTCTTCTTCTGGCACAAAACCAGTTTATAGAGAAGAAACAGTAGAGGAGATGGTAGATTTAAAATTTTATAGATTAACTAAAATTTAGTAGATTAAAAAATAGTCATTATGACAGATAAATTATTTTGTCAAAGAAGTTAGGATATCATATAAACTACAGTTTAAAAAAATCCCAAGTAATTAATTTTATATCTTCATTTTTAAATTGGTGACATCTTATTTTACTGCCTTTGGTCACAGAAGTCAATTTAACTGCTCATAACACAAAGCCCAAAAGAATATGCTTGTATATTCAATGACTCATCTAAATACCTAGAAAGTTACTGGTTTTCTAAGCCCTGCTCTAGTCTAAAATTGTCTTGATTTCCACGTCAGTAATAGTATGAAACATCACCAGGCACAGCTATTTAGCTATCCAGCTTGATATCCTACACAAAATGATAAATCCTTTTATTTTGGAGAATATCTAAAAGATTCTCTATATCCCTCATACTCAGCCAGTCAAGCTCAAATCAGATCAAGAGAAGGGCAGAAATAGCAAATCTTCATGATCCTAGAAGCCTCATGCCAATATCTCAGGACAGACTTAAATGCTACAAATAAGCCACTATGGGGCACCAGAATTGCAAGAGTATTGCACTTACAGGCCTGTATTCACTGATGAGGGAGCAACTACCTTCTGCTTAGCACTGTGAAGGATCTTACATATGCTTCTGCATCATGTAACATGGTCACACATAGTCCTCTGCACGGGACCATTCATGGCTCAGATGATGACTGAGTCAGCTCCTGTGGGAGAAAGGACTCTCATTCATTCCTAGCACATGGAGCCAGACAACAAGCTATTTAAATGATTAATCTAGACATGAATAGTGAACTACATCTCAGAAAACTTCATTAGGAGACACTCTTCCCAAAAGGAACAAAAATAGGTGAATTTTCTGGTGAGAACAGCACCAATCTCACCGGTCATGTATGCTAGACTTTTGTCAGTCAGAGGCACAAAGTTTGCCTCAACTACCTTCTAGGAAGCGGCAAGAATTCAACAGCCAAAAGTTGAATGAACCAATGGTACTAATATTGGCAGTAATATATCTGACAGTAATCGACCTCTATTACTTCCAGGCCTCCCATGTCTGTTTCCTCAGCCAAGCAACATCAGCCTACCATGCCTCTGTTAAGGACATGCAACTTTTAGCTATCCACAGAGTCCATACTTCCTTCCCTGACTTTCTCATGTCTTAGACGCATACATAACATGAAAGAACAACCTAAGGGAAGCTGAAACTGCATCATGTAAGTTTTCATGGGTCCTCCCTGTCCTTTAAAGTTCTTGGTATGACTTCCTGTCCTTGCTAAGGATATAAAGGTCCACACACAGATTCTAAGGAGGCATGCCAGTGAAGGAACATGCCTCTCCAATCTTCCCTCTTTGCCCTCAACACCTTTCCCACCTGTGAAAATTAGCTCCCCTTCCTCCATCAGAAATACCATTCAGTCAATGTTGCTGCTTAGGTCAGGTGGCTAGTTACCAGGAATCCCTACATAATCCATAGGGACAGAAACTCTTCCAGGGGCTGGTTCAGAGCAGATGTTACTCTGGTCTCTCATTGCAGAAAGCTCTGAATATGTGACAACATGGCCTCCTACATCATCACTCTTTTTCCCTTCTGTCTTTCCCTTCATTCTTTAGTTAACATAACCAGTAAGTCATATCTCAGTGTGGGAGTGAGGGAGAGGGTGACACTGCTGATGGGTTTGTAACACCACTCACACAGAAAAAGACAAATAAACAAATAACAACCCTAGAAACAGAATTATTTTCTCTTTAAATTAAAAAGAGTATAAATTTGTACATTGTTTTGCATTACTGCCTGGTATAATGTCAAAGTTTATAACATAAATTTTCCTTTTTTCTGTTCTGTTGATTTCTGATTACATCTGCCCCTGGCAAAAGTTGCCAAATGATCAGCACAGGACTGACACAGTCAGCAGTAATGCAGGCTTTCTATGCAGTGTCCCAAAGCAGCACTTGTAACGTTTAAAAGATTCAGGGCTGGAAAAAAGAATGAGAAAAAAGGGAATTTATATAGCTGCACAGCTGGGCTACCATAACCTGACCACGCTACACTGAGCAGGGTCATAAGTGCTCCACAATACATGAGGATGTTTAGTCCTCAGAGTTGAAGAAGATAGATCTCTCTATTCCTGGCTATTACTACTTTACCTCTTCAACAGTAAATTCATGCCAGAGAGTAGTTTGGGAGCTTTTCAGGTTCCTTCAATATTAGCCTCTGTGTTCAAAGCAGTCATAAAGATATTGTTTGAGAGACAGAAATTCCTGGCCCAAAAATGTGCAACATCCTTCAAAACATTGTTCTTATCATACACACTGTTGCTACAAGTTTTCTCTGACTACATGAGCATATCAGAAATAGAAATAGCTGAGCATTATTTTTTTTGTGTGTCAGGTTGGAAATAATGATATAAATCTAAGATGTTTGGATAGACCTCATTAAAATACATTGATTTTTCTGAAGACATAAGAAGGGGAGTTTAAATTAGAGCTTATCGGTCTTAAAAGTTTTCCTCAAAAACTTACAGTTTTTATACTTTTTTTTTAGAATCAATAACTTTGATCTAGGTAAGTAAACAGATTTTTAAAAAGTTGAACAGAGTTTGAAAGTCTAAAGAACATTTTCTACACAGAGAACAAATATCTGTAGCTACATCTCAGGCAAAACAGCCTGGGAGTTCTGGATTATTGAAAAGGCAACAGCTCTTTGTACAAAAAATTAAAACTGATGAAAAACTGTCAGCACGACAGTTTTAAAAATACAATTTTGTATTAATTTAAAAGTTTTTCATCAATTTTGACAAAATTGTCATAAAATTATGAGAGGACATTTCACTTCAGCAAGACAGAATAAAAAGAAACAAAAGCCTTTTATTTTAAATTTACATATTACAGAGGTTTACTGATTTTAACATAATAATACACTAACAGGCCATATTTAATATGTATTACCAATATATTGGGACAAAAAAACCCCACAACAGTAACATTAGATCAGAACCAAAATGATGTTTACCTTTATCCAACCAAATAGCTGTACATTATATGAAATACCTGAGTACAGGATAATTTATTTCTTTGTTCTTCTTCACCAAAATTACTAAAATTTAAAAAGGTATTTCTGTTTAAGATTAAACAAAATCAACTGTTAGAATTTCCCAGAGAACGGACATTAAGTTAGCTGATGTCACGTTAGATGTTATTAAATATTATAGAAAGGAAGTGTACTTTTCTCTGCGCTGCAGAAATACAGATAGGTTCTATTTAATTTGTTGACAGAAGGCTTATTACAACATTGAAGATGATGTTCTTTTTCATGAAGTGAAAATCTCTCTGTGTGAAGTGATGCAATCCCAGTAAAATCAAAGGATTCATGCCTGCCTCTATTTGTACTTGCAAAAAATATGATGTCCAAACTTTCTGTACGTTGGTATAATATGGACACTTGAAAGATTTACAGGCATATAGAAAGTAAAGCCAGAAAGAATATTTTTTCTTGTTAAAGCTAGGGCTGTTGCTGTTGTTGTGGAACACAGTTGTATAGTCATTAGTAGAGGTGATATAAGCATTATAGCAATTACCTCAAAAAACCTTTTTTGATATTCTTTCTCAAAGGCAATTTTATGTTGATATCAAGAATCCATGGAGGTCTGTTTCATTTCAGACATGTTAGTATTCAGTACTAATAGCAATATAATAGGCCAGTAGCTTTTACTCAAAGGCAGATGTATATTGTCTTTCCAAGTTCTGTTTCATAGAGCATTTAGACTTCATGTGTTGATAGAACATAAAACACAGGATGCATGTCCTATCCAGATTACATGTCAGTTTTTATTCTAAAAGAAAACCTCTATTCTGACCTATAAAAATGTATCATATGTATTGCTCCTGTGGTATGAAAGAAACAAAAGACTACCTTTCATGGTAGTGATGATACCAAGCACTATAGCAGGTTCATCACATCACAGTAGTAAATCAAGTGGGAATAGAAGTTTGGATTAAAAAGAACAGGGTTTCCTTTTTCACTCACATGGACAAGTATATTAACAATATTATTCCTGAATTTTGTCTCTGTTTTTACATGTTCACAACTTCATTACTTACAGCTTCAAGCAAAAGGCAATGATTTTCAGTGAAAAATAAAAATAAATTTTTCAGATCATACTCCAAAACAACTTTGACATTATCCTTTTCTCAACTTAATGATTCTCTGAAAAGTGAAATTAACTAAATGTAAAAAAAAAAAAGTAAGTCTGATATTAAAACTATCATTCTTGTGTATTTCCAACAGAACTGAATTCAGTATTTGCTTCTATCAGATATGTCTGTGAAGTGAATAAGCAAATTTAGTTTGAAAAATTTTCAGCTTTCATTCTAAAAGGACTTTAATATCTTCTGTGTTAAATGAATATTATACATATATATAATCTCATGCATATATGTATTTCTTTAGATGAAATAAAGGATTACATACAATGTCTAGGTCAGGTCAGAACCCATCTAAACAATTCACCAACAGAAACAAATGCCCAAAATGCCTTATACACACAGTGCAACTATTTCATTACTTTTACATCTGAAAAAAAACCCTATAATCATATGCAGTAGTCCATGCCCTACTCTGACAGTGAAAATAAATTACCAAAATGCAAGAGGAAAAATGAGATGTATTTAAATGACAAAGAGCCATTCTCTCTGAAATTCTAAGTAATGTGAAATGGAGAAGTCACAGCAGATTTAAAAACAAATGGGAAGCGGAAATTCAGGTTGCCATCTAAGGTAAGAAAGTTCTAAGAGAAGTGATCTCCTCTGCTCTTTCAAGCTCTTGACACCCTTTGCCTCACAGCAGATGAAGAAATTGCAAGGGCTGACATCTTCTGGAGCATTGCAGCAAGGAATAGACAAAATGGGATTGTTGTTGTCCCCCAAGGACAGGAGGTTGAAGACAGCTGGCATAGTTAGTAACGCTTAAAGACAGTGCCATTACTAGGAAGGCTGGAGTCATGGTCAAATGCCCTATCTTCCTTCCATTTCACTACTGAAAAGCAAAGACCACTTCTGAAATATTTGTGCATCTGAATGCAGTCAGTTCACTATAGCTACAACACATTTTTTGCCATCTTTGTCAACAAAACTGTCTGGCTCTACACTTCTATTGTAACCTCTGGATCCATGCTATACTTCCAAATATCAGTGGACTGGAAACAGCATGAAGATCACATAAACCTTTTATTCATATTATATTTGAGGGGATACAGAATGACAGCAAGTTAAAAAAATGCCTTGTTTTTAAGCAGAAGAGCTGAATCCTCAGCTGGACACCTTTTAGGGTTAGCTGAGAGAAGCTAGCTCACTAGCATGTTGTAGAGTAACAATACAATGCTGAGCCAAGAAGCCCTGCCATGAGTGCACCCTGAAAGCTCCATTATAGTAGCTAATATGGAAGAATAAATGCCACAGTAGCAGTACCAAGAGAACAATCAAGCAAGCAATAAACGGCTGGATCAAGTTGCTACAGAATTTCTCCAAAGCAGTCTTGGAAATCTTTTCAAAGTTTGAAAGCCTATCATAAATTTTGTGCAACATTTTCATCAGACATTTGTTAAATTGTTCTCTAAGAGATAACTAATAGAATGACAGCAGTGCATTGTGCATAACAGTCTTGGAGGATTAATCATAACATTACAAATTAGTCTTCCTTAGCTACTTATTCAGAACTGACCTTTTACCACCAGACTGACTTTCCTAAGCCCAGTTGTGAATATTTCACCATCTAGTGAATTCCACTAAACCACTAACACTCTCTAAATACATAAAACTCCACCTTGGTTTTAGTATGCCTTCAAATATTGCTCCTGGAACTTTTTGCTTTATAATGAACACTGCCAAAATTTGCCATAAAAAATAGTGCTTATTTATCCAAACATAATAATTCACTTTTCTTTTTTATTTTCACATACTATACTTTTCTTTTGACATTTGTTTCTGACCTCCTTCTCAACCTCCTTCACCTGCCTTGCTAACGTACGGCTAACAGCCAGAAATAAGACCATTTTAAATGTCTCCCTCTATTTTGGCTGTCTGAATGGTTTCCAAACAAAAGATTTAATGTAGCAGCAGAAAAGGAGATGTGGGTGTTAGATGAGACGATTTAGGGCTCACACACACAAACACACAAAGGAGCAGAGAGGCACAGTGCCAGGCAGGGGAACCCCAATAACCACTCTGAGAAACTAATTCTAGGTTTTCCCACAGCTGTCCCAGGAGAGTCTCAGCCCCCGTGTCAAGCTGGGACATGCACCACCATGAGCCAATGCAATGGCTCTGGCTCTGAAGATCACCTTTCCAGCTGAGGGGCATCACTCCTTAGGAGTGTGGGGCACATCACAAGATTCAGGGGAAGAGCTTTTTGGGATTGCACAGGACATTATAGGATATTTAGGGGAAGAATCAAAGGTGGGAAAGGGAGGGATCAAAGTGGTTTGGGGAGGAACAAGCATGGAAAAATAGAGGAATAAGAGGATAAAAGGAGCTGGTCACATGTAAACAGGTGGCTGGTCAGTACACATCTGGCCGTACCATGCAGTCGATGCAATCTTCCCTGTCCTCTTATTAAATGCCATTTCTAACTTGTGTATGTTTATGGAGGTCTGAGTGCCAGCAAGTGGAGTGAGTGCAGGTGTGCCAGTGAGTGTGAGGGGTCTGTACCAGCAGCTAAAGGAGGGTGTGGCCTCAGGAACTCATGTGTCCAGGTGCCAGCAACTGGGAAGATTCAGATCCAGGGGCAGCCAATGCGCAGGCTGAGTGTCTGAGTCCAGCTGCAGGAGAGTTCCACATCATACATTTTCACATCCATGCAAGCACGTGTGTGCATGTGTCTTTCCCACTACTGGACCTTCCTCATATTCAGCCATTGAGGGAAATAGGATGAGGCCATTGGTGCCATTTAAGCTAGTGTGAATGGCAAGTGACACATATATATATATATATATGTCTAATCTGTGTGTCCAAATGTGTATATATGTACATATGTGGTGTACGCTTGTGCTTGCCTAAGTGCCTATTATGAATCCTTGCTTGGCTTTGTTACTGCTTGGACCCAGGGCAAGGAGTTGCAGCAGCCTTACCTCTATCAGGCTATGAGATTCAGTAACTCCCTAGCATTGGGCATCATAGTATATGCTAGCAGATGTGAAAAGCTTACTAAAATCTTTAGGAGAGGTGCACATATGAATTTAAATAGATGGCCACAGAGGCAAACTACGAAAAACATTTCTAAACTGGAATACCCAATCTCTTTCTATCATAGCATGGCAGACTTTTAGTCCTTACTTTTCCAAATGTTTAATTTCCTCATACCAACAATTCAAAGATGAGTATATGTAAGCCAGGTAGCATAAGACCTGAGAAAGAACAGTAGGTCTTCCTGGAAAACTGTAGAAGAAAACCCAAAACTGTTGACATTTGGTGCAAAGAAAGGGATTTGAGTGAAAGAGACTTTGGGGAAGCTCCATCCTAATCAAGTTGTCAGCCTGCAGACTTAGAACACTGAAGTCCTAGTTAAAGAAAATGCCACTTGTGAAATCTGTAGATAGCAGACTCTGTGGGGCCCAATATTATGTGATATTCTTTAAGAAGTGAAAAAGTCACTGAAAGGTGTCCTGCTTCCACCAGCAGGAAGGAATGGGGAGGTCAGTGAGGGACCGGCTGAAGCTTGGCTATTGCACAGAGGACAGGGGAGGCAGGAGGTGCCCAGGATTTCCCCCAGCAGGCAGGGAGTTAAGCACTGTTGCAAGAGGACACATTCCAGCTACTCAGCAGTTTCCTCAAAATAAAAGAAGACGACATTAAATTCATATCATTTGGGAAAACAGGTACTACTATTGGATCCTACATTTCTCCTTCCCCTCGTTTTAATTCCTCTTTCAACAACAGGGTCGTAGTTCCTTGATTAACTCTTTGTGAGGAGGCAGCAAAGGTCACTCTGCAATCAGTTTGGTCTAGTTTTCCCAGATTTTGAGATAGGACTCAGGCCAGTGTATAATTGTTGCACTTTGAAATTGAAGCTGTCTCCCATTGCTAAACAGAGCATTGGTAAATGGACTGTGCATATGTCATGGTTTAGCCCCAGTCAGAAACTAAGCACCACACAGCTCCTTGCTCACTCCCGCTACCCCAGTGGGATGGGGGAGAGAACCATCAGAGCAAAAGTAAGAAAACTCATGGGTTGAGATAAGAAAACTTTAATAATTAAAATAGTATTAGTAATAATAATGATGATGATGATAATGATGATAATAATAATAAAGGAAAATAACAAAAGGCAGAGAGAAATGAAAACCAGGGAAAAAACCCAAGTGTTGCAACTGCTCACCACCTGCTGACCAACATCACCAGTCCCTGAGCCGCAATCGCTGCTTCCCCCAGGTAAATCCCCCCAGTTAATATACTGGGCATGATGATGATATGGAATATCCCTTTGGCCAGTTTGGATTAGCTCTCTTGGCTGTGCCCCTTCCCAGCTTCTTGTGCATCTGGCAGAGCATGGGAAGCTGAAAAGTCCTTGACTATTAAAAGCACCTCTTAGCAACAACTGAAACATCAGTGTGTTATCAACATTCTTTTCATACTAAATCCGAAGCACAGCACTATACCAGCTACAGTGAAGAAAATTAACTCTATCCCAGCCAAAGCCATGACAGCATATACATGAATAGCATCTGCATATGTGCACATATATATCTAATGCTGGGCAGATAACTACCCTTAGGAAGCAAGACACATCACACACACGTTCTATGAATACACACATATATAAGTATATATAAAATCACATATAAATATATATAAACTAAATTACTTCTGTTTGATTAAGTTCTCAGCTTGAAAGTAATATATTAATTAAAAAAGACAGTTACTTATGAAAGACTCATGAGAATACTTCAACTTCTGTTTTCAGAACATACAATATTTGCTTGTGTCTCAGATATCCCCGAACACCTAATTAAGTTAATATTTCTTTTTTGCTCAGTATGGTAATCTTTCTACTAGAAGTGAAAAGGTATTCTATCTCTAAGGCAACTGGTCTTATCAAAGAAGAAGTGAAAATAGTGGGCATTTAATACTGTCTGGATTTTAAAAATGTCTTCATCAGCCATTTAAGCTGTTTATCCTGTGAAGTGAACAAATAGTAATTAAAATGTTGAATTTCCATTCTGAAAGAAGTTATAGAATTTTGAAAACTTTATTTTGCAAGAAAAACTGTGAGTGACAGAATTCCTTCTGGAAGGAAAATTTCTTTCAGGGGAAAAAAAAGGTCATATGCATTATGGTTTAGCTTTTCTAAAAATTAAACAAAGCCTGACCCAGCTGGGACGCAGTAGTCTGTCTCTAGCTGAGGTAAAAGCCTAGCAAAGTATTGAAGAAGAAACATAAGAATGTTTATATTCTTAAGAACATTGTTTCATGATATTACAACTGAGGTTCCTTTGTACTGGATCATACAACAGGGACACCAGTTTTAATATTCAGTTTCCAACAGCTGGCATCTGCTGCTTTAGAGAAAGAGGAACAAATATAATTCTCCTAATTATCTGAATCATTATTCTTCTTACTTCATAAACTAGATGTGCCTCCTGGGCCTGTTTTATACTGATCTCAGTTTCTACCAGTTTTCTGCAAATCATTACCAAAATCTTGTTCTTTTCTTCAGACCTTGTTCCTTCTCTTTCTTTGAAAACCAAACATAACAGGTGAGCATGTTTAATACTGCAGCCATGCCAGATTTATATGTATTCATCAACAAACACATCCCTTTGGATCTCTGCCAATTATGCTTAGATATTCCTTTAATACTCTGCCTTTCATGCCTTTCTATCAGAAGTTTCATAATTTTTCTACTTATTGCTTCATTTGCTTACAAGTTTCAGACCCTAAGCATCAACTCTCTGCTGCACTGTAGAATATTACTAGTCCTAGAATATCCTGGTTAAAAAAAAAAGCACCTATATTGCTGTCCATAGACATATATTAAGTTTTCAGTTTTTCATTAAGTGCTTGCACGCATCAAATGTCTGTTTTCTTTACTGTCACCACCACTGCTGCAGCATTACTTGGCTAATCACTCACTAAGACCACACAGCTTCTGGATAGTATTCTGTGTGCTTTCTGTGGAGTGAAGCAATGTCTGGTACACTTACGGGTGTCATGAAATAGCATGCCACAATGTGTTTATGTCCTCACACTGTACTTACAGTTGATGATTAAAAACTTCCAACAAAAACAGATTTCACAGAATCACAGAATGGTAGGGGTTGGAAGGGACCTCCCTCTGGAGACCATCTTGTCCAACCCCCTGCTTGAGCAGGCACACCCAGAGCAGGGGTCACAGGACCGCATGCAGGTGGGTTTTGAATGTCTCCAGGGAAGGAGACACCACAGCCTCCCTGGGCAGCCTCTTCCACTGCTCTGTCACCCGCACAGGAAAGAAGTTTTTTTCTCATATTGAGGTGGAACTTCCTGTGTTCTAACTTGTGCCCATTGCCCCTTGTCCTGTCATTGGGCACTATTGAAAAGAGCCTAGTCCCATCCTCCTGACACCCACCCTTTAGATATTTACAGGTTTTGATGAAATCCCCCCTCAGTCTTCTCCAGGCTGAACAAACCCAAGTCTCTCAGCCTTTCCTCATAAGGGAGATGCTCCAGTCCCCTGATCATCTTGGTAGCTCTCAGCTGGACTTGCTCAAGCAGACCCCTGGGGAACACCACTAGTGACAGGCCTCCATCCAGACTGTTCCATTGATCACGACCCTCTGAGTTCTGTTGTTGAGCCAGTTCTCTATCCACCTCACTGTCCCCTCATCCAACCCACACTTCCTTAGCTTGCCTGTGAGGATGGTATGGGAGACAGTGTCAAACGCCTTGCTGAAGTCAAGATAGACAACATCCACTGCTCTCCCTTCATCAACACAGCCAGTCACACCATCGTAGAAGGCTATCAGGTTGGTCAAGCATGATCTTCCCTTGGTGATTCCATGTTGACTACTTCTGATAACGTTCTTATCCTCTACATGCCTGGACATGACCTCCAGGATGACTGCTCCATCACCTTTCTGGGGATGGAGGTGAGGCTGACTGGCCTATAGTTCCCCAGGTCCTTCTTCTTGCCCTTTTTGAAGATTGGAGTAACATTTGCACCTCTCCTGTCCTCCACGACCTTTCAAAGGTGATGGAGAGTGGCTCAGCAAGAACATCCGCCATCTCCCTCAGTACTTGTGTGTGCATCCCATTGGGGCCCACAGATTTGTGAGGATCCAGTTTGCCTAGGTGATCTCTGACCCAATCCTCCTCAACCAATGGTAAGTCTTCCTTTCTCCAAATTTGTCCTCTCTTCTCTGGGGGCTGGGATGCCTGAGGGCCAGCCTTAGCAGTAAAGACCGAGGCAAAGAAGGCATTCAGTAACTCCACCTTCTAATGGATTTGGAATGGAAGCTTTTGGAGCAAGGACTGTCTCTGAGTTTGTGCAGCATCTGGCATAGTATAACTTTGTTCCTACCAATCCAAAGGTCCTGCTGTACTCAATACAACTGATGGCAATTTGAGTATATAAAAAATAAACATCAACCGCAAAATGTAAAATGTTATTTTTCTATTGTTTTTATCAGTCTGTTACTCAGCAATTAGACACTAGATTATTCTCTTCATCTACACCTTTAATCCTCTGTCATGCACTCTAAAAAGTGATACAGGTTAGGAGTAATTTTTGGATGAAAACCAGGATACTTTCTCCATATCTAATGTAAATGAATTAAAGAATATTTTTTAGTCAAAATCTCAACACAACTCAGGATCTCAAACATATTGTAAGAACTGATGGGTTTTAGTAGAAAAGGTGATTAATATTATGAATTTTCATCAATACCACTGAGATTATAAGGGAGAAAATTAAATATTTCACAAAACCTACAGAAAGACATCAGGAAAGCAAGAAGGATTTGGCCAAACAAGCAGAGCAGGAATACTGACTAATTTAAAATTTGGAAACTAAACACTGAATACTAATAAGAGTACATGCTGGGCCTATTTTAAATTGGCAGAGATTCAAAGTGTTTTGCAGATTAGCTATTTTATCCTGGAACAGGTATAAAATTTTAGGTACAAAGCCTATAATATTAATATAGTGTGAGAAGAATTGCTTAGTTTGAATACCAAATTACCATAATCTGCAGTGTTTTTGAATTACACTGTGGATATTGCTATTGGTGAAAAAATGCAGTACTGACAGTGGCTGCACACATAGTTACTCTAATAATTATAGTGAATTCTCTAATGGTATTTTTATTGGTAGAAATAGACACAGTAGCTTAGACTTCTCATAGACTTTCATTGACTCCTGAATAAAGTTTAAAGGAATCCTTCATGTAAATTATCAGACTATCTATCAGATGGGCAAATCTAGTAACAAATTCAATATATCTCACCAAAAAGAAAAAACTTATTCATTCAGCAAGTCTCCTGGAAAAAAACAAAGGGGGCATGTTTCATTCTTTCCAATGGGATCAACCAGGGCAGTAGAAGGCCCTCATCCCAGTCCTGGTTACTGCCAGACACAAGACTTTCCAGGCAGAGGTCACTGGGTTGCCTCACCACCTTTCTTCCCCAATGGGACACAGTTAACATGGTGTGTGCCCACATGGGATTCTGCAACACTCACACAGCCTCCTCCCAATTGCAACTGGCTTGTGTACTCTGCAAATTAGGTAAGTTTCAGAATTATTTTAGTCTGACAAGGGTTAAATTCAATTCTGCATTGGATTTACTTTATTTAACTAGTTTATAAAGTGTTACAGACCCTTCCTTCTCCTTCAGTCAGGTGGTTTTGCTTTTGAGTTATCATCAGCACTGCTGGTACTTATGGCACACCAGAAGC
Source organism: Phalacrocorax carbo (assembly GCF_963921805.1). Lineage (NCBI taxonomy): Eukaryota > Metazoa > Chordata > Aves > Suliformes > Phalacrocoracidae > Phalacrocorax > Phalacrocorax carbo. The sequence continues at coordinate 87,655,157 of NC_087514.1, read as the reverse complement.
AAGATGTTTGCTTAAAATTTTTAGTACCTGTTCTGGCGATTTTATGTAAACGGGCTTGTTTATCTCAACCAGAACTGTGTCCAAATTAATGTGTTTTATATTTCATTATCTGAGAAAGAATAGTGATTTGTGGATAACATCTTTGACCAGATTTTAAATAGATTTAAGTATGTAACTGTTCAGAAAAGCGAGTACTGGTATCATCAGAAAGTATCAAAAAAAATCATATATTTAAATCTTATTAATTTAATTGGGAATTGAGTTTTGAAATCTTCTGGAAATCTATTGAGCAAATAAGTGTCTTTTAATGAAAATATCACGGCCATTATCATCTTGAAATTTCTCTAAAAATGTTTTTTGGAAATATTTTATCTAAACGTCTATAAATGCTGTCCAAAAGGTATAAAGGACGTTTTTCCTTTTCAAGGAATTTTTTAAATGAACAATGACAACTCAGAGGATCCTTTTCAGTTGTTACCTCCATATTTGGTAGTGATAGCATTTCTGTTGCCTCCAGTCACAAGAAAGGCTTGCTCCTTAGCTAGAGATATTTTTATATCATCTGAGGAAGTTCAGGTCACAAACAATAGATTCTTTATTCTTTATTCCAGTCTTTGTCTTACTGATGTGAGCTACTTCCAACACTGCTTAAAAATTACTTCTATAGTTCCAGGAGCCAGCTTTATTCTGCTCTGGATAACAGAGAATATGATACTACATATAACAGCTTTGACAAAGACTTATCTTGTAATTAACATCGCAGAAAGTGGGTCTTCTTATTGGACATACCATTCCAAATGTTACATTTTTTAAATTATTTAAGTATTTTCATAAATGATGTAGTGACACTACAAATTCCAATGTATAACTGTGCTGGAAACATTGGGTGAAACATGCAAAATTGATTTCCAGAGCATAGCAAAGATCTTACTTGTGAATGCATTTGCTCCTCAGAGGATAAAAAGGAAGGAGAGAAAAAACTAGTTCATTAAGTTGTCTTGCAACCAAAAGCAGAAACATCTGCTAAAATCATGAGCAACCTGATAGCTCGCCACAGTAAGGGAAATGAAGAATTAGGTGTGCATTTCACTTTGTCTTAAGTTTCACAGACTTATAAGAAGAATATTTTTTCAAATACTATTCTTAATGCATGCCTTTGATCTGCAGTATAGGTAAAGAAAGTATTGTATGGGGTCAGTCATAATATGTAATGCTAAATAGCCATTTGTTAATCTACCTTTCTGTTTACATCTGACTGTTTGCTATTACAATGTGGAAAAAGTTCTCTGAAGGCAAGAAACAAAAAAGAAAAGCATATGCTCAGTCACTTTTAACATATACACTGTCAGATCTGACTGTTTTCCAGATCTGACGCTGAGGATATGAGAGAGAAGTAAAACTGTAGGAGACATATTTTTGCCTATATTCCATGTAACTCCCACATTTTCTGTTCTGCATTATTGCTTGGCAATGAAGACTGAAAACTCAGCTTACACATTTACTATCCCACTGAAAAATGCTTTTTAGGGGTCATGCTAGATTACCATAATCATGGCTGAAATGGTACACAGAACATTTCAGCAAGCAAATATCTGACTCTGCATAAATCCATTTGATCATATAAGTTGAACTTAGTAGGTTTTAGTCTTCTGTTTTTGTTGCTCCTGGATTACAATACTAGATCAGTGTGATTACTTAATGCCTGTGAAGTCTGTTCAAATGTATCTATTCATACAGATTCCTCAATGACTTGAGGAACTATCTAGGGAAACAGAGCCTCACATGAAGAAACTGGGCAGGGAATAGCTGGGAGAAAGAAAATTGCAAAATGTTTAAAAAGCTTGTTCTCTTTCTAAAGAGTAGTTGCCACTTTTGAGTATTTTTAATTACAGTTTTGTAATTTGTAACAAGACCTAACTTGCCAGATCATTGAGCTACAGCTGACTCAGCCTTTACCTCATCCTAAATTCCCAAACCCAGAAAGATTTCACACTATGCACACCCCAAAGAAAAAGGAAAAAAAAAAAAAACAAAAAAAAAACCCAAAAAGAAAAGCTCTTGCTCAAATTAAAGACCAATTAGCTTTTTAAGAAACTTCAGAATAACTAGGACAGAACAGATATAAGATGACTTTGAACATACTTTCTCTGTCGCAACCAGGCAAAGCAGGTTCCTGCTCTTAGGCTTAGCCTCAGTTAGTTGTGTCTCTCTAAATTAAAGAAAATCCCTTGCAAACTCTTTTTCTTACTTATGATGTTTTACTTTCTACCATCTCTCTAACTTGATGATCTCAGCCTCATTTCAAACTTCCAACTCTACTCTTCAACTCCTTGTTTCACACCCTCCAGGATATGTGCTGTTCCTCCCCAGTATGACCAGCTGGATGCAAAGGAAGACATCAGTGTGCTGCAGGATTAATTATACTCAAACTGCTCCATCTTTTTATAGGAATGTAAAGAAACTGCAACCAAACAAATCAACTATACAGTTCATCAGTTCATCACATCATTGTAGTAATATTTGAAAATTCTTCCCCTCCCCTACTTAACTATAACTGAACTCTTCAGCACATGAGGCAAGTTTGTTCTGCAGCTGTGGTTAAAAATCCACCATAGCACTGTCTTAATCCCAGTAACTCTCTGTACATGGCCATTCATTATATTCCATGAGATATCTTAAGGATTATTCCAATTTACACTGATATCAGTTACCATCTGTAATGAAAGGCAGCTGTGGCTCAGCCTACAAAGCAAACATTGTGACTATATATTTTTCGTTAGTCAGCTCTCTTTACCTCTGCTGAACTAAGATTGGGAAATTTAGAGAGGTTAAAGTCTCGGCATCAATTTTACTTTAAGGAAAGCACCTTTTCTTCATGACATTGTTTCCTGAGGCAATTAAATCAATGTGGTAGACAGCTGTGCTAGCAATGTGCTCCCAGCATTCTGTCTTATTCCAGAGGTGTTAAGTGAGACAGGACTGGGCTTTGAAAGAGTTCTTTAGCCAGGTAGTTCTTTAAGCAAAGAAAAAAAGGTTGAAAAAGTAATGCAAATCTGTTTTTATCATGTGTGTGAAGAGTCTCATACATCAAATATGGGTACCCAAGGGGAAGTATTTAACATATTAACGAAATAACAAAAGAGCTTTTAAAAAGTTGCATGTATACATGAGACAAAATGCCACATTTATTCTGAGGGACAGAGTCAAAAGTGAAAAGAAATTTTCTATTAAGGATATCAACTGTGAAACTTTCAGTTTTAACAGTTCTGCCCTGTCAAAAGAAAAACAAACAAGAACATAAAATGGATTTAAAAATATAAATAAATAAGTACTCAAGTGAGCTGGACAGAGAACACAGATGGCTTTACAAAAAATGAGAAGGGGTTCTCGAATTAGGAGACAGCTGGTGCTGCCACATACCATCAAGCAGTGATCTCTACTTACAGACCCAAGAGGTACAGATCTTCACAGCTCCTACTAGGACTGGGACTCTGCTGTGTCTTCTTGTATTGGGCACAGGAGTCTGTCAGGGCTAGGGGGAAGGACAGGGCAGCTGCCATGTGATGGAAACCTGCAGTGATGTGTGAAGTGTTGTGCACCCATGAGCCAAAGGAATGAGATCCTGAGACAACCAAGAAATAAACTGGGTACAGGCCCATGTGGTGGCACTGCATCAAACCTTCATAGAGGTTCTGTTTTGAGCCAGAATATTTTTCTCCTCATGTTTTGGTGGTATGAACAAACCCAAGTGACTCAGGCAAGCTGTACAGACAACTCCCCCTCCACTTCCAGTTCAGCTGCAACAGCTAGCATGTGGTGGGAGAAAATGGAACCATAACTGTGTAGCTTCTCCTTGCTGATTTTTGCTCCAGCTTGAGTGGGTGGGAAGAAACGGTCTGTGAGGCGGAGCTCTTTCCTTGCCCATGAACTGTGACAGCACAAGCCTATGCAAAAAGTAAGATGTATTCTACTTATCACAGTGTGTATTTATAAGACTGAAAACAAACATTTTTCTTGGGGAGGAGAAAACAAAGAAAGAATAATAAAAAGAGGCTGAGTCACTAAATAAAAAGTGAATAGAACAGGTTGTGAAATGCTGTCCTCTGAAGGATGGAGGTGCTTAATATCTGGATATTTTCTTCTTAAATGGGAAGAGAACAATGACAGAACCTATGTAATAGTTACCTCAGTAACAGGAGTGGGAATAGGTTGTTGCTTGAGTTATCAGCAACAATGAACTGTGCTGATCAACTCTTTAAATGACAATGTGAAAGTAAGCATTGCAGAATACGTTATTGGTCACATTTTGTGCAGCTCTGAAACTGAGAATGGTACTTTGTAGTGAAAATATAAATGAACATAAACAGAAAATCAAGTTAAGAAAAATCCTAACTGCTATCACAGGTGTGTGTGGTTTTCTTGGGTTTTGGGGTGAGTTTTTTGATATATCTTTCTTCCAAACACCATATCTGAAGTCTAAGCTTTCCTTGACTCTTTGCTCACTTCTTCTAACAATCTCCATGCTGTCCTGACACACAGACCTGCTCACCTGTGTTACTTTGTGAGGCCTCTTTCAATGTGGGTGAAAGCTTTTAGAAGAGCCTCAAAGAACTCTCAGCCTTTTTTCTTTGGACTTTGTTTTACAACAAGGTTGACTGCAAAGAAAACAGTTCATTCTTGTGTGCACTCTGGGCAAAGAAATAACCTTGACATAACGAAGACATTTTTCAAATATAGAAGAATTGCATTAATTTTTTGTGTGTGTGCATTAGGTATAAATAGGCTTGCTTCACAGCAGGCATACATGGTGTTTAGTTTTGGGATTAGTTTTGTTATTATTTTATTTCTTAAATTAATTTCTTCTAATATTAAAAAAAGTTTCCATTTCATTAATTTTATTTTATAGAATCATAGAATCATAGTATCACAGAATCATAGAATGGTTTGAGTTGGAAGGGACCTTCAAAGATCATCTAGTCCAACCCCCCCTGCTATGGGCAGGGACATCTTTCACTAGTTCAGGTTGCTCAAAGCACTGTCCAACCTGACCTTGAACACTTCCCATGATGCACAACTTCTCTGGGCAACCTGTTCCAGTGTCTCTGCACTCTCATCATAACATTTTCTTCCTTATGTCCAATCTAAATCTATCCTCTTTTACTTTAAAATTGTTGCCCCTTGTCCTGTCACTAGAGGACTTGGTAAAAAGTCTTTCTCCATCTTTCTGATAAGCCACCTTTATATACTGAAAGGCCACAATAATATGTTTCCAAAGCCTTCTCTTCTCCAGGCTGAACAACTCCAACTCTCTTAAACCTTTCTTCATAAGAGAGGTGTTCCAGCCATCTGATAATTTTCAAGGCCCTTCTCTGGACCCACTCGAGCCGTTCCTTGTCTTGTGTTGGGGACCTCCGAAGTGGATGCAATACTCCAGGTGGGGTCTCACCAGAGCAGAGGGGCAGAATCACCTCCCTTTACCTGCTGGCCACACTTCTTTTTATGTGCTCTGGCTTGCAAGTGCACATTGCTGGCTCATACCGAATTTTTTGTCCAGCAGTATCCCCAAGTGCTTCTCCACAGAACTACTCTCCATCCATTCATCCCCCAGCCCGTATTGATACTGAGGATTGCCCCTGCTCAGGTGCAGGACCTTGCACTTGGCCTTGTTGAACTTCATGAGGTTCACCTGGGCACACTCCTCAAGCCTGTCAAGGTCTCTCTGGATGGCATCCCTTCCCACCAGTGTATCAACTGCACCTTTCAGCTTGGTGTTATCCACAAACTTGCTGAGGGTATACTCAGTCCCACTGTCTATGTGATTAATGAAGATATTAAATAGTATTGGTCCCAGTCAGACCCCTGAGGGACACCACTTGTTACTAGTTTCGATTTGGACATTTTCCCCATCTTCTTTGCAGTATTATGAGAAATATAGATTCCTGCTCTATTGATACACAGTTTTTGCAGATATCCCTTCTGATTCTCCAAAGTATCACAATGTTGACCTTTTTAAGTTATTGTTTTGAACCAATGTTACTTTCCAGTTTGGGAATCATAATCCAGTGCCAAGACATGGTAAAGTAAGACACAGAAAACCAACCTTTTGCATATTTGGAGTAGAAGATCAGGGAGAGCATGTAGCTTAGGTTTGTAAAAGGTTTGGGAAAAGCTTCTGTGTCACAACCATATCAATACTGACAAATATACTTTTTGGTTGGAATATAATTTGTTCTTTGGACTGCTGAGAAGTTAACAGGGAGCACTGGTTTACTCTGTAATGCAAAATGAAGAAAGGAAGTTGGTTTCAGCTACTGTATGTGCTTCTAAAAAAAATTGCCAGTGCTTTTACAAATGTCATTACGATTTTAAGTTAAGAACCACTGTGTTATAAAGTCCACTGTCCTCTCACTTCACATCAGGCTTCTATCTGATATGACAGATATATTTGACCCTATTTTTTATTCAAAAGGGCTGTGTGGGGTTGCTATGAGTCACCAACTTTATCATAGGCCCGTACTTAAAGTTGACCAGGATTCATATCAGTTTTGGAATGAGTTTGGCAATAGGATAATACTAATTCTAAGTGTCATTGCACTGCTTTGAGGAAATAATGAGTCTGATTATTTTTCAGTTTTTTAAGAGAGCATGTTTGGAGAACATGCAAGGTCATCAATGGTAAAAATGACTGAATTGGACTGGTTTGGGCATTCAGAAGTTTTAAATCCTACACCAGAGCATTCCTGGGCACTGTGAAGAAAACTTATTTTTGCTCATGAACTCTTGATCAGAAAGCTTAATATGGGTAGCTGACAGATTGGCAAGCCAAATCTCAAAAAAAAAGGTGTGTTTTTTTAAATGTAATGGGATTTCAGTTTCCTGTCAAGTCAGAGAAATAACTCACAGTGCATAAAGCTAAACCTGTGCATGTCCCTGCAGGATTTGGACCTAACATTATGAGGGAAGGACGAGATAGTACAATATTAAGGAGCTCTGCTTGCTCTTCTGACATGCTGTAAAGTTTCCGTTTTGCTCAAAAAACAGGGAAATGCCTGGAGAATGTGATTCTGTGTTTTATTAATGTGCAGTCTGAGCTCACAGCCTTTTAGGAGAAGGTGGAAAATAGCATAATTCTCAACATTTTGACAGGACTTGTTTAGCTCATTTCTTCACATTTTGAAAAGGAAAATTATGCTTTCATTTTGAAATTGCCTTTGCGACAGTTTCCATGACTGACATCTACTGCCAATGCTTCTGTATACGTTTAGTAGTACTGTAGCAGAAATATTTCTGTGTGGTTTGGTTTCCCTGATTAACCAGGTCCTAAAAGCTATCTAGATAAGGCTATCGCAGGTCTGTGTATACTGAATTAGCAATTATACATGCTTTACATTTTTTTAAAATGTCTATAATTTTAGCATCTGAAATATGCTTCTAATATACAATAAGGTAAATAATGAAGTAAGAAAAGACCACAGTAATGTGTCAAATTGCTTCACAGTATTGTGACATTTTTATTTCATTGGTCTATACTTCTGTTAACATAAACATAATTAATAAGAGCTCTTTCCATACAGTGTACGTCCATTTATAATTATAGGCAAGACCACTTGTACCACAAAATATTATTCTGCAATGAAATGAAAATAATTTTCAGGGCACTCTGTTAATGTTACTGTACTGAAGGAAACAATCTTTCATATTAATTTTAACTGGTCACAGCATCCTTTAAAAGTACATACAAATTCCAGGAGCTAGTTATGGAAAAATACCAGTTCTCTGCTTGCTTAGATCCAGCTCATGCTCTTGAGTCTCACATTCAGATTTCTTCATGGTGGAAGGACTGATTAATGTAGTAACATAGTCTGTACAAACAATTCAACGCATACTGATTTCAAGTGATCAGGAGCTGGGATTTCTGACCCATGAGAAACTTTAACTCATCAATGTCTTTGATCTGACATTTCTTCTATTCATCTGATGACCATGAAGCGAAGACATCAGTTAACTACCTTCAAAATTTGCTTTACCTTGACAAAATTTATTTTGCATGCATGTGAAAGATTGGTACTTCTGCACAAATAATGAGAAGGACCAAACTATGTAAAAGAAAGGAAAAAAAGACAAAGATGTTAGAAAAGAAGAAAGTGGAGTATAGTGAGTCAGAGAAGAACAACAAACATATACAACATTTAAGTGTCTCACAGAAACACGCTATAGAAACATATAGATGATTAGTCATATAGCTGTTACCACCAGTTAAATTTTGTTATTTTTGACTGAGATGTCAAATGTTGACGAAAGACAAAGAAAGCAGACATGCAGGAATCACAAAATGTATGTTTGACCAGCACCTTTGGAATAGGTAATATATCATAAATTCATATGGTCATTACTTTTGCCATCTCTATATCTTCATGTCCCTGTAGTCTCCACTTCACAGATGTGAACCTCACCAGCTGAGTGACTCCCTCAGGTCAGACCTGCAGTCTTCCAGACAGCTGAATGCAGGCCACTTGGACCATCTGGACCAGGGGTAAGTGCATTACAGAGGTTACTACCTCATTGGTTGTAAATAGTCATAGCTCAACTGACTAAGCAGTGACTTTGCCTTTACATGTTTTGACTTCTGTTAAGTCAGAAATCAGTTAAAAAACTGATTTGATCTGATTTTAGGAGGGTAAGAATTATTAAGGAAATAACTGGTTTAGAATAATAGACTCTCAGTACCTGGGACATCTCTTTAAGCAGGAGAGAGAAGGAAAATCTGATTGTTGCTGAAAGCCAAAATAATAAAATAAAATGGTTTGAAAACTGACCGAAATATGCACTAGTCCAGCAGTCACTGTAATATCCAATGCAGAGAAGCTAGAAGCTAGAGTTCATCTAGCACGCTGATTTGGCAACAATGAAAAAAGAAACATTGTAGATAAAATATGGTAAATATTATTTTTAATAAGCAGTAGGTAGGTGTCATGCTGTAATAGTTGCATAAGAAATTAAATAACTCGGTATGCTTTGTATTTATAACTATAAAGATTTTCTTCCAAAGAAATTCCAGAAAATTTTGTGGGATACAATAACCATTTAAAGCTCACTGCCATAAAAATAATTCTTAAAATGCTAGGTTGTTTCACCTTAATATTATTTCAACTATTAGTTAGAAATGTATCTCAATAAGTGCATTGGAAGCCTCTTAAGGAATATCTCTATGCTGCTTAAAGAATTACAGGTATCTCTCCACAGGATATCAGGTACCCTCCTGTTAGTAAAGAAAACAGACTAGTGTGAACAATCTATCTGCATTTGAAAGGTAACAAAAACAGATCTTTCTTGTAACAAAATACTTGTTGGATTTGTCAAATGTGTAAATATAAATGAGAGACAGTTAAACAAGACTGCAATATTTCCTTTTTATTCTGTAGCATACACCTGAAATCTTTCAGTTTTAATATCCCTGTCAGTAATTATGAAGGTCCTCAAGGCAATCTGTTAGACGCTACATGTTTTACACAATAGCAGCTTTTGGGGATATTCATATTTTGCTCCCAAAAGGTAATAATTAGTTTTGCATAGTCTCATAAAAGATCCTATACAGGACTCCCTCAACTACACAAGGAGGTAAATAATGAAAGCTAAAAAGTAAAGAATTTATTCTTTCCACTGCTGCACTTGAAGGGAACAGCTAGGTTGAATGTTGAAGTCTATTCTAAGTCTGCTTAATGTTTAGAATTTCATTAAAATGTTATTGAACACTTCCTTACACTTTAAATTACATCTAGGAAATTTACAGTGCATTAGGTTATTTTATGCATGGCCTATGTTGTGCATAAGGGGCAATACTGTCCTGTTTTAGCATTAATACAGAAGGAAAATGCAGTCTTCCTTCATCCTGGGCAAAGGCCAAGTAAAAGTTATGTTGATATTACAATCAAGAGTGGCAACACTACAAAGGTAGGTACATTTGAGCTACCTCTATGCTTGAGAACCTCCATACTAGGACAGTTCTGTTATTAAAATCTTCATTCTTTCGCTCTGTTTTCCATTAACCATTTTGAGGCTGTATGGTGGACACCAGAAAGAACAAATGGGATTTGCTGAAGATGAATTACAGAGAATGCCTTAGATCAGTGGATTGTTTCTCTGCAAGGAACCGAAAATCACCGTCTAATGATTAATTCATCCCCTTTCACTATCTCCCTTTCCTCCCTAGGCAGAAAGCTAACCTTGAACAGCAATGTAGATACAAATAGGGGTGCCTCTGTGTCATTATTTGCTTTCTAGCTGCCACTGTGTGGTGGTGACATGGATTTAGGGCTTTGCTCATTATGGGAGTTCTTGAGTTTCTGGACCAAACCAACAAGTTCATGAAACTGCTGTTTTTTGGAACCATATCTGACACAACGGTTGTGCTAAATACAGCGTATTTTCACCCTTAGCAGTCTGTCAATGAATTTGTGCGTGTTATTTTCTGTACCCATTCCCTAACTATCTTCCTCCCACCATTCTGTTTCAGACAATTAAATCAATTACAAATTTTATTTAAAAATAGAACTCATGGCTACTCAGTGGCCATGGACAGTGGATCTTCATATTCAAGACAGTTTACTTCCCTGTCCTAAGAAATTCTGCCCAAATGATCAGGCATGCCCCTTATTTTAAACTAACCTGTGCTGGAGCCAAGTCCTTATTGCACTGAAGTGAGATAAAACACTCTCTGATGTTGGTAGGGGGCAGAGGAGGGAAGCAAATCTTAACCCTTATGAGTACTAAAAATAATTTTCCAATCTCTACCTTTGTATCTTTATACTAAATGAAAGCAAATTTTACTTTGATACACCAATTTAAAAAGATTAAAAAAATAGGCAGGTACACGGTTCCAGTTTTCAAAGACAGATGCTTTGGTGACTTCAAAGATCCTGAGGTTCTCTCAGAAATCAAGTGAAAGAAAAATAATGATTAGCGTGAAAAATACACTTGGATTCAGTTTGCAACACCAAAAATTACGTGGTTGACCTTAGATCACAGCCTTGTGTGTTTTAGGTTTTCTCTTGTAAGAATATCCTTAACTCATAGAAATATTATGGGAAACACATGAATAATTCTAAAAGTATGACTGTATTGAAATGGAAATAAGGATGGAAATTAGGATGGAATAATACAGCTACTGTCTAGTATCTACCAATATGGACACTTTTATGTTGCAGTAAATGCGAAGTAGCCTTTTTCCTCAATAAATATGAGTAAATTACTATGGCAAAAAATAAGAATTTAAGATCAGTTATTTTACTGTGAAATAGCTTTGTTTCTCTATGTCATGATAGGTAGTTTGTTGACCATGTCTTGAAAAAATTCTGGCTGTGGTTTCTTTAGTAGGAGAAATATCCTCCATGTTTGTGGTGTCATACAAATCTCTTACAGTTATACAAAGACAAGATATACAAGGGAGAGTTGCATAGGTTGTAAAAGCTGTACTTAGGAGCAAATTGTATCTCTCTAAAATGAAGATGTTGAAATGATCAGAGAGAATATTCAGTCCCTACAAAGTATTCTGAAGATAGGAAAAAAGGATAAATTATGGGATGCAGCTGATAGAATTAAACGACTGCTTGGAAAAGGACATAATTTTTCTACAAAGCAAAATAAAACATAAGCCGTAAGCACCATTTAAATAAACTTAAACTGATCAGGAGCATACTGCATAACTCTCAAAATAAAATTGTAATTTTCTAGAATATACTGAGGGTAATAGCAGCAGTTTGCTGCTGCTGCTGTTTGCAGTTTTATAAATCTACAGTAACATGTTACATTAATTTTTATTTAAGGAGCAGGGGATCATCAGAAAAAGCATTTCAATTTCATTTATGATCCTCCATCAAACTGCATTACTCTTTTGCAAAGTCACCTTTCTATATGTGAACTCAAAGTGCAATTGTGCAAGTTAGTTCACTGGCAGGATATAAGGGGGTAAGAAAAACAGAGAGAGGGCAAGTGAGAAGGAAGAAGAGATACAGAAGCACAAAGGGGGAAGGAAGAGAAAGAGAGAGAATTAATTTCATTTACTAAACAGATTAAAAAGTACTCAGCAACAAATTAATAAAAATAAATGTAATTAATAGCTTCAGACCTGAAACATGATTACTTATACCTACAAAATCTCTTGCAAAATTGCACGGGAGATATTACTAGAATAAATTCTTCATCAGTATACAGTAAACTCTCGTTGATAAACTGACATCTACCTAAAAAGAGGAATACATCTTAACAGTTATGCATTTATTATTATCGTCATATATGTTTAAGGGAGTGTATTACAAATTTTATTTTAAAATAGAACTCATGGCTACTCAGTGGCTGTGGACAGCTAAAAAGGCGTGACATTTGTGTACTATATGCTCATAGGAATAATTTCAAATGTTAAGTAATGGTTTTATTGGTGGTAGGTGAGATATTCTTGGATAGTAGATATTAAGAAAAAAAGTGTATTATCTATCATAAAGAGACAAAGATGTTATTTTTATATTAATCTGAAATGCTGAGTCACTATCATCAGCCTCATTTTCCGATGTAATCACTGCTGTTGTCTTTCTATTTTCCTGTATCTTGAACTCAAAGTAGAAATGCACTCTGTCTACATATAGGAGGTTGTATGAGATCTGCTGTAGTTAACACACCATGGTACTTGTCAATATTAGCCTGAATTTATAACATCTAAGCTTTTCCACAATGTTCACCTGAATTGAAATATCTATGATGACAATTAGTTGATGATGAAAGTTTTCAGAAAACACACCAAAATTTCACTTCTTTATAAGATCATTCTTCAGAGCTGTTAAATATGGATTTAAGAGTGTAAATTTAACACTGAGCCAAGCATGCTTACTGTTGAAATTTTCAATGAAAAAATTGTTTTACAAAAAAAATGTATTTTCTTTAGGTATCAAGAATATATCTTCAGAAAATTCAGGTCCACGGTGGAACACTTTTAACATTGGTAGCCATAACATCAAATTTTCTAAATTCTGAAGTTTTAAAAGTACTACAATAACCACTATATATGTCAACCCATTCACTGAAAAAAATAGATTCACTGAGATAAGGAGCCTGCAGAAGAGTCATTTTTTTGTTCATCTCATTAATTACTCATTATTTACCAGTGCCAATATTTTTTATCAAATGGTCTTACGAATCATTTCAGAGCATCCTGGTTCCCAAATCCAGGAGACTCTCAAATCATGTCCATTATCTACAGAGAGAACATCCAGCTTTACGTCATCTTCCCATAACCCCAGAAATTATACCCAGGCATGTGTGCCAGTGAGCGCACAGCCTGTTCCAGTCAGCTACCTGATCTGAATGACTGGATGTCCACAGTGGCCAGGGTAGACTACGGCACGTACCTGTCTCATGATTTAGGTGCAATCTTAAAGTATCAGAATGCATAAGATGATTGTTATAAATTAATATTTCTGTAATTTATGATAGGAAGTTATTAATAAAAATAACAACTACAAAACCAGAATGCTAAAGGCGCAAAGCTATACTCTGACATGCAGAAACAGGTGATGTTAATTTGGTATGTGGAATACAATCTTGTCTTTTCATAAAATTATTTTAATTAGTGTATCAAAAAACGAAGTATCATGTTTGAGGAGGAAAATGGCATGTTAACACAAGGAACTTTTTCAAGGGCTTAATACTGGCCAATAAAAAAAGTGCAAAAGAAAATATGATGAGCTCTTGTTGAACTATTTGAACTATACTTAAGGGAAGCCGATGTTACCTGAAAAGAAAATTATTAGTATACTAATAAATAGAGAACAGATAAAGAATACAAGAAAACCAAAATTCTAGTAACAGTATGAAAAATGCTGGCTGCAATCTAGCATGATTAAAATTCTTCAGAATTTTATTACATATTTAGAATTAATTTGTACATATAGAAGTATAAAGCAAAACTTAACGCTGTGCATATCCCAAGTTTGGACTAAAAATCATAAAAATATATAATTATATGGTTAAAGCTCAATATGTATACACGTACGTAATTTAAGCACAAAGAGAGAGGGTTAATTAGGTTTTCAAACCTTATTACCTTATTTGCCTGATATTTGAATTCTTAACTGTGCAACCTTAATGTTGCTTTAGAAGAATTAAAAAAAAAAATATTAAGAGTTGTTTCACTGCAGTGAGAAAGAGATCTTAAGCAAGTAAGACTTTTTCAAAAGTGCAAGTCTGTCCTCTTCTCAGCTAAAATCTGGCACTTTTATTATCTTGCATATTAATTTACAACTCAAGCACTTAAGTGGTTTATATATTTGGTACCTATTTTATATTATATAGAAATTGCTTACAATGTTTGTAATAAGGAATATACCTTTTTTATCTTTTACACAGTCCTGAGTTTTATATAATATCTGCTTGGCAATTAATGTAATAAATTTAGTGAGAGACTGGGAGGGCAGGGTTCCTTCTGAGCAGACACCTGGCATACATCAGTTGCTATGGTGATTTCCCAGATGTGCGAACAAGTAGAAGAAAAAATAATGATTAAATATTCCCACAATAAAAGAAACAGAATTGCTAATTGATAAACAGCAAAGTAATAGGAGATAAAGTCTGGATTTTGAAACCACAAGGAAAAATGTAACAAGAAGCACTTAGAAGGGAACTGCAGGAGTTTCAGTTTATGTTGGAGGAGTGAGTAATCTACATCATCTAGTGCACTGGATTAGCAGATGATGCCCTGCTGTGCTAGTGTGATTTCCTTCTCAGACTTGTAAAGGAGAAAGGTCATTTGAGAACACATCTGACAAAGAAAACATGGAACTTGACTCTCCTCTGCTGCCCCAGATTCTCAGCCTTGGTCTTATGACTGGGATAGAACAAGGAAAGTGAAAAGGGAGAGGGGAGAGTTTTACTATTTCTCCTGCTCTGCAAAAACTATGTATCACTGTTACAATTTCATGTACTTTTAATATATGTGTTCCAGCAGTAGGTTGAACAAAAATAAATATCCCACTCCCCAATATTATACTGCAGTACTGCTTCTGTCCATGGTTCTCAGAGGCCTGTTTTGCTGCTCCTATGTTCAAATCTACAACTGTCTCATGGACTGTTATATCATGTATACAAACATACAGAGAAGAAGAAAATGTCTTGAATATGAAGTGAGATCTGTGAATCTTACTGTTTAAGTATTTCACACTGCATCAGGGCCTATTCCAACAGCATGCTTCTCGGGATTGATCTAGGTTTGCCACAATGAAAGGTAACACAACTTTTTGCAAAGTGGGCACAGGAGCTAATTGGAACCTAATGATGTATAGTGAAAATAAGGGCTTGAAAAATGAATTCTGTGAAGACGACTATTGTATTAAATGACACAGAAAGAATAGCTCTAGCATTCTTTCTCCCTAGTGATTCTGAAACAAAGAAGGTGTGCATGCAAAAACAACATTAATAATACCACAGAGAAGAGTGCAGAGCCAGATGGGTACCCCAATGTTAAGCAATGCCAGAAGCCACCAGGGAAAGGAAGAAAGGGAAATTGAATGACTATAGTTGAAAGTCTGTAGCTCCAAAACATCAAAACACCTCATTAACATTCCTTCCCCTGAACTCTGTATAGCACTTTTTTTTTTTCTCTCTCTTCCCACAGTAGCTAACATCTATCCTTGATTCTCACATTTACTTTTAATAATATAACCTGAGGAGACTCAACAAAAGTATGTGTCCTGCAATATTGCACAGCCATAATCTCTTTTATTGTTAAAGTCAATTGTAATGGTTAATAAATGCCTCAAGAGAGAAGGAACTATCTATTAACTGCATGAGCACATACCTTACTGACAATCTTCTGGTATTATCTAATGATTCTATTTTCACGTTCTTTGGAAAATATGACAAACATGTTTCTCCATCTTGGTTCCAGCCTACCATTTTAAAAAATCTAAAGGCCCATGGTTAAAAAAACCAAACAAACAAAACCCACCAAGAGTAGAAAATTAGACAGCTTAAAAGTTCATTTAGTGAATGAGATTAAAAATCATGTCTGTCCTGTATGCAGATAAGGACACCTATGTGCAAACAAAGTTAAGTGAAATGAGACTTCAGATTGCACTTAGATCCATCCAAGGTCTACTTTTACTCAGTAGTGTATTTTTTTTTTCAGATTATTAAAAGGAGGATACTAAGGAAAGGAGATAGTGGAGTAGGGAAGATGGAAGGAAAGAAGGATCCAGTAGATTCATCTCTAATGTATCTGTGAGAAGCCTTTTCTGAACACCTTCCCTTGAAATTTCACTTCAGAAATCCCACTTCCAATAGCCAAAATGGGGAGAGTTCAGGCTGAAGATGTTTCTGACCTGCAGCTTCTGTTCTTTTTCCAAAACTTAAATTCAAGGTTTTTCAAAGCCAGGAAGTAGGGCAAACAGTTGTAGTTATAGTACAAGGTAACCAAATTTTTTATAAAAAAAGTTAGCAACATGACTGTGAATTGTTAATGTTCTCTCTACACACAGGTAAAGACTGTAAAAGGTTTTTAGAACAATTTACTGGAATGATGGAGAGAGCTGTTTATGCACAACTCAGAAAAGCAGGAATTCAGAGTGAAATCAAGGGTTAACTTCAGGGACATTGCAGCGATGTTGACATGTTATTTTATGCTTGTCACCATCGTGGCAGTTGAAGAAGTGCCTTCATTTTCTGAAAAACTCTAAATGACCAATTATAGATAATGGGAGACCATAACTTTTATCTTAATCCTCAGTTATGTTATGTATCAAAAGGACACCACTGAGTGCCTATATCCTGTTAAATTTGATCTGGATCTTATCCCCTCAATGTATGTAATTGGTTTCTGTGCCCATTTAAAATGACTCTTACTCTGTGAATCTTCGCCTACAAGAATAGCAATTATGCATTTGATTTTAGTAACTGCTGTAGACCCATAAGTCTCCAGGCACTTACAAATAATTATACAGGATTTTTAACTTCATGTATGTGGGCTGAAGAGAAGTATTTGAAAATCATTACAGCTCAGGAGACAAGCTCATGCATTTTCTGTCCTCAAAGGAGTAAGAAACAGCCAGGGGCAAACCTCACTTCTGTGATAGGATAAAGTTCATTGGCAACAGAGTCAGCATGCAGATAAGCTATCAGGTACACAGTGAGGACAAGAAATCCCTAGCGTGGTGTTGAGATTCACTCTTCAAGGCCTGTCTGCTCGCAAAGAGCAAGAAGTTCATGGCAGTGGCTAAGGCAAAGCCAAGGAGAGTGCTGCATGAATCCTCAAATCCTTCTCCACCCCCCGCAGGTATTTGGAATGCAACTTCAATCACAGAGCATCAGAAGCAAAAGTAGCTCTACCACTTAACAGAGAGAATATGATATTTTATGTTTCTCCTTCTTTGTGCAGAAAAAGTAACATACAGGAGGGGCTATCTCACACTCAGCTTCAGAAAAGCCAGAGCATTTCACAGCACAAGATAGCATGGACCAAAGTAGAAACAGCCTTATTTCTCTCTATCAGAGAAGATTTGCATTAGTTTCAAGCTTAAAAACTGCTAGCCAGAATCTAATTCAAAGTATTTGTTCTCAAGAAAGGCTCAGGGCCCGTATTGAGTTAGGAATAGCCAGTGTTATCCCACTCTATAACTGCTTTGAGGAGAAATGGTTTGGCTTTAGTGCAGACTTTTCACTTGAGGTATAACAAGGGTTAACTCTTTCTGGACTATATTAACACATCAGTATTTCACTTGTGAGCTTAGCAATAAATAAATAAAAAATAAAGTGCTACATCCTGTGAGGTCAAGTTGCCTGCAGCTAGGTAGGTCATTGAAAGAGAAGATGAGGGAGGAAACAACTGAAGAGATTGCATAAAGGAGCACAATATGCAGAGAGTTGGAGTCTTCTGTAAGAAATGTAAAGGAAAACAGAAAAAGAAAAAAAACATGGGAGAAAAATAAATCAGAAGGGAAACAAGGAATAGGGGACGAATCAATGAAAGGAAGGGCAGACAAAAGAGCTTGACCACTTAGGAAACAAAAAGGCAAACCATTTAGGATAAAGTAATACAGAAGCAATTACCAAATGCTTTACTACCCCTCTTTCAGATATGCCATTCTATTTGATCTCTTAAGAGAAATCCTCACTTCGGCTGTCTTAATAGAGCATCCAGTTTTCCAACTTGATAGTTTTTCAACTTGTTGTATTTTTTTTATTTATTAAATAAAAGAACTCCAGGTTCAAAGGGCCAATTTAGTCAT
The DNA here is from genome assembly GCF_963921805.1 of Phalacrocorax carbo. Classification (NCBI taxonomy): domain Eukaryota; kingdom Metazoa; phylum Chordata; class Aves; order Suliformes; family Phalacrocoracidae; genus Phalacrocorax; species Phalacrocorax carbo. The sequence goes on along the minus strand of NC_087514.1, from coordinate 87,636,891 downwards.
ATCACTATAGAAACGCTGCTTGAGAATCAGATTTGGAGTTAGGATGACTTAGACGTCAATATTTGCCTATGGTGTTAGCCAACATGCAATCCCCTTTTTCTGACTGATGAAAGAATTATTTTCCTAGGAGTTATCTGTATTTTAAAGAAGTCAACTGAATCATATCTCATTTCATTCAGGGGTTTGTAACTTTTAAAATTGGAAATTACTCTGGTGATCTTCTGTCTTTGTGATGTCCCAGTGAAACAATATCTTCATACAACATCAGATCTGCACAAAGAAAAGCTGTGCAAGGTATAATCTTTTGCCTATAACTGAGCCTGGAGCTTAGTTTACACATACCTCCATAGAATATATGTTTTACATAAGGCCACTAAATTTCCTTTGAATCCTTTTTGTTCTTGTTATTTTAAGCATTGTTGGGTACCCCTAATTTTAAGCATGAAGCTGTTGTCTTCATGTTGAACTTACCTGAGAGGAATCACCCTCAGTTTTTGAAACCCATTCCTATTAATTTGCTCCTCTGACTTGAACCCTACTTGTGCTAATTTGCTTAGTATTCTAACTAGCCTCTTGGGTTCTCCAGCAATTTAATTCTCCTACTTTTCTAGTTTTCACTACATTTTTCCCCTACCTTTTTTTGGCTTTTTTTTCTTTGGCTTTCTTTACTTCAAATGGTTCTGTACCATGAAGCTTTAATTTTTTTACTCTTTTTCATACCATCAAATAGTTTTCTATGTGTCTTTACACTAGCATGAGACATTACTTTTCACCACAAATATTCCTTGATGGTCTCGCAGAAATATCCTTAGCAGCTTTCACTATAATCAACTGAGTTTCAAAATATTTCCTCATTATTATTAACCCCTTCTGGCCACGTTCCTTGCAATGCCCTTAAAGAGATGGTCATTTCAATAAGGGCAACAGCATGAAACACAGCTTACATCCAGAGGCCCCATATTTTTAGTATGGATTTGTATGCCCAAATGTCCCAAGTGTTTTTATTCCAATATCAGAATGAATTTCCTAATGATGGAGGATACTGTCAGTAGCCTAGATATTAACCAATGTACTGTATGACTTCCTAAAAAGTTGTTGAAACACAGCATTTAAAATTTGCATCTCAAAATATTTAAGAACACATACAATGTTTCAAAAATATTTAATACCTTTTGACATGAATTTTGCAAGAAAGAGCAGGAATTGTCTGGTTTAAAATTGTCACAGGCTAGTAGTTTTACCTTTTAACAATGATCTATCTAAAAGCTCTTATCAATTTACCCTTGTTTAAGGAATCATTACCTCCCTAAAATGTCTCATACTGCATGAATTAAACTAGCATTACTAGATATACCTCTTTAGAAATGAAACTGGTAATGATGGGGCAAATTCTTTACCTCAGCCAATTTTATTCCCTCATCTATTCCTTTTAAGAGCACCCTTCCCCTCCCCTCCTTCAAAAGGCTTACATTAAGATATAAAATTCCCGGTAGCATTCAGTGCTGACCGCTGACAGGACCCTGAGAGAGAGGCAGAAATACTGTTCTACCCTATCTCATAAACTCTTTCCTTTAGCATTTTTGTTACAATAGTGTCTAAAAATAGCTAAAATCCCAACTCCTCTCCCCTCAGCCAACATTTTTTAATATCATATGATACCAAAGAGGATGTGAAACACAACTAAGTCATGATTTTGCACTCAGCTGCCACACACATGAGGCAACAGATAAAGAAAGCAAGCCAGCCTTCTTGTTGCTTTGCCTCTGCAAGAAAACTCATCTAATGATATATTTCAGGCACTTCTATTTGACTGCTTTGATCACAGTTCATAATTTTATTACATTTTCTCTCTATAGTGCTATGGTTTTGGTTTTAGCCTTTCAATGCTTTGAGGAATGAATAACACTATTTCACGTTTTTCAGAGGGTGATATTTTGATTCATTCCATTATTTCCTCCCTGAAAAGAAAAAAACAAAAGCAAACAAAAAAAACCCACCACCTAACTCTTCTTCATACAACACATCTCTAAGAGAATTCAAGACTGCTTTCCTCAATTTCCTTTAAACTGGAAGAAAACACTAACACGAATGTTCTCTCTACCTAATTAGCAGTATTTACAAAAAACCCACAATGCAGGTACCTTAGTGTTTTTCCTGGTGCTCTGGAGCACTTGCCTATAATCTCCCTTCTGTAATGCATCAGAACATCGGCCTCGTTTTTCTGCCATCAGCGACCATTTTGCTTTTAACTTTCACTTTTTTTTTTTTAACTGAAAACCTGAATTGAGAGGCTTTTAATACTTCCTACTTAGTTTCTTTAAATAAAAATAAATGTTAAAAGTGATGCATCAGTGGCATGCATTAATCATGACTAAAAGCTGTGGCCATGGCTACATGAATAAAACAAATATGTTAAGAACTTCTCTGATGCCCCTTTTTCTTCTTCTTCCTACAGACTGGATGATTGACTTTTTTTTCCCCCTTCCTTATTCTAAAGAGGTCGCTCGGGGTTCAATTATGGTAAAGACTTCAGTATTTCTTACAGCATGTACCTCAACCCATTGTTTCTTTGGCTCAGCTCCTACTAAAACAAGGTATTTTTCTTTCCTTTGTCACAGATATGAGTTGTAACAAAAATCCTTGGATCAGTGACAAAAATAAGGCAGAAGGGAGAAATATTCAGTAGTATATCACGCCACTGCCCAATAATAAAGTTATAAGTGATGGTATTTCAGCACATACTGTTAACTGCAGCACACCTATGGGAAGCTGAGTCCTTTCTACATTCCTGAGCTAGCATTTTGTGCTATATTATTTCAGTGGGGTGAAGAAAGGCCTTTTCCTACTGATTATAAGAGCACAGAAGTGTATCCTTGCTTTTCCTCTTATATCGAAATTAGAATAAGTCTGTCTTGTATTATCCCCCAACACTTCTATTCAATCATCTGCACATGTAGGACCAAATAAGATTTGGATCCGTTTAGCACTGTGGCAAGGAGACTGTTGCTTATATTTAGTATAGAAATCATTTAGGTTTGCCAGAACCAAAAACAGTTTTAAAAGCATTGCAAAGTTTTGACATGTAGCTTTGTTTCTCAACAATAAAATTCAGTCATATCGAAGAGAGGTGGGACATATTGGCATGTAATGTCTTACCTCAAAACAATCAAAGCATGGGGAGACAAGATGTTTTCCAAGCCTCTGAATTATAGTAAAGTGGAAAAAAGAACCTAAATTTCCTCATACCTGGGAGATACCATTAGTTTCTTAGTGAAAAACACTCAGGTTTTAGCCACCATATTGGTTGTGGGGAAAAATAATGCTCAAAAGAGACTGCCGTTCCAGCTCAGTCCAAGAAGGCTTACTTGGGAGGTAAGACCTGCCAGTTTCTGACTCTGCCTAACCTGATAATCAGTACAGTTGAGTATCCTGCTCATCCAACTGATGGAACAGTCTTTTTTGACCAGAAATTCCCAAATATGAGGTCAATGACAATGACATGCCTGCAAATAATTTTTATTATAGTGAATTAACATTATCTGAGAGAAAAAAATATTGCCAGAATATTCTCCTGACCAGCTCCACAGATCGTCCCTGTAATACTGTCCACATAGTTGTTATCCTTGACAATAAATTCAGGCCTGACTGGAAGATATAAACAAGGACAGTTCACTGGGTTCACTGAAGCAACATCACTTTACTGTAATTTTAAAATCCATTGGACTATCTAGGAGTGCCTAATTATTAATTGACTGAAGGGATAAAGCCAATCTTAATTTTGCTGAGTATATCTGTTGCTTTACTGTTTGCATATGTGCCTTAACAGAACTGGAGACGGAAGTCTCCCACTAAGATACAATATGCTATTAAACAGGCACTAAACCCGATTGGGTATTAGGCTAGACAAGCTAGCCAAAAGAAGGGAACGTGGTACACTTACATTTGCACCCATTCTTTAGGCCTACTCTGATAAAGGCTTTGCCAACGTAAGCAAGTGCTGCGTAGTTCAAATTCTCTCTAACAGGTTTGCCATGTGGACTCTTTCCTACTGTTAACTTGAATGAGACTGTCAACAAAGCAACTTTCTGCTTACAGCAAAGAGCTTGATGGAATTATAGATCTCCATCAAGTTTGACAGATTTGAATTACTGACCTAGAAAGGAAAACATTCATATTCCTTTACCAATTCCCAAAGCCATCCCATTTTTTTATTACAATTTTAATTAAATGTGATGGGGAAAAGATTTCAAGACTTGGTTCACAGCACTCCATTATGTATATTTTTGCCTTCTTAAATATGGCTGGTTTTTAGACTTATGGTGTATCAAAAGTTGCCTATATTTGCAAGGATAGAAACCACATAAAAGGCATTTGAGCATGTGCTATTAGCTGCAACAAAATATATGCTAACAGAAAGAAGGATATGTAGAATAGAAACAAATAGCAGAAGACAAAAGAAATTAAGTAACTGTCAAAAAAATTTAGAATGCAAGTATAACCTGAACCTCCCAAGGTGAAGCCTAATGAAGTCAGCTGATGTCTTCTTCTTCCTATTAAGTTCTTCACAGATGGCGTCCATGTAGACCAGCTTTCTAGTGGTCAGTGAAGTTAATTAATTCTTCATAATTTTATTTAACTTTGTAGTATTAAATGTCTTGCTCTCTTCCCTCTTATTCCTGCAAACTACTAAAAAAAACAGCTGAGCGTTTTGAAAATGGGCAAAATTTTGGCAAAGATCCTTCCTTGCAAATTTTTTACAGTTCATATTTTAATATTTTAAAGTAACTATCAAAGCAAGGTTTAAAAAGGGATTGCATAGTCGAGAGTGCTTAAATTGGGCAAGTTCTTGACAAATGGATTCTAAAATGGGCAAAATATCTTGACAATACATCATTAGGAGGTGAGTAAAATGGAAAAAAAGTTTTATTAAGAAAAACAAAATAGCAGTGGTCTTAGATAATGTACAACCATATTAATTAACTAGAACTAAACAAATTATCAGCTCTGTCCTGAAATTCAAACTTTAGTAGTAGATTAAAAATTAAGAAAAAAACTTGGTTTAGTGATATTGCAATAAAATGGCAAATCTGCTAATTGGAATATTTTTTCTAGTTCACTAAAGGTGTTAGGGATCACCTTACTAAGCATCTTGCATCTAGGAATTTTTTATCTCCAAGCAGTTCCAGACCCCATTATCACTGTTATGTTTCATGTGGATGACAGTGTTACTGATTTGTAAGAAAATATTGCAATTTTATCCAGCCTCCTTTTTTCATCTCCAACTGTATTAAAAACATCCTTTTTCTGATATGGCCAGATAAAATAAATAAAATATGTATACACTTTATGAGTAAATACATAAAACGTAAAAGCCATTCCCATTGTACTGTATATGTTATATAAAAGACACTCTCACTGTACTATTCCAAACACAGATTCAGATGTGTCACCCATCAACACTAGCTATTCTCCTAGTCATGCTTAGAATTCTTCTACCATGCCATTTTCTGTTGTTGCTGAGTGCAGGTAGTTGGTGGAAGATGCTGTTTGTGGGAATTCTCAACATTTATTTTTTGCCATTGAAGCTTGTCTTGCCTGGATTTCTGTGTTCTAGGAAATTCCACTGACGGAAACAATTCCATGTTTAACCAGACATTTCTTTTAACAGAAACATTTTTTTCATCTTAAAATGTGGCAGGTCATGCTGATTTCCTTCCTTACTTTGTCACATTTAATCATTTAAAAATAAAGCCAAACTGATTTTGAAATGAGGTCTTGAAAATCCTCATTTTTAAAGCTTCAGGTCACAATATTCAGAGTCTTCTGAAAAAGTCTAAACTGAACAATATGAGCAACCCTAAGACACAAGGACGGCATTCTAGAAGTTAGGTGCCTGAAGTGTCTTCTTTCTGTAGTCAGGGGAAAGAGAGAGGCACCTCCAGACGTTGTCTAAAATAGGAGCAATAAATTACCTCAAGATGGGTTCAATCAGGCTTCATTGATTATAGACAGAGCTGTGATACTTGCCTGGATAGTTGCTGAACTTATATACCATTAAAAATGAAGGTCTCAAACCTGCTATTTTTTTCTGCCAAATACAGGTTTGATGCAACCTTACTCTAGTTCTCAGTAGACTGATTTGATTTTATGTCCCCAATTTAATTTTATTTCTCCAGACTGTCCAAGACAGTTATTTGAATGTGCAATGGATATCTCATTCTCAGTTTGTATGTTATGACGTTTGTGTACATTATCTCCATATTCCTTTGAAAAGATACCTGTGCTGGATGGAAGACTCCTGCAGAAGGTAGTGTTTAACCCTTCTCTGGGAGCAGTCGAACATGAGCCACAGCAAAGGCATCCACACCAGTAGCTCTGGGAAAGGCAACAGAGAAATTCAAACAGTCTCCAGGCACCTGTCACTTCGTATCTTGTATATCAGTGGTACTACTGACTCCCATCTCTGAGGCAGGCCACAGAGATGACAGAAAGAGAAACTGCAGAGGCCAAAAGGGACCTGGTAGAGTTTGCTCTAACTCAAAGCCACTGACCTGATAAAAAAACAAACTTGGAAGTAGGAATCTGCCTGCAAAAGTAGGAAACTTCCTGCAAGGCTGCAGTGGGACACTATGAATTTTTATCATTTATGTTCTGTATCTGACAAATCACTTGCAGCTTTCTTTGTTTAAAAGTTCTGAAAAAGTTTTTAATTTACATTTTAAACTTTAAGCTTTTGAAGGACTGTCTGCACAGGAAAGGTCTGGGCAAACTCAAAGTTTTGAGTGACTTAGGGTGCCATCACAATATACCTCCACAGAATAATTTAATCACATTTCCTTCAAGAACTAAAGCTCTGTCTACACTGACGATCCTCTATTTGAGTCCTAACATTTTCAGGATCAAGGGAAAAAAAAAAAGCCTGCAATATAGTCTAGGGGCGGTATTTTATTTACTCTGGTTTTTTCATTGTAATTTTGGGAGCAGGAAAAAGAAAGTTGGGAAAAAGACTTAGATATAAGTTAACACCTATTCACTACAGTGGAAAGGGTGCTTGAATGGTTTCTTGATTTGATCATAACCTTAGCAAAAGTGACTTGAAGGGAGAAATGAAGAAAGTCACATTTATGTCTAATTAGATTTTACAATGACTGTTGGGCTGAATTATTGGAAAAACATATGGGGAAAACAGGAAAGAAGTAAAGATTAAAAATGCTGAAGAAGCTTAAGTAGGGTCAATATAATGCCCAGTAAATGAGTTCAGGATGACTCTACCAGGAATATCTTGCAATGACTTCAGAGGAGCTAGGCTGCTGTAAGCAAAGCTAGAGAACAGATGTTGTCATAGTTAATGTAGGCAATAATAAAAGGTTGTGCAAATGTTTTGGCTGTATGCACAGTTGGACTGACAAGGTTTGAGAGAAACCCAGTGAAAGCATTCCCTTAGAGACAGCATGAGTTTAAGCTTTGACATCAGTGAAGTAATTTGGAAAACAGTGGTGCTGCTGCCTAAGATAGAAAAGGAATTAGGGAAACATTTTGAAAGATAAGATCAAGACAATAATTTTGGCCATAATGAATCTTAAATAACAACCAGACACAGCTATTTGTGAAAAGCAGGCCAAGATCCTTGGCTGGATGAAAGGAGAGAGATCTTCAACAGAAAAATAGATTTTCAAGTAATTTAAATATCTTTCCAATACTGTTTGAAAGCCATATTAGGAAACTGGTGAACTGAACTTTTTCTTTAGCTTGGAGGCCAAAATAACAGTGAAGAGGTCATGAACACCATATAAAAAAAAGACAAATTAATGTCAAATTGTTAAAATAAGGAAGTCAATGCTATCAGTAAAGGTAAACATATAACTTCTGGAACGTTTATTTACACCCTGTTTAAATTATATTTGAGAGGTTCACTGGTTAATATTTTTTTTCCTCAGAACATCCAGCTATAGCCTGCAATACATTTAATGATACGCTTTAAGTTTATTTAAGATTACAGGTTTAAAAGGTCTGCACCTCTTCTGTAAAAGAAGTCTTTCTCCGTTTCATTTTATTTTTCTACTTCTTCCTCCCACTTCCACACTTTACTGGAAGGCAGTTTATCTGTTGGAATATATTGAAAGTTTATATCTAAAATAAATATTCATAGTGCAAGATTTTAATAAACTGCAACAGATATTTTTATGCTACGACTAACAAAACAAGTGAATTTAATTAAAAAAGAAGATGAAAGAGTGTGAATTGACATGAGCTTGTTTCATACAGATTGCCATAATTGATTCAAGAGCCACCAGAGATCAAGAAAAGGGGAGGGATGAGAACAGAAAGGAATTTTACTGGAGGGGATCTCACTTGCTGGAATTGTAATGCATAGGGAGAAAACCAAAAATAATAATTACAAAAGGTTCAGGAGCCTCCATTGTAGATAAACCGTATAGATAAACTAGATAAATTTATTTTTAAAAGGAACACTGGCCTCCATAAATTTGCAACCATCTCCAGTTTCTTATATTTTATGTTTGCTTTTAACTCCAGATCATAAAAACACAGAATCCTCCCATGGGTCATGGCTTTTCTATCTTCCTCTTTCCCTTCTCTCTCACATAAAGAGAAGAGCTGAGCATCTGGTTTTGCAATTTGGAGTTGTGCCGTTGGCTTTCAATAAATTAACATATGATCAAACCCATTTGCACCTGTGCAAACTGGTAGTCTCTAGCCAACCTGATTTTTTTTTTAGTTGATTCTGCTAGGTTTAGCTAAACTTTGAAAAGTCAAGTCCAAAACTAAAGCAAAAAAAAGCAGTCTAAATATTGACTCATAGAATGTTTACTGAATGCATTTCAATCAATTATTATTTTATCTATTTGATTTTTATGTAAACCAAAAATTTTCCAAAGGGAACACTGCATGTTAATAATATATTCCTGTTTTCACAACAAAAGATGTGAATGTTGAGGGTATTAACCTTCTCAAACACTGAACTTTAGTAAGAAATACTTAAGTAAGGCTCCCAAAGCCTTTTACCCTCTGGACTTGGCTTCTTCATGCATTTTCCTATGACCACAGGTAAACACCACACCCTTGCCATACACTTCACAAATCTATAAAAATATGACTCTATGACCAAAACAGTATTTCCTTGAATGCCAAAGCAATGCCTCACAAAGGCACTGATATTTTTGCTTGAAATTAAAGACCAACAGGTGAGTTGGATATCCCAAGGCAAAGTTAAGAATCATTAGCACTGACAAGAAAAAAAAAAAAAAAGGCTTAGTGGTATCAGAATCGTACATCAGGAAGATTATGGCTGTTACAAACTGCACTTCGGTCTCTGTTTTGGGTGTTTCTTGAAAAGATCATCTTACATAAAAGATCCACTTCTCTTGCTTTAATTTTTCAACCAAATTGAATGTTTATCTTTGTACTTAGACTCTAATGTATGTTCTTCACACAATATATTAGTATCTATGCATTCATCTAAGGCCATTCTGTATAAACCTTATTTACTTGTAGGACGGGCATCTCACAGCATACTGAAAATGGGCGTAATCTAAAAATCAGTGTAATGTAAAGCACAGATTTCCGCCATCCCTCTAAATTAGAAGTCATCAGCCCTAGGTGTGAGACAATAGAACACATTTACTACAGCAAATAGAAGTAATCATTCTTTTTCTTAGTTTAGGCACACAAATTCTCAATCCATTTACAATGGATTACTTGGTATTGGATAATTGGATTACAATGGTGTACTTTGCAAATAAGCATTCTAATAACTGTTTCTGCCATGTCTATTTCTTCAGAAATGGTCAGCTACCAAAATAAATAATTTAAGAAACTTCCAGAAGTTTTAAATGTGTGTTTGTTTCCTATCCTTCAGCTGCCAAAACAGCTTCCTGGCCAACTTAGTAGCGTTTGTAAAATAAACTTACTGAATGAAAACCAGTCGTTTCAAATTGCTGCAAATCAGAAACTCCATGCAAGTAACATCTTCCTCATAAGACCACAGCACCTGTCCCCAGATCTTTTCAGACTGATTACAGTTTAGGTGCCCGTCTTCTCTAAACAATCTTATTTTCAACTGTGAGTGACATAGTCTCAACTGCATTGCTTGAAGTAATGCATGGAATTAAAGGGGAAACAAGTTCATTTGAAAAGTCAGGGTAAAGCCAAATGATGCTCAAGAGCTGCATCTGCATGTAACTAAGCTGGCCAAGTCCAAGGCATGACCTCAAATACAACCCACCATACAGACCATGTTTCAGACATTCCTGTTATGGATGGCACCATTTTGGCTTGCATTCAACAAGGCTACCAATATGAACTACCCTTTCACACAGGCGATATCATGGCTCTTTTAGGAAGTTTCCTAAGCCGTCTTCTCTGGTATAGTAAGTTGTCTGCTTTGATACAGTACGTTGTCTGATGGCCCTTGGAGGACAAATGTGATGGATACATAGAGCCTGCCATACTGAGCAAAGTCTCATAGCAGAATCACACCAGGGTCACATCAAGAGTTCTCAGCCTGTGCTCTGTGGTGGCCTAGATGGTAGACAAGATAACAGAATATGGTTCACATTGGCTGAAAAGTCAAAATTAGATCCCCATATATCCACTTTGATGCATGGCAGTAAGTAAATAGTCAAGAGTAGTACTAGGAAATGAATTTTCAAAGGTTAGCCTCATATTTCTTCGGTGATAAATGACCTTGGTCACAGCTGGCTATTTTTTTCTAGAACATTAAATGGTAAATTAGATTTTTCAAAAAGTTTAACTAATTGTAATTTGAACAAGACTGAGAAACAGCCTCTCAAAAGAGAGGCTTCATATTGTTTGGAATGATCCTGAGCTGGACTGAGGCTTGCTTGGTTAGTTGTGAACACAGATTTACACACTGAATCCAGGACCTCTGAGTTTAAAGCAGGTTGGCATCCTCTGGGAAGGTAAAGCTGGGAAGTTATTATGAACTTCAGTAAAAAAATCCCAAGAGCCAGGGAGAATCCTTGAGGAAAAAGATGTATAGAGCAAATCTATTTGGAAGTTTAAAAATTAAGTTGATGACACTTAGGAAGAGGAATACAAATTTCAGGCAGAAGTATGTAACTGAGATCCATAATATAGGTTTTGACAGAGATTGCACCTCATAACATGATGAAATAACAGAGATTAAACCAGAACTAAATTGTAAGCAATTATATGTCTAATTTTGCAGTTTCTGTTTGACAGATTTAATTTTTTCAAAGCAAACAGAGCAAGAGCAAGAACAAGGAGTAAAGAAAAAACCCCACATTTTTGGAAGATAGGATGGATGTGTGTGGTAATAATCTGGTTTTAGATCAGCCCACATAATAGAAAACACAGAAAACAATAGCATGCCCATGGCCTTTAGGCTTTTTGCCCTTAATTTTATTAACTGTGTAATTTATTAACAATAAAATATATTGTATTTCCCTGTGTTTTTTTCCTATTACATCTTTAGACCTATTACAGCTATAATGGTTCAGGTGGACTGCAGAATTCTTATGTGTTTTTATCCATGAAGATTAAAGCAAATAGATTTTTATTCAAACCAAAAGTTGTGATGTGTCAATTCCTTAGGGAAATACCTGGGTTTGCATATGAATATTTATATGATATCTGAGCTTCGAATGTTCTTTCCTAGTAAAGCTTCAGTCATTCAATCAGAGAGCAGTTGAGACCATGTGTAATGGTAAGGGTCTGTCACAGACTGTGAATAATGAACTTCCAACAGTTGAAGACATCTTCAAAGTGAACACATCAAACAACTTCTAGCCTACCATATGTTTGTATCTAGTCTTCAGTTAACTACTGCAACATAACAATAGTCTGAAGTTGCTTATATATAATTTGCAGTAATAAAAGGGATAAATAGTTTGCCAACTTCAGCTATAAGAAAAGATCTGATGGACAAAAAGCTAGTCTTTTTATAGTGAAGAATTCACTGACACAGTCAGTGAATAGTTCAGAGATTTTGGGAGGGGGCTGGTAAGATAAGGTAAGATAAAATAACTGCAGCTATTTCCTTTAAGACTACTAGTACTTTTAGAAAATAAAAATTTAAATAAAATACAATGTAATATAATATAAGAAAATAAATATAATAAAATTAAATTTTAAAAAAGACAGGCCTAATTACCCTAATAAATCAGTTACTTTTCTGTCCCAGGATATTAATTTTAGATAAGCAGAAACTATATTTGCTAAATAAAGGATGCCCTTATGGAATGACTTCATGGCACAATGTATTGCAGTTCAATAGTTCTGTAATATTGTGTGTCTTTCATGTTTTTTGTTGCCTAACAATCACGTTTCTATGGCTTTACCTCTCACATCCTTGTAAACCTTCCGGTTCCTCTCTAGTAGCTTACTCCACAGCTGCCCCAGATGCACAAGTGACAGCTATGCTGTGGCTGTGTGCAGGCTGTGTGTAGCCCTGCTAGCCAGCAAGCCTGTGCATGCTGATAGACTTAACAGCTGGCCACACAAAACTGATAATTGCTGATTTCATGAAACTTGCTGGATTTTGACTATCATCATGACTTTTAATCCTCTGTAAATTTGACTCAAATTGATAAGTACATTGAAAAATTTTTGAAGAAAAACAGACAATGTGATTGCAGTGCTGCCTTGTTTCTAAAAGAAATCCTGAGAAATATTTCAGAAGTGACCTCAGCCAGGTGACAGACAGTCAGAAAATTAAGGATCATGGTCACAATAGTTTTTGAGTCAAGAGAGGGACATTAGCACCAACATTCAGTCTGACACACAAATCAGATCTTGGAGGATACAGGCTTTATTTTAGTTGTCTTTGTTACTGAGACTGAATAATCTTCTGGAAACTGATTACCTAGCCAACAAAAGAACAACTGCAGGAAAAAATGAGCCTAAACATAAACAAGTGCATAGAAAGATACATCAAAATACTAATTATTTCAGTATGAGATTAAGACTTGCAATCAGTGGCTGGTATACTCAAATTTCAGGTTAACTTAGTCCATCACTGGGTCTGCTGAAATCCAGCTGCTTGAGAAGTAATGCATGACTGGGAAATGTAATGAGCAGGAGGCAAAAGGAGGAGTAGAAAGCAGCAGATAGCTCAGTTTACTTCATTGGAGTTTTTATAGCAAAGAAAATTTTGCAAAGTCAAGAGCTCTATGGAAGGTTCTTTTGGTGGCTTTTGGTTTAAGGTGTGCAAAAATAAGCTAGCAAGAATAGAAAAGCACATGTTAAAATCAAAGTAAAATGCTACCTAACTCAACTAGCAAAAAAAAAAGGGCTGGAATATGTACACAAACTGTTTGTCAAATAATACTGAATAATGAACAAATTTGTAAAAATCAAAGATCATGAGAAAGTTTATAATGAAAAAGTGGGTTATAGCTGTTGAAAAGGTCCCACGAGAATAAGTTCATTGATGTATAAGTCTGAAAAGACAGAAAATTATATTCATAGTCAAAACATTTAAATTGCACAGTATTACCAACAGATAATTTTTAAAGTAGGTGAAAATCAACACATGGCAGTTTTAATAAAGGTAGCTTGGCTGCACCTTTTATACCAACTGTGAATCCACTACAATAAAGGCAACAGTCACCTCAAAGCCCTTGGGTTTCCCTACTACTTCTGCCATGTCTCTCATTCTCAGACTTTGTAACACATTCTGTCATATGTTTTGGTTCTCCAGATTCAGAATTATGCTTCCCAAAAACTAGTGCAAGAGGAATCTCTATCCCTTTTTTGTTAATCCTCAGAAAATTTATTGGTAAGAACTTATTTCTTTGTGATCTGTGTTGATCTTACCCCCCCTTGGGAGAAAAGAAGCATGATGGCTTGGAATCAGGGACATAAAAATACAGCAAAGATGTACTTCTCTGATCATGTAATGTGGCTCAGAAGGAGGTGTTCTTTCACACTGTCTAATAAATATCAAAGCAAACTTGGATGGAACACATTTTTCAGTAGCAGATACATGAAAGGTATGCTCTGGCTGAGACAAGCACCATGCATTATTATGACTCACTATTTCTCTTGGCTCCTCAAAAGAATAGGTAAATACATAGGCTATTCAAAGAGCTTCAGTGAGAGGATTTTAACTACAACACTGCTCACAGAACTGTTTAAATGTAGGTCCAAGAAAAAAAAAATAAAGCCCTGTCCCATTATTAATCTATCAAGTTCAAAGATTCTCTCTGCAGGGCCTACATGATGCCAGAGAAAATAATATATTATATAAAACAGGGTAAATGAATACAATAAGTTAGATACAAATCCAAATCAGCTTGAACATGACACATTAAAGAACACAGGCATTTGAAATACTACTGGACTGTGAACACTAGGATCAGAAATACTACAATTAGGTTGTGAAATGTGGGAGGTTTAGAACATATGTGTCTGTTTCTTCCTCTTATGACTCATCAGAAGGTTGAAAAGTGTTGTTAATGTTGCTAACTTCAGGTCAGTATCAATATACCATGTGTCTATGCATTTCCTAAATAAAGTATTAAAAAAGGGAAGGTGTAGCTAAAAGTGAAAAACAACAAATTGTATTTTCACTTGTAGGGAGACCTTAGAAGATATGCATATTTAGTAGAAGCCTGATATAGCTATGCATATATAACTGAACATATATAACATATATATGTTATATATATATATATATAAAACATATATAACATATATATAACTGAAGATAGCTATGCAATTTTTCTTATGGGCCAGGAATCTGTATTTCCATCTTGCAAGAAAACAATAAGTAATGAGAAAAGTTAATATAACAAATACAGATATAAAATTAAAACAATAAAATTTGCACTGGTGTCAAATTAACGTAACTTTAAACTAAAGTAAAAAACCTATTTTAATATTCTGAAAGTATATAATTCATACGTATAAGAAAATCCAAACAAATTCAGTGGAAGCAAGTCCTCTTTAGTCGCTTAAATCTTCTAGATTTTTCTCAGGTGCAGGGGAAGTCCAACACTTTTTTTGCAGCATGTTAGCTAAATTCGTAATGGAAATAACTAAACCTACATCTTTGGTATTTGTTTAAATCTGAAATGTGAAAGGACTGTGTACTATCTTTCAACTGTGAGAACTAGGACAGTGAAACCAAGAAGTACAGAATATATTTTCTCTGTGTTTCAGCATTTTAAAGGCTATGCAGACAAAAGACAGCATTGTTTTCTTGTATTCCATATCAGATCTGTATGCGGTAAAATGACTATGTCCCCTTCGGCTGTCTTTATAAAGAATCATTTCTTGTCACTTTATATTCATGAGGTAATTCAATTTAATGCATGTTTTTATCATATGTCTAAGAGGCGCAGGGAAGCGGATCACTGTCTGGGTCATTTGTGTAAGAAGCACCTTAAAGTACAGAACAGTTAACTCGAGGATATAATAAAATATTCATAATTTCAAAGCTATATCTAAATTAAACAGCCTTTTTATTGTTGTTGTTTACCACATAACAAAACAAAAAAGCCCAACATTTAAGAGGAACTTGAAAACACTACAGAAGTTCTTTTTACTTTTGCTAAATTCTCTGTCATGAAGAATTTTTCAAACATGAATGGACCCCTGCACCTCAGCTCTTTAGGAAGAAAATAATAAGTTAATATTAATGACCAAAAGGGAAAGAACCCATGCAAATTTGCACTAGGTAAGATCCTGAAATTCTTCTATAATATTGCTGCTGACAGAAGGAGATACAAACCTCCTCAGGCTTTATCTCCCATAAGCCTCTCCTTTTTAGTCTGTTCCTCTCAGGCCTTTCTAAGACTTTCATTCTTTTTATAATTTCTGATCAATTATATTAAGTTGGTGGAACAAACATAATATTCTAGCTGGGATGTGTTTTGCCCTGATTTTGCTGATGGCAACGATAACAAAAAAATCTATCTACCTCACTCTGTTTACAGAATAGGTAAGTAGCACTAGTTATAGTAAAAGGGGTATTAATGTTTTAAAGTGCATTGAAGAAATTCAACATAAGATGCCCCATAGGTATAATAATGATCATCTACATATTATATATCATATCTATATACCTATATTTAATTTTTCTTCTCTGTTTTATCATTTCTAATTGACCCTTGAAAGGAATAATTTTGAACTGACTTTCAAATTCATTGACATTGACTTTTCTCATTAAGCTATAAAAAGATCACTATCGATCCATTGGGAAACTCAAAATCTCTATCCAAAATCTAAGTTAGAAGACTCTGTGCTATGTCCCATCCTTGGGAAAAAAAAAAAGCAAACCAAAATAGAAGTCCTACAAAATGCTAAGATAGTTCCAGAAGATGGCCACTCACTTTTCCATGTCATGATATCTAAGTAACATGACACCTTTTCATTAAGAAATAGCCATTTTCAGTACTCTTGGGCCTTTAACCTTGATAATCTTCATGTCTTCATGTCTGTGGAAATTAGCATTAAAGTGTCTCATTATCAGAAAGCTGCAATTCAGAGAAAGTTCATCAGAAGACACAGTCAGGTGCTACATCTTTGAGAGTACCAATTAATTCCAGTTGGTTTTTTGACTTAGTAATTGTAACTTTGGTGGGAAATATGTACAAAATGTATGCAAATTGGGACCATTTAAAATGGAAATATTATGGCAATTTCAACTTATTAATTTAATGCATATTTTAGCCTCACAAAATCCAGATGTATTAAAAATGCTATGAACAAAAGGCAATTCAAGTGCCCAAATAATGTAATATGTTATTATGACGCAATGCTTATATTTCTTTTTCCATTACAGAAAGCCAGTATTACATATAGGTGTTAGTGTTAGTATCCCCTACAAATCAAACAAAAGATTTTAAATTTTCATTAACTTTTTCTCCCTCCCTCTAGGCACCAACATTACACAAATACAGTGTGAACTGCATAATTTACTTTAAAAAGACTATTTCAGTATTGCTTGCATTCTATTTGGCCAGTAGAGTTTAGCTTGATCAGTCTATACGCAGGATTAGCTGGAAGCTGTACAGTATAGCTCATGATGCACTGAACCCAAGATAGCAGTTTTAAGCCCGCCTCTCATTTACATCTGTTAGTTTCTGTTTGCTGCTGTGCTAGCTACATTTCATGAAGGTACCTTTCAACCTAGACTATAGTCAGAGCAAGCCTGTGGGGATTTTTTTGCAAAATACTGCATAGACAGTATTCTAAGCCATGTGTTAGGAGCAACAAACTAAAACCGCAATATCCCATAACTCCTGGTGATCTGGAGGTTCCAAAGCTAGACATGAAATATTCAAAACTCCTACTTCCTTATTTTCAATATCTCATTAATTTAAACCAATTAATGATTATCTGAAGCTTTTCTTCTAAGTCCAAGGCTGGTCATCCAGGACATGGTTATTTCTAAGTTTTATGTTTTGCATAAAAAAAAACATTAATGAGATAAACACCATAATTGAGCAGGACCACTAGAAGATTATTATACCAGACTCAGCTGAGGTTGTTAAACAGTAACAGAATAATTCAATTAAAAAAAAAAAGCTTTGCAAGATTTTAGTTTACCAGTGGAAATCATTATTGCTTAACTTAGCTTGAAATAATAGGAAGCCCAGCAGTAGAAAACTAAATATCCTCTAGTTAAGATGTCATATTTTAAAAATTCTTAAAAATAATGTCAATGGCTCATTTTTTTTTCATACTTCAATACCCAAGAGGCAGTTCACCAGGCAACTGAAATCATTCCACCAAAGCCAGTTATTAGGCTTCTTTAAAAAAAATGTCAGAAGAGGCAAAAATCTGTTTTGAATATACGCTTCCAGGATTTCAATATGAAAAGACTTTCACAGATAGGAAATGCAATCTTAAATATTAGCTCCCACAAAGCTAGGAGGAAAGTAACATTTTTACTCAGATATCTATTCTATGGTAATAGATTATAGTTTAGTACATAATTTATTCGTGGCTAAGTTTACCCATATGTCACTGCATACAGAGAAGATTTGAGCAGGTGCAGTTTGGTGCAGTACCATTTCTAGCCTCAGAATCAGTAGGTGTGCTGAAAGGAAGCCAGACAAGTACAAAAATATCATCAGTTATATGTGGTTCCAGAACTAGCATGGTTCCTGCCAGCTTCAGATTTATCCTGCCTACCCTACTCTATGCTATGGACATGTCCTTAGAAGTCTAGGTATGTCAATTGGTAAGATGTTAAACATAGCTCTTATGATAGCTGCTCTTTCTCTGGAAGATCCTGAGGCAAGAATTCAAAGCCTACATGAAAATCTCAGCTTGCTTATTAAAAACTATGCTTGTAATTCTTCAAGTCATGGAGAAGAGCTTCAAAATTTCTCTGAAAATGTACCCTAAAGGACAAGAAACCTAAGGGAAGTAAAAACGCAAACCCACAAATCCCCTTTTTTTTTCCTTTTTTTAAGTAGTGTAATGTTTAATGGTTATAAAATCTTGAGATGTTTTTGCTTTTCAGGTACTGAAAGAAGTCCTAAAAAAGAGAGGAAAAAGCATTCATGATAGAAGCGACATAATGGATATGCTTCTTCCACATATGACATATCCATGGGACAATGCAGAATCTTTTTGGGAATATGTAGCTCCCAAAGGACAACCTATCTTTACTACACCAAACATAGCTACTGATTTGTGTCATGTGTGCCTTTATTACTCTCTTCCTTCCAGAAAGTCAACAATAAATCTAAATGTCACTATTTCCCAAGCACAGGATCTACATTTCTGCAAACTACTTTTAGCATCCATTACACCTATTGTATCTGGTATGACAACATCATATTCTGAACTTGTCTCTTAATATACATGTCATTAAACCAACCATTTGTTTAGCACATGGTTATGCCAAAGATACATCATGACAACAACAAGCAGCAAATAACATTTTTAGCAGCAAACCTTTTTGTTGAGAACCCTATTATTTAAGGACTCTGAGCACCTCTTCGGAGGTATTGAATGCTCTTGAGTTTGCTAAATCGTTGAAAGTTGAGGATGCTTATCACTTTGTATGATGTTCTTAGCACTCAGCGGGAATGGTAACATGGCAAACACAGTTTTCTGACTGTTTATATGTCTGGTGTTATGTCCATACTCTAACAACAGTATTTTCAAGGCTTGACCCAAATAGTCTAGCAGACCAGTAGCAAGGAGTGTGGAATTAAAGAGGAGGAATAAAGAGTATAGTGGAAGTGTCCATCCCCACAGCCTGAGCTCTTTTCTGCTGTCATTTGACACCTACTGAGTGCCCATTATTATAGGAAAGTGTCATGGAAATAAAAGGAACACCAAAAACATGATAATTCTGAGTTCAACTTACTGAGCAGACCAAATAAAAGAGAGGCAGTGTCAGGAAAAGCTTACCGTCATGCACACACTCTCTCAGTTAGAGACCTGCCCAAGTTATCGTTGCATTGACAAGTATAGTTTAGCCACAGGAAAACAAAATTCACTCAGGGTGGTCTCAGTGTCTGGTACAGGGCAACAGCTCAGCACCAACGTGTACCTTTTCCATCTTGGGCACTCTGCTTCTTGAAGGCATTGGATGTCCATGTAACATTTTCCCCAATCTTCGTTACTGGTAGGGTTAAATAGCCAGATCACATACAATCAAATCCTTATCACAGTGTACCTTTGCAGAGGTTTCAGGTATTGTTTTGTCACTCTTGATCTGTACTAAAGCTCATCACACTCAGTTCTTGATTTCATTATCCTGTCATTCACATATCATTATGTTAATTTACTCAACTCTTGATCAAAGTAAGGTCATGATGCTCCTGTGTCAGGTGTAAAGCAAACATTTTTTCTTTTAGCATGCTCATTTATAATTAATTTAAGAAGTTTTCTGAAGAATCATTATGCGTATTTTCTCTCTTCTTAGGGAAGAAAATGAATAACCATACTTGATGGGCCAGATGTTCAGGTGACGTAAATCTTGGTAGCATGACTGACTCTAAATATGTCTAGTTCCAGAGAAGGACATACTCTCATTTCTCAGTTCATCTCAGTTTTTCCCACCCCACCACCTTTCCTGAATTTCATATCGGTTTGGCATATAGCATTCATCAAACATTAATGGTGATTCAATGTGAAATTAAATACCATTAGGACAACCAAATACCTTATCCCTGTTCAGAATTACTTCATTGTTCTGTCATTTGAATTCTCAAGTCCTTTAATGTACTCAACTGTCATAGCATCAGCTGATTTCCTCTGAAATGTAAAAATCTTTACAGTAATCTTTAAAAGCTTTCTGATAATTTCCTCTGTTTGGTTAAGCAATTTATACTTATTAATCCCTAGCAGATACTGTCATATTCTGACAGGCCTATTCAGATAGTACTGAGAAGCTAAAATTACATCTTCCTTGTTTCCTTCTTGGGCCAGATTCTCGTCTCACTAATAATGCCAGTGTTACAGACAAGTAATGTTGCTTTAACCTCCACTTCCAAGATTTTCTTGTGGAGAAGGACTTGGGGAAACTAGTGGATGAAAAACTGGACATGAACCAGCAATGTGCACTCGCAGCCCAAAAGGCCAACTATATCCTGGGCTGCATCAAAAGAAGCATGGCCAGCAGGTCAAGGGAGGAGATTCTGTCCCTCTGCTCTGCTGAGACCCCACCTGGAGTGCTGCATCCAGCTCTGGAGTCCTCAGTACAAGAAAGACATAGACCTGTTGGAGTGGGTCCAGAGGAGAGCCACAGAAATGGTGCTCAGATCAGAAGGATGGAAAACCTCTCCTACGAGGACAGGCTGAGACAGCTGGGGTTGTTCAGCCTGGAGAAGAGAAGGCTGCAGGGAGAACTTATGAGGCCTTTCAATACTTGAAAGGGGCTCATAAGAATCACAGAATCACAGGTTGGAAGGGACCTCAGGGATCATCTAGTCCAACCCTTCTAGGAAGAGCACAGTCTAGTCAAGATGGCCCAGCACCCTGTCCAGCCAAATCTTAAAAGTGTCTAAAGTGGCTGAGTCAACCACTTCCCTGGGGAGATTATTCCAATGGTTGACCGTTCTCACTGTGAAAAATTTTCCTCTCGTGTCCAATCGGAACCTCCCCAAGAGCAGCTTGTGTCTGTTCCCCCTTGTCCTCTCCATGTCACTCCTTGTAAAAAGGAAGTCTCCACCTTCTTTGTAGCTACCTGTGCTGGTTTTGGCTGGTATAGAGTTACTTCTGTTCACTGTAGCTGGTAGAGTGCCCATGGCATAGTGACACTTTAGTTGTTGTTAAGTAGCTGCTAAGTGTCACTAAGTAGCGCCTATAGTAATTAGGGACCTTTCCAGCTTCCCATAATCTGCCACGTGAGCAAGAGGCCAGGAGGGGCGGGGCCGCAGCCCAGACAGCTGACCCCAACCAGCCAATGGGATATTCTATACCATGTGATGCCATGACCAGTATATTAACTGGGGGAGCTGGTATGTGGGGAGGTGGTTGTGGCTTGGGGACTGGTGGTGTTGGGTTGCTGTGTCATGTGCTGTTTGTTTTGGTTGTTCATTCCCCCTTTCCCCACCCTGGGTTTCACCTCTCTCGTTATTCTACTTTTCATTGCATTACTGCTGTTGTTGTTATTATTGTTTTATTTTAATTATTAAACTGTTCTTATCTCAACCCATGAGCTTTACCCTTCTGATTCTCTCCCCCATCCCACTGGTGGGGGAGTGAGTGAGCAGCTGTGTGGGGCTAAACCACAACTCTATCTCTTAAGTACTGGTACATGGTGATGAGATCCCCTCTAAACCTCCTTTTCTCAAGGCTGAACACACCCAGCTCTCCCAGCCTACCCTCATATGGCAGCTTCCCAGTCCTTTGATCATCTTGGTGGCCCTTCTCTGGACCCCTTCCAGCCTGTCCACATCCTTTTTGTATAGCGGGGACCAGAACTGCACAGAGTACTCCAGGTGTGGCCTGACAAGCGCTGAGTAGTGTGGGATGATGACTGCTTTGTCTTTGCTGGTGATGCCTTTTCAATGCAACCCAGCATCCTGTTGGCCTTCTTGGCCGCAGCAGCACACTGTTCGCTCATGTTGAGCTTCCTGTCCACCAGCACCCCCAGGTCCCTTTCGACAGAGCTGCTCTCCAGCCAGGTGGATCCCAGTCTGTGCTGCACTCCTAGATTATGTTTTCCCAGGTAAAAGACCTTACACTTGTCCTTGTTGAACTTCATAAGGTTCTTGTTAGCCCAAAGAAAGATGGGGACAGGCTTTTAGGTTGGGCCTGTTGCAATAGGACAAGAGGTAATGGTTTTAAACTAAAAAAGGGTAGATTCAGACTACATGTTAAGAAGTTTTTTACAATGAGGGCGGTGAGACACCAGAACAGATTACCCAGAGATGTGGTAGATGCCCCATCCCTGGAAACATTGAAGGTCAGATTGGATGGGGCTCTGAGCAACCTGATCTAGTTGAATCTGTCCCTGCTCACTGCAGGAGGGGTGGACAACATGGCCTCTAAAGGTCCCTTCCAACCTAAACCATTCTATGATCCGGTGATTCTATGATTTTCAGGAAAAATTTTCCACATTTTTGTGGAAACGCTTTTGTAATAGGGTGCCACAATGTAGCTAAGCAATTCTTTGGGATTTTATTGTGTTGCTTATGCTTTTTTAAAATGCATTGCATTAAAATACTTATAATTATATATATTTACTTGTGCATTTACACAAAGTAAAAACCTAAGCTGAGTCGTGAAGACCTTTGCCCTTGCATTTTGCATTACCAGAATGATGCTCCGTATGGTGACTGTTCTTCATGCTCAAAACAGCTGGCAGAGAATTACAGTAAACGTGATTCCCACCCAGTTTGTTTCCAGAGAAAAGGAATCTTAAAATGGACTACAAAGTTATTTATTTTGGAGAAGGTATCCGAATATTATGCTGGTGGTCAGTAGTATGAAAAAACAAGATGGGTGGGATGCAAATTTTACATGTTCCAATGAATACATAATATTTTCCATTGATAAGATGAATTAAAACAAGTCATTGCAGAATTATTTTACATGCTTCTAGAAAACAAGAGATCGTATAATAATTAATAAATTATTAGTAATTAGTATTTTTAACAGATGGATTTTCCTTCTTGTCCCGAAGCCAGTTCTCCTATTGGACTTTGCATTATTTCTAGTGTAGAAAGGATTTCTCACTTTTAGGCTTATAGTGCCAGACAACTATCTTGTTTTTGACAGCATGAGTGAGGGCTGATTGTTCCTAACCACCTCACCTTTACAAATTTAAAAATTGACCTGGAACTATCCTGTCCTTCTGGAGACTCTTTAAAGCATTCTGTTTTTCAGTAGGCAAGTGCTAAATCCTTTTCTGAAAAACACGCTCTTTCAGAGATACCTCAAAATTAGGCTTCAGAAACAAAAGAACCCCGAACGACTTCTCATTTTTGAAAATGTAGGCTGCAACTCATGGGAAATGCCATTAAAAGAAGCCATTCATACACAGCCTGTAAAATCAATGTGTAAAAAATTGAAAGTCTTGTTCTGTTCAAGAACAAGAAAAATATAATACATGAAACAGTTAAACTTCCCTTCTGTATCCTGTAGTGTGAGATGGTTTCTTATCTTTATCTGAGGGCCATCTGATACATGCTGTTTTGTACTGGGACTTTGAGAAGAGGATGAGCTGAATGTAAGAGATGGCAGTCTGACAAAGAATAAAGACATACTTCTGAATGCATTGAACATGACTTATACCATGTTTTTATCTTAGAAGATGTAAAAGTTCACAAGTGACAAATATTTCTTTTAATATATTTATATGAACATCCCTAAGCTGTCCAACATCCAATTATTTTTACTGCTATTTCTGTAAAGCAAAGCACTCTGTTCACAAAAGAATTATGCCCCAGTACAAGACTGAATTTAGTCTGCTTTTTCCTTTTTTTTTAAGTGTGCACTTAAATGAAATTGGCTTTCGAAACATGGCTTAGTCATCCTGTGACTCTTCTGCCACATAAGGATAGTAGGGAAATGCAAGAGGGAAGGGAGCTATTAGACATTATGTAGAGTTGCCTGTAAAGTAATAAGAAATATGATTTATAACCTAAAAAAAGATGACAATTCAAAAATTTGGGTGTATTGGGAATGAAGCTCAGAGTAATTTAAAGCTTACAGTATTTCCATATAACTAATGCCACAGTTCTCTGTGGTGTTGTGTATGCTGTTGTTTTTTCATTGTTCATATCTATTTCATGTAGGTTTAAAACCTAGTCTTTAAGAAACCTCACATTAGGACCAAAAAAGATAATTAAGACCTTTAGCATGGAAAGAAGACACAAATACTTACACAGCTGCCCCCAATTATTTTTTTTAAGAGCACATAAACATTGAAATACTGTGCGGGTATCATCAGCACAGGACCCCTTGCAAAAACAAACAAACAAAAACACAACAGAGGATGATGATGACAGTTGGTACATCCTAGTATCACCATTTCGTATTTCTCCTCTGCAAACCCAGAAGAATAAACTGTTGCTTGGTCATTGTCTTATCCTGAGGCAAAAGGAAGACAATTGTAATACCACTTTCCTGACCTCTCAAGATAGTAAGAAATTACTCCGGTTACTTTTCCTTATTGAATTCAACTGCTCTTCTCACCTATCAACAGAGAGATGATCAGGACGATGTTTCTCAGAGAGAATTCTAGCTCTTGAGCCTGCTTGAATAACCTAACAAAAGGCCAAATTGAAATCTTAAAATGATAATAATTCTTAATCCTAGAAGAGTTTACTAGGCTATACCCGAAGTTTTACATAATTACTTAGAGGTCTACTTAAACTTCAGAAAAGCATATGCTTCAGGTGTGATCAATACCAGCCTACCCTCTTCCAATTCTTCTCAGTAAATTCTAAAGCAGCCCCTCCCTTTCCCCCTAGTTTAATTTTGTATTTGTCCATTTTGTAAGAGTCTAAGTAGCCAAGCAATGCATAGTATATAGGGCCCATACTCCCAGATTAAGTAGCAAAATCTGCATTTTGCAAACACATCCATTAGTAATGACATTGCATTTTCATTAGCAGGCAAAGTTAGCTCTTGAAAACATACCACAGTGGTTTATCTATCAGGTAGACTCATCTTGTTCCAAGTACATACTGATAATGAGAACAAATATGTTCATTATTGCTAACACATGCAAAACTTTGTTATCATTTTTTACTCTATTCCCTCCTTGTTCCTTTTATATTATTAAAACACATACAATTCAAGGCATGTGGATGACTTTACATCTTTATTACAATGTGTCTTTCAAGCCAATAGTAATGGGTAAGTTTCTTTGGCTTTCAGTACATAGAGCTGGATATTTTCGATAACATTTAGCTTTCTTCATCTTCAGATCAGAGGCCCACAGAATTAAGCGTAAGAAGAATTGTCCAGCCCAGGTGGCTGATTGGTTTTTTTTTTTCTCAGAGAATAAAAAGTAACCCAAGGACACAGGTGCCCTAAACACAGAACAATAAGTATGTCCACATACATAAATAGAATCACATAATCACAGAACTGTGAGGTTAAAAGGGACCTCTGGAGATCTTTTAGCCCAAGCCCTTGCTCAAAGCTGGGCCAACTGCAGCAGGTCACTCAGGGCTGTATCCAATCAGATCTCAACAACTTCAAGCACGGAGACTCTGCAAAGTGTCTGGGTCCCTGCTCCAGTGTTTGACCACCTTCAGAACGGAAAAGTTTTTCATTATATCTAATTGGAATTTCCCATGTTGCAACTCATGTTTTTCCTTCAATCCTGTTGCTTAACCAGGTCTGTTAAAAGCTTTATGAAGTATTCATACATCGGGCAATGGTGGCATATTACTCAGTACAGTGGTATGCATCCTATTTCATGGTTGGATGGATAGTTTTTTTCTGTTAGTTTTTTTTTGTGTGTGTTGTTTTGGGATTATTTTTAAGAAAGGGGCATTGCACTTTGGTTTTTCTTCTAATTTCTTGAGGGTTAATCCACACTATGTGGAGCTTTTTTCACATATATGCAGAACAATGTTTACACAGATTTTAAATTGTTTATGAGTATGTTAGAAAAAGATTTAATTGATCTTTGACTGAGTACAGGAGATGCTGCTGTATTTTCAATGCTTAATCATAGGAAGATGTGAGCCAGAAAATAATGCAAAATGTGAATAACAAGAAAAAGCCATTATTTATAAGAAAAATGGAGAGGTTTCCTAGCATGACTAAATATACTCAAGCACTGTATTCATTCAGTGTATTTATGTAAATAAAGTAATATTCATCTGCTATCATATTTCCATTGCCAATCAAAAGAAAAAAAAAATGTTAAAGGGAAGCATGGATAATCACTGATAAGAAATTATGTAATAATAAGGAACTAATTATCCCTCTCCAGATTTGAACTTACAGCTTCATATACTGGCATAATATTGATAATGATTCAGAGGAACTGTACTCCACTTCATGGGGTCTCTAGCATTATTTTTTGTGGTAAAAATTCTGTCTGAAATAGATAATTTGTTTTTTAAAGAAGAGATTTATAAGTGCTAGTGGGTTCAAAGAGATGTAATTTTGTGCATTTATTTTTCATAATGAAAATGACTTTTCAAAAAATAAGATTTCAAAGACTCCCCTACAACTTAGCCAGACTCCAGGTTCATTCAAGAATGTTCTGCTAGCAAATTCCTTTTCCCCAAGAGGGGACCGTTTTAGGCCTTGTATTCTGTATTGCTGCAAAGGAAGACAGACTGACAGCATAAACCAAGACCTATTCATAACTCACCTATATAGCACAGCATGAATATTTAGGTGTGCTAACAGTAAAATGCCCATCTTTCCTCTCCTGTAGCAATAAAAACTTAGCAGCAGGTAAACTTCCTCCTTTTTGAAATCTCCTCCTTGAAAGCCTCACAGGGATCAAATTAGCCCACATCTTCAGAAGATCCAGCAGTGAGCACAGATACATTTCCTCTGGTGAATGGATTGAATTTGTAAGGACCAGAGAACTATTAGATTGTAAGGAGTTTGACAGATGAGCTCCTGTGAAGGGCACATTGGCTATTTGCTTTAATAACAGGTGCAGTTAATCTTTGGCTTAAGAGGGGATGCATTTTTTTTCCCCAGATTTTGGTTATTATATTTTATTGTCTCTTGAATTTGATATAGTATGTTTCAGTTGACCTAGCAAAATAGCTTGAAAGCTATTCCCAGCAGTAAGTGCCTGGGCCTGAATTACATGGCATCCCATTTAGATAGTTCTCTTTACAAAAAGCATTGCTAACCACAGTACTAATTGTGAAGAAGGATCAGTTTGCTTCCTTCATTTTAGAGGCAGCTTTATACAAGCTGTTTGCAATGCCAGTAAATTAATTCTTAATACAGCAAAATTTCTGCAGGAATATTCATAGAAGCAATGATTCATAAATATGGCACTTTCTTTTATGGAGTCACTTTTCAGAGCAGAACTGTATTTCATACTGTTAAAGAGCACTCAAGGACTGTGATCTACTAATTAAGCTATGGTAAGGATTTAACTGTCATTTGTATTGATACCCTGCTTGAACTTAGACAAATCACTTATAATCATTGTCCTTCAGAATATTGACCTTGAAGATACGTATAACAATTCATAGCTGCTCTACAAAGGTTTTGTAAACTTTAATTCATGTTTGTAAAGCAGTTTGATGTCATTGCAAGAGAAATCACTGTAATCATCATAGAAGTGCAAAGTATTTTTAGCTAAAGTAGACACACTTTCACAGGACATACCTTCATAAAAAGTGAGCTTGACGAAATGAATACTAACCATGGCATTCAGTAAATCAGGAAGCATATATGAATGTTTACTGACCAAAATGTACTAGCAAAGAGAAATCTTTGAAGCTGTTGATCTATCACTGTGCAGAGAATATCCAGCCAAGTTTAAAATCAACAAATAAACAACATGATAGAATATATACCTTAGTAAAATTACACTTCTCTTTTGGGGGAAAAAAAGAATCAGAATTAAGTATTTTTCAGTAGATTCATTTTAATATACCCATATACTTTGCAATCATATTAATTAAATCTGAAATTAAAAGTATAGCTACACTGGAGCAAATTATGTAAGGAAAGATGACTTTTAAGTCATTAGCATAAAATCGGACAGTTTAATGAAAGGAGGCCAGATAATTAAATATTATTATTTTTATTACTTTTTAACCTTGTTAGATTTTCTAAGGATAAAATAAGCTGAACTTCCTGAAACCAGCTACTCAATTTCAGAAGATCCTAAGATTTTCTTTTGGCAGTCATTTTAAGTCAGGCTGCCAGCAATAAAATTTGAAAAAGCTCAGGAATTTTAAGGGCATTATCTGATGTCAAGCACTGTATACTTAATTGAGCTCAAATCCTTTATAAAACTTACACCAGCAATGTGGCTCAAACAGTAAAATATATCCCAATATTTAATTAAGCTTGGATTTAATTAGGCAAATCCACTACATATGAAAAAAAATCAATAATTTTACCTCTGTGGCCTCAAAAGTATTTGATTCATTAGAATTTTTTTTTTGTTTAACATGGTCTTTAACTCAAGCCTAAATAATATTTCAGGCTCTTTATCTTCTATTCAGAAGCCCAAAAGAGCCTGTGCTTGCTGTCTCAGATACAGCAGAATTATATATTCAAAGATTTTCCAAATTACAAACTTGTTGCAGTGTTAGTGACACATCCTCAGATAAATACAAAAGAGAAGTGACTTCTGCCAGAGAAAAGTAATGTTAAGATGATGATCAGGAGAGAGGCTGGGATACTTCTATGGTAAAGGTGAAAGGAAGAATGTTTGGCTGAAAGTCAACAGCATTGGCTAAGGAGAGATAATTGCTTTTTTACATCTTTCCTTCTGTAATTGAGTCTGGGCTTGTAATGTCATCTAACCACTTCTGACAACCTGCCAAAATGGAGATGGCAAGGTCTTATAACAAATTGCTGCAGAAATTATCCTTCATCTATTCAGTTTAATGCCACGGCAACTTTTAGTATGCAGAATATACCCATCTTTTTTAAATTTTGCTAAACAGCTGAGATAGCCTTGATCATTTCCACAAATAAATAAATAAATAAATCAACAAGCCAAGGAAAAGCCAGGAAAAAACCACACCTTTTTCAAATCACAAATAGGTATGGAATAGAAAGCTACAGGCAAGCCACTGCCTATGACCCTCAGTATTGCCTTAGTGTATTAAGAGAGCACAAAACACCTAGGAACCCTGTTATTCACATCACAACAAGACTGTTATTCATGTTACAACATGCCATAGGCTACCCAAATAAATGAAGTTGTGGCTGGAGAACCATGTTTGGAATTACCATCCAGTAATCAAATAACTGCTGTGTCTACTACAGACGCAATCTCCAGAAGCAAATCTTAGCAGTAGGCATCCCAAAATTCTTTCAGTCAGGCTCCGGTCCAAAACATGTTTGTTCTGTTTGTTGTTCACTGATAAAGAAAATGCATCCATTTTCATCCCTGATTTTGATCCTGTTGCTCATCCAGTACTGCCCCATCTACAGGAGACTACAACGATGAGTAGAAGAGACACCTTGCAGTGATTTGGATTATTCTGGATAAATTTTGCTGGATAAATTTTGCATTAAGCAAAAAAATGCTCCTTTCAATCCAGAAGTCTTATTTAAAAGAACTTTTTTACACTTTCTATCATGATTCTCGAAGCTGAAATATTTTCCTTGATACATTGCCTCGTACTGGAGAACTTTCCTAGTTGCTACTCATCATTCCATGACGCGCTTGAAGTTTTTAAATAAGCTTGTGCACTGATGCATAGACTGACACCTTCAATATGCTGTAAAGATAGGTTGGAGCACAGGGCACATGCTACAGTCCTGATTTTTAAGGATCAAGATCCCCAAAGGTATCTGTTGTTAGCTAGGCTTCTTGAAATTATATGTAATTTAAATTAATTTATCGTAATACAAACTTATCTATTTATAACTTCTAAAACAACAGTTAAGAAACTTGTAAGAGATTAAGGTGAGAGCATTTATTTACACAGTGACTACATATAAAATATATACCTCTTTTTTCCTCCCTCCCAATCAGCTATGGATGCTAACTCAAAAACTCTGATTAGGGAGTTTTATCGTCCTGCATGCCTCTCTGTTTCCATTCATAGCTAGCTGTTATGGCCTTTTTACCCCCTTGAATCCCCTCATTCTCTCTTCTGTATTCACTTAGTGTTTATTAACTCAAGCAAGAGGAGAACAAGTGCTTTTCTCGTAGACAAACGATAGATACTTTACATGTCTGTTGATATACTGCATAAATTGCAGCATGAAATGTACCTTTCAACTGAAATTTTTCTTTTATACTCACCTGTATTTTGGATGTGTGTTTAATGAAACAGAGTGAGTGGGACTGGAGAAGGTACAGAGGACAATTAAAGCAGTTAAAGGGACAGACCGGTTCCCTTACAGGGACATTTACATGGTTCAGACTTTTCAATCTATGAATGAGAAGGCTGAGGGGAGATTGAGGCTGACACAATCATGAGTACAATGGAAGAAGAGTGCAGAACTATTACTAAATCTGAATAAAACTACTAAGCGATTGGTTTAAAACAGATAATGGCAAGTTTTTCTTGAAGCCATGAGTAGCTTCGGATTAGCAACTGGTTGCCACAGGAAATAGTAGAAGCAGATAATACTATTAGGTTTAGAAAATGTAACACAAATTCATGCACAACAGGTCCATAAAAAAGTCCAAAAAACAGAATAGGAAGCTACCCTGATTCAAAACTGTGTAACCTGGGGTGCCGCAGTTCATGTGGTTTAAACCAAATGAGAATCAAAGTCATTTATTGATTTACTAATGATGTGTAATTAACCAGCAATCGCTGAACCATATGGTCAAGACCAATCACAACAGATAAACCACAACACTAAATACCTACATAATGCATTTACATTCCTTACATCAGACACTGGGACTAGCTAGGTGTTTCTACTTCTCTTTAGCAGAAGAGGCAACTGATTAAAGAAAATTCAGAGCTGAATGTTCTAACTTGATTCTTTAAATTTTCTGTATTGAGGAATCTGTACTGTCATAAGCAGTTTGTCATCTTGGCATACCAAAAGTGCATATGGAAGCTTAGGAATCCATTTGAAAAATCAGAAATGTTTGAGTTCTATCTCAGGTTGGGCATTTAGCTTTTATTATCATGACTTATCTTTAAAACCGTAAGTGATCAACAGTTAAGAAACACTTAATTAAAATTACCTCAACAAAGCACCTTAAATGAACAGATTTAGCTTAGAAAGTCTAAGCCATTAAAGGCATTAAAAAGGTAAAGCACTTACTTATACATGGTAACTGAAACTGTTTATCCTCAGGTTGCAGCAAAAAATATATGCAAGAGCTAATGCCTATGGCATTAATTGAAAAGTTCCACAGCTTCCTATATTCTTCTCGGGTTTTTTTTGTCTATGTGAATACACCAAAAATTTCATTTGGAATTTACAGCACTAGTTGTTTTGTTTTATGCACAATATGAAAATGTAGTAAGATGGAAAATTGTGTCAGCTTTTGTATCCCAAAACCAAATAACTAAATTCTGATATTTTAATTAAACAAAAATACATCAAAATGAGCCCTAAACTATGAAACAAAACTAGGAACTGCCAAAGGAAATACGTGTTAGAAATTTTTTTTCAGCAGTGAAAGCAATTGCATTGTGGTGTGATGAAAGTTAGAACTCACAGAAAACAATAAGTGTCTGATTTCAAATCCATTAAAATCAATGGCATTGCTCCCAATGAAATCTGTCAGTACATGGCAGGGCTATGTAATGAAACAACCTTCTACGTGTAAAAGAACACTAAAATCTCAAACTCTTATATAAGGTTTATAAACAGATTTCATTTTTATGACTGATATTGCAAGTAAGAAAATCACTATTTCATAACAGTACTGATATGGAAAGAATATAGATTCCAGTTTGCATTTTCACATTGTTAATAAACAAAGTACATTTCATAACTATTATGAAAATTTATGTTTATACTAAATGAGCCCATTAGCTGGGAGAAAAGATACATAAATTGAGAACTTCTTCTACAGACAGCTCTTCCCAAACTTTCCCAGCCCTGTTACAGATTGGAACCTCATTAAAAAGATCTATCAGTCCTGTGAATCTTTGTGTTTCAGCCACTTGTAAATGATGAAATGCTGTAAAACTGCCTTTGCTTCTTCATACTTCATTAGTTCTTTGACCAGCTCACCTTCCCTTCCCTTCCCTTCCCTTCCCTTCCCACTTCCCTTTCCCTTCCCTTCCCTTCCCTTCATACAATTGTTGCACAGCCAAATAAGGTATTTTAAAGGAAAACGGACTGCCCATAACATAGTGGTTACAAAAGAGCACATGTTTAGTTCGCTCTGTTTCGAAGAATCATTTACCCTCAAAAACTAAACTACCTCCCAAGCCTAGGTAGTTGCAGAGTTTTGAATATTTCTCTAGAGCTGGAGCTTATCAAAAATTTAGAGCTAATAAACGTCAAAATTGCTTTAAGATAGTCAGAAAAGTTACTCTTTTCAGCTTAGCCTGATCTGCTTATTTTATATATTAATTGCAGGTTACTTTATGCAAAAGCCCCAAACCTGAAAATGCTTAAAAATTTGTACAACTCTGAAGGTGCTCTGGAATGTTGTAATAACAAATGACACCCAACCCACCCCCACCCCCTTCCTCCTTTCTCTTAGCTTTTATTGCTGAATGGATGTCATATGATATGGAATACCCCTTTGGTCAGTTTGGGTCAGCTGTCCTGGCTATGTCTCCTCCCAAGACCTTATGCACCCCCAGCCTACTGGGTGAGGTGGGGGGGGTTGTTGGCAAGACAGTCTTGATGCTGTGCAAGCACTGCTCAGCAGTAGCCAAAACACTGGGGCGTTATCAACACCTGTTCTAGCTACCAGCACAAGGCATAGTGCTATGGGGGCTGCTATTGGGAAAATTAACTCCATCTCAGCCAAACCAAATACACCCTTCTTTTCTTCTTTGAATGTTTATAATTTTACTCCCTCCAAAAGTCAAATCTGTCCTGTGTTACAAGAGGAATCTGATTTGTTTCTATATAATCTTTGTTTTATGGTTTATGGAAATTAAAATGTTAAAGGATTTTTATCTTATGGCTTTGCTATACTACAAAAGAGAATCTAACACCTCTGAAACAAGAAAGAATTTGGCTTCTCAATAGTATAGGCAGCAACTGCTTCAAGGCTCAAGAAAACTTTGAAATCCTGTCATTAAAAAAAGTAGAACTGACCTCTTGATTTTCTTTTATATAGCACAGTGTAGATTTTTTTAATACATGCATGTCTACTAGCAATTTTATTTTCTTAATGTCAGAAATAGCTTGAATGACATTGAGGTTTGATTGTGAGAAGCTGGATTTACTTTAAAATATTGGATCTTTAAATGTAAGAGGCACACTTACACGTATGTATTTATTGTTTGTTATAACATGTAGGTAGAAAGCACATAATCCCAAGACTTTGATGATTACATTGAATTAGACCATATTTTCTGAATATGTACTTTCACTTTGAAATACAAGTTTATATAAACAGAGAAGTACTTTATCGTTTCATTAATTTATAGTTTTGCTTATAGTGGACTGGCTATTGGATGAACTTGTATAAGTTGCTTTCCTAGAAGCGGGGAGAAGTGATGTCTGTCTGGACTGTGTAACAGTGAGGGCCATGCAAAGGAGCAAGCTTTTCTCCCATCAGCCCAGCTGAAGTTCACATTATTTAAAGAACTGATAACCACAGAGTACTGGAAGTTGTTCTTAGAAAAATAGAGTTCAAAGAAATGAAGACCAAGAAGGAAGACCAGAGCAGGAATATAAAGGAGTTAGAAGGAAGGCAGACCCAGCTGAAAGCCCCTAAAAAGCTGTGATTCATTACAGTTCATGGAAAAGATCTAAGCAAAACCTTGACACCTATGTGGAAGGAACTCACTTGAGTGCGAAGGAGACTTGTAAAAAGTAACTATTTTCTTGAGTATTGTGAGACTTTAAGCTAGAGATGTCTTAAATTGTTTGTAACTACACCTGGATAAAAGGTCAAGCTGCAAAACCATCATTAGCAAGTTTGAAGAGTATGGAATACCTATGAAAGATAAAACTCCTGAAGGATGTTTCATAAGGAGCTACAAATACTTGGAAAAGACCTCAGAAAAAAACTTGTGACTGATCTTAAATTAAGGAGTCAGATACGTAATACAGAAAAGTATGATCACAGATCCTGCTGTTGTTGACTCAAAGATCCAAATCCACAAAGAATCATGGAAGGTACAGACTTGGGAAAAGCTACCAGACTACACAAGGCTGCTGAAGTCACCAAGGTCAGAAAATAAATGCTTGGATGCTGTTTTACTTACATCTCTACTGATCTACAAGAGAAGACTACGCACAAATAAGTAAGTCAATATACTCTTCAAAGCAAAATGCAAAAAAACTTCTGAGAAAAATAGCATGATACATTGAAATATTGCACAAATGCAGGCAGGACACACATTTGGAGAGCACTGTTTTCAGCTGCAAAAAATACACCTACTTTGAAAGACCTGATAATCAGAAGCAGTCGAAGGAAAAGTGACTCATTCTGATATGTTACAAGAGAAAAGAGGGGGAAAAAACAATAAAGAGAAATGCTCTGTAGATTGTCAGCAACAGCAAAAACAAAGGAAGGGACCTTTCTTGGAAGACCAGTAGAAGTCTTATACAAACACTTGGACACTGTTGCCCAGGCAAATATTGCTTCTGAAGATTCTGCAGATATGTGAGAAAGAAACCACAATATGCAAGGGAAAGCGGATTTAAATTGTGAATATATAATATTGAACTAATTTATATTTTAAAAAGTATGACCTTGAAAGTTAATAATAAAATGGAATTAGTTAGGTTTGTTATAGCTGATTGGAAAGAGTCAACACTGAATTTTAAAACAAACTAAGCCTTATGTTTACTTCAGAGGTGCCCTGTTTCACAGGGGAGTAGAAAACAGAAAAGGAGAGCCTGTAGCCACAAATGAATATAAAGATAGAAAAAAAAAAAATTTAAAAAAACCCCAAACGTCAAACGTGTAAAAATTCAGATTTAGACAAATGGAAGAGCTATACTGATTCTGTGTGTGTGGACATTTCTGTTCTCTCCTATATGAGAGGAACTTGTTCATCCCAAAGTAGGAGGTGGTGGCCAGCAAATGGGTAATGCTCAGGAGATTGATGGCTGGCAAGCTATGAAAAACTGCATCTCCCTCTGCAGCTACCCATACCGTAGACAGTGATTTATCGCAGAGGAAGAGAGTATGGAAAAACATACAAAGGTAGGAACTTGGGTGCTTTGGCATCCTGCTGAAACAAATTGTCTGTCTGCAAGTATATGTGGGGATCCCACAGTCCAGGCACTTTCCCTTCACTGCTCCACCCCCTAGAGGGAGTCTTCCCAGAGAAAGCAGAGAAAACATTAGTGCCAGGACCAGTCTCCCCAGCCTGAGCTCGCAAGAGCTGATCTTGGAGGCCTCACCTCTCTGATGAAGTCCAGGTTTACCATTCAACAGGCATTTCCAAAGGAAAGCAAATACTGTTATTAAGCAAGAAAGCAAACACCCTCTTGCACAAAACCAGACATGTTTTCCCTGGGTAACAGTGGCACATGTCACTCCAGTGACATGTATTTTGAGGAATACATTTTCTCTGCTATTTCCCTTTGCCTAGCTGGTGGTTCTGCTGCTAAACATTGCTGTCACAGTATCTTGCCCAATGCTCGTTTTGGCTGAAATCTGCATCTCTTCAAGACAGAGATTCACAACATGAATAAAATTTGTCCTGTGGAAAAAGTAAAATGACATGGGGCTCATCACACATGCTCAGCTGCTTACATCTCAGAGAACCTGTCTTGACTGATGTGGCCCTTGCAACATAAAGCTGAAAAGCATAGTTATTAAAAGGGTTTCCAAGCCAGCAGGTAAACTTAAGTAGCAATTTCTTGTATCTATTTTATGATCTCATGTTCTATAAACTTATTTTAGGACTTTGGATATTTCAGAGGGCTCAGCTTCCTCACTCTAGGGGAATATTGTGGTAATCAGACTAGTCGGGTCTTTCCACACAAGAATTTCAAAGGAATAAAAGGTACAAATCCGACTTCAGGGAGAGGAAGGATGCAGGCATGAGAAGCAGAGCAGGAAAAAGAGAGCATAAATCTTTTTTTACATGTTTTTTCCTACGATTGCACAGGAAGGACAGAGAAGAGGGGCTTCTTCATAAGCTGGGTTTGGAAAAACACCAAGGAGACCATTGCAAAATAGCAATAAGTTCCTTATCATATACACTACAGGGACAATGCTTTTGCATGCAAAGGGTCTAAAACACTTTGTTCAGATTTCAGCTCCAGGATGATATACATGCAAGGGTCAATGTATTTCCTCAAGAAATCAAGCTGGGCTGCACCTCTGCAAATTGCCCCTCAGGCGTTTGCAACGCGTGCTCCCACCTGGATACCCCAGGAAGGCAGCTGGGATGCCTATAAGTAGCTCCCCAGGAGACAGGGAGAGTTTTTGCTTATGCTGCAAAATGGATGCATGGGAGCAGGGGTGACCCATAGGGGTGTAATCTGACCCCAAAATAAGGGAAAACATATATTCTTCTACTAACAATGGCAGCTTCTGTACAGTTGGAAAGGTCAGAAAAATCTGTGAAATAAATGCTTAAAAAATATGCATTGAACAGGCTTGTTTCCTTCACCTTTGTAGCTTTCCCTGGCTATTAATTCCTGTGCAAAACAGCCCACTGCCTCTGGAGCTGATGCTGGAGGGGGAAAGATACTGCCAGAGTGCTTGGGCTGGGAAGCAGCAGGGCAAACGAGGAAAAGATTAAAATGCGTGTGTTTATGTAAAAATCACCTGAAGTGGGTGAAATTTGGGGGAATCACACCAGAGTGCGAAATGCTTGTTTTGAGGTTAAAAAAAAATATAAAAAAATGAGAGGAACTCTTGTCTTCAAAAGAGCTCAGAGGAGCCCATGGACTGCTCTGAGGGTGCTTTGTGTTTGCCAAGTGTGTGTGGGGTGGGTATCCTGAATGTCACTGAGGGGATTTTTGGGTGCCCTGTGTGCCTCTGAAAGGGCCGGTGGGTGCTTCATCTATCTGTGGAGGGAGGGAAGGAGCGTCCGTGGGTGTCCTGAGCATTGCTGGGATGGGGGGTGAGAGTGCCCCACTTGTCACTGTGGGGCTCCTCAGGGTGCTTTGTGTTTTACCAAAGGGTGCCTGAGAGTGCCCTGTGTATCTCTTAAGGGGAGGGAGGGGTGACACTTAACCTCACTTAAGGGGGCTGTGGGAGCCCCATTTGTCACTGAGGGGGGCTGTTGGTGCCATGTTTGGCAAAGGAGTAGTTTCGCTACCCCTGTCACTGGGGGGGGGGGGGGTGTTGGGTGCCCCTGAAGGAGGCTGTGTGCCCCATTTATAAGTGGGAGGGATTGTGTGTCCCCACCTGTCAGTGACGGGGGCTGGGAGTGTGCTGCTCTCCCCCTGCAGCACCGCGACGTCTCCCAGACGGAGCCAGGCGCGTGCCCGCAGCCAACGCCGGCGGCTCCTGCAGTCCCTCTGCTGTGAGGTGGAGGCGCGCGGCCTTTCCCGCCGCTTCTGGCCCGCGAGCCGTTCGTGGGCGGCTACTTTAAAGACGCGCTCGCGCCTGCGGAGCTGCCCCGCCGTTAAGCGAGAAGGAGTCACACGGCTGAAGTGAGTATCTGCGGCTAGGGTGCGCTTTGCGGGGATTGGTAAATAAACCTTGCCGTCGCCCTGAGGCAGAGGCAGGGCGATTATAGAGCGGGAGTACTGGGGAAGGACTAGGCAGTTAGCACAAAGGAAAGCACAGGCTTTCAGGGGAATTTTCGGTGGGAACACTGAGGTAATTGAGAGGGGAGACAGGTAAGGTTTTTGGGGGAAAAGCTGAGGTACCTTGGGGGTGACAAAATTAGTTTTTTTGAGTGAAAAGCTGATGTAACTTGGAAGAGGTGACACTTTGGGCAGAGAAGCTGAGGTAAATTAGAGGGGACAGAGGAGACACTTTTGGGGGAAAAGCTGAGGTAACTTAGAGCACAAAATGAGTATTTTTGAGGGAAAAGCTGATGTAACTTGGGAGAGGTGACAAAATTAGCTTTTTTGAGTGAAAAGTCGATGTAACTGGGAAAGGTGGCACTTTGGTCGGAGAAGCTGAGGTAAACTAGAGGGGACAGAGGAGACACTTTTGGGTGAAAAGCTTAGGTAACAGGACAAAAGTAGCTTTTCTGAGGGAAATGCTGAGGTAATTTAGAGGGGAGAGAGGTGACTTTTTCAGTGGAAAGATGGGGTAACTAGTAGATGACAAAATGAAACATTGAGGGAAAAGCTGAGCTAACTTGGAAGAAAATTAGCTTTTTGATGAAAATAGGAAATTTAGAGGGGACAGGTGACATTTTGCAGTAATAATCTGAGGTACTTGTAACAGAATGAGCTTTTTTGAGGGGAGGAAATCTAAGATAATGAGAGAGGGAGCAGATTTTATGAAAATTCTGAGGTATTGTAGAAGGACAGTGGGTATGTGTTGAAGGGGAAGCTGAAGTAACTTAGAGGGGACAGTTTTGAAGGAATATATGTGGGACATCAGAGGGTACAGGGTAAGTATTTTGGAGAGAAAGGCTTAGGTTTCTAAGGGGGGAATCAGTGTTTTGGAGGGGAAAATTTGGGGTAACTGAGGAGACGGAGCAGCCCTAGGGGAGAGCGCTGTCACTGGTGAGGGTAGTGTTGAGGTTACTTAGGACTGGGTGAGCATTTTTGAGGGTGAAATCTGAGGTACATTAGGAAATACATCAGCAAGAGGTTGCAAGAGGTGGAACGGATGACTTTTTAAGGAGGCCATGCCAAACAAGCTGTCTTTGTGAGGTTGCTCTGGCTCTAGGCATTAAGATGCAGAAGGGATGAACAGAGGGTCATGGAGTGGAATTTTAATGGGGGGCCGGGGGCGGGGGGGGGGGGGGGGGAGGAGGGGGAGGGGCAGAAAGAATCCTTGTAGGGATTGGTTGAAGTTAACAAAGCTATGGCATTTCACTAAATTTACAGTTCTAAAGCCAGGTTCAGGAGAAAATCATGGACACATTGTCTACAAAGGAAGGCAGAAAAGAATCACCAGAACTTCCTGGTGAGTTGAGCAAGAGGTTCTTATGCAGTAAAGGGGCTATAAGGAGTAGGGAGTGAGAGTGACACTGGGGGAAAAAGATGAGGAGGATGCCAGGATTGAAAATTACACTTGAAATGTGCTGCAGGGAAGACACAGGGCTGACTGATGCAGTGGTGCTCCAAAAGTCAGTGCTTCTTAAGTGTAGTGGCAAGGAGTTGGCACTTGTCAGTTCTAACTGTGTCCTCCTTCTTTGGCAGCAGCTGGTGGAGAAGAGGTGGTATCGTGTGGAACGGCGTGCTAAGGGTGAGCCGGAAGAGGACTGGATGCCTGAGGAGTGGGCAAGAGACAGGCACCCTGGGCAAAGGGACCTCCCTTCCCTCAGGGCTGGGGTTACCAAAGAGCACTGCCAGCACCTTCGGTGCCCTGGCTTGCCTTGTGCTGGGTGCCCTCCCTGTAACCAGAGTTTGGGTCTTTGCTTGTGCTGGCCTTTTGTGTGTTACTCCTTTGGCTGCCTGGGGAGAGTGACAGCCCTTTAAGCAGGGTCACTGAGAGTCACTGTCTCTGCACTTGAGGGAGAAAAGGAGCTCTCTGGACCCCAAGCCCACCCTGTAAGCAGGGGAGGGCCATTTGCCTGTCCCACTCCTCCAGCCACAGGGGTTGCAACTTTCTGCCCTCTGGCAGCCCGGCCAGCGTGACCTTTTGTAGCTGGGGTGTGTCCTAGCCTTTTGTTACCTGTGAAGCCCCATGGTGTGTTGAGTGCTTTGGCCTCCATGCTGCCTGGGGGGGCAGATCTGAGGCTGTCCTTTCTAGCTTGTGGCTAGGGCTTCCACCCCGGAGGCTGGCTGCACAGAGTTCTCTTTCTCTTCTGGAAAGTCATGTTTGTCTCCATCTTTGTCTATGTCTTTGACGTTGTTGGGGTGAGTGAGTGAGAGTTAGTCCTTCAGGCCTCTTAAACTTCCTGCAGATTAGCTTACACTTCCCAGGAGAGCAAGGGCTCTGTGCAGCAACAGGGGTGTCCCCTCTCAGCCAGCAAGTGGAGGGAGATTCCAGGCTTGCCCCTGCTTTCTCTGGATGGAGCAAAGCCACTTAGTAGTGCAGGCAAGGTTACCTGCCTGTAGTCAGGGCCTGGGTCCCTGCCTGCGTGGCTGACTGTCCTGATGGCAAGCAGTCAGTTTGACAGTCCCATACGTGAGGTGTGTCCCCTGAGCTGTGGAGCCCTTTTTCCCCAAGAGGTGTCTGCCCTTCCTGTAAGCAGGGCTGGGGAAGTTGCAGCTGTCTGCTTTAGCCAGGCAGCAGGAACAAGCCCTCCCTGGCCCTTTAGAGGGTACAGGCTGAGGAGGTACTGTGCTGGAGGGAGGATGCAGCCCCACCTTTAATGCTGGTTTTCGCTGGGGTGACCTCCCCACAGCTGGGGTCAAGGTGGTTCCCGGTGCTCCTGAAGAGAGGGAAGGTGTGCTGCAGCCAGGAGGGCAAGCCAGTAACTGGGGCATAGGCTGGAGCCTCTTGCTCCTCCATGAGGCTTGCTGGGAGTGTTGAGCAAGTGGCAGGGGAGTGCGCTGTAGGCAGGGCTCTGTGTGTCCCAGCCCTGGGCTGCTTTGCTTACTTGGCAGGAGGCGCTTGGAGGGACCCCCTGTGATCAGGCAGGTATCTCTGGCCCCAGCCTTACAGGAGCACAGGGCTCAGCTGTGTGGGGCCGGGCTGTGCACGCCCTCCCTATCATTGGGCTGGGGTCCTGGCCCCTCAGCCTTTGACCCTACTGCTCCCCACTGCCTGGCTGCTGAAAGTTGTTCCTGCTGCAGTAGGGGAAGGCTGAGCTCTTTGGCTCCCTGAGTGTTGACCTGCCTGTAATTGGGCTGTGGGTCTGTGCTCAGCTGGCAGCTTGTGTGGGGTGACCACCCCATTACTGGGGTGCAGGACAGGGTGCCCCTGCATGGGAGAGAAAGAAGGAGCCTCACCTGGCCTTTGGGAGCAAGGCCACCCTGTAACTTAGGGCCCAGTCGGCGCTCTGCAGTCCTGGACACTTTACAGTCCAGGCAGTGGCTTGAGCCCCCCATCAGCAGGGGTGCAACCTCTGTGGCAGCTGCTTTGCATGCCCAGCTCCATTTGCCCAGAGTGCCTGCCTCTGAGCCCAACTCAGCACTGGCTGGAGCTCTGCATGCCAAGTGATGGGTTAGGAAAGCTGAGCTCAGAGATTTTTGTTTGGGGCAGGGGGCATTGGGTAGGGGTTCAGCCAGTGGCTAGCAGTGGCCAGGGGTGGTGGGTATGCCTCTGTCCTTCAGGTGGAGGAGTTGGCACTTGCCTGTTCTAACTGTGTACTCCTTACATGGCAGCAGCCAGTGGAAAAGAAAGAAAAGGCATCATGTGGAACTGCAAGGCAAGAGTGAGCCAGAAGAGATACTGACGGGTATTCAATAAAATGTATTTTGAGACTGTTCCATATGTAGCAACTTTCCTGCCACACTTGGCTGTAGCTCCCGTATATCAAATTGCACCGCACATGTTATTTTACCCTTGCAACAACTGTTGCAGTTCTTGCAGTGGTAAGGCATTGTGTATTTGACCTGTGCTCAAGGATTGTGGGTTTGTTGGCCCCAAAATCCTGTCTGAAGTCTGGATAGAGGTTTGGTGACATTGCAGTACTACAGAGGAGGTCTTGTGGTGGGCAGGATTCTGGTGGTATTGTAGTGTCACTGTGGAGAGAGGGAGGTAGGTTTTCCAGTTCAGGATTGGTGGTATTGCACTCTGCTAGGTATGATTTTAAAAAGAAAAGCCAGGATGTGGGTCTGCATGGGGGTTCAGCTCTGGGGGGGGCCAAAGGCAGGGGTGTTGGGAGATGGCAGGGGCTCACAGCCCCATGGGACTGAAATGGGGGTCTGGGCTGTGGGCAGGGTCGGGAGAGCCCCATAGCGGATTTAAACTTGTTCCCATGTCAGGAGACCAGGATGTAAAGTTCTGGATTTTTGTCATGGTTTAACCCCAGCCAGCAACTGAGCAACACACAGCTGCTCACTCACTCCCCCCGGGTGGGATGGGAGGGAGGATCAGAAAGGTAAAAGCGAGGAAACTCCTGGGTTGAGATAAAAACAGTTTAATAGGCAAAGCAAAAGCCACAGACACAAGCAAGTCAAAGCAAGGAATTCATTCACTACTTCCCATGGGCAGGCAGGTGCTCAGCCATCTCCAGGAAAGCAGGGCTCCATCATGCGTAACAGTTACTTGGGAAGACAAACACCATCACTCCAAACATCCCCCACTTCCTTTTTCTCCCCCCAGCTTTATATGCTGAGCATGACGTCATGGTATGGAATATCCCGTTGGTCAGTTGGGGTCAGCTGTCCCGGCTGTGTCCCCTCCCAGCTTCTTGTGCACCCGGCAGAGCCTGGCGTGCTGAAAAAGTCCTTGACTAGTGTAAGCACTACTTAGCAACAACTAAAACATCTCTGCATTATCAGCACTATTTTTAGCACAAATCCAAAACATAGCCCCATACTAGATACTGTAAAGAAAATTAACTCTATCCCAGCTGAAACCAGGACAGTATCCACCCCTTATTCCATACCGTGTACGGTATGCCCAGGTCCCACACTGTCTAATAGAACCTCATTAACCACCACTACCCTTCCTGTCCTTTGATATAATACACACATTTCATTCCCTTAGTCTATGGACCACTCCTCTAAAATGTCTAGAAAATGTTCATAAATGTCTACAAAATGTCCACTGATTTCATTCAGTCCATGACTTTGGGCTCTATCTATTCTGGTGGTCACTCGGGACACCAGAGGCAGTGTGTTGTGTGGAGTTACTGGGCACCAAAGCCAGCTCAGGTCGGGTCACTGCTGCACTTGCACTGCTTCTTGAAAGGCTGGTCCTCCATTGGTTCAGGTGGTTCCTGCTATAGTAATTCCCATACCATGCAACTCAAATCCCAGGTTACAACAGTTTAAAGGCATTTCCATTACAATCTCTGCCCCTGGTCCCTTTGGACCAGACCATCGGGTTTCACATTGCAATGAACTCCTCCCCTTGCCCCTGCTCTGGCTTGGACTTAGCCACAGACTGCAGTCCCTTAGGGTTGTACCTGCTCCAAGGGGAGCCTTATCTATGAGCCCCAGTCTCTCCAGGGGCATACCTGCTGCGGCATAGACATCCACAGCCACAGTCACTTCGAGGTGTACGTGTTCCAGCGTGGCAGTCTCCATGGGCCACAATGCCTTCAGAGATATACCTGCTCCGGTGTGGCCTTACCCACAGCCACAATCCCTTCAGAAGTGAACCTGCCCCAACATGGCCTTGCCCATGGCTGCAGTCCCTCCAGAAGTAAACCTGCTCTGCTGTGGGCTTACCCATGGCCACATGGTTTGAGGTGCTCCAGCGTGACCTCATGCACAGCAGCTGATGCTTCAAGGTATACCTGCTGCAGCACGGACTTATCTATAGTCACAAACGCTTCAAGGTGTACCTTCTCCAGCATGGGCTTATCCTTGGGCCACAGTTCCCTCAGAGGTATACCTGGTGT
Organism: Phalacrocorax carbo; assembly: GCF_963921805.1. Lineage (NCBI taxonomy): Eukaryota > Metazoa > Chordata > Aves > Suliformes > Phalacrocoracidae > Phalacrocorax > Phalacrocorax carbo. Next base: position 87,593,179 of record NC_087514.1, on the reverse strand, counting down.
GGCACAGACATAACTACGGCCACAGACACTTCGAGATGTACCTGCTCCGGCATGGGCTTCTCCACAGTCACAGACACTTCGGGGTGTCCTCCTCCCACATGGACTGATCTGCAGGTCACAGTCCCTTTGACTCGAGTTCCCACTGGAGTTCCAGCCTGTCCAGTTCAGCAGCACAGAAACAGCAGCGATGCTCTGGCCATTTGCCAGCCCAGGCGCCGGCCAGTGCTGTTATCAGAGTGTTCCCAGGCACAGCAGAGTAAGATGATCAGCCGTACGGTAGTACAGCAAGCAGCGAAAGCAAAAAGCAGCCACTAACGAGCACTAGACTCTAATATACTGTAGGAAAGCAAGCCCCATGGCAAGCATAGAAGCCAGCGATTAATAGCTAAAAAGCAATAACAGCTATAAATTTGATCTGGCAAATTCCAGTCAAGGCTGTCGTTACCTCAAACCTGCCAAGCCCCACATTGGGTGCCAAATGGACTGTCATGGTTTAACCCCAGCCAGCAACTGAGCAACACACAGGCGTGCACTCACTCCCCCCGGGTGGGACGGAGGAGACAATCAGAAGGGTCAAAGTGAGGAAACTCCTGGGTTGAGATAAAAACAGTTTAATAGGAAAAGCAAAAGCCACAGACACAAGCAAGTCAAAGCAAGGAATTCATTCACTACTTCCCATGGGCAGGCAGGTGCTCAGCCATCTCCAGGAAAGCAGGGCTCCATCATGCGTAACAGTTACTTGGGAAGACAAACACCATCACTCCAAACATCCCCCACTTCCTTTTTCTCCCCCCAGCTTTATATGCTGAGCATGATGTCATATGGTATGGCCTATAAAAACTTGTGAAAACTGAGACAAAAGGAAGTGTATGTTGATGAAACCTGAAGACAAAGGTTTTCATGAATGAAGGCCTTTTGTGAGCTCAGACTGCTATCCTTGTGTGATTGGTGTTGCTTTTATATATCCCATGCAACCTGTTACAGGAGGCAGTTGCAGTGCATTACCTCAGAAGGGAATTAGCGATGTAACTTGCAAAGGTAATGACTTGGTGTGCTTTGACAATACAGGACTTTAAGCATTTATAACTGATGAGAGAGCAGCAACTGTGGCAGAGAATGAAGTACCTCAGAAGTCAATACAAATATCAAAATCTACACCACACCTAGCTCTATATACAATGGTTAAAAGCTTATGAAGTTGTTTGTGACTGTACTATAAAACTAGCTGTTGTATAGTTTTCAATTTGTAGAAGAGGGAGATGTAAATGAGTGTTTGGCTTTTAAAAGCTTGTATAACTGATATTGGCAAACACTACTGACTAAGGTAAGAGATGTAGGTGCCCACATAAACTACATGACGTAACCTTTTTATACAGTTATGATCATTTTTTTCTCCTACCTTGGTTATAATCACATTCCTTAAGGATCCCACATGCTCTACCACCTGCTTCAAGAGGAATTCAGTAATGCCAATCACTTTTTCTTCTTCACTGAGTGAACACTAAAGATGGAGTTCATTTTCCCAACTTGTGTCTTATGATTTTTCAAAGACATGAGGGCAGCTGACACATCTGTCTACAGTGGACCTAGAACAGACCAGTGGCTTTTGAGTGCACACACTGCACGTGTAGAGGGATAAGGTAGCTTGGCTGAAATGGCGTAAGACTTCCACGTCTCAGAAACCGAAGATCACTACATCATAACACAGAACACTTCCCCTCCCTGTTACTCTTGTCTTTTGTCACTAATTAATAAACAAGACAATAAAGAGAGCCTACTGTTTTCTGCAATTATAATAATCCTTTCAGTTTTCTTTATGTTCTGTTTTCATCTTGGGCCTCTAAAAATAAGGCTGAAATGAGCTTTCAGTTGTAAGAGAAAAAATGGGATGATGGTGATCATTGAAAACCACCTGAGCATTTAATAACAACTCAAACTGCAGGCTACCACAAGGGAATGGCAGTAAGTTGGATCACATCAAGTTTGTTCAGTAATGATATAACTTCTGTCATGCCTCAAGAGAAAAATCCAGGATTGTATTTACCCTGTGTTTTAAGTCAAACAGAAGTAAATTAATTTTTAATATAAAATTAGTATTGCTCTTTCTAATGAGGCACTCCTAGAAATCCACTGCAATAAATATTATCAAGCTGACTTTCTCTAAAATACTCCTGAGAATGTGTACAGGGTATCCTTTATTCATGCAGAAATTAAGTAGAAAATAAGCAGCAAGAACTTTAGCATAATAATTTGCACAGAAAGAGAGTCAGCAGGAAAACAGCTTTTGCTTGCAATTTTGACACTTTTTCCTCCTCCTGAACAACACTGTTCCCAAACACATCATCATGTAGGAAATAGCTGCGACTGAGGTTGTTCTGCCATTTATGCTGGGGTCTCCTCTCCTCCTGTGTCAAAAAATCTCTGTGTTAGCATGAGCAAAAGGAGCGTATTCACCCCAAAGCCTGTAAGGAGGGCAGCGGGTGCCAAAGGAGGATCCCAGCTTGGGGAAATAAGAGCTGGGCCATTCACTGGTGCACTCCCGCCGCTCTCGCTGGCCTCACGGAGGCCCCTCCATGCTGTTTGCAGCCACCTTTTTGCTACACCAGTGGCCCTTAGGACACTAGTGTCACTTACAAAACAAACATTATTAGTGCTGCCTAGTAGCACTCATGTCTTCAGGAGAAGCATGGACACGGCAGGGCTGGAGTGGTGGGGCCAGGGCTCGGGGGCAGCTCTCGAGTGTGGGGTGGGGTGGTTCCCGCCAAAACCTGTCCTGGCTCCCTCTCAGGCAACACCAGCAGCCCCTGGCCAATGTCCTTCTTCCTCAGCCTTGGGTCCACATGGGATTACCTTTATGTATTAGCAGTCTGGTCCTATTTTGTTTTGGGTTTGGTTTTTTTTTTTTGCGTCCATTAGTTCCCACTGGAAGTTTGTGCTCACCCACTAGCTATTAAAGTTCCAATTTTTCCTAGCCCAAAGAACTATTGGGAACAAAAAGGGATACTCTTTGTTATGCAGTGGTGACTGAGATTGGTTTTGTCCAAGCTCAGGGACAAACAGGCTACTTGATACTCACCACAGCTAAAATCAGCCCAGGTCAAGCCAAGCCTGGGCACGTCCCAAGGCCTCACACCAGTGGCAAGTTGCTGGCAATGGAAAAATGGTATTTGGCTATCTTTCTTTGACCAAAAACGTTTCAAAACCTATTCCTTATATGAGACCTTAAAAATACACTGTTGACATGTCCTGATAGTGCTGCTACTTGTCAGCTTTTGATTTGCTGCAGGGCCCAGGAGTTTGTTTAAGCAGTGGCATCAAAGTGCTCAGGCATGATCCAAAGGCTGCATCAGACAGTCCTTGCACGAAAGCAATTCATATTTGAGTAGACACACCAAAGGAAACCAGGGATGGAGATGGATGGTCATGAAAGGCATAGGAAACTCTCCACAGCTTACCAAGCAAGTTGCAATAAAAGAAGAAAGGTGCTGAGTCTCTTAATGTCCAGTAGACAGCCAAAACTCTACTAATTCTTTCTTTTCCCTTTCTAGTATCTCACCTCTCTCCTCTTCCATACACTATTTTATTTTTAATGCAGTGGAATCAGAATCATTAAGGTTAGAAAAGACCTTTAAGATCATCAAGTCCAACCATCAACCCAGCACCACCTTGCCTCCTAAACCATGCCCTGAAGTGCCACATCTACACATTTTTTTAACACCTCCAGGGATGGACAGTGACACCACCACCTCTCTGGGCAGCCTCTTCCAATCCCTGATGACTCTTTCAGTGGAGAGATTTCTCCTAATATCCAATCTAAACCTCCCCTGAAGCAGCTTGAAGCCATTTCCTCTCATCCTATTGCTAGTGACTTGGGAGAAGAGACCAACGCCCACCTCGCTACAACCTCCTTTCAGGCAGTTGTAGAGAATGATAAGGTCTCCCCTCAGTCTCCTCCAGGCTAAACAACGCCAGTTCCCTCAGATGCTCCTCATAAGCCTTGTTGTCCAGTAGTTCCACAGTTTGGTAAGTGCTCTGAGAAAAGTTCGAATAGCATGTTAAAAATGAAATTACATTGTGCCAGGGCAGAATCATACAGCAGCAGTGAGTGTGTGTCTCACTACAGTAGCTTTTGATGAGCACTAGTAAAAAGGGATTGTCATTAAGGATGATCTTAGGATTTGTAGTTCATCTTAATAATGGTCACCATAATTTTAACTTTAACCACAATCATTATAGCATTGCCAGCACCACTGTGTTAGCATGTTTGTTGTTATTCTGACTAATTTTAATTGCAATAGATCTCAGGGGTCCAGCTATGAGAGTCCATTACACAAAGCATGGTCAGACTTGCAAAATGAAATAGCCTGTGTCCTGAAGTATTTAAAACTTGAAACACAGCAGTAAAAGTTCCTTTTTAGGAAACAGTTATATGTGTTATGCAATAGACTGTAAACAGGCAAAAATTGTTAACGAGTTATATAAAAAGATAGTATGTTTTAATTCACTAGAAATTCATGACATTCTAGACTAAGAATTATGTTGTTAAAAGAATTGTATACTTGTACATACGTCTATTAAAATACATACATATTTAACCTGCCCTTCTACAAATATTTATTGAAGTCCTTTTTCTCCTTTTTGATTTTTTTCTTGCCAATAGCACCACAGGAGTTCTTTCAAAATTATCTTAATACACCTGTTATTTCCTTTATCACGCATGCATAATGCAGTTTTTCCAAACGCCAAATGAAATTATAGTCTACTACAATGTGTTGGATCGTGCCAAGTGGGTATAGCAAATTAGATAATCCATCCCCTTGAGTCTGAATTACTTCGGTCACTTTGAAAATGTGACTTGAAAACACAGGAAAGGCTGTACAGTTTGATGTCCTTTCCAAAAACATCTGTAAACTGTAAAATGAAAAAGTCCATATTATGTGCAATTAATGGTATGGAACTTTCCAGTGCCTTAGAAAGAAACCTCTTCTTGACAGTATTTTTCACCAGTTTTTTGCTCATTTTGCCCCCACTTTCAGTAGTTTTATGCTCCAGGAATCTATAAAGGAGACATTCACGCTTATGTATGGAAAGAAAGATTTTGATGAATATCAAACAAGCATAATTTATGCAGAAACTCTATTAAAAACTCTGTTTGGCACTTTTACTTGCATTAGTAATACAAGAACTCCATTAAAATGGATTTTCCAAAAATGTTTTGGACCCCAATTCTCTCAACTCATTCCCATAGTTAATCTTAGTTTTCATTGCCCAAGGACTGCTAATATATTAGTATTAACAATACCCTCTTTATTACCTTGCATAGAGCTTCTTACACGTTCTCTTGTGTGAATATATTTGCATTTATTTATACATATATGCATTTGCAAGAACATTGGATGAAATCTTGGGCCCTTTGAAATCAACTGTAAAAATCCTACCAACTTCACCAAGGATCAGAATCTTATTCTGTGATTCCTGTATTTAGCCTCAGTACTTTTAGCCTCAGAACAGCAGATTAACCTCTTACAGGTTTATAGGTAGCCTTTATGCACTTTGGGTCCTCTCCTTGCATACAACCGTGCTGACTAGAATTTGGGCATATTGGTTCAACTTATTTTTATTCACTCACCATTATTCACTCTGCCTTTCCATTTGTTTACTACTATGTTGCATACATTATACTGACTTTATTCACAGAAATCATACTTTATCATTTCCTCACATTTTTCCTATTCTGCAGAGGCACATAAAAGAAGCTTTTGTATCTTTTTAACGTACACAAACTGTTGCTAACAAGCTTCTAAAATGATTTAGGAAGCTACACTAACTGATTAAGTTCCAGAGCTGCTACACAGTGAAAATAATTAAAGACTGTCAGTGTATTTTACTACCATATAAAGTAGAATTTATTATCTTATCTTATCTTACCTTACCTTAACTTATGCCTTAACAGCAGCTTGACCTTGCCAATTATCCTATTATGCATAATTTCAGATGCATTATTGAGCTATTTGAGTTCCTATAATTTAAATCTATTACCAAAAACTGCTTAAAACAAAATGAATCAAAGTACATGAAGCGGTAAAGGTCATTTCAGACTAGCGTGTGGAAACCTTGGCATATTTTAAGGGCAGATTTAGGAAATACCCCATACATATTTGGTGAGGTACTGAATGATTCCCATAGTGGATGATTCTTATTTCACAGGAAGCAGACAAAGCAGATGCTGAACTGAATTATATCCTCTGATACCTCCCTACTGTTTACTAGTGCAAGTTAGGAACAGAGTTTACCTCTGTGACAATTCTAGTCCTGATACTAATCTGTATCTTCAGCTTCCCAAACTTAGATTTCTGTATCTATTTTTATAAGGAAATTATGACATTATTCTTCACAAGTTAATTATGTACTAATTAAGATTATAATTATGCATTAAGTAATCAGCTCACTGTTATTGGTCGCTACATTTATTTGTAGTCAAAGCAGTTACTTTGAAACACATACTTCAGGGTGTGTGTACAGTACCAAAAAGACAAAATTTCTTTTCCCTTGGTTCCCTACTTGTTGTGCCAAACATTTTTTCTTGGGTAAGCAAATTCGTTTTCAAAATAGTGACTGTATTACACATTGACTTATTTATTTTGAAATGTACAAACAATGAAATAAACAGAACACAAAAAGGGATGTTTTATGCTAAGTAATTAATTATTCAAGCAGTTAATGATGGAAACAATGACTTCACTGAAGCTACAGCTCTCTAAGGCAATGCTATGAAAAAAATGCACCGAAACAGAGCCATCCTTTAAGTTAAGAATCAGAGCAGGTGCAGACCTGTTGTCTGAGGGTTGTCACTACCAGCTGAATGGACTGTGTCTCAGCTTTGACTGGCATGAGTAGGCAAAACTATTCATTCGCACCCAGAAAAGGGCAATGGTAAAATGAGTCAATCCGCATTTCACAAAGCCTGGAGTTGGATTTGGTTCTGCTGATACAACCATAGGCAAAGGAATGACAAAGCATGCATGTGGAACCAATTCTAAAACACTCACGTGAAAGGCTGTCCACGCAGGAAAAAAGATAATCCACACAGCCTTTAAAACACTATTCATAGTATTTATATGAAGCCAGATCTAGTATGATGCTGATGTTATGGGGAGAACTAAGTAATATGCATAGATACTATTTCTTCCTTACTAACTATTTTTAAGTAGGAGAAACATGCACCCACGCATCCTTTTAATTCTTTTTGCAAAGTGGTATAGCTTCACCAAGAAAAGTACCCCAGAATAGTCAACAGTGCATTGATTAGGGCACTTCTCTGACAGATGAGACATGTAATTTTGTCTCATGTTGACAATTGCTCTAAACTGAACTCTCCCATGTTGCGAGTGAGTGCTCTAATAGCTAGGCTGTTGCCTCAAATAACTGTTGCCCAGTTTCCAAGAAGCATTTAGGCACTTAGCTTCAGCTGCGGGCGTCAACACAGAATCCTTCTCTGACGGAGACACACTCAAAGTTCTGGGGATCATATCTCAAAAGCAGCAGTGTGTAAGCTACAACCTCTTATAGACATTCCAATAGGTAATCTAGTCTAGTCCTGTTGTGAATCCTGGTCTGAACTGATCAAGTGAGAGTGTTTACATCACTAACTGTGGAATTTAACTCAGTCAATGGAAATCAGACACACTCAATGCAGAGAGCTAACTCCGTCACAGAATGATTAGGAGCTCCGAAGTTTTCTTTGTGTTTTCTTTACCATGTTTCAGAGGAGCCTTTCTCTTGCAGTTGACGATATATAAAAAGCCTAACTTACAGACATAATTATGTGATTACTGCCCTAGCATTTTCCATTCAATACAGGAAAATTATGTATTCAGTTTAAACTGTTTTTTGTTTCAGGAGTGTGAAAGTTGGCACTGCAATGATGAATATCACAACCGGCATAACTCTGTATGGATCTATTGTTTGATGCCAAACACTGAGTCTCATCTTGATATTAATTTTGACTCCTGATTTTTTAACAATAAGTGAATTAAGCCACAGTGTTCTTCCCAACATATGCTAACCTCAGCCAGATACACAGCTGTTTCTTTATCTATTTGTAGAACCCAGCTACACATTCTTATGACTTATACCCTGGAGTTCTCCCAGACATTTGCTTCAGTACATAAAATTCAGTTTGTACAGAATTCAATGGCTATGGTACCCTGTAAATGCAACCTATATAAACCCTGAATTGGTACTAAAACTGGAGCACTGCTTCCTGTCAAATGCTGAACTGGTTTAAAGATACTTGTAGTGTACAGACTTATAAAATTGAAATGGTTGTGCCCTACACATTGAACTATTGATTTTAATACTTGTAACATTCACCTGCGGTATCATGGCTAAAGCTTCTGAATGTCCTCACAGAATGACTCCAGTCATTTACAAGTACTGCTAAAATATGTTCTTGAAGCCTAAAGCTTTTTCTTTTCCAAAATGCAGAAAAGTTGAAATTCTTTGGAGAGTGCTGTCATTAGTAGCTGCATTAAATCTAGTTTGTGTTACTCCTGTGGTTTAAAGCAGCCCTAAAGCTGCTAGAGAATTCTCCAGTGAGATAGGGCTGAATAATTTTTTCTCACCCTGTTGTACAGAGATTACACTCTCCCCTGTACTCTGATGGTCCTGGGAGTCCCTCAGGGCACCACACACCTAGAATAAACATATATAGAGTAAGTTCCATGCTGTTGCAACATTTGCTGGAGTTCTTGACCAGTGCATCTGTAATCTTACTATATAAGACTGCACTTGCTGATTATCCTGGCATTCCCATGCTACAGAATTTCTAACTCTATTCTTTAGCTTAAGGTAGGATGAGGGACTGCTTGTTTGGGTGATCTCTCGTACGGGGTCCAGCCAGGGTGGAGTTCATTTTATTCACAGCAGCCTGTATGGTGCGGTGGTTTGCATTTCTGACTAAAACAGTGTTGATGACACAACGTTTTAGCTATTGCTGAACACTGTTTGCATAGCATGGAAGCCTTTCTCTTTTTCTGTCTCCCCAGTAAGTACCTAAAGGGTGCTCAAGAAGTTGGGAGGGGACACAACCAGGACAGCTGATCCAAGCTCACCAAATGGATATCCCACGCTATACAACATCATGCTCAGCGGAGACAAAGACAAAAAATTTTGAGGTTTTTTTTCTGTCTTCTTCCTCTTTCCTTTGCTTATTAAACTATCTCTATCTTAATCCATGAGTTTTCTTGCTTTTGCTCTTCCTATTCTCTCCTCCAACTCGCTGGGGTCTGGAGGACAGTAAGTGTGCAACTGTGTGGTGCTTAGCTGCAGGCTAACCCACAGCACCTCTATAAAATTAGCTAGTTACAAAAGACCAGTTGGAGATTCAACAATCATCACAGCTCCCTCTGAGGCAGTACAGGAGGACTGTATTAAAGAAAAAAATCTGCATATGGGGAATGTTTCTAACATTCTTCTGTAGCTTCCCTATGGGAAGTAGAAAATGCTCCATTGATCAGGGCATTTAAAACCAGACTGGCTTTCACAGGAAAATATCATTGCAGTGAAATATTTGGCAGTTTGACAATATGATTTTATATTTATGTTTCTGTGACAGTTCTGATTCTGGAGTTCTGCTGAATTATTGACAGCCATGACAACATCATGGGAAAGGAGACAGGAGTGCCATACTATTGGAGCTGTGAAGCAGAGAGACTGTTGCTGCCTGAGTTGATTATAGCTGGTAAAAAAAATATTGTCACAGTAAAAATATGCTGACAACCAGAGACAAACCATCTTTTTAGTCCCTTTGGACCAATCAGGTACATTGCTCGTGACTAAAACACACTGACCATCTTGAAAGGAGCAGCACTGGTAACTTGAGTGTTTTGGACAAATTCTGACTAGTTTTGTGTTCTTTCTTTTTAATAACCACATCTGAAATTTCATTTGGATACTGTAACTTTTTTCCATTTTAAACTGTGTCTGTCTTCATGATGATTGAGGTCTTCACTTTATGTTATATTGGATTATGTTTGTAACATATCATACATATATCATACATATACCATAGTTATAAAGTATGTTGCTCTTTCTTAACTATACTGTATTTGGGTTTTTCACTGATTATAGTCTAGTTACAAGAAATTCATCCTTAATGTTTTAATTTTTTTCTTTTAATAAACTTCCTCTGCAATTTGGTCTTTTCCAATATTCATGTGTTCCATATGTTGTGTTTTGAACCTGAATGCATTCTGGTCGGCACCGGTAGCTACTAGAGTTTAAAAAAAAGGTATCTAGAGTTTAAAAAAAAAAAAACACAAACAAAACCAACCGACCAAAAAAAACCACAAACCCCACTCTCAGAAAACTCATGCACAAAGATCATTCTAAACCTGTCCTCCTCACTGTAAGTTATCATAGGTTCTGCTACTGATAGAATACCAAATCTATTCTTGAAAAAGAACATTTCCCACATCCCAGTAGAATATGTGGGGTTTATTGTTCTAGGGTTTTTTCACCTCTTTGATAGACAAGACGGTGTTTTTCTTAGATCTATCTGTTCTCTGACTTATTTTTTTGTGTGTATATACTTTGTCTTCAGTATTAGCTACTGAATCCATCATGTGTATTCTTTCAACTGACAAATGCCTTTTTTTTCCCCCTGCATCATATCCAGTCTAATAAGGTTACACACAAATAGTGATTTAAAATATGTATATGCATCTACCTACAAATCTGTCTGTGCCCCTCAAATCTATAGGAAATGAAGGAGGTTGTAAACTCCTGTGAGAAGACAGCAACATTTCAGATAGACAGCCTCATACTCCAGAACAATATTCTACAGAACATTAAGATTAGCTAAAATGATCTCAGGGCTATAATATTCAGCATAGAAGAGATAAATCTAATTGAGGCCTCTATTCTAGGAATATGGAGCAGGTATTAAATATAATGTTAGATAAAGATATGTCTTTAAAAACAGCAAGAACAAGTACTCTGTTAACCTTTGATTTGAAATCTGTGCAGAGTTCTGGCAATGCTCAGATGTTGTGTCTATGAACATGACCATGGGCTCAGGCCCATCCTGACATGGGTAACAAAATCTCAGGAATGCTCTGGTGTGTATCTCCCGCACTCCCCACTAAGGACTTCCCAGAAGAATATTAATTCTACTGAAATGTATAGATTTCTGTCATACCAGTTATACATGCTTAATTATGTAAATTAGAAAAATAGAGTGTATAGAGCTCGGTAAGTATGTATTTTACGCTAAAACATAGGAGTGAGTGAAAAGACTGCAGAACCAGATCAGAGGCTTACATGGCTGAGCAACAGGTTAGAAATAGTTTCACCTCTGTTGCACACTGGATGGCCTGGAGGAGTGGTACAGAGTCAGAACACAAAATGGGCAGAGCATGTGAAAAAGACCAATGCATGTTCTGGGATGTTTACAGTGCGAAACTGATGTAAGAAATGGGATTTCAAAACATTACTAAAAATGAAATAATGAGATCTGGAAAGGCTTAGGGAAAGAAAAGCAGAAAGCAGAAAATAACCACAAGATTGTGGGGTGGATGACAGGGTGACTGGTTAGTTGTGTGAGATGATAGAAAAGGGTCATGTAAGATTTCGGAGGAAAGATTCAAAACAAAAGAACAGACTAGCAGCAGGATTTCCCTGAGGATATATCATAGGCAGGGAGAAACAGGATACAGAAACAGACTAGATGGTGAGAGCTAAGGAAGTATAATAAATACTTGTTGGCAGAGAAGATTCTAACAGGGACAAAACCCTTCAGTCAACACCCTGAGAGAAAGTGAATGGGAAGAGGATCCCCAAAAGATGTAATCAAAGGGATAATCATCAAAACAGGACATAAAAAACATAGTAGAATTCAAAGGAGAGGAGCTCTCCAGACAAAGTAGATTGCAAAAGATAAAGATGAAGAGTGTGTGTCTGTGGAGAACAGACCCTTAGAGTTTAAAACAAAGAGATGATTAGCAGCCCTTGTAGGGACAATGTCAATGATGAATCTATTTCAGGCTGGAGTGGATAGTACAGAAAAATCAAAGACAGTGAAAAAAGACATCTCCAAAATATAATATGCCCTATAAGAAAGAATATATGCAGCTAAAATGTTCACTGACTAGGCTGATGAAAAAATCAATAGAGCAGGTGGTCATTTCAGGATGAGAAGTTGCGACTCATCTGACTTTAATGCTTGAATTTAGCAAGAAGAGTTCACTTGAATACATAGAGAAAAATATGTCTCACTTACCAGTAGGTTTTCTTCTAAAAAAGTCTTGCAGCCACAACAGGGATATTGTTGATAGACCTCCCCAGAGCATTTTAACAACAGAGTATGAAGAGGTCCTTGTAACAGTGGGCAACAGTGTAGAAATGAAAAGCAAAGGTAACTGGAATAAACCGTGTAAGAGTGAGCTAGATTTGACCCACCCTGCCAAAGCAAAATACAATGAGCTGCAGTACTATGCAAGAGGAAAAGCTGGGTAAAAGTCAGTTCTGATGCTTAAAAAAACATTTAAGGAGAACAAGGGGAGGGGAGGGAAGAGAAACCCAAAAGGTTTTCAAGATTCAAAAAAACATAAAGTTTAAAAAAGGACAAGAAACTCACAGAGAATCAGAACAACCCCTACACCCAGCCAGTTAAGGGAAAGGGAAAGGAAAAGAAAATTGACTGATAAGAAAATCGGCCTACAAGGATGAGGTATACTTAGTTTTAAGTATGGTCTTAAAGATAAACTAGGTTAAAATCCAGATCATAATGATATATTTGGTTGGGTCGCCTAAAAAATATGGGTGCCCATGTTTGTTATCAATCCTTTATCTCTGAAACGTTACTTCTTTAGCACATGACGTACCAGTATGAGTGGTGAAAACACAGGAAAACACCTCCTTTGTCAGGGGAGGTAATACATGTCGTCATTATATTCAGAGGTAGCATAACCCTAAGTAAGTAATCTTTGCAGCTTATTATCTACAATGCAAATTTTGACGCCTGCCACAAGCCTTTCTCTTCCCTGAGCTGCGATAAAAGGCTTTTGTCCTGCGTGAGGCTTCACACACTCTGAAGGCATAGAGCAGGTAAATCTTTAGCTCCTGTATTTCGGTTCTCAGTCAAACGCAGCCAGGCTCTGAAAGAGGACTTTCTATAGGTTAATAATTTAATGAAATCTGTACCACAAGAGGTCTAGGTGTACAGAATTCAGGGACTGTTTTCTGCCTCATAACAGTTGTGTTGTGTAGCCTTTGGGAATGATTTAATTTATTTTATTTTATCTTCATTTTCCACGTATTCTGTCTTGCCTATTCATACTACAAATAGCTTGAGGCTGGGACCATCTTTTATTATATGTTTGTACAGATCCTAATCAAATGGGTTCCCAATATCACTCTGAGTTTCTGGGTGCTACTTTGTCATCAGTAACCACTATGAGAACTGCTGATAAGATTCTGACATTATAAAATGTGAATATGATTTCTGATTCAACACCAACCTCAAACCTTAACTGCTATTCACTGGATATTTTGCTGCCATTTCAGCCATTCCTTGCTATAAGTAGGGAATTCAATTAGAAACAGATGCAAAATAAATGCCATTATTTTTATTAGCTTTTACTTTTTCTTCTATCCTGAAGGAGCTTTAAGAAAAAAAAAAGTTATAATACATATATGTACAGATAATGCACTGCTATTAAGCTCCCTCGGCGCTCTGTTCAATTTTCAAAATCTTAAAGATAAAAATTTAACTAGGTAGTTCATTCCCCCTCCTCCCCCTGGCAATATATGTAAGAAAAAGAAAGGGCCACCCCAAACCACCTAGCAAATAGAGCCCTGGATGTCTTGTTTTACTAGCTTGGTTGCCTGGTTATACGCAACTAGGTCCTTGCTTATAAGCTGAGTATAAGTAGGAAGTGTATAGTTCAGTAAAACCATTCTTTCATGGTTGTAAAACACAACATATGCCCGCCCTCAGACTTTTTATGCTTCTTCAACCATGCTGGGGTGAGTGGTAATGTTTTTTGGGTCCATTGGATCCATTCTTGGGAGCAGTATGTTGAGGGATCAAATTGGTTTGGGCTAGGGTTTTTTGGTGATCAAAGCACTTGGTCGTGTACTTAAACTGCTGCCTTCAGTAGTCTTTCAGCTTAACCTGGCATGGTGACAAATGTCTACATAGGCTAATCAGAGGGTTGTTTTTTTTCCCTTATGAAAAGTATATTTGACAAAACATTAGTTTCTGGCATCCAAAAAACTCGTTAACTTGGGTTAAATATAAAAAAAATAATCTGGAAAAAGAAAGAATATAAAGGAGAAAGTATTTTCCATCATCATTGTCACAGCTAAAACACTGAATTTTCACTTCAAGCACTGTTTTTATTCTTACATTATCCCAATATATAAATGGAAACAATCAATGAAAAAAACCCATAAAAATGCAAGAAAGCAACTCAGTGAAAACACTTTTTTTTAATATAACTACACAAAGAAAACCATGCCATTCTTAAAAAACACCCACTACTATTCACACACCACTGTGATAATGATATACCAGCTATTTGTTTATCATTAATTCTGATTTTATGTAATAATAGCTCTATAACTCAGGAATTATACAGATGATGTAAAAAAAAAAAAAAAAAAAAGAAGGTTAAAAAAAAAGGTACAACTTTAACCGAGGTACCCTATAATCCCCCTGTAGCGGTATGCAAACCCGCACCGTGAGGACGCAGCAACGTATCCAGACATCCGCAATTTCAGACGCTTTGTTCGGTGGGGCGTGCGCCCGCGTACGCGCCCCCCGACCGTGTTTCACACCCCGTGTGGGTACGGCTTCCCCTTTCTAGTGGGCACGGGGAGCCCGTGGCGCGGGGAGGCGGTCTCCGTCAGAGGGCGGCCGAGAAGGGGGCGGTGGCTGCCGCCCTGCCGGGAGGAGGGACGGTGGCGACCCCGGCCGAGCCCGGAGCGGAGGGGCGCAGGGCGGGGCCGCGGGGGAAGGCCGGGGCCGCCGCGGCTCTCGCTGCCCGCGGCGCCGGCCCCGCAGGCAGGGCGGCTCGGCGGGGCGTCGCCTGGCAACAGGCGCTCCGCAGCCGCTGGGCGCGGGGAGCGGCCGCCGGGAGGCCGCGGCCCTCGGTGGCCGGGCCGGCAGCGAGGCGGGGGGTCCGCCGGGCAGGAGGGGCGGGGGCCTGAGCGCTGCTGGGAATGGTGGCGAGGTGCCCGGGACAGGTGTGTGGGAAGTGGCCAGGCGCCGTTAGGGAAACCGCCCCTCCGCTCCGCTCCGCTCCGCTCCCAGGGAGGCGCCGCCATCACACGATTGCTGGTGCGCGTAGGTTACAAACCCGCCAGGAATGAGCGCCGGCGTGGGCGGGGTGGCTCGGAAAGGAGTGTTTCTCATGGCGATACTTTTTCACCCGCTCCCCATCCTCCTGCTGTGGTACCGAGGGGTTTTTATCCACATACGAGGAAATCGGTGCCTTTCACGCCCTCGTCTGCGGCAAGCCGCTGAAGTAGTTGTCTAGATAGTAAAACCGGTGGACCGTTCTTGACGAGAGCCGGCAGGCTGACTGCTCCTTTAACGCTCGGGCGTATTCTCGTTCGTTCACCCATAGTCGCAGTACAATGATACGTCTCCTTTGCTGCCTTGTTGCTTGGTGAAAAAGAGACCAGAAAGAAAACCCATAAATTAATAACACTTTTAGAGGACAGCGTCGTGGAGAGTGTTGAAGCATAACATAAATATGGACTGATAGAAGGACTAAGTAAACTGTCATCATCGTACCCTATACCAAAGTGGTCCAAAAGCACATATTATTTAGCTTTCATGCATTTTACTCATTATTAAGAAACAGGAAAGACAAATCCTTCTCTGATGTATATGCTTTTAATTATTACAAAGGTCCTGCTGTTTCTAATTTAGTGTGGAAGGTTGTCTGTTCTTGTTTAAATATGTTTAGCCTGCAAAATTGTGTGACTAAATGAAGATCTTCCATTTAAAAGCCTCAAGAAGCAGGTACAGATGCAACACCTAAATTGCTATACCTGTAGCATTTTCAGTTAAAAATACTCTTCCTATAACACACTGAAAAGTTAATCAGATTTATCTGGTCCAATCTTCTTAAGGAAATCTTTTTTTATAGTGCTGTCTTAAACTAAAATACTGTATGACTTTAATTTCATTTCATGATTTTTTGGGTAGTTTCTAATGATAATTTGTGTATTTTTTCCTGATTAAATTATTGCAATTTAAATTATGCAATTGCACTTGGTACATTTATTTATGCAATGAAAAAGGAATCGGCAAGTGAGCACTGTGTAGGGAAGAATCAGTTGCCAACAATCAGTTTTTGTGTATTTTTATATAATTTTGCCCAAAAGGCTAGGAAATAATAATAAAGAATAATATAAAAATGATAATAAACCACAAACAAAAAGCCTTAGAATTACCACTGATTGCTGTTGATTCTAAACTAGTTCAACATTCATCAATAGCTTTCAGCTAAGGAAACTCTATTTAAATTCATTTAATTAAATGGCTTTGTGTGTTTCAAGAAAGGCAGGTTTTTTCACTTGATTTAATGTCCATCAGAAAGTAGATTAAACTCGGTGTTATGTATTATCAGCTGATAAACTGAATGTCAACTGATACTGAATATTAACCAGTATATGAGTATATCAGCTTACCAGATGGATAACATATCTAGTTAATAGTAAGAAAACTGTTTAATTGTTTTACCAGCCTTCCTTGTGTTCTGTAGAAATGGCACACCTTAGCAAACCTGTGGTATAAATCGCTTTTTCCAAGTGTTGCCAAAGATGTCTATGTGGCCATTTAATTTGATTTGACTAATGCATCCCACTCCAAATCTATAAACATGTTTGTGGAGATAGTGATGTTGACCTCACTTCCTGACTCCAAACCTATATAAAACTCAGCCTGAAAAAAGCAGCACTCTTGCTGCAGCCAGTCAATGGTGCCCTGGCTACAGTTGTACAAATTGTGAGATTTTTTATCTTCCCAAGACTTAATAGAACAAGTTACATTAAAAAAAAAAAAAAGAAAAGGAAAAGGTGTTTTCACAGAATTGCCTCTTGTCTGTCACCAGGCAACACTGAGAAGAGCCTGGCTCTGTCCTCTTTGCACCCTCCTTTCAGGTATTTATATACATTGATCAGATCTTCCCTGAGCCTTCTCCAGGCTAAACAGTCCCAGCTCTCTCAGCCTTTCCTCCTCTGTGAGGTGCTCCAGTCCCTTCATCATCCTTGTGGCACTTTTTTGAATTCTCTCTGGTATGCTCATGTGTTTCTTGTAGTGAGGAAAGCAAAACTGGAGGCAGTACTGCAGGTGTGGCCTCACCAGTGCTGAATAAAGACGAAGGATCACCTCCCTCAACCTGCAGGCAATACTTTGACTAGCATAGCCCAGGATACCAGTCACCTTCTTTGCAGCAAGGGCACATTGCTGGCTCATGTTCAACCTGGTGTCCACCAGGACCCCCAGTTGCTTTTCGCCAAGCTGGGTATCCCCAGCATATATTGATGCATGGTATTGTTCCTCCCCAGGTGGAAAAATACCAGTCCTTTTAAGGTTCCTGTCAGCCCCATTTATTGAGCCTCTCAAGGTCCCTCTGGGTGGGAGCCCAACGCTTGGTGTATCGGCCACTCCTCCCGGGTTTGGTGTGGTCTGCAAACTTGCTGATGGTACACTCTTCCCCATCATCCAGATTATTAATGAAGATGTTAAACAGGACTGGGCCCGATATTGATCCCTGGTATACCACCAGTCGCTGGTCTCCAACTAGACTATTCTTTTTTACTGCTCTTTTTTGCTAAACAGACCATTTCTTTTGCCCCTTGGAGAGTCTTACGGATTTACTAGCTGCTTCTGAAAGAATAAAATTGGGTTTACATTTAAGAACAATATAAAGGAATAAAACAAAAACAGATGTCCAGTAATTATGAAGCCCAGGTATACTACCTTCTTGTGGTACAATGTAGTAGCAATGATGCATGGCAGTGACAAGAATTGGCTTAATGGCACAATGCCAGACCCAAGCTGATTGTAACTCTATTCTGTACTTACGGGCAGCCTGCCTTTCTGAACTCTCATGGCTTTCACACGGTGTTTACTCTGGGACTTAGGTCTCTAGCATTGACCTGTCTTTTGCTGTGGAATTATGTGATTCTTTTGGTTTTGGCTTAGATTCTGCACTGTAGTCACCTAAAGCAAAGACAGTCATAGTCAGCCACCAAACCTTCTCCAATAAATGTGCTGCTGCTTTAGAAAATTATTTAATTTATAATTTAAGAAGATAATGTTAAAAAAAAAACCCAGTAATGTAAGCAACAAAATAACTGACTCATCTTTCAGTTTTACTATTCCAAAGCTCTCAAAAAGACCAGCTTTTATATTTCTTCTTTAGAGCCCTAGGCAATCCATCCTGCCATGGTAGGTAGCACTGTGCTACCTGGATTTTAATCCATTTGGATACATTTGACTGGCAGCCTTATAAACAGGCAAGGATGTGAAGATGTAAATATAAATACAAAAGTGTCCCCTTCTCTAAATTAAAAAAGCTACTGATAAACTAGTGGCAGTGAAGGGTCAAGACAACTTTCTGTGAATGGCAGAAGCCAAGTGGGAAGTTGATAAAATGTGTTTTGTGTTTTTGTAAACCGAATCTTCACAGAAGGGTATTCAAGCATAGTGACTTCAGATGGCGAAGTAACTAACTACAAATGAAAGAAAACAGAAAAAAAATGCTTTTGCAGCAATTTGGGTAGGGGTAATGTATTTAGAATAGACAATGGAAAGATTAAAGGAAAATACCTAGAACTTCCATTTGGGGCAGGAATTTTGCTTATATGCTGCTGGGTTTCCTCCCTCCCCCTACCCCATTGGGCTGCTATATCAAAATTGTTATTTTGTATGATTCCAATTACCAGATGTTATTTAACAGAAAGGGATATTCATGACATGGATTTGATTACAAATGAGTGGTTAAAGGGGAAAAAAAAAATCCATGTATTGCTGTGCAAAATCAAAATGGCAACTTCTAATACAGATACTGGTTCCATTATAGCTTATTTGTCTAGAAAGAAATGCTGGGGTTTTTTTTTCCCCTACAGCATTTCATGAAAACAAATGTGTTTATTTTTCTATCACAGAACCAATTTACCATGAAAAAATTCAGAGTTCAGAAGTGAATTGTTTCTCAGGGATATACAATGGAGCACACAGACACCACTTCTTATCCTCTTGAGGCAGAAACTGTAAATTAGATTTTAACAAGCCAGATGCAGGCAATATAAATTTGTATAACAAGCCTGAGCAATAAAAAAAATCTGATCATATGTAGTGTGGAAATAGTACTTAATACTGAAATAAATTCAGATTTGTTGTGGTCATTTGTGGAAAAATGCTATTGCATGACTTGTACTGTATGTACAAATTCGAGATTATTAAATAATAAATTAGTAATAATGATTATCGAAATAATGCTCTCTGGAGATTAAGAATCCGCAAGTATAACATGAAGTCTTCAATAGAGGAAAGAGCTCTCTGTCACACTGAGAAGGGTATGGTGCACTTTCAAAAACCATTTGCAAATAAAATTTGCACCCTGGAGCCACTGACACAGGATGTCACTCAGAGTACATTTACTCAGAGATGTGTCAGGTTGCAGCAAGGGCCAGCTGCTTCCTAAGGGACAGGTTGCTGTGAGCCAAGGGTGACCCCAGGCCTGGCAGTGCTCTCACCAATGGGCACCATCCTTCAGGGTCTGACCAAGGTGGGAAGAGTCGGGTGCTGTAACAGGGTCTATCAGCAGTCCTGGGCAGCCAAGTGACAAGTTGATGTCAGAATCCATCCAGCAGCAGCAGAAAGGGACAGGGATGGGGCTGGAGACGTGGCTATAAGCGTGAGCCTGAGGTCCATTCTGGGGACAGGGCTGTAGACCAGCACTCCTATGGGGCAGGGGACTGAGAGCCCCAGCCTGAGCAGAAATGGGGCTCCTGAGTCCATGAGCAGGGGTAGAAAGAGTTCCCGGAGGAGGCTGGGCAGGGCCAGCGAAGGCTGGTCGTGCCCTCAGACCCCTGACAATATGTAACTCTGTTTTCTTATGTGAAACCACTAATGACAATGACATTTTAAGAATCATTACTTATCACCTAGATTCATTGGTAAATTTGTTAATTAATCAAGGGAGATGACTGGTGGTGGTTAAACTCCTCAGAATTATCTTAGTCCTTCTAGGTTTTTTTTTCCAACTTGTTTCTATTTTTAAGGCTGTATGCTGAAATATAAAAGGGACTAAGGATCATATCAATCAAGCAACGATACCCACAGCAACTTGGGAGAAAACAAAAAACTCATGCCCATGATCACAAAGTACCAAAAGGTAGCTTCGCAGATGTCATGCAGATATGTAAGCCAGTATGGCACATATGTAGCTGGACTGTTTAAATAAAGTAAGAGAAGTAGGTAACATGCTTTCTTTTCACCAGCCAGAAAGAAGCTATTCCTCAAACCTAGATATCACAAAATTGCTAAGGGCAGAAATACCCATGTCCCTGCTGATTTTGCTGTTTACTGCCTTTTAACGTTACATTTAGGGAATTTTCAAATTGTTGTTCTCCAAAACCTGTCTGTATGTACAAAGTGATTCAGACTTTTCAATTCATTACAGTCTGTTTTTCAATATTATAGGTCTAAAAATCAAGTCTCCCTCATCAGTGTAAATATCTTTATAGGGTAGTTAGCAATGTAGGAGCACTGTAGGGTTTCTTTCAACCCTGCTCCCAGTGTAACAGTACTGTGTCTGGCAAAGAGAAAGAAGAAATGGCCTATGTAGTCCCCATCTATGAAGAAAGAGCTCATGGAGGGTTGTAGACACTCTGCTTGCCCCAGAAAAAACTAAATTACACTGGTCTCCTTAGGCTGGGAGGCACAACATGGCTTAAAGTAGAGGGAATTATAAGGGCTGTGTGTTCTTTAGGAAATCTATAGTATTTCTGGCTGTTAAAATAAAGGAAATATTTCTTTCATCATTCTGTCCTCACTTTGCAAACTTGCTGAGGTACAGATGTGGTGGATTGACAAGCTGATACAGGGATGCATGAAAACAGTTGTACAATGTTACAATAATTTCAAAAGCTTTGCTGATTTTTTTTTTTATTTTATTTTAATGTGTTGTCACTAGTAACCAGCATGTTGTTACTACTTATGGATACAATCTTTGCATCATATGGAAGGACACGGAAGATCCTGAGTAATAGTCAAATATATCTTATAGTGCTCATTACTCTGCAGTAGTAAAATCACCAGCCAGCATTCGAAAAAGAGAAATGATCACATCAAGAACAAAGTATCCCAGGGAGAGAATTAATGTCACAATAATTACATGGTTCACAGTGGAGGATGTGTGCTTATTAGCAGTTCTAGAGAAGCTAATTAAGCAAGTCAAAATTCTTTTTAAACCAGTTTAATCAAGAGAAAAGGTGTTCCCTTGGCTCTGAACAACTAACTAACATACAAGGACTGAGAATTCATGAGTACATCAAAAAGAAAGGAAAGCTGGTAACTGTACTGTACTGAGCTGAGCTACCTACAATTAAAGAACTGCTAGCTAATAGAAATAGAATTCATCAAATGGTTCTCTTCAGCAAAACACAGTGAAGAAAGACTACTGTTCATTAAACCTCAGTGCTTGGTTACATAGTGCATACATATTTCTTTATCATGATTGACAACATTGTGCTTTTCCATCATATCAACAAAGTTATTTTGAGGCAACCTCTCTGCCTTGCCTGATTCACTCAGACATAACAAACTAAAGCACAGGAGAATCTATCATGGAATGGAGACGAAAAAGGCACTTAAGCTCATACCAGTCACCATAAGCAAATTCAAAATGAATCATGTAAACAAAACCTTCTGAAATATTTGCAGAGTGTCTGTCATACAGTGTGATGTTCTCCCCACCCCCCTCTGGTGGGTTGCTACTGGGACCAGAAGAACACTGGCTGGCTCATGAATATCTGTCTGAATGCCAGCATTGATGGTGCTTCATTGTGATTCAGGAGGTATAATGGAGTAACTGGATTTTCCTTTCACCCTAGCCTCTTAGCACACACAGAGGTTGTGCCTCAGGAGACAGTATGGTTGGTTCTCAGCAATCTTACTCTATTGCGAAACCGTAATCTGTCTGGAATCACAACTTTAATTTGCTTCTTTTTAAAAGTGGACAGAAGTTAGCCTAGCATGTAAGTTTGCCCTTGGATTCCATTTAAATAAGCTCATGATCATAGTGTTGTACAATAAAATAAATCCACTATTGTAAGAAAGAATATTCTAGAATGCGATATAGACAGCATTCAGGTTTTTTGTTATTCTGCTCTCATAATGTCAGCCAGTGTCTCATTATAACAGTCATAACAATTCAGTTCTGAAATTCATCACAAAATCTTTTCAGTTCTAATGCCTTAAATGATTTTTCAAAGTGGAATTGTGGGTTCTATCTTTACTGAATCTCAAAACTCTACAAATGAAAACTGATCATTGCTAAAGAATAAACAGTAAAAGAGCTTAATGCATTGCGAATGTCTTTAAGATTATGCACTTTGTCAATTCAAGAATCATATACAATGAAATTTAACTGATACAATATACTTAACTAAAAGAATATATGTCTTCTTCCATATAGTTTAAAACGCATGAAATTGTCAGAATATTACATGGAATTAATAAATTTTCCTGTGCTTAGCAATAAAGAAAAATGGTAAATCAGAAGGACTGGTTTGAAACTAGGTAGGCTTTCGTGTATAGGTGAAATAAGAATAGTAGGTGTGGAGGAATGATGAAATGCAAAATGACATGAAGTTTTAAAGATGTTACTATGCAGTGGGTGGATGACACATATCTATAAACAAGGTCAGACAGAGAAAAAATATATGACAGAACTTCCTGTGGTGGTAAAGAGCCACACGCCTGTGCAATGGAGTTGTGTCACTAATTAATGGGGATGCTTATATTATAGAATAGAATAGAATCATAGAATCCTTAAGGTTGGGAAAGACCTCTAAGATCATCAAGTCCAACCGTCAACTCAACACCACCATGCCTCCTAAACCATGCCCTGAAGTGCCACATCTACATGTTTTTTTAACACCTCCAGGGATGGTGACACCACCACCTCTCTGGGCAGCCTCTTCCAATCCCTGACCACTCCTTCAGTGAAGATATTTTTCCTAATATCCAATCTAAACCTCCCCTGATGCAGCTTGAGGCCATTTCCTCTCATCCTGTCGCTAGTGACTTGGGAGAAGAGAGCAATGCCCACCTCACTACAACTTCCTTTCAGGTAGCTGCAGAGAGCTATAAGGTCTCCCCTCAGCCTCCTCCAGACTAAACAACCCCAGTTCCTTCAGCTGTTCCTCATAAGACTTGTTCTCCAGACCCTTCACCAGCTTCACTGCCCGTCTCTGGACACACAGCAGGAACTCAATGTCCTTCTTGTACTGGATGGCCCAAAGCTGAACACAGTATTCAAGGTGCGGCCTCACCACTGCTGAGTACAGGGGCACGATCACTTCCCTACTCCTGATGGCCACACTATTCCTGATACAAGCCAGGATGCTGTTGGCCTTCTTGGCCACCTGGGCACACTGCTGGCTCATGTTCAGCTGGTTGTCGACCAGCACCCCCAGGTCCTTCTCCACCAGAAAGCTTTCCAGCCACTGTTCCCCAAGCCTGTAGCATTGCATGGGGTTGTTGTGACCCAAGTGCAGGACCTGGCACTTAGCCTTGTTAAACTTCATACAGTTGGCCTCAGCTAGTCAATCCAGCCTGTCCAGATCCCTCTGCAGAGCCTTCCTACCCTCGAGGAGATCAACACTCCCACCCAATTTGTTATCATCTGCCAACTGACTGAGGGTGCACTCAGTCCCCTCATCCAGATCACTGATCACAGAATCACAGGTTGGAAGGGACCTCAGGGATCATCTAGTCCAACCCTTCTAGGAAGAGCACAGTCTAGACAAGATGGCCCAGCACCCTGTCCAGCCAAATCTTAAAAGTGTATAAAGTGCCTGATTCAACCATTTCCCTGGGGAGATTATTCCAATGGTTGACCGTTCTCACTGTGAAAAATTTTCCTCTCGTGTCCAATCGGAACCTCCCCAAGAGCAGCTTGTGTCTGTTCCCCCTTGTCCTCTCCATGTCACTCCTTGTAAAAAGGGAGTCTCCATCTTCTTTGTAGCTACCCCTTAATACCGGTACATGGTGATGAGATCCCCTCTAAGCCTCCTTTTCTCAAGGCTGAACAAACCCTCTTCTCCCAGCCTGTCCTCGTATGGCAGCTTCCCAGTCCTTTGATCATCTTGGTGGCCCTTGTCTGGACCCCTTCCAGCCTGTCCACATCCTTTTTGTATAGCGGGGACCAGAACTGTACACAGTACTCCAGGTGTGGCCTGACAAGCGCTGAGTAGAGCAGGATGATGACTTCTTTATCTCTGCTGGTGATGCCCTTTTTGATGTAACCCAGCATCCTATTGGCCTTCTTGACCGCAGCAGCACACTGTTTGCTCATGTTGACCTTTCTGTCCACCAGGACCCCAGTTCCCTTTTGACAGAGCTGCTCTCCGGCCAGGTGGATCCCAGTCTGTGCTGCACTCCCAGATTATGTTTTCCCAGGTGCATGACCTTACACTTGTCCTTGTTGAACTTCATAAGCTTCTTGCTGGCCCACTCTTTCAGCCTATCCGGATCTTCCTGCAGAGCAGCTCTCCCTTCTGGAGTGTCTACTTCCCCACTCAATTTGTGTCCTCTGCAAAATTCATCAGGCTACACCTGTTCCTGCTATCCAGATCACTTATAAAGATGTTGAATAACATTGGGCCCAGTATCAATGCCTGCGGGACCTCACTGATGACAGGTTGCCACTTGGAAAAGGAGCTATTTACCACCACCCTTTGGGTGCCGCCTGTCAGCCTGTTCCCCACCCACTGCACAGACCACTTCTATAGGCCATATCACATCAATTTCTCCAGGAGGCGGCTGTGGGGGACTGTATCAAAGGCCTTGGAGAAGTCCAGGTAGACAATGTCCACCGCCTGCCCCATGTCAACCAGGCAAGTCACTTTGTCATAGAAGGCCACCAGGTTTGTCAAGCACGATCTGCCCATAGTGAAGCCATGTTGGCTTTTCCCAATCACGTGCTTCAATTGACTTGTGATGGCCCCCAGGAGGATTCATTCCATAACTTTCCCAGGGATTGAAGTAAGGCTGATGGGCCTATAGTTACCCGGATCCTCCCTCGAGCCCTTCTTGTAGATAGGGGTAACATTTGCTTTCCTCCAGTCCTCTGGGACATCCCCTGTTCTCCACGACTTCTCGAAGATTATGGAGAGTGACCTGTTGATGATATCAGCCAACTCTCTTAACACCCTCGGGTGGATGTCCTCAGGGCCCATAGATTCATAGGGGTCAAGCTCCTGTAGTAATTCATGTACTAACTCTTCCTTCACCGATGGTGGGTCGGTGTTTGGATCAACCGGCAAGTTCATTCCCAAAGCCTGGGACCCAACAGTGTTGGTAAAGACAGAGGTGAAGAAGGTGTTGAGGACCTCTGCCTTTTCAGCATCATTGGTGACTGACTCTCCTGTTCCGTTTAACAGTGGGCCTATGATTTCCTTCTTTTTCTGCTTATGGTTGACATGTCTGAAGAATCCTTTCTTGTTATTTTTCACATCTACAGCCAGTTTCAATTCGAGCTGGGCTTTTGCTTTTCTGACTGCGTCTCTGCACTCTCTGGCAATGCCCTTGTAGCTCTCGATGGATAATCCTCCACTTTTCTATCTCTGGTATGCTTCCCTTTTGGATTTAAGTAGACCCAGGAGTTCATGGTTGAGCCAAGGGGGAGTCTTGTTCTGCTTACTTCCCTTTCCTTTGTAGGGAATAAACTGGTTTTGTGCTTCCTATAGAGAGTTCTTGAAGAACTCTCAGCACTCACTAGCTCCTTTAAAAAAGGAGCTCCTTGATAAAGATATTAAATAAGACTGACCCCAAAACTGAGCCCCGGGGAACACCGTTCATGACTGGCTGAAAACTGGTTTTAGCTCCATTCGCCACAACTCTCTGGGTTCGGCCATCAGCCAGTTTTTCACCCAACGTAGAGTACACCTGTCTAAGCAATGAGCCGCTAATTATTAAGTTGCATAAGACAATACCTATTCACCAAGGTTTCTACAGCGGGCTCACGTTATCTGACTTTAAGCATCAAAAATCTAATGGTCTTATCTAATCCAGTTTTTCATGTTCTCTCTAAAATCAGTGGAGAAAAGATAATGACTCATTGCATTCTATCATAGGTTTATATTCTCCTGTGGAAAACCATCTCTCTGTTGACTGCAGAGGGAGCTAATGGCTCAGCCAAGTGTCTCAAGTTAAGTGACATGTAACCGACTCAAAAAGCAAACAAAATGAGAGTAGGCTTAAAAAGGAAAATAAAATAAAACAAAGACCAGCAATTAGGCGATACCCCAATCTACCTAATAAATACTGGAAGAAAATATTGTAAAGACTGATGTAATTAAAAAAACCCCTACAATTATTTTTCACATGATTTTTTAAAGTGAATATTCTAACCAAATGTCTCAGAAATATCTAACTACATATATTACTGCAAACCTTGCACAATGGTGTTGCTGGTTGGTGCATGGTTTCAGATATTATACTTCCAGTGCATTCATACATATCTGAAAATGTATTTTACGCTGTACATTTCTTAACTGGCACTCAACTTGTCCTCTCAGATAGGTTATCCTGTTTCCTTTCCTTTTGTCCTTGTTCTACAAGGGCCTGATCCAGTCTACTGAAGTTAAAAGGAATTTTTCCATTTACTTCAAAACAATTTGGATCAATGCTATACATCTCACCTCTCTCACAAAAATAAATTTGAATCACCAAAAACTTGCAAAGATGTCATTATACAGTCAGTTGCTTAACAAATATAAAAATAAACTTTCTGCTATGTATCTCAGAGGCATATTCTAATAAAATCTATGTAATAAAGTAATTGATGAATAAGTTGCTGATTAAATAGTTCCTGCAGTATAAGGACCAAGTGATAAAATAGTTAATGTTCAGTTAATCAGCTTACTTAACCATTTTAGATGCATATTCTACATGTTCTTTAGGAGTTTGTTCTTGTAATTAGCTATCGATCGATATTGCTAATGTAGTCCACAGAAGCCACCAAAAATTAGATTTGTCTGGCAATGAGAAAGCTAATTACTCATCTGTTTCTTTGTACTATAAAAATATATGTCACCATAAAAGTATCAGCAAAAAAAGTGTCTCTTTTTGTCTCATTGTTTTGAAAGATGCATGTATGGTTCTTATAAATACTGCAAATAGGACTTTATCAACCAAACATATTTTAAGCATGTAAATTGATAATGGTGAACTTGAGCAGAATTGCTCTGAGCTGCCTGTTTTCTTTGTGTGAGGGTTCAAGAAAGTTTTCACTTTGATTCATAACCAAAGCTAGAAAAATGGGGAGTAAGTTGCATTTAAAGCTTATTACAGCACAATGAGAACATATCTGTGCATTTTTTTTCTGGTGGCCTTTGTTTTTTTTTTTAAGTTTTGGTACACAAAATGTAACAACTGATTGTCGCATACTTCAGACACCCATCAGCAGTTAAAGGCAGGTGTTTATGTTCTTATTTAGGCAAGAATCTCTCCTACTGTAAAACAAGGGAGCCTTGGTTTCTGAGAGTTCTTTCTTAGTATAGAACACTTAAAACTTTTCATTTCAAAAAGCCTGGAAGCCTGGAGACACCAAATCTTATATATCAGTAGGAATGCTTCTCAAGAGTTAGAAAGTCAGGAAACCTATATTACTCTTAATCGTCTTACATTAATTAGTACTAAGTTTAAAAAAGAAAATTGTTTGTGTGAGAAAGCACTTTCTTGTAAGGAAGAGCCTTATAAGAAAGTCTGTAATCAGCTTATTTGTTTTAAGGTAGGAAAACATTTTAATAACATTGCATTTGTAGGCTAAAAGAAATATGGAGTTAAAGTTGGATTGTGGATTATGGTGTGTTAAAACAGTAGGTGACCGTGTTTGGCCATAAGTGCACAGGATTTAGGATGAATTGCCACCATGAAATAAAATGTCAAAGGACTTAAGGGGTTTAAAATCTTGAATGCAGCTTGGAAGATTAGAAATGTTACTTTATTTCTGTTTAACAGAACTATGTAAAATTCAGTAGTCATCCAGAAATTTATTTTGAACATTGAAGTAATTTTGGATATTATAAAATCACTCTGATTTCATTCTCCATATAAAAGGTCATTTAAAATAATAACAATAACAAAATCTTAACATTTTAAAAACTACTTTAGCAGTTGCATTTATTCATGTCATTTTTTTTGTGTAACAAGTGATCTCCAAAGTAAAAATTAATTAATAGCAAGAGTTTCTTTTCATGTTCTTAAAATCGTAAATAGATTTCACACTGCAAGAACATGGTACACCCCACTCAGAACAAAGTGGATTCCAAAAAGGCCAATATCTGTCCATAGTTAATGTATTGGTGTTATTAACAATTTTTAGCTTTACAGTAAGTTTTGATAATGAAATAATTTTCTCCCTCCATCATCTTAATCCCAATCCTACTATATGTCTACAAAAAAATAACTATTATCACTGTATATAATCAACTCTAAGGGAAATTAATGAAAGTAATAGGATGTTTTCAATAATTCCAAAGATTGTGTGCAACGAAAATTATTCTGATTAGTCTTGAACCAGCAGTCTGAACTTTCATGGCATGTTTCACTGTGGATTATTGTTTAAAGGTCTATGTAAACTGATTAACTTTTTTGCAAGAAGCTTGTTATAATATTTTAAATATATTTGATTGTTGATTATATTAAAGCAATAGCTTTGCAATCATTTACTTATATTTCATGAATAGATTCATAATTATTATAATTAATTATTAAAATTGGGTGATGAAACAGTAATATGCATAATTTACCCCATTCTTTATAGCCACAGAAATTCCCCATCCATTTCACATACCTCCTTACTCTCTTTCTATACAGACCAACAGTGCTTCAAGATACTCACTATTTATCATGTTTTTAGACAACAGAAGACAAGAGCAAACAATACACTGAGAAGGAAAAAAACCCACAAAACTGCTGAACTGGAGAAGGTAGCAACTTTTCTACTTTATTTCTGAAACCTTTTCCAGTAAAAGCTACTCCTGCTGTGCTTGGGAAAAATTTTAAGAGAAAAAGAACACATATGATTCTAAAAGGCTGTCTCTCCTATCCCTGTATTGATGGATAACAAGACGGATAACAAGTGAACTGTATTATAGAAGTCTGTCAAAGCTTCCATAAAAGTTATTGCAATTTAACTGATAAACTCTTGGAAAGGGGAATGAATAATAGAGAGGATGAGACCTGTGTTGAATGGAGCATGTAGCAAACTTACTGCCTTGACACTTATTTTATTCTGGTCCCCAGATGGGATGCAGAAGAAAGAAGAAAATCCCTTTGCTTACAGTGGAAAACCTGTGGCCCATAGGTACAAATCTCTCTGCATTTGTCGATGCAGCTTATCCTTTATTTGCAAATAAATTCCTCAAACTAAGAGCTACCAGACAAAGCAGATGGGAGTTTCTCATCAAAGGAACATACAGTCATCTTCAAGCAAGTAACTTTACAAAGCAAAACACAGAGTAGGAGAGGCAGAAGGCAAAGGCACACAAAAGATTTCAGCCATTCAGTGAATAGAGTGAGGCATGGCTTAGACTGTTTAGAAATGTTGAACATATTTGATTGAGCAGAACAGAGGAAAAACTGGAAAATGAAAAAAACAAAAAGCAGAATGAAAGAGATTTAAAAAAACCCAAACCAAAACAAAAAACCACAAAAACCAGGGTGAAGCAAGCATGACCAAAGAAGTAGAATAACTAACTAAAGGTGCTTTTAAAGAGACAACTGAAATTACATTTTTGAAAGGGAAGGTGACAATGATATTATGAAAGCAGAAGTCTGGTCTGTGGCTTATTATCTATTGTCTATTAGATGAAAGAAAACCAGCATACTATCTTTCTATTGACAACATTGTCATGCTCGAAGAACACCCCTTCCAAGTGCAATACCAGCTAGGAAGAAGCTTTCTAGTCGTTCTAAGTATAAAGAATAGCTTATGGTCATAGTTGATACTTCATTAGGCTTTAATCATGCACATTGTCTTACTAATGAGGGTTCTCAAGATGAAAGAAGCTGAGGGGGTGTGAGAGTAAGGTCGTGAGCAAGGCTTTCAGCTGGGACAGAAGATCCATGGTCAATTACTAAGTGTTACATCCTCCCTCTGGGCCTACCGATGTTCTTTGCCTCTGGAGTACAAAGGCAAGAATGGGTACATAGCTCCAGGATCTTATAACGATAGATGCAGTGATGTTTGTGAGATTTTTCATGTAGTGTTTTCAAACCTGTAAGAGTATGAAGAAAACAGTTTTATATTTATGAAATAAAAGTGAAGGGATTTTTTTTAAAATAGTGATGAGGCAAAGGTTCCTTTTGAGGAGGTATTAAGTAGCAAGCTTCTTGACTATTTCTGGGAGATTTTCTCAATTTCTGCCTTACCTCTCTCCTTTCCTTCTTTCCTTCCTTCATATTAGTTCCATAATATGAAAATATCTTTTGAGTCTTTTCAAATTTAGGAAAGACAACTTTGTAAAAGTTGTAGGAACTGGTCCTCACACTGAACTGTAATTCAGAAAATCTTGCCAAAGTGGATAAATTCTGGTTAGAAAATAGGAGAATCTTTCTCATGGCATATGCAATGAAACTTTTTAATATTTTGCTCAGGAATTTCTGGAATCCCCATTCTTGAAGTTTTGGAAAGGCAGGTTAGACAACTTTCTCTTAGGAATGATTGAAGTGTCTTCAATTTTATCTTTAGCTTGGACTAGGTGATTTTTCAAAATTATCTGACAGGTATGAGGTTTTTAAATTTGTTTGTTTGATATCTAGTATGGACAGGTAAAAATTAATTGAAGTGGATAGAGATAATGACGTGCTGGCAAAGGAATTGCTTCTTATTATTTTTGTCTGCATATTTGCAGGTACAGCTATATTGTGTTGTAGATACAGTTTCATTTACCATTGACCAAAAGGGAAAGATTCTGCAGACCTTTTAAAATAATTTACAATAGCATAGGAGAAAGTCATATAGCAGAGGCAGTGTTAAGCAAAGATGGTTTTGTAATATTTTCCAATGGTATGAGTAAGCTGAAAAAGTTTGGAAGTAAAGAAAAAAATAATCTATTTTTGCCAATAGTTACTATACCTCCTTTCCAAACTTAATCAAAGGAATGTGAAGGACTGCAAAGTGCTAGTCTAACCATGGAACAGAGAGAAAATGCACTTGCTAAAAAGTATTGGATGAATAATACAAAAATCAGATTAGTTTTACTGATTTGTCTCCTGGAATAACAACAATTTTTTTCAGATGTGAATCATTCAAAGCATCGAAAGACTACACAAAGTCCTCTGATAGAGAACAAAGAAACCTCCGCTGGGTAAGTGGAAGGGTGATATCTCACTTCCAGTACCTTAGAAAGAAATAATTACAAGAGGAATATGGTTTCAGTAATTCAGAGAATTCCCTCTTTCAGCTTTCTGATGATTTTAGTTGCTGTTTGGGGACTGCATCAGAGTTAGAAAACAGGAGACACATGAGCTGATGGAATACAAATTGACAAATTTTTATTAAATACATATATATGGAGACAAGACAAATAATATTTCAGTCCTAATATTGGACAAAAATACAACCACAGACACATAAGATCAAAAAAGCTAAACGGATTATTAAAAATTTGATCTTGTCTGCTCTTTGGAAATTCTCTTCAGAAGAGGAGGTGGAACCATTAGAAGCTGAACAATCTGAAATATGTCCTTTCACAGTTCAGTGGAGAAGTCAGGGCCTCCTACTGATTATTCAATGGGAAATAGTATAGAACACATGGCTATTAAAATTGAACACTTCATGGGATGGAGATAACTACTGTGTACTTCTAACATATTGTCTATTATAAACAAATTCACTGATTTTTTCAACTATGGTCATTCATTTGGTAAATTAATGAATACTTTTATACATTATACTTTGGAGGCTTTATAATCTCTTTAAGGATCATACAAAGACGAGATTCAATAGGTCACATGTACTCAGTAGTGATATGCTGAAGATCCCAGAGGCAAAAGAGATCAAAACAGAAACTCAGATCTGTGTTTTTAAAAAGATTTGAAGTGGGAATGTTTTCTAGTGTTATCATCTCTGTTAAATTGCAAGCTGTACAGTCCTCAGAGTATAACCCAGCAGACAAAAAATGCGGACTCTTGAATTTAAATATTTCTAAATACAAACAAATGTGTTAAATAGCTGGGAAGGAATTCTCTCTAATTTATTAATCCCCTTTATTTTACATAAAATTAATGATTTATGAATTCCTATCAAGTATAGGGGGAAAAAAATCCTCTCAAGTTGAGAGCTTTGATAATGGCTATATTAATGAAATATAATATAAAGGATTTTTTAATAATCAAATCTGTATTCTCATATGTACTTTATCTTTCAGAGCAGCAGGAAAAAGGGAATATGGAAATATTTTTTCTAGGTTTGTTTTTTGAGAAATACTATTAAGCATTTAAGATTTAGGCTGCTGTTTTTTGCTTTTAGCTGTGCTTAAAAAGAGCTACAGCTACAGAAATTTTTGGTCTGTCAACAATTTCCTTTATACAGATAAAAATATACCTATGTCATGTCATTTTGTATACTTATATACTAAAATGGGCAAATTCTTAAGTTGCCTAGAATGTTTTTTTGTTATTATTATTGAAAAATCAAGTATTTTGAGAAATTACCAAATTTACTCTACATATTGATTCTATTTCCTTTCCTTTCCTTTCCTTTTCCTTTCCTTCCTTTCCTTTCCTTTCCTTCCTTTCCTTTCCTTTCCTTTCCTTCCTTCCTTTCCTTTCCTTTCCTTTCCTTTCCTTTCCTTTCCTTTCCTTTCCTTTCCTTTCCTTTCCTTTCCTTTCCTTTCCTTTCCCTTTCCTTTCCTTTCCTTTCCTTTCCTTTCCTTTCCTTTCCTTTCCTTTCCTTTTCCTTTCCTTTCCTTTCCTTTCCTTTCCTTCCCTTCCCTTCCCTTCCCTTCCCTTCCCTCCCTTCCCTTCCCTTCCCTTCCTTCCCTTCCTTCCCTTCCCTTCCCTTCCCTTCCCTCCCTCCCTCCCCTCCCCTCCCCTCCCCTCCCCTCCCCTCCCCTCCCCTCCCCTCCCCCTCCCCTCCCCTCCCCTTCCCTTCCCTTCCCTTCCCTTCCCTTCCCTTCCCTTCCCTTCCCTTCCCTTCCCTTCCCTTCCCTTCCCTTCCCTTCCCTTCCCTTCCCTTCCCTTCCCTTCCCTTCCCTTCCCTTCCCTCCCCTTCCCTCTCCTCCCCTCCCCTCCTCTTCCCTTCCCCTTCCCCTTCCCCTTCCCCTTCCCCTTCCCCTTTCCTTTTCCCTTTCCCTTTCCCTTTCCCTTTCCCTTTCCCTTTCCCTTTCCCTTTCCCTTTCCCTTTCCCACAGCACTATAGAGGAAGAGCAAGACACTCTTTTTTTAACACCTGTGTAAGATCATGTGGACATCATCTCATGAACTGCTTTATTTTTGAGTTGGTTTGGGTTTTATTGGCTTTGTTTGTTTTTCTTTAGCTCAAATTTTGGTGAAGATAGGATAGAGAGATTGCTGTCTTACTTTTCCCATTCCCTTTGTTACTGATGACATAAACTGTTTCATTAAAGACATGGATTAGTCGTAAATTTTGATATGGTGTCCTGTGTAGTGCTCAAGAATATCCAGAATGCTGCTGCACAATTTATTCTTGTAGCTTGTTCCCATTTTGACATCAGCCTTTATTTTCTCTCTTTTTTTCTGATTCCTTTTCTTCTGTCACATCAAATATAAGCTAGTAGTCTCTGAGCATGATGCCAGCCAAAAAACCCCAGCAACAAAAAAGCACTTGACAGCCATTATCATGCTGTTGTGCTAAGTCTACTGGTTTGCACACTGACAATATTAGCTCATCATTTTCTTTAACTCTCTCTGTTTGCATGTATCCAACTGGTTGTCTTTTGCCCTGTACTTAACTTGAAAGCCCTTTGGAGCCATTTGAAGAACAGTAAAGTTCAGCCATGGGCATTACAGCAATGAAATTAATATGTATTAATATTAGTCTATAGAATCAGATGAGACTATGTGAGAAGCTTTTAGATCTACATGGAATTACAAAACTTTTAATACTGCTTATAAAGTGATATTGATTGTATAAAAGCTGTGAAGACTGTACAGATTTTATAGAAATGTGCATAAAAATAAAATTAATTCCAGTTTTTCCATTTTCCTGGACTTATGCCAGCAGTAGTTTTATAAATAAAAAAAAAGAATCTTGAAATTAAAGCACTTAAGCGTGTGCTAAACTTCATACTCCTGGCTAAAATTGTGTTGAAATCATTGTACAACTAAGCATGTGCTTAAGCAAGTTCCCTGTGCAACAATGAGATGTAACCATAGTGAGAACTGTTCAAACACACAGAAGTACACAAAAGCACAGTAGGTTTGGTTGGTTGGTTGGTTTGTTTTTGTTTGTTGGTTTGTTTTTTTTTTCTTGAAACTAAAGTCTGAAAGTCCTCTGTTTCAAGATCTTTATTAACATTGATACATTTAATTAAAATATATCAAAACTACACATGGATTTGCATAGCCATGTGGTTGAAATTTACAATCTGTAATCTGTACAGACAAAGTTATGTTCCAAAACTGCTGAGGCTACTTTTTAACATATTTTAGCACCTTTGTGAGTCTGACCTCAGAGAGGTGATGATCTTTACAATGAAAATATGCAGTCCTAGCATATCTGATGAGAAATGTTTGCTTATCTGAAAGCCATATTTTACATGCTTTGCTCCTGAAACTGGATACATTTTTTCTGTTTGTGGCTTCTTTATAAGAATAATTAGCATTACAAGGGAAGGAACTATTCAGTCATCAAGCTGTTCCTCATAAAAGTTTTCATTTCATAGGGATAACAGTTCTCTTCTGAAAAGAATTCTTCAATGATACTTCAATTAAGTTGAATACTGTAACTAGGAAAAAATTCCATTTTTATACAAGAAGACCGAATTGCAATTTGGACTTCTCATTATTGATTATAATGTGTTATTTGGAGAGACTGTTCTGTGAAGCTTAAGTGTATACCAGTATTAATCTTTTCCACTTGTTTCCATGGCTGGCACAATATCATTGTGGTTCAAAAAGCAGTGCTCTATCTTACTTTAATCCATCTTTAAAAAAGACTTGAAGATTTGAAATGGATTTGGTGTTATACACTTTCTTATCTGCCAAAAGCTCATGTAGGGTGAAAATGTATTTTAATGACAATACAGAGCTGATTGAGTTTGATTTTTAATGTTTAGGTAGAGCAAAAGACAAAGGAAGAATATTTGCATGCTTTCCAGTCCATGAACCTGGGCATTAAAACAACACAGAATATTCTTAATGCCCAACAAAGATACTGAAAGGTAAGACTGCTTAACCCAAAGGAAGAACCAACAGTCACCAGCTGGATTCTCTGTTCTCATCCCTTTCTTGTTATTCCTTTCCAACTTACTGCTCAATGACTACCTGATCTTCTTTTGGCATTTCTTAGCCCACATCTTCAAAAATTAATAGAATAAAATCTCTCCTACTTCATCAGAATAATATAGATCAAACAAACCTTCATTAAAAATAAACAACTACATTCTGATTAAAGAAACTAAAAATGTCTTCATTTGTGAACCGTACAAATTCAGAAAAGTATTGTTCCCTGCATTTATAGGAGGTTCAAACTTCATATGGACTTTGAGCGAATTGATTGAAATAATTTTCTCACTGTTCTACTGTATTTCTTTTTATTACTGTTTTACCTAACCCAGTATTTTCAATGTGGTCAGTGACCTTTCCAACCAGTTTTTTTCTTGATAAAAAGATAAATTTAAGTAATGAAACATTTACAGTGGGTTGTATAATCTTTTTGGGGAACAGCATAGGCTTCAGACACTTTCTCTTTGCTGATTATATGACATTGTGCTATGTTTGTTCTGTTTACAGGACAGGAATAATGACAAATAACAGCAGTTATTCCCAGCTTTATTAAAAAGAATGTGGTGGTTTTGGGGTTTGTTTTTTTTGTTGTAAGAGGGAAGAGAGTGGATTCATCTAATCTTCATTGGGATTTGATAATCTAAAATTGTTGAGACACTGTAATTTGTTTTTCCTTTCCTGCTTCTGTTTATTTCTTATTTAGATTGCAGATTTACACATTTGTTGCTAAGATGATGAGAGTGTAGTGTGTAAAGAGAGAATGCAGGTTCAGCAGAGTGCTCACGTGGGAAAAAATAAACTAAAGGGGGTATTTTATGATGGAGAGGGGGTATCATTGTTCCAAAGCCTGGCACAATTGAACTGTAATAAATACATATTAAAGATACCATACTTCCTGATGAGAGGAAGAAAGTGAACAGTAGTGGTACTTTTTCAAAAAACATAACTGAAAAATCTAACCATAAACTGTTTTGCCATATATTTACAATTCAATTAATAATTAAATTGGTCAAAACATACTTCGTAAGGAGAGTAACATAAATCAGCGTAAAAGAACTGAACATGAAAATCAGACATCAAATGAGATTTTTAAAAAAATTAATCCCCCTAGTAGTAAATTCTCCAGAATAATTTTAAGACAGCAGGGAGTATACCCTTTGGATTCTTTGTGGAAACTATTTCCCTCATGTTATTTGTGAAACTGCTGCTAATTACCTGAGAAAATTTAATGTAACAAAGCCTGACTTAATAATCAGGACTATTAGCTTTCCTCACTTTATGCCATTTCAGGAGCCTTGAGAATAATAAACACACCTGAAAATCAATTTGTTCTCCTATAGTTTGTCTCAAAACATATTAAAACACATACAGATACTGTTCTTGTACATCACAGAAAAAGATTACCTTTGCTGTATCATTGTCACTGAACATAGTTTAACAGACCAAATAGAAGCAAATAAATTTTCCTCGTTCCAAAGGCCTAAATAGAGCTCTT
This sequence comes from Phalacrocorax carbo, assembly GCF_963921805.1. NCBI lineage: Eukaryota > Metazoa > Chordata > Aves > Suliformes > Phalacrocoracidae > Phalacrocorax > Phalacrocorax carbo. The sequence goes on along the minus strand of NC_087514.1, from coordinate 87,555,953 downwards.
GAAAAATGAAAAATTTGGTTTAGTATCCTTATTTTGGTTGGTCAGGCTATTAAAAAATCAATTAATCTGAAGCCTTTCAAATACTAACTAGTGAAATAAAAAGGGGAAGAATACCTGCACACCTTCACATGTTCCTCTCAATGACGAAAACGCTGTTCATATGTGGTCTGCTTCCTATGAAGTGTCTTTGACATTGCAAAAATAAGTCTTCAAAATGCTGTCTGATAATTCCAGAACTATATATAAACATTGAGAAAAAAAAAAAATCTATTATCTCCTAAGAAAACCCTAAGTTATTCATATGCTACAATTAATGCTTAAGGAAAAATGGAGCATTATCCATTTTTTTCTTATTGCAGGGATACTACACCAATGTTATTCACTTGATCCAGAATGTATACAAATTAAACTGGCTTTTTTAAAAATAAAAAAAAAAATTAATTATGTAACAAGAAAGGAAATCTATACCCTTTTACAATACTTTAATTCTTTGAATCAAGTTTAGATATCTTTAGCTACCTCAGAGATATTGTCTAATTTAGGCAGAAATAAGAGGCATTCATATAGGATTACATGACTATTATTTTTGTCTAACACTGAAATGTTAGGAATTTAAGGAGATCATTGAAGACCTTTTTTTTATCTGCGTGGAAAAGTGATGCATTTACAATGTGAAATTAAGATAAAACAAAAGTATTGATATTTTTAGAAGTATTCCAATTTTATGTAAGATTTTTTTTTAACTTCAAAAACTTGTATTATTTTGTGCTCATACATTGATACTCACACCTATAAAATGAACAAGGTGGGGACCTGAGTAACAATTTTTCCTTTTTGGTTGCCCTTTTTCTCATAAAGTTATGAAACTGGATGAAAGAGAAGGAAAAAAAGCTAAAATATAATGCAGTCTAATTAAGCCAATTCTCTATTGCCAAAAAACCTGAAAAACGTAGACACAAGAAAAAAATCTGGAATACAATAAAAAAAAAGAAACTGAAAATTTACTTTTGTGATGTTAATTCTGCTTTGGATTTTTTTGGGTAATAGCATTAAGTGTGAAAACTGCAATTTGCATTTTGAGGTTTTTATGGGGAGCAGTTCATTTTTATTCAAGTGCCCAGCCTTTAGTTCTGCAGATCTCTGGTCATTCCAGACCAGAGATTCCAAGTAATAATTGTGTATTGAAAGGAACACAAAGTCTGCAGACAAGAATGTAATGCAAACTCAGAATGTTTTGTTATACCCATTATGTTTTAATTTTTACTTTTTAATTACACATATCAAGCCCACTCTATTTTCTCTAGTCTTTCCCCGTTTGTTGTTCTCGTGATCTTCCCCCTATAACGTGATATAGTCTTTCTCATCTAACAGAAATTATTTGGGAAACTGCATATTAAACTTCATAATCTTTCAAATAATTGTCTCCCATTTTCCCTTCCATTTCTGGGCACAGCAGATGTCCTTTAATGTGTTGGACTTCTCAGTTGGATTGTGGCTATGGATCCTTTCAGTGTCAATAGGGCCTTGGTTTACTGTCTTTCCCATGCCACGTCTCCCGCTGGTGGTCTCTCTCAAAGTTAGTGTCTGTTCTTGTTCTGTTTGCAATGGCAATATTACAGCCATAGTACTCCCATGTTAGACACTTCCATTATCTTAGCAAAGGTCCATATTAGAGAAGCTTTCCAAAACATTTTTCTTGAATTATGGTCCTCCTGGCACATCTACTGCTCTGAACCATTCATTATTTGTTCCTTCCTCCAACAGTGGGTTCTAAGTTCTGAATTAGGATGCATTTAGTTCATAGGATAATTCAGGTTGGAAGGGACCTCAGTCTAACCTTCTGCTGAAAACAGGGTCAAGTTGTACAAATGTACTCTGCGTAGCCTGATTGAGTGGCTGATGGTGAAAAATCTTCTCCTGAACTGCTTTTTAAGTCCAGTTATTTCTGTGTGTATTGGGTTTGGCTGAGATGGAGTTAATTTTCCCAATAGCAGCCCCCATAGCACTATGCCTTGTGCTGGTAGCTAGAACAGGTGTTGATAACACCCCAGTGTTTTGGCTACTGCTGAGCAGTGCTTGCACAGCATCAAGACTGTCTTGCCAACAACCCCCCCCACCTCACCCAGTAGGCTGGGGGTGCACAAGGTCTTGGGAGGAGACATAGCCAGGACAGCTGACGCAAACTAACCAAAGGGGTATTCCATATCATATGACATCCATTCAGCAATAAAAGCTAAGAGAAAGGAGGAAGGGGGTGGGGGTGGGTTGGGTGACATTTGTTATTACAACATTCCAGAGCACCTTCAGAGTTGCTTCCAGAGCAACCTCTACGTGTGCTGAATCTCTGCTTCCTGGGAAGTGGCTGGACATCGCCTGCTGATGGGAAGTGTAGAATAAATCTTTTGTTTTCCTTTGCTTCCATGTGCAGCCTTTGCTTTTGCTTTATTAAACTGCCTTTATATTGACCTGTGAGTTTTTTCCATCTTATTTTCTCCCCATCCCTGTCCTGCTGAGAAGTGGGAGTGATAGAGTGGCTTGATGGGCACCTGGCACCCATCCAGGGTCAACCCACCACACTATCCCACTTGGTTTTCCATGCTGTTGACTGACCATTCCCAGAACCACTTGTCACTAGAACTGCCACAGAATTTCTGAAGTCTGTTGGGTTTGATTGTAGGTCCTGATTCCAGATGAAGTAACTCAAGCCTATCGTAGGAGAGATCTATTTCTGCCTTTTCAATAACAACACAGTAAAATTAAGCTTTTGATATTATGTGAACTCCTTGTGTCAGTATCTGAATCAATACTTGTTTTGTCTTCAGCACCAGAAGAAAAATATTAATTATACTTGTCAATAGGTGTGGGAATCAGGGAAATATTATCTGCATGAATGCTTGTCACTATGGATAGTAGGTCATGTCAATACACACTACAAGACAAACAATGCAGAATTTCTGTCTGTGAGCAAGAGTATTCCACCAGAGCTCAAAGTGCATCACTGGCCACAGGAAAATTTTTAATTTTTTTTGTGCCGCAAAAGCCGCACAAAGATTTTGCTTTGTAGCTGCAAAGCTCTGAACCTTCACTGAGAGGTAGGTGGAGCTTAAGTTTTTTCTATAATCTGTGTTCATTCAGAAGAGTATAAGATTCATCACCACAGAGCTGATTAATGTGGAATACTGTTCAAAAGGACCTTATATTCACGCAAATATTATTGAGGTTAAAAATACCACCTGACTTGAGGGACGAATCTTCAGCATGAAAAGGTAGACTTAGATTGGATAACAAAAAATTATTTAAATACTGGTAAATTAGTTGTTTCCTGATTCACATTTTTCAGGTTTTCATCTAAATTACCTTTCATCTATTATTTTCTCTGATCTCACCTTAGTTGGGGGGAATCTTATGCACAAACACAAGTTAAATTATCATTGCATTCCAGATTTTCAGACAGGTATCTTTGTATACACAAACTGTAAAGTCAATTTCCCCACCCAGTCAAGAAGACCCTGTAGACATCTTCAGATCTTCATTGTAATTCCTCAGAACCCCAATTAAAATTCCATTTTTCCAAGATGTGTTCAAAGCATCTGACCATCGTTAAACTCATAGGTTTAAAACCATTGCCTAATATAATCTCTGGGCTTTATTTTACCACCCCCAGCCTCCAACCATCTGTCTCACTCCATCTGTTGCCTTGTCTTCTACTTAGTTTGAAAATTTTTTTGATTAGGATTGTCTTCTTGGCTCACATTTGTGCATAGGGATCCTGGCCTCTAATAGAGTTCTAAATATTATGGTAATGTGAATGATAGTAAGCAACAACTTCAGTTGTTAGTCAAGGATGTATATTGCAATACAGTTTGACCAAACAGAAGGCAACAGAACATTTACAGTATCTGAAAGACTTTATTCATGGAGCAATTTTTTAATACCTTACATTCATCATATTTCTATAACAGTAATTTTCAAATGTTCAAGCAGTAAGCATTATTACAACTGACTGTGCCAAAACTGTAATTTAGTTAGTGGGGTGATGGAAGTGAAATTTCTACCAGTGTTTTTTTTAGATTTTAAAGGTTTATTTACTTCTTTAAGTTTAGAGCTGCGGATTCTTCTGAAAATTCTGTTTCTATGAGTATTGATAATGTAGGTTGTGGGAATACACTATACTGTTAGCCTGAGCTAATCACTGGAAAAAAATCTGGACTGAAGTTTGCTTTGCATTTACCTTCCTCTACCTGCTTATACTGGCTGCTTATATGGTTTCTTTTATTTCGGTCAAAAAAATCTATCAATCATTAAGAAAATAGAGTACTGCCTCCCTCCACAATTAAAGCTTAGTCAGATATATCTCCATTGCCATTTCCCCCAGAGACAGGCTGTCAGATTTCACTTTAATTCCAAGACTTCTATGAAAGATCACCTTAATTATAGGATACTTGGCCCAGGATTTATATTGTCATTCAGCTTGACTGATGTATATTACTGAGTTGTCAGTCTAAAAAAGTATTACATTTATTTTGAAAATCTATTTCATTAACTATTTACTTGTTATGCAACTGGAGTATGAGTTATGCATTTTAAAAAACTTTCTTAAAAATAACTATGCATCTTTCATTACAAATTTTGAGCTTGGCTCTCACTGAGAATGTCTCCGTGTCAAAATGCTGAACCTAAGGAAGTTGCTGCACATTTGTTCTTAGGTTTAGCTTCACAATCTGTGCGTATATTCACAGCTCAGCCTTCAAAAGCCGGAACCACAGGCTACATGAAATTTATAAGAAAATAAATAGAATGTATTATCTTCTGAAGTATATTCTCATGTTCTAGCTTATTAGAAAATATAAAACTTTGATATAGGGTAAGAAGTTTCCCGTGACCATATGACACTACTATTTTAGAAGAGTTTTACATAGATCTGCATATGAAAGTAACAGCATTCAAGGACTATAATAACTGATGAAAATAAAGTAAATAATGAAAAAAATGTGAACAAATAACATTTTACATACATGTCCCTGGATTCTGGTGACGTATTCAGATGATATTATGATGACCTTTGCTGTTACCATGCAACTCCAAAAACACTTATGTACATTTTAGTTTTCTCTCCTGCCAGAAATATTAATATATAAAACCAGGTAAAAAAATCCTATAGTCTATTACTTTCGGAAAGAAATAAAAAAGAAAGGAAAACTACTGGGCTAATACATATTTATATGTGTATAAAATATATTTTCAAGAGATATATGTTGAAATAACACAGTTATACCAGCAGTTATACCAGTTAAGTAACCAAGGTAGACGAGGCCATTATCTTTCTAAAAACTTCCAGTCCCCTCAAAAGCTGTGCTAAACCTGTAACCTGCAATAATATGCTATTGGTGAAATGCTTTCCATATCATGGGCTGAATATATGACTCACGTGATTGCCTCCTGCTCTTTCAGAAACCCAATGCAATGATGAAGATGGCAGTGGATACCAGCAAATAGAATTTACTTAGTCTTGATTTCAAAAAAGCCAGTGATCTTGTGGCTACTTCACCTTTAATTCTCGGTAGTAAAGGAGGGAAGGCCAAAGACCAAAGGATTAAGAATTTTTGGTAATATAATGAAATGCTAGCCACAGCTGAGTGTAGAACAAGTATATAAACATTATGAATGAGTGCCACTGTATTGGCTTTGTTCTCTTTAAATTCACAGTAGTGCATCTGATTTTTTCTTTCTGTTTTCCTTGGTTTAATAAATGCCATGTCAAAACACTTTAGTAGACTGTAAGAAATATTTACAGACTTCTGAGTGCTAACAATATTACTGTAATTATCATAGAAGTGATGTACAGCATTAAAAAAACATTCTTATTTAAGAATTTATTATTTAAATAGTGCAGTTGAAAGGCATGATCAAGTAACTGCATAACACAGTCAGTCAAGGGAAGCAGAGAATCCACTTCAATGTGTAGGACAGTTAATTTACCTTTTTTACTCTGGAATCCTGCTTGTCACATAAAACCGTGAGGGCAGAGCAGAAGCTCAGTAACATAAGGCTTACTGGAAAATAAAACACATTTCAACCTCACTTTTAAAGTGGTAAAATACAAATTAATTAGGATGCTGCTAAATGAACTGTGCAGCTTATGTTTCAGAAGTGCTAACCAATGTATGTGGACTGAGTTTTAGGTACCCAGCTTAAAGTAAACATGTAGCTTACAGTCATTTTTATAGAAACAGCACACGAGTTCAGTCACAGAACGCAGAATAAAATGAAGAGTTTGCATCCAAATGGTAGATATTTTAACCCTACCCAGCATCTTAAAAGTTCAGGCACAAAATATTGGATCACCTGTTCTAACTTCAGATATCTATAATGTGTGTATATAAGTCAGTCATGGTCATTTCCTTTACAGGCAGTGCAGAAAACCAAGTATCTTTAGCATGAGTCTCCCCAACCTAAGAGACATGGGATAGATCATGTTATTTCTCTACAATAAGTGGAAAGACAGTCTAATTCCTACTCTGATGTAACCTCTAAAGTAATCTCACCCAAAATATTTCAAAATATTATACCTCAAAATAATTAATAAAAGATGAGCAAATATTCCTGAAAATCCTTGTAATAAGATCATTCGTCTTTAAGGTGTAATTCAAATTATCATCTGCAGTAGTTTATGATTAATTACTTTATTCTATTAAAAGGAACTTGCAATCTAGTCAAAAGGTTTACTTGAATGTTTTAAAAATTTTTGAAGGTTATTAAAGGGATAACGATTTTTTCAGCCTATCTTCCTGCACCTCTAATCCTCAGAAGTCCAACTGAGTATAAGCTAAGCAATGCAAAAAAGCCCCCTATTTCTTTGTAACTCAATATTTGTTTAAGATAAATTCCCTTGTCATATTAATATATATTTTATAGAATATAAAACTTCAGTGACAATGATCTTCAGTTTTTGAGGCAAGATTAAATGAAGTCTCATATTTATTCTTCTAATTACATATTCCCAACACATATAGAGGTATAGGCAAGTATGTGTACAGGCTTTTGACATTTTTTTTTCTTCAGATAATAAAATGCTGTCAGTTTTCATGGATATGTATGTCAGTCTTCAACCTGTCATCTAAATACTCTTCTGCTAGATTTATTTTAATCTCTGTTGATGACTTACTACATTATTTAGTTTTACCTATGATTTAAGAGCAAATATTGTCCTTTTTCCTAATGATGAGGAATAAAAAAAGAATAAAAGTCATTCTAGGATGTTCACTTCCGCTGTGTTCTGGAAAGTAAGAGAGTGGTTACATTGCAAATTGTAACAAAAAATGGTCTTTCATTTAAAAAATTTTTCTAAGTAAAGTTAATTGGTTATCAAAACATGTTACTGAGTGTTATATAAAGAACAGAAGACCTTTGTGTAAGACCATGCAGGGAACTGGGGGAAGGAGGAGTTACAGATCTGGTACCTTATAATGTCAATCTGTGGGCCCATGGTCTTAGGTGCAGACCTCTCATTTGACCCCGAAATACTACTGGGAAATGCTTAACAGAAAAGCTTCTGAGAGACCTGACTGCTCTGTTCTCCATTTCAGAAGAACCAGGAGACACAGAGGCATGAAAGTTTACTCATTTTGAACTTTCCACTTCTGTAAGAGTGGAACACACCTAACAATTTAGATTATCTAATTCTTGTTTAGTTTATGAAAGAAGATATTTTTAGAAGACAGATGCTGTAAACTTGAGTCTTGTATTTTCTTGGTTTTTTTTTCTCTCAAAAAAAAAGATGTTAGTTTACAGTTTCATTTGGGTATTAATTCCTTCCCAGATCCCATGAGCTGTCACCTTGTTGTAAATCATGGTAAAGAAGAAAAGTCTCGAAAGAGATTTTACAAAGCTAGTATATGTTTGATGATAGTGTGCAAGTGCAGAACTCTGAAGGTTAATAGATGCACCATGCTTCTCAGAGTCATTCCTGATGCCTCATCCACTGTGCATCCAGCTGTTTATCTTGATACAGTATTAGGGCTCCATGCATTGAGGAGACTGAAAAATGTAATGGGTAGGATTATGATCTGAAGCACACCAGCATGTTTATGACATATTTATATTCCAGGTTTTACATGAAATTGTGAAAGTACTTCTGTTCTACTTATCTAGGTGTGACAGGATTTTTAAAGAAGGAGGAATTGATTGTTCCTGCTGGGCATAGTTTCTTCATAATTTTTCATCCACTTCCTTGGCTGCTAAGAGCCAAAAATATACATCAAAGGACATTTTCAGGAATTGAAATTAATCAGAGGCCTTCAGTCTCTTTGCTTTTTTGAGCCATTTATAATTAACAGTTTAAAATGATAACTTTATTTCCAAGTCTCCCAGCTTCTCCAGCTAACAACACAGTTTCAAAACTAAATGTAATTAATTGGTAGATCTTAGTTTTCCCAGACCACTTGATTTTTCTTTAAGTAACAATCATATGGCACCAAATTCTTTTCCCCCAGATCGGACATCATGAAATCATTTATGTTCTAATCTCTGCTTTCTCTGTTTGGGTCAACTGTTAATGTATTCTGTTAGTTATAGCACTTCTCATTATTCTGGAAAATTCTGTGTCTATTTAGGAAGCAGATGAGCTAAGCTTAATTTGAAAAAGGAATTTAAATCTTTGCTTAGAATATAAATCATGAATTTTCAAATAAAATATTAGATTGTACAAAGAACTGAAATGGAATTTCATACTAGAATATGAAAACTTGCTGTGATGTGCTGAGTTACCCTAACTTAAAGGAGGCTTGCAAAAATGTAATGTCTTTGAGTTATTAAATAGCAGTTTAGAGGAGGTAAAAATGCATTGGGGAAGACACTGTAAAATTCTAGACAGGCAACAAGAGAGGTAGAACAAAGATTAGGCCTTAATTTAATATAACAGAAATACGAAAAAACAATTATTATTAAAAAGAGAGATAGCGAAAAAATAGAACAGGTAAATAGAATTTTTTTTTCTGTATCAAAAGACACAACCTTTGGAATTTGCTGTTACAAGACATTAGAGTTCTATTGCTTACAAGGCTCATAAAACAAGATTTTATACTGTGCAATTCGTTAACATCCTAGTTGATAGCAACCCAAGCAAAGTACCATATCAAAGCAAAGTTCCACAGTATTTACAGGAAAAACTAAGGCACAGTAGTGAAGAGAAAGGGACTTTTACGACATATTTTCATATTTCATACCTCAGGTACCAAGAGATGACATGAATGCTTACAGTGAAGGAGTTCACTGTAACTGAGCTTTTTTCCCTATGATTACATTTAAATATTTACTTTTTTAGGTAACTAGAAAGGGAAAATCCATGTCAGTTGGACTTTTGTAATTGGCTTTAATGGGGGCAGACTTTCATGTTCATTGCTTTTACTGGAAGCTTTCATGAAAGTTAAACCGTAATGGTAACGAAAGACTAAAAATATAATGATAAGAAAGGGATTATTTTCTATTTTCCATTTATTATTTAGTTATTAGACTTTAATTAGAATGTTTTGGTTTATCTATTTGATATGTCTATGTACTTATTAACTTCAGAAAAGGAAAGATTATTACATTTCAGTAATCTTTATGGTTGCCTGCTTATATTTTTTTAAATTAAGATCAAACGTATCGTATATGTAAACATGCCACATAGTACTCAGCTAGCATCCTTCAACCAAAATAAGATGATATATGTATTCACTTTGTTAGCTACCTGAAGTTAGGCTTGAATTTTTTTCTTGCAGTTTAAATACTCTTCATCATGTTTCATTCCAGTAAGTGGAACTTTACTTTGTTTTCCTAAAGAAGCAAAAAGGTTTCATAAACATAAATCTAATTTGCACAAGGAATGAAAGCATCAGTCATTTGTTTGCTCTTTTTTTTTTTTTAATTAACCTTTAAAGTATAAGAACTCCAGATTTTAAAACAGCGTTTTTGAAGATAGTTGTACATAGTGCTAGTGGGTAAGGGAAATAACAATCAACTAGGACATAAATTAGGCAGATTAAACAAGTCCACAAAATCAGATGACCTGGAATGAGATATCAGGTTTCAGGAACTTTGAGTAATCTATCTGATTACTCCAGCGTATAAGTGATCTTTAATTTTACCTCTGATATAGAAATAGCAAATCTTTAGCAATTTTAAAGTAGTGGAAAATTAACTGAATTAATTTGGAAATGAGGAAAATATTTTGTTGAGTGTCTTTGGAGGGTGGAGAAAAAAAAATTAAATTTCTTATGGAATAGTTTTACTTCTAGATAGCAAATAATTTTTAAAGTTACAGTTTAAATGTCATAAATTTTTTCCTTTGATCTGTTTACAGTAATGTAAAACTGAGATATTTTTAAAATTTTAAAGAAGATTTGCAATTCCACTTAAAGCTACTTTAATAGCATGAAGTGTCTAGGAGTTTAAATGCAGGTAGGACAAGGGTTCATCTACCATTGTTTTCTAAGAGACCGTATAAATTTGATTCTACATTCTCAGCTTTTCCAAAATGAAACTTATCTCTCAGTTATTGGGCTTGATTGTACCTCTAGTGAATTCATAGGTATAGTCATTACCATAAAAAAGCCCTCATTTTGTTAATTGCTTTTGACTGTATTTGTCAAATACAGTAAAATACAGCCTCTGTCAAGATACTGACATAGATCCCAGTTAAACAAAGAATTTAAGTCTGTGCTTAAGTCCAAGCACACAGTTTTATCTAATTAAAATTCTGGATGGATGTGGCAGACTTCCAGCCTTTAGTCTTAATACAGTTGGAACTCACAATTGGATCAGAAGGAATTATGCTTTCAATAACAAAAATATCAGTCTTGAGGGATGGAGGTTTGATGTGATCCTAGTAACAAAAAAACTGAAAGCTTTGACCACACCATAAAAATATATTTTATGCCTGCAGAAAAACCTTTTCTGTAACATGAGAAAGTCCAATCATGTATTCTGAAATCCTGTCTATATTACAGTCAGTGATCCTCTGACAACTTCAGTGAAACAAGAACATAATTATTTTTGGAATAAGAATCTGCTACAGAATTATTCTGGTATAGGGCTGTTGCATACTACAGAATACATAAAATCCAAAGTTTCACTAAGGTATTATAAATAGGTGCCTATCATTTTCTTTCACATAAATACTTCTGAAGGCCATAGAGAAGTTTCTCAGAAGTTTCTTTGTTTCTTAGTGATTTCCTTGCATAGTTCTAACTTTTCTTCCAGGGAATATGGATGCTATTTTTCACATTGAATTCTGATTAATTTATGGTTGACTAAGAGATACTGCATATTCTGATCTTTTATAATCACTAATAAAAATGGAAATAATATTTTTTAGATGACCTAGGGTTTAGGTTACCCCTGCATGCTAGATCAGCTGTCCTTAACACACCGTCTGAAATGAGACTCTGTCATGAAAAAGGATGCTGAATACCAAAGCACACTCAAGACATTCTCAGTTCTACTCTGCTCTGATACTGTTTTCCCTGGATAATCCATCTGCACTTTCAGCCCTTCCTGTAAAAAGCAAGAGGCATAATTTATCCACAGGGGTTGGGTTATAACATTGTTTTACAAAATACTGCATGAGGAGAACTGTCTGTTTTAAATTTAAGCACTCCAAAGTATCGTACGTACAAAATACTAAGTAAGAATTTAGCTGGCAGCCAGCACTGTTGTATGGATTTATCCTAAATTCCCATAAGTATGGCACAACTGGGTATATGTGTTTTATTTTTGTTATGAGATTTATTAAAAGAGTGTTTTGGTCAATAAACAGTAAAGTAGCAGTGTCGCCCAGTACACACCTTTAATGAAATTTTGCTAGGTGCTAGTCAGCAGACAGAATTACTTACAATAAATATCTTACAATTTTCTCTGTCTCTGTCCTTTTTTGACACTCACCTAATAAAGATAACACTATGTATTGATAGCTATTTAGTAGACTGAATATCCCAGAAAGTGTTCACTGTAGGAAGTAAAAGCCTGATACAAACTTCAGTGAACTAATGGGAAGAATCTGTTTAGAAGGCTGGATCAGCATTACAGTTGTAAGAAAACATTGCCTTATTCTGGAACTGTAGAAATTTGGATCCCAAGGGCTGGAGAAACAGCATCTCCTAAATGTAATTTAATTTTTAAAGGTTTTCTGAAGGTTCTACATGGATTTAAGATGAAGAATTTCAAACCTGCATGGAAATAAATAAAATATGTTCTTTAATGTTTGATCCAAGAATATTTTTTCTTGTCAGCAAATAAAAAGTATTATCATGATTCAAAGAAAATAAAATGACCAATATGTTCAAACTAGTTCTCATTCAAATCATACTGGTTTTTTACCACATGTCACAGTATTTACTGTATTTCTGTACCTCTTTTTTTGCTTTTATATGAGGTTATCTAACACCAATTAAGCAGTTTAACTGCTTGGAATTTGATATTTAGAAGTATGCTTCCTTAAATGTTGAAATTTTAATGTTTCACATTTCAAGCTTTTATTTTCCTTTTAAGCTTTCAAAATTGAATTATTTGAAAAGAGCTGTTGATGCATAACATCAAATTTAACTCTACCTACAAAGTACAAACATAGAAACTTAACAAGGAAATAAAATAAGAACACTTACCAGCTGAGAAAAAAAATGGGGGTGAAATGAAATAATGGCCAAAGATTTAAAGTCACTCTCTGGAACTGGAAAGGAACAGAGAATCCCACATGGTGTTGCCGATCTATAAATAAGCAATTAAAATTATTGGCTATAGTAGAACAACTTTCATGTTTACATGTTCACTCATGTGTATACAGGCGACACAGTTTTGCCCTGAGTGAATACTTCTGAATGCAGAATCCAATAACATAAAGCAGTATTGATGTGCAAGCTAAAAAGACCTAAACCTTGAATGAATTTCAGGAATTCTTTTTTCCAAAGAGTGTCTGTTTCGTGTTAGCTATGCATTTTTTTTTAAAAAAAGTAAATGTTTTTGATGATGAACATCATAATGGAAAGAAAACTTTTATTTTTAACTGTTATTTTCATATCCGCCCCCTTCTTGCCCCATCCAATCTTTGCCCTTGTCAGGTTTAATAGTTCTTAACTTTTATTCAGCTGTCATATTCTTGTCTCTCATTTTCCTTGCTAAAAAAATTACCATCTGTCTGGATCAACAATATTTTCATTCTTAAGGCATCTTCTCCCACAACATATGTCTTCAATTTCTAATGTGAACCAGAATACTTCAAGAATGTTGTCAACGGTCATGCCACCAATCTGATTGAATCAGCCTTGACATTTGCCAATTAAACTGTACATTTTAAAGAAAAATGTAAATAACACTTGCTTTGTTGCAAAATTCAGTAAGACTCACTAGGATATTGAAACACAGAATTTCCTATATTTTTGGGGATATTAATGGAATAACAGGAAATTCAGTTTTGCAGAACACTTATTAAATTAATTTTGTATTGCTAGCTTGTTTTAAAATTAAGTGTATCTTTAGAAGGCTTTTTTACATCTAAATGATCAAGTGAATTAAACCAATAAAACATACATTTGCAAAACTCTGGAAGCATGTCATGGTATAAAAAATGTTCAGGCCATGGAATCTATGTCAAATTATTTTGTTGCCTACACTTCTTGCACTCTAATTACTGATTCTAAAGTATTCACAATCCTTTATTACCTTCACACGCATTTTTTTGACCTTTTTTCAGCACTAACAATTTATAAAATATATTTTGCCATTAGAAAACAAGAATTTTAAGGACTTGAAATGGAAAAGAATAGAAGTTCAAATGTGGATGGAAAGAGTCTTTAATGTTATTTACTTTTGAAAGTATGTTCTAAGGAGAACTGGTTTCGGTTGGAAGAAATGAGGAGCCTTTGGAGCCTTCAACATTACTGCCTACACACGGCATATCCTGCACTGGCTTTTTTTCATAGGATTTTGAACAGTTTATTCCTGGAAGGTACTGTATGTCTTGTCTCCTCCCTATTCAAAAGTTTTCAGCAAGGCTAGTTGAAAGTTTTGCATCAGAGTTATTCTGCAGTGTAAAATTATGTTTTGCTCACACAGATTTCTTCCTAAGTAAAATCCTGCTTTTCAGAGTGTTTGGAGTTTTTTTTTTTTTTGTCCTTAAAAGCTAAGCGATCCAACTTTGATAAAACCCAAATGTCAAAGAAAAGATAAAATATGATTGTCTAACAACTCTGTTCTTTGCAGTTTTCACGTAAAGTTACATCACATATAGACATAGCATCATCTGGATATGCAACAGGATGCCAGACTCAATGTGCGCATCTCAGTATGCAGAAAGAAGTATAAAAGGACCTTACCCACACTAATAGCCTGAATTTCTGTGTGTGAAGAGTTAGTTGCTGACAAAGACTAATGCAGTCTTCTCCACACAGAGTGGGAAGGAAGAACGATTGCTCTAGGCAACTGACAATTTTTCTGCAAAACCTTCCGACCAGATGAACAGCAGAAGTGGGATAACTGACTTGATGAAGCTTTTTTTCTTTTTTTTTTTTCTTTTTTTTCTTAATCACTAACTCTGTTTTCCTCCCAGTTTTTAAGCTGTTTTGGACCACTTCGTTACTTATTGTCTGTATTTCCATAAGGAATATGTGGAGCCTCTGGTTTATCTTGTAAAAAGAGCTATTTCTCTTCAGTCAATGAATGAGCAGCAAAGCTCCCATGTACACCCCCTGGGAAAGAACCTGCATCTTGCAAAATATTTGCATATGTATTTGCAGTGGGGAAGCCTTGAGTAGGGCTGTGGAAAAACAACACAAAGTTATCTTATATTTGAGACAAAAAATGCAGTTGTGTTACTGAGTCATAGTTCCTTTCATGAGATAGTGCAGTAGACCTGACCTGCCTATTGCACAAAGCCTTCATTTATCTCAAAGCTGTAATTTCCTTACATTACTAGAAGCCTTGTGCAATGCCCTGAGCATTGCAGTGGCATAGTATTTAATAACTGAAGGAAGATTACAATACTTCTGCATCTACACACAAAAGCTTTCTATAAATGTAAGCAGGTAAAATTGAAAAGAAAAAGGAAAAAAATACCACAAATATACACAGAAGAGCAAGAGATGACAAAGAATATACTTTTATTTCCATTTGACAGGTCCTTTGATTTCTGTAGTTGGGGCACAGAATATCTGTATTTCATGAGAAAATAATAGCTTATGTCCATGACCAGTGTAATGATTATTTGCTGAGGTCTCACATTCTTTAAACCTGAATATCATCTATTTTAAGATTGTACTAATTTTGGCACAACTATCAAGCAAGGACACATCATTTCAAAGAACATTTTTAAAACTCAACAGCAGTTTACATGAGGAAACCTCTATTTCTTGTGTCACTATTTACCCAACCTGCGATTATCACCGGTCTTCATTATGTTCTTTCTTACCATTTAAGACAGATACTAAAAAAGAAAAAGAAAATACAGCAGATTATGATAAGATACTTCATCCCATGGTAAGAATAACAACTAAGATGACACTTATGTAGAATGAAATTTGCATTTCAGTCAACGTTCGTGTGTATAATCAAGTACTGTGTGCAGTTAAATGAGTCTGTTGTCTTGCTATAATGAATATCTACATCCATCCTAACAGTTAATGAGGAATAAATGACTTATTATCAATGAATGGCAGTATCTAAATAGCTCTGCAACAATAACAGAATATTAATATGTATAGCTAAAATAGATCTTAAATGATAATGAACTTACTCAGATTATTCATTATTTTAAAAGCCTCTAGTAAGGTTTACTGATTCTGGATGGAATCAGAGCTCAGCTGGTTCAAGTGCCCTTATACATTTGCAGACAGAGTTAACAAATGACCCTTTTAACATGTATCTCAGAACTGAACAGAAGAAGGCTGCCATGAAAGATGAGGACATGGATCTCTCTAGTTCAGCATTTTACTCCCACTAGAAGTCAGGCCTACTCACTTTGGTGGAAGTAGCAAGAATTGTCAGGAAGATTATGCATTAACTGACTCACTTCCTAATCATCAGCTGAGAATGAGCCTGTGCCCTGAGGCAAAACAGCTTGTACCTTTTACTTTCTTTTTTTAAGAAAAAGTGTTTTCTAGTACAATGGAAAGGTCTTGTTGCCACATGAATGTCAAATTAATTTCTGAATATTTCTGAGCTCTTGATCTCAGCCATACGACATTCAAATAATGAAATTGCAACTATTGCAGAAATTTGGCTTGTTAAGTATTCCTAGAAGTGAGTAGATGAGAGATGACTGCTTATCTACGTGGACTAATAAATGCTGATGAAGAATTCATTGTGGACTTTAATTTATTTCTTCCTAAATTTAGGCAAGTTCTTAGCTATTATTTGCATCTAGGAAGTTGTTCCCAGAGCTTTGCTTGAATCAGGAAAATTCAATATCTCAGGTAGCCTTAGTAAAACAGTAGAACACTAAGCAAGTTTTGATTTTCCATCTGATGCCACAAAATTCAAATACAACTTTGCATGGATTTCATAATCTCCAGGAGACAGTTCTAGGCATGTTTATTTCCAGACTCTTCCACTGGGCACAGGAAATGAACATGGGGAAAATGGTTTAAGAGGAATAATTTTGGTGTGGGAATCATTATTATAGACATTTTTAATGGATTTTCTCTTTTCCCTTAGAAATTATGAGAGCAATATATATTAAAATTGTTGTGCTTCTAGAAGAAAAAACAGATACTGTAAATGCTGTAAGTGAATTTTTATACAATACAGCCACACTAGAAAAACGTTAATTGTCAGTTTAAATTCATAAAAGTACACTGGTCAGCAAGTCTAAATCTAAATTGTTATATAATAAACAGCACTCTCTGTCATCTGAGCTAAATGCACAATATTGTGTATCTATGCAGCTAATTAATATGTATGTTTGAGTGTTATACTGGACTTGAAAGAATCAATATCTGAATTTCAGATAATTAATGTTGCCAAATCTAACTAGCTGCCATGACAAATTTTCAGACCATTTACTCTTTCCCTGATTCAGAGAAACTCTCAAACAAAAGTAATCATAGAAAAGAAATATAAATACTTTCTTGCCCTCTATGTATTCTGTCAGGCTTTCATTTTACCTGAAATACAATCTTCTTAACATTATGTTGTTTTAAGGTAGGCCTGCTTACAGATACTATACAGACAAATCACAAAGACTAACCTGAAGCCTAAACCAAGGTTATCTAAGTCTGTGTACGTTAACTACAGTTACATTATAGTTACATTAACTAATTTTTAACTAACTAGTTTTTAGGTCCTGGTTTCAGCTGGATAGAGTTAATTTTCTTCATTATGGCTAGTATGGGGCTATGTTCTGGATTTGTGCTGAAAACAGTGTTGATAATGCATAGATGTTGCTAAGTTGTTGCTTATACCAGTGTGCTGGTTTCGGCTGGGATAGAGTTAATTTTCTTTCTAATAGCTGGTATAGTGCTGTATTTTGAATTTAATATGAGAATAAAGTTGATAACACACTGATGTTTCAGTTGTGGCTAAGTAGTGCTTACACTAGTCAAGGACTTTTCCAGTTTCCCATGCTCTCCCAGGTGCATAAGAAACTGGGAGGAGAGGGGGCACAGCCAAGACAGCAGATCTAAACTGGCCAAAGGGATATTCAATACTATATGATGTCATGCTCAGTATATAAACTGTGGGGAGTTGGCAGTGATCATGTCTCAGGGACTGGCAGTGTCGGTGGGCGGTGAGCCATTGCATGACTTTTGCCCCCCCCCCTCCCCGCCCCCGATTTTCACTTCTCTCTCTCTCTCTCTCTCTCATTGTTTTCCTTTTCATTACAATATTACTACTACTACTACAACAATAATTACTATTTTAATTATTAAACTGTTCTTATCTCAACCCATGAGTTTTCTTACTTTTGCCCTTCTGATTCTCTCCCTCATCCCACTGGGATGGGGAGAGTGAGTGAGCGGCTGTGTGGTGTTTAGTTTCTGACTGGGGCTAAACCACAACAACTAGTCCAGTACTTTTTCAGCTTCCCATGCTCTGCCAGGTACACAAGAAGCTGGGAAGGGACACAGCCGGGACAGCTGACCCAAACTGACCAAAGGGATGTTCCATACCATATGATGTCATGCTCAGCATATAAAGCAAGGGGAAGAAGAAGGAAGGCAGGGATGTTCAGGGTGATGACATTTGTCTTCCTAAGTAACTGCTACGCTTGATGGAGCCCTACTTTCCTAGAGATGGCTGAAGACCTGCCTACTGATGGGAAGTAGTGAAGGAATTCCTTGTTTTGCTTTACTTGCATTCACAGATTTTGGTTTACCTATTAAACTGACTTTAATTTCAACCCAGGAGTTTTCCTCACTTTTCCTCTTCTGACTCTCTCCCCCATCCCACTCGGGGAAGTGAGTGGCTGTGTGGTGCTTAGTTGCTGGCTGGGGTTAAACCACAACAGAAAAATCACAAAGACTGACCTGAAGCCTAAACCAAGGTCATCTAAGTCTGTGCATGTTAACTACAGTTTTAGCTCAGCTCTGAGTTCAGTCGTGTCTGTTTGAGAAAAAAGCATCTCTATTACTGATTTTCTATTATCAAGGATTCTGCCTTTCTGTGACACATTTTGGCAGTTAGGTTGACAAATCCACTCTCACTTTTACATGTTTCCCTTTTGCATTTTCTCCATAATTGATCTAAAAAACCCTGGCATTTCTACTTCAAAGTACTTGGTAAATTAAATAGCATTAACAAACCAGTAAGGTGAATTAAAAGGCTTCTAGACACCTGGTGTCAAGATATTTGAGTAGTTTCTGGTACACTCAAAATCTTCTTATAGGTCCAAAGGAAATACCTGGTCTGTAAAGCCAGTCATTTATTAGTGTAATCGAAAGTTTAACAGTCTAATTGAAGACTTACTGTAAGTTTAGATCTATGATAAAAATGAAAAATTAAATTAAAAATATATAAAGGTATTAATTAATACATTTTATATATTAATTTATGTATTCATATATTATACACATTATTTATATAATATATTCAATTTTTTATGCACAGAAAATGTCTTAAAAAAACAATAAAATAGTTCAAAATAATATACTACTGGACTAAGGGCTTTATTTCTCTGGACTTAAGAATAGGTATTTTGCTCTGGGATACTGAGAGAGAAAATCTTTTCTAAAAAGCCTCAACAACATACATTTCATGCTTTCTTCCTTACATATTTCTTAAAGTTAGAAATCAAATTTGAATTACAGAGACAATTGAAAAATACAATAGATCAGTCAAAGACTAAACAAGTTCTGATTCAACTGACACACCAAAATCAGTAATAATGCCATTTCCTCGGATATGTCACTGCTGCACTGGTACCTGTCCAAGGTTTTCTTTGAAATACCAAGGACTGAAATACTCATTATAAAACAAAATGGGAAACCAAATGTATTTCATGAGGAGGTGATGCATTCCCAAGATTTGAGGATTTTCTGAGAAGAATGCTTATGCTGTTCAGAAAGCATTCTGCACCCAGAAAAATTTCACCTTAAATAAAACATCTCTTTATAAATATGAGCACGTAAAGTAACAGATTTTCTCTCTTCAATAAAGAATCTAAACTGAACTCCAGACATCATTTGGGAACAAAGAGAACAGGGGAACTGGAATAGCTGAAATTCTGATTTTCTAACAAATCTTATCTTAAATGAAAACAATTTAAGAAACCATCAAAAATGTGGTAAAACATTTGAAATCAGGAAGCCAAAGTTTGTTCAGCTGCATGTGCCACACAATGAATGCTTTCTGAAAATGATGTGCTAGTTTTTCATTAAAATAGCTTCAAATGTACCAAAAAGTCTGCCCCTTTGGCCTGTGCAAAAAATACAAGAATTCTCAAGATAAAACAAGCGGTGGAAGCATTGATGAGGGAAGGATAGGCAGATTGAATGACACTAAGAGATAAAAAATATGAGTAGGTTCTAGAATAGTGGGAATAACATTTTATGTAGGAAGCATTGGTTATGTTGTAACAAATCAGGTTCAACTTTTAGAATATATTGGTTTGATGTTAGGAGTAAACAAACAAAAAACAGTTTACATCAATGTTTTCCAAATTTCCCACATCATAAATTGTCTTTACACCTAGTGTTTATTAGACTGAAAAGGTGTATTATCATGCTAGTAAGGGAAAATGTCATGGTCAAAACAAACTGCAAGTGCAGCAGTGTTTTGGCTGTAACCTGAAAGCAATTTTGAAGGGAAGTGTTAGAATATATTACATAAAAAGCAACTTAAGTGTAAAAATATATCTTTATGTTCATTTAAGTAAAATAAATCATACCCAGAATTTGTTTTGGTATATAATGTGTTCAAGATGCTGTGTCCATTTGTTAGTTGTAGGTAAATTACGTTATTGGAGTTTCCTGGATAAAGTCACCTTGACGTTGCTGAAACATTAGGGAGAAAATGCCTGGTACAATAATAACTTTGTTCAACCATATCTTTGCTATGTAAGATTAATAAACTTATTTTATTTATGATTTATAGTAGCACTAGGGAATCTAACTTGCTTTCTTAAGTAACAACTTAGATCTCTTTTTTATTTTTATGATGAAATCAATTTTAAAGTTTCATTTTAGTATCTAGTTGTCAGTTTCTATCCATCAGTTATTCTTTTCTACTATATTCTAAAAAGGTTTTCCCTGGCACGCTCTATTTCATAGCTTTTTCAAAGAAATTGCATGAAAAGTGTGAAAGCATTCAATGAGCCATACATGCCTGCATAAAGTTAAATATACTTTTTATCTAAGTTGCATATTTATTTTATGCAGTATGTCACTTGATTTGCAGTGAGTTGAAAATTTGAGTGTTGCTTTCCGTATCAAGTCACACATTCAAAATATTATCTGGTAGCTAGAACTATTCTACTGTGACTGAAGTCATCCCCAGCCCCTTTAATTTTGTATGTTTCTGCTGCGGGCATCAGTCCTCAGGAATACTGTATAAATACAGCACAATGCATTTGGTATCAGTACAATTATTCACACCTTCTGTAGCAAACCAGAACCCACCATTAATTCATTTATGTTTCATTGATAGAGCACATCCATTTTCTAAATTTTTGCAAGGCTCTGCGCTATCATTAAGATTGTAAAATGATATCTTGCTTGTGTGAAATTTTGAAGTAATTAAGATCTTTTGTGAGCAAGAATCTTGGTAAGCTGGTATATATTTGTTCATGGAAGTACAGTCATTCTGTGTTTTACAGGCAGGTGGATGGTAATCTGCTAGTCAAATACCCTCAACCATATTGAAGGCAAAATAGCTACCAATACATAGCATAAGTTTTACTGGATTATACTATGTAATTCTGAGTCTTTCGTGATAGTGGTAGAGAGGACATTGAGTTTACTGAAGGAGAAGGAAACATGAGGGACAAATTACAGTATGGGAAGAGAAAAATTTTAAAAAGTTTTGCTTTTCAATGGAAGACAATGGAAGCTATACTCCTAAGGGTAAATTTTCTAAAGGACTTAATTGAAGTAGAAAATTAAACTAATGTTTGCCAGAGAGGCAAACTTTGGGGCAAGGTAATTGCTTTCAGAAATTGGATTTATATGTATTTGAAAAAAATGTTCCCATGTTAAAATTGTTGAACTAGCGGACAAGTGGCAAAATAATAAAGTGAAATAAAGTAAATAGACCACTTCTGAAATCTGTAAGAAGCAAAATAATGTTAACAATGTGCCTAGAGTCAGGATTCCAGCACAATTTTCTTTACTTCTTTCCTTGCATATCTTTCACTACATCACAAAAAGCAAGAGTAAAAATTCTCATTCCAGAAATACTTTTGATTCTGGCAAACTGGAAAATTATGAAAATCTAATGTTTAATCAGGCATTCCAGAGGCCATTCTTTCTGATTCATGGTTTTTCAAGAGACACCTAACTTCCAGCAAAATTTAAAAAGATCTACTTCCAAGTATCTGTATCCTTATATAAAAATATGGATACCTACTCCTTACAGCTGAGAAATCGACTTTCAAGTTCAGTGGCCCAAACCCCAAAACTCACAGCATTTGGGATCAGGCAGCTGATCAATTTGAAATAAAAGATCAGTTCTGCTTTGTTTTTTAATGTGTGTAAATATAGTCTTGAAATCTTTCTTTGAAATGAAAATGAAAGTATTTAATTTGGAGTTAAATATTTTGATTATCAATTTTTCTTCTTTTCAGGACAGTTTGACAACAGAGTATCAGTTGTATTTTTTTCAGAAATAACTATCCAAAACACTTCCAAATGCACTTTAATTTTAGTTAAACTAAGGCAGCTCATCATATCTTGGTGAGGCAAGTCTATGTTTATAAAACCATATCATATTTATAAGTCAGGAAAGCATGTCCATGTGGGGTCTTTTAGTCTATTTCTGAATTGGAAGAAGTGTTAAATGCACCTGTGATGAGACCTTGAGTCAGCCAGAGCTTCCGGGTATGTCTAATGTTGCCGTTTTGCTTAAAGCAAATATAACAGCAGCCACATGAAAAGCTTACAAGCTCTAAAAATAGGCTTTACTGAAAGACAAAATCAAGACTGGAGATATTTTAAGCGGAGCAGTCCTGCTAAGGTGGGTGATAAAAATGTAAGTAAAAAGGTTTCTTAAAGAAACTTCCCTGGTCCTTTCTGTCCTTACAGGGCTGTCTCTCTTCTTCAGCCTGGCTCTCAGTTTAGGACTTAGAACTTGGTGCGTATGGCAAGTATCTTTTTCACTACCACCTTTGAGTCCTGCATACACATCTGCTTCTTGCTTGCTGTCATAGGGATCACAGGAATTTTTGCTGCTCGTTTGGGTTTCTTACTTTCTTCTTCTCTCCCATGCTGCTTATCCAGCAACAGCCTTGTTTAGCTGACTATGCTCAGTTGCTCCCTGGGAAAGGATAACATGTTCTTGACAGTAATTGAGGCATAGCACAAAGGCAGTCATCTCACCCAGCCCCAGACTATTGGCAGAAAATGGCACAGGCTGCTCAACAATGGACGCTATTAATCACATTTCGTCACTATATACACACACATATATATATTGCAATAGATTTTTTTTTTAGAATTTATTTTTTCCAAAATTAAACCTAATGTTGTCTATACTGCAAAAGGGAGAAAATAATGATGGTTAAAGTAGTCATAGATTTTCAACTTCATCAGCCTCACAGATCTTCCATGACAGAATAATCTGAGTATGTAGTTAAACTTGATTTGCTAACTCCCTATTTACAGTTTTACTTTTTACCCCACATTCTGTCAGATCATTGGGTCTACCTGCTACGTTAAATATCCTGGTTCACTGTATTAGCAAATACATACATTACCAAGTCTTCTGCTCAGTTACTAGATAGCAATATGGTAAATATCAACATCTAATTTCACCAGTCATCAGAGCCATTATAAAAGTATAATATATCCTCTACTCATTCACAAGTATCACTTGTACATTTCTGTTAACTTTTTTCATTAAAAAATCCTTACAAAACAAATCTCAGCAGTAAAGTCAGATCATTTACTTTGTTGTAAAAGTTAAGAGCTTTTCATAAGTATATCAATAATAAATAACCTAACATAAGACAGATACAAGTGTTACCATTAGAATAGCTGTAATAGTGGTTGCTTATTTGTTTGTGTTGTTTGGCAAGAAATTATAGCTCTTTCTGATACAAAATACATGACCACTCGACCTTAATGATTGCATTCCTTGCTAGAGATTATTCACAAACTGGCCAATTATGCAAATATGTAGTCATTTGGGATTGAAAATCATGTCTAAATTGAGCATTTCAGTGGAGCCTGGGAGATGCATCTAATTCATCTGAAGGATATTTTGGAGGATGTTCCTGTCATGACCACATGTCATTCTTTCTTTCTTTCTGTCATGTCATTTCTGTCTTTCTTTCTGCTTTCACAGAAGAAATATTTAGTTCTCAGAATTGCAGGGAAAATTCTTAAATATTTCACAATTTCAAATTTTGGCTATATAACTCAAAAATTATTAAAAATAAAGTTTAAGATAGAAATATGTAATGAATATACCCAGAATTTTTTGAGTCTCAGTCATGCCTCCTAAATATATGAGATGTCAGTATTGCCTATCTACCTTGTTTAACTATTAAAGGGGAACAAAAATGGTAAAGAAGTATCATACATGATATTTGCACAGAGAAGGTCAATCAGAGTGCACCTGGCCACCAAGTCACATAAATTTTTTCTATGCACTGCTGGGATCAGATTCACAGATGACAACATATATCTGTCTACTCTCATGTTGTAATCAATCCCCTTCTTTTCAAAAAATAAAAATCTGAAGAAAAAAAAATTCTTTTCAAAACTGTTTACAGAAACATTATAAGAATCACAGAATGGTAGGGGTTAGAAGGGACCTCTGGAGATCATCTTGTCCAACCCCTCTGCTTGAGCACCTAGAGCAGGGGGCACAGGAACGCATCCAGGTGGGTTTTGAATGTCTCCAGGGAAGGAGACTCCACAGCCTCCCTGGGCAGCCTGTGCCACTGCTCTGGCACCCTCACAGGAAAGAAGTTTTTTCTCATATTGAGGTGTAACTTCCTATGTTCCAACCTGTGCCCATGCCCCTTGTCCCATCATTGGCAATAATGTAAATAGCCTAGTCCCATCCTCCTGACACCCACCCTTTAGATATTTACAGGTGTTGATTAAATCCCCCCTCAGTCTTCTCCAGGCTGAACAGATACAGGTGTCTCAGCCTTTTGTCATATGGGAGATGCTCCTGTCCCCTGATCATCTTGGAAGCTCTCCGCTGGACTTGCTCAAGGAGTCCCACATCCTTCTTAAACTGGGGGGCCCAAAACTGGACACAGTACTCCAAATGTGGCCTCACTAGGGCAGAGTAGAGGGGGAGGATAACCTCTCTCTGTCTGCTGGCCACACTCCGTTTAATGCATCCCAGGATACAGTTGGTCTTCTTGGCCACAAGGGCACATTGCTGGCTCATGGTCAGCTTGTTGTCCACCAGCACTCCCAGCTCCTTCTTAACAGAGCCACTTTCCAGTAGTTCAGCCCCCAGCCTGTACCGGTGCATGGGGTTGTTCCCCCTCAGGTGCAGGACCTTGCACTTGCTCTTGTTGAATTTCATCAGGTTACCCTCAGCCCAGCAATCCAGCCTGTCCAGGTCTCCCTGGATGGCAGCACAGCCTTCTGGTGTATCAGCCACTCCACCCAGCTTTGTATCATCAGCAGACTTGCTGAGGTTACACTCTATCCCATCATCCAGGTCAATGATGAATACGTTGAACAGGACAGGACCCAGCACAGACCCCTGGGGAACACTGATAATTACATGCCTCCATCCAGACTCTGCCCCACTGATCACGACCCTCTGAGCTCTGCTGTTAAGCCAGTTCTCTGTCCACCTCACTGTCCACTCATCCAACCCACACTTCCTTAGCTTGCCTGTGAGGATTTTATGGGAGACAGTGTTGAATGCCTTGCTGAAGACAAGATAAACAACATCCACTGCTCTCCCTTTGTCAACCTGGTCAGTCACGCTATTGTAGAAGGCTATCAGGTTGGTCAAGCAAGAAGCTGAGATATATGCCATTACTAATGATCCATATTGTTAGATATGGGAGAACATAACTGACAGTTACATTGTATGACTGTTTTTTCCCTTTTAATCACTTAGGTATAGTCAGATGACTTATTTAATGATATGGTGAGGTAGAATAGTAGGCATGCCTGATATAAATACAAAGATCAGAACTAATTTAGTCAGTATTGTAGTTAGGTTTTTTATTTTACATAGTGCCTTTTGCTACACCTTAATTAGTTGGTAGTGTTATTGTAACTAAAACGAATTAAAAGGATAAATTATAATAGAGTATACATATAAACAAGAAAAAACAATATCAGCTAATCTTAAATAGGACTGAAACTCTTATTTTTATTCAGTCAGGGTTGAAGGAACAGGACTGACAGTATAAATCTGAGCTTACCTTCAGTGTTATTGGAAAATTCATGTTCATGCTGTGAACAAGTTGGTCCAATTTCATTTATTTTGGTTTGTTGTTGTCATGGTCCAGCCCCAGTCAGCAACTAAACACCATGCAGCCTCTCACTCACTCCCCCCACCCCTTTGGAAGAGCAAAAGAAAAAGAAAAAAAGAACTCGTGGGTTGAGATAAGAACAGTTTAATAATTACAATAAAATAATAATTATAATAATGATTATGATTATGATAATAGTAATAATGATAATATAATAAAAAGGAAAGGGAAAAAGGAAATAAAACCAAACCCACAAATGATACAACCGCTCACCACCCACCAACCAACGCTGCCCGTCCCTGAGCCGCAATTGCTGCCTCCCTCCCCCAGCCAGCCCCTCCCAGTTAACATACTGGGCATGACGTTACATGATATGGAATATCCCTTTGGCCAGTTTGAATCTGCTCTCTCAGCTGTGCCCCCTCCCCTCCCAGCTTCTTGTGCACCCGGCAGAGCGTGGGAACCTGGAAAAGTCCTTGACTAGTACAAGCACTGCCCAGCAACAACTAAAACATCTTGTGTGTTATCAACATTGTTTTCATACTAAGTCCAAAGCACAGCACTGTGCCAGCTGCAGTGAAGAAAATTAACTCTATCCCAGCTAAAACCATAACAGTTGTCATTATAAAACTCACTGAAGTTGTTTCTGTGAATGCTATCTCATTGTTTTAGGTTTCACTATAGACAGTTTTGGGGTATTTGACATGAAAGATGCTGTATGGAAATAAATTTACTTGAATTTTGCATGTAAAAGTAGGGAAAAACTTACCTTTCAACTGTCTTGGATTTTTTCCATTAAAATATTATCACAGTGCCTTTTCAATGGTCTGATGCTCCCCAGTATATGCTGTAAAGAAAAAACAGGAAAATAGTGTCAAATTATAGGTAAGAAGTTCACATTTCTTTTATGTTTCTTTTGTAGCGACAATTTTTTACTTTATTTCTACCTACACTCTTCCAGATGGTGTTTATGCATGAAGTGTGTATTTAATGCACACCTGTTGCAAAAGAATTAATAACTAATAATAGTGAGACATGTTAAGATGGACAGAATGTTAATCAAAGTTATATACAGTGCATTAGTTCTTTATAATTTTTCAAACTTTGCAGCTTTATTTCAAACAATATTTTAAACTTACTAGCTTTGTCTCTCATGTTTCTGCTGTGTTTTTTGGTTTTGGAGTATTTGAGGGGGGAAGGGGATTGCCTTGTTTTTGCAAAAGAACCATTGACTACCTGGAGCTAATGGTTTTCATCTATGCCTTCTGCTTCAGCACCTTCCAGTTAATCACTAATCCTTAAGCAGTGACCTGAACTTTCATGATTATTGCTTAAAAAGTCACAAAGTATGTTAATGAAATCTGAAAAATATCTAGGTTACCCCTGGAGATAATGGCTCCTGGAATAGAATGAGAATAATGCTTAACAGTCTACAGTAATTCATATTTATGAATGAAAAACAGTTAAGGAGTCTGCCTGCATGACTCTGAACAGGTAATGTCATCAAAAGCCTGTTAGAAAATCTTTATTTCTGTGATACCTGCTGATGTAAATATGTGAGAGGGAAAAGAACAGTTATGAGTGATATCTGTGCATTAAAAACTCATTAGGAAAGGGTAGAGATGAACAAAGGTGAAACAGTCAAATTTGTCATATTGGTGTCAGAAATAAAGGACTGTGCCACTTTCTTCAGATATTTAAATTTGTCACCAACACCACAGCATTGAGGAAATCTCCTTAGGCCTGTGACAGCTTTGTTTGCTCCCTGCTGAATGGCATCTGCCTCTAAATTTTCAAAGCAATACACAGATATTTAGCTTTGTAACTCTCACTACAGTCAAAAGAAACTGCTGCAGATCTGAAACCTATTTAAAAAAAAAAAAAAACTGACCTAGAAATTATTGGGTGTCTTTTTCAACTGCTACTTATCATAATTAAGAACATATTGTTACTAAACCAATATCTTTATCTGTGAAACACATATTGTGTATTATCATCTGTTATAAAGTACAATTAAGATAGCAAACATTATGCCTGCTTCTATTACAGGTCCAGGCCATGGATATCACAGGATAAAATGTTTACCTTGGACAACTATAATTGTTGCCACTGAGAAATGACCTCCAGAATAGCAGTATGGTGCATACGTTATTTCATATACCACAGAATAGTCACCTCTTATAGCTTCACTCTGAGTGTTGGTAAAATGTTATCCATTACTTTCAGGTTTATGATCTTTCTCAGCACCAAAAACCCCAGTTCTTTGTAGTCTATTTTAGTGTCAACATTATTGACTGCAGCAAATTGAGGATAGGAAAGAATACACATACTTGCATACACTTCTCCTTATACCTCAGACTTAATGATACATGAAGATAGGAACAGACAAGAAGAAGGAAAGAGTTTCAAGTGGCTACAAATCATTCTGGAAGGTGTTGGCACGTACATGTCAGCCTTTTCCTGGCTGAACAACTGGGACTAGTCCTGAGGCTGTTTCATTAGTATTTATGTGCCAAAGGATGCAGATGGTTCTAGATCCATTTGCTTAATCCCAGGCACTTACCTGAGGTCTCCAGGTGGTGAGTCTCACCACTCTGGGCTCCATCTCCTCTTGTTAGGAAAAGAGCACCACCCAGGTCATGACTTGGGACAGCTCAGTACCTAGAAGCTGCTACTTCTTTCCATTGATGGTAGATTCAGTAATCTGATTATTGCAAAGTTACTTGCCTCAGTAAGGTGGAGTTAATCAGGGCACATCTCTGGACATCTAAATACAATTGAAAACCCGGTCTTCCTAACTTGGGCTACAGTCACCTTCTGTATATCATTGGTACATTCTTATATCCACAATAAAATTAATGGGCTTTGAATGCCACAGATGGTCATTGCTATCAAACTCTATAGTCTAAAAATCTCCAGAAGTATGAAACCAAAAGATAAGCTTAGCTACTCCTAATGTAATAATCTTTAGGAAGCCTTTTGCAGGGCAAGACATTTTTGACAAATTACAATGTTGTGTCCTATATTTTCCTGTTTTTCTGTCCAACCTCTTTTCTCCAGGGTGACTTGTTTCTCCCACGAAAAGTTTTCCAAATAGCACCACCACACTTGTATTTACCTTTGAAAAAAAGAAGAGAAGGAAGAGGAGGGGAAGGGAAAGATGAACTTTCAAGTAATTTGATTTTCACTCCAAAAGTTCACACTTCTGACTGTAAGTGAATTATATAGTTTCAGATTAAGTTGCATTTTTGTTGCTTCATGTTATGTTATTCTGGTCTGATGTAACATGATGTGATCAAAATAAACATTAATTAATCAGACATCTGCATTTACCTTTCTTAATCTGACAGAGCTACTCTAATGCTATATTAAGAACAAAGCTACAGAAGCACGGAAACTAAAGCCACTTGATAGATTTTTTAAAATTCTGAACCATTATTTTAAAGTTTTATGAACTAAGTTTAAAATACTATTTTATCAAGTCAAAGCTGTTACTTGTTCATGCCTGTGCATATTTTCTCAGGAAAAGTAATGAAAAAATGGATTAATTGCATTCACTGTCACATAAATTTTGAAATCAGAAGAGGATTAACAGTTACGTTTTCTGCTCTTAACATTTTATATTTGAAAGAAATAAAAGCAGGAGTTTTAGACTGAAATAAAGGCATTTGGTTCCTCTGCAATTAATACTTTAAAATGATAACTACATATTCATTCTTTCAAGAAGTGTTCACATTGAATCACATAATAAACCAAGGATGTATAATGGTAGGTTTAATACTATAAAAATGATGTGATTACTGAGAGAACTAGAGAATTATGTTTGTCCACTCAAATGTAGATCAATCAATACTAATCACATTTGTGCCTACCTTTACGTTTCATTCAGCAGTAAGAAGGTATCCATGGGACATATTCTTCATGTATTCTTTACACTAAGAAGGAAACAGGAAGCTATCTGACAGAGTGAAAGGGAGTCAAACCACAGTACAGGGCCATTGCTTCCTCTGAACAGAATATGTTTGGCTTTAACTAATAGGGCAAGAAAGCATATTGCTTTCCCACACACTGTACTTCTCAGGATCAAGGAGTCTTGACCATTACAATTCAAATTAACATATTTTTTCTGTTTGAAGGTAAGATACTATACCAATATTGTGGCTTTTGAATTTATTTTTTTCTTGAAACACTCCGTGAACTATATATATACAACTTTCCAACCATAAATAAACACATACTAATGTATGTGTATGTTTTTTCTCTGTGCTTTTAAATAAGTGTAAGCACAGCAGTAATACATTTCACTGCACGCACTGAAAACAAATCAAAGGAAGGCATTTACACAATATTTAAATAAATCACGACGTTCCCTAGTTGGTGAGAAAAAAGTCTAAGTAGAACATGGATCTTGAAAAAGCCAATTTCCTTGGAAAAAAATGGGGCCTCAATGACAATACAGAGAAGCTGCCACTTTTATAAATGAACTAGAAGGAATATGGTTGGTTTAGATACATGCTGCATCTGTGGTTTCAGTACATCTATTGCAGTGAATATCTCCAAAACTCCAAGCATTGAACCTAAGTCTTTACTTTTCTCTCTAGAGTATTAATCCATAATTCTGCCAACTTGAACTGCACGCAGAAACAAGTAATTACAAATTATGCTACAATTTAGTTTATATACGGGAAATATAGACCTGAAACTAAAATGTGTTAATGAAAACATTACATTCTGAGCAGGCAAAAAATTAGTTTGATTAGTTATTGTGCAAACTGTTGGCCTAAGAAGCCATCTGTAAATAAAGCCAATTGGAAAAATATTGGAGATTTGAACAGCCGTAATGCTAGCATGCTTTTATGTTTCCTCACCATGCAGTCCCAATGTGACATTGCAGAATCTGCACAGTAAGAGTGTGGTATGAATATGTAAATATGCCAAATATGCTTTAAGCTCCAGTCTGGCATGTTGATAAAACAGAAAGTTATTGCACTCTCTGAAACTGAGCATTAAGCTCTCCACATTTGCTAACATTAATCCAAACTACTCCATGTACTGCAGCTTGAAAGATGTTCAATTAAAACTCATTCTGCCTTGTATAAATTACTATTATTATGTTGTGAAAGGAAACCTGGAAATATCTGCTAACTTGTTATATGTGCACTGCCCTTACTCTCACCTCACCTCCCAGACAGTGATTTCAGAAAATTGCCTTTAGTTATTTAAAATTCTGTCGTGAGCTGGTTTAAGAAAAACAATGAAGAGCTGAGTACATGCATAATTTTTTTGAGAACTTCATACCTTAGGCTACTGAATAATAACTGCTGGCAATAGCTGTATTTTGAACATTTATTGTTATTTCCAGGGTGGAAAAGTTTACTCTCTTTCACACACACACACACACACGCATGCGCGTATTTTATTAGACTGATATTCATTGCTACAGTCCATTGACTTGTCTTAAACTATACTAAGAAAAGTCAGATGCAAAGTGGCTTTCAGGTCTCAGGTCACAGAAAAATAATTAATTCAAGTATTGCTTTGATGAGAAAAAAACTACTTATGCAATGTTGCAGTCATTCTCATTTTTTAATAATACTCATTAATTTAAACTGTGTAGATTAGCTATCCAAACATAAATTCTGTAATTCTCAGACAAGAAAGGACACATGTAAATATCTAAATTATACTGTAATCACATACAGAGCAGTTATTTGATTGCTAAAAATGTCATATTAATCATATAGAAAATTTAACTTTTATATTAACACAGGTAAGGCATATTTGAGAGAATTAATTTTGAAAAACTCCTGTAAATATGGATAAAACCAGGTAAGTGTTGCTATATTTTATTTCCATAAAGGTTATTCTAAACCCCCCGAATTTCCAAATCAGAAAGGTCCTTAAACACATGTCTAACAGATATATAGGTAATTCTTTGAGCATCCACTTGTACTTAATAGCAAGCATATGCCAGCCAACCTTTTCTAAAGTATGGCTGACTCCTGGGAGTTTTTCATAGCCTAAGACTGAACATTCGAATGAACACAATTAAAAACTTGGCAGTATTTTCAATACCATTACTCCTCAAACTCCCAAAGATAGTTATAAAATCAAGGAGATTTTGCAAAAGCATACGATGACAGCAGAGTCGTGTATGCTGGGTAAGATCTTTCATATTTTTGAGTATCTGACAGGGCCTGTGAGGTCTTCAGGGGTCTCTAGCCTCCTTCGCTGTTCCCTGGCAGTACTTGTGGGTTTTGCAATACAGCCTGAGAAATATCTGCTAGGGAAAGCCTGAACAGAGGGTCTGTAAGTACTAGAAACATGGTAACTGGCTAGTAAATTGCTCACGTACCCATGGGGTTATTGAGACCTCAAGGGTGCTGCTGCAGGATAGCTCTAGCTCAGATCTGTGTGGCTTTGCAGTGAATCTCCTGATCATCTCTGCTTTGCCAGAAGATGCAACCTTGGATCATGGTTTCTGAACTCAGCTTGCTAATGGGAGGAATCCCATTGAACCAGAGTATATCTGATCCATAGTAAACTCCCCCAAGACAGAGAAATTGCAAGCATCAGCTCCTTAATATCAAACATCGCACCCTGTGATCCACTCCTTTAGTTCCTATAATTCCTCATACAGGCATAGCCTAAAAGCTTCTGAGCATTTTAGGGCATGTACAGTTACAGACAGGCATCTTGACAGTTATTTTAATATTAATTTTTATGTGTCCTTAATATGTAATCATTTTAAAAGAGATAAGTAATGCACTACAGATATTCTGTAATCACTTTTCAACTTGGCACAAATTTTCTTACAGTTTGGTAGACTTCACAGTAATTGAAATATGACTCACTTAAAACATGAAATTACCAAACTGAAAATTATGTAAATTATTTTAATGCAGAAGTTGCTACATCTGGATTATAAATGAATGAAATTATTTCCCTAACTGACTTGTATCACCTTGATGTGCCATCCGTGCTAATCACAAAACTTATTCTGTCCAGAAAAGCTGAGTGATACAAGTTCTTAAAAATTACAGCTCTAAAGCCAAAAAACTCCACTTACCCAGTAGTCCTCTGGTTCTTCTCATCAGAGATAGTACTTCTCGTAATTTACATTTTAATTACTTCAAAGTCATTTAGTCATTTGCAAATATCATATTACATGACTAAGAAAAGTAGGAGAAATTACATCAAATTTTACAAAATACCAAGTTAGCAGACAGAAGATCTAACTTTAGAGTTGTCAACTGTCATTACCCAGTTCACAAGATGTTTGGAACATTAAAGAACAACTGCACTGCAATTATTTTCTTTGCTTTGATAAATGTACTCATACATCACCTAGAATTCAGACAGAGGAGCTAGGTCATGAAGAATATTAATTGCTGGATCTTTTCTGAGTATGATTCAATCACAAAAGAGGAAGAGAAAACCACATAAGCAAAATCTTTCCTTGTAAATACAAAAAAAAATATTATTAGGCCATTCATCACCAGCTAGCAATACTCGTTAAATATTGCCCTTTATTCCATTACTCAAACTTCCCTTTGTGTCCATTAATCTTAACCAATTAAAATAGTGTCAGACAAATACGCTTAGTGTATGCCAGATCCCTTCTAATTTAATTACTGTGGGTAACATTTTGAAATATGTCTAAGTTGCTTAGGAACCATTTGAATCATGGCCTGTACTTTTAAGACTTTGGCAAATTTCATCCTTTCGTATAAACTCATTTCTGAAATGAAGGACTGTAAGTCTGGATTCTTTCATACAAAGAAATGCACTGGAATCACAAAGGACTGCATTATGATCATCTGTTACTAGAAAAGGAGAATAGAACTTGAAATCAATGGACCGAAACAAATCCATAGAGAAGGAGGCCTAAAATGAGGGATTAAATAATGACAGGATTCAAATCCTTAATCTCTTTTGGTTCCTTCGAAGAGAGATGCAAAGGAAAAGTAAAATATTGGAGATAACCTAAGTGGAAAGGAAAACTGTACCACTGTGACTACTACTCTCACCATCTCCTGCAACATTAGGATCCCATCTGGCAGTACTGATGTGGCTCGTGGCTCATGGCTGCACTGAGGCAGACCCAGCCACAGGTGGGAGCACAGTTGGTAGTGCCACCTCCAGTAGTGGATTCTGCCTGGATGTGATACTTGTGTTTTGCTGCCTTTTCTTCAAATTTCTTTTTAATTCTCTCCTTATCACATCCCCTTTCTTTCCTTCTTTTTTTTTTTTTGTTTTATTCTTCTGTTTAATAAGTATTTCTCAAAGTGTGCACAAAATTCTACAGTGTATATAGTCACTAAATTGAGATTTTTTTCAATAATTATTAGCTAACTGCTAACCCCCTCTTCTCCTTATACTTAGTCATCTGACCACATCCACTGCATTATTTTGTATAGCATGGATAGTAATTTTAACATCTTGATTATGATAGAAGTAAACAGACTGCTAAATAGGAAAACTGTCTCATCTGGGACACTGGAGTCATTAGGCATCTTTAAGCTAGCACCATGTGCACAGTGGAAGAAAGAAAAGTACTTCCCATTGTTACTAAGCACCAGCATCAGTAAAAAAAACCCAACAGGATTGGTAGGAGGTAGCTGACCAGATTCAAGATACTGGAGCACACTATACAGAACGGGTAGAAAAGATAAAGAGAAGAACTAATCAAAATCCAACATGTATAAAGTGTAACAAAACAACGAAATGGTACTCATGAAGAGTTTGTACCCAAACCTGACAGCTTTCTGTAGTGAACTGCCATAGTGAAAAACTGTCCAGTTCATGCAGTTTAAACCAAATCACAAAGTTGTTTATTGATTTATTAACGGTGTTATTAATCACCAATGAGTGAATTATCATTTATCCATCAATTATCAGGATCAATATCAATAACGCAACAGATAAGCCATGATGCTAGACACTTACAAAGTTTAATAAACAGCCAAAAGTTCTAATCCCTTCCCTGACTCACACACAGAGTTATAGACACAGCTCCCCAAATGGCCAGGTGAGTTACCAGTTCATCCCCTCACCTGTGAGTGAAGGTTCCTTAATTGCATACTTTTGTGGGAAATGTAGGTGCTTTAGCTTCTTGTATACCCCCGCCATTTCCGACAATACACTAATTCACATACAAGTGAGAAAGCACCTCCCTTTCACACCCCCTGCCCCGCCACCATCAGGCCTTTCTTACTGAGACCCAGAAAGAACCCTGCACAATCTCTCTCTCACCTCACCCCGCCCCCCCCATCCCAGCCCCATGCAACACAATAATTCAGCCAGGGAACATGAAAGCTGAATTGGATCTTTGTTAGGAATAGTTTGTTTCTAGCATCAGAAAGAAAAAATAAGTATGACAACGTATTTTAAACTCTTTTAGAAAAAATCTTGGAAATATCTCTTCATATTTCTACACCAATTTCAAGAGCAAGTATGTTAGGATAAATAGTTGTGGTAGGTTAACCATAGCCAGCAGCCAAAATCCACCCTGCTTTTTGCTCACTCCCCATGTCCATGGAATAGGGAGAAAACAGAAGGAAGAAGAGAGGACTTGTGGATTGAGATAAAGACAGTTTAACAGGGAAAGCAAAAGCTGTGGCATGCAAGCAAAGCAAAAAGAGCATTCACTACAGATGCTCAGCTACTTCCTGGGAAGCTGGGCCCCAGCATGTGTAACCAACCATTGTTCAGGAAGACAAATGCCATAACCATGAATGTCTCCTGTATGTCCTCCTTTCCTTGAGCTATTATTGCTGAGCACAACATCATATAGTATGGAATTGCCTTTAGTCAGCTGGGGTCAGCTGTCCCAGCTGTGTCCCCTCCCAACCACTTATCCACCCCCAGCCCCTTCTCTTATGGCAGGGGGAAAGAGAGAAGAGCCTGATGCTGTGCAAGCACTGTTCAGCAATAGTCAAAACACTGGTGTGTTATCAACACTGTTCTGGCCACAAATGCAAAAAACAGCACCATATGGGCTGCTATGAAGAAAATTAACTCCATCCCAGCCAGACCCAGTACAACAACTGAGCACAGAAACTTTTCTGATGCACTTATTTATTGCTGAATATCATGATCACAGCAAATTGCAAGTATATTTAATACTGAATCTAAAAGACAATCACTCCCAGTTATACTCTACTGGAAGATTATTTACTTTCATGAATTTGGTTGAAATGATATGATATGTACAAAAAAAGAAAAGAAACCTGTTGCAGAAAAAAGCCCAGGTTCAGCCTTGGATCCATAGTACGATAGCACTGCACAAACCCAGTATTATTCGTGTGGGACAAGCCAGCCTGACAGGAGTTTTACTAAAAGCAGACAAAGCCTATAGAATCATAGAATTGTTAAGCTTGGAAAAGACCCTTAAGATCATTGAGTCCAACCACTAACCTCTCACTGCCAAGTCCACCACTAAACCATATCCTCAAGCACCACATCTACCCTTCTTTTAAATATCTCCAGGGATGGAGACTCAACCACCTCCCTGGGAAGCCTGTTCCAATGCTTGACATCCCTTTCGGTGAAGAACTTTTTTCTAATGTCCAACCTAAACTTCCCCTGGTGCAGCTTGAGGTCACTTCCTCTCATCCTATCGCTTGTTACTAGGGAGAAGAGTCTGACCTCCACCTCGCCACAACCTCCGTTCAGGTAGTTGTAGAGAGCGATAAGGTCTCCTCTCAGCTTCCTCTTCTCCAGGCTGAACAGCCCCAGCGCCCTCAGCTGTTCCCCATAAGACTTGTGCTCAAGACCCTTCACCAACTTCGTTGCCCTTCTTTGGACACACTCCAGCACCTCGATGTCTTTCTTGTAGTGAAGGGCCCAAAACTAAACACAGTACTTGAGGTGCGGACTCACCAGAGCCCAGTACAAGGGCACGATCACTTCCCTACTCTTTGCTGGCCACACTATTCCTGACCACAAGCCAGGATGCTGTTGGCCTTCTTGGCCACCTGAACACACTGCTGGCTCATGTTCAGCTGGCTGTCGACCAGCACACACAGGTCCTTCTTTGGGCAGCTTTGCAGCCACCCCTCCCCAAGCCTGTAGCGTTGCATGGGGTTGTTGTGACCCAAGTGCAGGACCCGGCACTTAGCCTTGTTGAATCTCATACCGTTGGCTCTGGCCCAATGATCCAGCCTGTCCAGGTCCCTCTGTAGGGCCTTCCTGCCCTCCAGCAGTTCGACACTTCCACCCAGCTTGGTGTCATCTGCGAACCTACTGAGGGTGCACTCAATCCCCTCATCCAGATTATCAATGAAGATATTGAACAGGACCGGCCCCAACACTGAGCCCTGGGGAACACCACTCGTGACTATGAAAACGCCTATGAAAAATGAATTGAAAACTAGTGTACTTCAGGAATGCTTAGAAAGCAGAAAGACTTCCAAACTATTTACCATCCAATCAAAAGTAGTATCAGAGAGTGGAACCACAGTGTTATATAAAATAATTGTGCCACAAATAGAACTGCAGGGTGGAATGGAGGAGATGGAGCTTCTTTCAAATTTTCCTTGATGCAAGCTTGTTGGGGTCAAAGATGAGGTTTCCTGGCATGCACCAGAAGTATAATTGTGTTTGTAGTTTTGTCCTTGACTAACATTAGGAAAGCAAGACCTGTTTTCTTTCTTCTTTCTATCACTGATATTACAGATTGCCATGGTAAATTCATTTTTTGGTAAAAATGCAACAGCTTGTTATCCAATTTCCTGTCAAGACACCAGCAGGAAGTCAGAGATTGAAGCTGAATATACAACAAGCACTTCTAGAAGCAATGGCAATGAAAAGAAATCAAGAGAAAAACCACTTCACACAGTCATATAGGTGAAAAATAGGACACTATGAAGTGGCAAGTGTAGTAAAAATGGTTAAAAATTTTATAATCTTTAAAAAGCAAAAGGCAAGTCTTCCATAAATCAGCAGTATCTCTGCATCCCTCCATATTTGTTTTTAATGTTTTTCTATATACAGTAGCTAAAGTACCTATTCTCTTGTGCCAAGCTGTTAATCAAATGCAAAATCATTACCCCAATAAAGAGCAAACTAGCAAAGGAGCTTCATATTATAAACAGAAAAGCTCATAGATTAATGTAAAAATGGGATAAAATACCATTTCTGGAACTAAACGCTTATCTAGGAACTAAAACAAAATGTACAGATGAGAAGGAATTAATCTCAGAGGTTTTCACTCAGATCACAAAATCCCATGACTATAAGGCATAAAAGCCTTTTACTCAGAGTGGAATACGTCTTCAGAAAACTAATGAGGCATTTGAATATCTGCCAGAAAGAGGTACAAGTATGTTGCACTCAACTGGACAAGGCTTAATAGAGATGGGATCTGAGCCAAGGGATGAGGAGTCAGTACTAAAGTATCAGAAAAAAGAGAATGAGACAGAGAATAGTGAAAACACGATTGACACTAACAAGGATGTTGATAAACACACACAACAAAAGACACTGCAGGAGACTGTGTCTCAGTTATGGCATTATAAATTACAAGCTCTTATGAAACTAATTCTGTGCTTGTAGAAGCATAATCAAGATCAGAACCTAGCCTAGGACAAGGACGCTCAGATTTGAAAAGGTCAAAACATCTCATCATACAGTCAAAATTACTTGGATTCCCACATCACAGAAGCAAGTGATTAGGAAGAATTAAATTGCTGTTTTCCAATGACTGGTAGATTTAGACTAATTACATTATCTTACTTTAAATAAAATATGTGTTGGGTCACAGCGATGTAATATAAAGGAATACTGGTCTAAATCTGTACAGAAGCACAGTCTTCTTCCTGAAGAATAAACGTCAAGGCTAAACATTATTTCCTGCTCTGTCTGTTTCCTTTAGGTGAGCACAGATCCTACAAAGTCTTTCTCCCTTCAGATTAAATCCAGGTAAAGGGGTTTTGTCAGGCCCACTTTGCACACCAAAGAACAATGAAAGTAATAAGGTATTCTGAGAAGTTAATTTAATATGGGTTCTGGAATAAAACCAGCCTGCTTGTAAACTATTGCAACTGCAAGACTCACATCAGTTCCATGTCCATCTTTTTTTTTTCTCTCTTTTGTCCTTCCTTTATTTACTTAACAAATTATCACGAAAACAAAATCAGAAACATGGATAAACACTGTTAATATTACATCTCTGTCATTACTCATTCATCTAAAAGTTGATATTGGTTTTTATTTCAGTTAAATGTCATCTTTCTTCACTTTAAATCTAAGTCTGTAGAGGACAGCAAACTTAAGGACCTCCAGCCAGTAGACCACTAGGGAGAGACAAAATAACTGCTAGGAGAACTTATCTTCCTTATGGTTGACAGCTGTTTGTTCTCCCAAAACAAACCACTAAAGGCTTTAAAGACCTTGTGGAAAAACCCTTAACATCAAGGTAGATAAAGAAGTTCCTTGCAAAAGCTTATATTTTCACTTTATTTTTAACCCACTGCAGTGATAGTCCAGAAAAAAGATGAAAAGAAAACTGTTCTAGTACTAATTTATTTTATATGTCTATCCACTATTTGTAGAATCTAGAACATTCTTGAGATCTGATATTTTTATTCTTTTGTATTTTTAAACTGCAGTTTATTGACAATTGAAATTATAGGTCTATATTTTGTCCAGATGGCAGGTTTTTTTTATAATAAAGTGTAGTTCTTTCTTGCTACTGCAACACGA
This sequence comes from Phalacrocorax carbo, assembly GCF_963921805.1. Taxonomy (NCBI): domain Eukaryota; kingdom Metazoa; phylum Chordata; class Aves; order Suliformes; family Phalacrocoracidae; genus Phalacrocorax; species Phalacrocorax carbo. The sequence goes on along the minus strand of NC_087514.1, from coordinate 87,516,169 downwards.
TTAAAGCAAAATTTCTTAATGCTAATGTAAGTGAAAAGTGATAGAAGGTACATATTTGTAATGTAATGTTTATTTCTTCCTCCTCCAGAATTCATGTTATTTTTTCTTCTTTTTAAAAAGGACCTACAGCGTTTCTTACACTTGCTCAATTGTATTAAAGAAACTATCTTCCCCGAAGAAAGCAAACAAAAGGAAAAAAGGGATGAGTCTATCAAAAAAAAAGCTTCAACTTCTTTCTGCTTGATGAACCCTAAAGAGAATCTTGCTTCACTTTTACCAGTGACCCCTGATGTCCATGTTTGTATTTTCTTCTCCCTCTTCTCTCACCATAGCAGATTAGTGTTACACAACTGCAGGGCATTAAGGGTGGTATGCAAATATCCTGAAAAAGAAAATCGAGTGATGCAAGTTTTTTTATTTGGTATGTCACATTTTTTGCCCAAAAATTTCCCTAGTTGCCTAAAATTTTGCTCAAAATATCCATCTGTGTGGCTGAGCATTGGTCCTGTGTGACACCATTTGGTACTCACAAGTTGGATGTCATTGTGCATAAGATCCCTGAACAGACCACTGTGATAATGTAAACCATATCTCTGTTGCTGCTTGCTTTTTCCATTTACCAACTCTGCCTTTACTCCCTCATACAGCGTAGGACTGAGAATTTGCCTTCTCTACCTACACTAACTTTTTTGTAATAATATGCTGAGGAGAAGGGATATCCCATCACGATTTTATTTTAAAAAATGCTTTTTCATGGCTCCACCTTTCATAAGGATCTAGCAAGTGGAGTGTTTATCAAAAAGAGGGGATTTTTATTTTCCATTTGACCTGTGATGGAAGGAATTCCAAAAACACACTACCTAGGGGAGTCAGCCTGCATTGGGTATCCTTGGCTGGAGTGGGCCAGTGTACAGGCAGGAATTTGAAATTAATGATGCTAAAATCAAAACAAGCAGAAGAGACGCTCCTTTGTGTACCTTAAAGGGCAGAGAACTCACTGCAGGACTAAAATGCGTTGGTCCTTATTTCCATTCCCTTGGCATTATTTCAGATTTTCTCTGAGAGACTAATGGACTGAAAATAGAAGGAAGGGCTAGAAATCTTGTTCTTTACATTCAACGTTGCTGAGAGGCAGAAAAGAGCACTCTATCTCATCAAGTTTCCTACTAGAAATAAAATTCTTTCCCACTCTGCCTTTGGGCCTCCCCAGATGGTAATACAGTGTCCTCCAGTGAAAGACTTTCTGAAGGAATGGTTTTTCTTTAGTCTGTAACTTCCATCTTTAAAAAGTGGGGAAAGAATTTTGAAGATTCTAAAGCTTAAGCTTCCTAGGAGACCTGTTCATAACTAGGGTCTCAAGAAAAAAGAAAGTGGTCATTTGTTCACCTGTAACAAAGCTACTGTGAAAAATAAACTACTCCTATAAGCTTGGTATCTATTTATAATGCACTGTATTTAACTGATCTAAGCATCTCCCTATCAATTTAATTGCAACATGGTGATTAACTTTGTTGACATAATATGTTATTGTAACTCTAGAGACATCTTCTTGGGGGGGAAGTGACTTTCAAGTGAGTGCAATCCAGTTGCAACACTTAAATACTATCACATGCAGAGCTTAAAAGCACACGAAGGTGTGTACCTTCATTTGGACTGGCAATATAGCCAAGTTTTCAAAGAAACAAGTGTGTTCTGTAAACAAGAAGAGTTGTGCACATAAACGAAGGAATATTGATCTCAATACATTTTTGAAACCTTCCCAATATTATAATTAATAGTTGCAACAAATTTTATTAGCATATGTGTTTCCATACTCAGTGAGTCATCATTATTGGTAGCAAATAAGAGAGGAGGTAAGGACATGATTATTTTAATACAATTTATGATTCCCAATAATGAATTAAATGGATAATCAAGTTAAATATCAGTGACGAACTGAAATTGATGCCAATATATGCCTAGTTTTTATCTTCTCTTTTTCTCAATATTTAGTTCATTTAGTACAAGATTTGTTTTTTCTTTTTTCCTGGCTCATTATCATAACATTCCACTTTAAAAGGTAGCACTCACCTGACACTGAATTAAAACTGAATGCTGTCAACAAATTGTCTTTGTCAGGTACTTGTCTGAACAACTACGTAAAAATCTCAGTTGCGTCTTTGATGAGTACTGCATCTAAATAATTCAACATAGCCCTAGTCCTTGAAACTAAAGAGGTATGAGAAAGAGAAAACTTAGGCTGGTTCAAAAACAAGCTAAGGGTAATATTATTGCATTCCTGAAGGCATAATATAGCATTGATGAACCTTAAACATGCTAGGAAGCATTTTACTGCCTCCCTATGATTTAGAGCACTCTTATAGGAATGCGTTAGTTTTTCTGAACTGAAGAAACATGTTTCTGCTATACTGACACTACATAGGTATGTCAAGGACACTGAAGAATCATCAAATACCATAAATAAAAAATTTTGCTATTTAGAAATGTGTTCCAAAATCCATGAAAATGGGGAAAATATTGAAAGTTTTTTTTCTCTAATATATACAAAATAATTTTTAAAAGATACCCATGAATTACCTAATTAAACAAAGACTAAATACATAGCGGGAAGAGTAATCAAAGGTTAGATACGTTCATTTTCATATCATTCATAGAGGTCATTTAGTTAATTTCCTTAGACACAACTAGTTATATGAACTCTAAGAATTCCTCTGAAGGAGGAAAGAGAAGCAACTAGTGTTGCTAGTGATAAACTGGCAGAAATTAGCCTTCATATTTTTAAAAAACTCCTATTGTATTATATAACCCTTTTTTTTATCCCCACAGAAATCACTGATAAAATAGAACAGAAATGACAATGGCCCTTTCCCACATGTCTTAATAATAATGACCTATAAACAAAAATACTTTTCTTGTTGTTTAATTCTATCTCTGGCCCTTGTTTAGCAGCTGTAGTATGCACAAATGCATTCATTTATTGTCTTTCTGCTGGTTTTCTCCATGTTTGGAGTGCTCCCCTGCCATCTCAAAGAAGGAAAACTATACCTTACAATACCTTAATATCATTCTGCCAGTACAAATAAATTTTCACAGCCTATCATTAAATAGCCCTGCAGTGCCATTTGAATAGCCTTTGCAAGCTTAATGGAACTGGAACAAAGCTAAAAAGTAGAAATGCTGAATTAAACCACCTCAGTGTCCCATCTTTGACTGTGGTTGGTAGTATATGTATAGGAGTATAAGAACAGAGCAGCCCTTTTCCTCTTATATATGCAGTCCAATAGAATTAGTGTATATTTCAACATTCAGCAAACCTAAAACCTTGCATACACACATCAATAATGAACCAAAATGATGAGTAAACTTGGCTTTACATATAGTGTGTCCTCATAAGACTAACTTTTGTTCTGGAATAAGATGCAGTAAAAAAACAGTTTAACTTTTAAGGTAGAATAGAAATAGAAATAGAAATAGAAATAGAATAGAATAGAATAGAATAGAATAGAATAGAATAGAATAGAATAGAATAGAATAGAATAGAATAGAACAGAACTATTTCAGCTGGAAGGGACCTACAGTGATCATCTAGTCCAACTGCTCGACTAATAAAGATGCAACATACTACCTAGCTCCTGCAAATGCACTTTTATTTACTTTAAGATTAGTTCTTTATAGGAAAATAATCCTAAGCATGTAATTTTAGATATCATTCACCTGGTATTTCATGGCTCAGAAACACTGTTAAGTGCTACTACATAATATTTGTTTCTGTGTCTGAAATATTTTATACCTAAGAAATATGATCAATATATGCATGGTATGTATAGGGACTAAGCCCCAGTAGACATACTTCTGTGCACCTATTTGGGAGAAAAATGGTTAATGCTGTCTTATTGAAAACTGTATTGATTGTACTCAGATGTTTCACAGAAAAAGAGAGTTTTTCTGATTTTTTGAATGAAATGAGTTGATATTAGGTCTTAGAATGACCCTGCATTTTGAATTTTGTTTTGTACATATTCTAATATGCTAAATGTAAAATTAAAATGAAATATTAGCTGTTCAAGATATTTTTATTTAATTTTAATTTTCTGGAAAATTCTGAAATTTTCAAAGTTTATTCCAAAACAAATTAAAAATATATGGCAGATGTAAAACCTCCTTTTAAATGGAACTTCCACTGTAACTTTCCATGACAAGTTAAAAGGAAAAATGACAGCAAAGACTGAACAACTGCTTATAGAACTCCAGTGATCAGTATAAAGGGAGAATACTTTCACCAGGAACATCTGTGAATAGGTGGTCTAAAATATCATAGATATAAATTTTTACTTACACCTGAAAGTTATCAACAGCATATTTATTTTAGTGAAGAAAGTGTATGTTCAAGTGCATAATTCACTCATTTATTTGCCTGAATTTCCTTTTAGACATGTATTTATTTAGAATATTTCCACTGTCTCAGGGAATATATCACTGATACTATGCTTATTGCCTTCTAGTATGATACCCTGTTTTTTTGTATAGCCTCCTGAGGGACAAGAAAGATGGCTTTGATGTCAGCTTCAGTGATTCCACAGTATCAAAGGCAAGCAAAAATTAATGTAACAGTGAAAGAAACTGCAAAGCACAGTCCTAGAGACCTGAATTTCACATTCTCTAAGCACATGCCTTACAGGATCGCCTCTCTGAATACCACTGCTAGTTAAAAAATAACTTGGTAGTTTATTTCTTTTATGTAGCAAGAAATACAACCTTTTATGCTGGCTCTTTTGCTAATGGGTAGCCTTTGAGCAGCTGAGACCTAATGGGAGATATTCATGGTTTGTGATTTACAATTTAACCAGATGAAATGCTCAGAAGGGGTGCTTACTAGGATTTAAAGAATTTGAAAAAAATTACCTCATAAGTTAGCATCATCTTTTTAAGTTGCAAACTGTTTAAGCTTTTGCCCGAAAATTCAACTAAATGGCGTCAAAGAGTTTCAAAGTAAGAAACATTATGGATTTCCTTTTTGGTGTAAGCATAAAATAGTTTCACAGTTGACATTATGATTAAAAAAAAACAACACAAAAAACCCAAACAAAAAAACCAAACAAAACCACAAACCAACAACGTAAACTAAATTATAACCAAATTAACTAAGTGACCTAACTGGTTTGAAAAAAAAATTTTTAAAGTAAGTTATTTGTATAAAAGGAAGAGTGAAGACTTAATTTCAAACACTGTCAAAAGTTCTGGAAAGTTTCAATCAATATCTGTACTCATGGGAAAAAATAACAATGTTAGATGTTGTAAAAAACATAATAGCTGATCCAAGGGAATCTAAATTCCATGCAGTCCCATATCTGTTGGAGTTCTTTAATATGAATGAGAATTTTTGGCTTGTGGCAGACAGTCTAGGATGTGATACCCTGTTTGAAAGCAAGTTACCTACGTAGACTGTAGTTTAGAATATATAGCATATATAAGCACAGCTCAAAACAAAGAAGTAGTTTAAAACATCACCAAAATCTGAAAATTAACGATACTGTTTAGATGCCTGGCCAGGTTCCTGACCTCCACAGTCAAAATCTGGGTACACTTCTCAGCCCACACTGACATTTTATATACCTGTGATGTAGTTCTTGGTCTTTATTTGCTTCCAGCAAAAACTATTAGTAAGTGTTCATTTCAGTTGCTAGTTGTCAACAGTAGCCTGTGCTTTAATTGTTTGTCATACAGATGTATGGGATAATGGCATTTCTAATTTAATGTCTTTTTGCCTGTTTTGTTGAAGAACTCTCCAAGTCTTGATGAACACATTAGTATTAAGGCAGCATGTTTGGCATTTATCTTGCTTGATGACGAACAATGGGGAAGAGCTCTCTTTTTTTGATGAAATCCTATGAATTGAAATTTGATTAGAAAATAATGCAGTTGCAGAGCTTTCAAAGAGAAGTAAACAAAATATGAAGAAAGGGTTGGAATCTGCCTTTGAAAGTCTTTGAAGAAGAGTATTATTGCTGTCTTGAAAAGTCTAAGAAGGAAGACAGAAGCTTTTATAATCTCATTTAATTATAAATTCATCAAGACAGTAGTGAAGAACAGTGCCTATAATCTCTTAATTCATGTGACTCAGAATCCTACCCGCTACAAAAGAGTAAAAAAAAAAATCTAGATATGCTAACAGCACTGTGACAGCAAATGGTGGAAGATATAAACTGTTAGTTCCTATAGAGATGTGGACACAGTGCTACTGTTTCACAGCAAAAATGTGTTGAAAGAATGACATAGAATGTTCATAGAATGACAGAATCACAGAATAACTCATTTTGGAAAGGACCTCCAGAGGTCATCCAATCCAGCCCCCTCCTGCAAATTCAAAGCAGGGCTAATGTGATCAGAAGGCCCAGAAACATGTCCAGTTATGTCTTGAACACCTCCAAGGATAGAAATCTCACAGCTTCTCTCAGCACCTGTTCCAGTGTTTGTCCGCCATCATGGTACAACAGAAAAATCCTTGTATCTAATCTGGATTTCCTGTTTTCAAACTTGTGGCTGTTGCCTCATGTCCATTCACCATACACTTTCAAAATGAGTCGAACTCCATCCTTTCTGTATTCTCTGATCAGGTAGTTACAGACAGCAGTAAGTTTCCCCCTTTACCTTCTCTTCCCTCATTGAACATAGAAGTTCCTTCAGCCATGCTGCATACATCTTGTGCTCCAGCCCACAGCCATGCTGGTGGGTCTCTGTGGGACTCACTCCAACATGTCAATATCTTACTTGTACGAGCGAGTCCTAAACTGGATACAACACTTCAGGTTTGGTCTCACAAGTGCCAAATAGAGGAGAAGGATTATTTCTCTGGACTTGCTGCCCACAAGGCTTGTTAAAACAGCCTAAGACGTGACTGGCCACCTTTGTTGGAAGAGCACACTGCTGTTGGCAGGTGTTAGAAAATGAGACAATCTACTCAAAGAATGGAAAATTTAGGGGCCAATTTTTTATATCTTCTATACCTAAAGCTCCCTTTTAAATTAGTATTCCTCCTCATGAAAGTCTATGTAATGGAACCTTAAACAAGTAACAATTAAACAACATCAATGCAACAATATTAAATTACTAAGAATGTATGATGGTTATCCTTCCTCCTACTGCTGTCAAGTCAACCCTCAGAGCGCTGGCAACGTTAATGAAGTCTAAGAATTTAATAGGGATCACAAGACCATATTATGTTGAAGGTGACAGAATCAATATCAGTTTTGTGCACTTGCTGAAGCTTTTCAGACTGGAAATTAGTAAAGCTGTGTCTGCTTCTCCGGTTCTAGTTTTCATAACTGGAAGCAAAAGCATGTCACACCATGTGCATAGGAAAGAAGTCTTTGCAGTGAGGTTTCTGAACCCTAGCTACAAATATGTACCATATATATTTATTGTGTTTTATTAAATCATCCTTAAACCTTTTAAAAGGAAGGTGAACATAAGCAACAAATTCCAAACAATGATGCGAAAGGAGTGCAGATGACCAGAATCCACAAGTGGATTTGAAGATCAGATCATTTACAAAGGCTTTGTTTTTGAATGCCATTGAACTTACACTCTGATCTAATTTTTTGCTTTGGGCAACAAAAATACTTAGAAGTTTTAGTGAGATTTTAACATCAGGTTTCCCAGAACAAGCAGTGAAATTTTTTTCCAGACATGAATTCAGTAAAATCACTACAGACTGATAAGAAAGTACAGTTGGCCACAAAGAAATTATTTTTAAAGCTTGCCCACAGTTGCAGACTACAACCACATTAAGTCAAGAACAGTAAGTGTAACAATAACAAAATAATAATTTTGTACCCAAGAGTGGAAGAGTGCTCTAAACTTCTTTACAGATGGGAATCTTCCTGGATATTTCAGTGGGAAGATTTCTGTTTACACAACTGGAGCTCAGATCCCCACTGAAGATGAATCCCACAGCCGTGGATCATGTGATTTCCAACACTTCTTTGGGTAGCTTTTGAATTTAACAGATAAAGACGTCCAAAAATGTCAAAATGTTAATCTTTTTTTTTAATTTTATGCACTGTCAACTTTACTTTAGCACAAAAGTAATCAGCATTTCATATGAGTTCTTTTTCCAACTATAGTGATGCTGTTTTGAAAACAAGTAAAGAATTTTCTAAAATGAAACTGATACACAGTCAGTCCTGTGAGAAGCCATTTTGGGTTAAATGAAGACTATTGAATAAATATTAACATTTTTCTCTAAAACTAAATGGGTACACAGACACTAGTCTTGTAGTAAAGAATAATTTCTTCCAAATATAGTTTACTTCACCACATGAGTGTTTTGATCCTTCAACATCTAAACAAAGATGAATAGCATTTCTAAAAGAAGAACTGCTGCTCTGCATGTTTCTAGGGAGTATCCATATGCAGTTAGCTTTTTGAATAAAGAGTTGGTTTGTAGGGTCTCTGGCCAAATTGCTGTTTATTCTAAACAGTGGAAAAGAAAACTAAAGAGAACAAAACTTTTTCACTTCCAAATGCGTGGATCATCTCTGTCTTACCAGAGTGGTTCGGCTATGTGTATCTTCTACTAACTTAAACTGTTTATGACTGTGTCACGGGATTCCCACCGAAGGAAGTAAAAGGAAACATTTTCCTGTAGTCTTAGGTCTGTGTGGTATGTTTTTTTTGTTTTACATCTCATTTGTTTTGTCCTGTGTCAGGGTCTAAATTCTTTATAGGATTTTGAAAGCAAAATCAGCCCCAGCCCAGATATTAAGCCATGTTTTGCTAAAAGCTTAGTAACATAGAACAAAATTTAGGTTTATGATTACATTTTTAAGGACAACTTAAATATAGATAAAGGGTGAAAAATGGACAAAAAAGAGATAACATGCAAGAAAGGGCTGATATTAATTAGAATTTTTTTTGTCTCTGATGGACTTTAGAAGTAAAGACAGTTTAAGTATGAGGTAAAAGGAATGCAGATCCAATTGCAATAAGTGAACAGAAATCACTTGATCATAGAGATAGGGTTGGAAAATCCTATTTGCAGCAGGATACAAATAGGAAAGACTGCATTTAGCATGGTCAAAGAAAAAGATATTAGAATTTGAAAGAATATTTTGGAGCAACATGTGGATGCTTAGGGAAGGAAAAACTCTGGGCCTTAGACATTGTTGGTTGAAACTGATGTCTCAGGTGAAGAGCATGCTTGCTTTATGGGCCTTCTTGATAGACTGTATTGAGTTGTTTAAAAAGTGGTTGGGTAAAAGTAGGTAATATGTGGGGCATGGAGAAGTAATAACAATTTTCCTTTATTCATATTGGGGACTATCTGTTGGGAGGATATTCTGGAGATGTCACAGGACAGGCTGGAGTTTTCATCCAGAGACAAGACAGGTTAGGGACATTGACATAGACCAGTGAAATGACATATGATTCTTTAGTCCAACATATATCTTCTATTTCACTTTTACTGATGTTAGTCACTTGACCTTGTCACTCAAGGCAAAAAACCTCCCACAGTGCAGATAAATTTTCATGATAGAGAAATATCTTTTAAGGCTAGAAAAATTCCCTTGTCTCCTATCCCCCTACTGCAACGAGATGTTATATATTGAAAGCATGATACTACATGTCCTGGTCATCCTGGAGTTGTGAGTGATCTTATTGGAGAGTAAATTACCTACAGTACAGGATACGACTGAAAATACAACTTTTGTGGTCTGCTTTACAGCTTTTTTCCCTATCACCAAGGTAACATTCGTTAAAATTCACAGATAAAAATGTGCTGTGTTGTACTGAAATTAAGAAAATAGTGTTAAGATAACACTATAGTGGTGTGGTAAGGTTTAAAAAAGGCATGTATGCATCAGAAAGAACAATAACAATGCTGATGCTATAGATTTTTCATAACAACTTCTACTAGCCCCCTCTGTTGTCAAAAGACCAGGAATTTCAGTCAAAGACTAGGATCTCATTGTACCTAGTAATTTATGACTGCAGTCCTACTCCACGCATCCATGATTCATTCTAAGGAAAAAAAAAGACCAACTTCTAATTAATATATTATCTAATAATAACTTAATATTTTATATCAAATATAAAGTTTTAATTAACTCCATATTAAATCTTATACAATATTTGCTATATAATGATAATAGTATCTAATGCTTTTTTTTATTTGAAGCCCTTATTTAGGCATTTGCAAGTTTGCAATGAAACAAAATTTGCATAAGGTACATAAAAGACAACATTTACTCATGAAAGAATGCTACAGCTCATATGTTAATACAAAGGAGTGTCTGCTTCTTGATAGCATGTTACAGTTCCCTCCAATATTCTTTGTTTTTTAAGTTGGAGATTTTTTATTATTTGGGAAAGGAAATAGACTGAGAAACAACTGTAAAGCAAGAAACATTGCACAAGTTTCTCTACAAGAAATCTTAAGGACAACAGGATGACTATGAATAAAGAGATACAAGATTATACACAAATTATAGTTTAAATTTTGTCTTATTAATAAGAGGTGACAGGAGCATCTTATGCTACTAGGTGAAGTTTCAGACTTTTATTGTATGATTTGTTTTCTTAGAGATCCATACAGGAAAACTGAAATACTTAGTGGCAGATTATTTTTTTTACTGTATCCTCTGAGGCACAGATCAAAGAAAGCTGGACTGCTATTTATTGTGTTTGGCATCCTAATAAAAATTCTGAATACTTGCATTATTTAATTACCTTCTAAGTTTCACTAGCTTTTATCCACCAAAATTAGCAATTCATATTGCCAAGTAAATAAAAAATATAGAAAATTAAATGGAAAAATATAGACATGGCACAAATAAAGAAATGGATGAATATATTAGAAAGCACTGTGACTTAAACTACTCTGGTTTATGTTTTGTCAGCAAGTCCATTTTCAGGGGCTTATAACATTGTAGTAAATGGCTATAAACCAACTTTCAAACCATTCAGATTAGGAAAATCTGGATTTTGCTTTTCTGGCAATAAAAATATTGACCCTCAAAAAGTTTTCATTATTTATACAAAGAAACATTTTTTTCCTGTACAACAGTAAAATTCAGTATTATTCTTTTTAAGAAAACTGTAAAACTTAAACAGGAGTACATTTGGAATAGTAAAAAAGTTAGACTGTTAAATTGTTTACTCTCAGAATATTGGGTTTTTAATTGTTTTTGTTATGCCTACGTGAAGAAAACTGAGGAAAATATAACTCAATAAACAAAAATGCAAGAGTCACTATTAGGCTCTTTTTATTTTCCAGAAGCCATAACTTTGCAAGGTGCTTCACTGACAAAAATGTCAAGCTTTCTGACCTGGAGAACTTCAACTGATTTTTAGAGTCACTGATGAGGAGACAAAGACTGAAAGAAAGAGTTTTATAAAAGTGAAATGCTGAGTTCACACAGCGATAGCATGGGCACATCTATTCATTACGTTGTGTTTGCTTGTTTTTATTATATCTTGTATTCCAGAGTGAGTTTTAGGGCAATTGTGGATTTTATTAAGAAAATACTCCTGGGGAAGTTTATTTGAAATTGTTCTCACCAAATATGGGCTTAAGATTTAAAGTTTTCATCACAGTTTTCAATCTCATAAAGTTCAGGTCTCTGAAGACTTTATGCAAATTCTTACATTTAGCATAGACAGGAACAGGATTCTATAAGTATCTATGCAGATTTTTGTAGTCCTTTAAGTAGACAACCGAAGTAAAATGTCATTGGATTAGTTTGTAAACTTAACTATTTTGTGGAATTGAAAGTGGCAGAAAGAACACCTGTATTTGAAAATCATTTGGTGAGTTTTTAGGATAAGAGATTATTTCTTTGCCAGTTATGATATGTATAAATTCAGTAAAATTATTAAGCTTAAAAAATTGTAAGTATGAACGGAGTCTTTTCTCCATTATAATGTCACAACATATTTGTATATCCTTTTCTGGTCTGTTACGTTATTCCTTCCTGTGAGGTCAATAGAGTTTGCACTGATGCCAACAGCAAAATTTCTTCCTGAGTTTGAATCTGGAGGGCTACCATCAGCAGGGAGCTTATCCACAGCTTCTTCAATGGTAAGAAACTATTATTTTCTTTCCCCACCCTTTGTTCTGTGAGCAAAGAACACCATGTGACATACATTCAACTCCTCTTTTAACATACTGTGTCAAATAAACTATCTAACTCAGAGCAGTATATAATGAAATTATGGTCTTGCTAATAATTTCATTAATTCTTCATTTTAGATAAGAAGCTACAGAAATCTAACATTAAATTTAGGTCTTACCTCACCATCCTTACTCTTCTAAACAAATGATATTTTCAGTAGTTGGAAAGATAGAACTGGGGGAGGGGTGAATTTTTTAACAGATTGGGCCTAATTTTTCTTGATTAAAAAGTGAGTACAAGCAAATATTGTTTTCTGGCATATAAAATTCTTTGTCAGTCTAGAAGTATTAGAGGGTATGAACACATTAGAACAATAGTTTGGCATAATGTTCTTATGATTTCTGTGATTTCTTACTCTAATACTCTAATGCAGTCATTGCTAAAATTTCGTAGGCCTAATGAGGGATTATAACAAGTGGCTGTAGCAGGAGCAAAAAGCCAGAAATAACAAGAAGCAAAATGCACAGTGAGAAATTCTCCCACATGGCCAGCTCCTTCCCTATTCATTTAAACTTCATCTTTTATGGCTTTTGAAACCAGAACCATTCATATTGTTCTGTGATGACTTCTTTGATTAATTCAATAGAGAACAACAGGTTCTAGTAGCTGCCATGGCCATTATGAAGCAAAACTGAAAAAAGCAGGAAATGATGTGTGGAATGCTGAAAAGCAATGGAATGCTTTATTCCAGCAGAAAAGTCATTAATTAACAAACTCAATGACAGAATGAGCAAAATAAACTGTTAGGTAATACAAAGAAATTGTTCCTTTTTTAATCCCTTGACGTGATCGAGTTTCTGTCTAGCAAGGAGATACAGTCTCTCATGTGTTTTAAATTGACAGATTGTTTGTAGAAGAGATCTGGTTTTGAGTCTTTCTTCATTTTGGTAAAATTCATGTTTTTTCTGTGTGCATTTAACAGTGGGAGGAATAACATACCATTTGTCTTTTTCTCCTTTATTAAGATCAGTGAGGATCCTCTTCAAGGTTTTCTTTGGAACACATTCTCTATGGAATAGGATGCTGAAGTACATCGCTTATCTTCTTTAAGTCTAAGTCTCTGACTGAAGTACTAAATGTTTTTCCTATGGAGGAATACAGATTATCTTGACATTTGCCTATATTATGTTCTTCTACAGATGAATGAACTATTATAACATCTTCCACCTAGTAAATGACAAGCTGACATTTTCTTTTAGAGAAGTACAAACACTTATCCTCTAATAACTACTTAGGTATAGAACCATTTTTAAAAGAAAATCTTATTGTTTTGTGTAGTTAACATCTTAGATGTTTCATTTAGAAAGAAATAACTTTTAAGAATTGCCTTACTTGGAACTAGTAAGAGTAAAAGAAAGAGAACCACTAAAGCTTTCGGTCATTAAAGTCCTGATGAAGTAGGCAAGGCAGCAACCAGAAAAAATTCTTTGTTTACTTAACATATTGAGACTGACTCCTAAAACAGGGAGAGTTATTCCTGCACATCCAGAGGAAGTTTTAAGATCTTGAGTTTGCTTTTTCTTTCACCTTTAAAATATTACTTGTATTTTTAATTTCCAGCCCAAAGTTTTTGCTAGAGCCTGTCTCTTAAAGCAGCAGGTGGCAAAGAAACTTGCTTAAACCTTTGATTCATCCTTAAATCACATACAAAGGATTCTTCCAAATGTTGCAGAATGGGAGACACACAGTTGGCAGCCACTGTTCATAGTTTCTGCAGTATCTGGGCACAGTATATTTAAACAAAGATGAAAATATAATGTTAATTCTGACTGGACTAACTCGGTGGTAAAGATCAAAACCTTAGGTCTTCTGAAAAGTGGTTGTATTTCAGCAGCTACTCTTACTGGTCTTCTGGAGCAGGACATTCAAAATTTATGTCCACTAAAAAGTCACATACACACATTATACCTTCTGAACTTCTCTATATTTTTTGACATGCTGCATTACAGGAATAAGCCAAATGTAGCCAGGCTGCATCTGGACACTTGAGAGCATCCCAAGAATGCTGATATTGATTGCCTCCTCTCGCCCATTCTCCCATGCTCCACGCTCTCTCCACCCTCCTCTCATACTTTCTTTCCCTCAGCCGTTGCTGTTACCCTTTTTACTTATCTTCTCACTGATCTCGAGTTCTTTTGGATTCAGCCTCTCCTCCAATTTTCATTCTTTGTACATCACACCAGCCATTTAGTTCTTTCTTGCCAAATCACAAAAAAAAACCCAACCAACAAAACACACACCCACCCCCCAAAAAAACCCCAAAACAAACACCCAAATCTTAACACAAGTATTAAAAAAACCACAAAAACAAATAATGCTTGTGAGCTAGAATTCCAGGTGTGTCAAAACAGGGAACAGATCAGAAAGCAAGCGTTTTATGAGAAGTGTAAGTGTAATTTATGGACCTGAACCACGCTGTTAAACCTAAAGATGCTCTATGAATTGACTGCCTCAGCACTGGGATATAAGCATAGCTTTTTATGCCAGAAAATCCTGACAGATAATGGGCTGTGATCATCAAAATCTAGTTTCAGTCTAACAAAAAAGTATATTGCCAAATAAATATGGGTGATAGATCCCTGAAAAACCTGGTTTAGCTTCAGGTAGGTTCTGCAAAACAAAGTGTAATTGTGACACTTCAACACTCCAAGTGTCAATATTCAGGTGTCAATACTCCAAGTCAAAATATTCACATGAAAAGAAGATACTCAATACAAATATCTCTTTGGCATTACACCACATATTGTACAGCAAATGCCTTTCTTTTGTAAAACTGTTAAAGGATGCAATTGTTAGATTGATGATGCCAATGTATAAGACGTAAAATATCGAAATTTTTCCTTAAATATATAAAAATGTTGTAAAAAGAGTAAAAAAGTTAACAAAAAAAAAGAAAGTAAAAGAATTTCATTTGATAAATTATTCTATGTAGAAATTTACCAAGAGCAGAAAAATTTCAAGGGTATAAAATCTTAAAGCCAAGCATGGAAATTTGCTTTATTTTACCTCTTTAAATGTTATTGCATTCCTTCAGTTTCTTGGCCATGAGAAATATTATGTAAGTATGTAATAACTGCATTTTATGGCATAAGCAAAACACGAGTAAAGCTGTATGTCCAAAACTGCTAGACTCAGGAAGTTTTTTGTATCCTAAGTAACTTCCTCATAGTTCACTATTCATGTGGAATTGATACTGACATACCATGTTTTTTGTTTTGCTTTGTATTGTTTTGTTTTGTCTTATCTTTCCCTTTTGCTTTGCACTGGAGGATGGGGAAGCCTACATTATTTTACACATACGCAGACCTCATCCCTTCAGTGTTCAGCATGAAATTGAAATTGAAACAATTAAACCAAAGGCCATATTCCCTTCTTTATTAATATCTTTGGCATTCAAACTTTTGCAATTAAATGCAAGCTCATAAAAATAATGCTCTGGATTCAACTTAAAAAATCCCTCTGGAGTACAAGACTGTGGGAGAACTGGTGTTTGATTTATTTCTCTTTTATCTCTGATTGTAGATACAGTAATTCTGGCCATATGCAGTCTGATTTTAATTGAGGCTATGTATGAAATTTTTTATCCTTTGATGCAAGATTTCAAAGCTACAGTGTAAGGTTGTGAGGTGACCAAAAAGGGTCATAAGAAAACCCTAGAGTATCATCAAATGTCTTGGACACCAATGTAAGAACATGCCTAATTCTTGAGCTGAGAGCCTGGCAAAAAAAGGGGCTGAGATTGCAGTAACATAAAACTGTATCTGTGACTGAAGGTAGTGACAAAATCTCCTATGCTTATAATGAGAACAGGGATCAGACCTGTGATAATCTAGTTTTTTCTTCATATTATATTGTAGCCTTTGATTTGGTGACCAAAGTGTTTGGTTTAATTCAGTTTTGATTTTTTGGTTTGGGTTTGGTTTTTGGGTTTTTTTGGTAATTAAGTTCTCCCTTTCTTTTGGTACTTTCTTCCACTATACTGTAGAATTTATTTACTCTACTGGTCATAAACCAATTTTTCCTTTAACCCTCTTATTTGAATATTTCATTCTTACACACCTCATTCCTGGCTCCTAGGAAGGATGCTGCAGATAAAGTAGGCTTTCAAATTTCTTGCCATAAGATCCAAATAATTAAAAAAAAAAATATTTAAATTGACGTAGTACAAATGTACTGTTTTGGGCATAGTATAATCAACTAGAGACATTAAATTAGACTGAAGTCTCATTACTAAATACAAACTGTATATACTGCATGGGGGAACTATTTTATCTTTGATGAAGAAACTAGGAGATGTGAGTACTACTTTGGTAGATCACAGCAGCCATCCGTTTCCCCACACAGACAAACTCAGTGCCTGCCAGCTTGGAGTATGGGCAAGGAAATCTCACCTCTGCCTATACAGACACTTGTCCTGGAAAATACCCAGTTTATTGTGTTTCAAGGTCCTGGGCTGTTTTAATATGTTTTCTGAGTTTCAAATAAAGAGGTTTTACTCAGCATCTTTGAACTGATGGTAGGAGAAGCACAATCACAGACATTTACATACCTCTTATGAAAGCAAGTTGCACAGGAGCTGTGCAGATCGTGGGAACTGAAGAAAAAAATTTTAACTAGCTCTCCTAGTTCCTGTCTTCATGCTGATGTACAGGAGCCTTTGGGCTATAGTGGCTGACATGTAAACTTCAGACAGGTTTGGAATTTCAGAGGAAAACATCCCAGAATCTGCTGCTTAGCTGGAGACTCTCAAAATGAGCCCCTTTTTTTCCAGGAAAAGGCACACAGGTGTGATTTTTGTTCAGTTTGCCTGAAAGGTGGGCCACCTTTCCTACAGTTCATGGGAGTGGCTGGGTAAGTGGCAGTTTATGAAAATCAGCCTGTCAGATGAGAATTCGGGGGGAGTGTGTGTGTGTGTGCGCACATATGTACACACAGTGATGAAACCCCCTCCTTTTGGGCTCTCCAAAGGATTTGGGGAAGGTAAGCATGTCTGTCCTTGGCGATTTTCGACTCTGAAAATAAGATTAAGGCTAAGAAATGCAGGGAAGAGGGACCAGGAGAAAACATGAGCAGAAACAACTATTTCACATCTTTTAAAATTTGCTCATTCTGAATGCTCCTGCAGAAGTGATTTAGTACATCAGTCACTTTAAATAGCAGACAACTGATTATTTGGCTTAATGCAACTGCACTGTGTGCGATAAGAAAATACTCATTTTGTTGAATCATCTAAGTTACCACCATGAAAAGAACATGCTCATTTCTTATAAAATTCATTGACATTGCATGTTGCTATCCCCAGAGTCATGGCTTTCTACAGTGCTTGAACATATTTTGACCCATTCATTTTTACTGCTTTCTCTGAGAATTGATTTCATGTACAATACTAGGACAGTTGCAGGCCCTTGAACCAAAGTGCAGTGCAAGGATGACAGGCTGCAAAAGCCAGAAAAAGCTATCAATTTATATAAACCACTGCAGAATAACATCTTTCTTCCACTTTCCCAGTTCTCATGGCAGCATATGAGTCAGGGAACTACTTAAAATAGCTTAATTTTAAAAGAATTTAGGAAAGGTATCTGCTGCACCAGACCTATCTGATAAAACATTGGTTTTAGTGCTCCTGGCTCACCATGGTACAGACATATTATCGATGCTTCAAGACAAATAAATACACAAATATATATATATATGTATGGGCAATTCTAGCATTCTGAGTACAATAATCCCCTCCCCAGAGGGGCGCAGTCCCCTTGCGTCCCAGTGAGCTGAGCAGGATCAGGGTCAGGACTGGTCCTGGTAGGGGCATGGGTGGGCAATGACCAGGTGAGGTTGTGGCGACTGGGTGGTTGAGGTGGTGGACTGGGGGTGACAAGGGCCATGGCCAGGCATGGTCATGGCTGCAACACAACTTAGGTAGGTACCAAGGGTAAGGACCTCAGATCAAATTTAATCCAAGCATTGTCTTTGAATGTAATGATAAAGGAAGACTGTGAGCCTGCAGCTCTACACACTGTATCTTTTATTCTTTCATAAACCAAGAAAACCAAGAACACTGTGAAGAGTGTTAAGACAACCTTCTCTTGTACTGGCCTACAACACAGCCAGCAAAGGCATCTACCTTGTCCTGAAATTCATATTAGGATATGAGTCACACAGAATATGTCAACTCTTTGTAATAACTGCATAAAGAGCTGCTGAAGTGGACAATTGTTGTGAACTTGGCCTTTATCACAACATATTGCTTACTTATGGGATACTAACACATTTCATTATTTTTAACACAGAAGGGACTGGTGCTCATGACTTTTCTTACCTTTCTTTTTTTTTTTTTTTTTTTGAGAAATCTATGTTAATGTTTTGCCAGTAAGTTGAAAGCAAAACTTTCAATCACTTTTTGTGTTAGAGTGGTCAATAATCCAAATGAAAACATGGAGCTATTGCCAGAAAAATGAGTATATTTCAGCATCCCTCAAAACCCAGTCATGTAGGAACTCAAAGAAGAATTTAGAATTTGGTTCCCAGGTACTACAAGTGCTCAAGCAGAATAGTCCTGTGGTAGGTCTCAGGAGTTACAGATTCAGTTTCCAGATCTGACCCAATCTGCATAATGTCTTTTGTCAAGACATGTGAGAGAAAGAAACCTACAAGGGCACTGAGTCTTAGCCCCTTCTATCACTAGATTGCCACAGACATAAGGCCATTTTGAAATGAATTACACTCCTTTTAAAAATTATTTAGGTTTTTGGGGGAGGACAAGGACTCTTTTATTATTACGAGCTTGTATGAACAATCACCCAGTGGAAAACAGATTTAATTGCATCAGTTGGTATCAATGCAAATAAAAGTGCTCTACTTTACTGATAGAACTGTTGTCTACTTTAGGAAATTAAATTGTTTTCTTATCTTTCTGAGAGCGAAGCTACTATTTCCAGCTTTAAAAAAAAAAACAAACCCCCAAAAAACCAAAACAAACAAAAAGCTTGTAATTCTCTTTGTGGATTCTCATTTTACAGGTCAGCACTGTAAGGTTTCATTTCTTTATTTCCAATAGAAAAGTCTTCTGAAGTGATCAGCACATGTATGGTCTGTGTTTTATGGCCTAAGGTCATGTCAGCTCCCCACTTGATTTTTTTACCTAAACACTTCGCAGCTCAGATTTAGGTAAAATCTCAAAAATCTAGAAAAAATGGATAACAGTATGGAAGTTGATGTTTTCTGCTCATAATGTATCTATAGATAGTTAATTTTCAGGCAATGTTAGATGATAAATGTTCACGCTTTGTATTACCATTTTACTCCTGCTTCCACAAAATATATAGCCCCAAGGCATTTTCAATTCTTTTGAGTCATAGCAGAAAAGGGCTGAAAGAACAAATTTGTCAACATTGATCAAAGCTGACATTCAAGTTACCCTTCAGAGGCCTTCTGTGCTAGTTTTCCTCACCATGCTGTTTTCAAGGTTTCTCATGTGTTTTCATGATTGTTGATAAGCCTTTCTGATGTGCATTTTAGATCCAGCTTTCGCTTCACTAAGTATGGGGATTTCCAGATCTGAACCTTGCCAAATTATTTTTTCAGATTAATTTTCATCAATAGGCCATTGCCTGCTCAAGTGCAATATGGATAATTCTGCCCCTGAATATTTTAACAACATTGCCTATACACTGCTCCAACTTCAAATTTTCATGCTAATCAATGAATATTCATGAAACACTCTCTTTTTAGAAAACTTTGAGATAATTTTCAGTTAAATAGAAGGAACTATTTTTAAAGTACTGTAACTAGACAACAAAGCTGTGAATCACATTTCATAAATTCTTCGGTCTTGAAGAATGAGGATCTGTACCTCCTAAATGGCGTGGAATAGAATTTTTAAAGTTAGTTCAGTCACACTATGCACAGTTTTATATATTGCATGGAGCAAGCATGTCAAGACAACACATTTAAAGAGAGCCTACAATTAAAAAAATGCCTGGGCATCACCTTTATACTCACATGATTAAATAAGAAAGACACCAACACATATTCATACTTTCTATATGTAGCCATTACAGATTGGTGACTAAAGTCTTTTAACCAAGAAAACTAAATAGGCAAGAAAAACATGTACTTTAGGTCTGCCATGAACAAGATACAGTTAGTGTTTTACAGTCAGAAATCAATCTTAAAACTGGTATAAGTTTACACAATTAAAATAATCATAGTGTGGTTTTTTTAAAGGGGAGAAATTTCAAAGCAAGATTTCATACCAGAAGAGACTCAAAAAGTGTGCAAGATAAAGATATTACATATTAAAAATAAATTCCTAACCATGAAAACTTACTAATTTCATCAGCTGAATCTGTTAACATCCACTTACTAGGCTAATTACAGTAATAAATAAGTTACATTATTGCTAATTACATCTTCCAGTTCCTATCCCTCTTACTCTCCTGCACCCAGGATGTGAAGGAGCTCTTGCTGCAATAAAAACAGCAAGTATACAAATGAATGCAGTTCATGAGCAATTCAAATATTGGTGGTGGTAGGTTTTATTTTGTTTTGTTGTTGTTTTTTTTATTTAAACAAGAACATTATACAAACAAATAATTACAAAGCAGTTTATAACTAGTTGTGAACTTACATGCGCAGTCAGCCTGGCAATAAGATGACTTCTCTCCTGTATTTCCCAAAGTGCACATATCCCACTGATTTTGTCTTGTAGGTTTGCTTGTTCAGCACTCTAAAAAAGCCCAGAAGTCATTTGGTAGAACAGCTGGTCAGTTGTTCCATAATAATTAACTTAACTGATGAGAGAAATCAGTAATAAGAAAGTTTCCACTAAATGCAAAATAAATTAAAAAGAAAACCCAAACAACAGTTAAAAGTTGCTTAGGCAGTTTAGCACTATGCCAAAACAAAAAATCCCTTTGTCTTTGAAAGCCTATATGTCTTTCTGCACAAGTGTGTGAATTGTAGGGACTGCTGAGCATGTGATACAGAAAAGCTAGAACTTTTCTGTATTGACACTAATTTTTGCTTCTGAAGACTCTGAAGATCCTTGCTTCTTTCTTAACACCCAGCATGAATTCAATCGTGTTTGTTTTCTGAACTGATCTAAGGACTGAAAATGTTAGACCCATAGTACAAACACAGATTAGAGACTGGGGAAGAAACAACACTTCCAGTACTCATGCTGTTATTCTGGTTTTATGCATGTTACTGAGTGTGAAACTTGGCTTGTTGAAACTTAATTTGTTTAAGTCCCAGTTCTGTACATGTAGCATGCATGTATAAGAAACTAGATGGTCTATGGGAGTCAGTGTAGGTTTTTAAAGAAATATGCAATGGATTTGCAGGGTAGATGAACACTTGGTAGTGAAATGTCAATGAGGTGGAAAATATGGCTTTGGGACATGGTAACATAATTACAATGCTAATCAAGGACAACGCGAGACTCTCCAGTAAAGTTGACAAGCTTGAGAATTAATCCAGGATTAAGCATTTCAAGATTACTGGTGTCCCAGTGAGGAAAAGCCTAAGAATTTAATAATCTTTCTGGCAGCACTTCAGAAAGATGAAGCAAAATATTATTTATTTCCAGAATGATACTGGGCTGCCTCATCATACTAATTTGTGTCCAGCCATCTCTTCATGGCTGCTCTCAAAACTGGTCCAGTTTTCACAGAAGAACACTTTTTTAAGAAACACCACAATATGCAAATGAAAATCTACTTTGTTTATATACATGCAGATACCGGTACATTTGTTTACTCTCCTGTCTTACATGATTGTAAAATACCGGCTCCATTCAAATATATGTATAACTATCAATACTAGTCTAAGTGTAGACCAACAGTCAGACCCTAGAAACAGATAGAACAACTTGAGAAATTAACACTCTACCCCTTCTCAGCTATTTATTGCTGTCCTTCAGATATGTTATCAGATTGCACACACAAAAAAAATCATAAAGGATCTATATGTTTTGTCACTTTCCCTGGTGTGTAACTACCAGGAAAGGCTAATTACACCTTTTATTCACCATTATCATTCCACTTTTAAAATCCAGCTAAATTATAACAATTATAAATATAAAACATGCTTACAATTCAAATTCTAAACCTCAAAAAAACCCCAGCTCAGCATAATTATTTTTCTCCACACTAAAAAGCATGGATTGATGGCAACATTCCCAGACGAACATAACTTTTTATTGCTTCGAACTTTTGCTGTGAAATATCATTTTACCATTTCATCTTATTGCTTGTTACATAGAAATAGAGGTTGACAAATGGCATGAGTCTCAAAAAATGGAAGACTGTGATTCTAAACTTTTCTGCTTGCCCCACAATAGACCGCATCTGTATCACAGGAAGACTGAAAGGATTTTATCTTATTTTCAGCTAGGAAAAGCATAGCTAATTTATGCTTCAATGACATGTGTTACTGAGAAATTACACGATTGCATTCTACTGGAGAGATGCAAGTTGTCACTTTTTTAATGTTATAAAGGCCTAAATTGGCATGACATACCAGCTTGGTGTAAAGTCTATATCATGTCTGACTGATATATGTCTGCATGTCATTTGCCTAGAGAAAACAGGCAAACAATGACAGTGATTGTTCAGGATTCAGAAAATAGTTCACTCTATAGAAAGAAGGGGAAGAGGAACTATGTAAAGTTTACATTTAATTTCCAAAATGCTTGTTTAAGTCAAAATAGAAGACACTTAGATTAATTTCTTTTCTATTACATTTAATTTTTTACTTAATTTCAGGAAAATGGGTTAAACTCTCTTTTGTTTACATTTAGAGGCATAACATTAGGACTTCAATAAAGATGGGATATGAGGTAAGGAGATATAAGTGAAAAGGCCTGTTGATAAACAGGAAAAGAGGTGTGGGTAGTTATAATGCTTCAGAGTCTGTGGTCAGAATAAACCAATGCCCCTAATTTCTTCAGACTGCCAGTTGCCAACTGAGAATGTATTTTTAGACTTTCAGGAAGAAGATAAATGGCTTTAATATGTAACTCATACTCCAAGATGGAATTTCTCCATTTCAGTAACATATTTTTGTCAGAAAAGTCTGTCAGGGCTTCTAGAATGACATGTCATTATTTATCAGTCCAGCACCAGACTCCAAGAACTTGTTCTGGCATTATACACTGTGATGAAATACAGGATACTTGAAATTTTCCAAAACCTGCCATATTAGCATCTTAACATTCTGAAAACAGGAAAGGGAAAACTTATCCTTGACTGGTTCTAATGAGAAGTAGCCCTTCAGCAATCAAGTACAGAGAATGAGATGTGTCAGGAAAAACAGCATAGCTATGTGCTATAGTAGTAGATGTAGTAGAATTAGAGATATCAAAGATGAGTGAAATGATGTGAGGGTTACACTTGAGTCACAACATCTGATTCACCTACCCACTATAGGCTATAAAGCATAGAACAGATCTAAGGGATTTTAAGAAAGTTTGTGGATATGGAAGGTCAGATTAAAAGAATACGTTGCCCACTCCTGCACAGTGGTTTGGGAAAAGGAAGAAAGATTGTTGAAAAACAGCCTATATATTGCCAAATACACGTACAGGCACTGCTAGCAAAACTGTAGGTAGGAGTCAATGTCTTGATATCACATAAGAGGTGAAAGGTTGGGCAGAGGTAGGTCATAAGTACTTAAAATATGAAAGCAAGTCATTTATGCCTGGTGCAGCAGGGAAGGGAAAGACAGTGGAGAGAAGTAAAGAGGGGATTAGCAAGAGCTAATCTTAGCTATGAAGGTTTGTATGGTTTATGTTGATTATCGCCTGTGCAGTGGTAATGGATTTGTTGCAGAGTGGCACCCAAATGTGTATATTTCCTGCAAATTATGAATTTAAATCTGTCAAGCTGTTTTTTTGAGTTACAGGTCATCAAAAAATGCTTTGATAAAAAGCAGCTGCATAGTGAAGGTTACAAGCAGACTCCTGGTATATGCTAAACTGTTTGTTCTTTTTTTATTCTGCATAGCAAAAATATTTTAAAATTTCCACCAAGCAATAATGAAGAATTTGTACATGCTTTGAAGGCCAATGATCAGTCTATTAAGATACACATATTTTAAAAGAACCCTTTTCTTTTATTTAAAACATCTAATATCTTTGAGTCACTTCATCATAAAAAAAGACAGACTTTCAACCACAGAAATCTTGACACAAAATTTATGCTTCACTTGCTGTCAAACAAGACTAAAAGCTAGAAAACAGGCAATGTGCATGTAGCCATATATGTAAACACAGTGAATCATATTTTATAAATTATACTTAGCCACAAGAAAAAAAAGTGTTCAGAGAGAAGCAGTGCAGAATACTTGCTGGGAGCCTGCAGAGATCCACATATTTGTAGGGAATAGGTAAAAGTGTGATATCTTTTGAATAAAGGGGCTGTTCTTGCTAGCTGGGAGAGCTAGGATGCAGAAAGCCCTCAGTCCCCCTCTACAGGGAGCAGCTGGGGTGTCTGACACTCTGTCATTTAAACTGTCAAGGTCAGAAAAATTCAGAAACTTACTTGGGAACTTATGTTAGCCCTAACATAGATGTTTGTAGGGGAGCTGGTGACCCTGAAGAGATTCTAGCAGAATATGGCTTAGAGTTATTACACTCTATAAAAATGAATATGTCTCCTGCTGTCAAAGGTCAAAAAAATCAGAACAGTATTATCACCATGTTCATGATCTGTGAATGCTGTTTCCTGCACTCAAATACTTCCTTTTAAAACAAGCATACTGATTTTCTGAATAGAATGGCTATTTATTAGGATGTCTGAACTATGGCTTATAACAAACTCCAAAAAATAAATGACTGCCAAATAAGATTTTCTTTCAGTATCTAACACTATTTTTTCCTCAGTTTCAAGAGTAACAGTGTATAATCTAGACCTGCTTTTCAGAAATACCCTCCTTGCAGAGATTATGTCAATTACTACAGAAATACTCTTGAGCTTCAATAGCGTCTGAACTTCGGTGCTCAAGTGAACTGATCATTTATTGTCTCAAATGTGCGCTGTTTCTAGTGGAGTCTAATGTTTACTGAATATCACAGAATGGGATTCTACACTAAGGAACTATTCAGTAAAATACGACTTACATAGCTGGAGCATCCCAGTGAATATTGGCAGTATTTTGATGGAAGCCATCATCTAATTCAAGTAATGAACATGCCCATAAGACTGCAATGAGAAGGTCTGGAAAAATGTAAAATTTTGGTGAGAGATCAGGAATTCAAACAGGTATCTGTGACATTATCCTGAGATTTAACTTGTCAAAGATACAGGTTTTTTAACAGTGCACAGACCAAATAGTGCTAACTGAAATGCAAAAAGATTAATATTATTAAATAAAGTATGCTTATGCAAATAGGTCTTGCTTTACTATTTACTTTTAAGTGGGTATCCTAAAATTATAGTATGGCAAAACACCTTGTATTCCTCTCATTGAGTGTTCAGAAGTATATGTGTTTTAGAAATCTAGCTAAAGGCAATCCAGAAGTGTTCTTATTTCCTTGGCCACATCACAATTTGCTCTTCTCTGGACCAGTATTTTTGTGCTTGTCTGTATACATCTACCTGCATACACACAAACACAATGCCTGTTTCATTTAAGTTTGTTCACTGTTTCTGGACAGCTGCTTAGACTAATGCAACATAGTTTTCTGTATCTTTAAAATCCATTCTCATAGGTAATATTCCAATAGTTTTGGAGTTTGTCTTTCAATCTGGGCAGTTTCGTAGAATTATAAAATCATTAAGGTTGTGACGTTGTGAAAAGCCAAAATCAGGACTCAATAGTCTGACCAATGATCAAGCAGGTATTCTTTATTGCAGGACTGGAGGCACAAGGGATCACTCCTCCTAATGTGCGTGTCCGCACATAACAAGCTTTGCATACATATTGATGAGATTAACACACACCCCCGCGAGAAAATATATACATATTCATTACTTTCCCAAGAACTCATTATCATATGCAAATGTACTTTGCACATGCCTGGTGGTGTTGTAGGGGTCTCTGGATGAAGGATATACTCTTCCTCACTATGTCCGCTAGTTAACTTTTGTTTTCGCGCAAACCCAGTTCTGAGATCACGTACATACTGTCCTTGAGGGATAGTCTGTTCTGATTTAGTGTTTACTCTGCAGTCCCTTATCTTTATGGTTCTGTATGTCTGCTTTTTTAAGGTCAAATGTTGTAAATTTTTGTTTAGGTGCTTCTTGTCTTGAAGCCTTTCTGACTCCCCCAAAGCAACAAGTTTTAGTCACAACAGTTCTAACTCTATCAATTCTTCCTTTTCTTTTGAGGGCTTCTAGCTTACCTGCTACAGTCCTCAATATAAGAATTTACTAAGTCTCAAATGGAGACTATTATAGAAGTGTTTTATGTTTGCAAATTTCATAATAATTCATCCTTTTCAATGACTTGAGTAAAATATTTCCCTGTTTCCACTTGGTGTCTAATCTCTTTTCTTTTCCAATTACCACATGTCTCAGCTGAATTTCAACAACACCAAAGAAAACATCTAAGAGACACACAAACAAACATCCCTAAAACCATTAGAGTAACCAATCCAATGAATAATTGTTTTAACCATCTTAGATGAGGAAGCCAAGAAGTCAGTTTATCCCATAAACCTCAAAACCCTAAAAATAGTGTTGTCTAGAGATACATCACGGAATATTTGTGGGTTTTTTTCCCAAAGTGCATTCAGGTATACTTCTATCTGCTTATCTTTATTAACATATGCACAGCAGCTAGTATTAATGGTCATGCATACACCCCCTTCTTTGGCAGTCAATAAATATAATGCCATTCAATTTTGCAACACAACTGTACTAAGGGATGACACTTCTGTCTGCAAAGCCTTTATAGTTTTGACTCTTGATTTCAGTGAAGGTGGTCAGCAAAACCTGGTAAGGTTCATTCAACTTCTCTCCCAGCAGATTACCTGAAAATTTCTTAACATAAACCCGATCTCCAGGACTAAATGGGTGGATTGGACGATCTAACCTGTTGGCCCTGGTTCTCAAAACACTTTTATTAATCTTTTCCAATTGTTATCCTTAGGAAAACAATCTCCTAAGTGATGATGTCCCAACTAGTTCAAATCCTCCCCTTGGTACTTAGCCTGATATGGTCTACCATATAGTATCTCAAAAGGGCTTAAATTTTCTTTAGCCCTGGGTTTTACGCATATTCGAAGTAGTACAATAGGTAGCGCTAGGTACCAATAGAGGCTTGCTTCCTGGCATATCTTTGCTGTTTGTTGTTTTATCATGTGATTCATTTGTTCTATTTGTCCACTGGCTCGTGGTCTGTAAGGTGTATGTAATTGCCAATTGATTCCCAATAGCTTGCTGACTTGCTGAACTACTACTGCACAAAAATGTGTACCCCTGTCTGATGAAGTTATCGTAGGTACCCCAAAAAGGGATATTATTTCATTTAATAGTACCTTAGTAACCTCCCTCGCTTTATTTGTTCTACAAGAAAATGCTTCTGGCCATCTGGAAAAGGTGTCTGTGAGTACCAATAGGTATCTATACCCTCCTTTTCTTGGAAGTTCCAAGAAATCAATTTGCCAGTGGTCCCTGATATATTTCCTTTCCCAATATTCTCCAGTTGTACCTGGTTACCTGTATTAGGATTATTTTTCAAACATATTTATTATTGCAAAGTCACCTGCCAAATGTAGTATATAAATTTCTCCCTACTAATTTCTGATTTAAAAAGTTATGCAGGGAGTCTGTCCCCCAATATGTTCTATTATGTTTCTCTTTAACAATTCCCCATATCTGTTTGGCAGGAATGATAATTCGGCCATCACTCGAATGGGCCCATCCTCGGGAGGGAACCCACCCTCCCATTTCTTCTATTAATTCTTCTTTGGCCTTAGAATA
Source organism: Phalacrocorax carbo (assembly GCF_963921805.1). Taxonomy (NCBI): domain Eukaryota; kingdom Metazoa; phylum Chordata; class Aves; order Suliformes; family Phalacrocoracidae; genus Phalacrocorax; species Phalacrocorax carbo. The sequence goes on along the minus strand of NC_087514.1, from coordinate 87,488,073 downwards.
TTCAGTAATTTCTTGGTCACCTAGACTCTTACTTCTATTTTCTGGAATTAAGGCTAAAATCTCTTGCGTTCTCTCCGCTGCCTGTTTAGCCTCATAGTCAGCCAATCCATTACCTTTTTCCTGTTCAGTGTTACCCTTCAGGTGTCCTTGACAGTGCATGATGGCGACTTTGGTTGGTAATTGGACTCCTTCTAATAAGCGCGGGATTTCCTCAGCATGCTTAATCTGCCTTCCTTGTGCAGTTAGTAGCCCCTGTTCTTTCCAAATTTCTCCATGAACATGGACAACCCCAAAGGTATATTTGGAATCTGCCCATATATTTAGCTTTTTCCCTTTTGCCAGTTCCAGGGCCCTCATCAGGACAATAATTTCAGCCTTTTGAGCTGATGTTCCAGCAGGTAGTGATTGAGATTCAATTATTTCATTCACTGTTGTCACCGTGTATCCGGCCTTTCGAGTACCTTGTTGGACAAAGCTGCTTCAGCCCGTGAACCAGGAATCTTGTGCATCTTCCAGAGGTTCTTCTTTCAAATATGGTCTGCTAGAATACACAGTCTCTATAGTCTTAAAAAAATTGTATGTCAATGACTCAGATATCACCCCACCGAGGAAAGAAGCTGTGTTTGTAACATTAGTTACTTCAATATTAGTATTGTCTGGTTCAACCAGAATGGCCAGGTATTGTAGAAATCGGGATGGGGAAAGCCAGTGATTCTCTTTCTGTTCCAACACATCTGATACTGTGTATAAAACCAGTACTGTGATCTTTTGTCCTAAGGTGAATTTCTGGGCCTCCTGAATATTCAAGACCACAGCTGCCACAGCTCGCAGGCACCCTGGCCACCCCTTGCTTAATTTGTCAAGCTGTTTAGAAAAAGAGGCCACAGCTCTTCTGTAGGGTCCTAGCCATTGAGGTAGGAATCCCAGAGCTATACCTTATCTTTCATGGGAAAACAGCCACAAAGGTTTAGTCATATCAGGTAGGCCCAGGGCCATGGCCTTCATTAGTTCATTTTTAAGTGTATTGAATGCATTTTGAGCTTCTTTGGACCAGACCAATTGAGTGGGGTTGTTTTCAAAGGTTCATACAAAAGTTTTACTATTATTCCATAATTATAAATTCATAACCCGCACCAACCTGTCATTCCCAAAAAGTTCCTGAGTTCTTTTACCATCTGAGAGAGTGGGGTTCTGCAGATGGCTTCTTTTCATTCCAGTCCTAATTCCCGTTTTCCTCCAGATAATTCATATCCAAGGTAGGTTACTTGTTGCCGCACCATCTGAGCTTTCTGTTGAGAGACTCGATACCCTACCCATTTAGTCCCAAAAAGTTCAACAAACTGATAGTCCATTGTATACAATCAGGTTTTGTTTCAGTTGCTATTAATAAAGTCGTCCACATACTGTAAAAGGACTCCTTCCCTGGAGGGAGGATCACACTTTTCAAGTTCTCATGCTGATTGATTTCCAAAGACTGTTGGACTATTTTTAAAATCTTGGGGTAAGACTGTCCAGGTTAACTGGGTTTTCCTACAAGTGGTAGGGATTTCCCATTCAAATGCAAATAAATTTTGACTTTCTTTGGCTAAAGGCAAACAGAAGAATGTGTCTTTTAAATCTAATGATGGGATAATTGGTCTGACTGTTAAAGGCTGAGGCAAAGAAGGCATTTAGTACCTCAGCCTTTCCTCATCTTGGGGGCAATGTTCCCCCGAGCATCCAATAGAAGATGGAGATTCTCCTTGGCTCTCTTTTTGTTGTTAATGTATTTGTAAAAGCAGTTTCTGTTATCCCTTACAAGAGCAATCAGATTGAGTTCTAGCTGGGTTTTTGCCTTTCTAATTTTCTCTCTGCAAGACCTAATGAGATTCCTGTACTCTTCTTAAGTCACCTGCCCCGTCTACCCTTCCCTTTTTTTCCTGAGTGCCAGCAAAATCTCCCTGTTCAGCCAGGCCAGTCATCTTCCCCACCGGTTCATCTTGCAGCACTTGGGGACACCCTGCTCCTGTGCCTTCAAGACTTCCTTCTTGAAGAATTCCCAGCCTTCCTAGATGCCTTTGCCCTTCAGAATTGTCTCCCAAGGGACTCCCCAACCAGTGTCCTGAACAGACCAAAGTCTCCCTCTGGAAGTTCATGGTACCAGTTTTGCTGCCCAGCACGGCCTCCCACTGCCACATCTCCCACCAGTTCTTCGCTGTTTATGAACAGGAGGTCAATCAAGGCACCTGCCCTGGAAGGGTCACTTACCAGCTGCATCAGGAAGTTATCTTCCACACACTCCAGGAACCTCCTAGACTGTTTCTTCTCTGCTGTGTTGTATTTCCAACAGACATCTGGTAAATTGAATTCCCCCATGAGAACAAAGGCAACCGATTGTGAGACTTCTGCCAGCTGATTGTAGCTGGCATCTACCTTTTCATCCTGGTTAGGTGGTCTATAACAGACCCCCAGCAGGATATCTGCCTTGTTGGCCTTCCCCATAAGCACTCAACCTTGTCATCACAATCACTGGGCTCTACACTATCAAAACATACAGAAACACCCCACCACCTCTCCTTCCTTGCCTATCCTTTCTGAAGAAGTTATAGCCATCCATTGCAGCACTCCAGTTGTAAGAGTCATCCCAGCATGTCTCTGTGATGGCGACTAATTCATAGCTGTCCTGCTGCTCAATGGCTTCCGGCTCCTCCTGTTTGTTACCCATGCTGCCTGCACTGGTGTAGATGCACTTGAGCTGGGCTGTCGATTTTACTCCCAATGTTGCCATGCTACCCCTAGGCTCTCCTCTGTAGTGGGCCTGGCTATACCCCTTTCCCCCTTCAAACCTAGTTTAAAGCCCTCTCGATGAAACCTGTCCACTCATGTGCAAGAATCCTTTTCTCCCTTTGAGACAAGTGAACTTCATCTGACGCCAGCAGACCCAGTGCCGTGTAAACTTCCCCATAATAAAAAAAACAAAATTCCACTGATGGCTCCAGCCTCTGAACCACATGTTAATCAGATGAGTTTTCCTGTTCCTTTCAGTATTCTTCCCTGCCACTGGCAGGATTAAAAAAAACACTACCTGTGCTCCTGATCCTTCAACCAATCGCCCCAGTGCCCTGAAGTCCCTCTTGATCACTCTTGGACTTCTTTCTAAGACAAAATAGAGCATAATCTGCAAATGTCCTCTTTTATTGAGGTGAGACAATGTAGACTGCTGACCTGCAATAGCAAACTGTTCTCCAGTTAATTTAGTTTCCCATCGACTTGTTTTTATTTTTTTGTCAACAGATAACAGGCAGGCAGTTATCAAGTAGCTGTGTAATTTTGTCATTTCAGATGATCCTCAGTTTTTTTGCATGACAAAGCTGTACCTCTCATCTGTACCTTGTTTATGCAAGCCATCTCCTCACTTTTCTGGCTTTCTCCCTTGACAATACATTTAGAATAGTCCTTAACTATAACATTTTCTAGTAAAATCATTATTTCTTCAGTGTTTGAGCAACTGATCCTGCATTTTTCCTTTTATGCCTCTTATCTGCCCAGACCCCTGCATTAGAAAGAAACTTCTGAAAGCTGCATTCTGAACTTTTATCCTACAGTTGCATTTTTAAAAGCCTAAATACTGCCACAATTGTATTCACACTGTCGATTTCTTAATATAAGATAATTTTTGTAGTCAAAGTAATGTCTAACCAGCTGAACTCTCACTGGCTTTCAATATATAGAGTAACAGCAGTACAAAAAACATTCTTGTCTCCATAATATTGTCTAGTAGACACTTTTATAATAGATATCCAGCATATTTACATAATGATGCTTTCAGATGTAATAAATTGGCCATATTAATGTAGCTTTTACAATTTGGGGAACGGAAGAAGGATAGGGTAGACATAAAGTGATGGTTTTATTTTCTGTTATTACAAATTAAGATGATGCTTTTGCAGCTAGCTTTGGTTCACTGGATTCATTTACAAATGAAGGAAAATGCTGCAAATATGAAAAATTCAGTGTAAGAGATGTAACTCCACTGAGGATTTATTTAAGTGAAAGCCTTACATACTATATAAATACTTTAAGAACTTGCTTTCTGTTAACAACATTGAAATGTAGGCTATTAAAATATCATTTGAAATATATACTTATTAATCATTTTAACTTTATTGTAAGTGGCAATAGAGTGGGAATATTCTAAGAGCAAAGTGTCCTCTGGCATTTCTTGGTAAACTAGATTAGCAACAAAATTAGAAAAAAGCACATATTTAATCTGAGCTTTAAAGCCAGCCCCAGACTGGTCACAGACATTGGCCCTGTTTTCTGTTCATTAATTTAATTTTCACTTGTTAAAGTGTAATTCTTTAAATCAAAAGATTCTATAGTAAAATATTTAGGGATCTCAGACCATTGAATTTTTCATAACAATCAGCTTGGCTATCATTCTTACATATTTTTGATATTTTTGAGAATGTTAGTTTAGCTCCCAACATCAGATGGTACCATGAGAGGGCACAAGAGATTATAGGCTACATTTTTGTGCCTCCTCGTTGACTTTTATACTTGGGCCAGCTCAGTCAGAATGTGATAATGTGATTAATTACTTCATGCTCAATGTAAAAATGAAACTATAAAAAATTTTTCTAAAAATGATATTTTGATTTCATACTTCCCTCTCACCTTATAATTTATCAAATACAGTGTTTTGAGATAAGCACATGGTTTTTTCAGAATTGAACTGTATTCCCCTATACTTAGCATATTCTGCTGCAAAATCTTTTGTTTGTTCATTATGCTCAACCTTTCTGAGAGGCACTGTTTGCTCTAACTGTAAGCATCAGAAGGTCAAACGGCACCTGGCAAGATCCAAAGTCCTACAGTACTTTCTTGTCTAGCATGAGGAAATTACTTCAATAGCTTGGATAACATTATGATGATGAGATAAATGCTGACTTAAACTCTCCACATTGAAATTTATACTACCATTCCTCTATACAGAGCCACCAGCATACAACAGTGTAATTGTTTATTCATTTACTTAGATAGAGTTAATTGAGATTTCAGCTAATTACTCATTTTCATGTGAGTTCAAAAGATGAGAACTTAAAAGCTCTGTACTCCAGAGTTTTCACTCAGTAAAGGAAGCTACCTCCTTAAATCTGATTCCCAATTTTGGTGCATCAGGAAGAAAGAGTCTACACACTGGGCAGGAATCCAAGCCAACTTTTGTTCCTTTAGTTAAGTGAAAAAATTAATCTAGCTCCATCAAGGCACTTAAAGGTAAACGGAGCTATTTCAGGAAACTGGGGAGAAAAATTATATAACAAGAGATTTTTACCATGGCTTAGAAGAAACCTTTGGATCAACTACATTACAAAATAACAGGAAGTATAAATACAATGATTTTCCCTACAATATCAATGAACCTTTTTGTATTTAAAACTTTCAGCCTGTTTCCTCATCAGCTGCAGGCTTCTTAGCAAAAATAAAAGTAACTGAATAAAAAAGTAAGGTGTTCTATGTCTTACAATATGAAAGCGAAGGGAAGAAATTCTTGTGATGTACACCACCATAACTAACAATGGTCACATTAGAATAACTTGTTAGGGATTTTTAAATTCATCAGAAAATTACAAGTCTCCTTCTAAGTTATTCTTTATTATTATAGTTATTATTTTTGTGTAACTAGTTGGTTTTTTTTTCATGTTTCTGTATAACTAGTTGCTGTTTAGTTGTAGCTTTCAGAGAGGTAAAATGAAAGACACTTGTGTGGTAAATTTAATAGCAGGTACATCAGACCCTCAGATCCTGCCAACTGGCAAATTTATTTGGCATTGGATCCTATGCAAGAATTATTCTTTCTACTACTGTAATGAAGAACATTCATCCCTCTTTAAGTTACATACATCATACGTTTGTATCTCTGCCAGGATGTCTGAACTTATTTTTCACCAACAGGAGAAAAAGAAAAGACTGAAAATTATTCTTTTAAGTAGTATGGCAGGCAAGCACACACAGTGAGTGAGTTTCAGTGTACCATTGCCTTGTGTCTGATTTTGTACCATCAAAGATTAATTAACTTATAGCTGAGGTAAAAAGCATCTATTAGGTGACACAATGCAATAGAAAATGTACAAATCTGTAATGACAGTAATATGAGCCATCAACTTGATACATTTTGTCATTGTCTCTGTCTCTTAAAGGTAATCTTTCTTCATGGGGAGCGGGAAGGGTGATAAAGTGCTGTTCTAAAAATTGTGCCTTTTATCTTCTTTGAGCTTGAACACAGGGACTTCAAGAAAAAGTTATCCACAAAATATTTGCATGTTGTCCCTCCAATGTGTGTATATAGTTATGTGTATATGTATTTATACATATACACACACACACACAAATCTGAGTGATCCAGTCAGTTCCTCTGGAGGTGATGTGGGTGTTCTAGGGGCTGAGAAGAGGTATCTTGTGCTACTCTTACACACACATTTCAAATACTAGATTATCAGGGTGACTGTACTGTCCATTTGTCTTCTTGCCAACAGTCTGTTCTTCATAACACTCTAAACTGTTAAACATATTGGCCAGTTTCACAGGAATTGGAAAGAAGTCTCATATTTCTTGAAAATGAGCCTCTAAATGGAGGATGAAGATGCAAATTGCTGCTGCCTGTGAGGAAAAGGCAGGAGGAACTCAGACATTCAGTACTTTGCTAGGAAGCAACTAGCCACAGTTTCTTTCTTGCCTGCAGTATCTCATAAGGAGAACTAGGTTATATACTCTTTCTACTGGAATACAGTAGGTAAGGCTTCAGGGAAAAGGAATGCATCGTAAAAAAGCCTTTGTTAGTTCTGCTGTCCCAAACACCTGGTCACATTTGACTTTCCTACTTTGAAAAACTTTCTGTAGGTGAACTCCTGTAACCAGTGAAGAATAGATTGTGCTCAAAGCATATTTCACTTTGTTTTAAATTATGGTGCTGTATTCCTCAGAGAAGACTCTAAAGCCCTTTGTTTTCATTGTTCTTGTAGGTCATGGCATAGCATGGTTGCGGTATACATAGGGTCAAGGACAGTATACTAGCATGGTACATAAAAAAAAATTCCTTCTGTCACTGGATATAAAACGTAAGAGGGCAGTATTTTTAAGTTTAATTCAAAGACTGTCTGGCACAAAATAAGCTATTTTGTGACAAAGGACTGCTGTATGATGCAGCTTAGCCCTTGGCAATTTAAAAAGCCCTCTATACAGAATGTAGTAGCCAACAGCAATAGAAGCAACAGAAACCTCAACAAATGACGACTCCTGCTATGAACTGAAGATAAGAAATCAGCATGACAAAATGTGCTAGGCAAGGCACTGATGGAAGTGTCTGAAACCTTTTGAAAAATTCCCACTAGTTTCAGGTGTGCTGCTCATTCTCTTTCTTTTGCTCTCAAATAGTTATCTATCAGTTTCTAACATAGCTAGATTACCAAAGTAATCAGCTGAGAGTCTGTCATTCATAGGATGTAACATCCTAAGAGAAACAAAACTGAGGCTGCAAGTGGCTGTAGGCCTTTGTCCCACAACTGTATTGCCAAACCCCCTTAAATTCTTTTTTCCTAGTGTTAGTTCCCTTCCCTCCTGACTTACCAAATCAATAAACCGCCATGATCATTTCATGAAGTGGTTTTAAGGAATACCTATACCTTTTACTGCTCTGAGAACCTAATTAAATAAGCTGTCTGCTCTTCAATGCAGAGCATTCCTTTTTTGTTTCAAACATTTCCTCCTGTATACTCAGAACAGGTAACCTTTAGACAGCTTTATTTAAAAAAAAACAACAAACCACAAACCCCCAAAAGATCCCAGGGTTCTTTTTTAACAGCTTATCTTTCCTTACATCCTTTCTTCTGTAATACATGTTTTATCATAATCTTTTGTTTGTTTGTTTCATTTTGTTCCTGATACAGTTTAGTGCTTTTATTATTTACAGATCAGGGTATTTACTAAATCTGCTTCAGTTACAACTAAACTCTGCTTTTCCTTGGTAGAGCAAATAATTCTGTGATGTTTGGCTGGATCCAATAACAAAATGAAAAACATGTAAAGTTCATTGGAATTAGCACTGACCTAAGGAGGTAAATATCTTTTTAAGTACCATGTGTACCTCATTGTTGTATTGTGTATTGAGCAATGCCAGTATCCTATAAGACAATAATTAAGGGAAAAATTAAGTATTTTTCCTATTTATTAAATAAAAATATATTGAAGTAAATTTAAAAACGTTTCCTCATTCTAAGGAGAGTGCAATGTCCCATTTATTAATTCATTCAAAGAGACATTTTTAGCACTTCAAGATTGTTTTATGGATTTCCAGGAGGAGTAACTTATTGAGGAAAAGATATTCTGCAAGAAATTACTTGACACATGCCTATTTCTTGGACTAAAGTAAAGCAAACTGTTCTTGTTGTGTCCAATTGTTTATAAATGCATGAGAGAGGAGACTTAAAGAGACTGAGATTTCTGATCTAGAAATCCCAGATCTTATCAGTACATTCAGTTTTTTCTAGTGGTGAAGAGCAAATCATGAGGCTCCCAGGCAAGCAATATACTCTACTACTTTGTGCATTCTTATTGGTGAAGGAACACTAGGACTGGATGAAAACACAAAGCACATTGTCCAAAAAGTATTTCTTCTGAGTATTAAATTGACAGAATTCAAGCGTACTCACAAACTGTTTGCCTGTAAATTTTCATGCAGGAAAAACATGCTAGCTTAAGCACTAATGAAATTACAGTTACTCTTAAGATGCCTATTTAAAATCATTCTCTGAAATTGACAAAGCAGAAATTGCCCTGAAAAGACTTAATTTCTCGTTAAATCAAAAAATATTATGTATGAAGGTCAAAGTTGTTAAAAAAACAGTTCTCCGTGTTTATCACTGCTGGTTGCCTAGGGTCTGGCAACTGGTGAGTGAATATTTCAGTGAGAAACTCCCAGGTATATTTATCTACATGCCTCAAATTCAACATCAGATTTAATTTTTCACCAATCCAGTCTTATTCAGTCATTGGAAAAGCAAACACGTGATAATCAGCATCTTGCTGTTAGTCTGTCTGTTCCTCATGATGCCAATCAACCTGCAGGCAGGGACAGAAGAAACCCTCCTATGGTAGTCCTGTGGTATGTAGGTGTTGTAGTACTATATGATATATTTTTTTTTCTGTATCAGTTATAATCTTTGTTTCAGTTAATGGGACAAGTCTAATAGCTTTGCCATATGCACCTTTTAAAATTCCTTCAAGAACAGGAACCATCTCCAAAAAAAAGTCTCAGATGAAATTCCAAGATGATATAATTCTGAACTGTAGCTGCATGCAAATAAAGAAGGCTGAAAAATTATGTAAGTAGTTCAAAGTTGATGAGACAAGGACTTGAGTTGTACTATACATTTTGGTGTTTTTAAATCAGCCAAAGCTATATAGGTTGAGGAGTACGGTTAAGGCCTGCCTACATTTAGACTTAAAGTACCTTATGAACAGAGCTGAACAGCTGCTGATGGATTCTCCCACTGAGAAATGTCACAGAGCAACTGACTGTCTTGTTTTCCTTCTAAAATTTCCTTTATCCTTGTGTCTTACAAGGAGCTTATCCAATTGAGCTATTGTTTGAAAACAATCTGTCACTGAAGAAGTATTTCTTTGCACAGATGTAAAATTACAACAATCACACTGGTTTTTTTTCTGTTCATGTTGATTTGAAATATAGATACCAACAAGCTGTATTTTATCTGTGTTTCCGCCCAGGTCAAGGTCCAGGTTGACAGATTTTAGGAAATTATCTAGGGTCTGCAGCTAATTTCCTTTGTTGACAAAACTGAGTTGGGGACACTTTAAAAACATAACAGGACTCTAACAATGGTAATGTTTTGTTCCAGGAAACAACAATCAGAGAAGACAAGAATTATCATACTGTGATGAGTCAATCACCCAATACAGCACTAGCCTACAAGCAAGAATGTCTATTCCCATATGTTTTACATGCAAATAGAAAAACATTATTCTTAACCAAATGGCATGAGGAAGGAAATACGCTCTTAAGGGTAAACAGACCTACTGGAAACCCTCTGTGATTGTTCCACATATCTGATAAATGATTTATAAATGGGATTGATACTTCATAGAATCATTAAGGTTGGAAAAGACATCTAAGATCATCAAGTCCAACTGTCAACCCAGAAATATGACACTTCCTAAACCATGCCCTGAAGTGCCATGTCTACACGTCCTTTAAATACCTCCAAGGATGGTGACTCCACAGCCTCTCTGGGCAGACTCTTCCAATGCCTGACCACTCTTTCAGTAAAGAAATTTTTCCTAATATCCAAAGTAAACTTCCCCTGACACAGCTCGAAGCCATTTCCTCTCGTTGAAAAGAGACCAACACCCATCTCACTACAATCTCCTTTCAGGTAGTTGTAGAGAGCAATAAAGTCTCCCCTCAGCCTCTTCTTCTCCAGGCTAAGCAGCCCCAGTTCTCTCCACCTCTCCTCATATGACTTGCTCTCTAGACCCTTCACCACCTCCATTGCCCTTCTTTGGACATGCTCCAGAAACTCAATGTCCTTCTTGTAGTGAGGGGCCCAAAACTGAACACAGTAATCAAGGTGTGGCCTCACCAATACCAAGTACAGGGGCACGATCACTTCCCTGCTCCTGCTGACCACATTATTCCTGATACAAGCCAGGTTGCTGTTGGCGTTCTTGGCTGCCTGGGCACACTGCTGGCTCATGTTCATCCGGCTGTTGACCAGCACACACAGGTCCTTCTTCTCTGGGCAGCTTTCCAGCCACTCTTCCCCAAGCCTGTAGCACTGCATGTTGCGAACCAAGAGCATGACCTGGTACTTGCCCTTGTTAAACCTCATACAATTGGCTTTGGCCCATGGATCCAACCTATCCAGATCCCTCTGCAGAACCTTCCTATCCTTGAGCAGATTGACACTCCCACCCAATTTGGGGTCATCTGCAAACTTACTAAGGGTGCACTTGATCCCCTCATCCAGATCATTGATGAATACATTAAACCTCAATGTTACAAAGTTTTACTCAGAACAGTAAGACTCCAACTGATTATAAAGTATATGTTGATGAGTTGCATAAGATGTAGACCAACATTTGTCAGTCCAGTACCCTATTAACAGAGATATTTCATATTCACTTTAACTTCAGTGAGCTGAAGAAAATTTTGTGGAAAAAAACCCAGACTTTGTAGAAATATACATTACTTCTCTACCCCAAAACCATCATATTTTGTTTTGTTGTGAATTTTGTGAAGTATAAAACTGAGTGGTTCATTTTAGATATACTTTCCATTATGTTTATTGATAATTCTATTTTAAAACTCTGTAAATCTGTTATTTTTTATTTTTTCTATAGTTTATGAACTTTAGAAATTAGAGAAGGAAAGTTACAAGGTGTAAATTTTTTACTCTCCTTCATTCTGTATATTTTCCAAAGTTGGGGAAGTTTCCACCCAATTGTTAAAAAATCTATCAAAGAAAAACAAAACCAGCTAAACAAAACCCACCAAACAAAATACTTGAGGCAACCCCCCGCCCCAGTCATTGTATGTAAATTAAACCTGGAGATTATGGGTCAGCATTCAATCAAAAATTTAAGCTGTAGATATATGCCTCAATTACTTTAATAAGAGATAAGTTCCTTAGTTGTTGCACACTTTTAAGGCCTATAAGGTACCTTCCTTTAGTTGTTTAATCCTCTGAAAAATCTGGCCTTCCTACATTCCTTACTATCACACTTTCTGTTGCAGGCAAAAAGTCTTCACTATTTTTATAGAGCTGTTAGGTTAGTGAGAAAAAGCAGCTATATTCTTTAGAAAATCTGAGTAACTATATAGCCAACCTTGATATGTACAGAGAGAAAATTAATCTTATCTTCAATTCACTTGGGAGTCATAGAAATACAGAACAGAAAGTGGTCATGAGAGGCTGTGGTCTACATAGTCTGTTCTGGTGCAGGTCCAATTATACTATCAAACTTCATAACATGTTTTTCTCACTTGTTTTAAAATTTCAGGTGGTGGAGATATTATAGGCTTTCTAGGCATTCCATCAAAGTGTATAATTACCTTTACCATTAGACTTTTTTCCTACTGCCTAGACTAAATCTGAATGTTTCCATTTCAAATCCATTATTCTCTTCCTATTCACAGTGAGCATGGAGAACAGATGATATTTTTTTTCTTTACAGCTATCTTTTATGTATGTGAAAATTTAACATTTCCCTTCCATCTTCTCCTCTAAATAGTCTATACTAGTTCTCATATTCCCTATGTTTTCTAAATGTCTGACCAATCCAACTGTTTTCTTCCAGACTCCTTACAATACTTCAATATTTCAAATATTTACTGGCTGACATCTTACCACAGCCACATGAGAGGAAGAAATGCATACAAACATGATTTTCACTGTGGAAATGTGCTTTCATTACAAGAACAACATAACTGTAAATTTTCCAGTAGTATAAATTAAGCAGATTGGTTTGTACCTTCTTAGCTCATTTTCCCTTTTTCTTCTTATTTCCCAGTTCTGAATTTTTCCAAATTCACAATTAGTTCGTCTTTTCCTCCTGTGCTGGTTTTAGCTGTGATGAAGTTAATTGTCTCCACCATAGCTGGTAAAGTACCAATGGCACAGTGATGCTTTAGTTGCTGTTAAGTAGTGGCTAAGTGTGGCTAAGTAGCACCTGTAGGAGCCAGGGACCTTTCCAGCCTCCCATGCTCTGCCACGTGGGCAAGAGGTTGGGAGGGGCGGGGCCACAGCCCAGACAGCTGACCCCGACTGGCCAATGGGGTGTTCGTTCCATGCCATGTGGCACCATGACTGGTATATTAACTGGTGGAGTTGTTGTGCAGGGGGGTGGTTGTGGTTTGGGGGATGGAGGGTACCTGTGTCATGTGCTGTTTGTTTTGGTTGTTCATTCCCCCTCTCCCCTGCCCTGGGTTTTGCCTCTTCCATTAGTCTCCTTTTCATTGCATTACTGTTGTTATTATTGTTGTTTTATTTTAATTATTAAACTGTTCTTATCTCAACCCATGGGTGTTACCCTTCTGATTCTCTCCCCCATTCCACTGGTGGGGGAGTGAGCGAGCAGCTGTGTGGGGCTGAGTTGCCAGCTAAACCACAATACCTTCTTAGTAAAAGACAACAGAAGGTCAGTTGTAGCTGCTGGATGGGAAGTGGCTTCTGTAATGCTTCACAGAATAAGGAAGTAAAAATACAGCATTAAGTGGCAGAAGGAAGGATGGGAAGAAAGAATTTCAGGGGTATGGATTGGTTCTCACTTGCTGCCAGGACCATTATGGAGCCTGAGCTGGCTCTCTCCCTGTGGAGTGCTAGTTCCATGTTCAACCTTTATTATTGTTACAGTTGCAAACCTCACTGCTGTCTAACTTACCTGTCCATCAGGTTCCTGCTGGTATGATTTTGATTAAGTTCTCCATTCCCAGCTCAGGTCTTCATCTGTCTCCTAGGTTCTCCTGGGAGATACCACTGTTAACTCTCCTAAGGGAGTTGATCCTCTGCCAGGCCTACTTTGGCAGGGAAATCTATAGTGGATATCAGCGTATGCAACTCTTTCATGTGTGAAAAGAGCTGAAAATACTTGTTCATTCCCTCCTTTCTTCTCCTACATTTGGGAAAACCCAATTTGATTTTGTGGTATTCATTTATTTGTGTAGTTAGTTTTACTCTTGGAGAGGGCAGCATAAAGGAAGAAAGAGGAGAGGGGTCTAGAGTGTAATAATGTTTTTTCTGTAGTAACTATACTGCATACGCCACTTTAGTTACTTAGGTAGAAAAGCTTAGAAATATCCAAAACTGTTTCATTTACTAACTAGACAAACTGAATAGCTGCTGATAAAGCTGTATTGGGTGACTTATTTAATTTTAAAACAAGACATCTAACAGGACTCACTTATTTCCCTTCTTGTAGCTGAGATAATCTGACTCTGAGTAATGGTCAGAAGCTTATGCATATGAATTAAGAAACATTTGTTTATTTAAAGAGTGATTGACAGAGTGTAAAGAGATAGATCTGATGTGATTTAGATCATCTGTTGTTTTCCAACATCAGCCAAAGAGGCCTCTCAGAGACCATCCTAAGGTCTGCAATACTAAAGCTGTAAGGACCTCAGATTTGATAGCAAAAAGATTCCAACAACATGAAATAGTAACACTTTTTTGGGTCTGGAGAATCACAGAAACATTCAGTAGTTCTTATGGCTACCTTTCATACAACTTCACTGACAGAAGTTAGGAAGGGATGTGCTTGTGCATGCATGCGCAGAAAATATAGACATGCAAATCTCATTCAGAAAACTTAGTTTAATATAACCAAGAGGAAAAAGGAGCAGAAGCAGGCAACAAGCTTTGCTGCCTTAATAGATTTTTTTCTTTTAAGTTACTCGGAAAGATTCCCAGATCCAGCTCAAGACCTCTCGGCAACACAGACAAAATTAAATCTTGCAGCTCTGTGGGTGAGAAGCTGAGAAGGGCTGGATCAGGAACACAGAGCCACAGGGGAGCTGTGGTGAGCTCAGCTGCTTGCTCTTGCTCCTGCTGCCTGGCAGATGGGAGGTTGTGAGCAACAACTGCTCCCACACCAGCAGCCACCACTGCCGCCTGCCCGCTTTCCAGAACTCTGGCATAGATAAATCATGTATTGAGGTCATGGACGTCACTTGTATATCCACTTTGCCTATGCCAACAGCCACTTCTTACTGTGCATTTTTGTTACATATTTGTTTTCTGCATATAATTGTAAGTCTAACATGTGAATGCTCTTAAAAAGAACCATTTATGGAACATGCTATCATGAAGTAGAGTAACAGTGTTCTTTCATATATTTAATACAAATTGCTGCTAACATTAATAGCTTTCTATTATTCCTTTCAGCTGAAAGGAATTCAGTGTCAACTGAATGAAAATGTCTTTGAAGCTGAATGAAGAAGTGAACAAAAGTATTTAGTTCCATATGTTTCCTGAAAGAAATCTAGAATGAATGAACACTTTGTCTTTTTTTTCAGCAAGCTGCTAAATTTAAATATGATTTTCCCTTACCAAGACCTGTGCAAGTTAACAAGCACTGGACATTTTTGTGCCCAGAGGGTATGTTCTTGAGGAAGTTCTGATTAGCCAATGAGTTCACTTCCACAAGATAAAGAATTTCTTATACTTGTATTTTAGTTCCTTCTAAATATTTTTTCATCTTACCATTTACTTTAATCCTTTGTAGCAGCTGAAATGCCCATTATATTTTAGAACACTATTTTCAGTGCATATGGAACTATTGATATGAAACATTCCCAAAGACTTTTCAAATATGTAGGTACATTTCCATGATACTTAGAGTTGCTACCTCTTTTAGCATTCCTTAGCACTGAATAGATCTTTCAACAGAGTCTGATCTATTGCTGTTTGCTTTATTGTCTTCTTCCCTGACCACGTTTAACTGAGCTTAGGGCCAAGGTATTTTGAATATGGCTTTTGCATAGGAAAAAATGTCTTCTTCCTTGAATCTGGTTTTCATTAATAAGGTTTCAAAACTGTCACCAGGAGGTTTCCTTGATCAGAAACCCAACAGTTTCTGTATTCTGTCTCTTAATTGCATGTATTTTAGAAAACTATTTCATATTAATAGATTGCTTTTGCTAGTTACAGGAAAGAGGAACTCCTGTTGTTTTCAAAGACTTTATAAAAATTCTGATGAACTGTTCTTTTATCTGCCACTGACAGTTTAATATTGATTTTTTTTATTGCACAGCCACTTCCATTTTTAAGTCAATGTATTTATATATATGAGATATACTTTTTGGATCCATTTATTTTTCCTAGAGATTAGACTTGGAATAGAAAAGAGAAAAAAATTTTCCCCGGTCATGTCTATTCAAGACTGATTCACTTACTCAAATCTCTAAGGCCAGACACTACATTCAAAGGATTATGGAGTTATTCAAACAAGAACATGTTTCTCCCATGCTTTAGTTAGCTATAAAAAGCTACCGATAGCAGAATTTAAAATTATTGGTTTTCAAAGTAGTACGCAGTGAAAATAACATGGGCAGTCACAATAAAAGGTTAGTGTTTTGAAAGGACCTAGTCTCATCTAACAGTACTGGGCTATTTCCAGTTTACTTCTGAATATTTACCTACACCAGAGACTATATATTTAAGAAAGCTGGATAATATATAAAGTGCACATATCAGTGTACTGGAAACAAGAAAGTGAAAGAGTTTGAGTTAGGCAACACAAAATCAGGAAAAGAATAGTTCAAAATGTATGTTTTACATATGTCACAGAAACCTATTGGAGAATGTAAAATTGTTATTTGAAGTATACATCTGTCAAAATTCAGTGTTTCTTTTGCTCCTTTTGTTTTCCAGTAGTTTTTCCCCCTCTTCCCCCAGGCAACTGCATCCTGCATATGTATTTGCTACGCTAGGGAGTAATGGTATTGGTATTCTCCAGCTGGGACATGTCTTCATTTACTGTCATTCACTTTAGTCCATAATTTCTTCTGTTTTCCGTGCCCTTATTATAAGCCATAAGTAACCATGACATCTTTATGCTGTGGCTAGAAGAGTGGAACAGGTCCCTTTGAAACTAATTTTGATTTTGTTCTTTATTTCCTCTATTCAGCATAGACAAAGTATCAATGCGGTAATCATTATCTGGAGACATATGGTTAAATTCTAGCTAATAAAATTTTGCCCGTAATTTCCCAGGAGGAAAGAGCTGCAATCTCTTTGGCTTTTTAAAGTTTGTCTCCCTTGTCATATGCAGATTGTCTTTTAGGGCATACTTATGGATTTAGATGCAGAACACCTACATCAAAGTACTGAAAACCTGAACTATGAGCAGCATGATTCAAAATGAGTTGCTGAAATGAATATTAATGTATCATTAAATATATAAAATAAGTTTTTGGTAGCAAAAGTCAGAAGAAGAGGATCAATCACTGGAAATCCAGGAACCTTCAAGTGAGCTGAACAAATGTCTTGCAATCTAATGACTACTATTAAACTGAAAACAACTTTGAGCAAATTTGTAAGACCAAAGAGGAAGAATCAACTTCTAAACAGTCATACTTGCATAAGAAATCCCAAAACAACTAAGAAAAGATCAAATTAATAATAAAAAAACACCCTCAAAGCTGAATATTACTACCTGGAATATGCAAATTATTTTTCTTAATGGTCTAATACATAGGTAATATATTCTCTCTCTCAAGTATAAATAATGGTTTATTACGTATTGCTTTCAGCAAAGGACATTTCAGCAAAGAAATTTCAGCTTTGTAGATCTCACTTTGACCTATATTCTTTAGGTTTTAGTTGAGAAGACTTTCAGCAACAGCTAATACATGTATTCTACTGCTACTTATGTTACATAAGAAATGAATGTAAGGGATTAATTTATAGGTTAGAGGACCTTGACCATATGCTCACTTTCTCTTTCAGCTTTGAAAAATATTATATAACTCAATTAAGAGAATGGACTTACGTTTTCTTGTGTAACTAGCAAAAAATTAATATGTTTGAGGATGATCGAATGTTCAGTATAGGAAATCCATTAAACCGCTGAAGAGTAAATCAATGTATTTATGTACACATATGTAAACACATTAATGGAACTTTATGTTCCAAATAACTCAAATTTTGATATAAACATATGCTTACAGGCTAATTGTCAGGCAAAGTCTTATATTCTCATCTTTTTCAGGTATAGTTTTGCCCATGATGTGGAATAAGGGAAAATTAAAGGTAGAAAAGTTGTTTCAGACTGATGATTTTAACAGAGCAATTGCGAAAAACCAAGAACCCCAGAACCATGAGGAAAAATGTGTCTCCTGAGACTTAGAGAGAGTAAGTTTTGATTGACTTTAAAGGGAGTGATTGCTACATCTTGGTGACAGAGAGCTAAGTGGATCAGGCAGGTGGAGCAAGCTTCCAGCACGTTGGTCTCCTTATTTATTGCAGCCCCCTGGGATCTGAAGCTTGCCAGTCCTGTATCATGCCCTTCGTCTTCCTGAATCTGAAAGAAGGCAAATTGCTTACATAAATTGTATAAGATAACTCCTTTATCATAACATCAACTGCTTTATCAAGATCAGGTCACAATATTTACAGACTCTGTGACTAAACTGGTAGCTCTTAAAATATATTGCTGTTTTCTTTTCTCCATCTTAGTTCCTTGCTCTCTACTTTAAAAAAATGCAATTACAAATTTGTGTCCTGTGAAACATGAGTATAAAATTAACTAGCCAGGACAATTCCACTTATGCAATACAGTCATGAGTCTGTGAACAGAAAGGCAAGCTAAAAGCAAGAGCCTTAAACAGATGGAGCTTTATAAAAATTAGTGAGCAATTGGCATGCCTGTAGTTTGCCAGAAGCTAGCTGCAAGTAAGAAAACATCAGAAACAGAAGTTGTAATTTCTTTAATTTCATTCTTATTTTTTATTCTCCTTTGTGTAAAATTATTTTATTTTTTCTTAAAAGGAACAGGATTAAACTCCATCATCAACAAGAACAGAAGATGTCTATTTGACTTTCTCTAAAATAGACAGTTAAAATTTTCTTTCTACTGTCTAAGATTGGAAATATGTTTCTTCCTTAAAAGTGTTTATGAGACAAAAAGGAAAGGGGATACAAGAAAACATGTAGTTAAAGTCTTAATTAATCAAGTTTCAAGTGATATAACAGCTTTCTTACCTTTTTGTGTAAGCTTAATAAAAGGTTTATTTTCTGGCAGGCTGTTACAGTAGCAGTAAACGCTACTAAACTAAGACAAAACCTTAGGGCACACACATAATTTTTCTCTGACTCACAGTAAAATTATCAACAATAATTTTAAAATAATGGCAAAAAATGTTACTCTATTTCCTAATTCACTTGTCTGGACATTAAATATTCACACACAAGAAGGTAATTGTAATACTCAATTTATCTCGAA
Source organism: Phalacrocorax carbo (assembly GCF_963921805.1). Lineage (NCBI taxonomy): Eukaryota > Metazoa > Chordata > Aves > Suliformes > Phalacrocoracidae > Phalacrocorax > Phalacrocorax carbo. The sequence goes on along the minus strand of NC_087514.1, from coordinate 87,469,080 downwards.
AAGAGCAAAATCTGGAAGACTTTCTTCAGATGAATTCTTCTCTGCTGTGAAGCCAATAGTTTCCTTCTTCTGAGAAAAAAAAAATAGAGACAGTCTCCCTCTGCAGCTTTCCAAGCTTCCCAAGGTCTACCGTTCCGAGTTGGTAGTGGGCTTTACACTTCAACCTTGTGTCCCAGTAGGTGTCTGATTGTGCAAGTCCAGCATTTGCCAAAGGTGAAGTGTACTACCAAGCAGTCCTCCCGCTACCTTCCCATTGCTGTAGGGCTCTTTATCACTAATACATAAAAAGGTGAATATTGTGTCCAGCCAAGCAAAACACTTTCTAACCATTGTGGTGCTGTAGGCTCAACTGGGCCTATTCACCACCCAGCTGCATGAATAAACAAACATATAAATTTTGTCAGAGTACAGCATGAACAGCGATATAGACTGTCTTTGCCAATGAAAGCAACGACAAACTTCCTGTGATCAGCTTGCAATTCCTATGCCGTGCTAATAACAAAGTATATGATTCACAGGATCAATTTAATGGCAGTGGTGGAAATCATGAAGATGAAAGCTAGCTTTCCTTTAAAAAAACTCAACAAACCAACAGTCCCAGCGCAGTTGTGACAGGGTGATGTATATACCGACAAATTGCAGAAATGCAGAACATGCTGTAACAAAAAAAAAAAAAAAATCATCAGTGTTAAGAACACTTTTTGCAAACCCTTTCCCATTTAATTTTCAAAAAAAATAAACACACAGAAGAATCTGAAGATAAAAACAACCGTGACTCACCAAAGAGAATGAATTGCAGATCACCAGCGGCACAAGTGCCTTTTCCAGGGGGCCATTTGCTGGGGAGCAAAGGCTGCAGGACATAGTGTTCAGGATTTAATTTATGAACTGATTTTAATAACGTTAAACTCTGGTCAGCAATAATAGTCTAAATTTTTAATACAAATACAACCTGTGACCAGTGTTTTTCTTACCAAGTTATTTGTAGGTATAAAGCTATTAGATGAAGGAACCACTTCAGTTCTTGTGGTTTATTCAGTTACTTTTATGCTCTTCATTTTGACATCAGTTAGAAATAGTGAGAGCAGCATGTCACAATTCTGATGACAGTTAACAATGGTAAAACAGTTAAGTTGCCTCTAGCTGTCTCTTTTGAAATACAGACTGTCCTTGATGTTCATGTCTAGTGGTTTGCTACCACTGAATGGCTGATGATATGTGGTAGCTGGCATTATGGTGCATTGAATTATTTTCCCTTGCAGTCGCTGACTCTGAAGAGTTTTACACTCTTAAAGTGCTACAGTAAAGTGAAGAGAAGCATTATCAATCATTAAAATCACCTTGCATTTTAAGATACTTATAGAGTGAAAAAACATTGGGATTGAGCAAATAATTCATAATCAACTAGTAAAACAAAATTTGTTTCCTCCTTGTATGTGCATTAAAAGACTATAAATTCTTTGAATGTGTATTAATATCTTAGACTAATATTTGTTCAAGTCTGTCTTGCACATAAGTCACACTATTCTGCAAGTGTTTGGTGCACATTGCGCTGAATTAAAATTATTCTAGTACTTCTGTAAATGTTCACAAGCCACAGGTTCTTTTTCTGCTCTGTAGCTGGAGGAATGTGTTGCTTTTAGTATGATATGAAACTTGGAGAAACCCTTTAGATTTTCAGTCACCATCTTCTAATTATTTTACTTTTTTTTTTTTTAAATATTTGCTGATGAGATTACTATCTCAGAAGTCGAGACGAATTTAGGTTTTATCTGGTTTTTTTTTTTTGAAAAAAAAAAGTAACTAACAGTTGCTGACAAGAAATGTGAAAGCAGAAATGGTCCAGTTGTGAAAAAGGAATAAAACCCCTCAAAATAACTACAATTTAAAGATTAATCTCTTCCATTCTGAAAAAAACCCTGTATTTAGTAATAGGAGATTGTTACATCTAAGGAAATGGAATCATAGATTTAAAATACCTAGGACTTTTTCAGAAATGCAAGGTCTTTCTTTTTTCCAGTGCACTTGATGTTGTGTGAACTTAACACAGCTCTTTGAAACACTTGAACCGTTGAGTGGAAGGTTTAAATTTGCCGCTTCGTAGTTACAGAATATGGGCCACAACTAAAATAATCACCAAATGCAGTTGTGATTTGTCTTTGTTCAACAATGGTATTATGTTTGTAACAAGATATTACACTCATTAGTTACATCCACTGTTTTTTTCTAAGGCTTTCCTTGTCCTTTTTTTCCTTCTTCCTTTTCCCCTTTCCCTTCCCTCTTTTTTTCTCGCTTTCGTGAATCCTACTGCATGTATTGGATACATACAGTACATGTAAAATATGTAGCTCTATGGTCATTTCACTGAAGCTATTAAAATTAAACCACTGCTAACACAGGAAAAATCCTGTTCATTATATTTTCTTCTTGGGTGGAATGAAGAATGCATTTTCAAAGGAAAATTGAAAAATATAGCTGAATTATTTTAATGAAATCCTTTCCATATTTAGAGGAACATTTTAGTTTTAATTTATTTGAAGCAAAATTTCTCCAATAATTCTTCTCTGAGCTCCATGGTGGAGCAAGTATTTCCCTACAACCGCTGGAGGGACTGTGGTGGAGTACGTATTTCCATGCAGACCGTGGGAAGGCCCCACACTGAAAAGTGTGAGGAGGAAGGAGTGACAGAGAGCAGCTGTTATGGGCTGACTGCAACCACCATCCCCCATCCCCCTGCGCCTCTCACAGGGGAGGAGGTCGAGGAGTTTGGAATGAAGAAGTAAAATTGAGCCTGGTTAAAAACAAAGAGGGGAGAGGGGATGGTGCTATTTTAATTTTGTCTTGTTTCTCTCTACACAGCTCTATACAACTCCCTGCATGCTACTTACTGTAGTCATCTTGTACTTCATTTTCAGTTTACCACTAGATTAATCTATTAGCAGCTCTCAGTGCTTGAGATGTAGCTCTATCTGTGTGTACGTTTGTACAGCACTTAGGCGTTATCAGCTTCTAATAAAAATATTTGCATTTCTTGTAAGGGCATATGACTGATCTTATCCTATAAATGCTGACATAAAAGCACTGGGAAGGTAACCAAAGCCCAAGTACATCATGCACAAATTAATAACAAGAAACAAACCCACTTATTTCAAATCAGCATTTCAGTATGTATTTCTCTGGTTTTATATAACCTTCTAGAAGACAGTTTATATAGTCTTAGCAAAACAGTATGCTAAATGCCAATACAAAATTTGATTATTGGGTTTAAAATGTCATTAAAAAATCAAATGCTTGAGCGTCACATTTACAAAGTAGCAGAGAGACAGGTGGATGGCAAATACTCATAGCTCAATATATCTTGACATAATTATGAAGTCACAAGAGAAGGAAGAATATTTTTAAGCAGTTATAATGGATGTTGCTTTGATGCAGGATTTCTCTGCATACGGAAGTAAAGTATGCTTTGGGATATTTGTTAAGGTACTTGGTCAATTCTTAAGGCATGGGTTTAAAGAATAGCTGAAGGATTAGCAGTGCTTTTCCTAAGAAATACAAATTCATTTTCCTGAATCCATTTGTGCTTTTTTCCTCTACGGTCTTAAGCCCTGAATTTGAGCTTCTTAAGATGTTTTTTAGCTTAATACTTATTCTAGTCTATAGGACTTTCAGTTCCCTTACGTTATCCAGTATCAAAACTAATTATAGAAAAAAGGAATCTGCAGAAGGAGGAGAGAATTTGCTATTTATATGGCAGGCTCATTACGTACTTGAGTATTTTCCACTGAAGGAAGAAAAACACAGGAGCTGATGCTTCTGAGAGAAACACTAGCTGTCTCCTCAATTTCTTTTGTACATTGACTGAGCTGACAGTGCTGCTGGAGTAGTCTACAAGCTGGAAATAGGTCTCCAACACAGGGGCTGTCTTTTTTTTTCCCTATGCCTTTAGTAAGTTAAATTAATATACTTAATATCACCACCAATATTTACCACTGTCAACATGGTGTGCACCAAAATGAACCAGATTTACCCAAAATACCAAAAATCATTTGGTATTTTACATATACATTCTAGTTTGCACAAAGTTTTCCAACAGTATAAAGGAAACACAAACAAAATAACCCACCAAACAATAGAGTTAATAGTCTATTGACACACATTTCCTTTTGTTTCTCTTTCATATTGTAGAAAACAAACAAGTATTTCTTGCTGGAATATCTACATATTTTTAGTTTCATAAAATCATTTTACATGGATTGACTATACACGAATTTCTAAGAGAACGTTCTCTCTTTTAGGAAGCAGTATTCCCCTCAGCCTTGATGTGAATCAACATATCTCCTAGGTTTCCTTGTACAAAAACATGCATCTATGGTGATAAAAATAACATTTATATTGTAGATGCTAATAATATTTATGCTTTTAATTATCAAGTGTATTAGTAAAATTGTCTTATTAGGTTAGTGGTGCTTAGGTCATCTGCTGTGACATTACCTAACTAAATATATAAGGTGATTCAAAACTTTGAAGTGGAAATGTAGGGTTTAATTGTTTTCTATTTTTTTTCTGCTGTCTGGTTTAAAACAGATCAGTTAAGAAAGCTGCTGTTCAGAAGTATATTTCTTTCATAAAGCTTCCCATGATTATTTTAACCAACAAATCAACCAAACAACAAAAAAATTTGAGACCTGCAGTGCTATAAGGGTCTTTCAGACATGTAACATACAGGTAAACCAAGTTTGTGCCAAAATTTGATTCTACATGTCCTGTGTGGTGGGTTGACCCTGGCTGGACTTCAGGTGCCCACCAAAGCTGTTCTATCACTCCCCTCCTCAGCTGGACAGGGGAGAGAAAATATAATGAAAAACTCATGGTTTGAGATAAGGACAGGTAGAGATCTCTCAGCAGTTACCAGCAGGGGCAAAACAGACTCAACATGGGGAAATCAGTTTAATTTATTACTGATCAAATCAGAGTAGGGTAATGAAAAAATAAAAACTAAATCTTAAAAACACCTTCCCTCCACCCCTCCCTCCTTTCCAGGCTTAACTTTACTCTTGATTTCTCTACCTACTCCCCTCCAGCGGCACAGGGGGGCGGGGAATGGGGGTTGTGGTCAGTTCCTTACACATTGTCTCTGCCCTTCTTCCTCCTCAGGGGGAGGACTCCTCATGATCTTCCCTGCTCCATCATGGGGTCCCTCCCACAGGAGACAATCCTCCACAAAATTCTCCAATGTGAGTCCTTCCTGCAGGCTACAATTCTAAATAAAGCGACATTAAATAAAAATTAACTCACTCCAAAGCACTTAGTGATTACAATCAACTTTACTTCCATAGAAATCACAGAAATCAACAGCACCAAGGACTTCTGAAAATTTGGCTTCTTTGTTTTTGTTTTTGTTTTTGGTTTGTTGTTTGGTTTTTGGTTTTTTTTGAGGCTACTAGTATTACGTATTCAAATGTTTAAACATTAAATGAAGACATTAACAATAATCTACAATACTTTTCCAGTCTCATAAACAAGTCACCTTCTTCTCACCTGTTCTTGTCTAGTGACAAAATATCTGTGTGTGCATGTATGAATACAATTGAAAGAGAAGCAGAGGAAAAAATGGTTCTGTAAATCTCATTAATTCAGTGATTAGCACAACATTATTCTCTTACAGAAGGACAGAAAGGGTGATGGTTGGTATGCAGTATAAGTCCATTTCAGTAAGCGAAGTGTGTAACATTACTCAAAATTTCTTATGTGGAAAAGATCTACAGTATGCTAACATTACTCATCTTTTATCTTGTTCAGCTCACAGAAACTGACACACCAACAATCCCATCTTCTATCTTTTTGTTATATTCCAAATAACAGAAAAAAAGATTGTTCTGGCAATAAGCTCATGCTCTTTCTTGCAGAATATAATTTGAAATGGGCAAGTAGTTACTGTGTTAGATAAATGTCAGTAAATCCACTAGTTGCAAACCTCCTTCAGATTGTTTCCAGAGCATTTAGCAGAAAAAAAGTGACAGTGTTAGAGGTGTGAATCCTTGAAAATATAGCTTAAATGAAAATGGAGATATGCAGTCTTAATTGCCAATATTTTGATAGAGTTTTTTTATTAGTTGATTTTTTATTTGTTGGTACTGGTCTTATTTTGTATTTATTTCAACTGTTGCAATTTCAAAGCACCTTGAGCCAATCTTTCAAGGATTACATAAACCTCAGCAAAATGTTTCCTGCAGTGATACAGAGATAATCTTCTGGTGGTCTAGGAATAGTATTTGGTTGGTCTATGCACAAGATGTGGACAGGTCTGCTCTCAAATCTATTCTTTTCTTAATTGTGGGCCCAAGTAAGAATGAATTAAGAAAACAGGAAGACTTATGAACAAAGACTATCAATAGTGATTACCAAGGTTTCCCTAGACACTACACCAGCAGAAGAGGGCTGCAACTTCAGCTGAAGTAGTGAAGAAAACCTGGAGCTGATTTCCTGGCAGGCACAGTGAGGCAGAGCAGCCTGGCATCCATGTCTTCAGATGACAACACGTCAGGGATCCCAGTGCAGACGTCTCTGCTGGGAATGGCTGCCACAGCTGTGAAAGCCAAAACTCCCAGATGGCCATGTGAAGACCAGGGAAATCATGATGCATCCTGGCGGGGTATTTTGAGTGGTGATCACAATACCCTTCTCTGAGTAGCTGTGGCTTGCAGCCATGGGGTCATCTGCTGCGAGTGCCATGGAAAGACGTACATGAGCCAAGATAGCAGCTGCAACAACATGGGCATCAGGATCCAAAGTAAAGATCTGACAGGGACAAAGGTTTTGACATATACCATATTCAGGGAATGGTGATGCTTTTCAGTTTAGCAGCCATTTCAGTGGCAGCAGCAACAGCTTCACTGTGTGAATCTGATGCAATTACAAAACTTATTCACCATTGCGTGGTTAATAGAAGAGAACTGTCCACTTACTAATGATTAAGGGTGCTTGTGTGTGGGGGTTAATATGTAGCAGATCCAATATGAATGATCTGTGGCCACAACCAAATATTATCCCACTGAGAAAAGTGTACCTTATTAAGTATTTCTAGATATTTCAGACTGTATATAGAAGAGTACTTAGAGTATACTTCCATAAGAAACCTGTATTCAACAGAAGTGCATGAGACTGCAGAGACAAAGTGATGGCAGCAATTAACAAATACAGAGCTAAAAATCTTCCCTCTGGAGCGGATACATACCTAAAGAGTGAATCAGGTGATTCTCACTGAAAACCTTTTTGTCTTATCTTCTTCCCACCCACCTTCCTCCCACTAAACATCTCTGTGATTTGCCTTGCAAACTACAGCATTAAATCTTCATTCATGTGTTATTAGAGAACTCTCTTTCTTTTAATATAGAAGACCCTAATTCCCGCAGCCAGTAATTCTTTAATAAGAATTGGGTCATGGACTATGCCAGAATAGGCCATGACAAAGATAAGAAAGTTGTCCTGATGGACTTACCATTTCACTGAATCCTTGTTTGCTGCAGAATAGAGGATTGACAAAGTGAAATAAATAATCTCTTAGCTCCTGAATAGAAATAACAGGTCAGGAAGTGACACTGGAAATCCTTTTAGGAGAGGAAGAATCTGAGGTTTCACAGAAAAAACATATGCATATGGAAGTCAAGCTTCCCAATAAGCTATAGAACTTTGGGACTTTGATCCTAGAAACTGAAGTGGAGAGACAGCAGATAGCAGGGAGCAGGACACCAGGGGCAATCAGACACATCTGCAAGAAGACCTGGAGGTGTGGAATAAATTTCAAAAGAAATGTTCAGAGTTGTTGCAAAGAAGAAAGTGTTACAAGTTACAGGAACTATCCATAGGTAGTTATGAACCTGGACTTTATAAAGGATGCAAATTTCTTGGAAAAAAATAGGTGTTGGGATGAGTTCATTAATTACCGGAATTGTGCTGTATATAATACATGGACAACAGGCAGGAAATTAACAAAGAAAGCCTCACCAGACTGTAAGTTAGTAAAGATTTTCAAGTCTCACTCTTTGTGGTGCGGTCTTCTGCACATACAAGACTAGATGGGCAGAGCACATACTGTATCTCATTTTTAGGAAGAGTGATTGAAGAAACTGGACTCAGACTGCAAACATATTCCACGCTCTTCCTCATTTATGAATGTGTATAGTAGTCAACAGAGAGTACCCATGTGTGAGAGAGAAAGCTATGTAATGCCAGTCGCTGTCTTGACACTACTGGCATTGAGTTCTGTATAGGAGACCAGAACTTTTACTTATACTAATGTTATTGACATAACTGAGAGGTGAGAACTTCAGACAGAAAATGACAGGTATGACAGGAATAAACCACTCACATCAATGGTATGCAGCAAACTTCTACATATGGTGGAACAAAAAAACTTTTTTAAATACAACAACTGCAGCAATTCTATTATTGTATCTGAACAGTTGAATAGAAAACCAGTATCAATCTCCAATGCAGGAATATGGACCCTCTAAGAAAAAGCATGCAGAAAAAGATGTCTGATGGATTCTACATGTCCATTAACTGCTCATCTGAATCTTAGAAAATGTAATATATTCCTCTGCTTCAGCCTTCTCATTTATCAGGAATGTACTTGGAGGATTATTTCATATTTATTTATTGAAATATTCACTGTAAAATAACAAGTATGTGCTTTTCTGAATAAACATCTCTTTTACCTAACATGGAATCCCAGAATTGCTGAGACTGGAAAGCACCTCTGGTGCTCATAAAGTCCAACTGCCCCCTTGCTCAAAGCAAGTTACCAAGAACTGTGTCTAGTACAGTTTTGAATATCTCCAAGGATGGAGACACTACAAACACTCTGGGCAACCTGTTCTAGTGTTTGATCACCCTCACAGTAAAAAAAGATTTTTCTTATGTGTAAATGTAATTTCCTATCTTTCAGTTTGTGCACATTGCCTCTTTTGTCACTAGGCACCACTGAGAACAGCCTGGCTCCATTTTCTTTGCTCCTCCCATCAGATGTTTATACATATTGACAATATCGTCCTAAGCCTTCTCTTCTGCTGGCTGAGCAGTCCCAGCTCTCTCAGCCTCTCCTCATATGACAGATTGTCCATTTGCTTAATCATCTTTGTGGCCTTTTGCTGGACTTCGTCCAGTAAGTCCATGTATCTGTCCCAGCACTCCAGATGTGTCTCACCAGGGCTGAGCAGAGGCGAAGGATCACCTCCTTTGACCTGCTGACAACACTCTTCCTTGTGCAGCCCAGGATGCTATTGGCTTTCTTTGCCACAAGGGTGCATTGCTGGCTCATGGTCAGTTTGTTGTCTACTAGGACTCCCAGGTCTCTGCCAAGGTGATTTCCAGCTGGTCATTCCCCAGTGTGTACCAGTGCCTGGGTTATTACTCCCCAAGTGCAGGACTTGGCATTTCTCCTTTGCTGAACGGGATAAGATTCCTTTCAGCCTATTTCTCCAGCCTGTCAAGGTCCCTCTGAATGGCATCAAGCCCATCTGATCTATCATTCACTCCTCCCAGTTTTGTATAATCTGTACTCTTGCTGAGGTTGTTCTTTGTCCCATTGTCCAGGTCATTAATAATGATGCTAAATGGTACAGGCCTCAGTATTGCCCTCTGGGGTACTGCACTAGAAACAGCCTCCACCTGGACTTTTTGCCACTGATCACAGTCATCTGGGCCCATCAGTTCAGCCAGTTTTGAGTCCACCTTTTGTCCCATTTATCTAGACCTTGTTTCATTTCTTTATCAGGAAGTTATGGGAGACAATGTCAAAAGCCTTACTAAAGTCAAGATAAACAACATCCACTGCTCTTCCCTCATCCAACAGGTCAGCCATCTCATTATAGACAGCTGTCAGGTTGGTCAGCTCTTGAGAGTGTTAATAAACCAGGATATATGTTATTCAGATATGCTCCTGGAAAGACTAACTGCACTGACAAAATTCTTGCACACTACCTGACAAAAATCCTGTGTTGAGTCAAATGTGATTAGTTATACATCAAATAATAGATTTTATCCTATAAAGATACATAAAAAGACTCCTTCCACAGCTGTGATACAAAAAAAGCAAAGCACAACAAACAAAAAAACCCAAAGAAAAACATCATCCACCTTCACCCACCCCCACCCCCACCCCTGTTATTCATTCAATCTGAAGTTCATTTGTGGAACTTGTTTATTTTGGAGCCAAACCAAGTTATTCCCAGAATGATTATAAACTCACTAAATACTCTGCCACTAATGGGTTGACTTCTATAAATAAGTTAGGATGGCAGTATTAAATCCTTTGGGAACTCAGCAATTAAGCCAGTATATGCAGTTTACTAGACCAAATCCTATCCATAAAAAGCATTTCCCCAGTTCTTCACTTAAGACTTCCAGAAGAGCTTCTTGAATTGTAAGAAGGTCCCAACAGCTCATTTTTCCCTGCAAATCTGGGTCACCTAACCCACAGCACTTTACTGAAGTGTAGAAAGTAGAGTGCTTTCTAGACTTCAGTAAGTAACTTTTCCAGCTGTAAACCTTAATATGCCTTAGAGCATTAGCTTAACAAAATATGACAACAGTTTATCTTCATAATAATCTTTTTTCTCCATGTATAGTTTTTATACTATAACTCATATAACTACATACTCCCACAGTTGTTAAATTTACCTTTACCTGTATAACATGATGTTTGTTTTTCCTTCTACGTTGCATGCTGACATACAGCACTGTTGAACTGGTGGGGACAGAATTCTTTGAAAATTTTATAAGTGTTATTAATTCAATAATATGATAACTGGTAATGTTCTAATTAATTTTAGATTTTCTTTTTTTATATCATCATTAATGGTTTTGGCCCATATTCTGCATCTAGAAAAAGTCATATGATACCAGGAGAGATTGTATCAGGAATTGGCCTAACTCATAATTATGTTATGTCTACAAACATAACAGAAAGATACAACACTTTCCAGAGACCACTAGCCTACTTATGAGTGACTGAGCCAGCCATTGGATCTGAAATCAGTACCACTGGATGCTGAAAGCAGAGAGAAATCTACCTTCCATGCATGTAAGATTAGTTTACAACAAGGGAGAATCAGTTTACAGATCAAAAATAAAAGGAAAAAAAAAGAAAAGAAAAAAAAGACAAGACTTCTTAATCATAAGGATGAGAAAGAACTATCCAGAGAAGCAAAGATATCTCCATCATTAGTGGTCCTTAAAAATAGACTGGACAAACATCTCTCAGGAATGACTTAGTTACAATTGAATGTGTCTTCAGCTGGGGGATGAACAGCAAGACTCCCAAATGTCTGAAGACTGCTAGGAGACATGGCCACCCACAGGAACTTTTGTCAGGGTAGTCAAAAACATTGAAGATATAATCCAGAAATGGTCATGAGGTGTAAAGCACAGTAAGAACAGAGCTTCTTCAGACTGTATCAGATTGAGATTGGAGTTCCTGTGTTAGGTCGATCACAGGCTCAGTTAATATGAAATTCTAATTCTGTTAAAATATCAGCAAGTTGAAAAGTACCGTTAATGTATGTGTTTCATCTCATATAGTGTTGGAATGAATTTGCTTTTATTTTTCTGTTATACAGTCAGAATAAACTATATTTAGGATGTTGCGCCATGTGTTAATGTTGGGAATCCAGACTGTATTTTTTAATTATTTAAAAAGCTACAATGGATTTAGGCCACGGCTGTGCATCTCTTGGACACTAGCAAAATCTGGAATAAGCCCAATGAAGTGGACATAACTAACATTTACAAATGGTGACAGTTCACACTACATTTGACTTACTTTTCCTGTTTATTTTAATGTGACAGATAGCAAAGGAGACTTAACTAGGGCTTTTATAACAGCTTTCCTATTTTTTCAGACTTCCTGTGCTTGGATAACAGCTTATTCCAGACCAGTCCGGCTTCCTTTGCTTGATCCTGCAGCAATGTCATAATAATCCTGTTGGTAACATTACAGGCGGTTGCTATGGAAATTAATGTATTATCTCAGAAAAATGACAGATGGGTTGAAGAGGGAACAAGCCCATACTTAAACACTGATCCTTACATGACTAGCTAATACCTAAACGCGTATCACTTAGAGAGCAGCTAATTTCAAAGACTTTAGTGTAACCATATGAGCAACCAAAACTGCAGGGACAGAGGATACATTAAGTACTTTGCTTGGAAAGAGTTAAATTCTCTCTGCTTCATTTCCACTTGTGGCCCACATTGCTTTTCTGTTTACATGTTCCAGACAACCTGTAGTAGGTGAAGAACCATCATGAGGTAGCAGGTGTTCAGCAGTATTGTGTGTGCAGCTTAACAATAGCTTCCCCTCATCCCCCACTCTCTGTGAATTATGTCATTAAAGAGGGAAGTGATTTCTAGGACAAGGAGCAGCAATGAAGTACCTATCATTTGCTCATACACTTAAGGTTAAAAAACAGAAAGCAAACAAAGGCAATGTGTATTACTTTGCCATCACACAAAGGGATACTTTGCATATTTTCAGTCTTCAGTTGTTAAGGTTTATTCTTTCTCTTAAATTTATACAAAAATATTAGGGCTTTTTGCTCATGGCAGTGTAAATCAGGCTGAATTATAGAGTATGCAGCATATGTAAGTGGAATTTGCTCAAGAAGGCTGAAGTAGGAATGTGGGTTAGAAACTCCCCTGGGATACAGGTGCCAACAGGGAAACAGATCAGGGAAGTAAAATGAGAAATATGGACTTTTAAAGGAGAAAAGGACCACTGGAAATTTTGTTTAAGACTGACAAGTGATTGTTGATTGTCATTCAATACAGAATTTTTTTTTCTTTCTGAGAAAACAGAAGGAAAAATACAACAGTGTTGTCCTATAGCAGACACCACTGAGAAGGATGAGGCACCTTTGACCCCTGGTGACCCACAAAATCAGGGCTCTGCCTCAGCCTCCACCTCCCAGAATCACCACCAGCAACAGATTTGTAGCTTTAGCAACTGCAGACACCCACAAGCAAGGTCCACAAGGTGCAACCGTACCAGCAGCACAAAGTAGATACCACAAAAAAAAGAGATGAGTGCTCGTAGTGGGTCACTCTCTGTTAAAAGGCACTGAGGCACCCATCTGCCGACCTGACAGGGACTCACGAGAGGTTTGCTGTCTTCTGGGAGCTAAGATCCAAGACGTCACTGAGAGGGTGCCACAACTTGTCAAAAGCACTGATTACTACCCTCTGCTACTCTTCCATTTGGGCACGCATGACGCTGCAAGCCAGAGTCTGGGCAGAACTAAGCAAGACTATAAAGCTCTGGGAAAGCAAGTGAAAAATATTGGTGCCCAAGTCATCTTCTCCTCCATACTACCTGTCGGAGAAGAATGGGCGACTAGAAGTAGGTAAATAATACAAATCAGCTCCTGGTTACGTGGATGGTGTCGATGTGAGGGTTTTGGCTTTTATGACAATGGGATGTTCTTCAGCAACCATAGGCTTCTAGGGAGGGATGGACTCCCCCTGTCTGGAAGGGGAAAGGGAATCTTTGGCAGCAGGCTGGCAGACTTGGTGAGGAGGGATTTAACTTGACGAACTCGGCGGGAGGGGGACAAACTGGCAATGCTAATGCCATCACACACAATGGGGGAATAAGACAGGACAACCTGAGCAGTGATAAAGGTGCCGTGGTGGCCTCATGCAATGGCAACCAGGAGACCAACCACCTCCAGGGTTTGCATAGCTGTAGTGGGTCCTTGTATGCCCCTCTGGGGAAACCTGTATGTTCAAGCACCTTTCTGAAATGCCTGTACACCAATGCACGCAGCATGGGGAATAAACAGGAGGAACTAGAGGTTGTGTGGGGTCACAGGGTTGTGATCTCACTGCAATCACAGAGACATGGTGGGATAGCTCGCGTGACTGGAATGTGGTCATGGATGGCTACAGGCTTTTCAGGAAAGACAGACCAGCAGGGCAAGGTGGGGGAGTTGCTCTTTATGTGAGGGAGAAACTGGAATGTATCAAACTCTGCCATGGTGTGGAAGGAGAACAAGCTTGTGGGTAAAAATTAAGGGACAGCCAAATATGGGTGATACTGTTGTGGGCGTTTGCTACAGGCCACCTGATCAAGAAGAGGAAGTTGATGAAGCCTTCTACAGACAGCTGGAAGTAGCCTCACAATTGCAGGCCCTGGTCCCTATGGGGGACTTCAACCACCCTGATATTTGCTGGAAAAGCATCATGGCGAGCCATGCATGATCCAGAAGGTTCTTGCAGAGCATGGAGAACAACTTTTTCATGCAGGTGGTGGAGGAACCAACAAGGCAAGATGTCCTGCTCAACCTTATCTTAATAAACCAGGAAGGGCTGTTTGAGGATGTGAGAGGTGGGGGTAGCCTTGGCTGCAGTGAACATGAGATGGTTGAGTTTAGGATACTGTCAGGTAGAAGCAGGGCAACAAGTCGGATTACAGCCTTGGACTTCAAACACCTTTTCAAACATCTTGTAGGAGGAATCCCATGGGCTAGGGCTCTGGAAGGCAGGGGGGTCCAAGAGAGCTGGACAGTATTCAAGGACCACTTCCTCCAAGCTCAAGATCGGTGCATCCCCAGGAGGAAGAAGTCAGGCAGAGGAGCCAGGAGACCTGCATGGCTGACCAAAGAGCTACTAGACAAACTCAAACGGAAGAGGGAGGTTCAGAGTATGTGGAAAAAGGGACTGGCCACTTGGGAGGAATATAGGAATGTTGTCAGGGTGTGCAGAGATGTGACGAGGAAGGCCAAGGCCCACTTGGAACTAAATCTGGCAATGCATGTCAAAGATAACAAGAAGGACTTCTTTAAATACATCAGCAGTAAAAGGAAGACTGGGGATGCAGTGGATACACAGGATGCAGAGAAGGCGGAGTTACTGAATGCCTTCTTTGCCTCAGTGTTTACTGCTAAGGCTGTCCCTCAGGCATCCCAGCCCCCAGAAGAGAGAGGACAAACTGGGACAAAGAAAGACTTACCTTCAGTTGAGAAGGATTGGGTCAGAGATCACCTATGCAAACTGGATCCTCACAAATCCATAGGCTGTCATGGGATGCACCCACGAGCGTGGGAGCTGGCAGATGTTCTTGTTGAGCCACTCTCCATCATCTTTGAAAGCTCGTAAAGGACAGGGGAGGTGCCCGAGGACTGGAGGAGAGCAAATGCCACTCCAATCCTCAAAAAGGGCAAGAAGGAGGACCTAGGGATCTATATGCCAGACAGCCTCACCTCCATCCCTGGAAAGGTGATGGAGCAGTTCATCCTGGAGATAATCTCCAGGCATGTAGAGGACAAGAAGGTTATCAGAAATAGTCAACATGGATTCACCAAGGGAAGATCATGCTTGATCAACCTGATAGCCTTCTATAATGGTGTGATTGACTGGGTTGACAAAGTGAGAGCAGTGGATGTTGTTTATCTTGCCTTCAGCAAGGCATTCAACACTGTCTCCCATAAAATCCTCACAGGCAAGCTAAGGAAGTGTGGGTTGGATGAGTGGACAGTGAGGTGGACAGAGAACTGGCTCAACAACAGAACTCAGAAGGTCATGATCAGTGGGGCAGAGTCTGGATGGAGGCCTGCCACTAGTGGTGTTCCCCAGGGGTCTGTGCTGGGTCCAGTCCTGTTCAACGTATTCATCAATGACCTGGATGATGGGATAGAGTGTAACCTCAGCAAGTTTGCTGATGATACAAAGCTGGGTGGAGTGGCTGATACACCAGAAGGCTGTGCTGCCATCCAGGGAGACCTGGACAGGCTGGATTGCTGGGCTGAGGGTAACCTGATGAAATTCAACAAGAGCAAGTGCAAGGCCCTGCACCTGGGGAGGAACAACCCCATGCACCGGTACAGGCTGGGGGCTGAACTACTGGAAAGCAGCTCTGTTGAGAAGGAGCTGGGAGTGCTGGTGGACAACAAGCTGACCATGAGGCAGCACTGTGCCCTTGTGGCCAAGAAGACCAACTGTATCCTGGGATGCATTAAAAGGATTGTGGCCGGCAGGTTGAGAGAGGTTATCCTCCCCCTCTACTCTTCCCTAGTGAGACCACATTTGGAGTACTGTGTCCAGTTCTGGGCCCCCCAGTTTAACAAGGATGTGGGACTCCTTGAGCAAGTCCAGCGAAGAGGTACCAAGATGATCAGGGGACCGGAGCATCTCCCATATGACAAAAGGCTGAGACACCTGTGTCTGTTCAGCCTGGAGAAGACTGAGGGGAGATTTCATCAACACCTGTAAATATCTAAAGGGTGGGTGCCAGGATGATGGGACTAGGCTCTTTTCAATAGTGCCCAATGACAGGACAAGGGGCGATGGGCACAAGTTGGAACAGAGGAAGTTCCACCTCAATATGAGAAAACACTTCTTTCCTGTGCGGGTGCCAGAGCAGTGGCACAGGCTGCCCAGGGAGGCCATAGAGTCTCATTCCCTGGAGACATTCAAAACTCGCCTGGATGTGTTTCTGTTCCTCCTGCTCTGAGTGTCCCTGCTCAGGCAGGGGGGTTGGACAAGATGATCTCCAGAGGTCCCTTCTAACCCCTACCATTCTGTGATTCTGGGATTCTGTGAACAGAAGAATTTTTTTTTCTATTAGGCAATATTACATTTGACTTTTTGGTCATTTTATCTTCAGAATAATTTGGCTATTTTTTATAAATTACATAATGCATTCTTCTTTAATGGTATTTTTTTTATTTCTTGGCTATGAATAACAATGTTGCAACAGCTGTCTAAAACATATTATTGGTAAATACTTAGGAAAACAAATCACCTGGATGACAAAACGCTGATAATTAAAAGTATCTTCTCGTAATATTTTGAGTAACAGCAAGAATCACTACACATGAAAATGTATAAAAGTAAATCTGAGTCACATCAATAAATAACTTTTTTTTTCAAAGTTATATAAAAAAAAATGTGTATCAGAACAGGGACTTGATTTAAAATTTCCAGAACTGAAAGCCAATGACCTAAATTATGTCATAATTCTATTCCCAAACAATAGCAGTCCCTCAAGGGTAAGCTATTGTTTGAATTAGTTGGGGGGAAAATTGCTACTGCTATAAAAGTTGGATGTATCTTTTGCAGGCTATAGCAATAACACCTGCACAGACCCACTCTTTGACCTAAAATTCGTTGAAACAAGCAAACAAGCAAACCCACTATCCATACCCTTAAAAAAGCTGTGCAGTAATAACAAATAGGATTAAAAAATATGGAATGATGGGTCATGCCAGACATCTGTTGTGTAACAACACATCATGCTCTTTGCTACCTTGTATTTTATTTTTTATTTTTATGTAAAGTTAATCAGGTGGATATAGGAGACATTAAATTCTGCAGTTTTATTTAAGCATCTGCTAGGGACACAGTGAATATAAAAGAATTAGTCCCAGTGGACTACCATTGTTGCTGTTAGGTGAAAGTCATAGATAGGTTGGAGCCATTAGGAATAGATTATAATATTGTAATTGTGTAAAAGCAAAGCTGATGTCCAAAGAATAGTGTAACAGGGAAAACAGTATATAGTGGATATGGCCTGTCTTTGATGCTTCCTCTATAAATAGAAAATGTCTGTGATTTTCTTCTTATATCAAGTTTGAAGGGTTGTTATATCAAGGATAACATTAGTAATACTATATTGATCAGATTTGTAATTTCTCTTTTAAAAGAAATGTTAATACTTGGTCCCATCAAGGCAGTTATCATGATCAAATATTTGTGATATCATTAGAAGTTGGTTATATACCCTTCTTCCAGGAAGATAGCATGCAGATCATTTGAATATGAGATAATATTTTTGATAAGCTAACTTCTAAGTAAAAGTGCATCACCAGATGTATGGACAGAAGGAAACAAAGAGAGGCAGAAGAAATTTAGTGTCGCAAGTATTTATTATGCGAAAGGTAGAGTGGAGTCTTCTGCAAGTCATGCTATAAAGCTGCCCTGTATGTCTGAACAGCATTGCCTGCGTACCTTTCAAACTGTGATAAGAATGCAAAAGAGACCTCATACCTTAACTGTACTACCCTGCAAATTTTCTAACATGAAGTTACACCTCACAAGCAAATACAGCAAATAAAAGGTGGTAAAGTATTTGATTCAACCATTTATGTTGATTCTCAGTGCATTCTCAATGCATCTGTATTTCAAAAGTTTCATTTTTAAGCCAAATGTTCTATAATTATCTTTGCAGTGTGGTACTTTGAGGCTGTAAGGATGATTCATATCAATTCATAGAGGTTTAGGTCAGAAAAGCTCCATGATTTTTTCATACTAGGGTTAACTGCAGTAGGGCTTAAGGAGATCTTCATTTCTTATCCTTCTTTACAAGGCAGAACTTTGATAAAATATTTTACATTAAGGTGTCAGTAGAATAGATTTCAGAACAAAGCATTCAAATGAACAGAAACAGAAAAAAAACTATAGAAACAAAATACTGTTAATCACAAAACTTTAAAAGAGCTCAAATATAGAACTATCATATTACTGCTTGTCATGCATAACCCATTATTTGAAGAGGACTAGATTACATAAGATAATAGAAAGGACTACAGACCAGCAGCATTAATTTCTGTACTGGGCAAGTTGGTAGAAACCAGCTGGGAAAGATTCAACACAACTTTCACTGAAGGAAGTCACAAATCAAAATCTGTTCAAGTTCCGTGACAACACCTTTTGGATAAGATTGATTGGGATGATATAGACTGCTTGAACTTCCAATAAACTTTTATAAGTTACCTTAACAAAGGTTCTTAAAGAGACTAAATTGCCATTGCAAGAAGTGGGTAGCAGTTTCATAGATTTGTAACACAAGGTTTCCAGGAAAAAATAGGAAATCAAAGTTGCAAAGTAGTAAGATTTTTACAATGGAGATTTCCCACAGAGCTTTTCAGGCATCTGTGCTGTGCAAAATACTATTCAAACTACTCATAAATTATGTCGAAAAGGGGAAGTAGGGAGGTAACAACAGCCTGCTGACAGTACAGAATTAGAACTGACTACAAAGACCCTCAGAGGGATCATACAGTTGTGAATGACTGGGTAATAAAAATGGCAGATGAGACCCAGCACTGATAAATGCTAAGTAATGCACTCAAAGAGGAAAACAATCACATTTACACATATACAGAGATAAGCTCTAAATAGCTATTAATGTTCAGGTAAGAGGGTTTAGTGTCATTACGGATGGTTCTATGAAAATATCAGCTCACTGTTCAGAAGTAGTCAAAAAGTAAAGTAAAATATGGGTTATTTGAGAAAAAGAAAACAAAGTATTTTGTTATGTTATCACTTCAGTCTCTGTGGGTCTCCATCTTGAATATCGACTACAACTTTAGCCATCTCCCTGTCAAATATGGGGAATTTCTACCTGACAAAAATTAAATGTTCCCCCGTCTTTAGTTTAGATAAACTATGAGGAATGGATGATATAAGAAGCATATTGGAAGTTAGACATGTCTTGCAGAAAATGAATAGGCAACATTTATTCTCCATTTTTCTCCAGAGTATATTGTACAGCTGATGTAAATTTGGCAAAAGTGCTTATGTGAAGCACTCTTCCACATATGTATAATCAAACTATGGAATTCAGTGTTGCAGGAAGTGAATATGAAGGGTTCAAAAATTATTAAACAAATTCATTGAAGAAATGCCTGTATAAAACAGGTGCTGTGGCTGCAGCCACAGGAGTGGGAAGTCTCAGAACCACCATCAGCCAGGTACTGGAGCCAGGAGGGAGGCATTCACTGCTTCCCATACTCTTTTCCTCATCATCTGTCACAAACCACAGAGAGAGACAGGAGACCTTTATTCTGGCCTAGTATGATGGTGTTTACAGAGGGGGAAAGCTGTGGAAAGGGTTAGCTAGAGAGGCATAAAAGTCCTGATCTCAGATACATGGAATTCAACAGCAGGAATCCCATCAGTGTCAGTGGTTTTGGCCCAGACTTATGCCTTCCTCTCTGTCCCTGCATTGCCATCCCCTGTCTGGAGGCACAGGAGGAGCAGCAACCCCGTGCATCATTAAGTTACATTGAAGACTTTGAAAGAGGCTATAGATGCTCATGGACCTTCCACAGTCATTCGTGCTGGCAGGAATTTCAGCTAACAGGACAAGTCTCCTTGCCAGCAGTGCTCAGCACAAGTGGGATGTAACATCAACATCAAGGGGTACGACCTTCAGAAGACAGGCTGCCAGAACAGATCTCTTCCATGCACTTCCTAAACATTATGCTTTTTCAGCAGCTGTGAGGAAAGAATAAGTTAAAGCAGGCTTCAGCATTTAAAGTTTAACAGTGTGGGGCAGATAATCTTTTCTGTCTGATCATTTTCCAGCTGGCTTTCTGACATTCCTCAGTTCTGGTCTTTGTGCCTACTTCTTATAAGGTGTTTACTTTCAGGTGTATCAGACAGACATTATGCATATTTGGTTCAAACAGGCTGAGGAACACAGCTTTGTAAGCCTTTGCTCCTGCACTTACTTGTAGTGTAATAGACATCCAGAGCTATCATAGGAAAAATACTGTATTTTGAAAGGGAATCTGTTTGTTTCATTTTACCTCCATCTGCTTTAAGTATCTCTAATAAACATCTTGCCATAATATCTGAGTTCTAATAAGTACAAATTAATAGTTGTTTAGAAAAAGAGCTGAACTGTTTCATGACAAAGACCAGTGTAAAGAGATCCTCTGCTTTTAAATGTTCTTGTAAGAGGTTTTTTTTTTAAAGTTACCCATTGATTGCAACTCTAAACCATTATCAACGAATTTGAAAGCTGGAAGGTTCCTTCTATAGCAAAACCCAGTTTGGCATTTGCTAAATATAGAATTGCTATGGCTTTAAGATAAACATCTGTTTCATAATTTAGAAAGAAAAATCAAAGTTTTCCCCCTACACACTCTGTAAACAGCTCTTAGTTTCTAAACCCATCAGAACATTAATCTTTTTTTATAGGACACAGCATTGCTGAGCACTGTGCAGCTATGCCTTGGGGCTAAGGCAGTGTCCTATATTTTTACCTATACTACCAAACTAAGCTCTCCTGTACAAATGAGCAGGCAAGGACTGACAGCTAGTTTTTGAAAATAATTGAAGACTTCACAAGGAATTTTGTGAAATACCTTGAAATATCCAATTCTTTTTCTTCTTGGAGGGTTAAAAACTGGATTATACCTAATCTGTAATTTAGGATACCATATACTGAGGCTTTGTATGGAGACATTTGCTTAGGGAAGGATTTCTTCTACTTGAACCCTTGCCCAAGATTTCGGGTTTCACTAGGCAGAAGAGAGGCAAGGCTGCTCAGCCTGCATGCTCTGAGCGTTACATCTCCTCCAGCCATACTCAGAGAGAACTGGAAAACATATGAATAGAGAAATATCAGGGTTTGCAATCAGCAGATGTGGATTTGAGCCTGGATGCCACAGCTCCAGCAGCTCATTCTCCCCACTTGCTCACACCCATACCTGTGTCTGCTTGTGCATGGCTCAGGCATGGTCCCCAGTCCCAGATGTCTTGGGCTTTCCATCACTCACAGGCAGCTGCACTGCTTTGCATCTCCCTTTCCTCCTCCACTCACCCCCTTCATATTTTGTGGCATCCTCCTTCTTTTTGATCATGAGGAATATGGTAACCCTGGTAGAAATAACTCTTATGATACTCTTCCTTAAAAAAAAAAGTCAATCATCTTGTCAGAGATGATTGTGAGGTTTCCATTTACGCTTTAGTGAAACCTCAAACAAATGTTTTATGAGAAATTTCTGACAAAGTCAATGCAGCCAGTTTTTCAAAATATCTTTTATTTGTTAAAAAATAAAAATGGCAGAAAAATAAAATGTATAAAAACATTCATATTGACTTCAGTGGTTTGCATAATCAAGCTCACTTCAGAAAAACAGGCAACATCTTTTAATTTCCTTTAAACCTGGAAAGATTTGAGTTTAAATTCTTTAAAAACAGCAGGTTTAGTAGGAAATCTAGAAAGTGTAATTTTATTTACAGAAGAATTTAACAAGCATAATAATTAATAAAAAGTGGGTTTTTTTGTGGGATTTGTTGTATGTTTTTTGATTTGTCAGATATATGTTTGCTTTCTGTGTGAAAAAGAATAGCATTTTTTGGTCTCTCTTCTGATATTGAGGACAGCTATTTGGTTTTCTTTTGTTTATTTACATCAGAATAGTTGTGTCACTGCCCAGCCTCCCATTAAAATAACCGAAGATTTTCAGTTTCACCTCTTTGGAATGCAGGGAGGGATTCCGATGGTGTTTTTTTTCCCCCAACCCCCCTATTTCCTTCTCTTTCCCCTTGATTTTCAGTGTAACTTATCTGCACAAGTAGCCTCTGTGGTTTAGTTTTTTAAGGTTAGAGCTGTTTCAATGTTGCTAAGCAAGTTCAGAAAGATTTAAAAGTGTCATAAGTTGTTTCAGCACAGTCACAAAAAATGTGACTCTTGTTCCCGCACTTTCACTCTGTAGTTTCATTGATTTAAATATAGTTGAGTTATAAGTATTCTTCACTCTGCCTTTGCTTTATTCAGATAAATGGAGATACTTCCACTGATTTCTAACAAGATTTTGTACCAAAAAGTAGAGTCATTCAGGGAAAATAAAATATGGACAAATAATTTTCTATTTTCCTTCCAAATAGTCTATAACCACAAGTGACTGAACAAATCAAAACTATTTATTTCCTATTGATAAAGTTATCTTCTCACACATCAGTTTATAGAAGTCCTATGAGTAATAAACTGTAAAGACCCCCTCCTACAAAGATCCTATTTACATGCATGTAGTATCATGGTGTTAAAAAAAAAGTCAGAGAAGGGAAATAGGCAATACATGCAAGCAGAGTTTCAGAACTGAAATTGCAAAATTCTTGATGCAGCAGATTATTTTTAAACTCAGAATTCATTTCCTCCACCTGTGGATTCAAACAGCCTATACCTGTATGAGGCATAGTATCAAAAAGGGCTTTTAAAATGCTTCTTAATTTGGAAAATGTGTGTATATCTTCAGGTATTATGGCTACAGTTAATTTAATTTTTATTCAGGTGCAATAACTACAAAAAAGTGCTTCTCCTGCAACACAGTATTTGCAGTTATTAACTAATAGGGATGCTTAAAAGAGAACAATTGGTTGCTTTTTCCAATAAAACATTAAATCTTCATTTATAAATTAAGTGTAATTAATCTAGTTAGAGTTATAATCTCTGTGCCCATCAAACATTTTTTAATATTTATGCACCTTTTTCTCTAGGCAAGCAACCTAGTTATGAGCTGGAAATGAATAATATACATTTGGCCTTATACATTTCTTAGAAAGCTAATTCCCCAACTTTTCTTGACTTAATGAAATTGCTGTGCCATTAAGCAATAAAAACTAAAGTTGTTTGGCCTACTTGAAAAGGAATGATGGGTAGGGTAAAACATCTGAAGAGTTGATCAGATTTGGATTAATAAGCAATCATGTCCTTTTTCCATCTTAGTAATAGAAGACTAATGAAAATGATTCACTAATTTCTATTCAAATTATTACATATCATCATGATACTACTACTGATTTGGTAAAACCAGTTATGATGATTGTACCAATTAATTTTGTCAGAAAATGTTTTGAAAAGCTGAAGCTATACCATTAACAGAAGTATTCATACAGAAAGGTAAAATGATGATTAACTATAGTATTTCAGTCAAGCCAGACTTGATTGTAGCACTAAACTCCTGGACTTTTCTCATTAGAACAATGCATTGGATCTCTTTCATAAGCACCTTTTCTGGGTTTTTTAACACATTTGTCTCTCTTATGCAAAATCTTTAACATTTCATTTCTTAAACACCATCCACCATATAATCTTCCTTCCTTTTTTCACTTGAGGTTTCAGTTTTACCACTCAGTGACTCTCAAATCTATATGACTTTAATATTATATTAAATCATTAGTTTCATTTTATATGAAAGCCATGTGTAAAGTGCATAAACTGTTTTACACAGTACAAAAAAAGTCATTCCATCTTTGCTGTAGCGATACATCATTCTGTTTTTATTCAAGACACTTCAGAACATAAAAATGTAAGGGCACAACTTACAGGCTATCTGTTACTGTTGAGTTCTTGAGGCACATGGTGGGCTTGATTTGAAAACTACCCTTTTTCTCATTGAGTTAAAACGCATAAGTTTCATTGACTATCACTGAGTCTGACTCAAGTAGTCAAATTTATGAAAATAAGCCCTTCTCAATCCTCTAGTTATCATTTACACTCTTAACAAAAAATAGCATGAAAACCCGATTAGTTTTTGTAATCGACAGAATACATTGGAAGTCTTCAAATGAAGACAAGTAATCATTACTGTTGCATCATACCAAGTTGAGTGTTCCTCCCCTTCTAAAAGACCTCACAGCAGTTACCTTCAGGTGAAATGTAACAGACATGCTAAATTTGTGCTGAAAAAGATGAGCTAAAAAGAAAATTTTGTCTGTAGTCAAAAATTGTACCCACATAGTCTAGGCATCATTCAAGTAACTTTATTTTTTTATAAAAACATTTTTTTTCCAATCAGGTGGTAGAAGCTCTATTAGGAAAAGGACTTCTGTGCCAGTAGGAACAGTCAGAAGGTAGGGTTAAAATCAGACTCCAAGTGAAGTTCTGCAACTTTTGGATGAGAGAGAGTGGGATAAATATCCTCTTAAAACTAAATTTTATCTTTTTATTTGTCTCTTTGACTTACTACAGTGAAACATACATTACTGTATGTTTCCACTCTGTTTCAGAGAAAAAGGAGACAAATGTGTCACTCAGACAGCTGAGGTGTCTAGAAGGTATAAGTAGGCATAATATTACTTAATGCTGATTTGCTTCTGCTCCTTTCCATTCTACAACTCTGTTTATTCTTTTAAAGCAATATCCTACCCTGTCACCTTGCCATGACTCTAGTCACTAAGGATACAGATACATAAAAAATAAAAAGGTCAAAAAGAGAAAGATGTATTAAAACATTCCCCCACCACCCTGGGCAATATGAAGTTATTTTGAAACTGACACACTGCAACAGTTATATTTCTTCTTCTGAAGCTACCTTAGAAGAAAACTGAGCATTAAAAAAGAAAGGAGACCTGCACTAGGAAGTAAGAGGGTCCTATGCAACCTGTAAAAATTATTATTTCTACCTCTTATGAGGACTGAATTTCAGTGTATTTGAAATCATGAGCTGAGAACATGCCAAAATTGTCTGTTGTTACTGAAACCAAAAGGTCTTATACTTGAGTCCTTGTAATTCCCTTTCGTGCTACTGCAGTGGAAAAAAAAAAATACTATCTTGCCTTAAGGCAATAGCTGTCATAAGGGAAACCTCAGAGGATGTATGTCTGCCTTACCCAGTGGCACAAAGGACAGACAGGCCAATAGGATTTAGCTGTAAGTACCTGACATAAAATCCTCCTTTTCCCATCACTAACTCTACCTTGTCCTTCTCCCTCTGTCACTTTGAACCAGCTGGGTGGGAAAGGAGTACTTGGAGAGTTCTGCTTCTAGTGACTTTGATGTCACATCTTTCTGAATTATTATGGCTGGTCAAGATGCTAATTTCACAAATTAGCTCTGATTTGCACCAGTGTGTGACATTTTCCAGAACGGGATTAGAGTTTTTAGAATTTCCTTTCTAAATCTTGATGCTGTTCAGGACCTGTTTTCTTCTTTATCACTTCTCAGTTACAACTCCTCCACCTTATCCATTTAGAAGTTTCTCTTCACCTCCTCTCAGCCATTTCTTGTCTCTAACTGCTATCTAATATTCCTGCTCGCTTACTTCAGACACTAAGGAAGGGATAAATTTCCATGTAATTTGCTGACCCTTAAAAGGTGAAAAAACAGCATTACTTAAGTAATGCTATAGGCACTTTGACAAATTATAGCTTCAATGCAATGTGGTATCAAAACACTACTGAAAGCCTGTTGCGATAGTGTTTTGAACATTTCATGGGAAAAATTCACGAAGTACTTAAAATCAGAAATGAGTACCTTTGTTCAGGTATAGCAAGAAAGCTCTAGTCACCTCAGGAAACTTTTCATCAAACTAGAAGCAAATAAAATTTATGATAACTTTCAATTTTCATAAGGGTTTCTTCTGGAAAATAGAAAAGTCAAATAAAACTAGCTGTCAAGTAAAAGGAAAAAGACCATTTGTATTAGGAGTTTTGTGTTTTGAAGAGGACTGGACCTATGTTGTGTTTCCCTGGAAGATATAAACCATTTCTTGTGACACAAAGAGCATACCAAGAGCATGCAAGCCAGGAAACTGAATATTGCTGTAATAAGTACATGGCTTCATTTAGAAAGGCTAGCAGACTACCTCAGTTAATCTACCGGATATAAATTTCCAGTGATGAAAGTTTTGGAGGATTCCCTTGTTAACTACTTAAAAAAAAAGTATATACATATATCTATATACACATACACATATACATATACATCTCTATATACACATACATACAAGTTTGATTTCCTTCTATGACAAGGTTACCCACCTAGCTGACCGAGGAAAGCCAGTCAATGCGATCTTTTTGGATTTCAGCAAAGCTTTTGATACTGTCTCTCAGAGTATCCTCCTGGACAAAATGTCCATCATACAGCAAAATAAACATATAGCACAATGGGTGAGCAATTGGCTGGTGGGTCAGGCTCAAAATGTTGTAGCAAATGGGGCTGCATCAGGCTGGTGGCCAGTCACTAGTGGGTTTCAGCAGGGATCAGTCTTAGGGCTGGTACTCTTTAATCACTTTTTTAATTACTTGGATGCAGGACTTGAAGGAATAGTAAATAATTTTGCTGATGACACAAAACTGGGAGGAGCTGCTGACACTCTCGAGGGTGGAGAGGTCCTGCAGAGGGATGTGGACAGACTGGAGAGCTGGGCAATCACCAGTGAAGTTGAACAAGGGCAAGTGCCGAATTTTACACTTGGGGCACAGCAACCCTGGATATACATACAGACAGGGGAACGAGAGGCTGGAGAGCAGCCCCGCAGAGGGGGACCTGGGGGTTCTGGTTGATGGCAAGTTGAACATGAGCCAACAGTGTGCCCTGGCAGCCAAGAGGGCCAACCGAGTCCTGGGGTGCATCAAGCACTGCATTGCTAACCGGTCGAGGGAGGTGATTTTCTTGCTCTACTCTGCGCTGGTACGGCCTCACCTGGAGTATTGTGTACAGTTTTGGGCACCACAGTATATTAAGGATATAAAGCTACTGGAGAGTGTCCAGAGAAGGGCCATGAATTTGGTGAAGGGTTTAGAGGAGAAACCATACAAGGAGCAGCTAAAGTCACTTGGTTTGGTCAGCCTGAAGAGGAGAGGAGACTGAGGGGAGCCCTCATTGAGGTCTACAGCTTCCTCACAAGGGGAAATGGAGGGGCAGGTGCTGATCTCTCCTCTCTGCTGGCGGGTGACAGGACCCGAGGGAATGGCAGGAAGATGTTCCAGGGGAGGTTTAGGCTGGGTATTAGGAAAAGGTTCTTCACCCAGAGGGTGGTGGAGCACTGGAACAGGCTCCCCAGGGAGGCAGCCACAGCACCAAGCCTGATGCTATTCAAGAAGTACTTTAACAATGCCCTCAGAGATACATAGTATGAATTTCAGGGTTTCCTATGCAGGGACAGGAGTTGGACTTGATTATGCTTGCGGGTCCCTTCCAACTCAGGACAGCCTATGATTCTATGCATACATGCATATATAAATATATATATATATTTATGCCTGATCTTGGCTATACTCTCTCAGAATCTTGAGTTATAAGATTTGTTTGGAGCATATCTACAGGTCATTTGGAAATGTGTTTACAAAACAACAGGTGCATTTGCACACTAAAAGGAAACATTTAACTTTCTAAAAGTTATGCTAGAAAGGAACTAATGTACAGCGATAAGCCTGCCAGTAATAATGGTGATGAATGGTGTTGCATCTAGGCAGTTCAAAAACAGACGTTACAATATAGTGTGGAGTTCTGTTGACATCTGCATGCCCTGTCTTCTCTAGGACATTATTCATAAAATGGCTTCAATAAAAAAACAGTTCCTCTTAACAGCGACTATTCTTATGAGCTGTTGTTCTCTATGTTGTTCCATGTCTGTTATGTTTCTACAGGACAACTTGGGCCAATGCTCACAGGTTCTCAAGAGGTGCTTTTTTTAAGCTCACCCACTATGATTGCTGTGATTGTGACTAGGCTTTGGCATACATGATTCTCAGATCAAACTCAGGACTATAACTTCAGTAATACCTGTGTAATATTTGCAGATATTAACATAACTGGAAAAGTGATACACAGAAAGGGACTTCTACTAAAAGGGAGAATGCACCTACAATCTATTGCCTAAAACAGGAAAACAAAAACGTTAACATCAGATATCTCTGTTTCTCAGTCAGAAAACACTGCTTAGGAAGACTATTATTAAGGAAAAAATATATGTTCATTTTTCTTTATTCATGTTTTGAGAGTGACTACTTTCAAACACTGTCAATTGATACAAATCACCTGATGTTTTATATCAGCTGAGGACCATGAAATGTCATCATAAATCCCCTTATGCTAACTCCAAAAAGCAAAGTAGGCTGCTTCTTATATTGTCTCATCATCATCGTCGGGTATCTTGTGTTTTATGTATGTGTTCTTTGAGTGAGGCATCTTGATGCAGTGACCTATGCTGCCAGGATTTTGACAGAATTTTCTTATTCCAAGCCTCCCAGCCATCCTCGCCACATAATACATAATGAAAACACCTCTAAAATAAAGTGTCATCAGAATGTATAGGTTCTTGTGCTTTAAGGTGATTATACCCTGTTACAGTGACAGAAAAGCACCTCTTTTAACACAATTTCTGACCAGGTGCTATGTTAAACACATTGGTCCTGGGAGAAAAACTGTCACTTTGACATTTCTCAGGAATTAAAAAAAAAAAGAAAGGAAAACATCCCCAAAAGCCCAAAGAATTGCAATATTCAAGCAAGAAAAATGCAAGGAGACATCATTCACTGAACAGAATTTCAGGAGTTGACAACAATCTTACTGTTGTATTTTATAACACTGATAAGAAAAGAACAATGTGCATGCCATCAGATCAATGACCATTAATCATAAATGGAAGTATTTAAAGGTGGAATGGCCTTGTTAGATCAGTCAGCCTGTCCTCTGCCCACACAATTTCTCTCTCTGAAATATATACACCGTTTCAATTTGTAGCATATAGAATATACTTCTACTGGCATAAACGCCACTGCTTCAGCTTGTACAGTATAAAATGGAATTACTCCTGTTGTTGGAAGTAGTTTAGCTTTTTGTAAAATCTATCCTTATTTAGTTTTTGTCTGTATCTTTTGTGACTTTCTAGTAACTTAATATCTCTCCACAAGATGGTGGAAACAGATGTGTTAACCATTTCTTAACTGCCTTTAAATTTATTGGCTGTCTGTTACATGATAAATGAAAAAAATAACATCCCAGACATTCACTGACCGTTTATTTTGACAGTACTATTTTACAAATAGTATTGCATTAATTTCAGTGACACTTATTTCTACCTTGATTTCTGCCTAAGATAAGTAAAATCAGTATAATGTGGAAGAAGACATAATGTTTTTTGAGTAATATTGTGAGGAGGCAATCTCCTTTTAACAGACTAGTCTAATTTGCTGAGTTTCTAACTGACTACTTCATTAATTCTCAAATTCACTCACAAATTCACTAATTCTTGCATTTATGAGCAAGATAGTTCCTTGCCAAGGGTGACAGTGGCACAGGCACAAATGTACTACTTATGTATCATACAGTCTACAGCTACATTGTATTTTGCAGGAATATGTAAGGTCCATCTGAACATGTTTTGAGACTTTGCTACTGGAAGATAAGGTATGGAATTTCACTGCATCACTGCATTGCCATGGAAGCATCGTTCTGGTCACTTCGGAGCCTTGTAAAGTTCACATACTTCTGCTTGTAAAAGATATTCAGAGGCATGCACATAAACCACAATACATTTCCTACAGTTTCTGGATAGTTTGAAGTTAGCGTTTAAAAGTATTATCTTTATAAGCACATATAAAATTATATTTTTTTTTTGTCTCAATGTAACATAACATAACATAATTCCTGCATAATTTCCTTAAGAAATTTTGATAGACAGACCTTACGGATATTCTTCCAGTAAGATCACATTTGTCTGCATACTTATTGAATTGAATCAAAGAATCCCCAAAATACCTAGACATGACTTCTTTTTAGAAACTTTCTTTTAAGCCTTCTGCAATATAATATATCCTGCTAATGCGTGTCCACTAATGACATTCCTTATTGCAGTGTTTAGTTAATTTGCCATGTATATTTGTGAGGCTTATTGAGTAGCAGTGTTCTGCAATTCTCTTTAATTCTTTCTTTAAATCAGGTCTGATATTTGTTGTGTTTCAGGCCTTAGAACCAATGCTGTTTTAAATATGAAATTTCATAGCACAGTTTGCATTTAATCTAGATTTACTTCATAGTTCTTGAGTAAATATAACATATATTGGCAATTTGTTACTGTTCAGTTTGGTCAATTTGTTTTGTAATCTCTTTAACAAACACTTCAGTATTGTACAACCTTTGAAAACTCCCATAATGAAGCATTTCTTCTCCTGGGAATGGGAAAGGGAAGGGAAAGGAGAAGGGAAGGGCAAGGTCAAGGGCAGGAAAGGGCAGGAGAGGAGAGGAGAGGAGAGGAGAGGGGAGGGGAGGGAAAGGGGAAGGGGAGGGGAGGGGAGGGGAGGGGAGGGAAGGGAAGGGAAGGGAAGGGAAGGGAAGGGAAGGGAAGGGAAGGGAAGGGAAGGGAAGGGAAGGGAAGGGAAGGGAAGGGAAGGGAAGGGAAGGGAAGGGAAGGGAAGGGAAGGGAAGGGAAGGGAAGGGAAGGGAAGGGAAGGGAAGGGAAGGGAAGGGAAGGGAAGGGAAGGGAAGGGAAGGGAAGGGAAGGGAAGGGAAGGAGAGGAAAGAAGAGGAAAGGAGAGGAAAGGAGAGGAAAGGAGAGGAAAGGAGAGGAAAGGAGAGGAAAGGAGAGGAAGGGAAAGGAAAGGAAAGGAAAGGAAAGGAAAGGAAAGGAAAGGAAAGGAAAGGAAAGGAAAGGAAAGGAAAGGAAAGGAAAGGAAAGGAAAGGAAAGGAAAGGAAAGGAAAGGAAAGGAAAGGAAAGGAAAGGAAAGGAAAGGAAAGGAAAGGAAAGGAAAGGAAAGGAAAGGAAAGGAAAGGAAAGGAAAGGAAAGGAAAGGAAAGGAAAGGAAAGGAAAGGAAAGGAAAGGAAAGGAAAGGAAAGGAAAGGAAAGGAAAGGAAAGGAAAGGAAAGGAAAGGAAAGGAAAGGAAAGGAAAGGAAAGGAAAGGAAAGGAAAGGAGAAATAAAAGAAGGAAAAAGAAAAATAATTTGGCTTCAGTTTCCTTAATTCCTGTAAGGACTTATTTCATCATTTACTTCCTTAATCTTCACTGAGACTAGAATGCCCCTGGCTAATCTCTTGGTCCTGAAATTTTATTAGTAGCTTTTATGCTTTTTGTAAAATTGTGTATCAGGCTCACCTTGGATATTTCTTTTTCTTTTTATCATTTAATATCACATAGTTCATTATACTTTTTTCTTCACTCAAAAATACCTTTGTCTTTTTGAAGAGTGGCTTCTATCTTTTAGTCAATTTCCTTACCTTATTCTTTCAAAATGATATTTTCTTTTGATCTTTGTTAAATATTTTTCGAGACATAGCAGTTATTTTCTCTAGGTTTCTAGTATGGGGTTTTAAAATAATTTCTATGCCAACTGAAACATTTAACTCTCTTAGCCTCTTCTTTTTAACAAACGTCTTAATGTATTACATAGTTAGTACTTTCAAAGATAGGCGCAAATGCAATGGATTGGGGGGGTGGGGTGGTGGTGTGGGGTGAGCGTTATTTCTCCAGAAAAGATTTACTCAAAGAAAGGAAGTGGCTCTTTGTAACACTGAGAATCACCTTCTGGATACTCTACATAACCAAGGCTAGGATATCTTCTCCTGTCATTAACTCCCTAACCAACTGCTACATAGAATGCACGACACCCAGGTGTGCTACTTGCCAGCCCTGTAGAACAGTATTTGAAGTTTCCTATTACTGTCACATCTACTGCTTTTATAATCTTTTTGATCTCCCTTGTTGTATTACAGACAGTGTTCCCTTCTTGGCCAGAAAGCTGTTGATATAAAACCAATACTGTAGGATTTTTCCTTTCTATGCCATTTATTATGTGGGGATTCAATATTATTCATTGATAGCATTACTTCACTAAACTGATTCATTTCTAAGCTTTTGTTTTTTAACCGAGCACAACTCCATCACTGCCATAACCTACTCTGTTTTTCCTGGATACTTTTTGTCCTGCTTCTTTAATAGTTAACTGATGTTAAACTTCGTCTTTCTACCAAGTTCTCAATATGTCTGAATCCATGAATTCATAATGGTAATTTTATTTTAAACTATGAACCCTTTGTAGTTCAGTATGATGTACAGTTCATCAAGATAAAACATATAGTATAAAATTAAAACATAAATTAGGATCTTTATTTTAAGTATAGATAGAATTTCAGTTTAGGATATTGATTCCACTAATAAAAATCAAAGTCTGGTTTTGGTTTTTAAATGTCTTGCCATTTTCATTCAACTCACGTTATGACAAAGTTTGCCACCTGTTTATTGTTTTCTAAAAGTATGTTACTGTTCCCTCATGCCCAAGAGATCTGTAGATTTCAGCATATTAGACAGATGACCAGAATTCTCTTGCACATCTAAACACTGTCCTTGGTAGACATATTAGGAGAGCCATTTTAATGACGTTCAATGCCACTGAGAATGTGATAAGACAGAAATAGAACCTTACAAAGGCTACCTCATTATCCAGCATCCAAAGTCACAAACCTTCATCTTCACCCCAAATACAATATTACATATATTATTTGAACAACATATTCACATGAGCTATTAGTGTTAATTTTCAAAATGTTATTCTGCATTACTTTATGCATAGATTTCCACAGTATGTAATGATGCTGGTACACACTTATTATCTTATTAACCAGGAAAGATAATCCAATTATAAATCCTACCTTCTCTCTAAGTGTATAATTATCTTTTTAGGATACGAAGTTGGCTCTACACATTTGACCCCAGGTTGAAGGTCCTAAACTAATTATTTTTTCTTGCTAATTAGTCAATATGGGCTGAATTTGACCTTCATTAATGGCTGAAATTCTTGTATCAGCTAGTGTTTGTTTATTGAATGAAGAAAAGGTTTAGCATATAGGGTATGTGATCTCTGTAGAGCTAACTTGGACTTGTTCTTGAGAGTTGCCTCTACTCCAGTTGCAACGGACATGCAAAAACCTTTGGCTTAGCTGTGGTGATCCTTTTTAAGGAGGTTAATTAAATCACCCTGAGATACAAGCTGAAGTGCAAGTGAGGCTTCTGTTGCACTACTCATCTGCCCACTTTCCAAAAAAAATGAAAAATAAACTACTTGAGCTACCAAGTTCTTTAACATCTTTGCATTATTTTCAGTCATGCCTTAAAGATAAAATTCACTTAATGTGCAGAGAAGAATCAAACAGCAAATATCCAGTATGCAATGGACCATGATGGAGGTAATGGAGTGGCTACCAACCCATTTCACTTGCAGCTGATGTATCTACACAGCAGCAACACTAGCTCAGGTTTGACAGGCTTACAACATAATTTACTAGTGCCTTGGATGTTAGCACTATAGTAACATGACTTCCAGTCCATAGTACGTTAACCCTGGTAGGCAGCTAGGCACCACACAGCCACTCACTCATTCCCCTCCACAGTTGGATGGGGGAGAGAATCAGAAGGACAAAAACTTGTGGGCCAAAATAAAGACAACTTAATAGATGAACAAAAAATCCCAAAAACACAAGTGATGCAAAAATCCCTACCATCAGACAGATGCCCAACTACTCTCCAAGCAATGGCTACTTTGGAAAACTCCCCCCTATTTTTATTTAGAGCATGATGTTGTATAATATGGAATATCTGTTTAGTCAGTTTGGGTCAGCTGTCCCAGCTGTGTCCCTCCCAGCCTCTTGCCTACCTCCAGCCTACTTGATGGGGAGACAGAGGGAGAAACAGAGAATGCCTTGATACTGTGCAAGCCCTGTTCAGTAATAGCTAAAATATTGGTGTTATCAACACTTTTTTTGGTCACCAACCCAAAACATAGCACAATACAGGCTGTTGTGAAGAAAATTAATTCCATCCCAGCCAGACTCATACACAGTCACAGATCTGCTTCAAACACCTATGTTTGGCATAGCAGTGGAGTGCATAAATATGTAGAACCAGCTCTCACCAGTTTAGAGAAGAGAAAAGTACCTAGGCTACGCTCCGAGTCCTCAAAACTCTCAGCAGTAAACACAAATGTACATGTCACTAGCAAGGTACAACACATGAGTTTAATACAGGACAGAAGGCAGCTAAACTTTTGGGTCTGTTACCAGAATTAAATTCTATGAAAACACATCTTTACTGAGGGTCTTTTTTATTTTTCCCCAAAGACCATTTGGCTGCTTTAGGTACACAAAATATATATGACTGGGAATTCTGACAAATCTGGACTTCTGAATCCTTCATATGGGGAAAAAACGCAACAACCATTTTTTTCAAAGTTGAAAATGACCTTTACTTTCAAGTATATAATGATCTCATTTCATATCGATTTATTTCTTTGGAAAAGCAATAGAATGTCTGACCACACAGAAGTTATTTGTGCTACAGGCTTCCAAAGTTGCTTATTTTTTCAAATATCATAATCCACTGTATGGATATCTTTTTTTTTTTTTCCCTCACACTGCTTTCTTCCTTCTAAACCTCCATAAGAAGTACAAAAAACTCTGTAAAGTAATACTTTGCAAGATAGCAGTTTGAATTAGAATGCAACTCAGGTACCTACTTTTGTTGTAGAAAGAAGATCTTTTAAAGTAGAAGGTAACCATCAAAATACATTATTTCCTGTATCCAAAATATGGACTTAAAAAAACATATTCCAGAAAATGTATCATAAATATACTTGATATTACTAATGTTAATTCCTAATGGTATTAATATTCTCATTCATATTTATAACTTTAAAAAATGTACCATCTGTCTCACTAACTGTAGGAGACCAGATTACAGTAGCCATAATGCGATTCATTTTTAATACAAATCACTACTGGTTAATTATAATGTGAAGTGTCTACTGGAAATGGAGCAATTATTTCACTGGTACTTATAATGCTGGCAAGGTTGACAGTTTCTTTTTTATTTTATTTTAGGTAACTGAGATACACAGTCAAAAGTAGCTGTCCTCATTAAAACAGAACAAAACAAACACAAAATTCCTCACCAGTTCTGCTCCTCAAAAGGCGAGTTGCATTTCATGCCAATTGCTCAAAGATAGTCGAGACCATCCACCTCATTTAGGGAAGCAGAAAAATCTTTACAGATGCCTTCCAAAACTATCTGTCTGTTGTGATTTCTCCTCCTCAATTTTTTATCTCATTAATAAATTTTAACATAGGTGCCCTACTGACATGATAAACCCTGTGTTCTAATAATGCAATTTCAGAATTTTATTCCTAGTCCCTCTTCTCTGTCACTATTGTTTTTGCCACTTCTCAGATTTATGATGGATGAAAGTTCAAGTTATGTGCTTGGCCCATGCCTGAGGCACAAGTCTAAAATCTTGTCTATATTTAACTTCTCTGCAGGCAAGACACAAGATGTGGCTTCAATGCACATTCAACATCATCATAACACAATGTTGTCCATAAATTAAATTTCTTCAGTGTTTTCATATTTCAAATGTCTTCATAAATTACTTGGATGCAGGACTTGAAGGAATAGTAAATAATTTTGCTGATGACACAAAACTGGGAGGAGCTGCTGACACTCTCGAGGGTGGAGAGGTCCTGCAGAGGGATGTGGACAGACTGGAGAGCTGGGCAATCACCAGTGAAGTTGAACAAGGGCAAGTGCCGAATTTTACACTTGGGGCACAGCAACCCTGGATATACATACAGACAGGGGAACGAGAGGCTGGAGAGCAGCCCCGCAGAGGGGGACCTGGGGGTTCTGGTTGATGGCAAGTTGAACATGAGCCAACAGTGTGCCCTGGCAGCCAAGAGGGCCAACCGAGTCCTGGGGTGCATCAAGCACTGCATTGCTAACCGGTCGAGGGAGGTGATTTTCTTGCTCTACTCTGCGCTGGTACGGCCTCACCTGGAGTATTGTGTACAGTTTTGGGCACCACAGTATATTAAGGATATAAAGCTACTGGAGAGTGTCCAGAGAAGGGCCATGAATTTGGTGAAGGGTTTAGAGGAGAAACCATACAAGGAGCAGCTAAAGTCACTTGGTTTGGTCAGCCTGAAGAGGAGAGGAGACTGAGGGGAGCCCTCATTGAGGTCTACAGCTTCCTCACAAGGGGAAATGGAGGGGCAGGTGCTGATCTCTCCTCTCTGCTGGCGGGTGACAGGACCCGAGGGAATGGCAGGAAGATGTTCCAGGGGAGGTTTAGGCTGGGTATTAGGAAAAGGTTCTTCACCCAGAGGGTGGTGGAGCACTGGAACAGGCTCCCCAGGGAGGCAGCCACAGCACCAAGCCTGATGCTATTCAAGAAGTACTTTAACAATGCCCTCAGAGATACATAGTATGAATTTCCATGAATCTGTGAAAATTTGGATTAAATGAAGTATGAATTTAAGAATGACTACTCTCTTTTAAACTGATTCCAAATATAGATAGTAACCACATCTCTAGTCTATCTGCAAGACTCAGATTAATAAAGCAAAAGAGAACAAAAAGATAAAGAAAACGAGGATAGTTGCATGTCTATATGTTTTTGTAGTTGGAAAGAAAAGGTATAGAATAGTGAAAACAGAACTAAAGAATGAAAGGGAATTAAGAGAAAATGGTTCCTGTGATGGCATTAATAGAAAAGGAAATGGAAGAGCAATTGAGAAAGCAACAAATGAGTCGTTCATATTATGAGTGAGACCCCTAGTAGCAAGGATCAGGAAAGTTAATGTGGCAACCCCAGGGAAATATAGATGCTGTTCTTTGTGCTTAATTGTTTCAGGTTTAGTACACGCCCATAACTTTTTTGCAGCTAAGAGTTTATAGAAAAGCTGTATAAACCCTCCTCCATGTATAAGGAAGATATTTACATACCTCCAGATGAAATCTGTTCCAGCACCAACAAGATTTTTTCCACATCTGGGCACATAGCACCACAAAAAAATATGGGATTTGCACTGGTTTGTTGCTTGTTAGTAGTGTTTAATATGTCTAGTTGCAAAACAGAGACAAAATTCTCAATTTTTATTCTTATTTTCAATGAAAACTTATTCAGATATGTGTTTCAACCTACATCTTGGTTGATTATCTCTTGTTGTTAATCAACATTTTCTTTTTGTTGCAGTTCAGGATTTTCCCTCCTAGAATATGAACCAAGAACTTGAATGTTTTTTCTTATCCTAACTTCACATCATTTTACTTTACTCATCTTCATGTAAATTCAGGATCTCTCAGTCTCTCAGTGTTTCTCTATAAGGTATAATTACATTATCATGTAATCTGTATTCAGCCTAATTTTTTTTTTTAAAAAAAGAGAAGATTGTCAGAGAAAGAATCTATCATTTAAAATGCATGTTAATGATAGAGTGGCTGAGCGTGACTCATTCATGCTTGAGACAACTTATTAAAAAAAGTAGCCTTAAACATACAGAAACGCTTGCAATATCTATAGTTAGCTTATTCTTATTGCATCTTTTAATTTAGTTATACCATAATATACACCACTATTTGTAAGTACTTTTTTCTCCATTGAAGACAACCTGTAAACACTCTTAGTAGAAAGTGTCAGTTTTCAGTCAGTACTTTTTCTGCTTTTGAAGCCCAGAGCATTATGGAAGATTTCTTATGAATCTACAAATTGTTATTCCTAATAAAAAACTTAGTTTACATTTTTTCACTTTTAATGGCCTGGTGATTTTATGGATGAGCAACGCAGGACACAGAATGGGAAATTATGGGCATATTAATAGTTAAAATGGTGGTTCATTGTCACTCAGCTTTTACCTGGGAGAACAACTTGACTTCTCTCCTAGGGCAGCTTTTACTACTACATGATGCCCTGATGATGTTCAGTTAATTTATCGACTGATAATCTTTTTTCTAGGATGTTATTTTCATACTACTGGGAAGCCCTACATAGTTTCTGAAAGAAAAAAATAATGCATGATGTAGAACTTTTTATACAATTTATTATGTGTGCTACATATGTATATGTTTATCTGTATATATGAAAATGTGTATGTGTATATTACAAATTTCATTTCCAGAAGTACTATGCAAGAAACTCAAAAGCCATTTACGAAATAGCAGATGATAATGCAGAAGCTTCATGCACTTAAGGATATCTGGATGTTGACTACCTTTAAAGCACTGGAATTTTGTTCAGCACCTATCTAAAGACATGATGAACTAGTAGCAGAAACCACTTATCTCCATCCAAAGGGGTGCTTGCCTGAATGCTGAAAGAAGAACATTTTTCTTCAAATTGTAGCAATTCCTGAGCCTTCCCCACAAACAAGAGAATGATATTTGTTTAACTGCCCTCATAAAAGGCCTGAAAGTACAGGAAGCAACCAGGGCAATGTTTCACCGTTGCTCCTTCATTAAAAAGCCAGGCGAAAGGAGGTTGAAAAGAGCATTTGTTATTGTATTTTCTTCAGTGGTTGAACCAGTTCTCCCATTGTAATTAATTCACTGAATTTCTGGACAAGACATACTCTGTGCTCTTTCGCCTGTTCCCTACTGGCATCCCAATTCAGCAAAACATTTTTTGTGTGGAACCATATTCACTGAAACCTATTGTGCTTTCCTGGATCAAAGATACTAAATCTTCTTGTTTAAGATTTATTGCGTCAATTTGTACACTGAAAGTGGTTTGGCTTTCCAAAACATTCTACACCATATCAGAGGCTTTTTTTTATTTTCTCTTTACTATGCTGTCCCTAATCTTACTCCTTATACTCATTTAACATCAGGCAGTGTAGTGTTTAGTACATGCAGTACAATCTAGGCTTTTATATTTTTATTTACAAGGGAGTTAAAGGGAAAGCTTTCTGAGGACATAACATTTTTCTTTTTTTGCTCTTATAACCGTGCCCTCCTTTGCGTATGCTTTAGAAGATGTTTGTTTGTTGTTTTTTGGTGCTATTTTCCTCCTGAAGGAGGGTACTTATTAACCAAAATGCTTTGA
This sequence comes from Phalacrocorax carbo, assembly GCF_963921805.1. Classification (NCBI taxonomy): domain Eukaryota; kingdom Metazoa; phylum Chordata; class Aves; order Suliformes; family Phalacrocoracidae; genus Phalacrocorax; species Phalacrocorax carbo. Next base: position 87,429,704 of record NC_087514.1, on the reverse strand, counting down.
AACTTTTAGGAAATTTGCATGATCGCTAAATTAGTCATTAGTATGTTGTTAGAATATTATTGCTGTGGGACTGTGTTTCACATGAAAGTGCTATTATTTCAAAGATGTGTTTACCACAGTAAACCATGCATACTGATACATTTTCACATCTTTTTTCTGCTTTCATAGAATCAGAAAATCTTCAAATTCTGGGAAAGTCTAAAATATTTAATCTCATCTTTTGCACCTGAACAACTGTAGTGCTAATGGCTATAAGCCAAAAGCAAAAACCAGATCACAGCATTTAGCTTTCTTTATCATGCTAAATAAATCAGCATCATAAAGTGATAATAACCCTTTTTTTTTCCTTAAAATTGCATGGGTTTGCTTTCACAGAATCCTGACAACAGCCAAGAAGGCAAGCTAAGCTGAGCTCTGGGGTGCTGTTCAGAGGTCTGGGACTATGCAAGTGAACAGCAAAAAGATTACAGTCTGGTCTTGATGTATTTTCCAGTGTTATGGCTCATGTTCTCTGTGCTAGAATTTGAAATCTAAGCAATTATTGATCTTCAGCAGATACTGCTGTTAACATGAGATGCGCATTTATATGTGTGTAAAAGAATAACAGATATTTTCATGTTAGACAAAGCAACAATAGCAAGTGAATTACATTCAGTGAAAGGAATACTGTCCACCAGCTAAATGTAAGAAGGAGAAGCTGATGTTAAAGAGCAGTATATGTTACCTGTTACCTAAGATATCTATGTACAACTCATCTAAATAAGTTATTTCAGCCAAGTCTTATCTGCAGCTAGGTGGCAATGATTAAACTGCCCTGTGACATTACTTACAAGCAAAAATAGTAATTGCCAGGAACCTAAGTTAAGGGTAGAATCAAGTCAAAAGAACAGTTGTAAAACTCTGGTAGACACATTTATACAGTAAAGTTTTTCTTGCAATGTAATGCTTGCTTACAGACATGGAGTTTTCTATGTGAAAATATGCTTGAATTAAAAATATGTCATGAGACTAAGAAACATTTTATTGCTCCCATCACAAAACATTCCAGAATGTTATGAAATATTATCATTTGCTTAAAAGCATAATTAACTTCATAGATTTATATCAAAATGCAGCATCCACAATTTAAAAAGTGCAGGCTTAGTGACTGTTATCAACAAAGATCTCATTCTCTCACTTCTACTATTTAGCATTGAAAGTACATTTGTTGAAGAGAAAGATTAAGTGATACAATTTAGACAAATCAACACTCAGGAAGGGAATATTAAACAGTTTAAATCCTAATGACACTATAGCACATCAAAGCAATTACTGAGCTAAAATATGGTGAAAAACGAAGTTATTCTCAATGAGGCAAGGATCATAGAGTTAAAAACAATTTGTATATCTTGGCAGTGATCTGCAAGCAAATGGAGATGTCAAAAGGCTATTGCATTTATTTCTTAGAAAGACTGTAGTCATTAAACAAAAAAAAGCTTAAAGACCAAAACCTGAACTTAAAAAAATGGCCCTGTTGTCTTCTAACCACATGCACACAAAAGCTAGGGATACTACCAGAAGTCCACAGAGGCATCTAAAATAAAGTTAAAAGTAGGTGCCTAAATATTACTTGTTATTTACCAACAATAACGCAGGATTAATATTTTAGAAATCTTGATTTTCATTTCAATGCTCAACAACCTTCTACCCCTCAAGTTACTACGGAAAGATACTGGAAATATTTTAGATATCTAAGGAGTGAAACAAACACGTTTGGCAGAGCAGGTATATTATCCAACAAATGAAGAATTTCTGAATGGGGTGACTGAAAGAATTGTCTAATTTACTCAGATAAATAAAATGTATGGGATTTTACCATCTCAAAGGGTGATAAACAGATGAACAGAGATGTCACTGCCTTGTTTGGAAGAAGTTATATTCAGCTTCAGTGTAAGTGAAATTGTTGAACTGTATAAAGTACTGGCAAAATCTTCAACAACCATATGAGTTTCCTAATAATTTCCTAATTTACACAAAGCTAAAGGGATAGCCGTTATATTGCCCTTGTCTCCAATGAAACATCTGTTTTAATTTTTTTTTTTTGAGCGTCGTGGAAGGGAAACATTTGCCTCCTTGAATATACATGACATTATGTTAATAATTACTAGATTACAGAATGCTCATTGCAATCTTTATTTTAATTCCAGATTTCTAAAATAGAAATAGGTAGCCTGTACACCAGTAGAATTCAAAAAAATGCCAACCCCCCTATTATCTAATCCTACACAAATTAGGACCATAATCCGTGCAGCGCAAGGCTGTCACTCTATAAATCCTTAAAGTCTTGGCTGTTCTACAGCTTGCAAATCATCTCTAATGAGTGTAACACAGATTTTATAGCTATTAGACTAACTGCATCTTCAGCTGTTTCCTGGTAAACTATAAAGAAAATACTTCCATTTAATAATGGATATATCACTTTAAGGATATTATGGTCTTGTATGAGATTTGAAACCACTTTAAATCCCTTGAGACGAATAGTCTGCACCTCATCCTGCACCTGCAGAGGACCAACCCCATGCACCACTACAGGTTGGGGGCTGACCTGCTGGAAAGCAGCTCTACTGGACCTGGGAGTGCTGGTGGACAGCAAGTCGACCCTGAGCCAGCACTGTGCCCTTGTGGCCAAGAAGACCAATGGTATCCTGGGGTGCATAAAAAAAAGTGTGGCCAGCAGGTTGAGAGAGGTTATCCTCCCCCTCTACTCCACCCTAATGAGTACTGTGTTCAGTTCTGGGCTCCCCAGTTCAAGAAAGACAGGGAACTTCTGGAGAGAGTCCAGGGACTGGATCATCTCTCCTATGAGGAAAGGTTGAAAGATCTGGGTTTGTTTAGCCTGAAGAAGAGAAGACTGAGGGGGGAACATATCGATGCTTATAAATATCTCAAGGGTGGGTGTCAAGAGGATGGGGCCAGACTCTTTTCAGTGGTGCCCAATGACAGAATAAGGGGCAATGGGCACAAATTGGAACACAGGAAATTCCACCTGAATATGAGAAAAAACTTCCTTACGTGACACCCCTCTACAAGACAGGTCGGAAGGAGGATCTGGGGAACTACAGGCCTGTCAGCCTGACCTTGGTGCCGGGGAAGTTCATGGAGCAGATCATCTTGAATGTCATTACGCGGCACATGCAGGACAACCAGGGGAGCACAAGTTTACGAAAGGGAGGTCCTGCCTCACTAACCTGGTCTCCTTCTATGATAAAGTGACCTGCTTAGTGGATGAGGGGAAGGCTGTGGACATTGTCTACTTGGACTTTAGTAAGGCCTTTGACACTGTCTCCCACAGCATTCTCCTGGAGAAGCTGGCTACTCACGGCTTGGACAAGTGCACTCTGCACTGGGTTAAAAACTGGCTGGAAGGCTGAGCCCAGAGAGTGGTGGTGAATGGAGTCAGGTCCAGTTGGCGGCCAGTCACGAGTGGTGTTCCCCAGGGCTTAGTGTTGGGGCCGGTCCTGTTTAGTATCTTCACTGATGATCTGGATGAGGGGATTGAACGCACCCTCAGTAGGTTTACAGATGACACCAAGCTGGGTGGAAGTGTTGATCTGCTGGAGGGCAGGAAGGCCCTACAGAGGGACCTGGACAGGCTGGATCATTGGGCCAGAGCCAACGGTATGAGATTCAACAAGGCTAAGTACCGGGTCCTGCACTTGGGTCACAACAACCCCATGCAACGCTACAGGCTTGGGGAAGTGTGGCTGCAAAGCTGCCCAGCAGAGAAGGACTTGTGTGTGCTGGTCGACAGCCAGCTGAACATGAGCCAGCAGTGTGTTCAGGTGGCCAAGAAGGCCAACAGTACAACCGTGACTTGTGGTCAGGAATGGTGTGGTGAGCAGGAGCAGGGAGGTGATCGTGCACATGTACTGGGCTCTGGTGAGGCCACACCTCAAGTACTGTGTTCAGTTTTGGGCCCCTCACTACAAGGAGGACATCGAGGTGCTGGAGTGTGTCCAAAGAAGGGCAACAAAGCTGGTGAAGTGTATAAATAAAAAGTCTTATGAGAATTGGCTGAGGGAACTAGAGTTGTTTAGCCTGGAGAAGAGGAGGCTGAAAGGAGACCTTATTGCTCTCTACAACTACCTGAAAGGAGGTGGTAGTGAGCTGGGTGTTGGTCTCTTCTCCCAAGTAACAAGTGATAGGATGAGAGAAAATGGCCTCCAGTTGCACCATGGGAGGTTTAGATTGGATATTAGGAAGAAATTCTTCACTGAAAAGGGTTGTCAGGCATTGGAACAGGCTGCCCATGAAAGTGGTTGAGTCTCCATCCCTGGAGGTATTGTAAAAGAAGGGTAGACATGGAGCTTGAGGATATGGTTTAGTGGTGGACTTGGCAGTGATAGGCTGGCAGTTGGACTCGATGATCTTAAGGGTCTTTTCCAACCTTAAGGATTCTATGATTCTATGTGGGTGACAGAGCACTGGAACAGGCTGCCCAGACAGGCCGTAGAGTCTCCTTTTCTGGAAATATTCGAAACCCACCTGGTCCAGCGCACCCTACTCTAGGTGTATGTGCTCAAGCAGGGGGGTTGGACAAGATGATCTCCAGAGGTCCCTTCCAACCCCTACCATTCTGTGATTCTGGGATTCTTTGAATGTGCCAAACAATCCAGATAATAACTTTAAATACACAAACTTTGGACAAAACTGTAAGACATGGTTAGTTTGCATGCTTTATTCCTGATCTAGTGGATATATTCCTTGCTTGTTATACTAAGATACAGGCTTCCTTAGAATAAACAGTATGCGTTTATGTAGCTGTGGAATCTTAAATTGATTTCAAAATAAAGAAAGTACTTTTAATGATCTAGGTCAAATTTAGCCAAATCTCAAAAGTATTAAAAGGGATGCTGTGATTACAGGTTCCAGTCCTGATTAATTTCTCCATAAATTACTGAGCTATTACTACAATTTAGAATTATATTGATAATCTTTAAATAACAGTTTTCAGAAAGCCCTCACAAATGTGTGCTGTATTAGGTAGTAAAAAAATTTTTTGTTGCAGTGTAATTTGCAAATTCCTATTTCCCTTCCGCATCTTCTTTCTTTGAATATATCAATAGATATCTCAATCGATACCCTTAGCAAGGTATCAATAACTGATGAATCAGGCAAGAAAGAGTACTTTGCAACTGACCAGGGAATATTCTTTCTACCATATGTACGTCAACAAAACTTTTGTTAAAATTAGATTTTCTCTAACTATTTACTCTATTTGTCAGTATGTACCAGTATATCTTTACTGGTTTTGTGGAAAATCTCTTGACCAGTAAAAAGTAAGGCATGGTCCTACTGATAAACAAGTCAGCTTTTAAAACACTATAATAGTAGATAAACACAACTTTCCTGTAAGTTTAATACTGTCAAGATTAAAGTGTTAGATTCTTTTATCATAGTAGAACCCATCTTATTGATTACTAGAGGGATTAATTTTAACAGACTATGAGAGTAACAAAATTATATGATACAAACAGTAACACGACATTTGACCTCAGCACGTAAGAAAGATATTAGGGTTCCCAAAGGAAAAGCAAAATACATTACACTTCAATACAGAAATACAATTGTGAATAATAACAATATCTGTCACAATACCCATCACATTAAGAAATTAACTGAGAAGAAAAATTATGTACTGTGTATTACAAGGATACCAGAATTCTTGTTGATTTTGCACTGAAAGAAGTCTGACACCTTCAGCAATGCGTTTTCTAAAGCAATGTGTTTGAGTCCCAGTCAACCACAATTCTATCTCCATGAAGCTCTATGCAGTAAAAGGTTAAAATGAAGTAGCTTTACCCATTTTTGAGCATTTTTGGCTTTTACCACATTTCTGTTTCTTTTCTTTTTCTCAAGATTGATTTTGATTATTTCTTCAAAGATTAAAAATATGTTTTGGTTAAACTAGAAGTCTGAGAGAAATGTGCTGACAGAACGTTTTATGCAAAAAAGTTTATTCTCCATTAAGCTATCAGCATTGGCAATGCTTTTAAGCACTGAAAAAACAACAGACCACAAAGCTGGCCTTTTGTCAGGCCAATACAAGTCCTGATTTATTGGAAACTTGGTCATGAGGGTGGTAAGATGATTTTAACTCTTATCTTTCACTCCCTTGCTTTGCCATTGGCTACTCACACCATCCCGATAGGCTCTGCAGTGACAAATCCTGGTTGTTAGGAGATCTGATGCACTAGGTTCCTTGTGCCTCATCTAATAAAAAGAAACAGGGAGAAAGAGCAAGAAATGTTCTGAGCTTTATAATCCAGATCAGATATGGGCTAGAGCCACTTTAATCTCCCAATCTCATTTGAAACACCCTGAAAACACAATATAGAAACAGTCATGAAACCAAAGAACAAAGCAGGTATCTTCCCTGGTTTTCAATTCATTTCATTCTTCCCTCTATTCCTACTTACACAATGAGTCACGATCAAAATTTCAGGGGTCAAAGATTTTCTTCTTAAATGCAGTAGTTAAGAAGAAGTATATGTAAGTAATTTTATGCTCAGATTTGGATGAATTTCAGAGGTGCTATTAATCTGAATAATGTACAGTGTTAGGCCTTCAGAATGTAGCAAGGTTTTATGTTCTAGCAGATAAGAAAATACAGTTTTTCAGAGAAATGGAAGTAAAAACTATTTCCAATTTGAGGAATAGGAAAATGCTCGAAACGTATTAATGGTGGCTGGGTTGGTTTTTTTTTGGTTTTTTTTTTCATTTCTTTAGTTATATTTGATTATTTCATAGTTACATAAATAAAGGAAATTTCTCAGTTTAATTAGCTATTCACTTCCAGGGCTGTGCAAACACTAACTTATTTGGCTGTTTACATTCTTAGTTCTTACTTAAATAATGAGGAGTAACTCCCATTGTTTGACTCTTTGCTAGTGTACACTTATTTCCTAGCTCTGGGACACAGCACAATGGTGTTTAAAGCTTTTGCACCCAGAATGTTCTCTAATAAGTGCTCTAACACTTGGAAATCACTTGCACTTTAAATACCATATGATCCCATAAAGCAATGTCATTTGGTTGGCTGGAGCATACTTAAAACATACAGCTCCCTTGCTGATGATTATGTGCCTTGGCCCTGATGGTCTCAGAATTCAATCGGTGATATGGGAGCTTTTTATTTCTACATCTATGGCTCTCAACCAAATGCTGTAGATTCATTAGGCTGATAGATTAAGAAGAATTGTGTCATTTTATCTGTTCAGGAAATATCACAAAATATGGGATTAGATATTGACTCACTGGTAAAGTGCATTTTGCATTTGCTAGCCCTTGAAGAACAAGAAGAAGAGTATATTAGATCTGGAAAGGAAAAGGGGAAAATGTTCTTTCTAGATTTTCAAAACCATGTTTACCCTTCAAAAATCACAGAGAGGTGAGGGACCAGACTTATCAGGTTGGATAGTGCCCTCCATGCCTTGGTAAGATGAGGACCCGATACATGTGCCTTATAGTGAGGTCATAGGAACCACTGAAAAAGTACACTTCCGTTTTGAAAGAGAAAGCAGGAAGGTGGCAGTCCCTGAAGCCTTATTTGAGGGACAGGGAATGACAATCTGTGTACAGTTTTAAAATGAAACTGTACTGTGTCCTAAGAGATAAGTGACTTTTGTTCAGAAATCCAACAGGCTCAATGGGACTCAAAGATGTTTATAAAGAAGTTAATAAGAAAGGGACTTTATCATTAGAGAAATATATTTCTCTTATACAAAACTGTCAAAAGATAAATCTGACAGAATTCATACTAAATCTAATAATTAGCCTCCTAATTATTAGAATACATTCCATGAAGTTGTGATAAATATTTGGTATCTTTTAAATTATCTTTATTATTGAAAATAACCTAGATACCTGTACTGTTTGCTCAGAGCTCCTTCAAGTACTCTTCATGTGTTTTTAAAATTATTTTCTTTTTCCTAATACAAATTTGAGCTAGATTTTAAATGTTAATATTACTTTTATCCATTAAAAATGTATACTTAAAAAAATACCAAATATACACTCTTTTTCATAGTATCAAACAATATTAAAGTAGGAGTCTTTATTTTGATATACTGCCAACAGCTTTGTATGTTTTTTCTGATGTTATTTTATGTCTCAAAGATCATGCATGATTAGTCTTATATTCTGTCCTTTATTCTCTTTTACTGTAGGCTTTTTATTCTCTATTATTTCATCTTCAGGTGCTAACAGAGGAGGCATTCCATGTTTGTGGTACACTTGGCATAATAATTTAATATTCTTTGTGAAATGTGGGAAGTTCCTCCCATACTTTCCTTGGAATTTTGACAGTTACCATTTTGCTCCCATGTGACCAAAACTATCAATAAATAAAAATGACTTTTTCTGTTCAGCTAAGATGTAATGAAAGCAAAATATTCAGTCTACAAACACTTAGGAAAAAACTCCTACGATACTCAGTATGCTTTGTGCTTGTAATTTTCATGACAGAATTGATTTGTTATGAGACTTTTTAGATCTGTAAATAGGAAACTTGTTTCTCAGAAGCCATCTATTCCTCTATCTCATTTATAAAAATATGCTAAGCTCCCAAGAAATCAGATAGGCAACTGATTTCATAGGTTAGTCAGGGTGAAAATGGCAGTTTTAACACTTCATTTTAAATTAATAATGAAAATCTTTTAGCACAACAAACCCTATATATGCTGAAAGCTCCTCAATGTCTATGGGAAGTAAATTTATAAAAAATATTAACAGTAGTAATGAAATTCTGCCTAAGAACAATATTGATATTTCTGTTTTTAAATGTAACAGAATTCAAGACAACCTTAAAACAATCTTTTTTTAAGCACGAAATACATACATGAAGGTCTGCTTCTGTAATGGATGCGAGAGTATTACTGTATTAAATCAGATACTATAGCCTCATGAAACAGCACGTTAGTACTATCTATGACTTTTTAAACTATGTGACAACCTGATTTACATGGTACACAGCATTATAGTAATTCCAGTTTAGTTAGGACTTTATCCTATTTGCATTAAAGGCAGCTTAATCTCTTAAGGGAAGCTTAAAGGAATCTGGATGAAATTGCAAGTACTAGGATAAAGTTACAAGGTTAAAAAAAAATAAAATCTTCATTCAGCACAAATCTGAAACACATGCTTAGCTCTCTGATGAAGTCTCAGTGCATACTCAAACGTAGTGTGTATTTATTTGTGATTAGGCATTATGATGACTTTTTATATATGTCCATTAAGGATTAAATGAAAAAAATACAAACCAAGAAGGAAATCTGTAACAATTTAAAGTAAGAGATTATATGAAAATTAAGAAGAAAGAAATGATGAAGACAGATTTTTAAGAACTGAGTAGCAAATGCCCAAGCTACCTGTTTTTTTTCTACTCTCCTTACCAGATCTTGCATTATATGGCTCCACTCTGACTTTCTTCAAAATATCACATCCCCCAAATATTCAAAGCTGACTCTGGAGGAAACACTGACGAGGCAGTCAGCTCTCAATCTCAGCAGTGGTATCACTAACCTCATTTCTCCTTGGTTTTGCTGTGATGAAAAACATCCCACCTCCACCATTATAGTTCTTCAGAAAGGTTGAGCTAAAACTGTATACCTTCAAAGTGGCTATCAGGAATAGCCTATCAAATACAGAAAGACAATACTTTAAGAAGATATTAGTTATCCCAGGGGAAAAAAGTATGTTCATTACAGCCTTACAGGAAAAAGAAAAATAAACAAACAACAACAAAATTTATTTAATATTATTATATAAGACCTTTATTTTCAAACTTGTACACTATCTGACAGAGAGATAAAACAGGATTTTTCACATATATTTTTATCATCTTTTAAATAAAGCACCAGAAATTGATTATGACTTTAGCTTAATTTTCATATGTGTAAGCACTCTTTAGTTTGTTTTGTTTCTTCTTGTTCCTTTGTGAATTAACTGTCTTTGTCAAGATTGTCAGGAAGAATAGTGAGATATGCTCAGAAGGCTCATAAGAAGGATAATTCATAACTCAGTTAAACCAAAGGAGCTCATGACTTACGTCTTTAAATAATTATCTGTTCAGGGATGAAGATGATCTGTTCTGTTGCCAAAACCTTTTAATCAGGTTATTTATGATAACTTCTGTAATGGAGAATAGTAAAGAACTATTAAAGATGCAATGCATGTGTTTTAAATATTCTCATTTCAGATTTTCGTTACCTACTATCTTCACAGAATCACAGGATCACAGGCTGGAAGGGACCTCTGGGATCATCTAGTCCGACCTGTGTAGGAAGAGCACAGCCTAGACAAGACGGCCCAGCACCCTGTCCAGACGACTCTTGAAAGTGTCCAACGTGGCCGAGTCAACCACTTCCCTGGGGAGATTATTCCGATGGTTGACTGTCCTCACTGTGAAAAATTTCCCTCTCGTGTCCAATCAGAATCTCCCCCGGATGAACTTGTGTCCATTCCCCCTTGTCCTCTCCATGGGACTCCTTGTAAAAAGGGAGTCTCCACCTTCTTTGTAACTACCCCTTAAGTACTGATACACGGTGATGAGATCCCCTCTGAGCCTCCTTTTCTCAAGGCTGAACAAACCCAGCTCTCCCAGCTTGTCCTCGTATGGCAGCTTCCCAGTCCTTTGATCATCTTGGTGGCCCTTCTCTGGACCCCTTCCAGCCTGTCCACACCCTTTTTGTACAGCGGGGACCAGAACTGTACCCAGTACTCCAGGTGTGGCCTGACAAGTGCTGAGTAGTGTGGGATAACAATGTCTTTATCTCTGCTGGCGATGCCCTTTTTGATGCAACCCAGCATCCTATTGGCCTTCTTGGCCGCAGCAGCACACTGTTCGCTCATGTTGAGCTTTCTCAACATGATCTTATTCTATTTTATTTTCATTAAAAGAGTGATAGCAAATATATAGGCATTTTACAGTTACGTGTCAATAGTTGAATATTTTCTTAACATTTTAATTTGGAACCAGTTTCTATGGGTCAATAAAGCCATTTATGTAATAGCTAAGATACATTAAAAAGTACTAAAAAAGAGGAATTAGATTATGAGGGACTCAAAACTCATCTAACATCCACAGGTCACATTACAACATGAAATTAGTGTTAAAGACCAACATGGACTCTCTCACATAAGAACACTATTAGTTGTTATAGTTGTTATAGTTTCAATTAATTTTACCGGATCAGTAGTAATGCAAAATCTCTTTGTTAAAATCTGTATAATCTTGATCTTAAAGCTATACTCCTTCAAAACAATTTCCTGACTAGGTCTTTAAAATCCAATAGTTTAAATAAGAGCAAATGAAAATTACTGCAAAAGTTCCAGAAAACAATCTGATAACAACCCATGAAAAGTATAAAGAAGTATTTGGTAGTCTCCTAAATGCATAGTTGTGAATTTAGTATCATAAGTAATGCATCCACATATCGTCCTGCAAAGCTGCTGCTGTGCATTGATATCTTGGGAAAACCTGCTGAAGGAAATCCAGATTTCTCCAGAAAACTTTCTCCCTTTACGTTCATCATTCCTTAGATTTACATTTTGCTTTTCTTTGCTCTTCTCTGCCCGCGTACTATTTCAGGGAAGCACTGGAAAACTCAGGTGATGTTTCTGGCATCTGTTTGATAGAAAGACAACCTAAAGGGAAGTGCAAAGCCTGTTACAGGAGATTGGAATCACAGAATCATAGTATAATTTAGGTTAGAAAGGACATTTTAGATCATTGAGCCCAACCATTAACCTAACACTGCTAGGTCCACCACTACACTAAGCACCATTAAGCATCATGTCTACATGTCTAAATACCTCCAGGGATGGAGACTCAACCACTTTCATGGGCAGCCTGTTCCAATGCCTGACAACCCTTTTCAGTGAAGAATTTTTTCCTAATATCCAATCTAAACCTCCCATGGTGCAACTGGAGGCCATTTTCTCTCATCCTATCACTTGTTACTTGGGAGAAGAGACCAACACCCAGCTCACTACCACCTCCTTTCAGGTAGTTGTAGAGAGCAATAAGGTCTCCTTTCAGCCTCCTCTTCTCCAGGCTAAACAACTCTAGTTCTCTCAGCCAATTCTCATAAGACTTTTTATTTATACACTTCACCAGCTTCGTTGCCCTTCTTTGGACACACTCCAGCACCTCGATGTCCTCCTTGTAGTGAGGGGCCCAAAACTGAACACAGTACTCGAGGTGTGACCTCACCAGTGCTGAGTACAGGTGCATGATCACTTCCCTAGTTCTTCTGGACACACTATTCCTGATACAAGCCAGGATTATGTAGGTTTGGGCTCCACAGACGGAGGTGAATCTGACAACAGCAATACCATGAGTTCTGTTTGAAAGAAAAAGGCTGAACTTTTGCTGGGCATTTTTATTTACTCCTACAGCCTCATGGATAGGCACACCATGAGATTAATATTTTTAGAGAGACAGTGGTTATTCTTTCCTGGCCTACAGATAAAGAGTGTTACATAAGATAAGAAATCTGATGTGCTGTGGTCTGGCCTAAGCCTTGAGCAGACTACAAAATGCTGGTCATGACTAGTCTCAGCTTCTAGGATTCTCAGGTGGGTTGCTACTACATTGAGGGTAAACACTAGCTTCTAGTTTCATCAGTGATAGCTTCTCTAAGACCCAGCCAGGCCATTATGAGTTCAGAGCAGATGCCAGAGTACCTTGAGAGTCCAGGGCCCATGTGTCACCCTTAGGCAGTGCTCCCAGTATTCTCTCCTCAGGCTCTCTCTTCTCATTTATTACAAACAAGGGCCAGGCTTCCATTGCATCTGACTCTTTCTTGGAAAAATGTCAAGCCTCAGATTTTCAGCTTACCTTTGAGGTGGCACTGTTAGTAGTCCAGAAGGCTACTCTGGATATAGGTGATTTCTCAAAAAGGAATAAAATACCTACCTTTAGCAGTTGTACAGCCTTCTTTTTTATTATTAGAAGATTTGGCAGGATAAGACATCACCCTTCTGAAAGAGAAGGAAGACCTCTCTCTGCCTGTCCTATTCCTGGTGGTGAAGGTTACAGAAGTATCACTGCACTCTAAAAACTTTTTATTTCTTAGTTCTCCCATGAGGTAAAGATTTTGCAGACAAAAATCTAAAGTACTACCTTGGTCTTTCTCAAAAGATTTGTGCTGGCTCAACTGTTTCTGATCAAGCTGTAGACATGTAAAGTCATGAAGCTGTAAAGTTGAGAAAGAGATTTTGAAATCTAGCAATTCTCTCTTAACTGGGTGGTTTAAAACAAATGCAGAATAGGAAAGGAGAAGTTTAAAAAGTTATACTGGTCACTGTAGTCAGCAGATACAGTTCTAGATCTCCCAGCAGCAAACTCTGAGTGCCTTTTACAGCAAATGGCAATGCTCCCTGTGGCAATTGAGAGATTTACAAGATGATGTGATCTGTCTGCATGAAGGCTTGAAATTCAGTGTAACAAGTGAAAGCCCTCCCACATCACTTATGCTTTTGAAGCACATTTAGGTTCTGAACCAGTAACCAACACAATAAAATATTCAATATTAGCTTTCAAGGAACAAGGTAAGGGAGCCACCATACTGTTTCATTAGTGAGTGTGCAGCATGAGCAACTAAAAAATAGAATGGGAAAAATAAGTGTGTATTTAACCTGTCTGCAGCCTGGTACAGAAACAACAGCAAGTGTGCTAAGGCCTTGCCTTCTGGCACTGAATTAAGGGTCTTCCCCATACTCACTGTACAATACGTAAGCAAGAAATCAGTTGCTATACTCCTGCTATAGATCACTCCAGCTTTACGTGGGTAAAATGAATTTTATCCTTTCCATGTGTAGGCAATTCATTCAATTCAATTACTTTACTGTTTTCTAAAACCTGGAAACCTTTTATTCCCCTCTTTCAGACATTTTCTTCCACTATCCCAACAGTTCCATTATCGCAATAGTTGCCTGTGTCTGGACAAGATTATTGGAGCCTGTGTCCTGGTTTCAGCTGGGACAGAGCTAAATTTCTTCATAGTAGCTAGCATGAGGCTATGTTTTAGATTTTTGCTGGAAACAGTGATGATAATGTGGAGATGTTTTAGTTATTTCTAAGTAGCCTTACAGTGGTCAAGGACTTTTTCAGCTCCCCATGCTCTGCCGGGTGCACAAGGAGCTGGGAGGGGACACAGCCGGGACAGCTGACCCCAACTGACCAATGGGATATTCCATACCATATGGCGTCATGCTCAGTATATAAAGCTGGGGAAGAAGAAGGAGGGGGGAACATTTGGAGTGATGGTGTTTGTCTTCCCAAGTAACCGTTACGTGTGATGGAGCCCTGCTTTCCTGGAGATGGCTGAGCACCTGCCTGCCCATGGGAAGGAGTGAATGAATGCCTTGTTTTGCTTTGCTTCCGCACGCAGCTTTTGCTTTACCTATTAAACTGTCTTTATCTCAACCGATGAGTTACCTCACTTCTACTCTTCTGATTCTCTCCCCTGTCCCACTAGGGGGGAGTGAGTGAGCGGCTGCGTGGTGCCGGGTTGCAAACTGGAGCTAAACCACGACAGCCTGGTAAGAGTAGTCAACAGCCTCTAAAGAACTACCATCTCTGGCATCATTATAATCTCTGAAGTTCCTTCCATTTATTTTAGGCAGCATAAACTAAACTGCAGTAACTGGTTTTCTTGCTGTGTTTTCAATGATCCCATGAACATTCCAGATAATTTAGAACCCAGAAGTCTAACACTGTAGTTCAATTTGTACAAGGTTTTGACAATTTTTTTTTCCTTTTATTGTAATTCTGCTACCTAAAATGTAAGCAATAAATTCATGCCTCAGAATACCAAATGACTACTGTTTTGTGTCAGGAAGGAATTTGCTCCCTATTGTACATGTCATTTAGAACATTTGTAGAATTTATAGATTATTTGTTAAGCATTTGGAGGTGGTCACTTTTCGTGGAAGCACAGTTCAAAACAATACACTGGGCTTGGACTTCAGTTCTATGGTGAATCACTGTGGTTTAAACATACAAATGGCCAAAATGAGTGGTATAAAGGTTCACTTACTTGAGTATCTTGTATTTAACACTGATTACAGATAAGGAAGAGAACTGTGTATGACACTTGCTTTCCTATCCTCCAACTTATTTTCATTCAGATTGTAATAACCATGAATTTAATGACTGTTGGAGGATCTCTCTAACATAAAGTTGTCCAGTCTACCCTAGAACCCATCATAAGCTAAAATTTTAATGTCTGCAGGCATCAACAAAATTCAGCATCATCAAATATCACAGGCCTACTATTAATTCTTGAAAAAAACTAACTCAGTTTATTTGTTTTGGATATAGCTCCCAGTAGCATTTTTTACGTCATCCAGATTTAAATACAAAAATACTGTTTCAAAAACCTATATGCCTATCCATGCCACTCATGATTACAGATTGCTATCATGACTCCCTCAGGCATCTTTTTTCAGGAATGAATAGCAGACTTCCTTCCTTCTTCCCTCAAGTGAAGAGTCATTCCTCATATTAAAAAAATACCAAAAAACTTGATCATCTTTACTGTCTACACCCAAACTTTTTATAGTTTTACTATATGCTTGTGAGAGAAGGGGAGGAGAAGCAAGAGGGTGAAAAAGCTAGAACTGTATACTGTAACCAATATATGGCTAGAAAAGAGATATATACAGTAGCATGGTCTCTGTTTTGATTAATGTTTCTTTCCCACTGATTTCTAATACTAATCATATTTTCGTATAAAAGTATTGTGACTCTAAGGTCTTATGTCTTAATGGAAATTATCAACTCAGTACTACCATTTTGTATGCAAGTTAGGATTGTTTTTTCCCTCACATGCATCATGTTACATTCACTTGTACTGAATTTCATTGGCCATTTTACTCCTGTCACTCAGACTCAAAGAAGTTCCACCGTTTTTTACAAGTGACCTTCACCTCTACTGCCACAAATAGCTTTGCTTTAGCAGCAAACTTTGCAAATCCGTGTGTGAACTTTACCTCTTACACTTTGACTGCTCAGTTTTGTTACATGCCTCTATGATGAACTTTATAGAAAATCTTTAAAAGTCCAGCTAAACAAGATCACTTGTTCTTTCAGTTCCTCAGAAAACTGAAAGTTTTGTGAAACTTTACAAAAAAGAGGTCAGTTCTCCATAAGTAGATCACATTTACCTGACTGCCTTTAATTTTGTCATTTAGCATAGTTTTACTAATTTGCCCCGTACAGGGTTCCCCATGTCTTCCCTGAAACTTTTCTAAAAAGGCGACATCATATTTGCCACTCTCCAGTTGTGTTAAGGAATTTTTAAGCACTTGACACACAACTGCTGTGACTCAGCTTCAAAGCCTTGAATAAATACCATTCAATCCTGGTGTGTGCTGTTATTTCTTCCGTCTGAAGGACAATCTCTTACATGACTTTATTGCAGATAGATCCCTTAACAAGTTGCCCACCAAGAAAAATTCAGGCACAGGAATCTTCTCAGTTTCCTTGTGAATGCTAATGCAAAGGGTTCATTTTGCTTCTGTGTAGTACTTTTATCTCCTCTGAGTGTTTTTTTTATACCTTAATCATCAGTAAGTCCTACAGACTGCTGGAAGGCTTCCTGCTACTGACTTGTTTAACAGAGATTTATTAACAGTTTTTTTCCTTTAGTTATCTGTTCCTCAAACTCTTTTTGGCCTCCTTTAATGTGGTGTTTTCACACTTAATCTGGCAGTGTTTATCATCCTTTTGTTTCATTTTTCATTTTTTTGATTTGGAGTTGAGTTCAGTTTTCTGAAGGAACACTTCTTGTATGTAGTAATATATCTTTTTCTTCCACTTCCTTCTCTCTGAAAACTTTCTGTATAGATGGTGTTGTTTGCCCTGTGTTTCCAATGTAGCATTCTACAGTAGTCTCCATGATGCCAGTAAGGGTCTAATTTTCTAATCTGCTTATTAACAAGCTCTCTCATTCTTAAGTAGACTCCCTTACAGCCTAGTAAATGCCAGGCAGTATCAGCACCCTAGGTGTATAATCAGTAATACAGATAAAATACTACATTTTTTCTATTTAGGTCTGTTATTTCATTTCATACAGGGTATGATACTCATTTAGATATGTAATTCATTAGTATGATTTGATTTTAAGATCTCTTGACACCTAATAAATGCTCTTCCATCACCACTATGGCCTATATTGTCATCCTGATGCTCCAGTGTCACACCAACTGACAGTTTTCCACCAAGTTTCCAATATGCCTATTATGTCAAAGTCTCATTTGGGAGTAAACATCCAAGCTTTCCCACCTAGTTATTTAAAAATCTAGCATTCATGAAGAAGCATGCATACTATTGCATCGGTTCCCCTTTGGCAAACTATATAAACTGGACTGTCTTTTTACCTATTTCATTATTTCTATTCTCTGACACATATTTCACTTAAGCATACCAAATCTCCATGTCTTCTTCAATAAGAAAAATACCATCCCCAAGCATGTAGACTTCTGTATCTGCTTGCTGTTCCCCAGTCTTCATGTATCATATATGGAAGATGGGAGCAAAATCTTTCTAAAACCTTCTCTTCACAGCTATGTAAGTGAGCCAAAATAGAAACGAGTACAGAATTTCTTTAGTGTTTAAGAAAAAAAGGAAAATCAGAAACATCTCTGAAGACTCTATTTTAATTTTCGATTATTTCCATAACTATTAGAAATATCTGTGTATGTGCATGTGTGTGTATCAGTATTTTGACAGTTTTAGAGTCAGTATTCTTTCCATAAAGCTATTGAGTAGCAGTAGACCAGAATTAGAAAAATAATTTTCCAGTATCTCTGCCTTACTCTATCAAGAGAAATTAAGACTTTAAGGGTAAGTCCTGAAAATACTAATATTTCTGCTTTCCTCTGTTCTACTTATAAGTACTCAAGCCAATTCTACAGAAAATTTAAGAGGAATTCCAAAAAAGAATTAATGGTGTTGGAAATATTATTATGGAAAGAAGCCTACTCTATTTTCCTGAAATCTGTGAGTAACATGACTGACTTGTCCTAATTAAATAAAAACAGTAAAGAAAAATGTTATGAAACCTTTTTTCAAAACCATATTTGTTGCTTGGTCTTAAATGATAAGCAAGTGATTTGACTAACAACCTTGAACTATTGTTATACTACTATAACAGTATAGGTCACACTGGAATGCTGCCAATCATCTGCCTCTTATTTTCTAATTCACTTTCATAATAAAACTAATATGTGAGAACCCACAGATGCTAAAGAAATTTTAACAAATGTTCATGCATTTATAGTGGAAATTTCATATAGGTTGTCAAATGTGATTCTGTAAAATTACATACTCCATGAGGTTGTTTTTTAATAGAATGTCTATTAAAAGTGCGTTAAAATGAATGAGGGTAAAATATGATGGTCACTGAGCAATTAGGCTGATTTAAGTGTGCCTGTCAAGGCCCCAGAAAAAAATATTAGCAACTCAGTATGGTATTGCATACACATATCACAACAGATTTAAATACACACTAAAATGAATTTAGAAAACCAGGCATACTGAAAGGTACAGCAACAGTTCATATCAGTTCACATCCTTTAACTAATATTTGTAAGAAGTGAACAAAACCATGTTAGCATATATTAAATGAAGCTGTGTCACTGTTAAATATCTTGCTATAACAGGTGATTTTTAAAGTGAACTTACTACATCTGTAAAAGCAATTATTCTACTGCATAATGGAGCAAAATGAACTAATAATATATTATTACAGTAGTTGTAAATGGTACTACTGTCAGTACTATGCCTCTAATTATGTCCAGATAGTAATGATTATTTTACCTGTGCAATAAGGGTGTTTCTAGTATGCTAATAAGTTAAACCATTAGTTACGAAAATCAAAATATAAAATTATGATGTGAAGAATTAGTCTACATTTTAAACATGTTTTAGAGTTGCCTTGGCTTTTGGAGCATGTTATGCAACAGTAAAATGGTAGATTCTTCTTCTATTGGGTTGCTAACTACATCACTGATTTGGGAAATACCAAGCAAGAGAGTGAATACAAAGTAATTGCAACAGAATGATTTTGCTAATATTCTAATATTGTCTCTAAGCCTTTACATACAGAACACATATATATCATGCAATAAATGTTTCCAAATTTCTGAGCACAGACACAATTGTGTAATTAATAGAATATTTTACCGTTGTCTTGTCCAATTGGTACTTGAAATGCTTTCTAAATATTTTCTATTTGCTCGTAAAGAAAGACAGATTTCCAGATCTCAGGCTCTGTGTAGCCAGTAGCTGAGAAGATCAATATAAGAGCTGAATTTGCTTCTCTGTTTTATGGTGCTGTATAACATATCTGAGACATCACACATTTGAGAAATAGATAAGTACGCTACTTATTTTTAAGTGCATTTTTATTATTAATTGCACTTTCTAAGTGGATAGCATTCTGAAGTGAGAATATTAAGCATCTGTTTATGAAATATATTAATGGGCTTCTGATTAATTATAATATCTGAAATTAATTTTCTTGCCATTGGTGGCATAGGATTAACCTGTACCAACACATGGTGATATGGTTAGTTATACCCACAAGATTAGTTCCATTTCACCAACTCTGCAGATTTTTGCCCATTCCTTTCATAAATCAAGCATGTCCATGGATAAGCCTGCCTTAGAAAATCTTGGGTCAATAAATAAATGTTATTAGGGTATTGTATAAAAGCTCTACACTTGATTTACTCTTAAAAAGATAGAACACAATTAATATTTATTGAAATTATTTTACAAGTAAAAAAATTTTCTGTCCATTACAGGCTCATGTAACTTGAAAACTTGTTATGGACTTAAAAACAAAAAGGATTTCCTGATAATCTTTGAATGAAGCAAATATTACCTAGGGATTAAAGTCTCTTCCTTGCAAGCAGTTCATCCAAGACCTTCTGTAATAATCTTCAGAGAATTATAAAAATTTGCCCGATCACAGCACACAGGTGCCACCCAGCCAAATGCTTGGATGAAAAACCTCACTCTGTTCTTACTGTTACTGCTAGAATATTAATGCAACTTCATTTATATAGCCTCATCAGAGGAAGAGTTGTTACTGCAGTTTTTATTTGCCCAGCTCAGGCAAGACTACATGATATTCAGTTTATTAAGGGGTTATTAGTGAATCTGCTTCTGGTGTTTATGAATACCCTACCATCCTCTCACGCTCTTGTTCCACTAATAACTCCATCTATGAATCATTATTAGCAGGCTTATGTTTCATTGAAAACCTTTTCAGATCCTTTGTATTTGTGTGTGTTTCACCTCGAGTTTTTACATGTAAATATGATAATGCACTGGGCTCCAAAATTACACTGGTATAATAATTTCACCCAAGAATTTCAAAGGTCCAAGACATAATATTCCCGTGCAAGAAACTGCTGAAATCATACCATTCTAGTATCATAGTTTACAATTGAAAATATCACATCTAATCATTTGATGAAGGAAAGAATTAGTTGTTTCTAAAGCAAGGATAGGTTTTCACTGGTTTTTTTGAGAAGATGATTCTGTACAAATTTTCATTATCACTACCAATCAATACAGTTTTGCAGATCTTTTCTTTTTTCTCTCATTTCATAGGTCTTAAGTTATCTAATGCTTTGCTTACTTACACAGAAAATTTGTTAGGATGCACTGAAAGAGAGATATATATTTTAAACCCAATAGTATAATAGATCAGCATGACTGAGTGGTTTTACTTACGGTTTTCATTGGTTCAGCCTGAAATACAACACATCACTTGAGTTGTATTCATTAAAGAGTCTGCATATAAAATATTTAAAGTGAGACTAGAAAGCCTTCAACAAAAGTTAAATAGCCCTATAGGAGAGGAACTATTGCTTGAAATTAGTCAGCCTATCAATCTTAGAAATATCAAGCCCCCAGAAGAATTCAGTATGTCTATCAAACAGAATTCTATAAAGGTGTATTAAAAAGCAAAAAAATACCAGTCTTACATATTTTATTTATTGGACATTGATAGGTTGTTTTGAAAAATAAAAATAAAAGAAGAAAGAACAGCAAAAAACACATTTGTAGTTCTTCCCTTCCTTGACCTGCCCTGCCCTACCCTCTCACTTGATTCACACATAGCATTTTTTACTTCAAGAACATACTTTCCTTCCTCTCTTTTGCCCCCTCTTTAGAATCCTAGTAGGTAGTTTTCATTCTTATAATTTGTAATGAATGCTGATCAACATATATACTTTTCAGACAGTCGCAGAGTAGTCACTAGTTGAGTCTGTTCACCTTTTAATTATTTCTTATCAGTAAATTACTTGGAAAGACTTGATGCTGACCTGTTATTTTTACTTCTACTTGTCCCTAAAGCATGGAGATTCCATAATATTGAAGAACTTTGAAAGATCTGGAAACATAGGTTACTGTAAACTCTCCATTATTAATAAAGAAAATACATAATTTAATTAGTGGAAATAAAACCTGAGTATATTAATAGCAAGTGAAAGAATTATACTTTCTCAGTATGTTTTAATTGGTTTTTATTTTAATTGACCGTTTTTCACCTGCTAAACAATATCAGTGAAAAAATTGTAGCTAAAGTTTTCTGTATAAAGGCCTTGCTGCCTAAATTTAAGCATATGCAATGTGCTTTGCTAATAGGATTATACGTGCGTTTTGTTGGTTTGGCAAGACATTTCTTGAGAGCAGAATTTTTAATTCAAATGAAATAAAGTAAGGCTATTTTTGCATCAGAATTATGCACAAAATCTGCAGTATTCTAAAAAAGCTCCTTGTCAAATATATTTGGCATATCAGTATAGAAAATTTTAACGAGAATATTTTTTTATAGTCTAGGTAGAACTCAAAGGTTGAAAGAAACACAGGAAAGAGCAAAATTAAGATTTCACCTTTACTGATGAACATTGGAGGTAACTTCATTGAACTTAAAATCACTAAGTGGGAAATCAGAGTCCAGTAAGAAGACTATAGGAGAGGAAACTTAGAAAGAAAACTGGAAAAAATAAGGATGACCAGCCTGACAGATGTCTACAATGACATGACTAGTGGATGAGAAGAGAGCAGTGGATGTTGTTTATCTTGACTTTAGTAAGGCTTTTGACATTGTCTCCCATAACTTCCTGATAGACAAAGAAATGAAACAAGGTCTAGATAAATGGGACAAGAGGTGGACTCAAAACTGGCTGAACTGATGGGCCCAGATGACTGTGATCAGTGGCAAAAAGTCCGGCTGGAGGCTGTTTCTAGTGCAGTACCCCAGAGGGCAATACTGAGGCCTGTACTGTTTAACATCATTATTAACAACCTGGACAATGGGACAAAGCATAACCTCAGCTGGAATGCAAATGATACAAAACTGGGAGGAGTGAATGATAGATCAGATGGGCTTGATGCCATTCAGAGGGATCTTGATGAGCTGGAGAAATGGGCTGAAAAGAACCTTACCCCATTCAGGAAAGGGGAAATGCCAAGTACTGCACCTGGGAGTAGTAACCCAGGCACTGGTACACACTGGGGGATGACCAGCTGGAAATCACCTTGGCAGAGAGGGATATGAGGGTCCTGATGGACATCAAACTGACCATGTGCCTTTGTTGCAAAGAAGGCCAATGTCTGCATTAGGCTGATGTGGTCGGTTGACCTTGGCTGCTGCCAGGTGCCCACCAAGCTGCTCTGTCACTTCCCTTTCTCAAACAGGACAAGGGGAGGAAATACAGAGGGAAATTAAAAAGCTCATGGGTCAAGATGAAGACAGGGAGATCACTCACCAATTTCTGTCATGGGCAATATAGACTCAACTTGGGGAAATTAATTTCATTTATTGCCAATTAATTGCAACAAAGTAGGGTAGTATGAAATAAAACAAAACTGAAACACCATCCCCCCCACCTATTTCTTCTTTCCAGGTTCAAACTCACTCCTAAGTCTTCTACCTCCTTCCCCCGAGTGGTGCAGGGGGATGGGGATTGGGTGTTGTGGTCAGTTCATAAAGCTTTGTCTCTGCTGCTCCTTCCTCCTCATGCTTTTCTCCTGCTCCAGCATGGGCCCCTTCTACAGGACACAGACCTTAGGGAACTTTGCCAATTTGGGTCCTTCCCAAGGGCTGCAGTTCTTCAAGAACTGCTCCAGCATGGGTACTTTCCATGGGGTACAGTATTTCAGGAATGGACTGCTGCAGCATGGGTTCTCCATGGGGTCACAAGTCCTGCCAGCAAACCTCCTCCTGTGTGGGCTCCTCTCCATGGGATGCAGCTTCCTTCAGGGCATATATACATGCTCCAGCATGGGGTCCCTCACGAGTTGCTGTGTAGACAGCTGTTCCACTATGGTCTTCGTAGGCTGCAAGGGGACCTTTGTCACCTTGTGCCTTGGAGCTGGATGAAACTGGCTTTGTCTGTGCCTTCTCACAGAAGCCAACCCTGCAGCCCCTGCCTCCCCAAAAACCTGCACTGACAGCAGGTCAAGGGAGGGGATTGTTCTTCTCTTCTCTGTCGTAGTAAGACACATCTGGAGTCCAGGTCTGGGCTTCCCAGTACAAGAGAGACATGGATTTACTAGAGTGAGTGCAGTGAAGGGCCACAAAGGTGATGAAGTGACTGGGGAATCATATGAGGAAAGACTGAAAGAGCTGGAACTATTCAGCCTGCAAAAGAGAAGGCTCAGGAGGAATCTTAGCAATGTGTTTGAATCCTGATGGAAAAGAGTAAAGAAGGTGGAACCAGACTTTCTAACTGGTGTCCTGTGACAGGTAAAGAGGCAATGGGCACAAACTGGAGGACAAGGCATTCTATTTTAATGTAAGAAAGTAAGATATTACTGTAGGGGTGATCAAACACCAGAGCAGGTTTCCCAGAGAGGTTGTGAAGTCTCCATCCTTGGAGACATTTAGCATCCATCTGGGCATGGCCTTGTGCAATCAGCTCTAGTTGATTTCCATAGGCACCTTCTAACTGCAACCATACTGTGTAGTTCTGTGTGAAATTTGCTCTCATATTTGCTCCGACACCTGCTTCATGCTGCTTTTTGTGTAGTTTGCTATTCTTTCCCTGCCCAGCTGTCAGCTAACCATTGAGTTTACAGGTTATTCTGCAAGAAGAATTAATAGGAACTGGATTCCTAGGTAGCTGGTTTTGAAAGAATCGCCTCGTATCTTTAAAATCTAAACTCTCAGTGTCTTGTGATCGCTATATCAGTCAATAATAACAGCAATTCTTCCATGCAAGAGCAAAAATGCTATAATGTTGGCTTCTGTTTCTTCTCTAGGCTTTTCTGGCACAACAGTGGTTTCTAATATCCAAGCAATCGGGGTTTGGTTAAACTGTTGGGAACTTGTTAAATTTTAGTCCCTTTGCCATTATATTTGCTTATTTGCAAATCTTCGGTTTTTTTGCCAATAAGAGCAGATAAGCTGCTGCAGTTTTAGATGAACAGTCCTCAGGACTGATTCTGCTTTTAACTTTAACGTGAAATCTTGCTGAATAACAGGCCTGAGCTGCCTGGTGTTATGACCTACAGGGAAGAAAATGTCTTGAAAACTACGACAGGCTAGATTCAACAGCAGAAACCTCCTCTGCAAAAGTCAGAAACAGAGGAGAAGAATTATAATTTTTCCATAGGCTGGAAAAAACCGTTGGACTTTATGGAACTCCAGTACAGTTCTTCATCCAGCCTTGCAGTGGTAAAGGCAAAACAAGAAGCTATAAAAACAGTTCTTTTAACACCCTTCATCTTCTAGCTCCTGGCCCTTTAGGCCAGCTCTAATTTGTAGTTCTGATTGCAGCAGAACAGCTCCTGAGACACTCAGCCCAGTGCATCCAAGAGCCACTAGTGATTATTTTTTCATACTGTAAAATCAAGCAGTGAAACAGAGTGATGTAATGTATTTAAAATTTTACTTGAATTCTACATTACCATAAAGTAAGGAGGAGGTGTTTACTCAGATAGTACTGTAACAGAGCAATAGATAATAATAAATTATATGTATAGAGGTAGCCAGGAAAAATATATGCAAGTTTACTGCTCACTTCATAGTATCTTAATTCCTACTTGGACTCAATCCTATTTGGACTCTCTCCCTTATCCAGCTGATTATAACACTGTCAGCAATGAAACGACAGAGCCATATTTTCCTTGTAAACTAATAGTACAACTATTTCAGATTTAATGATCCATTTTTTTTCTGTCTTTAACATCTAAATTTTGTATACTCCTTCAGAAGCATTAATTAGGCTACTTATATTAAAATAGGTGTGGTAACTTCTTTCACAATATCCTATACATCTTGCAAGTTAAAATTCTAATCAGGTTTCTTAACATGTGCTTTTTACTCTTTACTTCATAATGAGATTACAGTCATAAATATGAAGAAGTATTTTAAAGATGTAGAAAATTTTATGTGTGTATCTCCGTTGTATTTTTAAGTCTCTTGAACTGGAAAAAATAGCATTTCATTTTTATATATATCAGTCTTACAAAAGATGGGTAATATTTCCCCCAATGCAAATAGAGACCAAAATAAAATGTCCATAGTATATCAAAATCAGAGGGCCCTATGCAGAATAAGACAGCTAAGTTTACATTATAGTGTAAAAGGACCTTTGTTTTATGACACTTATGAGGAGTTACAAAAGGTTATTGCAACTTCTAGGCTTCCAGCTCAAAATCTTAGCTTTCTGTTCTCTGATTTGTGAGAAACTACAGATAAGTATAGGATGTGCTGTATTTTCACACAAAAACCCCAAAATGTAAAACAGTTTCACATATAACAATAAATATTATAATATTTTTTAAAACTTAGTCATTTGGAAATAAGACTTTTTATAAATAAATAATTGACAGACATAGATAGCGTCTGATGTATTTTGATCTCATGACAATAAATGCAGGAAGGAAGAATGACAACCTTACAAGCACATAGACAATCTCTTCAGAACTGCTTTACCATGGATTAATAATTTTTTAAATCACATAATAGAAGTATCAACAGGTCCACATATGCAGGATCATTTGCTGTACATAGGCAGGACTTTATAAAAGCAAACAAACAAAATGCCACCATGCAGGACAGATGAAACACAATGGCCTCATTTTTACAGGTCCTAAGCATTTGCTGCTGCTTCTGAAATGAGCCAGTGCCAACATTTACATAAGTCATACTGGCTGGTGCCTAATTTTAGGTACATATGTGAGAACGTTGGCTTTCATATTTTTCAAGTAACAGAATGCAGGCTGAGCTTCTAACCTTTTATTCTCTAGCAGCTACAATGAGCATACAAATGACATCGTGATACCTGAGCACAGATACAGGCATCATCTTTGAACACTGGGTTTATTTGTTAGAGTTAGGATCCAAAACAAAGAAACTCAAAATAGAATTATGTGTTGGTCTATTGATCACATTTGAAGTTGATATTTATTCCTCTTTTAGCTCAGAGCAATGTTGAAAAGCAGGACAAAGGCCTGAAATACACTCAGGAATAGTGTGTGTTTTTCAAAAGGAGGACTGAGAACGTAGACAAGAACAGTAATATTTTCCACTTCTTTAGATTTATTTGGGATATTTTTTTGGCAGTAAGATAGAAAATGATACTTTCAGAAAAGCAATGCTTTGTAGGACTCATATTGCAGCAAAATGTTACTCCTACTGTGAAGAAAAGAAAGTGTGCACATTAAGAACTTCCCCATAATATTTTGAGGTGAGGAGGCGATATTCATACTCTAAATGAAGAGTTTAAAACTCATAAGGAATTCAAGGTTTAACTTTTTCAGTTTGAAGAAAAGATAATTTAGCACACAGTACTGCAAAAGGTTTCTCAGGATACTGCTCAAAAATCAGTTCTCACTAACACAGTATTACACTTGTAGAAAAATGTGCTGAAAATAGATGAGGAAAATTTTTTGTTTTATTTTCCTGTTTTCCACCTTTTCTTACTCAAAGACTATATTACATCATCCATCTGAATCTTTTGGTCTTCAAATATTTTTTTTAATTTGTTTGTAATTTGACTGGTACCTCTTGCAGAATAGGTTGATGATAATCTGTTTTGATCAGACATTTATTACATATGATATGTTTCTGTGCCCCAAGTAGATTAGAATCATACTTACCATGCAATTTCAGGATCATAATGTTTACAGTTACGAGTGGAATGCAGTATTAATTTTACACAATAAGTAGTAAGGAGTTTTGCTTACAGCATTCATGAAACTAATCGTCAAAATAATATATGTGGAAAATGCTATGTAGAAATCCAGGAGTGGAAACTTTTTAATCAGATTTGCTAACAAGTTCACATAGAAAATGAAGTGTGGAATGATCATATATTCTGCTGTTATTTTTAACTTTCCTAATTAACTGGTAATGATTTAAAGACATTTTAACATTACTTTTTTATGCCAAACGAACATTTCAAAAGAGCTTCAAAAAGCCATCCACAGAGACCACTTACCAAAATAATAATAAAAAAGTTTGGATTCACTTGGGTTCACATTAGCCTCTTTTCAAAAGCCTTTATGAAATCAAAACTGGATGAAATCAGAGAGAGTTTTTGGCTACTAAACCCTTATGTTGAAGGTACTTGTGTTGTTTATCCTTACACAGGGAATAAAACCATCTTTTATTGAAATCAGTTCAGAATAAGCCGATGTCTGTAGGAAAAGAAGGGCTGGCTTCCCTATCCCACAACAGATATAGTATCACTTAGAGCTGCTGAGAACTAAGGGAATAAAAAAAAGCTCTATGTTAATTTTGTAGGGCATCAAGATTTTTCAGCTTGCCTCAGGCAGGGAAAAGCCATCCCATAATTTTTTTTTAAAGTCTTTCTTAGAGGAGAAAAACCAGCTTTTCAGTGCATTTATATTTACTCTCCCTAGTGCAGAGGTGACTATTTAATTTTTATAACTGTTCTACCAAACTCTATGAGAATATTAAAAATCTTACCATGCACCTAATTCTCCTTAATAGGAATATTAAAAAAAAATACATTCCTGCAGAAAATAAGGCAGTATCTGCATATATACTGTTATTTCATTTCTTAGAAAGATAATTTAGAATATTTAAGGTAACATTTTAATAAATTTATTATAAAAATTAAATGCACAAAAAGTAAGCCATTAATAAGGTAAGTCTCTGGAGCTAAAATAGCTTCTTATGTCACAGCGTGTGTCATTCTTGGTAGTGATGGACATAATTGATTGTCGTGTTTATAACCTGTCACTGCATGAGTTGTCAGCCCATCAAACAAAAAGAAGGGGCTTTCAAGAAACGTTGAAGAGGTGGTGGGTGTTAATTTCTTTCTAAGTGTTAACGCTAGCTCTATCACCCTCATTAATGACTAGATGGTAAACCACTTCTTTATGCTGAATAGTGGCTGTGGTGAGTGCTGTGGAATTTAATATACAAGTATAATGACCTTGTTAAATACCGACATGTTATGCCTATATGAATAGAGTTGTATATATGTATGCATATGCTAAGAATGTCCTGTTTTCAAACATTTTTGATACAAATTATTTTCTCTAACATCCACCATGGATTTAGAACACAACATCCACATTCAAACTTCATTATAACATTTTCTGCAAATGACCTATAGGAGCTGTTCAACACCAAAAAAAAAAAAATTGCAGGACTGACTCAGTAAATTGAAATAGGTAAATTCAAATTTAATTTAAACTTACAAGACCAAGTTCTAAGCGTGCATTTTTATGGCTTCTTTTCTTTTTCAGTGTTCACGTTTGTCAAATCCTCAGCCATTGCATTGCCGAATAAAATGTATCTTTTTATCGTAGGTTATACTAAAAAAAAAAGATAAACAGTAAAACCCTACACTAAAAAAAGTTTTGGTGGTTGTTTCTATTTTTTTACTTTAAGTTTTTTCTCAGCATGTACCACCTTCATATAAGCTATTACTAGTTCTTCTAGGCTTACCCATAAAAACATTCTTGGAAATAGCTTGACATTTATGCATTTCCTTTTGACATTATCAGGGTTAATTAAATGATAACCTCCCCATTCGTGGAACATGTGAGAGGCAATAACGTCACTTAGGCTCATAACCACAGAAGCTGCACCAGGTAATGTTTACTGCTACGTGAAATGCTCCAGCGCCTATTATGCAAGTAATTTAGAAAGAGGATATAACCAGAAAATCAGTCTTAAATCATATCACAGTGGACTGTGGAATGAGAGGGCTAAGAAATATATCTGTATTGCTGTCTTCAATAGCAACATAACTTCAGACAGAACAGTTCAGTAGCTAGGGTCAAAGGCCAAGTCTAGCATTGCTGTCCTCAAAAGAGAGTCATATCTCATGTGCGTAATCCCATTATAATGGACAAGAAGATATAACTAATTCCACTTTCAGAATGCTTTATATTCAAGAATGAAAATGTTTCAAGTATTAAGCTTCATAATAATTAAGTCAGTGCTAAGGCAAGGTAAGGAAGTTAAGAACTGATTTAATATTTTAAGTAGCTGGATATTGAGGAATGATTTTTGACTGGAACAGCTACATTGCACAGTATCACGTGATGTGAGGACAGACCAACATAACAGGAATTTGCATCCCCAAGTTACTGCTCTGAGCCTCACTTTTTTTTTTTTAAGAAAGAAACCAAACAAAACAAACCGTGCTACACCATGATTTAAGTGTTTTATCACAGGTAAGTGACATGTGGTAACATTTATGCTCAAAAGAGATTTATAAAGAAGGGAAAAATGAGGTAGTGAGAAATACTGTAGAGAAGAGACATGATACAAAATGAGGAAAGTTTTATTAAATTCAGATTTTGGAAAGAAATGTGAAAGTTTGATGAAAATGAGCCAGGGAAATATGACTGCAAAGCAGGATCATTTTGTGAGGGAGAAGTGGTAGCTGGAAGAGGGGAGTGGGAAAAATAAAGACACGCTATCACAACTCTAGCTGGAGATCTCTAAAGGAGTTGGGAAGCAGTTATTGTCTGCAGCTGGGAGTGGCTGAAGGCATTCAGTTTATGAACATAGACTTTGAAAGTGTGGCCAAAATGGGACCCGCATTTTTAACACAGAAAATATTACATACATGTCAAGAATGCCTAAGAAATTCAAGTATCTCCCAAAATACCTGGATGCTTAGGAACTTAAACCTTTATACCTCAACTCCCTCTTGTAATAAAGAGTACTGTGAACTTTCTATTCAGACATGTTACTAAAAAGCCTAGAGAGAAGTAAAGCTCTCTGAATTCAGTGAAATAATACACAGGAGAGAACATGATTCCTTAAAGGACTCCCAGGGCACACAGGATTTTCACAGCACTCTAGATACCTGCTTAATTTGCTTAATCAACAGGGTGGGTACAGGCTGCTCTGAGAGAGCTCTGTCCATAAGGAGACTGGTGGAATGTTTCACATGTGAAGAGCTATTCAGAACATTATGATACAATGAAAGTGAGCTAAGATGTACCTAGTTAACTTTGGTTTTATACATTTATAATGAAAATAAAGACTGCAAATTCAAGCACATAGCTTGCTTTTTTTTTGTGTGTGTGTGGTTGCTTTGCCTTTTCCCCCCCAACAGTTTTTATTCTGGGCTTTTTTCTTTCTTTCTCTTTTTTTTACCAGCCTGTTTTGTTAATATTAGTAATCAGTGTGCAAATCCTCATTTTACTTTAAGAAAGAATATCTTGGCAAATGTGTTCATATACTTCTTTTAGGAGACCTAAAAGCAAATCATAATTTTAGATTATCTTGTTATTATGCAGAAAAATGGTGGGTAACGTCGACAGATTTTGAAGCTTGCTTTGCTTTTTTTATCCTGAAATCCAGTAGCTTTTTTAAACCTTATTTATAACACGATACATCATATTTCAAAGCAGATATCTCCATTTTCTATCCAATCAGAGTAAAATACATATATAAAATATATGTAATCCTAAGTGCTGCTTGAGAATATCCAGATAACTTGTCAGTGAATTGAATTGAATGGGAATTGAATGTCCTCGTGCACATTTTATTGAAGCTTGTCACTTCTGTGACTCTCTTAGGTCCTGATCTTTTTCTGAAGATTTCAGAAGTGCATATTTGCCTACCATAACTATTGTGTAACCACCATATATGAGTAAATCACAATGGTGATTGATGTACTTGGCATGTCTAATTTTACATTGTAGTCAGTAAAAATATTTGTTAAAAACAAATACACTTGTAAATTATGTAACTTGTACTATTTTTTGCAAACCATTATGTCTGAGATAGTAGCTTTCAAATTTTCTTACAGGTACCTCAACTGGTTTTATACCCAGCAATCCAGAAATGGGTTCCTTTCAGATCAGATTCCTCTTCCCCCAACTTCCTGCCCCAAATTCTGCATGAAGGGATTTTCTGATTACTTGCATCCATGGTTGTATACTCCTTAAAGGCTTTTATGTGAGCTGGTTCCTCATTGTCTTGGTTTCTAAACAGTTGAGGAGCCTCATAGCGATGAAGTTAAAAGGCTTGTTCACTTGTCCTCTACCACCTGTAGCAGCTTATCTAAATGATTACTAACCCATTTGAGCCAAAATATACCAGGTTAGGTCAAATAGTTAAAGTTTAAAAATGTACATCATTGCTAACCTGAATATTTTCATCAAAATGGGGGAAGGCAATTATAAAAGCAGCAGAAAGGGAGGTCTGAATGGGTGGTAATCTCTAGCAAAAACCCTGATGGCAAACAGCTGGATTCAGGCTGGAAAAGAAACCCCATGACTATGGGAATTAGCTATATGAATATTCCCCAAACTTTATCACAAACACCAAACCCCACTGAGTTCGTCAGTCTGTACAAATTTTCACAGCTGTACCTTCTGATCTTTTTATTCTCAATATCCTACCACATTTTTTGGTATGTCTCTAAATAATTGTGTAATCACTGTCAATTAAAAAGAAAGTATTCCCACAGAAAGAAAATAGTGGGTTTTATATCACAGGCAGCTATTTCCATGTCTTTTTTGAGCCCTCTGCTTCTTGTGTAATCTAGTAAAATTTTAAAGTACAAACTTTTGGGAAATACAACTTGGTTTTATATCTTTTTACAGGTTTTTTTCCCTTCCACATTCATTCCATTTTCTATCATTCTTCTCCTTCCTCAATCCATGTAATTACTTAATAATATCCTGTAGAACCATTTAATTCATGGCTTGCTCCTTCCTTCCACACATTTCAAAACTGCCTGCCTGAGCTTTCACTTTCTCATGACACACTACAATGCAGTTCCAAAACTCCTTTCCAATTAATTTGCACAGGGGCACATGTAAAATACAAAGCTGGGACGTGGATTGCAATTTCTGAGTTATTACTACTGAGCAAAAGCCACCAACATCAAGTTTTTGGCATTAGTTGGCCCCAGCTGTTTCACTAAAAATCAATTTGTTTGAAATAAACAGGATATAGAAATTAGATTCAAAATTTTAAATCTTCACAGAAAATATACATAGTGATGAACTGCTTTATGTTGTAACTCAAAAATAAAAAAATAAAAATAACCCTATGGAAATTCTCCTTCAACTGTACAAAAATGGCTGCAAAGCCTCAGACTGACAATATACAGTAAAATAGTGTATATATTTTCCCTAAAAGTTGCCAGTGGAAACACATGGGTTACCAACTAAATAGCCATTAGTCATTATATTTCTTGTTGTCAAAACTTATAAAACATACAATATATAATATCACTTTCTTGCCTAAAAAATAAAAAAAATCTTTAGGCAAATTCCTTTTTCTTTTGTATTAGGAAAAATTTCAAAAAAACATAAGTGTTAAAATCTTGGAAAGATACCCAAAATGAGATAACACTGGAAATTCTCTCCAGACACTGTTAATTCTGTTTCCCTTGCCTGGTTGTTTCACGAACTGAAAGCATTTCACCATATTATAGGGTAATGAAAGTCCATTTGCTAGCAACCAGAAAGGAAATGCTATTGAATTTTTTTTCAACATTCTAGGACCTACTAAAAACAGTTTATTAAAAAAAAATAATTCTTCAAGTGTGAGAAGGAAAGCAAAAAAATGGAAATTTTGTTATGTACAACCAGGTTTGTCAAATACTGTACATCGAATGGACCTTTTAGAAAATAATGAGCTCTATTCTTCCTTTAGTAACAAAATGGTAAATCACTTCTAACTTAAGTCACTTAACTCAGCTGAACCACTTCAGGAAACACCCAGGATAACTGAAGCAGTATTTGGCTCATGGTTACGTTCTCCAGCTTCAAAGTCTATTCCTGGTTCCCTGTTTAATCTAAAAAAACCACATAAGACAATAAAAATATTTATTTTGCTTATTTAGCTGGAAAGTGTGCACTAGTGGAGAATGTACTTTATCTCCTCCCCCATAATCTGAATCTGACCTGGTGTCACAAAGACCTTTAAGGTCCCACGCTTACTCAATTCAAGATAAAGCTCTTAAAGGTGTTTATGACTCCAGGTCAATGTGTCATTAGCAGGGCCTCTCTGTGTTTATTACAGAAACTACGTTAACTGTATTATTATAACTAACAATAACTTAAGTGAATTTAAATTTAACAGTATGCTAAAGATCATGAAAGGGAAACTACTAGGCTGGCACTTCCCAGAGTTCTAATTACAAAAATACTTAGGGAAAAATTACCATTGTGAGGGAAGAACCACTTATTGTTGATAGCAATTAGGTCATGAGTAAGAAAGGGATTGTCTCAGCTCACTTAACCTCATAAAAGCATTAGCTTGGCCCTCGGTAGTTCCAGATGGTGTCTTTCCAGACACTAGAAAAACAATCAGAGAATGGTTGAGGTTGGAGGGGACCTCTAGAGGACATCCTGTCCAACACTCCTGCTCAAGTGGTGTCATCTACAGCAAGTTGTGCAGAACCATATAAACTGGGAGAACACAGCCTACTAGAACAGCAGTATTAAGACTCCCAACTATTTCACCCAGGTCTGACAGCACAGAGGGAACCACACTGGAAAGTATTTTCTTGGAGTGAAAATAGAAACAACATTTTTTATCTCTTTACTTGGAAAGGAATGTTCATGGATTTACCAATGCTACAGAACACAGTTTTAAGTTGTCCCTATGACTGTAGATATATTTAACTGCCATTTAGGACAAAATGAAAGAAAAGCAGTCCTTTATTTCTTTTTTAATCAAAATTACAGAATGTACTTAAATAAAAAGTATGTAGAAACACCCATTAATTTGCCTTATTTCAAGAAGAAAACAGATAAAAATCTATTCCTCTACAATAGTTTATGCAAAGCCTCTTCTGCAACTATTATCAAATACTTTCATGCTAAGAAACCTTTTCCCTTCACTCCCCAGTCAAACTGCTAAGGCACTAGTATTCAGAAAATATCCCATTTTACAGAACATTTGAAGAACTATGTTTTCCTCTGATAATATGCAGACTAACATGGAAAAAGAACTAGTGCCTTTCCATAATTTGTAATAAATAATGGATGGAGAATTGCATTTTAAAATCATCCCTCTTCCAACTACAAACTAATGAATTGTAATTAGGCTAAGTTCTTCAAAGCTCTACCCGTTTAATACTTTCTTAGGTTTTTTTAGAACTAGCAATATCTAAGGACAATGCAGAGAGTAACTTTTTTTTTTTTCCCAAAAAATAGACACCTCTTTTAGACAGTAAAGAATCAGTGTTGACAATCCCTTAATTATCACAGCCTTCAAGGGATTTACAAAGCCCTATTGGCTATTTTTTACAGCTAATTGCAGCTCTGTTTTCCCATCTTCTGTTTTGTTTTTTCTTTCAATGTGGTGAAAATAACAGTCACAAAGTTATCTAGGATCCTAGTCAAGGAGCTGCATCATTTGGATAAGTGAATTAAAAGTCAAAATTAGTTGTGCCTGGTTCCTAATTGTATCTACCAGTTACTCGTCTCATGGTCTTGGCTGAGATTTTTTCACCCTTCTGCCTCAAGTTTTTGTAGCTGTAAAATATGCATAAGATTTCCCCTTTGCTGTTTCTAGGACAGAGAATGGTTATGTCGTGATGCCTACACAGTGCTTTGAATATGCAGTATATGTAAATTACATATTTTTAGAGTTTCAAAGAACTTCTGTAGTTAGAACATTTTGAACATAACTGAATTAAAAGAGCTTCCTAGTGATGGGCTCATCAGCTGAACTTGTCACTTCTGAAACTGCACCACTGTAGATTTAGAAAATGAAGGAAACTATTAAGGATCCTGCAGGACTCAAAGTAAATATCTGGGAATTTCCCTACTGACTTCAAATGGGGAAAGGGATGAAGTGTAACTGAACTCCTTCAAATCTGAAAGCCATTGCTTCAAACACTGGCATCTTATCAAGACATCATGCTTATACAGCATTTTCCTAGGCACACTGACTAAAAAAAAATCATTTCTGGGCAGGGAAATGTTTATTAAATTGTGTTTGAATCAGTTTTGCAATCATTTTAATACAAATAGGAAAACTAAGCCCTTCTAGGACATTAGCATTTGTCTTAAAGAAATGGTGATTTATGTTAAAGACAACAAGCTGGTTATCAGGTTCAAATCAAACCTTTCTGATTATTAAAAATTGTATTTGACAATGAAGTATTATTATTTGGTTCAACCAAACTGAATGCAGCAGGCTAGTAAATAAAGCACTGATTAGGGTAGAATAAAAGTAGAATTTATCCTTAGATTTGCCACGGGCCTTTTCGGGAGTCCTCATTTCATTATTTGATGGTATTTTTCTCCCGTGTCATTATAGTGGGACTACTGCCAACAAAACTATTTGTGATATAAAAAGACTTGTAGGAAGTATGGTATACAGCACATTTAAAAACTATAACCATGCCTTCTGCCATGATTAATAAAAGGAGGACTTACTTGCAGATTATATTTTTGTTTATTGTGTGACCTTCTCTAGAGGACAGGAAAAGATGGGTAATATAAACAGGCTCCATTGTCATAGGCAATTAATACCATACTTTCTCATTTTGTTTCCAAACTTTGCATCGCAGGAAGGAAGAAGTGGGAAGGAAAATGGAGACACCTGCTGAATAAATTCTAAATATCAGCACTAAACTACAGCTACAGCCAAAGTACAAGAGTACTCTGCAAAGAACTGGTGTACAGTACAATTATTTTGGAAAAGAAAATTGGAGGAGATAAGCACAAACCTGTGAATTCTCTTACAGGAGGAAAATTGAATTTTAAAGCATTTACCAAAGAGAAAATTTGTCTTTTGAGTTCCAACACAAGAAACTTCACAAATATCAATTAAGTCTACCCTGAAGTAGAAAGGGTTGTGTCGTCACTGGATGGATTTCCTTATTCTATTCTTTAGAAGTTACTGTTGTGTGGCAACAAAAATCTAAGCAGAAAACAAAGCTTAAGATAATCCCTAGTTAAGAGGGTATCGTATTTACTTGTCTTCCAGTGTGTAAGTTTATTGTTACTGTCAGTAATGTCACCATCCTGACCATTTTGGTAGTTGCAGGAAAGGTATGCATACCTAGAATAAATTTCTTCTTTACTGTTTCTTACTTGTGTTCCACTTACAAAATAGGCAACAATTATATTACAAAGTATGCAATTGTTAATACGTAATATTATGAATGTAAATTATTCCTATACATAGTATTAAGTATTTACACAGGGGTTTCGAGAAATAGGTTTGTGACTGTAAACAAATTATGGGGGAATCTGTTTATGTCTGTAGTACAACACACACATGGTTGACAAAATAAATGTATGCCTAATGATACAGATATATATATATGTAAAGATAGCAACACATTCTGCCTGTTATTTAGATGTTCCTGTCCTAAAAAATCCCATATCCTTTGAAGTGTCAAGCAGAAGAAAAATGATACTTCTTAAAATAAAATCCCAAACTATGAGGCATTTCCTTTTCAAGGTAATTAATATTTTCTTTTACTACTCTCAAAAATCTTGTCATTACTCAAGAAAACAAGCAAGAAAACAAAACCATGATTTCATGAGACATTTTTACTTTCGATTTCATTGCCCTAGGAACTAAAAGAAAATTTCAGTCCTTGAAAGGCTACCACCGGCTTTTACAAGGCAGATTCACTGCAGTCTGAAACCAGATCCTTTTCAGCATACCGGTGTGCATTTTGTAAAAGTCTATACTGAATGTCTTTTCAGGTAAGGAAAGGTAAGTATGATGTTAAATACTGTGCTGGACAGTTGGAGGTCACTGTTGTCTAAGAGCCAGTGTCACCTCTTCTCAGAGTCAGCAGAATGACTGCTTTCTCCTCCTCAAGTCAATGCAGGTTCTCTCACATTTGGAAATGTCAATATTTCAATAATCTGTATTGATAATGTAGACTAGCAGTGGCCCTTCATTTCAGCTGCTGGCAGTGAATTCCACAGATTCTTTCAGAGACACTTATCTCTGGACCAAAGTGACCCTTGGCTCCAGATCTATCATAAAAGCGTGCTAACTTGCTTATCACAAAACTTTTCATTATAGCAGCAGCCTGAAATGCCTTGGAAGTCCTTGGGATTCTTCCCCCATTGTTTCATGTAACAAATAAAAAAAAAAAAATTCTTCCAGCAGTAGAACCTCAATCTCTCTTGGACCAAGATCTCCAGTTTGATTCAGAATGGGTAGATAGGAAGTAAAAGCGTAACTGAAATATCTTCAAGTATGGTTGAGGTATTGCCCTGTATACACCAAAGAGCATGTAAGGCTCCTGTCTGCCAGATCACTCTTAAAGTACAGTGTAAACATAAACTTTAGTTTAGTCCAGAGATCCTCAGACTCAGTTACAAGTTTGCATTGACTTAATTGTCCCAGTTGAAAGACCCTCAGGCATATCACTGGCAGTAGTGGTCAGCCATATTGGCCGTGATCAGCGAAGTATAAAATGCTCTTACCACACTTAAGTATTATAAGGAATTTATTTTGGTAGTGGTGGTGATTTCAAGAACAACCACTGCAATTAAAAACCACAGAATAAATACTTAGACTTTATTTACCTAAAGACATCCAATGAAATCTATACTCAATAACCTAACAGTCATAGCTCTATATCTGAATTTAATGTTACAAAACTGACATATATAGAAAAATGTTCAAATTACGTAATAAGGGATTAGTGGAAAAATGTGTGAAATGAAATGGCACTTGCTTGTCCTCCATTGGTGTCCTGTTTATCCTGTGAAATGTTAAGGCAGGTGACCCTCGCCCCCATCCTGCCCAGAATATCTCTATTTTTACTGTAAGCGGACTCTCTAAAAAGAAGCCTGATGGGAAGTTGTAGGTATAATGGAAGTAGGCAACCCTTTGAAGATCAGATTTACAACCTGCATTTAACAGATTGGAAATCCTTGGGAATCTTAATGTATGTACTGTAAGTAATGTACATGTTGCAATATAACAAATTGAACCCAACAGTGGCCTCAACTCACATAGAAGGTCCTTAGCTGTTGCTAAAATAATGAGTCAGTTCATTTGCAGCTTGAACAAGGGAAGCCAGAATTATTCTCCCTCCTTCACATCCTTTGTCCATATTTACAGCAAAGACATTCAGGGTCAGAAAAGCTCACAATACTTCTATCCTCTATGGAGTTTGCCCTAATAAAATATTCTATTTTTATTTTTTTATTGCTCTGCTTATTTTCAACATTTGATCAGACACACTAAAGAGCAGGCAAAAGCCTCTCAGTTAAGGTGAAAACATCACAGTGAAGCTGGTCATGTTATAAGATGCATTATTCTAAGTATTTAAATTAACATGACTGTAAAACAGCTCATCCAAAATAAGACAAGTTTTAGTCCTTCAAACCCATGGTAAATATAACTGGAAAAATCTGTAATAACTCTGTTAACAACGATAATCAGAACAAAATGAAAAATGTTCAGGGACCACCTGCAACCACTGCAACAATGCAATTTCTTCAACTGACTGAACACAAAAAAATATTTCCAGCTACCATGATACATCTTTGGCTCCCTAACTCAAAAAACAATATACTTGTTTACATTAGGGTTAACTTGCCGCAGTCTGTTATAAGATCCCCAAGGCAGAAATTTAACATATTCTTCTGGAAGCATCCTGATATGCTATAACTACTTTGACATCACGTACATATCAAGAGCCTGGGAAATAAAGTTCAGACATAAAATGTACACAGTAAAACCAGAGAGCACCAAGTAAAACAATAAAAGCTAAAACTAGTTGTCAATGAAGGAGAAAACAAAAATACCTCCAAAGTAGGAAATACCTTTTCCTTTTCCAGATTATTGCAATTAGTAGGGATGTGAAAGTACTGCAAAAGTATTAGTCTTCACACTTCAACACTCTCCTCAGGAACTAACAAAAAGCAAGTCTGACTCTGAAAAATTTGCTTTAGCAAGCTGTTAATGTTTTGTACTATCTATAAAATGTGCTTGATTTAAGTAGCGGCATATGTTCTGATAACCACAAGCTACTGGAAATTTATATTTAAAATTAATGCTTACACAAACAACATAAAATTTTCCATGGTTTGGGCAATTTAATTTTAAACTACATACTGACAATGATTATTCATTTCTCTGTGTACTCTTTGCAGTGTTGAAGTTCATGTTAAAACTGTTTAGAACTTGAAATTTTACAAACATAAAAGAAAACCCCTTCTAAGCCAATGTTAACCTGACTGAAACCGGCATGACTGTAGAGACTCAATGTAATTGTTATCCTGATTTTCAGCATTCTGGAACTGTTTTTACTCTATGTACAAAACCAGCTAAAAATATATTTTGTTCATAGACTGTGTTATAAAGTACCATTAAGAATATTTCTTACCTCCAGGAATTTCAAGAGAGAGTTTATGGAAAAGTTCATTTCAAAAGACCTCACTGTGTTGATCATTAGAGCACTTTTTTATTATATTCATACATGAAATGTTATTGTATCTAAAATGCAATATGGATATTTTATACTAGATTCACACTGTCATGCTACAGAACTGCATAAACAGACATTGCAAGTATATTTTCAAGTCATGTTTCCATAGAAGTAATAGTAGTTATCAAAATACATGCTATATTACATACTACTAACTATACTCTACATCTAGTCATCATAACAAAAGTATTAAAGACATTTAAAATGCAGTTACCAGGCTGAAGATAAAAAAACATTTATTTCAAGTATAGAAATTTCAGATAGACTACCTAGCCAGCAGTAGGTATTCTAAGTAACTGCTGAGTAGTTTCTTTCTGCACCCAATGTGCAGAAGGAATCACTACATGTGTCTCCAAGAAGGTGAAGTCAGAGGACAGTTGTTATTAACAGACAAAAGGAGGCAACTTGATATTTCAGAAGAAATACAGGTACCATTTTTCTGCAAGTCATCTAAAGGAAGCAAGGTGAAATACTGGTAGTAGCTAGCATTGAGAGAAGGGGTACAGAATAGTAACAAGCTTGAAATTCTTGCTTGAGATGTCTACACTACATCCTTGTCTCCAGGATCACCTTCTCCCCCACACAACTAGTATATGTGTAACAAAGAAATCCTAGAGGATACAAACATTTTTTTTTTAAAAAAAGAGACACATTCCAACTTGTTAATAACGTATGGTTTCAGAATACTGTGCATTAAACTATTAGCTAGGTATTTATTCTATTTCTAATAAATTATTCTATTTCTAATGACAAAAAATCAGGAAAGTGTATAGATGCTTTTAAATCAACGGTAGAGGAGATTGCTCTGGAATAAAATAAAGTGGGCCTGTATCCTTCTGCTTCATTCTGCAGTCTTCATACTATGACGGAACAAGATGCCTCTTCCATCTAAGACTCCATTATTTGCCTACTGCATAATATGCTGTTTCTGTCTTGGAGATGTTTACAGCATGGGAACATTTACCCTGCCTTTCCTAGCATATACAAGTTGAAAAAATGCTTTTGGGGATGGGGGGATATTTGAAAATTGCTTTTATATAAAAAACTACATACATACATGTATGTATGTATTGACATACATGCAAAACATGCAGTTACACAGCTGTTGTTCAGCTCTCACAGAAACCTTTAAAATAACAGATCTATATGACAAATTAGTTATTAGAATGAAAAATGATCTTTTACATCATTTAATTACTGGAATAAAATTTTCTTTATAAGAAATGTCTGATCCTGACAACTTGCAGCATTACTTTTTCACATTCTTGTCCCAGAGGTTGCAAAATGCTAACTCTCCTGTTGAGTTACTGTATGCCTCCCAATGGATTAAAATGGCCAGAAATACCTGAGCATTGTCTCAAATCTGGCAAAGGTTAATCTTGCAGCTGTAGAGACAACATTACCAAATACAGAACAGTGCCTTTATGAGCAACTTGATTCAATAACTATTAGCCTGAATATAGATGAAAAATATTTGTTAGTAATTATCTAGTTGTATTAATTTGGAAATACCAGTCATGCAAAGTTTCTTTTCAGGCTTTTGTCTACCAAGCCTTTGGCCGCAATTTAGGACATTATTGGGTCCACCTGTGCATTTTTATTCCTGGTAAACCTTTTGCATGTGTTCTAATTCTCAAAAATGGGAAGGTTTTTCATGTTTGAATGACAAAGCTAATCTTGACAAGCCATCTGAATAATCAGCTAATGAAGAATTCCTGTGCTTGATAACAAGTGTGGGCAGATAACAGAAGAGCCCACTTCTGCATTTTCTTGATAGCTGGAAATAGAAAACCAAGTGTGGTGCAAAGATATGATATGAGAGGAAGAAGGTCTGTTAGAAATGTAAAATTTCACCCATACAAGTACTGATGAAACTTGCACACTCCAAAGATAATGGTTATGCTCCCATTCAATTGTGCATAGTGGCTTTCTGCTTTGCTTAGCGTCCTTGAAGCAAAGGTAATTGGTTTTTTACTCTCCTGTGAGCATAATGTGGGGTATGACTGCTTTCACCCCATAGGAAGAATGCATCACACACTAATTGTATTGGCAAATCAGAATCAAATTGTGTTAATACATCCAAGGCTAGTAACAGGCTTCATTTCTTTAAAAAGCTCTGTTGCTCTTATCTGTCCAAAGTTAGAATTTTCCTTGACCTGGAATATCATGTCAATAATTCAAATATAACAGTCAGATGATGAATGATGTTTATACAGCATTTGAGTAATCTCATAAAAAAGAAGGGTGCACATTTTCAGGACCTGTTATGACCTCTTTGATGGGGACAATTTCTGTTTCACTGTTTTATTTGGCAGGTTCTGTTTATGGCTATCTATTTTAAGGGCTTACATTGTTTTTGAAAATAATGTCATGTGCGTTACTCTTTAACTTGATTTTTCATTAATAATGCTGCAATTGCTAGCTCAGTTTTTTGTTGGTTTTGGGGTTTATTTTGGTGAGTTTTAGAAAATCTATTTTTTTCCCTTTTCTTATTTTTACTGTGTTTGTAACATACTGCAGTGGAGTGAGCGAAAACCAAATAATTTTATGTAATTGACCTTCTAAATGTAAAAGTAGTAGCTTTTACTTAATCCTTCACTTGATGAATAAATGAAAGGATCTTATTTATTTATTTATTTTAAAAGCATTGTTCTGGGTTCGTCATGGATGAGATAAAGAAAGAGCCCATCTGAAAAGCTATCTAGGTTCAGAAATGCATGCTGTAAGAGCACAGCAATAATAAGGATCAGGATAAGTACAGCACTGCTGTAGTTCAGAACACAAACACCCAGTTTGGGTTAAAGGTAGGATATAGGTATACTTTATTGCCAGAAGTGAAAGTAGAGGAACTTCACCTCAGAGTGGTGAAAGAGATTCTGGAAGTTACTCAGATCCATGTGCCAAAATCCACAACCTATTTCACACTTAAAATATTAAGTTTGCTCTTATTGTTAGTCACAGGGTGCTGGACACTCATGAACAGCTTCATTCTGAAAAATATTCAACAGAACTCCAGCAACATGCTGCTTAGATTCTGACCCTACCACCCTGAGTGAGAAACTGCATTGCTCAGTACCAGACAGGTTGAAACTCTAAGGCAAACATAAGGCAAAACACAAGTTGGTGCATGTGTGCACTTCTAGATCCATTTTCATTTGAGCTACTGGTACTAAGCATGTGTCTA
Organism: Phalacrocorax carbo; assembly: GCF_963921805.1. Classification (NCBI taxonomy): domain Eukaryota; kingdom Metazoa; phylum Chordata; class Aves; order Suliformes; family Phalacrocoracidae; genus Phalacrocorax; species Phalacrocorax carbo. The sequence goes on along the minus strand of NC_087514.1, from coordinate 87,386,563 downwards.
CATCTCCCCTCAAACATAATATGAAGGATTTTTCCATCAGAAGAGTGAATTTTTCTATTTAATTGTATCTAAGTCATATATACTAAAATAAAAGAAACAACCTGAGTCTTTTACCATTACATTCTTCTTCAAATAAACAATTACACTACAATGACTTCAACACACTGTCATTTTGGTTTAGTAGCACTTCATGCACATTCTATCAATTCATCTAACTGCACACACAGTAGAGGTGTAGAATTTTAATTTTGGTGCATGTTTCTTCCGGGCAGTGAATCTATTGTAGATTAATTTTTCCATGTCACATGATCATAAGTGAAATACCATGAATTTTCTCTAATTTTGTGTTCTTACATTGTTCTCATCAAAGCTGTATGGGAAACATAACTTACTAAAGAACAGCAAACAGGTTATTTCCATGGTGAGAACTGTTCTTGCCCCCTTTAGCAGTGCCACCAAACAGTGAGAAAATTAGTAGTAAAATAGATCACAGAAGTCATCTACCTGGACAGGAACAGTTGTCCTTTGATTATACTCTCTGGAGGTTACAGAGAAAATTTAATCAAGTCAAGCTTCTCTCTCCAAGTTTTTTTAAAAAATAAAAAATTAATAATTTCTCTATTAAGGGTCTTTGAAGATTTCCAACCTCTTTGGTCATGTAACTCAATGCTTAAATATCGGTGACTTATTTCCGAAAATGTACAACTGAAAAAGAAATACTTGAAAGATAACTCTCTTTAATGAAAGCAGATACCTGCACCTACTGTATTAGCTGATTTAATTATAGATGATGTACAACAAAGACCATATCTCAAGAACAGTAATAGAATGTCAATTAGAAATCAAAGTTTTGAACTCTTGAGAGCAGGATGGGAACAAAACCAGCCTACTGCACTTAAAAAAAAAAAAAATGTCCCCAAAGTTTACTCCTCAAAGAAGATATGTACCCTTGATAAAAGTTGCTGTACAAAAATGCAAGTCACCTCAAGTGTCAAAATTCAGTGTGGGAAGGAAAGGGTTTGTCAGGAATGGCCCATATCAGAGAGAGAGACAGGATTTTTCAATGCTCAGATACCTGAATTACCTTTGAATAAAAGGATAGCATGGTCTTTCAAGTATTACATAGGCTAGCTTCTTAAGACTAATCTGGTACCTCAGTAAAGGTCTGCAATGTGCTATACAGATGTCTTAGTTGAAGAACAAAGGTGACAAAGCCCTTGTATGTGGATTCTATATCCAGATTGTCTAAAAATACCTGTACACACAAAACAAGTAAATTAGCTCTTTAATCTTTAGTTTCTTTTTAAAAATACAGATACACTGAAAAAGTTGTTTTAGAGGGAGATTAAGCAAATACCTGAAATACAGCTGAACTTGCAGTCACCATAAAAAAATACTCACTGCAGTGCTGAGTGTCAATGTTAGGCAGACTACCTGATAATGTTCACTAATCTGCTGCCAATATCCAGCAGACACCTTACTTTCTACAGACCAAGAATCTCCAGTCTAATTGAAGTTCCCACCTTCTGAGGAATAAACTAATTTAAGAAGATAAAGCAAAGTATCCAGCAAATTCGTTGCACTTATTTCCATTTGGGAACACCCTCACAGGGCCCTACAAGGGAGAGGCTGTGTTTTAATATTTCTCCAACACCAAGTGTTTTTCCCGTAGCCTATTTTACACAGCCCACTTGCCATGCAAGCACGGGGAAATAGAAGCATTGCCTCCCACCTTCACTGCAAGCACTAGCCAAGTGTCAGTGCCTGTCAGGCATCCACACACTGCTCTGTCCTGGCTGAAGTCTGCTAAAAGCAAAATCCCTGCACTCTCTGATTGTTTGGTAAGGGAGGGGTTGTACGTTGCCCTGCTTGCGAGTGTGTCAGCTGAGTTTCATGAAAAAGACCTGGTTTTGTTGTTTATGCTAATCTTGTGTTCCCTGCCTCTCTTCTCTGTATCCAAGCAATCTCACTGTCATTAAAAGGCAACTCTGATGTACATGAGTGTTAACGTTTTAAAAGATCAGGATGCTGTTTTCAGTATTGAGATACATTTCATATAAAATAATTTAAAAAATCAACATGAACCTCCCTTTTCTTTTTGCTGCACATAACTAGGAACAAATCTGTCCTACTGTGTTAGCCTCAAAAGCAATGCTTAAAGGAGTTAGATGGCAGCATATTTGTTCTCTTTACACTTTTGCCTTAAAGTTCATAAGTACCAGTATAGCTCAACATTGTTAGCTTAGAAACAAAACCTGAAAAGAATTAGGATTTTTATCATGACCCAAGAACTTTATGTGAAAGAAACCAAAGAGCATAACATTTATAGACCAAATCCCAGATGCAGTTACCATGTTGCCAAAAACCATCATTTTTTTTCTTACTCAGCGCAGTTGAAATTAAAAGTATTGACAGAAGCAATTTCTGGCAGGAAAGTGGAAAAGTTAATAAGGGATGATATTGAATCTGTTTTTCTGCATTTATTTTTGCTGGGTAATCCACATCATACATTCTACAAAATGTTGCTAGAGCTAAATAAGAAAAATAAACCAAAATGAAATGCCAGGTTTTTCTGCTGTTTTTACTTTTGTATATGTAGAGTAAAGCTAGAAGTAGAGGTTGAAGTGCTGAGCAGTGTATTTTTCTGCAATAAATTTCAAGTGTGTTGCACAGCCTGAGGGGAACACAAAACTATTAAGATGTATTCATACTGAAAAAAGTGTGATTTTTTATAAGGTTGAGAAAGAAATCCATCATGGTCTACGTACCATATCAAAGGATGGTTATGACATTACTGGAATAAATTCCCAAAAAAGTGCATCCAAGATAGCTGATATTTGCCACAGTGTCATTCTTTGTCAAAGCGGTAGCACCATTTTTCTCTATGAAGACAAAAAACCCAAACGAATCACAGCCCCAGAAGTTGGTTCTTACAAAAGAGAAAATGGAAACTCTTTCTACAGGAAACACCAGAACAACCTACAGGCTAACATGATAGATACCTTTCCCCTGTTAGTACATGCAGTCAGTCATCTTTTCTACATGGAATATATAAACAACTAAAAAGTCCTTTTCCTTACCTGCCATCTCACACAACAAGAAGATACTGAGCACTTGAAAATCATGAAGTGTTATGTTTTTAACCAGCTGGCCAATGCAAGTCACACTATAAGGAAATTTGTGTTTTTATTCATACGGCAGTGTCAGAAAAGTTACTTGGTCTAAAAAATATACTTCTGTATGTATTAGATTACCAAAATAAAATGCTGCATTACTAGAATTTTTAGAGCTTCTTTCTCCAACAAAGAAAATACCTGTCATCTTTTCCTTCATGTATCAAATTTAGGTAAACTGTTCTGTAGACAAAAATTGTACAAGTAATACCATCTCCATGATAAAAGGAGAGGAAGGTAAAAGATAAGGAAGAAAAAAAAACAGAAAGAAGAAAATTAAATAAGACATTGTATTTTGCTGTATTAGAAAGCTTTGGCTATTCTTGATTTGCCTACCTCACTTTTACAGTAGCTAACACAGTATAGTTTCTACATGAAATAAACTAAGCAATCTTCATTTGTCTAGGAAAGTAATAGAAATAATATTGACAGCTTTTAACAGCCAAAGAAGTAGAATCTTACAGAGCGGTACATAACTTAAAAGTCAAAGTCAACTCTTCGCTTGTTGCTGTTAGTATTCTACTTGGAAATGTCCCATTGGACATAATGTGATAAGAAGAAGAGCTATTTTTCAATTCTATTTCTTTCTGATTTATAGTATTTTCAGTTAAAATACTGCAATCTATATTTTAGCTAGGACAGCCTATTTCTGAGAATTGTATATTCAAGATCTTTTACAGAATTAAACAATATTGAAAGACCACAGTTCAAACATTGCTGTAATTTTGTGGTGAAAATTGCATGCCTCTCTTCAGTTGTTCCTGTAGTTCTGTAAATACACAGTATTTATTTTCTGGCTATTTGGGGCAGTTCCTAAGGTTGTGTAAATTAACTCGGGTCCATTCTATCAGTGGACCAAAGCCAATTTACATTAGTTGAAGAAGTGACCTTCACAGAAGGGAAAAAATGTGGTAGTACTCAGTAGTGGAAATAAAAATGAAAAGACTAAATAAAGAAGCATAGTTTCAAAATTATGAAACTGCAAGAAAGATAAAGCAGTGTTGACAAAGCTTTCAACTGAGATTAAAAGATGTAGGAAAGCAATTCATAATATTAAGAATAGTGCTAGCTGAAAGACAAATCTAAATCTTCCATCCCACAATCTATTACTTCTTACTTGTTTTCATCATAAATCTGGAGCAAAAATGAAAATACCAACATTTCTGAAATTAAAAGCTCTAGATAAATTTGATTAAGTTACAGATAAATGCAAGATATTTTTGTATCAGCCTTTTTTACAGACAATAATTTTTTTGCCATTCTTGAATTTAAATTCATTATTTCAATTTGCTGACCCAAAAATGTGATTTCTATGATGCACAGTAATCTTTATCTGCCAGTGAAAACCCATTCAGTGCCTTAAGAGGTTTATTTCAGCCTTGGAACAACTCCAGTAGAGGAGTTCCTTCAGAAAGGAATCTTGAATGGTTTGAACTAGAATTCCATAGTTATTTAGCATCTACAAAGTCTAACAGAGAGCTCATCTTTCAGGAGAATTCTTTGATTCAGGAGTTCAGAAATATTTTGTTTCCAATAAAAATTCAGAATATTTTAGATGCAGAATAATCTAATGACAGGCATAAGAACTCATTTTGGTTTTCCAAAGAAAAAAGCCATTGAATCCACCTACTACAGATACCATAATTTTTTTGGAAAATTTGGTTTATAATCCAAAAACATTGTGTCAAAACACTACAATATTATACACATACATACACACATATGTATATATACATATATACGCACATATATATTATACATATATATACACAAATACATATATTAAAAGGCTACAGCTAATCGAATGGAGGGACTGCAGGTAAAATTAACAGTCAGTGGATGTTGATTTGAAATTGTACCTGTAACCAAAAAGATGGCTTTCCTCTACTCTCCTTCTCCCCGCCTCCCTTCTCTTCCGTGTCAGGTCTAGGAAGTATGTGGCCACGTGGCAGTTAGATCAGTTTCCTGATCAGACTGAGGACTAATAATTTATTCATCATAATTCTCAATCAGTGACACAATCAATGCCACAATGTTCTTCAGCCAGTGGCCACACAATTGATAGAACCGACTCAAGTGAGTTACTAGGAAAGTGTCCAAGGATGGAGTGGGACCCCTGGCCCTGAAGGCAGCACAGCTTCTGACAGGCGTAAGCCAATGGTGAAATTGCACCTCAGACAAAAACGACCTGAGCAGAAGCTCTGCAAATTCTATTGTATTAAAACAATTAAAGGGTGTAAGATTCTAATTTAGGATTGCTGTTCTAATTTAGAGAGTGAGTCATTTGAGATAACCCAGTCAGAATAAAATTATTGCCAAACTGACAATCTGAAGTAGCTCTGCATCCTTAATGTGGTGGTTCCTTCTCCCCACATTGGAGTTTGCCCCTTTCTCCTACTGCTACTTGTGTTCTAGTACAAGAGATCCCTCCACTTATGTCTAACAAAACTACTATTTAGGGAGCATTAGTTGCTAGGGAGCAATTGTAGTTATAAAACAAATTACAAGGTATACACTTTTGTAATTTAAATGAGAGGTGTAACTCTGCTTTCAAAGAAAAGCAAGTTTGCATTTAGACATTTAAGAAAAAATGAAATTGGAAAAGTATGTGATAAATATCACCAAAGTCCATCTGCCACCGTTCACAAATCGACATTTGCTTTTAAAACATTATGTCAAAAGTGTTAGAAAAGGTGTTGTCCTTCAGCTATGACAATTCTAATAAGGTTAGTTAAATAAAGACACTGCTGTGCTTTTCTGGTTCAAACGCAGCAGTTGGTTTTATTAGTCTACAGTGGCATAAATGTTATAGTTCTATAGCTTCTCGTTACATATTGCTGACCATCACCATAAAACTGCCGTCCACATCAAATCAACTGCTTTAGACAAGCTATTCCAGGACACACAGACCATGTATAAAGTAGTTCCTCAGGGAAGTGTTTTGAAAAATAACTCCTTGGAAGAGAGCTTGCTTAGTGCAATTCTTCTTACAGCAACTCACAGGGTTTACATACTTGTCAAAAACCATTGCAAGCTCAGAGATGTCTGTGTGAAGTTTTGAACTGACATCTGATAGATAATCTGACAGCTATGTGTATGAAATTGGATATCAACAACAACTTAGGAGGAACAAGAAAAACAAAACATACTGGTTTTGTGTTTGCTCTCAGTAGTTTCCAGGAGTTTACTTCAAACATCTGATTTTAGGGCATGTTTTCACATGGATACTTTTCAACTCACTTGGCACAGCTCAGCTCTTGCCTTGAATTGATTTTCCCAGGAAAAAAGGTTTCTTCATTTGTTAAAGTTAATAGCATAAATAAAACAATAGCATCATGTCTTTATTTGGAACTTTGAAGGGAATTTTTTTATCATTAACAGCATTTCACCAGGAATGATTAAATGAGTGAGAGAAGGAAAAAGCCAAACTAGAATCTTAGTTCCTCATATCTACTCCTTCTCTTGCCCTGAACTATGCATAAGAAGCAAATTGGATACTATGAAGCTGAGAATCTGTCCTTTTTGCCCTCCTCTGATTAAAAAACACAAAGCTTACAGCAGGAGAAAATTACATGTGTAAGACAAGAAGAAAAACAGAGATTTTTACAGGCATATTACATCAAATTCACAGTTGAACAACTACATGGGACATAATTTGGTCTCTGAGTTTTCAAGACAACCTGCATCATTCTTATAAGAAGCTTTTAAGATAGTCGAGAATCTATCAAGACTAGATTTCTTTTTTTGAACTACAGATAAACAAGACATAGAAGTTACTCAATGTGTAGGTCCAGATTAAATGACTATTAGAGCCTTATCAGACCTTAAAGCCTCAGAACCTTAATATAGATCCTTCAATTTCAAATTCTGATTATTGATCTTTAGCTAGTTAGTAGTCCCTTCTAACTCCACAGCTTCTAAAATCATTGTATGAAGTTTCCATGGTTTAACTAACCCTATCACATTTTGTGAGTGCAACTGATACCAATGGTTGCTATCAGTGGTCCAGGTCTTTCCTGAAAGACCCCTCTCTGCAAGAATCCAAAGAGTAGTCCCTTTTTTCATTATGTAATATCATAGCCTTAATTTCTTTGATATGACTTATGTACATACACCTGTACATCATGACTGTAACCTTTTTTAATCAAAGAATAGTTGAAGAACATAGCTGCCTCTAACTTTCAATTTTAGACTTTTGCATGTTGTCTTCTGCTGTATATATTTAAAAAAGCTAAGTAATTGTAAGAATTACCCCAAGAACTGAACTCATCAGACATCCTGTTAAGATCCAAACATCTCTGAAAACCATTAATTTCTCTTTACATTTCTACAACAATATTGTCCATGCTGCATTTAAGGGTGTGAGATTGTATAATACTTAGATGTGCCCATTTTCATTGTAATATTGCTACTTCAGGGCCACTAAAGCTGAACAATTTTCATTATTTCACTACAAGACTTACAAACTTGCTTTGCATCCCTCAGGAGCTGAAAAATGTACTGTAAAATCTGAGCAGATACTACCAAGAATGAATTTCAGGTGATCATTTGGGTCCACATACTCTTTGAGGCTCCTGTGGGCTCTCCCCTATGTAGTTCACAATATGTCAGATAATCCAAAGTAATGCAGCTGAGTCCACACACTGTGAGTGCTGCATATCACTGATACATGCTGACCTACTATCTCAGAGGGATAGGGATGGAACTTGCAGTTCCTGCACTTGTTCAACTGAACAGTCCACCCATCAAATCTGTATCTCCCCAATTCAGAAAGAAGGATGTTGTGGGGACCATGTCAAATGCCTTACAAATGTCCAGATAGATGACATCCATACCTTTTCCCGTGTCCACTGATACAGTCACTCCATTGTAGAAGGCCACTCGGTTGGTCAGGCAGCGCTTGCCCTTGATAAAGCCCTGCTGGCTGTCTTGAATCACCTCCCTGTCCTCGGTGTGCCTTAGCATAGCTTCTAGGAGGATCTGTTCCATGATCTTCCCCAGCACAAAGGTGAGGCTGACAGGTTTGTAGCTCCCAGGGTCTTCCTTTTTAAAAATGGGTAAAATATTTCCCTTTTTTCCGGTCCCCAGGGACTTCACCTGACTGCCACAACCTTTCAAATATCATGGAGAGTGGCTTGGCAACTACGTCATCCAGTTCCCTCAAGACTCTGGGATGCATCTCACCAAGTCCCATAGACTTGTGTATATCTAGGTTTCTCAGGTGGTCACGAACCTGATCTTCTCTTACAGTGGGAGGAACTTTGCTCCCCCAGTCCCTGCCTTGAGGTCCATCCACTGGAGGGGTGTGGGAAGAGAGGTTGCCAGTGAAGACTGAGGCAAAAAAATTTGTTGAGTATCTCAGCTTTCTCCTCATACGTCAATACCAGTTTGTCAGTCATGTTCATCAGGTGGGTATGCTTCATTTGACTTGCTTTTGTTGGCTAACATACCTGTAGAAGCCGTCCTTATTATTCTTTGCGTCCCTTGCCAAGTTCATCTCCACCTGTGCTTTGTCCTTCCTGACCCCATCTCAAAACAACTGGGTAGCATCCCTATAATCTTTCCAGGATACTTCTTGCCTTTTAGTTTGACCAGCAGGTATTGACTCATCCATGTATTGCAGTTTAGTCCCAGCCAGCAACTCAGCCCCACACAGCTGCTTGCTCGCTCCCCCACCGGCGGGATGTGGGAGAGAAATAGAATGGTAAAAGTGGAAAGCTAATGGGTTGAGATAAGAACAGTTTAATAATTAAAATAAAACAATAACAACAACAACACCAATAATGCAATGAAAAGGAAAATAATGAGAGAGGCAAAACCCAGGGAAGGGGGGGCGTGGGGGGTGTGGGGAATGAACAGCCAAAACAAACAGCATGTGATGCAGCCGCTCACCACCCGCCAACCTGAGGTTGTTGCCACCAGTTCCTGAGGCACAACCACCTCCCCCGTGCGCCAACTCCCCCAGTTAATATACTGGCCATGGTGTCACATGGTATGGAATATCCCATTGTCCGGTCAGGGTCAGCTGTCTGGGCTGTGGTCCCTCCCCTCCCAACCTCTTGCCCACGTGGCAGAGCATGGGAAGCTGGAAAGGTCCCTGACTACTATAGGCGCTACTTTAGCAACACTTAGCCGCTACTTAACAACTAAAGCATCAATGTGCCATCAGCACTTTACCAGCTACAGTGAAGAGAATTAACACTATCCCAGTCAAAACCAGCACACCATGCTAGTCTCTTGCCTCCCTTTCCTGACTTCTTACACCTGGGGATCGAGAGCTCTTGCACTCTATGGAAAGCATCCTCAAAGTTCTGCCAGCTCTGTTCTGCTCCCTTGTCCCTGAGGGCAGTTTTCCAGGGGGTTCTATTGACTGAAATGACTAAGTCCTTTAACAGCTGGAAGTTTGCTTTCATAAAATTCAGGATCCTGATATTACTCTCAACGTTTCCCATATCCCTCAGGACTGTGAACCCCACCAGTTCATGATCACTGCACCCAGGCATCCAGTCTTGATGTCACCAATTAGCTCATTTGCATTGGTGACCATCAGGTCCAGTACCACATCCTCTCTGGTAGGGCTGTCTATTACCTGGCAAGTTATCCTCAATGAACTCCAGGAGTATCCTGGATTGCCTATGGCTGCCATGCTACTTTTCCAGCAGATGCCAGGGTAGTTGAGGTCCCCCTACAGGATGAGACCCTGTAAGCACAATGCCTACTGTAGCTGGAGTAAGAAAGCTTTGTCAGTAGGTTCCCCTTGGTCAGGTGGCCTGTAGTAAACACCACCACAAGGTTCCATTCGTTGCCTCTGTCTCTAAGACTTAGCTTAGCTTTCAACCTTTTTACCTTACCTTCTTAGCTTTCAACCTGCTCGTGGCTATTCTTTAGAGACAGCTCTTCACACTGTATCAATTTCTTAATGTAGAGGGCAACACCTCCACCCCTCCTTCCTCACCTGTCCTTCTGAACAGTCTGCAGCCATTGATAGCCACACTCCAGTCATAGGATTCATCCTACCAAGTTTCAGTAATGGCAACTAGGTTGTAGCTTTCTAGCAGCATGGTGGTTCCAGCTTCTCCTGTATGTTGCCCATATGGCATGCACTGGTGTAGAGGCATTTCAGCTGGGCTATCGGCCATGTCATCTTCTTAGAGGACCACACCTCAATTCCTTTGAGGTATTTCACTGATGTTCCCGTTGGTTCCTATTACCTCAGGAGACCCTGGCTCATCTCCTTAAGACTTCAGGTGTGCTGCAATGCACCCAGCACATCTCAGAGCAGCAGGCTCAGGGCCATTGCTACCACCCTGTCCCTCTAACCTTGGCATGTTGTCCCACAGCTTGTCACAGGCAAGCCTGATATTATCCCCCTCCCCATTCAAATCTTGTTTAAAGCTCTGTCAGTGAGCCCCACTAGCTCGTGAGCAAAGACCCTCTTCTGCCTTTGAGAAAGGTGAATCCCATCTGACACCGGAAGACCTGGTGCCATGTTGACCATCCCGTTATTGAAAAACACAAAACTGTGGTGGTGACACCAGCCACAGAGCCATGTATTAATACACTGGGTCTATTCTTCCAGTGTCACTGTCTACAACTGGAAGGAGAGAGGAAGAGGACTTACCGTTACTACAGTGACTACTATAAGATCAGACCTTGTTCTGCTATTATTCCACAACTTAAAGGGAAGACCCCTTCACTTTCATAGTACAGGAAGAATTAATCAGCCAAATTCACTTGTGCGAAATAAGCAAACCCATCTTCTTCCAATTTTAGATCCCTATTTTAAAATTGGTGAGAGTTAGAAGCCTACATATGTTCGCTTATCTGGGATCAAATCCAGAATTTACTCATTCAAGTGACTCATTGAAGACCTTTCATAAATCACCTTGTGATTTTCAAAACTGCTGTAGTTCAAATATTTTTAAACTCTCTCAATACCTATCATTCCAATATTGATTTTTAAAAAAAAATTTTAGAAAATATTTAAAAGAAAGTATAACAATTTAAGATGCCAGCAAGCTATCCTGTTCTGTGTTAATAAATTAATTCACTGTGGCTAATAATATAAATGTTTTAGGTGTTTTTTTCTGCTGTTATTTTCAGGTCACATTAAAAAACCCTACATAATACACCATTGCATGTGTGCATTGCAATTTTACAACAGTTAATTTACAATTCAATCAATGTGAGCCACACCAGAGGCTGTGCTAAGCATAGCCTTTCTGGATTCATTAGAGTGGCTGCTCATTCAACAATAAGGCTTCACTTGCCAGTAGTCATTCTCTCCGAATTCTTGCAAGCCTACTGAGGATGCAGCTGTGCTAATAAGCTGCAATGGGGCCTTGTGCTTACAGCTGTACCCTTTATCATATGTTATCCACCTCAAACATTGCCAAGCTGTTTAGTTTTTAAGTGAATAGTTGAGTAAATGACACATTTTCATACTGCACATATCAGTATCCCAGATGGGAAAACTGAGTGTCACATATATTCCAGGAAGTGGGTATAACGTGATTGTCTATGCAGCTGCTTGCCAATCCTTCATCTCTGTGTCAATTTTTCTGTTTCACGGTCTAAAAGAATATCCACCTCTTATCCTGAGTGTAACATAATCTTCTCAGTTAAGTTTATGATTCTTTCAAGGTCTTTGCTATACGCAGCCATTAAAAATTATCTAATTACAGCATTTTCCCTGAATTAAACTTCACACAGTGTAAATGGAAAAAAGATATTGACTGACAAAAAGACAACTCCTTTTCTTTCTCACTATTCCTGTATCAAACAGACATGAAAACAAAACTGAGTCCCACTGCTTTTTAAGACTTGTGGAGATGGTGATGGCTTCTCCTTCATATTGACACTGAACTGGAAGGCAAATTCGTATTTTCAGTTCAAAGCTTGCCTGCAGCAGCAAAAGCTCAAGAAACTACTTCCCCAACTGCAGCCATAAAACATGCTACTTCTGGTCCTCTAAATACTGATTGATCAGCTTTGCCCCTCAGAAAAGATATGCTATTTCCTGAATAACAAAGTAAATAGAACAACCAGCCGTCATACTTGTTGCAGTAACACCCAGCAATCCCAGGATCACATATCAACCTGATCTTTGAGATAGATCTGCAATATTTTTCTTAACCAAGGATAACAAAAAAGGTGCAAAACATGAACAAACAAACAAAAAGAACAAGAATGTTTTAAAAAAGGGAAAAACTCACCTGTATTGGACAAAGCAAAACAGATTAACACAAGTCTTATTTCACACTTTCTATCACTTTGTCACTGTAACATGGGCCTTTTCTTGCAATTTCAGTCTTGGCATAGCAACTCTTCCTCAGCAGTATAGTGTCTTCCTCAGCAGCAAGAAACCCTTCACAGTCTCTTCTAAGAAATGGCACATTGTGGAACTGGGAATCCTGGCTTCCCACTCCTCTTCAAGGATTTTGAGGCTTTGTGAACTGCAGGCCCCCATGTTTGTCACATCAGTCCTTCTCTGCCTGCCCAAGTGGCATGCTCAGTTGCCATCAGAGAGGAAACCATCTTTTCTCCCTGCAAAGGCTTCCACTCAACCCACATTTCAAGGACAGGAAAGGACAAAGAAAGCAAATTCCCCCCTGCTGTCAAGTCACAATCTTTTAACAGAACACAATATACTGAAGCAAGTAAAAGAGACACAGTCTGTTACAGAGAGAGACCACTGGGAGGAGTGGCCATTTAGAGCTTTTTGACGAACTCCCATACACCTCTGTTTATGTACTTGTGGTCCTTCTACAGAATCTGCCTAACTGAATTTACAGCTGGTTTTGCAGAGCTGTACTTAAGGGAAATAAAAGTAGCACAACCACAGAAACTTCCCAGAGAAAACAGTGGGAATATTAGGTTTATTAGCTAATCACATTGGACTTGAAAACCTAGCTACTTAAAGATATATGTAGTAGCCAAATTAAAGCTATTTATTTAGATGATAGGCCCATGAGGCTAAGTTTACAAGACTAGACTGAGCTCTTCCTTATACAGTACATAAAATTTCTCCATGAGGATCCCATACATTTATGTTGTGATGGAATTTCCCCTTAAAACAATGATCTACTGCTGGTCAAAGAATTTCCAGGTAATTGACAGTCCTTTCTTCTGATAAGCCATTTCAAAGCTTAATTGCCCTTGCACTTAGAAATACTTTCTTTCAATGCTTAAAAGAGCCTTATTCTGTAATTGCACTTGTCTGCCACATTAAACAGTCTCTATCATCAGAAATCACCTTCACGTTTATATACTTGTAAACCATGATAAAGTCAACTAAACTGTCTCTTTAATAAACTTGATTGAGTTCCATTCTCCTATTGAGATATTAATTTCATCAATTTTACAGCTTCTTTGCTATTTTCAGCTTACTAAATTTAAAATACAGCTTTTAAAACTTAATAAAGTGTTTGTGTGAGAAACCAACCTCTCTTACCAGTATACATCGCAACTGTTGTTCCCGTGCTTAGATAGCTAAGACAGACTTATCTCAAGAACAACACATCACTGGAAGATTAAGTTCAAGTGGTTATTCATCATTATTAATTTCAGCATCATTACTTCCAATTATACAGCTTCTCACAATGTAATTATTAGAAACACTACTTTTTCCTATAGCAAGCCTTTGATTTTTGCTGAATTTCTGTTGCTTTATGCCATTGGAACAATTTTAAGTCATATGAAAACTTTATTAGCAATGATCTTCCATTTCCCCTCCACTCCCAAGCTACTGAAAAAGGTATTAAACCATCCTGGGCTAAGAACAAATCTCTGGCTGACAATTCCCCACATAACTTGACTTTTGATAACTAAGAGCTAGAATAGTTTTAAATCTTTCTATATGCAATATATAGGTTTTGCATAACATTTGAGATAGAGGAAAGTAGAGAGAGAGGAAGAGTAATGAAAATATTGTAGGATATAATATCAGGTACTTCCAGGAAAATGAAAATCAAAAAGAAATTACCTTTCTACCAGTGAGGTAAAAATTCACCCATGAAATTTTCTGTACTCTTGAAATAAATAATACAATGGATTAACTTACTTCTAGGCAACTATCTTAGCTGACATTAACAGTTTCTATATTTCTTCCTTATTAGCCTTTCCATGCATTGTCAAATCAATTTAGGCTGTCTAATTTATCAGACCTTTTACCTTACTAAAATATTTGCACTCTTATACATTTGGTCAGCCAGATATCTATATTATTCCAAAGTATCTATAGTAGGAAAAGCTTATCAAAATCCTATTTGAGAACTCTGGAAAAAAAAAAAGTATTAAAGTGTAGAGAGACAAACAGGAAGAAGAGCTCTTCCTCTTTCTCTCTACAAATATATATTCACTATTTTTCATCTGAATCCTTCCTATAACACTGTGGTTTCATAAGCATCTGCTTTTGCTTTTTAGCATTTTACTCTTGTTTTTATTGGTATTACCCATTTATCTTTTTCCATGTACATACATATGGAATACTAAAACTGTGACTTGTAAATGTATTTCAGCTATTGCAGCTGAAATTGCAGCTGTAGGATTTTTTATCTTAAAATCCAGGTTCAAGGAATTTATTATTGCCTCACACTTTTATTTTGCATTGCTTTGCATGATGGGCAAAAATCTTCAGATATTCTCAATATAATTCTGCTTTTTACAGGTCAGGGAAGATTTCTGAATGTCCTCTCCATTGTGTTTATTTTTCACCTACAAAGCAACACCTTTACCATTTCTTCCTGAACTTATCTCCTGTGTCAGTATGGTAGATGAGCTGGGGGTGTGGGGGGAAGAAGTGTTTAATAAAGCTGACATCCACTGCTGCCAGTGAACTAATTTGTATATGCTCCACTAGAGCACATAGTGCTCAGTTACAACAATAATCTATGTTACTTTATCCTTAGACTTGTCATTACTCTATTTATAACTAACCTTTGTTTACATCAGTGAGGGTGTCTGTATCATTATAAACTGGAGAAGATTCTTGGCTGAATATGAGTTTGGATGTGTATCATAATTTTCAATTTTCTCTAGTGGAAAACACCGATCAAAACACAAAGGGATCATTGCATTGAAGGGCCAACAATAAACATTTTCACAGCTGATGTGCAATATGCTTCCATGATTCAATTAATTCTACATGACTTTTCTCACAATAAAAAATAATACATAGTGTTAGTTTCCATGATACATAGAATCTAAGAAAGCATACTTTTTGAAACATAAAGCAGTGGCTAAAGCTGGGTGTGATATAAATACCCACACACATATATAAACACATTCACAAGCATAAACATGTTTTAGGGACAGAGGAAGTGAATAAAGAGCTGCATGAATGCCCATGGTATATATAGATAAAATGGAAAATCTAAGAGTCATTTCTGTCATATATCTAATCAAGTAATTGACATCCTTTGGTATTAAAAAAAAATAGATCCCTGCTTCACTTTTTTGAATGTCTGAATGGCATATTATCTGAAATAATTTATATATTTCCACTCCAAAGGTCAATACTGACCTAGCATGATGTTCAATTTTATACAATCAACAGAAGATATTCAGTAAGAATTTGGGAACCTAAGATTGAGGTGATCTCTGTATAAAAACCTGACACAGCTGAATGATTTACTGATCATGATTAATGAGTGTCTCAATCTGTACATGAAGAGAGAGAAAAAAATTACTGATGTTGACAAAATTTGTTACTGCTAGTCAGGCAATACTCTATACCACAGGAGACAGGGTTTTCATACTCCCAGTTAAGCTGGCCAACCTTGCTCCCATTTTGTGATGGACACAGTAGGAACGCACCACAACCACTGCTGCCTAATACAAAGTTTATGGAACTATGAAAAGGCTGGGCTAGTTCACAATAAAACAGAAGCATCATTGACTTTTACAGAAAGTTGTAAACTTGAAGGTGAAAGGTCTTTTCTCAATAGGGTACAATTTTCTCCAGAAATCCTTATACATCTGGGATTGATTTAGCAGACATACATTGCGGTGAAGTACAGCTTGCTCCCTCTCTACAGGGAATCTGGACTGTTCTATCGGTGTTGCTGGTATCCAATATGCAGACTTCATCCCTGTGCAGTTGTGGCAGGTCCTTTTAAGGGGTTTATAAGATATTTATGTAGAGCATCCAGCTTTCCAGGGAACTCACAATCTTCCTGTGACTTCACAAAGCCGGCTAACATCCATCCTGTTTTATCTCCCGGTAAACAAAACCACTGATGTTTCTATAACGAATCTTAAAGCCATGTCTTCTTTCAAGAATCATATAGGTTGCCTAGTAGATAACACATAATAATTCCTTTAACAGAGAGTGCAGAAGTATACGGCATTACTATTATTTTACTAAATACATCTATTACAATAATAAGCATATATGTAAAATCCATTAGTGTGTAAGCGTGTGTGTGTATACGTATATATAGGATATGCATCCTGAGCCAGTCTTCCACGTGCCAGCTCTCTGTACAAATGCAATCTATTTTCCATTAATTGGTGTTAGCTTTTCTTACCATATCGAAAAAGAAAAAAGAAAAAGGAATGCAAAAGTATTTAGCTCAAGTTCACAGAAAACAAGTTGCCGAACAGAGTTCTTATTTAGTATTTCTTTCACAAAATGTAATGATATAAAATTGCAATTCTGCAGACACTGTTACTTAGTATTCATATCACAGAAGCAATAAAAGTCTCATGATTTTTGAGAACTATTTCAGTGAGCAAGTTTTTGTAATTAATCTTTCCTGCCTGATTGCATTTCAGTTCCACACCTTCCATTTTCAGTCATCAAGAAGCAGCGCACAGAACTTCTGCTTACCTCCCAAGTACAATCATAACATAGTAAAATGAAACAATGATATAGACTCAAATCTAGATTATGTAAGTATAAAATGTTTCAAAATCTCAGACAGTTCTTGATATGCAAGAATGACTATTTATTATTTGATTTGCTGTGACAGCTGAAAAATGTAGCTACTTGAAAGTATGAAAACACTTTGAGATTTAGGGGAAAAAAGAAATTGGCTCAAACCACGAGACACAAGATATATAAACAGAAGTCAGTGTAACAGTGGGGAGTATAGAGTAGAAGCGTTCCTGCACATGGGAAGGGAATGGACAGAGTCTTACACACCTCACTTTGTTTCTGTTTAGGTGATCTTTAAGTGTGGGGTTTTTTGGGATTAGATTTTGTTTGGTGGTTTTTTACTGAGTGAAGGACTAAACAGTGATTCTGACAGGGTAAAGAGCATACATGTCCATCACCATTTATGTGTTAAGAAATATATTAATCAACAGTGGATTTAGAAAAACAAAGTGTGTCCAGTACAGAATTAGCATTTACAAAATGCTTCATAGTTCACAATGCCTGAATTACTGAAATGATATTCCATTAGAATAGCTAATGGTAAGCCTCTGAAAAGTACTGTAGTTGAGCAAATTCATTTTGACTTACTTCTTGTCTGTCGGTAGAAGACAAACTCCATTATTTCTGTTTGTTATATTTTCTATACATATATACACGCATACACGTGCATGCACATACATATATAATTGTACAGGCACAATAAACACAAGCCACAATTCCTGTCATAGAAGATAATCCTATATTCCTGTCTGAAGAAATGGGCTACTTCAAATGTTAAATTTCCACAATCACTTAGTGATAGTTTATGCAAGAAACAACCCCCTACACTCGCTCATTGTTTTATACATCAGCAATTTTCTGTGAAGGAACGTTAAAGCTTTTATTGATGCTTTACAGAAAAAACAGAGAACCAGATCTATGTGCAGCCTTCCCTTTGTGCTGTCTGTTCTCTCAAGCTGTGCTTGGATATTCTTTGAAATACCTCCAGCATGCGTCAAATCTTTAAAGTCATTAGCAGATGCTTAGTACCTATTTAGGTCTAAATTACATGTTCACAAAATATCTCCTATAATGTCTGAAAAATTCACTCTTTCCTGCTCCCTTGATTTTATCCTCACAATAGTAAATGCTTTTTTTTTTTTTTCCTGGTTTAGCAGAGCCATAATGCTGGAGTCACGTTCTTTCATAAAAATCTTGATTTTTTTTATTAGTGATAGAGTAGAAAAACGTATTTTCACTTCTTATTGATATGAAGGGAAACTTGAAATTTAAGAAGCAAATATTCAAAAATGTCTTTATTTGAATGCTTAGGATTAATAGTGCAGACCAAGTTTTCAAGCTTTAGATTACGATTTTAGCTTCCAGCTGTAAAGTGTCACAACCTTCTAAAAATTTCAAAAGATAAGATGAAATAGTCCAGTTTATAAGCAATTGGTAGCTGTTTAAGAAGGGCTAAATAGGTATTTTGTTCAATGCAGGTCAGAGAAAGGGAAAAAAACAGAATAGACCCAGACATGTATTGGATTTCAGACCTGTCTCTCTACTAGGACCTTCATTCTTATGCTGTTAATAAGAGGAAAGCATCCTGAAGTAGCACTAACGAAGGGAAAAAGGGAAGCCTACTGACTTATCTAGAGATTTAAGATAGTTGTATAGTACTGTGAGTGTGCATTAGACAGTACACCAAACAGAAGTTAGGTAACCAATAGCAGCGAGCCTAGTGAGTGCACACTAGAGAAAGCTCATAGAGAGATATAATGGCACATGCTCTCAAAAGACATTGTAGAGATTACTTCTAGGGCTACAGTCTTTGAAGACATGCTATTTGTGTAATATTAAGCTAGAGAAAAAAACTGGTTTTAGTGACAAGCACAAACCTCACATCCTAGTATTTTGGAACATCAAGATTGAATCTAGGTTTACTTCTGGATTTTCCCAATAAAGTTAATTTTATGATGTGCCGAACTATGACCTGGAACCTGAAGCCCAAAAGACCATTAGAACACTTTATCAGGAACTGATAATCAAGATCTGAATATTACCATTTGAGTCCACTGCTAAAGTGCAAAATGAGAGATAAGACTGCATTTTTCTTAAATTCCACATTTCTAAAAAGTCTTAGTAGCTCCTCCCCCCCCAAATAGTTAAAAAACTGTTACCTCAGAGCATGGGTCCACAGGAGATTGGAAGATTATCTGCCTGTCCATGCAGCTACAAACATCCTAATTATGAAGATGCTGTGGGGACCAGCAGCTCCCTGGGGCCAGAAGCATCAGGGCAGGGTCTAGCATCCAGGATCTGTCCCTCCTGTACTTAACTAGGTACTTCTAACAGTGACTCACGAGATTCAAAGAGGCAAGTCTGTTTATAACTGAAGTCGGTGCCCAAATGTTCATGTGCTTGGAGTATACCAGGATCAGACCTTGAGCACTGAAGTTTTTACTTTGTGAAAGGCATTTGACTACAAACTCTATTAGCATTAAGCAGCCCTAAAGGTTGATTGCATGGCTCAGATTAAGTGACTGTTCATACTTTTGCTGATATACAATAATTTGCTTTGGTAATTGTGTTCAAGTGTATTTGCACCTGGTTGCATTCAGAATGTTTTTAATTGTCTTTGGTATGTTTTACTTTAAGATTGGAAAGCAAATGGGCCGAACTGTGAGGTTGTTTTATGCATTGAAATTTGATAGTATCTTATTCTTTCATTCTTTGCCTGAAGTGCAACACACTTAATTGGTTCCTAACCACTGAATTGCAATTGTGGTTTATGGCTTAGCTAGCAGTCTTTAAAGGTTTGATCTAACTTAATTTGCAACTTTCAGAACACATAATTACGTAAGTGAACACCATGAGTAGACAAGGAGGGTGTCCTTTCACTTTTATAATTTGTTAGTGTTACAGTAAGATATAACAATCTCCTTTCACCTTAGGGTTCACTCAGTCACTGCTGATAGATGATCTGTCATAGACCCCTGTGCTCTCTTGCTTTTTTGAGTCCAAAACTCTTTAGAAATTGGTGTGGGGAGGCAGCAAGAGGAGCTGTGATGTCATAGTGTTCCACAGTGGAACACTGAATCCCCATATTTATGTCTTTTCTTTCTGAGATCTTCTGTTTAATAATCTTCCTGTCACTTCCTCATTTTGTTTCATATGATAACAAAAGAAAAATGTTTCTTCGGCATGAATTTTCCATACATAGAAAGATGACAATGGACATGAACAGATAAATCCATAAACTAACTGAATATATTTAGTTTGATAAGCACTGCAAATTACACAGCCATTTAATTTTCATTACTGATATTCATATGCTTCCCTCTCTTTGATATACTGATTTATTCTATTCTAGGGCCTACTAAACCAAACATTTTCATTTTTAAAATAGCAGCAAGACTGCAGCAGGTCTTTAAAGTAGCTTAGCAAACAGTATTTTGCTTGTTGAGAATTTTACCTCTGTTTTGAAAAGCACTCAAGAGCATGTTGAGCCTTATCAGAATCTGTATTTGGTTCTGTTACATAGCCAACATGTAGATTTCACATTACAGTCAACAGGACTTCAGCTTATGTTGAAATTTTCCCAAATCAGGGCCTCAGCAGGTCCTATATATACTAAAGGTCAGGAGATGAAAATAACAGATGTTGTGAGTGACACACTTTTAACTTGAGAAACTTTAGCTAAGGTTTTGAAGACTAAACTTGTAGTCATCGTATTTAATCATATTTAATTCTTTCTGCACAAGTGCAAATAAACTCTTCTATTATATCCTAAGAGATACTATTTCAATAAGTTCTTCTGGAAGACTATATTGTCAAAGATTTCTCCTAAATTTGTCTGTCATTACTTGCAACAATTAGATCTCCCAGCTAACCAGCAGGACACTATCACATTTCTGTGCAGAAAGGCGGGAGCCGAGCCTCTCAGCATTGCCCAGGCAAACTTGCAAGGAAAGACTCAAGATGACTCTGACCATAGCAGCTGTGTGCTCCACAGGTGGAGCATTCTTTTCCTTCTAGACTGCTGCTTTATTTAACTTCATCCGTCACTTCAGAAGGGTATTTCCCAGTATAAGAAAAATAATAATCTTTCATTTACAATACTACAAGGGAACATGGTGGGATGGGGTGAGGGGTATTGCCAATAAGCTCCAGGATTCTGTCAGCTTCATCGATAACCTTCAAGATATCGAGACACTTTCCTTGTAATGCTGCATACGTCGCTTGAGTTACACTCCTGAGAGCCTCTAACTGCTTAAACCTCATGCATCAATAATACTCCTCTAAGTCCAATAGCAAAAGCTATAAACCAAATACCTCAAACTGTTGAGTTACAACAGGCCTTGATTCTGGCCGCTCTCCATGATTATTCTACTCTCCTTTAGCTCCACCCACAGTATTGAATCCATCATAAAACTCAAAACCTTTATTTATTTTCCAATTAGATAAAATAAACTAGAAAACTTCTGTAAGAAATTATCTGGATGTAAATGTGGACAGATTTTGTCTCTGAATATTTTAGCTATGATGGAAATAAATGTAGCAGAAATTTTACATTGAAACAAAACAAAGCATCATTTATTTATAAATAAATACAGCTGACCTTAATCAAAGAATCAAAGTTTCATAGACTCAAAGAATGGTTTGGATTGGAAGGGACATTAAAGATCATCTGTAGTTCCAACCCTCCTGCCATGGGCAGAGGATTAACTGTGGTTGCTACTGTCCAGTAAGCTTTTGTCAAAGACTAAAATATGTCATATTTATTTTGAGATTTTTCATAAAGGATATAGTATTTATTAGCAGATCAGTGTCATAGTAAAGATCTCTCATTTCCAATATCTATAGTCTCCTCCCTAAATCTCTCATATATATTAAAATATGTACAGTTTCTGCAATTAAATTTAGGGCGGGGAATCACGATAGATGAGCACTCAGTGCTCTACATAATTTTTGAAAGCAACATTAATAAACTAGGCAACACTTTTATCTTTTACATTCATATACTGTAGAATTATTCAACATTTCCTTAGTTAAATAGTAAGGTAAGAGCTTTGATACTTTGCATAATGGCAGTACCAATGAATTGATCATTCTATACAAATGTTTAGATAGAAGCATACTAACTGCCTCATTTAATCCCATCAATCTTATTTTTTCCCTTTTACAACTAATAATCTTTGTGCCAAAATAGTGTGTTCAGGGAATTAGCTGACAGCAGAAATCATCTGAAAAGTGTTTTTAAAACCATCTATGATGATTTTAAGAGAGTAGCTGCAATATTTATACTAAACCAGCAGCCAAGTACTCTATACTACAGAAACCGTTCATATCACTGAGCATTGTCATAATTAGTCAGCTTTTGTTTTCAAAGGGGCTGAATTTTCCATCTGACACTTTATATTATAACATTAACTTGTTCTCCTGGTAACTTTTATAGCTGCTTCTGAGCTATAAAATTAATCTGAATTTGAGTTGGCACGAAGGCAACACATCCTGCCAGCAGTTTCCTGATGGGGATATCCTCTGTGTGGTATGAAGGAATCCCCACCACACACAGAGTCAAAAGAGATTGTTTCTACCTCTCTCTTCAGGGGCTCAGAAACAGGAACACTCTCAATGCAAAGATAATGGCTGGGAAAAAGATGGAAAGCTTGCAGTGTAACTAATAGATAAACTATTTTTAATCCCTCTCAAGCTACAGCAGCAGAGAAATGAGTGTACTTAGCACGTTAGACTTGCTGGAGAATCAAGGATGGCATCCCTGCAACTGTCTTGCTGAGGAACTAAATGCTGGAGTGCCCTCTCCAAGCAAACTAGTACTGGTATGAAAATAACTATGCCCTGCTATGCTGAAGAGATAAAGGCTATGCAATCCAAATACATCTGCAGAAAGAAGCCTCGCGGTTTCAGTGTTCCAGTGAAAAGTAATATATGCAGTGGGATGACCCGGGCTAGCTGCCAGACCCCCACCCAGCCACTCCCACTCTCCCTAGTTAACAGGACAAGGGGAAAAAATAAGGTGGAAAGGCACATGGGTTGACATAAAGATGGGAGATCACTGACCAGTTACTGCGATGGGCAAAACAGATGACTTGGGAAAATTAATTTATTAAATTCTAATTCAATAAATAAAAATAGATTTGGATGGCAAAGACAAAAATCCTTAAAACACCTTCCCTACAGCCATCTCCTCTTCTTCCCAGGCTGAACTTCACTCCATCATTCCTGACTCCTCTACCTCCTCCCCACTGAGCAGCACAGGGGGCTGGGGAATGGGGGGCTGCGGCCAGCCCCCAGCAGCCCCTCCCTGCCACTCCTTCCTCCTCACCCTTCCCCCTGCTCCAGCCCGGGGCCTTCCCAGGGCCCGCAGGGAAACACCCGTCCCGCCGGGGTCCCTCCCGGGGCCGCCGGGGAATCTGTGCCGGGGCGCCGGGAGTGCCTCCTCCCCTCCCGCCGCTCTCCTCCCCTCGGGGCTGGCGGGGCTCTTCCTCACCCCCCTTCCCTCAGCCCCGGCTGCCGGGCAGCCCTTTGCCCCCCGTCCCTGCCTCCCTCCGTGCCCCGGCCGTGCCCGCCCGGGGCTGAGGGGCTCAGCCGGGCCCTGCGGTGGCGCCCTCGGAGCCGGCTGGAACCGGCTGTGTTCGGCGCGGGGCCGCTTCTCACAGGGGCCGCCCCGGCTGTCCGCCCCTACACCTGCATCCAATACAACGTAACTTTGGATCGAAAAGGCTTGTAAAGAAGGGAAAAGTGTGGTATTTGTAATCACTGCTACCTTCTAAAACAAAATCTTCCTTGTTACAAACACGGTTTGCAGCTGCAGTTTCACACAGTAAAAGAAACAAAATGAAAGGAGAAAAGATACTTGAGAGTGTTAACTGATCTGAAAGAAATTACTCTCAAATTGAGAAGGCATTATCTTTGAAGTAAGAAAATTTTAGTAATACTGATACGGCACACAGGTGGAATGTGCAAAACACAGTGGAAACTGAAGGGTGAGGGATTTTGATGCATGTCTTAAGTTTGGAGAGCACAAAACCCATGGTATAATGAATGCCCGAGTGTACGTGCACCTGCCTGCCAAATCCTTTAAATGCTAGGCAGAAGCTGCTACACAGTACAGTGAAGAAAGAGATATTAGCGATCAAGTAAGGAGGTAGAGAAAGTTTTAATTCATATTGTTGGGATTGACTCAGAGCTCAGCCTTTAACATATTAAGAGGCAAAGGTGAAATCTGTGTATGTTAAAGCAATGGAGCCTTAAAAAAGTTAAAGGAAAGTAGTTTTTATTCACATTTAAGTTTTTATCACTTTGTGTATTCTTCCTGAGGTCGTCCATGCCTCTTTTATCAGGATATACTGAGGAATAAAAAGCACTTGATTGTCATAAATGTCTGATAATGCATGGTCTGCAAAATGTAAAAAAACTAAAATGAAATCACAGAGCGGTAGGGGTTGGAAGGGACCTTCTGGTCCTCTCTGATCCCCTCTGGAGATCATGTTGTCCAACCCCCCTGCTTGAGCAGGGACACCCAGAGCAGGGGACACAGGACTGCGTCCGGGCGGGTTTGGAATGTCTCCAGGGAAGGAGACTCCACAATCTCTCTGGGCAGCCTGTTCCACTGCTCTGGCACCCTCACAGTAGATTAGTTTTTTCTCATATTTAAGTGGAACTTCCTGTGTTCCAGCTTGTGCCGTTGCCCTTTGTCCTGTCGTTGGGCACTATTAAAAAGAGTCCAGGGCAATCATCCTGACACCCACCCTTTAGATATCAGAAGTATTGATGAGATCCAAAAAACAATTCTTAGGGGTTTGGGTTTGGGTTTTTGTTTGTTTGTTTTGGTTTGGTTTTTTTTAGAAATGACAAAGCAAAACAAATTCCAACTGCCCATTGGAAATGATGTTATTTTTCTTCGCCGGATATTCTTAATTCTGCAAGGTCACCCTCTTAAATAAAAGAATGATACTATTCCTTGCAATAACCCCCAAAACACACATTGTTTTGTTTAATAAGAACAAAAACAATTTTATCAACAGGTGTTTATCAAATACATACTGAAAGAGTGAAAATATTTGATGGCGCTACCTCAAGCTGTGACCTCTAACTGCCATCTGTTCAAACCTACTTCCTCAGGTCATTATTGCTTAAAGGAATGCTTTAGATTGTGCTGGGAAAGCAATTTACTAAGTATAAACCAATCTGGTATGTGAATTTGTACTGCTTAGAATTCATTCTCCATATACCTTAACGGTGACTCATTATTTCTTTTTGCAGTTCTCATTTTCCGTATATACTCTGTGTTGATCTACCTATGCAAGACCATTTCCATCCTCTGATGTGAAAGGAAAATAAAGAAAATAAGTTATGGTATAGCAATTCAGAATAAATTTGTAAAGCATCAAAAGGTGGCAAATGTGGGCCAATACCATTTTGAGTTTACACATAACTTCTATTAAATATCAAGTCAACACTAGGAATAATATTTTTACATGATAGAATGGAATGCACTAGACCAGACTATTTCAGTTGGAAGTGACCTACACAAATCATCTAGTCCAATTGCCCACTTCACGGCCTGCCAAAAGTTAAAGCATGTTGTTAAGGGCATTGTCCAAATGCCTCTTAAACACTGACAGGCTTGGGGCATTGACCATCTCTCTAGAAAGCCTGTCCCAGTGTTTGACCGCTCCCTTGGTAAAGAAATGCTCCTAATGTTCAGCCTAAACCTTCCCTGGTGCAGCTTTGAACCATTCCCTCGTGTCCTATCACTGGATACCAGAGAGAAGAGATCAGCACCTCCCTCCCCACTTCCCCTCCTCAGGGAGCTGTACACAGCAATGGGGTCACCCCTCAGCCTCCTTTTCTCCAAACTAGAGAAGCCCAAAATCCTTAGCCACTCTCATAGGACATACCTTCCAGCCCTTTCACCTGCTTTATACCTCTCCTTTGGATGCATTCAAGCACCTTCACGTCCTTCTTAAATTGCGGGGCCCAGAACTGCACACAGTACTCAAGGTGAGGCTGCACCAACACTGAATACAGCAGGATAATCCCCTCTTTTGACCAGCTGGTGTACAGTGTATTTGATGCACCCCAGGATGCGGTTTACCCTCTTGGCTGCCAGGGCCAACTGTTGACTCACAGAATCAGAGAATCATGGAATGGTTTGGGTTGGAAAGGACCTTTAGAGGTCATCTAGTCCAACCTGCCTGCAATGAGCATGGACAGCTTCGACTAGATCAGGTTGCTCAGAGCCCTGTCCAACCTGACATTGAATGTTTCCAGGGATGGGGCATCTACCACCCTCTCTTAGTTTAAAACCATTATACCTTGTCCTATAACAAGCCTTCCTAAAGAGATTGCCCCATCTTTCTTATAGTCCCCCTTCAAGTACTGAAGGGCTGCAATAAGGTCTCCCTGCAACCTTCTCTTCCCCGGGCTGAGCAACCCCAAGTCTCTCAGCCTTTCTTCAGAGGAGAAGTGTTCCAGTCCTTGGATCATTTTTCTGGCCTTCTTCTGGATCTGCTCCAACAGGTCCATGTCCTTCTTGTGTTGAGGGGTCCACAGCTGGATACAGTACTCCAGATGAGGTCTCACCAGAGAAGGTCTCTTGACCTGCTGGCCACACTTCTATTGATGCAGCCCAGGATACAGTCGTCCTTCTGGACTGCAAGCGCACATTGTTGGCTCATGTTGAGCTTTTCATCCACCAGTACCCCCAAGTCCTCTCTGCAGGGCTGTTCTCAATCCCTTCATCCCCCAGCCTGTACTGGTACTGGGGGTTGCCCTGACCCAGGTGTAGGACCTTGCACTTGGCCTTGTTGAACCTCATGAAGTTCTCACAGGCCCACTTCTCCAGCTTGTCCAGGTCTCTTTGGATGACATCACATCCCTCTGGCATGTCAACTGCACAGCTCAGTTTGGTGTCATCAGCAAACCTGCTGAGGGTGCACTAGATCCCTCTCTCTATGTCGTTGACAAAGATATTAAACAGTACCAGTCCCTGTATGGACCCCTGAGGGACACCACCCATCACTGATCTCCACCTGGACATTGAATCATTGATTCCATTGAGTCCAGATAGATGACATCCATACCTCTTCCCGTGTCCACTGATATAGTCACTCCATTGTAGAAGGCCACTTGGTTGGTCAGGCAGCGCTTGCCCTTGATAAAGCCCTGCTGGCTGTCTTGAATCACCTCCCTGTCCTCAGTGTGCCTTAGCATAGCTTCTAGGAGGATCTGTTCCATGATCTTCCCCAGCACAAAGGTGAGGCTAACAGGTTTGTAGTTCCCAGGGTCTTCCTTTTTAAAAATGGGTAAAATATTTCCCGTTTGGATTCCCCAGGGCAACGACCTTTCAAATATCATGGAGAGTGGCTTGGCAACTGCATCATCCAGTTCCCTCAGGACTCAAGGGTGCATCTTGTCAGATCCCATAGGCTTGTGTATATCATGAGTCTGCTGTCAACCAGCACCCTCAGACCCCTTTCTGCAGGGCTATTCTCCATCCACTCCTCTCCCAGTTTATACTTGTGCCTGGCATTACTCTGTCATAGGTGCAGAGTCCACTTGCAAGGCCTCTCATCCCTCAAGAGAGCATCTCCAAGTTTGGTATCATCAGCAAACTTGTGAACTGTGCCATTTAACTCCTGCATCCAGATACATGATAAATATATTGAACAGGACTAGCCCTAGAATTGAATTTTGCAGAAAACCGCTGGTGACTGGTCACCAGCTAGATGTTGCCCTATTCATTACAACTCTATGAGCTCTGCCCTTCAGCCAGTTCTTCACCCAGTACGCTGCAAACCTGCTTATCCCACAGCTGGGATCAAGAAGGATGCTGTGAGGAATAGTATCAAAAGCCTTACAAAAAATCTAGAAAAACTACATCCACTGCCTTGCCTTCATCCACTAGGTGGGTGACCCTATCATGGAAGAATATCAAATTATTTAAACAGGACTTTCCTTTTGTGAACCCATGTTGACTGTGCCTGATGATTGGATTATTCTTTAAATGTCTTTCAATAGTACCCAGTAAAATCTCCATAATTCTTCCAGGACCTGAGGTTAGACTAGCAGGTTTGTAGTTCCCTGGGTCTTCCCTCACACCCTTTTTGTAGATTGGAATAACATTGGCTAGCTTCCAGTCAGAAGGGACCCCCCTGGACTCCTGAGACCTTTGGTAGATGATTGAGGGGGGTCCTGCTATAACATCTGCTAGCTCTTTCAGAAATCTGAGATGAATCCCATCAGGTCCCATGGACTTGTGAACGTTCAGCTGGTAGAGCTGGTCCCTTACAACGTCAGGGTCCATAAATGGAAAGTCACTTTTCACACACTCATGGGCCTCTGGTTCAGGGGACCACGCAGTCCAAGGTCTACTGGTATTATTAAAGACTGAGGCAAAAAAGCATTGAATGTGTCCACTTCTTCTAGTCAGATGACCATCTTCAACAACTATCAGTCCAATGTTGTCTTTAGACCTCCTCTTGTTATTAACAAACTTAAAAAAGCCCTTCTTGTTTTCTGACACAACACTGGCCACTTTCAAGTCTAATTGAGCTTTGGCCTTTTGTGCCTTCTCCCTGCATATATGAACCACAGCTCTGGACTCTTCCTTTGAAGCCTGACCTCGCTCCCAGAGATCATACAGTTACTTTTTCCTCCTGAGCTCCATGAGGAGTTCCCTGTTCATCCAAGCTGGTCTTCTGCCCTGCTTACTTGACTTATGACACAGTGGAATTGCTGTCTCCTGTGCTTCTAAAAGGTGGTTCTTAAAGACTGACCAGCACTCGTGGACTCCTAAGGCCTCAAAAGCAGATTCCCAGGGTACTCTGCTAAATAATTCTCTGAGTAGCTTAAAGAGTCCTCTCCTGAAGCCCAGGGTAGCAACCTTGCTGCCCTATTTTCTCATTACACCGAAAAATTTAAACTCAACCATTTCATGATGACTGTGGCCAAGACAGCCGCCTACTATCACATCCTCCACATGTCCTTCTCTATTCACAAATAGCAAGTCCAGGAGGGCGTCTTTCCTAGTTGGCTCACTGAGTACCTGTGACAAGAAGTTATCATCTCCTACAAACTTAAAGAATTTCCAGGACGTGCTTGTCAGAGCAGTGTGATATCCCCAGTTGATGTCTGGAAATTTGAAATCTTCCTTAAGTACAAGGGCTATTCCTCCAGAAATTCCTAATTGCTTCTGGAATAACTCATCAGTGCTTTCATCTTGTCTGGGTGATTGGTAGTAGACACACACAACAACATCTCCTTTGTTTTCCATTCCCCTAATCCCTACCCAGAGGCTCTCAACCACAGCATTGCTAACTGTCAGGACTGTGCAGTCAAACCTCTCCGTTATGTATAATGTGACGTGTCCACCTCACCTGCCCTGCTTATACCTCCCGAACAGCCTGTAGCCCTCCATCCCACCACTCCAGTTGTGGGACTCATTCTACCAAGTCTCACTAATACCAATGACATTGTAGCTCTGGGAGCTGGCCAACACTTCTGGTTCATCCTGTTTATTTCTCATACTGCATGTGCTGGTGTAGAAGCATTTCAGGTACGCTTCTGAGCCCTGTGTGCTCCCAGGAGCAATGTAAATGTTCCCACTAGCATTGCCACCATCTGCTGATGCCATGCTAGTCCTTGGCTACCTGCTGCAATCCTGTTGGTACCCCCTTCCCCATCAGTTCTAGTAATGTAACTATGACACTTCCAAAGGTATCATTTAGTTGAGTGACAACTCTCCCTGTATGTCAAATCTTGTTGGATTAGGTATGTGAACCTTAATTACAAGAGAAATCCTTGCAGGATACTAAAGCCTTATGTGAACAGAGACAGATTCACAAAAAGAAACTGCATAGCACATATTTGCTTCATGTAAGCCTGGTTGACACCAATTACTCAGCAGACATTCTGACTGGAAGGCTCTCTTCTCCTCTCTGAAACTGCAGATTCACTGTAGAATAAAAACATGAATGGATGTTTGTTTAACAGGAGACGTTATGCATGACAAATATAGCATCCATCCTGAATTAACTTTAAAGTTCTATAAAAGATCCTATGTTCAATTTTCCTTCTTTTTCTGGTCTTCAAATATAAGTGAAAGCAAATTTAAGCATGACAAGATACTGTCTGGTTGATTTTACTGTACTGTAAGTTACAGTAGTTATCTGAAGCAACCTTTGCGTTTCACTTAACATCCATCAGTACCTGTTTTTTAGGAAAAAATCATTACCAAATATATTAAAAAGTATAATATGACTGCTCAGACTACTCTAACATAACCAATCAGAGTCTGGTTCTTAACCTCAACAGATTTATGTTTCAAAGCCAGGAAAAGCCCCTTTAGTGATTCCCTTTCTTGTTCCTGAACTGACACATATAGATTCTGGCATCTGTCAAAGGGCTGATCTGGAGATAGAAAGTAAACGGACAAACTGAAGTGCTAAAACCAATGAACACGATAAGAATGCTGTTGCTGACTAGTATTTCAGAGAATAACAGAAAGCTTCAAAATGTGTCATATGCCATAAAGTTCTAGGGAAAAATGACAGTGAAATACATATTACAATTTGTGGTATCTCAGCTTGTTCAGTATGTACGGCAGTGAATACAGTACATCAGGAATGTAATCTGAAGTTTAGTTACACCTTCAAAACAGATTCAGATCCTCTTGAGTTTCTTTTGAGGGAAAATCATAGCAAAATATTTTTTAGATAGTAAAATTTTTACATCTGACACAGAGACCAAATTCTGTACTTTCAATAAGCATACAGACTTTTTACTTTCACTGCAAAGAAAAAATATCCTCTTCTAAATTTCAGAGCTGATGAAGTATTGTCATCAAATAGATGGTCATTACTTTAAAAATGAATCAGTGATATAAAAGATTATATTATCTGAGCTGATTGCAGATATGAAAGTGCCAATTTAATTTGTGATGGAAAAACCATCCTCTTGCACAGGGGTAAGTTAACGTAAAAGATCAGTGGTGATCAGTGATGAATGCTGTCTCAGAAACAAATGGAATAAAAATATGAAGAATTCAGTATTTACTAATATTAGAATATAAGATAACTTTAAAAATGCATATGTAATTTCTTGGATGATTTTCAAAAGAAAGATAATATATTTTAATCATTACAACTTCTGTATTCTCTTTCTTCAAAAAAATATTGTCCTTAAAATTATTGCTGAACCAAACCTCTACGGTCACATATTGTGCAACGCACTTACTGTTTCAAGCACTGCTGAAGTTTTATCATTCTTTATTAAACATTGTGCACTACTGAGAACTATGAAGAGTGAGCACATACTACATTACAAATAGATAAACTGCTCTGAAAATTGTTTTCCTGACCGTCACTTCAGATTTTGAGTATACCTAAAGGCCAACCTCTAAATGTCAAAAAGTATTTGATAGAGTTGGAACAAGATCAAACTTCAGAAACGTGTAGCAGTTTCAGTGTCAGCAAATATGATAGCAGTAATTATTTGAGCTAATATTTCTGAAGAAACTAGAATAAAAATATTGCCAAGAATCAGTCCTCTAAATATATTTTCAGAATATATGATTTTTGGATGCAGGTTAACAAAGCATTTACCATCATACTTCCTTTTTACTGCATACCTTGACTGGACGTTCCCTATAGCTCTGCAGAAGACAGCTTATGAACCACAAATTATGTGCCTCTCAGCACAAAATAAAATAAGACAAAAACTTTATGCCATCATATTTAGTGATTTTTAAGGCCAAAAGTATAGTAAATCCAGGTGAAACAAAGTTTCAGATTCAAAAACTCAATTTAGCTGATGTCTCAATGCAACAGGTCGAAGGCACCTAAGCATGAGTCAGCACTATTAAATTACTTTCAGGTAATTTTGTTAATGGGAAATAAAGATTTCAGATGTGGAGGGAACTGAGATGCCATCAAAATAAATTATACAAAGATGATATTGGAAGGAGGTGAAGCTAAAAAGTATTTCTGGAACAGTTTGGGTTTCTTTAGTGGAGGGATTAAGATGTGAAGGGTGAATCTGTAGATCATACACTGTCAATATCTATACATATTTTAAAAGCACCTTCAGATGTTGCTATTATTTGCCATTTACTGCAGCACTGCAAGCCTTTGAGCAACTAGATATTTTATTGTGTATTATGAACACGGAACTGCTGCAGCCTTTAGCTATAAGTAAACAAAGAGATCCTGCAAAACATTTATGTTTATATAGCTTTATACACATACATACCCCCATTTGAAATGGAAGTACAGCATCAAACACATTTGTTCTGCAGGTGTATCCTAAGAACTAGTGCTAGCCTGGTATTCCAAGAAATATTGGTGTAATACAGCTCTGAGTACCAATCTTCTTCAACCAATGATGTGCTCTGTGTGCAGGTATACATGCCATACACTTTCTTTGGTATATAACCACATACAGACTATGCATGTATCCAGATACTGTTTCCAAAATTTACGTTGAAATTAGATTATTACTTTAGTACTGTTTCATGCATGAAACTGAATGTCAAAGCAAACAATCAATTCTAGTTCTGTTACTGTTTTTTTTGTTTTGTACCTCACTGAACACAAAGACTACACTTAAAGGAAGGCAATCTCATTAATGCCACTTACAAATGGGACTTCACATGTTGCCCTTAGTCAGGTGAGATTTTTTAAAAGATTAGCATTCAGCAATATTTAACACTTTAAAAAAGTGAATGTCTAATTAAAAAAAAAAAAAAGAAAATATGAAAGGGCTACATTATTTGTACATCAAATTCTTATCATCCTTTGAAAAAACACCATACTTCTCATGAACTTTTTTCCTGCAAGCCTATCTTTCCTATTTTTATAGAATACAGAAAATTGAAATGAAATCTGTTTTAATAAAAGTGTACTTTGCAATCAGTACATTACTCAGTATTTTTCTCAATTCAATAATAAAAAAAATAAATGATAAAAACCCTAAATAATATGTGATAGGTGTCTCTGGAATTTCAAAAGGCCGGAGTTTATATCTATACCTGGAAATATTTTATAATCGTGGGACAGATGCTTTATTCTACTAAGGTTTAAAACAAGGAAAATAAGTAGTGTTTTGTTTTATTTGGTTTTTGTTTGTTTCTTTGTTTTTTTGGTTTTGGTCCCCCCCCCCCCCGCCCCCCCCCATACAACAGGCAGCAGATCTGTGGAACCCATTGCTAAGAGAAAGTGGTGGATGGAAGAGGTTTATAGTGGTTCTGGAGGGGATTACACAAATACACAGAAAACATGAGGCATACAGACTCCCTGGAACCTTTTCCTAAAGTTTGGTGTCATGTACACCCCCCACAAGGGCACTCACAAGGGCAATCACCAATATTATACTCCAAAATTATGTATTACTGTTAGCAATTCACCTGTTTTGTCATAGAACTCCTAGAAAGCCTGTTGTGTTGTCCAGCTGAATGCCACCTAGTCTTAGTGGCTAGGTATTTGTAACTCTTCAAAGTCTGTTTCTTCAATTTCAGATTCCTAGATTTCCCTTCATGAAAAGGTTCTGGTATAGCAATCTCACCATCATTTTCATGGTGAATACTGCTGTAAAGAATTAATTTACCTTTTCTGCAGTGTTACTATCCTTTCCAGAAATTCCTTTTATGCTCTCTGTCCATAGATCTTACAGATTCTGGGGTGCTTCTTTTTCCTCACATCTTAGGAAGTTAGTACTAGTTTTGATTCCCTAACTTAGATTTTCATCAACTTTTTTTTTGCCCTAACTATGTTTACATTTTTATCTATCAGATTTCAGATGCTTCTTACTACTACTAACCTGTCCCTTTGGTGTGTAGCCATGCTGACCTGTTTTTACAATTTCTCAAGCATTTCATAATAGGTGGTGTCACCTGGCACTGTGTTACCGGTATGGTCTTCAACAGACTCTGCACTGCCTGCAAGCATGTAATTCTCTGAAGCAGCTGTCCCCTTTAGCTTCCTTTAAACAAGTGTTCCCATTTTCACCTAGTTCTGATTATTAAAATTTAGCAGTGAATTCTTTGGCTGTTCATATTCGTGTAGGGATGCTGAATGTAAGTACCTTACAGTTGCTCTTACAGATGGTGCTTCCACGTGAAATTTTGAACCAGATCCTGCACTTTACTGAGCCAAATAAAGGGTTCCTTTTCTTCCTGTGGGCTTGCAAGCCAGCTATTCTTTTAAACAATTACTGATCTAACCTAAAATATAATCTATGGTTCATGTTGTGATTTGGCCTTTGTTCGTAGACTAATTGATGTCACCTATTTATTTCTTACTCTCTCTGACCTCTCTCAGGATATAGCAGCCTGTCTCACCTCTCTAGTTGTTTGGGTGGCAATATAGACAGGCTGATACTCTTCTGCTTTAGGCCTGGGATTTCAGTTCATTAAGATTCTGGTACTTGAAGTGGTAAATTTATTAATGTGTCTTAATTCTAAGAACTCTTAACGTATACTTCTACTTTACCGCCAGTATGTTTTATGCTCGAATTCCTGTATATTCTGTAGCCTGATTTTATACTGTTCTGTTATTATCATTTTCCTTCCATCAAGTTTCTGATTTCAGCATTGCTTTCATTTAAGGCATGGCATACCATACCAGTTTTCCTATCTTAGTTATTAAGCTTCTTGTATAAAAAACAGGTGTACCACACTTCCTATCTCAAAAATCTTTTTAAATGTTACTCATTTTCCACTTGTCTATTTGATTATTTCTATCCTCTGACCTATCCTTCACCTGAAGATACAGCATTATCATCACTCCCCCTTTGGGACATCCTCCTCAGCTGTGCATTACCTGTATGTGCAGTCCTCTGTGGAACTTTACTAACAATTGCTTTAAACAACCTTCTTCGCTAGGAATTCCCCAGCTTCTGATGAAGCTGACACCTTCCTCTTTATACTAGCTTTCTGCCAAGCGTTAGAACCTTACTTCTGCCTTTCTTCTCCATGTTTGGAACTATTGGATCATTTTGGAGAACAGTACTATTAAAGCTTAGGGAGCTTAAAGAGCGATAACTCACACTGAAATAGACTTCATGTCTGGTCAATAGGTCTGACCAGCTGACCAGCAGGTGAACTTTATATAGGTTATTATACCTAGGTTCCACTGATTGTATTGATTACCTCTCCGCTGACTACAAAGGGAGCTAAGTTATATGTTAATATGTGAACACCTATATCAGACACCAGAAACTTAGATGTTTTAATCTTGAAATAAACCTAACCTTCAGATTCTCCCAGCTCCCGCTTCTCTGGAATATTTTGTCCATGATCAGTAGCTCTCCAAACAAGGAACAATCTATTTTTTCCCCAACCTCCATGCTGTCAGTTTGACTTCTTCTGAAGGTAACATATCACAGACTTAGAGCAAGAAAACAAATTGATACCATGTGCCATGATTATAAAATTATGACAATTCTGGGGTGTTTATAGACAGTGAGAAAAAGGGCTTGCAAATACATTTTCATTATTGCATGTGTTTTTCAAATTTTAGCTAGGAATGACACAAAGAAGCACGCAGAATATGACAGAAGTGCAGCACAGGAGGTGTAGTGCAAGTTAATAAGGGACCTTATTTATTGATAAAAACTAGGAGAAGGATACAAATTTTTTTCCCAAAAAATTGCAGAGATAGAAATTGTCCTTTAACAAGCAAATGACAAATAATTTTATCCAAATCTAAAATCACTTCCATGCTGATGTCAAAAGCACTACAGATTCATTTTATATGTAAGACTTAGTCTTTATATCAACACGTTATACTAAAGGATTCTGATATTATAATTGTAGATAGTTTCCATAGATACATGGAAGAAGACTGGCATATTGTGGTAAATACTGAATTACACTGAGAATGCACTGAGGTGTAAATTTTCAAATGACAGCATCTATTTTAAAGATTTGCAGAAAAGAAGGAGAACGAGAAGTATTTTATAAAATAATAAACTCATGGATGAAATAATATGTTGAGCAGAATATGAAAATAAAATACCTCCACTTTCAGTACGTTTTTTCCCCCACTGAACTGAAAGACACTCATGTTCTAGTCCTTACTGTCCCACCAAATTGCCATGCTTTTGTTTTCCATAAACAAGAATTGGAGAAAAAAAGTTGGTTTAGTTTAGCATAAAGAGATATGCAGTGAAAAACATAAACCAATGGCCAGTATTCTTCTGGATGCCATTTGCTTTCCAACCTAAATTTGATTCAACAGAAGGAAACAAAAAAACATCTTTTCAGTATACTTTAGCTTTTGTTTTTTTCTAATGCTTTTCTTTTGAATGATTGTTGTAATACTGTTATTCATAACTGATTTTCAAACCTTTTCTTAATTGTGTGTATTTGATTCTAAACCAGATTTCAAATAAATCAGCATTGGAGGTGCCATAAACCTCAGAGGGCTTTGGAGAGGGCCCCTTTATGTCTAAGTTCTCAAAGCGCTTGCATAGAAAGAACAATTATGGACAAATATCAATATACATATATATAAACAGCTTAAACTCTTAAGCAGAAAGAAAGGAATCATGTCATACATTTCACTTCAACCAGCCTCCTTCAATGGAACTGTATACAAAAAACACATCTAGTTTTGTAAATCTTCAATGAATGATTCAATTTTAAATTTCTGTTTAAAAAAGTCTTGCAAAAATAATTTGTTTCCTTTAGGCAAATATTACTCTGTTTTCTACAGAAGAGAACATTCTAAAGTAATGGTATGATACCTTAGATTAAGGAAAGGATTTTATGTTACCTAACACGGATGGGGGTTAGTCCTCTCCCAAAAGTCCTGCATTCCCTGGAATTCAAATCTTTGCCCTGATACTGACTCACAGTAATTATGCAAGAACGAATCTGCTTTGGAACAGAGGACTCCTTAGAGATCATTCTGTGACACTTTAAAAGAATGCTGAAATGCATTTGTATCTTCAATATAGCTTCATCAATGCAAAACAAATATTTGTCTATCTAGATATATTATGCTTTCTCTCAAATCATCTAATCACATAATGTCATCAGATCACCTGCATTTTATTGTACATAAAAGACAATTAAAATAAATTATCTAGAAATGTTGTGTGCTTTGTGAATATACAACCCTCTTTATTCCAGTAGGTTCCCCAACAAAAATATGTATATAGTATAGAATGTCATGCAATAAATGTCTATCACCAATACCAGTATCTTTTTGTCACACTTTGGAAAGCACTGAATAGTTGAGCATCTGCATTACTGCAGCATTCATTTCTACGGAGGGTGAGAGGCCTTAGAGATGTGAGGACATTACTCACTTACTGCATACCCTTACACGTAACTCAGTTTCTCCCTAGAAAGGTAACAGATAAACAAATACTGAAGAAAGTCTATGCTAGTGCTGCACATTAGTACTTTTTGATTGTCCATTGAAAGTTATGAAAAACAGTTACAGAAGATAGTATGCTATGGATTGTGTAGCATCAACTGCTTATTGTCAATAGAAAATAAGTTTTTCAAAGTCTGTTTTATTTCTGGATTTTGTTGACGTCTTTCTTAATTGCTTATGAAAAGGTTGCATCAAAGAGACTGGCTGTGTTTTGTGGGTAATCAGTAAGAATCAGAATCCAAGTCCTATTGCTTTGAATGAAAGAAAACGCTTAATCCCCACAGGTGATACTGCAAAGTATACAGCATCCTGGCCCAGTTACAGAAGATCAGATTGTGTAAGAGTTAACTTTTGGTGTCAATACAAATAGAAGCAAAATCTCCAAGTTTTTTTCTTAATCTAGATAACATTTGTCTCGCCTTTAAAATAAATACATTTCAAATAGATCTAGGAAAAAAAGGCAACTCGGCACATCATACTTTTTTTATTTTTAAACTGCTCCGTGGGATCTTGCATTTGCAAATATTTCCTGCTAGTCTTGAGGTTCAAATTTCATTTTTCCTATAGATTCACTCTTCAAACTGTTTCTAATGTACAGACTCACTGTGAAGAGCAAGCCTGTTGGGAGGAAAGAAAACTGCTGGAGAGCTTTAAGACAAAACACTTGGTGCTTCTAAACCAGCAGGGAAAGGATTTTGCTCTAGGTCTGTTAATGAATGCTACATTATCACAGAATCACAGAGTGGTAGGGGTTGGAAGGGACCTCTGGAATCATCTCGTCCAACCCCCCTGCTTGAGGAGGTACAACTAGAGCAGGGGGCACCGGACTGCGTCCAGGCAGGTTTTGAATGTCTCCAGGGAAGGAGAATCCACAATCTCTCTGGGCAGCCTGTGCCCCTGCTCTGTCACCCTCACAGGAAAGAAGTTTTTCCTCATATTCAGGTGGAACTTCCTGTGTCCCAGCTTGTGCCCATTGCCCCTTGTCCCATCATTGTGTACCACTGAGAAGAGTGTAGTCCCATTGGCCTGACACCCACCCTCTAGATATTTGTAGGTGTTGATGAAATCCCCCCTCAGTCTTCTGCAGGCTGAACAAACCCAAGTCTCTCAGCCTTTCCTCATAAGGGAGATGCTCCAGTCCCCTGATCATCTTGGAAGCTCTCCGCCGGACTTGCTCAAGGAGTTCCACATCCTTGTTAAACTGGGGGTCTCAAAACTGGACACAGTACTCCAAATGTGGTCTCACTAGGGCAGAGTAGAGGGGGAGGATAACCTCTCTTGACCTGCTGGCCACACTCCTTTTAATGCGTCCCAGGATACCGTTGACCTTCTTGCTTTTTTAAACAATCTTCTATGCTTTTTAAAAAAATCTGTTTCCTTCTGTATTCATCCAGTCTTCTATTCATACAGTTGTTCCTGTGCTCTCATGTTATTTTAGGTGATGTGTATACTTTAGGAGAATGCACTTTTATGTTGACTGAGATATTAAATAAACAAGTCACTCTCTGTCCACATCAATGCGGAAGAAGTTCATTAAATTTAACGATTGGTTTGAATTATTGATTTCTTGCTTAGATTAACCAACTTCTCCATAATCACTTGTAAAACTAATATATTATAATTAGAGGATGAGATAAGTAATGGAGATTGGTCTCATCAAATAATTATGCTCCTCAGTTTGAAAGATATTGAAGTAATGTGTTTCCCACCTAATGGGTGACAAAAAAGATAATTTATAATAATATATTTCTCATTTGCGGTTGTTTCATTATGTAAAGAAGAATTATTTGCACATTCTCCCATGTGTGTGAAAGGAACAAATTCTTTCTGTTTAATCAGAGTTTATCCATATAATCTGTAACAGCAGCGTGCAATAGGAAGCCTTCCAATGAGAAGCATCATATTTCAAAACTCCATTTTCCAGTAGATGTTTATATTTTTTTCTATATTCTGCCTCTGTGGAATTCAGAGAAAGACTGCTCTCTCTCTCTCCTTGTTGTTGATTTACTATCCTGTGTTGGCTTCTTGATTCACTATTCCATCTTGATTATCAAAGTAAAGTGTCACCACTGGAAAAAAGAACACATAAGACAGATGTTTTTACCATGGCTGGCACAATATAGGTCTAACGCTCAGTGCTCTTTGGCACTACTGGAAAATAAATGCATCAATCCATATCCAATTAATCCAATCTTTATCTTGTCTATCAAGGAAACTATTAAAGTGTTGCACAGTTTTGTGTTGGATTTATACATGTAATACTTGTATAAGACATAAAAATATATAGATTTTAAAATTGTAATACTCCTATGCTCACATATAGCAACCTATAGAAATTGTATCGATTTAGTAAAAAATTGGATCCTTTAAAAAATATCTAACAAAATACCCACAGATTTTATTCAAGATTTCAAAATTAAGCCTGATATTAAAAATCATGTAGTTCATAACACAATACAGAATGTCAAACTTTGCATCAATTTTAAAAAGGGAACTTATATGTAAAGACTTAGAGCAATGGAGGAGCCAAAACTTCCTTGATAAATTAGTTAATTGATAGTAAACATGGATATAAGAGATGAGTGAAAAAACCCTAGAATTTAAAAAACAGTTATTACCCTTCAGGCATGATGCAATATCATATTTTTCCTATTTTTCCAGTGTTTTCACTGTTCCTGTCACGTTATCAAATGGAAAAGGGTAAACAAGAGAAGGTGAGGAGTTAGAGGAGAAACAGAAAAGAAAGGTGTGTTTAATTTCTAAATGTTACACAAAGGAAAAAGAAACCTAAAACCCAAACCAAAAGTTTCTGCAAAAAAAGTTTGAGCAAAGTGGAACATTTAATAGCCTTTTTTCTTCACCAAAACCTGCTACAATAGTACATTATTATGACTATTAATTGTTCTTTTCCTTTTCTGAGTTTGTTTTAGTATCTTGGAGTTCAGTCTGTTGGAATTCATAACTATGTTCTAGACCGCTGAGATAATGTTCTTCACTCTTTCATGAAAAATACTAAGAATTCAAGCTCAACCTGAATATAAGAATATAAGTTCACATCTAAGAATGGTGTAACTTCTTGACCAAAGAATCATATCACAAATGCATGGTGCATAATACAAACATAGTTATATTAATAGATATGCAGTATAATTAGGTTGTATAGTAAACCAAATTATGGTACTTTAGTCTTTAATTTTTTACACTTCTATAGGGAGATATTACATTTATAATTAAAATCTGAAAGCAGCTAATTAAAAATATCAAATTAATCACATTCAAACAATTTACCCTGAGATCATGTGCCAAGTTTCTGATAATATCAATTTATTATTTCATATTTTGAATGAACATAACTATTGATAGTCTGGTTTTATCTATTTTGCATATGCATGCAACAATGTAGGGTGGTAGTATAAAGTATATATGTTGTGCTAGATTTGAAAAAACAGAGGCTTCATTCAGTGTGGGTATGGAATCAGATCTGCTCTTTTACATGAGACATAAGAAAAATATTGAAAAAATGGGATCTGCCAACAGGTACTGAAAACAAATTTTACAGCATGTAAGGCCAAACATTAAAAAAACCCCAAGACACAAATAGAAAGAGACATCAAGATTAACAAATCGATGTTCTACGTTATCAATAGGACAGTGACTAAGGTTAGTAATGGTTCTTTATTCAGTCGATTAGTAAAGCTACCAAAAATGAGCCTGAAAAGGGCCTAAATGTCAAATACTTCTTTGGAATGCAAGTCTTCATCAGTCTTAAATAAAAAAGGTCAGTTTAAATCACGCAGTTAATGCAATTAATATCAGACAAAAAGGGCATTAACACAATATTAGAGACAAAGGATAAGATCTCAACTTTGACAGAAAAAGAAAGGTCAGAGATTATTTATGAAAGTCTCCAATTTAACCAAGTATTCTCTAACTTGCTCCTTCTTTATTCAAGGTTTACCTTATTCCATTGTAGTTGCATTTATTGTGATTGTCATCTGAATATTTTGTGAAACCAATCAATAAAAAACCATCAAAGTTATCTGTTGGTTCTGTCAAATTCTGTTCTAGATACTTGCAGATCTGGCTGTAGCAATCTTAGATTTGTTAACGGTTATCTTTAATAAGTGCATTATATTGAAAGAGATTACAAAGATAAACTGGGGTCTTCAAGAAAAAAAAGGGGAAGAACTGTAAATCAGTCAAATTGCCTTCAGTTTTCAGAGAAATACTGAAGCAAATTAATCCATTTGCATGTATCTGCAAGAAAAGAACAGTCGCCATGAACTGAAAAGAAAAAGTGGCATACATATTTTTTTTCCTTTCTCTGTAATGTGGTAACATGCATTTGTGAACAGAACAGAAGCAACACTGATACTCTTTTGCATTCAATTTTCCTAAGCAAGCTAGGAAAACATTTTCTAGATTAATTCACTGAGAAGTGGCCGCAGAGGTGGATAGAGTGAAATTACCTGTTGTTCACTGGCCAAAGAAAAAGATACAAGAACACTGTTTCACTAGCATCTGATCTGGATCTATCAGTTATGCTCTTAAAAATGACCCAACTGAAATAAACAGAAACTATATTTAGGAAGTTAAAACTGAATTCAGTGGTATCCCAAGGCTCAATTTGAATTTACCAAGTCAGAGATTGTCAGTGGACATGTTTACTTTTATAGGGACACAAGTAGGGAACATTTCTTCAGAAAAAGATCTGTGGTTGTAACAGGTCATTAGATGGATATGAGTCAACAATCTCTTCCTGTTATTAAATATATATGTGTGTATGTATGTGTATATTTAAATGAATGCATTAATAGGAAATACATAAAATAATTAGTCAATAACCTTGGCTGAAATACTGTTATTTTTGTACACT
The DNA here is from genome assembly GCF_963921805.1 of Phalacrocorax carbo. Lineage (NCBI taxonomy): Eukaryota > Metazoa > Chordata > Aves > Suliformes > Phalacrocoracidae > Phalacrocorax > Phalacrocorax carbo. The sequence continues at coordinate 87,344,245 of NC_087514.1, read as the reverse complement.
GCAGCTCAAGAAATTAGCAATATAATGAGTGCAGAAGGAAAAATATAAGCAGAGATCTAGAACTAATGGTCTACAAGGAAGGACTGAAAAAATACTTCAATGCTTAGTTTAAAAAGAAGACAGGTGTTAGGGACACAATAGCTGTTCTTAGATACATAAAAGGCATCAAAGGCAATAATCCACAGTGAATGTGGATAAGTAAAAATATAATGGGTTTGAGTTGCAAAATAAGGACTTAGGTTAGACATTAGAGATTTCTAGTCATAACAATAGTAAAACTTTGGAATAAGTTTTCTGGGGAGTCACCATAATTTAAGAATTTGCAAGACTATGTCTGTTAAAATTATTTAAAGTATAATGCATCCTTCTTTGAAGTATGCAGAATGATATAGATGACTTCTTGTGGTCTCTTTGAAGAGGTTTATTCTAAGATAGTGGCAAACATGAATAAAATTCATAATTATAATATAAGGGATAGAATCAACCTCACTGCCAGAGCCATTCCTTTCTAATTTCTACCACCGTTCCTTTCTCTCACAATATTTTAACCCATTATTTCATATAAAGCCACCACGGCAAAAAATGCTAGTCATAAACTGGGTAGCTTGGTAGGGATTTTAAAGGGGAGACATCAGAACCATCAAAAATAAGCAGATAGCCAGGTGGCCAGCTGCCAAATGAGGTGCTGTGAGCTACATCACTATACATGAAACCTTAAACCTGAAGCTATTGCTTCAGTCCTACCAAATTTAGAAAGGGTAATTAACTGAAACGCAGCTCTGAGAGTATGAGAGTACATCTTTTGAATTGGAGAAGTCTTCACTGGAGAGGTTCAGCATACAACGATGTGGAACACCTCCTTGCATTTCTTGGCATACTGTTGGGCAGAGAGACGTGGAGACAGAAATAACATGACCTTCATCTGCACAGTGATACCTGTCATGCTTTACTAAATCGAGAGAAGACACAACTGAACCCACTAGAGGGCAACACACATTTCCCTTTCCTTTTGTGACTGCCAGAGTGTTGCAACTGCCACCTTTAGACAGCAGTAGTAATTTCAGTGAAAGAAAGAACGTTTTGATCAAATACATGCCTTAGATCTATTTACAGGATTTGTAAGAAACAATGCGTGAGTCTAAAACAAGCCCTGAAAAAGACCAAACACACTCCTGTCTCTCATGAGAGTACCTCACAGAGAGTTTCCAGCAACAAGATGCTCAGGTTTGGTCATTCAATGTTCAAAGCAGGGCTCTTAGCAAGAGTGGCCTACCTGAAATACATCTGCTGAGTAGACAGAGAGAGTGAAGCCATTTAAAGCTTTTAAACTCTTAATCAAAGCCACTCAGCACTTTGTACAGACAGACTACTGGACTTGCTCAGTTAGCTTGTCTGGGCAAGTTTGTCACTTGACTCTGTCAGCTCTATCAGGAGGAAAAGGGTACTTCCACTAATGGTGCACAGCAGTCTGGAGGCCTGTCATTAAGACCTGTATCAGGAAAAACTGTTCATGCATACTTAGGCTGCAGGGTTCTTTTTAACTGAAATTTCAGCATAACTCTTTTAGAAGAAAAGCTACAGCTTTACCCAGTGTCAGAATGTGTAAGCTGCAACAGCACAAGGATAGAAAAAGTCTAACGTACAATATTTGTCTTTACAGCTTTACTGGGGGTAAGAAGCTGGTCTATGTCACAGTGCATAGAAAACATACCTTTCTTCCCTCTGCAACATCCCATATGGAACTGCTACAGTCTCATCTGTATGATCTTTCTGTAATGAATGCATGACATGTAACTGACTATTTCAAAGTAATCGATCACAGAAATAAATACATTCTATCTAGAACATGATCTACTGGGTGAGATTATATTACATGTCAAGAATAATACTCTTTTTTTCTTCATCATATTAGTAAAGGTATCTGTCTCTCAGAACTGGAAAGAAAGTTTCTCTTGATACCAAGCTGAAAAGAAATTCAATAAATCATGCTGAACTGGAGAGAATAAAGCATAACATTGCTTTAAATCCTAATTCCTATAGTTTTCTATTGCACATAGACATCAAAATAAGCTTTATTTCAAATTTTGAAACTGGAAAAAATTTGGGCTAATTCTTTTTTAAAACAAAGTCACTACTGTGGCAATGTAATATAGAGGGCTTTGGTGTATGTAAACATACATCTACCATCTATCAGAAGCCAAATTACAGAAATAAAATGCAGCTGCACTTTCTAGGTGATGGCAAATAAAATATAAAACCTCTTCCTATAAATGTACACTAAATTGCCAAAAGTTTGTTTTGGGGATAGAAACTTCTTTTTTTTTGGAAAAGAAAAAAAAATACATGAGTAAGAACATTTTTTTTCCTAGTAAGTTAATTAGTGATAAAAAATAAGTTAAAAATTGGTTCCTACAGAGTTTAAGAGTTGTAATTGAGGACAGAGCTTGGCTTTATTTAGTCACTGAAAAAAACCCAACAAACTTGCAAAAAGGAATTTTAAAAAAGATTAAATATGCAACATGCAGATTTCACTCACATCTGTTTATTCATTTTCATCTTATGCTCTAAACTCCATTATATGTTGAAGATAAAATTCACCCATCTGTTTTAATATGAATGATTCAGTTCTTTGTAACAACTGTATGCAGACTGAAACACATAAATTGCTAAGCATATTGGGAATTAAAGCACTCTATTATATGCAGTTAAAACTATTTTGAGCTTCTACTTTTGCTATTGACTCTTCTGGAAATGTGCGTTATTCATCAGTAAAATTTTAGAAATTGATTGAGTAGAGCTGCCAAAATCACTGTCTGTGCTATATGTTGGTCTAATAGAATATGCAGACAAAGCGATAAAACTGAGTTAGTTTCAGGTAGAAACAGAAAATCAACTTCTACCATCACATTCCTAACTAGCAATACAGGTAAGAATTTATAGTCTCGTGATTTTTAAGCAGAACTACTAAGAAACCATTTTTGTCTTCCTTTTCAACTGTCATAAATTAATTCCCACTTGAATCCCTTAATCACCTGCCTTTGGTGTTGTCATGCTAAAACCAGATCATGTCAAGCCGAGGATCTGACAATTACTGACTCTGGAAGAGTTTTGCTTTAAATTAATTTAGTATCAAATACCAGGCATCTTGTCTGAATGATAGCAGGTTTCAAACTGAACGTTTGATTATACGCATTTTTTACTTTTTTCCTTTCTAAAGCAGATCTCTAATTGTTGCTGCTGCACATAGCAAATATACAGAGTAATGTTGCTTCATGCTGCTGACATTGATATGACAATCACTACGATTCCACAGCACTTTGACGGTGTGAGTTGCTATTTAGAAATTAACCCCCACACAATGAAAATCGGAACAAGATGCCAGACTTTTTAAAAATTGCCCAGCAAACCTCTGAATACTGTGTGCCCTTTTACGGTATATAGCACATAGCTTCAGAGCATTCTGAGAAGAGACATTGTTTCCCAATTCTAAAGCAGGAAGTCGATAAACAAAGTGGTCCTGTTAGGAAGTTATGACCTGGTGTTTAGAAGTTGGTGTTTCTAAGAAGCAAGTACAGAGCATGCCATCTGCAGAGGACAATTCAGGTTGGAAAAAGTTTCTAACCAGAAGATAAAATATCCATAGAATATCCCTCGGGTTTTAACTACATCTCTTTCTTGTACATGGTTTCTGAACTTTAAAATCATGGTCCTGACATTAAAAAAAATGAAGTATTTAAAATTGTTTTGGTATGAGAATTGTCCTTTGAAATTCTCCGTTCATAATGAAAGTTTTCTCTTTATAGAAGAAGCACTCGGCAGGAGAAGTTTATCCAGTTGTACCTCCTACCTGGTGGAGAATAACATCTGTCATGGTTTTAGCTGGGATAGAGTTAATTTTCTTCCTGCAGCTGGCGTAGTGCTGTGCTTTGGACTTAGTATGAAAATAATGTTGATACACACAAGATGTTTTAGTTGTTGCTGGGCAGTGCTTGTACTAGTCAAGGACTTTTCCAGCTTCCCACGCTCTGCCGGGTGCACAAGGAGCCGAGAGGGGAGGGGGCACAGCTGAGAGAGTGGATTCAAACTGGCCAAAGGGATATTCCATATCATGTACATCATGCCCAGTATGTTAACCGGGAGGGGCTGGCCGGGGGAGGGAGGCAGCAATCACGGCTCAGGGACTGGTAGCATCAGTCAGTGGGTGGTGAGCAGTTGTATTGTTTGTGGGTTTGGGGTTTTTTTCCTTTTTCCCTTTTCCTTTTTATTATGTTATCACAATCATTATTATTATGATTATTAACTTATTTTAATTATTAAACTGTTCTTATCTCAACCCACCAGTTTTTTCTTTTGCTTTTCCAATTCTCTCCCCCATCCCACAGGGGTGGGAGGAGTGAGCAAGTGGCTGCATGGTGTTTAGTTGCTGACTGGGGCTGAACCATGACAACATCTTCCTCCTGTTTTTTTAAACATAACTTGAGAGACCTGTGCTATCCAAGTACTCCCTCCCCACAAATTATTTTGCTGGATACCAAAACTGCAAAATGTCTATGAAATGGTTAGGTAGGAAATAACTTCTGAGGTTCTGTAGTAGAGCTCCTGGCTCACATAGTCTCAATTTTGTTCCCTCTGTCTCTTCATATGCATCTGCATCTATATATCTATATGTATATTTATATACCTACTTATGTGTTTGTGTTTTTATATATACATAGAAGTATATATGAAAGAATCTGCTGAGATGCCTATATCCTAAAGATCAAAAACCCTATTTTTATTGTTTAGGAAGCTATAAAGTCACCTCATTATCGTTAAGGATTTTACAGTCTTTATGAATATGTAGCAGTTGACAGAATCTGCTTTTGCTGAAACCCATTGAGAGAATAGAGATAACCTTGAGTGTTTCTCTCTAAACATCGGTGGATAAAATCAACATTGTGTGAAAGCTAAGATAGAAGTAGATGAAATTCTGCATATTTAATGTTTTGTGCCTTCTTAGCATGTCTTAAATTTAAGCACCATATACAAACAACAGGAATGAAGTTATTGTCTTGTTAGATAAAATTCTATGCTCATCTAATTCAATACTTTGTTTCCAGTAAATATATTTGTTGATAACCTGACTCTGACACTAGTTTCTTCTAATGATAAAACAAACTCAAGAAAACTAGCTGATATTTTAAAGGACAGTTAATACTTTTCTTCCAAAAATGCAGTTAATAATTCTGAATAGCCAACTCGCAAAAAGTTTAAAATTTGCCCATGCTTTCTATTTCAACAGCTTTTTGTAGATTCTACACATTAATTGCATAATTATGTGGACAAGTATATTTTCTATCAGTTTAGTATTTGAGTCTTTTTAATTACTTTGAAGGTTTTTGTCTTAGATTTGCAGAAAAGCAGGTGTCTCATTTACCATCGTTTAAGTGTTTGTTGTTTTTCTTTTTTAAATGGTCCACCAGTTTTTCTCAATCTAAATAGCTGCCAGTTGTTATCCATCTGACTGCTGGTCAGATAAAATGTTTTGGTTTTTTCTCCTTTGTTCTGTTTTGCAGTGTGACCTCTGGGGGAAGTCCAGGCGTGTAATATACAAGTTCATAAGTCAATGCAAATTTGTCAGTGATTCTCAGCATAACAATACTGATGTAATGTCTCTTCTACATCAAGGGTAATGTAAATCTATTGAACCAACAACAGAGCATTTAATTTTTGATCATTTCAATTGTTTCAATAAAATATTTTTTCTTTCCCACTTTGCATAACTTCTGTGGTTATCACAGACAAGATTTCTGTCCTATATTAAGTTTGATATGGCAGTTTTGACCTATGTATATTTAGAACTTTAAGATGATTCCTGGACTGTAACTTGACTAATAACATTTTAGCAGCTTAATTATAACGTTATCTGACATTACATTAGTTGGTGAGTAATTTGGAAAAGAGGAGACAGTAATACTGAGAAATATAAATACATGTGGTTTTTACAGATGAAATAATTTACTCTCAAATTTTAAAATGTTGCTTTGTAAATGTTGCTTTATAATTGCCTTTGCAGTTCTGATTTTTAAACTTAGATTTCTTTGACCTGAGGTGTTGTACTTCAATAAATCACACAAAGCCATGTAAACTGCCATAGGTAAAGAAAAGGAAGTGAAAGGGAAAAAAAGAAAATAAAAGAAAATCCTGACTGGTGGGATTGGTTAAGGCTAACAATGAACCAGAACTTCATAAATGTGGTGGACAAGGGAGGGAAACTGAAATGGCACTATACTATGTATCTTCAAGCTAAAAATATTGCTGTCAAAAGAAATCTCCATTGTCTTATGCCAAGGAATACTACCGAAAGGTATTATAGCAATAAGAATAGTAATTCTTGTACAGAGAACCATACAAATATTGTTAATTATGTATAAAAAAAAAAAGTTCTGATTTATTCAGGCATGATGTGAAGCTGAAATGCCAGTCTGACAGTCTGGAACAAATGGAGATAACAGCTTACTAGCAAGAACTTACCTTCTGGCTGGCATCTTGACGCTTAAAATAATGAAAAGCAAACAATTCTGGAATTAATTCTTGTCAAAGCAATTAGAATTCACTAAGGAAAGGGTGCTATCTAGTCCAAGCTTTAAAATAAAGGAAGAAGATACTGGACAGATCTTTTGATAATAAATCCAGAATAATACAAGGAATACAGAAGAGAGAAAGTGGAAGACAAATGCCATATAGAGATGAAGCAGAACTCAAAATTCAAATCTCTAGAGGGCTTACAGAGCTTTCATGCTGGGCCAACCATCATGAGCAGACCTAAGGTCAAGTATCTGGAGAAAACAGCAATTAGAAAGGCTACCATTTGAAAGAGCTTGCAAGCCTCACTAAGTTTGTACAAGGCAAAAAGAAAAAAAATGCAGGGGAAAAAAAAAACCACATTAGGCTACCACCCGTAGAGCTTACAGGACTTATCATAACTTTGCATTAATACACAGCTGTCAGTGAAGGCTTTTCTCAGGCTGCATACCTGAGAATTTTTCTTAACATAGATCCTAGCTCTAGAGTTATCCAGAAAAGTAGTATCAAGTCCATTTCTTTCAGCTTTATAGAGTTAGAATTTCGTGTCTGCATTGTCTGTATCTACTTCTCAATACAAAACACAGTTAAGCAAACAGTTCAATAATAGAAAAATAAGTTTTTTAGCACCAAATCAAGTAACTTCATACAGAAAAAGGATGCAGATATATTTTTCAGCAGAAATACTAAAACTTTTATTACATTTAATATCACATGAACATGAATTCTTGCAAAAATGTCTAAGTAAATTGTCGATACATGTTTTAAAAGTTACTAAAAGTGGTGTTTTGAAACTGCAAATCCTACACTACATCCAATTCAGCTCTTATTATCTGAGTAGTGTGTTCTCCTTGTTGACTTTTGTAGACCAGAGAAGTTTTTAGTAATACAAAAGTTCTTATTGACCTCGTCAAGTGCTAAACCATTTAGCAGTTATGCACCTCATCTTCATTATATCCTAATATCAAATGCATTGACACAACATAGCCATTTTTGAATGAACTTAATACTGATCCGTTTGACTGAGCTTGTAATTAAATGGAACTTAATTTGATGAGTATTGAGCTGCACTGTGGGGTACTTGCATGTATGCAGTTATGTAAGCGTGATTTTTTTATATATATATTGCATTTTTATTAAAATAGCCTGTTATTCAGTCCTAGTAATGAATCAGTACAGACAATAGAATATACGAGCTATGGTTGAACATAGATCTGGAGTAGCGGAAACTGCTGTTTATTGGTGTGCCACAGAAAGTGGGAATCTTTTTCTCTTTAATTTACACCTGTAATGGTAACATTTATATAAGCTACTTTTATGTTGTGTATAGAGTAGCTATTTTAGATTTCTTCCTAAAAGAACGCTGTTAACTTTGAAAGTTTCATATAAATTTTTAAGCACTAGATTAATAGTTATAACGGCTCTACTTATTCCTACAGGTAAGGAAAACATTAGCATAGGTTTACATTCATGTCCTTTTCAAGAAAGCTCTTAGATTTTTGCTTACATTTAGATGCACACATTACCCTCATTTATATCAATGAGACATTATCTATGTTTAAGTGCTTTTCTGAATGGGAACCTTTAATTTCCAAGAATTCACTACTCTGATTATTGACGTTAGGGGCAGAAGAAAGGAGCATCTTTCTCTTTTACTTGAAGAAAAATACCTTTAGAATCAAAACTTCATCATTGTATTATATTGATCATTTACTGAATTAAAGGCTCTTTTCAGTGGTTCCCAATGACAGGACAAGAGACAGTGGGCACAAATGGAGACTTAGGAAGCTTCATGTGAACATCAGAAAATGCTTATTTACTGTGAAGGTGACTGAGTGTTGGCACAGGTTGCCAACACAGATTGTGGAGTATCCATCCTTGGAGATACTCAAGAACTGTCTGGACGTTGCCCTGGGCCTAAAAAGACGGATTGCACTAGATGATCTTCAGAGGTCCCTTCCAACCCCAACTGTTCTGCGATTCTGTGAAATGTGACATCTTGGAGAATAAAACACTTCTATAGATGAATGAAACTCATTTAGATGTGTTATTCAAGCTCTGAGAGAGAAGAAGAAAATGTGGAAAAAACTACAAATATAAAACATGCATTATAAAAGCATATGCACTTTTACATAAATAAGTACAGACATACAAAATAGGCTACAAGTCTATAAGATATTCTTCTACTATGCTCCCCATGTGACAAAAGTACAGCCACAGATGTTATGTATAGACTACAGGAAAAGAAAATACACAAAATTAGAGTTAATCAAACCCATTAGCAATAGGAGATGAGAAACTTTCTTAGAGGGGATCTTTTCCAGTAGTATCAAAGGTTTAGTAAACAAAATTTGATTTCCATAGACTGATTTTAAAAGTGGAGAAGGGAAATGCCAAAAAATTGATATTTTGAGATCTAAAACCAACCATATAGGTGACAAACTGGCTTTCCTGCTTCCATCTCTTCACTGATTTTTTTTTAACCTGAAGATCTTTTTTAAGTTATTACAACACTAATCCTAGTTAGAAGTAGAAAGTAGATAGACACTGTAAATACAATGACTGACATGATGCAGAATTCACCAAAAAATGTGAAACACCCCCCCACCCCTCCCAATATTTGCATTACTTTCAATATTCGCAGAATCACAGAATCACAGAATCACAGGTTGGAAGGGACTGCAGGGATCATCTAGTCCAACCTGTGTAGGAAGAGCACAGTCTAGACAAGATGGCACAGCACCCTGTCCAGAAGACTCTTGAAGGTGTCCAACGTGGCCGAGTCAACCACTTCCCTGGGGAGATTATTCCAATGGGTGACTGTCCTCACTGTGAAAAATTTCCCTCTCGTGTCCAATCGGAATCTCCCCGAGAGCAACTTGTGTCCATTCCCCCTTGTCCTCTCCATGGGACTCCTTGTAAAAAGGGAGTCTCCATCTTCTTTGTAGCTGCCCCTTAAGTACTGGTAGATGGTGATGAGATCCCCTCTGAGCCTCCTTTTCTCAAGGCTGAACACACCCAGCTCTCCCAGCCTATCCTCGTATGGCAGCTTCCCAGTCCTTTGATCATCTTAGTGGCCCTTCTCTGGACCCCTTCCAGCCTGTCCACATCCTTGGATACATTGGCTTTAGTTCTGTAGTTGTGTATAAATATTTATGGTTGTACATACAAATATCAACAATGTATTAATATTCTGTATCCCAAATTCTCTTAAGTGGAGGATATTATTCCCATTCAATTGCATTACAGTGCTTTAAACCTCTAAGAGTCTATAATCCATCATTTAATATTAAATGAGAATCTATCTGGATAATTGTAGGCTTCCTGCATGAATTAGCAACGGTGTCCCACCAACCAAATCACTGAGAGTAATGAAAATGTGTATCCTGAAAACAAGTTGTGCATTTTAAATGGGAGGGGAAATAATGATGAGAATATCTCAGCAAGACATCTGCCAGATAGTGAAGTCAAATTAATATTTTTAATGAACAAGATAGGAATTAAGAAATCATTATATCACTGAAGAAATTACTAGATGTGGGACAAACAAAAAATATACACAATAACACAGTAATGTCTTCGTCTTTCAAATATACACTTACTTTCCAATACAATAATTCCTTGCTTTCCTTTTTTAGTTTCTTGGTGTTTCCCCAATTACTTTTAATTTCATTTTTTTGCTAAATGCTTTTCCCTTTCCCTTTCTTCACTTCATTCTTCATACTATTAATAAAAGATTAACTTTTTGTTTAAAACTTCCTCAGTCATGAAATTCAAGTAGGTAAAAAGCTCTCTAAAACACTTCGCCCTCACAGTCAAATTCATTCTTTCTGGGGTGTTGATTCCCTGAAGAAACTGTGAGTATCATTAGCAATAAATAGAGGTCAGACTCGTACTAATTTTTCTTGAGGTCTCTCCCTCTCTGCCCTAACCATTACTTGCTTTTCCAGAGAATCTGGCTTCTACCAAAGTCTTAACTTTTACAGAAGAGACTACAGTAAGCCTCAAATCATATAATTGTTTTCAGGATCTTCTTATATAAAAAGGCAGAATAGCTTTCACTGAAATAGTAAGTGAAAAAGCAAAGTAGTGTTTCTCTACAAAGTTTGGCAGCATAAAAAATACTCATTGCCAAAAACGATGAAAACAACCTGCACAAATAAAAACAAAACCTGCTTGCTTCCAGGCTACCTAAGCTTCTGAAAGCATTCCATTAACAAGATGTTCACAAGGTTTCACAAGGGACTCTCATAAACCTGCTATAATTAAAATTTTAACAAAAAAGCAAAATCTCAGAAAAATCTCAGAAGATCTTCTAAACATGCTAGCTAAGTAACTCAGAAACAGAAGTAATTTCACCTGCATAATAACACAAATGAATACATGTATAAACCATTTTAGTATATATGTAATTGTAATACACTACTGAAATAATATCTATTCACATCTTGATCCATCATTGCCTTGTGTCTTTATATAGGTGTAAATGACTTATTAGATAATACTAGCATTCTTTCATTGCAGAACAGTGGAAGATTGGACCCACACAGCATCCAATAAAACACAACAAACATTTGCTTTTTATTCCTTTTTGTTCATCATACTATTTTTAGTTTCTTTCTGCAAGATAGAGTAATATTTGTCTATATTATCCATTAGTCCCTGCCTTCCATTCCTCAGTTATGATTTTCTAGTTCAATAGTTTCTTCAATTTATTTTACTGTTATTCTTCTCTTGCTTCAAATCCTCCCGTTGTTTCTATCCTGCTTTCTTTTATTCTTGTTCTTCTTTTATGTAGATTTTTTCCCATGCTGCTCTACTAGTTCTCTTATGAAAGACTTTTTTTCTGTGTGCTGGAATATTTATTTTTATTATTCTTGACAAGTTTAAATACTTGTTGGTAAGTACAGGCATCTTTATATCTTACTACTTGACCTATCGCTGCAGGCGTATCTCCAGACTAGTGCAAATTGTGCTATTGCCATGTATGTTTTCTTCAGTAAAGAGAGAGCAAGTATAACTTGTTCTACATACTACTTGTCACACATTCCATATGAAAGTAACAGAATTATTTAGCAGAGTTTCTGTGTAGGAAGATCCCCTAATAAGAATCTAATTTCTGTACAACTCAGTCTAGTGCAGGAAACGGTTATCTTGATAATCATTCAAGTTTAGATGCTAGATTCAACCACACTTAATCAAACCTTTGAATCAATTGATGATGTGAAACTTTTCTACAGAGAAGTGTTGCACCTAAGGCCAACAGTTTACAAAAAAGGAGAAAACATTCAGTTGAAGGATGGCAAATAAGCGAGAACTTTTGCCGAACTTTAGGTTAGAATTTCAACCTGTTTGTCAGCATTTTCTGATCATAGCAAAAAAATACTACACTGAAATAGAATGATATTACTGATCACAGTGTGGATCTGTTTTAAATAAATAAAGATTATACAATAATGTAAGACTTTCTATTCATAAAGAGAGATAGACTTATCTGCCTAGCCAAGAGTTATATATCAGGTCTGCCTGATATATGTGTCAGTTATTAATGTATATGCAATTGAAAAAGCTATATACTTAAGGCTATTTTAACACTAGAAAGTATGCAATTCAATGAGAGCAGACCTGTGGGGAGAAATCTTCAGTAGAAGGACCTGACATTCATGATATACTCATGTTAGCAGATTTATTTCAGGCTAGCTCTCATGTTGTTCCATGGACCAAACTCCAATTACCACCGGGAAAACATTAAACGTGATAAAGGATGTTAAGAGCTGGGCCACCTCCACCAGCAGCTCTGGCCCAGGACTCCTCGTGCCCAGGCACTGGAGCCCAGCCCAGTGCCCCAAGGGTCTGGGTCTTTGCTCAGGCTGAGGGACACAGCAGCTGCTTTCCAGTTTGCAGCTTCAAATAGTAGTGAAGCTGAGCACGTATCCGAGAGACACACAGACACATGGGCCATGTGTGACATGGCTGGTCACAAGGATTACCACAGACAAGGCACTGCCATCAACTGTACCTACACATAGGACTCATAAAATCCAAGTGCAGCCAGCCAAGTCTGCAGCAAAGACACATACACAGGTACACGAGATTTGGGGGGACATACAGACACCCCTGCAGCAGTCAGCTGTGACCCACGATCCTGCTACAGCCATCTGCGTGGAGCCTCTCACTTGCCTTACTCACCCTCATCCCTCCCAGTTGCTGATTTTCAGATCATACACCCCTCCTGCCCCAGTGGCCAGCAGCAAAGACCTGTACTGCTGCACTAGCTGACACCACAAGACAGGGGCGCCTACATCCCCAGTCTGTCTCCAGTAGCTGGTACCCAATCCACTCACACAGATCCCACCAGTACCTGACATTTAGTCCTTGCAGCACTTGTACACATGGGATAGAGAGTGAGATTACAGAGAGAGATAGTTAGGAAAATTCATTAGAAGATAGGACAGACTGCAGTAATCAGATGCAGGGCTCAGACAGATTAACGTTTTACATGCGGCCAGCCCCTTTTATACCTGTTTCTGTCTACTACCCTTTGTTATTCCCTGTTCCCCCTACCCCTGCACATCACCTGTGGGTTTGTACAGCTCTCCAGATTTCCTCCCCCCCTCCCAGCGGGGTGTCTGCGATCACCACTGGTTTACAAACTTACTAGCAGATAAGTCCAAGTTGATCTTCCTGGAAGTAACACCTGTAGTTTCTTGATAGCCTATCAGTTACTGTGAGTGCTGTGGTTTGTTTCTTGTTATTGTCTCCATGATCATTTATCAGTGCCTTTGCATGAGATATTTTGGGGTTTGGTTTTTTTTTTGTCTTCTCACTTTCTTAAATCCCTATTTAAAAGGTCTTTGATCAGATAGGCTTACTGGAGTAAATGTTCTCACTCTCCTACATACCCTCATCAATTAACATGACTGACCAGGTTTGGTTCTCCTCACTGCCTCCTTTACCATTTGTTGATCAGGTTTGTGTCCCTGTATGTTCTTGTTTGTGGCTTCCTCCTCCTTTTATTATCCTATGTTTTTAATTGAAAAAGTCATTGAGCAGATATCCTTAAAGAAGGAGCCACTCTCTTTCCACGCATGCTTACAAAACATACGTTCTGGTTTAATTTAATTTTAAGGAATCCAGATGATGAAGGCTAAGGCCGATACAAAATATGTACCAAAGTCATGTAAGTGGAGGTAGTCAGGAGACTGTTTTCCAGAGACATGTCCAGACTGGTAAAAGACCTGAATAACCTTGTTTGACCTCACAGATGACCCAGCCTTGAGCAAGAGGTCCCTTCTAACCTAAATTTTCCTGGGATCTGTACAGAAACATATGATTAGGAGTAATTTATTAATATGTTTAATTAGCAGCTTAATGGCATCCATATTTTAAGGCACCACTGTTCTTTGCTCCAGCTTGTGTATCTTAAGGATGAGTCTACTGCATGTAGCAGTTTAGAAGTTCTGAAACAAAAGAACTAATGCACATGCTGCTGGTGCACAGAACCATCTTCCAAAGACAACAGAAACCTTGTCACAACTTACAAACATCAGCTACAGAAGAGATAGTTACCAGAGCTAGACAGGACCTTAGATAAGGAGTGAGCAAGTGCATTATCATGATCAAAAGATTATATTAAATATGGCCACAATAAATAAATAAATGTGTGTGTTTGCTAGTGGATAAAATATTGATAAATAGTAATAGTTGATTCTGCAAAGAAAGGGTACTGATAGATAGGCGCACGGAGTATTATAAGTTAGAAACAGTCAAAGAGGATGTAAAATAAACTGGGTAGGGCTTTTTAATAAAAAAGTTCTATTTGTTATTTATGGTCAGACAATAGTAAAGCTTTGTGTGGACTCTTACAGAAAGGACTTAATAGTTAGCCAAGCTGTGTATTGGTTCTCTCACAGAGTATGGTTAGATTTGTTTTGTCACAGGAGCGAAATGAAACAAATTAAGGAGATGATACCTCATGTATATTTGCCTGCATAGTTCAATACTAGAGAATTCATTCTATGTATATCATACTCCGGGGGAGGGAAACCACCACAAAATTTTTTTCTTCTGTGTCTTACAAAAACTGGAAGATATTTTTTCTACTTTTTTAAATTTTCTTTAATTTTTCCAATATAATAAAGAATAAAATAAGCCAGATTTCTCCTGACCTGAGCCACATCTGTCAGGTAATATTATATATATATTTCTCTGTGTATCTGTACTTCATTGAATGTGTTTATTTCTGCATAATTATATTTAGTTTTGTCTTAAGGAGGAATTTTCAGGATATTACTGGAGGATACGTTCTTTGTATTAATTCCTTTGTATGGGATCAGAAAATCTTGCAAGATAACCCCAGTTAAATAAACAGTTTTTCTGAGTAAGTATTCAGCCATATTGAGTCAAATATTATAATTATATTGAGTAGCACCTATTATGGCCAATATTTAAGCTGCTTTCTCAGTTGGCTCAAAATGTATTCACTTTTTGTGGCAGTTGGTATGTGTTGGCCCTGGCTAACAATAGTATTAGCATATTAATTAGCCTTATAGGATAGAGGAGTAGCTTAATTATAAGAGCAAAGGAGCTCCTTGAGCATAAAGAATGTGTCAATCACTGTGGAAGTTGTGATTGTGAGGAGAACCTCTGAGGGGGCAGAATTTGACCTCCAGCAACAGCAACAGCAAAAGCTGGCTGTTAGGGTCCAAATTAATTTGAACAGGTCAGTCAGGAATTGGATATTCTCTACCCAATCCCATAACTAACGGTGTCCAGAGTAGAGAGACAGAACCAAGAGACATCCTAGGGACTCCACAGGCTCTGGTGCCCTGCATGGCTCCAACTACTATGCCTATCCACTCAGTTTTCTTCCTGAACCATGCCATCTCTCTTGCAGGAAGTCAAGCAATTCATAAAATTGCATACTTCTGTAATTAAAGTGTTTTGGTATCTGAATCCATTTAGCCTCTGCACAGTCATTTGGTCTTAAACCTTGACACCGCTTTGAAGGATGTAATGCTTTCCTTATTTTCATATCTAATTTATTAAAAGAAATAACAGGTAATACCATTTACCAAAAGTTACTACTTGATATTATCTGGGACTTCCTCTTTATTTTCATTGTGGAATGTGACAAATCTTCACGATGTTCTAAGACTTTTGGACCATGGTCTCTGAAAACAAAATTGTAAGTTTAAGAAATGCCATTGTTGTTGTGGAAGTAAAAAATGACACAGAGAAACTGAAGATCTTGGAGGGGAAAAAAAAGTAAAATTCCCTGCAATGCTTCAGTATAAAGCACAATTTAGAGGAGACATGGGCTATTGTTCTTGCACCTTTCTTCACTCGGTAGCATGAAGGCCATGCTGTTTATACACTTTCTTTAGCTTCGATTATTCCTCTTTTTCTGAATTACAAATACCTCTTGTACAACATCATTAAAAAAAGGTTAAAGGAAATCAGTTTGAAGAAAAAAGATAAAGTTTATATCTAGTGGAAATACCTTTGAGAAAGTAGTCTACACTAACTTATTGTGCTCTCTCAATATCAGAGAAAGATGTCCACATCTATGTAGAGTAAATTTACATTCAAAATTTAAAGTATATAAAGGATCTTAAAGAAGGTCAATTTTTGGGTCCATTTCTGCTATGGATACCTTAAGTCTACAAGGAAACAGGACCTCTCCTTACGGGTGCCAGCCCTGCTTATGGAATTTTAACTAAGACCCAGTCATCTGAGTTCTTACCGATTTTCTGTCATACTACTTACATCAAAGCACCTTTGTGGATTCATCCACTATTTGCTGCCTTTTTTTTTCCATGTTATGAATGACCTGTAGTGCTGGCAGCATCGTTAATATTATGATAGATAGTGTCATGTTGACAGCATTGTTAATATTCTAATACATAAAAAACTGACAGAATTGTTTGTTGGGAAGATTAGCTTTTGGAATATTTGAATAAAACCTTGGAATAAAACTTGTTTGAAAACAGTGTCTTCACTATGATATCAGGGTTTGTTGGATGATAACTCACTATCACTTTCAGGAGGCATTACCTGATGGAACTGGTTTTTTACACCTGGGATGACAAAGCTATGAATCACAAGTTTGGTGAAGTTTGCTAAATATGGTTAAAAATGTGGCTTTTCCTCTTCCCCAGCAGGGTCTCAATACATCTTACTGTTGAAAAAGGAAATCTGCTCTCAGACTCAAAAGTAACTATTGAAAGTGATATTGTAGGAGTAAGCTTAACTCCACAGAAAACAGCTTCATCCTTTTGGCGTGGACAGTTCTTCTGTTAATGATGCTCATTCTTGGAAATCTCCTCTTAATACATATGAAAGAACACTTTTGCCTCTCTTTCCAGTCTTCCAAACTAGTTCTTTAGAATTTTCACGTGCTCAAAGAATAAAAGAAGGGGAAGACAAGGAAATGTGGACTGCAGGCTTCACAAACCCAGCTCAGACCCTGGACTGTTATCCATAGCCAAGGTACTGGTTTGTGCATGTCTGAAACAGCTGAACTCTGAGCAATTTCTAACAGGAGACATGGCTCACACAATGCTGGGCTTACTCATTTCTGTTCTGTAAAGCATCTATTTGCTTCCTTCTTTTTCAGGAACTCCTGAAGGTCACTAGAAAACTGCTCTGTAAAAATCTGCCTAGCGGAACTCTTCTCCCTCCTTAGAGCACAGCAGTAAGACATACCTTGGCTTAATCAATTCCAACAGAAAGTAACAAATTTGAACTTATTTCTGGTTTCTCCACAGATAAGAGAAGTAAACTTGCAAAACTACCAGAAGGTACAGCTAACAAGGGGGCAAAAAATCTCTGGCTGCAGATAAAAAGGAAAAATTAGCATAATATAGAAAAATTTTAAGTTTTTTTCTTCATGTGTGACAAGAAGCTTTTAGTTGTTTAAAAAATCAACTACACAGACAACTATAGGGAGATATCAATAATTTGGTTCATTTCTTATTAATAATGTATTCTAGGATAAAACCTAAAATTTCAGTCTCAAAAACATGTCTGTCATTTAAATATCACATACAGGAAAGCCAGTGAAATACAAGAAACTCCAGGAGGCTAGCAGATCAGTGATGTGCATAGTAATTATGCTGAAGTGTTTTTCAAAACACTCAAAGAAGCTTTGTATTCATGCTAAGCAGAGAAACTGAACCAGGTAAACAAATCAGCCAATTCACAGTATCCTTGATCAGACAAAACTCTCTGAAGATTGAAAAGTGACTACTGTACTATTTTCTCAATAATCATTTATTAAAAAGCTACATTGGCCTGCTTCTCTGTGTGTCTCCTAGAATAAATACCACAATCAGATGTGGTATAATGAATTTACAGAGTTTTGATGTTATAGAGAGTGTTCTGCTTTCCCATTAGTATGTCAGAAATGATATCAGAAGGGATGACTAGAGTTTACTATAGCTAGTGGCATGGAAGACAAAAATAAACTGCTCCACACAGTAAGTTTTGTGGTCAGTATTTCCTAACAAGTGAAGAAAGACCAAGATTAAATGAGTCTGTTAGACTACTTTTTCTGCTCCTCTTTCCTATGATTTCTGCTTTTCTTCCCCATGACAATTCATCCAGAATAACTTCAAATTAATTTACAACCAAAACCCCTCTCACACTTTTCTCCTTTATAGTCTTTTGTCTTGATCTTCTTCTATTGATGTTTTCAGATGAAGCCTCCAAAATTCCTCCAAGACATTTCTCCATTCTCTAAAGTCCCCCTTAAAAAAAAATAAACAACCAAAAAACAAAATTGAGATCTTCATTTTTTACCAGCTACTAATAACTGTGCCATGACTGGACATGATGTATGTGCTCTATAATATGTTAACACTATGCTGAGCAGGTGATTATGGTGCAATTAAGATTGTTTTGCTTGATTTTAGTAAGTGAATGTAAATAAAGCAAATTAGAAAAGAAAAACATATTCGGATACACTGCTGAGACCCTGACTGATAAGAAGTGGAAGTTCAGAATTTTCCCTACAATCAATTTCTAACTTGTAAGAGATTTTCCATTATGTATCTGAATTTCCCCCATCTCTCCCTGCCCTGCACCACCCTGCCCCACACTGCTCCCCCCCAAAAAAAAAAAACCACAAACCCAAACAAAAAATAATAATGTAACCTCAGATCTTGGGGGGGGGAAAGAAAAGTGTTCCCCACCATGGCAAGAGAGCTATCTCCCTGTACATCCCCACCAGACCCCTCCTGTTGAATAAAAGCTTCCTATAAGCACTCATAGGCCCTAATGATTCCAGCCACAGTCAGGATAATGGAATTCTTGCAGGACTGGGTTTCACTGATTCTGCAAGTGCTTCATTCTTTGTCCTGTGGAAAAAAAATCACAAAATGGGACTGCCCCAGAAGTTGTCTGCCAAGCCAAAGACCCTCATCTACCCATCAAACGGAACTTCAGTAGCCTTTTATTGCAATGGACATTTCCCTAAACAAAGTTTCATAGGAAAAATATCAAGTAGCTGATCTGTTTGAAAAAGCTGTCAGTATGGGAAAAGCTCATTACAGAGAGAACAGAGTTGAAAAAATGAGACAATGTTTTTGGAGTATTTGAAGAGTTTGTTACAGAGGATTAAACTGACTGAATACTCATAAATCCATGGATCCTCACAAATACATGGGTGCCGATGGGATGCACCCATGAGTATTAAGGGAGCTGGTGGATGTTCTTGCTGAGCCACTCTCCATCATCTTTGAAAGTTCGTGGGGGAGAGGAGAGGTACCTGAGGACTGGAGGAGAGCAAATGTCACTCCAATCTTCAAAAGGACAAGAAGGAGGACCTGGGGAACTATAGGCCAGTCAGCCTCACCTCCATCCATGGAAAGGTGATGGAGCAGTTCATCCTGGAGGTCATCTCCAGGCATGTAGAGGACAAGAAGGTTATCAGAAATAGTCAACATGGATTCACCAACGGAAGATCATGCTTGATCAACCTGATAGCCTTCTATGATGGCGTGACTGGCAAGGGTGATGAAGGGAGAGCAGTGGATTTTGTCTGTCTCGAACTCAGTAAGGCATTCAACACTGTCTCCCATAACATCCTCACAGGCAAGCTAAGGAAGTGTGGGTTGGATGAGTGGACAGTGAGGTGGACAGAGAACTGGCTCAACAACAGAACTCAGAAGGTCATGATCAATGGGGCAGAGTCTGGATGGAGGCATGTAATTATCAGTGTTCCCCAGGGGTCTGTGCTGGGTCCAGTCTTGTTCAATGTATTCATCATTGACCTGGGTGATGGGATAGAGTGTAACCTCAGCAAGTTTGCTGATGATACCAAGCTGGGAGGAGTGGCTGATACACCAGAAGGCTGTGCTGCCATCCAGGGAGACCTGGACAGGCTGGAGAGCTGGGCCAAGGGGAACCTCATGAAATTCAACAAGAGCAAGTGCAAGGCCCTGCACCTGGGGAGGAACAACCCCATGCACCGGTACAGGCTGGGGGCTGAACTACTGGAAAGCAGCTCTGTTGAGAAGGAGCTGGGAGTGCTGGTGGACAACAAGCTGACCATGAGCCAGCAATGTGCCCTTGTGGCCAAGAAGGCCAACGGTAATCTGGTCTGCATTAAAAGGATTGTGGCCAGCAGGTCGAGAGAGGTTATCCTCCCCCTCTACTCTGCCCTAGTGAGACCACATTTGGAGTGCTGTGTCCAGTTCTGGGCCCCCCAGTTTAACAAGGATGTGGAACTCCTTGAGCAAGTCCAGCAGAGAACTACCAAGATGATCAGGGGACTGGAGCATCTCCCTTATGAGGAAAGGCTGAGAGACTTGGGTTTGTTCAGCCTGGAGAAGAGAAGGCTGAGGTGGGATTTTATTAACACCTATAAATATCTAGAGGGTGGGTGTCAGGCCAATGGGACTACGCTCTTCTCAGTGGTGCCCAATGATGGGACAAGGGTCAATGGGCACAAGTTGGAGCACAGGAAGTTCCACCTCTGTATGAGAAAAATCTTTCCTATGAGGGTGCCAGAGCAGTGGCACAGGCTGCCCAGGGAGTTTGTGGAGTCTCCTTCCCTGGAGACATTCAAAACCCACCTGGGTGTGTTCCTGTGCCCCCTGCTCTGGGTGTGCCTGCTCAAGCAGGGGGTTTGAACAAGATGATCTCCAGCGGGAGGTCTCTTCCAACCCCTACCATTCTGTGATCCTGTGATTCTGTGAATATGATGTCTAAGCAAGTTAATTCTGCCCATACTACCATGTGGGAACAAAGTGTCTATAGGTAACTCAGATTTGTATACAGAACACTTGTCATTTGAAAACCTTTGTTCTTTAATTTTTATTTCAGATTACCTGAAGTTGGTTGTATTAGGAAGCTAGCTATCTCATTAATTCAGAAATGGAGTTCTATCTTTCAAATAATACTTTCCACATCGTAACTATTAAGGCAATTAAAAGTGCTCCTCAGTGGTGATCACGCTGGGGATTTAATTTAGTTGTCATGACATTTCTAAATTTGCCTTATTTGATGCTCTGTCTCAGCACCTCAAGACCAGAATACTCTGTTGGTAGAGACATACTGAGGAATAATAGTTATTGAGGAAAGGTTGATAAAGCAGAGGTTGAAAGCAATCCAACATGCTCCAAGTAAACTAATTATTTATGCGATGTTACAGAAAGCAGCCATTTCAAATTATTTTGGCCAATTGTGTAGAGGGATAGACAGGAAGTAAAGAAATACATTTGAGTAAAAATTTCTGTACTACAGTATCTTAAAAGCCTAATTTTTGCCATAAGGCATTCTGGCAACATTTTGACAAGCACCTTTACTAATAAAACCTTTCCCATAAGAGTCAATAGGTACTCATTAGAGAAATGTAAATTTCAAATAATTGTTTCTGTTTAGCCTGTTTAATCTACAACAGTGTCCTTACTGCAATTAAACAAAAATTATCATCTTCTATTATAAACAGAAAAGAGGCTTATTTAAAGCTTAATGTCTTTTTTACATTTAGTTTTTTATTTTAAATGGATGTCCATATACGAATCAAGTTTCTAAGATTCTACAAATATCCTTATGAACTTTATCCTCAGCAAGTCAGTATAGTTACATTTGTATTGCTTTAGTTATATAAATATTGTTTTAGTTATATATACCACTAATTCTACAGCCCATTTGGAAACATTACCTCTAATCCCCAAATAATTAATAAAAAATATTTTGTGTGTAGTGTTTTGTCAGTGAGACAATGTACAAAAAAAGGAAAGACTAAAGAAAGAGAGAAAAACCTCACAACTGTAAAAAACCTACTTCTGAGGAGCAAAGGTTCTTTTTCTAGTGTATGCTTTGTATTTCTTAGGAGTAGGTACCCACTTAAATTGGAATGACTGTCTCTAGATTGCTCATAGGTCAAAGATCCAAGACACAAATGACAAAAACACAGCAAATTAATCTTTTCTGTTCCCTGTCCCCTTCCTTGTCATCCACTCACATAAGGAAAAAAAGGAAACTTCTATTTAAACTGAAATATTGTTGGTATTTTCAAGGATCTCTTAAACCAAAATGTGAAGTCTTTCAGGATATAGACATTTTTCATGGGTGTATGAAAGAAAGAAAGAAAGTTTGGCTTTGGAATGACAGCTGTTTTGAGAATAACTTGGAACATATCTTTGAAAAATAATGATCCCTCAAAAAAATTAATGGAAAATCAAACATTTTTGAGCATGAACTTTCACATAAATAAAGGAAGAGCTGTTACTTTCATAATTTGGTAAATTACTTTGCTAGCCTCCAATAAGTTTTCTTCAAATGGTGACCACCAGAAAGACAAAACTGGTGGGGAAAAATCTCATCATCACTGGATCTTTTTTGTAAGATACTGATCTAATGAAGATTAGGTTCATGGCTGATTCAGGATATCACAAAGTCAGATAATTTACATGTGTAAGACTCTGTGTCTTGATATACATGCATATCAGCTGTTCCTCAGGGGGTAGGTGTCATGGTTTTAGCTGGGATAGAGTTAATTTTCTTCACTGCAGCTGGCGTAGTGCTGTGCTTTGGACTTAGTATGAAAATAATGTTGATACACACAAGATGTTTTAGTTGTTGCTGGGCAGTGCTTGTACTAGTCAAGGACTTTTCCAGCTTCCCACGCTCTGCCGGGTGCACAAGAAGCCGGGAGGAGAGGGGGCACAGCTGAGAGATTGGATTCAAACTGGCCAAAGGGATATTCCATATCATGTAACATCATGCCCAGTATGTTAACTGGGAGGGGCTGGCCGGGGCGGGGGAGGCAGCAATCACGGCTCAGGGACCGGCAGTATTGGTCAGTGGGTGTTGAGTGGTTGTATTGTTTGTGGTTTTGGTTTTTTCCTTTTTCCCTTTTCCTTTTTATTATATTATCATTATCGTTATAATTATCATAATCAATATTATTATGATTATTATTTTATTGTAATTATTAAACTGTTCTTATCTCAACCCACACTTTTTTTTTTGTTTTTGCTTTTGCTCTTCCAATTCTCTCCCCCGTCCCACAGGGGTGTGGGGAGTGAGCAAGTGGCTGCGTGGTGTTTAGTTGCCAACTGGGGCTGAACCACGGCAGTAGGATGCACACATTTTGAAAATTTTATTCTCAAACTGTTTCCTGAATTAAGATACTACACCTTACATACAAAAATTAACAAAGTCTCAGTTTCATATTGATCAGAAATGTAATACAACTTTCCACTCAACTGACAAATACGTACCATCCTACATTTTTAGTATTGTTGTGGTTTAGCCCCAGTCAGCAGCCAAGCACCATGCAGGCACTCACTCACTTGCCACAGTTGGGATGGGGGAGAAAATCAGAAGAATAAAAGTAAGGAAACTCATGGGTTGAGATAAAGACAATTTAGTAGGTAAAGCAAAATCCATGCCTGCAAGCAAAGCAAGATAAGGAATTCATTCACTGCTTCCCATCAGCAGGCAGGTGTTCAGCCATCCCCAGGAAAGCAGGGCTACATCACACATAACAGTTACCTGGGAAGACAAATGCTGTAACTAAAAGTATCCCCCCTTCCTCTTCTTCCCCCAGCTTTATATACTGAGCATTATGTCATATGGTATGGAATACCTCTTTGGTCAGCTGGGGATAGCTGCCTTGACTGTGTCCCTCCCGGCTTCTTGTTCACCCGGCAGAGCCTGGGGAGCTGGAAAAGTCCTTGACTAGTGTAAGCACTACTTAGGAACAACTAAAACATCTCCACATTATCAACACTGTTTTTAGCACAAATCCAAAACACAGCCCCATTCTAGCTACTATGAAGAAAACTAACTCTGTCCCAGCTGAAACCAGGACAAGTATCATGGGGTAACATCAACCTTATTCTAAGAAAATCCATACTCTTAAAAATCAGTGTGTTATACAAAATATATTTCAGATTGGCTTATCTTTTATTGTATTTTATTCCTCTAAATGTAGGAGTTAGAGTACTAACACTGTGAACATATATAGTATATCTCTGGAGTCTAATATGAATTTGTATCATATAAACTGAATTTGCATAAAGGAAAATAGGAATGAAAGTCTTTCAAAATGTTTTACATACAAAGTTCCTTAGTAAATGCACGTTCCTCTAAGCATCTTAATCAGAAATAAAATTTATATATTGTTAACTGTGAAGGAGAAATTTGTTTCTTATCTTAACCACTACAGATTCATGTTATGAGCTTTCAGTCTTGCCAGTACATTTTGTTTAGCCAGTGCAGAAACTCAAAATGTGTTTCAGAAAATATTGTACTTTCTGCCAATAGCTAAATACAAGACTTGGTTGATTTTATCTTCAATGCTACATAGCCATATAAACCTTGGTGAAATTAATAAAACAGCCTAGCAAATGAAAGTAGTAGCATTTTCCACCTACTTTGCACTCACTGCATACACATTTAAGCAATTATAAAGAAACTGGGCTGTGAAGAATCTGGCTGTTAGTCTTTAAAAATCAATATTTTTATCAATATAAATTAATCTGTAATAATCACTTCTGAGGACATGGAGGTCATCTCATCTACCCAAGATGTGTAAATACTTAGTGTGTAATAGGAAGTAGTGAAGCATCTATAATTAGGGAAAAGGTCAAGGCTATATGAAATCTAAATTCTCTTCAGTCTTTGGGATTAAAGTTAAAGCACAGAAAGCATAGTGAAAGTTTCCAGTCCAAGACATCATAACTGATTTATTTATGTTAGGTATTGAAGTGATTACCAGTAAGTTCAGATGAAGTAATTTCAGTAGTATATGAAAAGCACTGTTTTCATAGGCCTTAATGTGGGTAGAGCCTAGATGCAGGTGTCTTCACTTATTTCAATATTATGACACTTCACTGGTATCTGGGGAAAATCTGGGAAACAAGATTTTCAGTCAATAATGAGGTTTCATGTCTTTGTATTACAGTCAGTGTTTTTAAACACATAGGCATCTGTGCTTGCAATATGTGCATGTAGTCAGTACTGATTAATCTGTGACTCTTGAGATTTAAACTGCCAACCTCAGAGTTGCCTTTTTACCTTGAAATCAACCTAAAAATAAAAAAAAGGTATTTTCCTTAAGACTGCAAAAACTGCACTGTATTTTATACTGCTGCAGGGAATAAAATAAAGCTTTGGATCACCCAACAAATAATTTAATTTTGTAGATGAGAAAGCCTCATGAACATTTTGGTGAGAGGAAAATGTGAAAAAATTGCCTATGGGGAGCTTACAAAGTGGACCCATCAAGAAAATTCCTTCTTCTGAACAACTTCCCTTTCAATTCCCTTGAATGCTAATCTCTGTTGAAATTTATCCTGAAAAATACATTCTTTCAGAGACCAGCTTACTGTGACTTTCATATAACATATACATAGTACAAACTATTTTATCTTTGAAATTCAGCCTTGTGGCTCTACGAAGAGACTGATTTTTTTTAAGTTTAATCCATCTTTGTGGCATATAAAGTCCATATAATGTCCTCTTTTTGTCTACAAGCACCTGACAGTCTGAATACAAGGATTCACAGACCCTTCCAATGAAATAGGCAAGCACTGGAAATGGATGTATCAATCTCTAAGGACAGGCTTTGTATTTTATCTATGACTGCATAACTTCAAATTAACAATTGGCCTATGAAGTAACTCTCAGAATCCACTAAGTATCTTGATCACTGCAGTATAGACATCTTCCCTCTAACTCAGTGATCTTTCTTTTCCACAGTAATACAGCTGCAATAAGGGGAATCACACATCTGACAAGAATGGCTAAGACAATGCCTTGTGCCCTTATACATGGAGGTTGAAAAACTTCAGTGTAAAGGAATTATTTAACCCGGATATTACACTTCCTGGCAAAAGCTGAGCACTGACCAGTACTAAGATGACATCAATGTTGCCTTAAATTCTGTTTTTTAAGGGAACAAAATTACAAATCTCCTTCCTTGAAACGTTACAGGATTCAAATCAATGCAAGTACCCAAACAGTAGAGCTTTCAAAGTAGTGAACATGTATAGATGTTTCCTGACAGCCTCACAGAAAGTATCCTTTCCAAATATACTCCTTTTCAATGTTTATAGCAAGGCAATCAACTTCCAGTCTTCACTATATGCACAGAGACTAGGTACCATAATCAGGTCATCTAATTCCACTTCCAAATTACCAAGCCCTTGTCAGTCTACTTCTAAGTAACCTGTACACAAGTGGAACAGAAGAGGGCATAGTATTCAATCCCATTATTATCTGTTATATTTCTTTTCTCTTATTATAGAGTTTTGTTTGATAAACATTCTGCAAAGACTAGAAAGTCAAGTTCTAGATGCAACATTCCTTTAATATATACTGTCATGATAAATCTGCAAAAGCAGGTATAATTACCATTTAGTAAAGATTCTTACTAAATATAAATGCCTTTTCTACAAGTTTTCCACAGAACCAAAGAACAGTGTTTAAGCTGAATTTATCATGTTTAGTTTTATATGTTGATGGATATGCAGCTAGATTATGAACTTCCTAAATGCTTCACTATGCCTTCCATTCATATGTAAAATCTGTAATTTGCATCAGTTTTGAATCCAGGAGATTGAGCTCCAAGAATATTTCACCATTATAAAGGCAACCTCTGTTGTCGTTTATATGCAGTGTCTGAACATTAAAAACGTTTATGGCTCAATTTCTATGCAGAAATATCCTCTAGCTGTGTGATTCATAGAAAAATCAATCCAGAGGCTAAACATATGTAAACAAACTAGTCTATCAATGTTACCAAACTACTAGTGCAACCTTATCAGTAACCTACTTGCCAACACTGCTTCGAGAAATTTCTTTTACAGTGTGCCAATAGATGTAAAACAAGACACACAAGATTTTTTTCCTCCTTACTTAGAAGGAAAACTCCATGAAGTGAAAAATGAAAAGGTTACCCACTTCCAAAACCTTCATTACAGGAACAGGCCCAAAGGTCTCTGGTGATGAATAGCTCATTACTTGATCTCATTACCCTGGCATGTACATCCATGGAGTGACTGGAAACTGAGCAGTTGCTGCCCACAAGCTTTACAAAATGGCTTTACAAAGATTAGCATACTCTCAATACATCTACATAGCCAAGGACCTATAACAATGTAGTATGAAAAATAATTGAGTAAAAAACTAACAGAACTAATGTCTTCAAATGACAGCAGAGAACATTTGCTGTCAAAGGAAATCCTTTCCTTAGCCAAAATCACACTTAGTGGCTGGGCTCTGTATGATGTACATATGTATAAAACTGTGCATGTTCACTAGCTGAGAAGTTGTTAGTGTTATAAAAATGACCTAAACAGGACATAAACAACATGATGGAGGTGCAAAGTTAACATGTGTAAAGGCGTAAAGCAGGCTCAGGGCTGTATAACGTGTCCCAGAACACAACCCAATTGTAAACTTTCACATTTTGATTTCATAAGGTCAGTATATATTTAGGAATATATTTTAGTACTCAGATTGCTAAAAGCAAATACATTCATCCTTCGGTTCTGTTCCGAGATATTATATGAGGGCAATTTGTCCATCTTTTTTATTATTTTCTTTTTTTTGTTTGTTTTCTAAATGTCAAGGGATTCTTTCTCATTTCAGTTCTCTTCTGCATGCAAAATTTACTCTTAAGATTCTTCTGTAACCAGTTAACTGCTGTGATTTTTCTCAAACCAAATACACAGTACTATAAGACTCTTGTCACTCTATGTTGTCATTCCAGAACCCACACAGAGAATCAGTCTTTCCTAAACTTACTCTTACCCCAAAGGGATCCTTATACTTAACCAAGCCTTATGGAAAAAAAGTGGAAAAAAAGTATATCTATTCCTTGACATGAACAGTGGCACTCAAACTCATTGACATTAAGTGAATAATCAGTGACATCAACATTATTAAGATATAATTTAAATATCTGAAAGAAACATAGGTTGTTACATCTTCATGTTATTAGACTAAGAAAAACAGGAAAAGGACATTCATTTCAAGATTGCAGGTGTGTGCACATACACATTGTGGTTGTAGTACACAGAGAAAAAATAATGTGCAGGATTCAGCAAAAAGCTAGTTGTGGCCACAGAATTTTCATATGGCAGCAAACAGCAAACATTTCATGTTTAGCCCCACTTGGATTGTAGTAAAAGGTCCTAATGATAATTAACAATTTTTTCTATTTCTAGCAAAATGGCACTAATTTTCTATGTGCACAGAAAATTGGCATGTCACAAATGTTGAATCATACTTTCAGTTACATAATGGTCTATTTTCTAATGATGTAAAAATTTGGTAATTATCACTAAACATCTATCTATTAAATGAAAAATGCTTTTTCATTATAGATTAAAAATGAAAAAAAATATATATGCCATTACCTTCACTTTAGAGTTACCAAGCTCTTTATTAACAAATGGCCTTACAATAGTAAAACAAAATAATCCCTGACACAGTGTCATTGCATCCCACTTTCAAGTCACAGTCTGTGCCAGAACCACAGAATAAGGCACCCTGGTTGTACTGAAACAAAGCTATTTCTATTCCCCTCTGTCTACACAGCTCATTCAGAGAACTGCTTTGTCTTTTCTTATCCCAATCACTCTGCCCATGCTTTGGTGACTGGAATACTATGAAATTTGACATTCCTGCAGGCCCCTTAACAGAGCAGAACATCAGCAAGAAAAAGATTTTGTACAGTCTGTGAATGGAATATATTCCTACAGGCTCGGTTCTGAAGTGAAATTGGTATGTCTAACCCACTTTCTCCACCAACTGAAATGTAAGAGCCATTTTGGATAGTTGGAGGGCTAGCTGAGAGCTCTACTTGGAAAGCACCAGAGTATGTGTGCATATCCAAAAATGTGTCAGGATTACTAACAACATAAACGTAAGTTTTAATAATGGAAATACAGGGTGCAGGAGAGAGGCCAGTGCTTACTTTCATGGGACAAAAGTCACAAATACTATCCACTTGTATAGCAATTCACTTGAACCAATGAAGAAAAATATACATTTTTTTTTCCTTCTTTCAACAGATAAAGTAGTCCAGACTACATACATCTAAAAGATCAGCTGTCATTGGACCCCTTGTACCAACAGGTCCACCCCTTTCTTATCACAAAAGAAAAATCAGGAACAACTTCATCTGCCTCAGCTTTGTTTACTACCCATTTGCTGCCCCTTTTTGCTTTAAGCAGCACAACAGAATTACTCATTTCTTCAACAAGTTTTTTGGCAGTGTTTAACCCACAACAACTGTGTCTTGCAAAACATTAGTGAATTTACTTTGAGGTCATCTGAAGAAAAGGGTGGTCATATTTACCCCATTTTACTTAATGGCATCAGAGAGTGGACATAGTAAAACCGAGAGATAGATGCTGTGCAGGCTGTTGCAGGCAAGAGAGTCTTACCTTGGGGAATTTTACTTTGTTCAATTACTGCCAATTAACACAAAACTTTTGATCATCCATCTAGATGTTAGGAAAAAGAAATCAAGCAGTTAAACGAAGAGTTAGGGAAATGCCTTTTCTACCCTTTCCTCAGGTTCAGCTCCAGTCAAGCACCTGTCCTCCCTGCTTCTGAGTCTCAGCGTCACTTTACTTTTGCCTTCACTTTTGACATGCGTTACGCTCAGTAGCTCCCAGCTCCTTCAATGAGGTGACGGGCAGCGGAGGAGTGCAGGGGGCTGGGATCCTGAGCATAACAGCTCCTGTGTGCCAATCTTTGCCTCTCACTCCTTTTCCTATGTTGTAGCATGTGTAGCCCATGACTGCAGTCCCTCCAGGGTGCCCCTGCCCCAGGGTGTGCTGCCTGTGGGCCCCAGTCACTCAGAGCAGCACCTCCTCTGTTGTGGAGCGCCTCCTCCCAGAGCGTGCCATCAGCCGCATTACCAGCAATGTCCTCTTCTGCCTCTTCTCCATCTCCTCCCACCCTCCCAAATGCCACTCTCTCTCAAATGGGCCTGTGCAGAAGTGTCACACACCCCGGCTGCGGCTTTGGCAGGCAGCGGGCAGTTCCCAGCAGAGCCTGAGCCAGCTGGATCTGGCTGTGACTGGCTGGGGGCAGCTCCCAGCCCCCTGCGTCCCTGGGTGCAATGCTGCCAGCCACGCCCAGCGCACACAGGCACCTGAAGACCCATTTTTCCAGGTACTTTGCACAATGCAGGAATCTGCACTCGAAGACCAACTACATCGTCACTGAAATGGGGACTAAGACAACATGCAGATTTTAAATCTAAGTATTAGAGATCAATATTTATAGGCAGGAAAACCTGAGTCACAGAACCCAGCTCCCAAGGTCAAGGATAATTGTATAAACTTTTTATTCACATCAGAGTCTCAGAAAACTTTCTGAAAAATATGTTTTCTCAAAAAAAAATTACGCATTGCAGAAAACATCTGTCATCTGGGTTGAAGCACAATAGCATTGTAAGGAGTCATAAAACCCATAAAAATGAATTGCAACAAAATAACTGCTTTAAAATAATCTAACATGTATGATTTAATTTAGGAGAAATTCCCTAGCCATTGATTGTTAGGTATTTGTATGCTATGGTGGTGTAAGAGTACCATGAAAACAGAAAAGTACAAAAAATTACAGCAGGCAACTCGGAAGGATTATAAAATATCGTATTTTTTCTGTTTTCCACCCCTGTATTAATCTTACTCTAGTAAATTCAGAATTTCTGGAAATTCCAGAGCCCAGCAAAAAATTAAGCATTTGTTCTTCATCTAGAATAAGGTGTTAAAATTGCCTTTCCTTAGTAACATTCATACTTTCTGTCAGTCCTGATCCAGGAAACAGCAATTAGATCTTGTTTTGCTTTAGTGTTTTTTACCCATTTGTTTGTTTGTTTATGTAATAGGGGAATTGGGGTCAGCAGAGCACAAAAAGAGAACCACACCATTTAGTGACGCATGATCTGTTTGGTTTTGGTTGGTTGTTTTTGTTTGTTTGTTTGTTTGTTTTTTGTTTTATTTTTAAAGTTTGTTTATTTTTTTAATTACTAGCCGGGGTGGCCAGCTAGTGGCGGAGAGCCATGCCATCTGCAACACCTGCCCACCTCACAGTCCAACTGGCATAAGACACCAACAGCCTTGAAATCACATAGCCCCAGCCCAGCTGCCTTGATTCCCTCCATACCTATAGCAAATTAGGGGTTTTCACATGGGGTTTCTATCACACTCTGGTTTCCCACTCAAGTCTATTATGAGGGTGTGAAGTTACTACCAGTTACGTGGCAAGATATGTCTACTGCTTCCTTGCCCTTTCAGCCCAGAATAGCTTAATCTAGTCTGTTAGAATTGAGCAGATGCCATCAAGAGCTGAGTGCTTTCACATTGACTTTTCCCTATGACAGCCTGTGTACTGATTTCTTCCCAAATTATAAAATCAAGTAGGACAACTACTGGTGGTTTTTCATCAACTTTTGTGATGATGATTGCATTACCTTAGAGTTCTAATAAATTTGCACACCTGAATTTAGTATCCAGGTGAAAGATTAAGCTGGAGTTAGAGTTTTCTTGATTAACAGTTGGAAGTATTGACTGATATCAAATAACTAAGCAGGAAGCAGAAAATATTAAAAATAATAAGGTTGACTATGACTTTATAAACCCAGGGAACAGGAACTAATAAACTGAACATATGCTGCTCTGCAAATAATAACATATAATAAAAATACCTTGCAGCAAATATAATATGTTTACTAAAACACCAAATATACAATAGCAAAAATATGTCAAAGGTAAGAAAATGGTCAGAGATTTACAAATTAAGTTCCAAAATAAGTCTTTTCCTGTAGCTATACAATTTAACTCTGAAGAGCTCAAACGAATAAACAGTGAAGTACCATGCTGTAGTATGTCAGCTGATGAACAGTAACACATGAAAATCCCCTGCTTCAAGGGCAGATGCATCTCCTATATCCTGTCGCTTCACAGTTGTCATGGAAAAAGGAGGTACACAAAATTACGGTGGATCAGTTGCTTCATGGTAACCAGTTACTTTCTGGTTACATGGTCCTGTGTTTGAGTCCTTAAGTTGTCTGGGAAAGCAAGGCTGAGTATGCTGTTTTTCTGGGTCCAGTTAAGTAGGATTACAATATAGGGTTCAATTAAAAAAACATTTTTTAATTTTTTCAGTAAACAGAATAGCAAAATAATATAAGTATCAATCATATGACCCTTTGCTTATTATTTGGAATGTACTATACAGAATCTGTAGAAGAGATTTACTCAAAATATTATATGTATGTTGTGTAACATTCTACTCAAAATATAATAACAAAAGAGTAAAAATAAAGAACTTTCTATTAATGCAAATTTTCAGCTCCCATAGTCATCTCTGTCACAGTTGTTTATTCCATTCTTTTTCTTCTGAAATTTCTCCCCAAAACAATATCTTCCTCAAACATAAAAACATCTGAAATTATATTACAGCAAATTTCAACTCTTAATAGATATCATAAAAAAGGGAGCAATTTCCACAGCATTTAGCTGAAGTTAAAATATGGGATGTCATTCAGAGTTTACAAAAGTCCATCAAAAATATGTCTGAGACTTCATCGGAGTGTGTAACTTGGATCCTGACTATGAATCCTGAAACAACGTCAACTAAGAGGCAGAAGCCAACAATAAATCTTGTAACAATAAATCAGTATTGCTTAGCAGAGAAATAATTCTGTGAAAGAACTTCAGTTATCACTTAGAACTGGCAGCTAATTGTATGCAGCGTGCCCCTTTACAGCTACTACCAAAGAGGCTGATGTAATGCATTTAGAATTTATTTACTGCTAAGAGGAGGAATCAGCTCGTCCAGCTTACTTCCCTGCTTAATGCACTGAAGATCCGTACATCACAATTTGTATTGCATTCTTTCAAACGACAAGTAAGTCTTTCCAATATATCACAGATCCCAAATGGTGATTTGAGGCTCACTCATGTCTTCTTGGGGTGAAATCTTCTTTGTTTGTGAGCTCCCAGATTTGTCATAGGAACTGAATGAATTGGATAGTCCTTCATTTCCAAGTTCTTTCTGCTAAGCTAACTATGCCATATGGTAGCGTTCACAACATAATAAGCAATTCTAGGTCAATGCATGTTAATAAGAACTGCAGCCTTCTTGCAAGGGTTAGCTTTTCTGTCTCCAACACTGATCCTAGTATTGTTTTCTCCACTTTTTGAATGAATAATTCAAGAGGGAGAAAAGCATATGAAAGAGCAAACACAGATGCCAGTTTATGCATTCTCTCTCTAACCATAGTACTTTTAAAGTATATATGCCAGCTATCTTTAGTCTTATGGTTTCCGGCAGATAAGGAATTACATACACAGCATTGACTGAGCAAACAAAAGCACCATACATCCTTCACTGAAAGGAAACAACCCATTTCAGAAAAGGAGGATCAAAACACAAAGATTTAGACTTCCCTATGAAGTGTTTGGTGTGCTGTAAATATTTCCAGTACATAGCTAGGAAAGTAGTCAGTTATTTCTTAAAACATATTTTTGTTACAAGTTATTTGATTCAATCCTATGTAGGTTAAAAATGAATAAAATTATCCTATCCAGGGAGACACTTATGTTGGACAGTTTTTGGACGAATTCTGCCAAGCTGGTTGCAAGGAAATGAAAGAAAACCACTTTCCATTTTATGGCATATGCACAGTCCAAAGAATATATACAGCAAGGGCAGGATTCAGGTAAATGCATATTTGGGGAAAAAAAACCCTAAACTTTGAATTTCATATACTTTGCTTTCTTTTTTATGGATAGTACGTTTCACCTAACAGATGTGTGTTTGGAAAATCCACTTAACTGGGATGTCTCCAAGAGAATGAATTGAACCTCATGATAATGAAGAACAGCAAATTTATATCTGGGACAAAATTAACAGGAATTTTGCTTAGGAGAAGGGCAGTTGCCCTGGGACAAATGATTAAGTGGTCCTTAATTTGGTATGGAATAAAAGTGAAACTGATCTAAATACAAAGTTGCCAAATTAAGAAGGGAGGGGAGCCAAAGGAATACCGATGAAGTATAATAAATCCATTTATTTCCATATAATCTTTCTAGAAGAAAATTGCACATCTTTTCAGAACCTGGAAATAAGCACCAACAACCAAAAATCACGCCCCTGTTTTAAGTTTTAAATAATTCAGATATCATATACTGAGGTGAGATGACTTTTAATTTGGAAATACCAGAGATAGTCCAGTTTGGGAAATTAAAGTAAGCTGTAAAACTATCAGTTTTAAAAAGGCTGTTGAAACGTTACAATACAACAAAGAGAGAATAAGGTTCAACTGGCTCAACAACAGAACTCAGAGGGTCATGATCAATGGGGCAGAGTCTGGATGGAGGCCTGTCACCAGCAGTGTTCCCAGGGTCTGTGCTGGGTCCCGTCCTGTTCAACGTATTCATCATTGACCTGGATGATGGGATAGAGTGTAACCTCAGCAAGTTTGCTGACAATACCAAGCTGGGAGGAGTGGCTGATACACCAGAAGGCTGTGCTGCCATCCAGGGAGACCTGGACAGGCTGGAGAGCTGGGCCAAGGGGAACCTCATGAAATTCAACAAGAGCAAATGCAAGGCCCTGCACCTGGGGAGGAACAACCCCATGCACCGGTACAGGCTGGGGGCTGAAGTACTGGAAAGCAGCTCTGTTGAGAAGGAGCTGGGAGTGCTGGTGGACAACAAGCTGACCATGAGCCAGCAATGTGCCCTTGTGGCCAAGAAGGCCAACGGTAATCTGGTCTGCATTAAAAGGATTGTGGCCAGCAGGTCGAGAGAGGTTATCCTCCCCCTCTACTCTGCCCTAGTGAGACCACATTTGGAGTGCTGTGTCCAGTTCTGGGCCCCCCAGTTTAACAAGGATGTGGAACTCCTTGAGCAAGTCCAGCGGAGAACTACCAAGATGATCAGGGGACTGGAGCATCTCCCTTATGAGGAAAGGCTGAGAGACTTGGGTTTGTTCAGCCTGGAGAAGAGAAGGCTGAAGGGGGATTTCATCAATACCTATAAATATCTAGAGGGTGGGTGTCAGGATGATGGGACTGGACTCTTCTCAGCGGTGCCCAATGATGGGACAAGGGTCAATGGGCACAAGTTGGAGCACAGGAAGTTCCACCTCTGTATGAGAAAAATCTTCTTTCCTGTGCGGGTGCCAGAGCAGTGGCACAGGCTGCCCAGGGAGGTTGTGGAGTCTCCTTCCCTGGAGACATTCAAAACCCGCCTGGGTGTGTTCCTGTGCCCCCTGCTCTGGGTGTGCCTGCTCAAGCGGGGGGGTTGGACAAGATGATCTCCAGAGGTCCCTTCCAACCCTTACCATTCTTTGATTCTGTGATTCTGTGAAGGTGTATGAGCAAAACTCAGATAAAATTATAATAGAATTATGCTCCTAGTATATGAAGGATCCCTTGTCTCCTGTAAGAAAAGCCAGTTTCTCCACAGGACAGATAGCTTCAAGTTTTATTAAATGAGACCAGTTAACAGAGGGAGAAAAAAAAATTATGGTATCATTTATAGGGTTTATTTTCTTTTTCTGTCATCTGAAAAAAAAAAAAATCCTTACAAATTTTGCCTAGCTTTGGAGCAACCTCACTGTTCTGTATTAAAGTGTGTAACAGCAAAATCCGTACAAAAGAGCAGGCCCATCTTTTTCATATAACCTGATGTAGAAGTTACATTTCTACTTTAGATATTAATAAGTCCATGATGTATTATCACACGTTCCACAAGTCAGAAAATGCCTCCTACCCACCAAGACATAATAAAATAAACCTAAAGCAGGTAAAAGACCAAAGCTTCAGTGTGCCACAGGGAGAAAGAAGAAACAGTCAAAGACATTTCCAGTGCCCTAGAGAGAACAAAAAAAACACCTACCAGCAACATTTTGGAAAGGAGGAAGAAGCAGAATGAATTGTGCTGTGCTCTTCAACAGTATATATCCACCAGACATTGGAGAGATTTCTCAGTTCCAGTAAGCACTCACCACATTACACTGATTATCCAATCCCGAGTTAGTAAATATTTAACTTTCCTGAAGAATAAAGAAAGAAAGAATAAAACAAATAAAAATGAGGCAACACTATCCCCTCCCACTGCCTGAAAGGTGAGATTATTTATGTGCAATAGCAAACATATGTATTGTAGATATAAGGAGAAAGGGACAACTGACACTAGCTGGAATAAATTACAGAGCCAAAAACATTGATACAGGCAATTTTCTTGCAACTACTACTCATAGATTTCCTCAGATATGCTAATGAAATAACAAATTTTTATAAGTCGTAGTTATACGTGACATGGACAATTACCTTCAGCCTGTCAACTATCTGAGGCTTAGTAATATCATTTTACTAAGAAGTTGTATTTAGCTGCTTTAAATATGCCTTCAGCAAAAAGATTACTTCCTCTATATGGATGGCAATGTGTGTGTATGCATATGTACTCAGATCCTCACCTGCTCAAAAAGTTCCAATTTGAACATTACAGTATTTTTCAAAGTTAAAGAATTATTTAAAACCACAATTCTTATTGAAATACTTGAGATTCATGAACCTAGAGGAAGCTTAAAAATTTATTTAATAAGAGGTATATGAGAAAAATAAAGTAATTAGCAATAGCCCCCGGTGTTCAATAGCATTTCAGTTAAGATTTGGAGGTTGTTGTTTATTTCTTTTTTAGGATTTAGGTAATACAAACACAATAAGATGATAACCACTGAGAATTTATTTTATTTTTGCCCTAGTCCTTTGCATTATAATCAGAGAATTGAGTTTTTGTTTTTTCTTTGAACTGCCAGTCTCCACTGAAAATCGGAGAGTTGAAGGTACTTTAGTCTTTTATTTCTAGCCAGGAACAATTTCTAGAACAGATAAACATTTAGAAACAGCAAGAATAATGGCATTTTCTCCTTATTTCCTTAAGAATGTCCATCCTATTCCATTAGGTATTGTCTAAGAAGCTGAATTGGTAAACATTATGCAAGCAAATAATATTATACACAGAACTACTTCATTGTATATAATATAGACAATAATATACAATATATATATACTTCATTGTATATAATACTACATTGTATTTTAATATTCAATTGCACTGAATATAGCCAGGACCTTATTTCAAATCAGAGTAAGCTTCTCAAAATGAAAAAGCTATAGTTTGGCCATTTTTTCAGAAAATTTCAGAATTTTTAAGTACAATGATCTAATGGAGATTTTCTTCATCCTTTTTTAAAGAAATCTTTAATGGAAACATATTTTTTCTTTTTTTCCTTAAGAAGTTGCTGCAAACTTTTTCATTTGTCTGTTTTCTTATTTGTATTTCCAATATGGAAATGTCTAGCTCATTGCCTCAGTGACATTGATGGATTTAATTCTAATAAATTGTTAAGTAATGGAATGCTGTATTGAAAAAACAGTGAAGGTATGCTAGATCTCTTACTATACTCATTACACCAAGCTCAATGAAGCACCAAAACAAATGTTAAGGCTATCATCTTCAAAGCCTCAAAGAGGACTAAGTTCTTTAAATTATGGCCTAAACCTTAGGGGGTTAAAAACACTGGTACATCTGTAGTTTCTCATCTCTGCTAAAGTAGAAGATTTGTAGCTCTAGCAAAACCACTGCAAAAATATAATACCCAGCCTCCGCTGTCCACTCCTTTGCTCTATATAGGGAAAGTATATGGTATGGCACACAAGATTTTAAATCTCACCTGCTTACCTCTCCCTCATGCAGGAAGAAACAAAGAACAGCGCAACTGATAATAAATGCTGCCTATGATTCTTAGTACGTCAGAAAGTTTTCCAGAGGCAAGCAGTTAATATGGCTGTCTAAAATACTAAACACACAGAAAATGGGAGGAATTAAGTCAGAGTGACACTTGTCCATGGTTTATAAAGCAGCTGAAAGTCTGAAGAGTGTACAGAAAAACAATTTAAAAATTACTTCAGAAATTATGAAAATGCCAGTGAGATACAATGAAGAGTATCTGTGAGAAAATTAAACCAACATCTAACTAGACTATACCAGCATGAGCACAGGAGAAAATACTGACTGTAAAGTTAATAGTCTTAGGTAATGGCTGAGAAAAGGCAAACAAGTGCAAAAAATGTATAAAAGAAAGATTTTTCATTTATGTGGTCAAAGTATCGAGGGAAATGAAGACTGGCATGTTTCTCAAACTTTTGAAATAAAGAATGGATACTTTTAAAAAATGAATTATTACATTCACTGTAAGCCATTGGCCTTAACATCCCAGGCAATGTTAAATACGTAAGCAGACAAATGATTTAACTGGTGCCTCTGGTCTTAACATAGATGAGTCTGTAAGTCTTTGCTCTCATCCTTTTGGTCACCTTTGTATCACCTTACTGCCCCTAAGGTATATGACAGAAAAGCATGAAGTCAGGGAAACAAATTCTTTTTCTTTCTTAAGCAAGCAGTGTAGAGCCACAGATAAAAAGGAAAATATCCATGTATACTCCCAACCTGTATTAAGAATACTAAGCATCCATTTTTGAACAAATCAATTTTTTTGCCACACAGCACACACCACACTGAAATTTTAGGAACAGATGTCCATGAATATGGACTACTAATTTATATAACAGATTATTAACTTATTAAATTCAGCAACTGCAATTTACAATATAGATTAAATCCTATAGCACAGAACATTTGTTTTCTTTGCAAAAATATAAGCTAGTAATATGAACGTAAAAGTTCAAGCACTATCCACTGTACATTTACATTTACAAGTGTATATTTTTCTGATAGTTTAATGTCCTTGACTTTCCATGTTTATTTTTTACCCTATGATTTATGGAGTGTCTTTGCCAGAAGAGGTGGTGTATAATTCTATTGCATTCTCAGCCTCATTATTAGTAATGGATTCATTTTCAGTTTCATCACTAAAACCAGTTCATTATCTGCAAAGACAAAATTATCTTTATATAGATTCTGAGGTAATTGATTCCTCTATTTATATGCTGAAGAGAATCTTGCTCACTCAAATTGAGAATGAAAACTCTTCCTCTGCTCCCCCTTCCATAAAACAGTGACATGAAACAACTGCAATTTTCACCAATAATATAAAAATAATCAGTGATTAAACAAGGTTAGTTGCTCTCAATGATGTTATTCTTTGCAGAAGAGAGTTTCTTAATGCTATAGGTTGGCTAAATGAAATGGACACCATCTTACATCATAGAAGAATGTCTCGAAACATCACTGGAAATATTTTGTTTATTAATACTTGCAAGTGCTAATACTTACCATTTTCATTCTTTTTCATTATTCTTCTCTAAGACTACTTGATCCTTTTGCGTCACAGAGCACAATTTATGATTTACAGTAGTATTACTATATACAAAGTAAAACTGAAATCTATTTTTCACTCAAAGATGGCAGGGAGGGGAGGACTGAACAGAAGTGTTCTGAGAACTTTTGATAAAGTAGAAGGGATTTTATTTTCTTTCTGATTTTAATTTTGATTCATTTTTTTTAATATCTGCAGTGAACAAAGTGACATACAAATTGCTTTTATGTTTGTTTTTAGGCTCACTGATGATACAGTTTTGTTCTAGATCAGTTGTGCTTTCTAAGTGATTTAGATCTGAGTACTTCTGGATATATATTTCTTCACTGAATTTATAAGCATAATAAAATACCTGTACCACTTCCAAGATAGCACGGTTAGAAGTCAGATGAGAAAATTCTGTTCTTAACTTGCCTGAGCAATAGTATAAACCAGTGGAAACTTTCACTTCATTATATATTATTTTTAAACTTCTTAGAAACAGTCTAGATAGAAATAGTCTGCTTTCTACTGAGAAAGAGTTTAGTTAGAAAATTATAATTTCATTACTGAATCTATTAAGTAAAATTAATTTCTATTTTTCAGTTTCTCAAATGAGTGATCTTCATGGTCTTTTAATGTGTATTTTTATTTGGTCATCCAAAATGAAACAAAGAAACATCTTATTTTTTTATTGCCCTCAAACTTGTATGGACCTACTTG
The DNA here is from genome assembly GCF_963921805.1 of Phalacrocorax carbo. NCBI lineage: Eukaryota > Metazoa > Chordata > Aves > Suliformes > Phalacrocoracidae > Phalacrocorax > Phalacrocorax carbo. The sequence goes on along the minus strand of NC_087514.1, from coordinate 87,304,144 downwards.
CAACATTAAACCACAACATTCTTCTATTGTTTCCTCAGAAAGAACAAAAAGTTAAAAATTAGAGCAGCTAAGCCCTATCGTGGCAACAGAACACTTAGATAGTGGGCTTCAACTTTTTTCTCAGTATTATGTTGTTTAATTGACTTTCGTAACTGTCTGAGATTCCAGAATAGATGAACTCAGAAATAAATCCCCAAAGCCTTTGCTATAGATTGTTCACACTATGGTGGTTTTTGGAACACACCAGTTTGCTTCGCCAGTAGGATGGTTTCCTTTAAAGGAAGAAAGCCTAGGAAGGCCTCCTTTTGAAAGTTGTTGACCTCAAGTCAGGATTTGGTTGGTTAAGACACTAAGTTCCTAAACTCAATACAGTCACAAACTCAATAACTCGTGAGCCCAGTTGCTGGACTATTCTACAGGCAATGACCTTAAAAATAGATAATAGCACATATTATCAATGTGCACTGGGTTTACATATCAAGGTTTTGGTAATGTTAGTGGCTGTAGCAGTGGCTTCTGTGAGGAGACCAGGGGCTATGCCCATGTCGGACACAGCCAGTTCCAACTGGCTCCAAAACAAACCCACTGCAGGGCACATCTGAGCCCCTCAGCCATGGGTAGGGTACATCTGGGAAAGTGTATTTAATAAAGGGTAAAAAATGCTGTGCAGCAGTTGAGAGAGAGGAGTGAGGAAAAAAAAAGGTGTGAGAAACAACCCTGCAGACACCAAAGTCGGCAAAGAAAGAAATTAAGTGCTCCAGGCACTAGAGTAGAAATTTCCCTGCAGTCTGTGGAGGAGACCACAGTAAAGCAGGTTGTCCCCCTGCAGCCCATGGAGAGGACCATAGTGAAACACATAGCCCCTGCAGTCTGTGGAAAGGACCCATGCTGGAGTAGTTCATGAAGGACTCATGACTGAGTCCCCGGAATCAGTGAGGGGGAGCAGAGGACAAGTGTGAGGAAGAAGGTACGGCAGACGGGAGCTGTTATGGACTGACCATAGCACCCCATTCCCCATCCCCTGTCCCACGTGGGAGGAGGAGTTAGAGGAGTCAGGAGTGAAGGTGAACCTGGGAAGAAGGGTCGTGTGTGTGTGTGAAGGTGTTTTAGTTGTTGTCTTTGTTACTCACCATCCAACTCTATTTTTAGTTGGCAATAAATTAAATTAAACTTCCCCTAGTCGAGTGTGTTTCACCTGTGATGGTAATTGACCCACAGTCTTTTCCATCTTATTTTGTCCCGCTGTCCTGTTGGGTGCAGAGGAAAGTGTGAAAGTTACTGGGTAGGGGGTCTGGCAGACTGCCAAGGTTAACCTACCCCACAATACTAGAAATTGAAACTCATTCCCCCTTGGTACAAAACTTATGTACAGCTTGGAGAATAAGTAGTGAACCTTGAAGAAACTATGTATTATGTGGGCTTACCTGTGTTCTGTATGATATTTAGTATTTTAGCAAAAATGTCTATCAATTACCATTCCAGTTCCCCTGCTATTCTACATGCCTGTCAATTTGGATCCATAACATCTCTCTGTCTACTTCTATTAAAAGAACAGAAAAATAAATTATATCAACTTCCAAAATGAATAAGATCAGCATCCATAAATATTGTTCTGTAGGAATGAACATCTATCAAACACATTTTCTTGTCGGTATTTTTTTTAAGATTTATAATTTTTTAAAAACATATTTTGAAAGTACTTGAATAATTTTAGATTACTTATAATCATCAGTTACAAAAGTTTACATTTGGTATGGAAGTGTCATAAGACACAGCATAATCTGAGGTAATTTCAGAACTAAAGGCATATCAGTTACACTCACAAGCAGCCTGTATCATTTTAAAACAATCACTGTCAGAATGGTCTTTCATTTTCTTCTGGGGAAACAAGGCCTTTGAAAATGTCTAGTTACAATCAGTAGTTCCAATTGTACTGAAGTGATTAGTATTTTTGTAATCCATATTTGTGTCATTTTCTCAAGAGAAAAGTACACACCTATCTTTTCAGGAAGAAAACAGAGGTGTTCTCCAGCTAGAGAAGATATCTAAAAAGTACTTGAATAAATTTAAATCAATAAGAATCCAAGAAAACAAAACTTATTGACTGCAGTCCCATTACACATTAACATATAAACAAATTGTTTAAAAATAGTAAAAAGCATATGTCTAAGGGTTTTTTTCTTTTCTCTTCCCCAAGATACATTGTAAATTTCCAAATCAGTACAATTAATGAGTTTGCCAATACTTACGAAGAATATAAACAGAGAGCTGGGGACATAAAAAGATAAAAAATTACATATAACAGGAAGGAGGTAGACACAGAAAAGGAAATACAAGTGGAAAACAAGAACAAATAGTGTGCAACTAAAAGCTAGGAATGCAGGAAAAAAAGAGATGAGGAATTAAGTTGAAAAACAAAATCCTGAGGACAAGAAAATATTTACCATTTGGAATCATCCATCCATTCCTGCATATTTCTGAAGATGTCAATAACTTATTTTAACTTTTCTTCCCATAGCAAATTTCTGTTTTCTAGAAACTCAGAAAAGAACCCTAAGCAACTCAGCTACAGTTACAAAATAGAAACAAAGCTTACTCTGAAGTATGTATATTGTCTCATAAAGAGGAACATAATCTAATAGTTTCCACTTTCTGTCTTGACTTTTTATTTATATGTTCTTGGATCTTAATTTATTTTTCCTTTCAAAAGATCAACAGAACATCTTCATGAAAAAAGGTATTCTTTTCTTTCAAAAGAAGTTCACATTCTTGTGTGTCTTCAGTATTCAGATACAATTTTCTAAAATGTCTATTAATGCCTGTGTCAACCAGCGAAGGCAAATGTAATGTAAACTATGGGTAGAACACGACTGAAGGATACTAAAGTGTGATGATAATTTGTGAAGATGGGTAGTCAAACTAAATAAAAATAAAAACATGAGAGAGCATAAAGTAATTGAGATAAATTCCACAGTAGTCCAAGCAAAGGAAACATGGCAAAGTTTTAAAATGTGAAGATGCAAATATTGTAATATTGAAGGGATTAATAAAATAAATCATCCAGAATTGCTAAAAACTATACCAGCTTAAATGCTGAGGCAAATAATCACACAGAGTTATGACAATATTTAGGACACATGAATTGAAAACTCAGTCTCACAGCTGAATTCCTGCAAGACCAATGGATGGCTGGTGTAAGAACATGATTCATTTAATTCATCTGCGGAGTAAAGGATTTATTTATTTTCCCATGGAAATGTGTACCTCAGTCATACACTTGTCCAAGAAGACAACAGTTTAAAATTTATTGAATTTTAAAACAATAACTTTGAATATATGAAAAAAAAATATTTTCTGTCAAAATCAGGAATTGGAATGACTATGACACATTTTTTTGCTTTGATTAACAAGTACAGGCACTGTTCTTAAAATGAGAGGTGTTGATGCATTACAATAACTTTAGTTCAATATCTTCTTTAGAAAAGATTTTTAATAGAAATGTTTCCCATGGAAAATTTTTGATCAGTTAACAATAATTCTTCAGGAGTACATTTGTCGTACATTCAGAATAGTTTCTCTCTTATTCACATACACATTGATTTAGCATTGAATAATTGGAATTATGTGTACATAAAGAAAACACAGGTGAATTCCCCATATACACCTGAAACACACAGCAAAGCAAAAACAATGGAATCATTTTTACAGGTGCTTTTTTTTTTTTTTTTTAAAGGAATAAATAGCTGTTACAAAACTGCAAATTTTGAACTGCATGTAGAAAAATAGACTAAAAAGAAAAACAGAACCCTCCCAACAACAGATTTTGGTTGAAAGCACTGAGGTAATTAAGAATCACTCTTGCAAAATATAATACTGATGAAAATTCTATATTACTGGGGAAGAAAAGAGCAGTCTTTTGCCAAAATCTGTGGCCTATGTTGTGTTCACTATTTGTCCTTCTAACATCAGTGAATATTGAACAACCATTCAATTTATTCTGGAAAGCTCAGGGCAAAAGACTAGTCCCAATTTCCTTAGAAACCTTCAAACAGATTAATGTACTTAACTTTAAATTTTTTCAGGACTCTTTAAATGAAAAAATCCAAAACTCTGACTCTAACAGATGTGATCCTACTTCTGATGATTCTTCTAGATGAATCAGAAAAGTTTCTTTGTTAATTTTATTTTGCCATTACTAATTTATTACTTTTGTTTGTAAAAAAAAGATTATATAGAAATATATAGTACAACATTTGTTTTACTTTCTAAATTTGAAATTATAGCTAAGCAACAGAGTGCATAATGAAAACTAAAAAAGATATCGAAACATAGCTTTGTAAGTATGTATGTATATAAAATATTAAGTATGTATTAGCTTTTCCTTGCATTGGTGCAAAGTATTGAAGATGCATGCTATTTGTTAAAATACATTAAAAAGTACATTTTAATGAGCTTAAAAAAACCCTCCTGAAATTGTTCAAATTCTATTCACCGTAAGTATGATTCTAATTAAGTTCTCACAAGTAAAGCTTCATGAGGAAGACTTTTATCTCAGAGCTTTTTATATACAAGCTGCTTTTATTTTCTCTGTCATTAAAATTTTAAGTAAATTCATATCTGAAATCATATGTTAAACATATTAAGTTTAGATACACAGAAATTTCCAGGACAGAAACATTATACTAAAAGCCTTGAAAAAGAAATAATTTCTCCAAATCTACACAGTCAGACACCACTTCTAAATATTACTGGCACCAAAGCTTGTTAAAAATTTTGATCTGAGATACAAAAAATACATCTACAGAAGTCAAGCAATTACTGTCCCTGTGCTATTGCAGCTTGAGCCAAAGAATTTTCTTTGATTCATCTAGTGTTTTATAGGAAAGTATTTTGATAATGATGCATTCTCCTCTTCTATATTAATATCCTTCTATTTTTTTATCTCACTGTTGCTGATGTCTTAATGGGAGTAATACCCACAAATGCATATTTTATTAGGCATGTTCTATGTGATAATATAGTCTGAAATCAAGAAAAAAAATACCAGAAATGCCCACTGGGCTAAACTGCTCTCAGATATTGAGAAAATAAAATGAACAATTTTTCCATATAATTTTCCCTCATATACTCTGAATGAGCTTCTGAATATGCTAGACATTATCATGGTGCATTAACTGACACCAGTCCTCATTCATACTTGTGAATTTTTTATCTAATATCCTGTTTGTCTTATTAACTCTTAAATATTGGTAAGGGTGGAGAACACTAAAAGGGAAAAAAACCAACAAACTGATTTTTGTTATTTTCTCCAACAAATATGCAACACTGTGTATCAATATGCAATACCATTCTTTGTGTAGAAGAGATTTTCCCACTGCAATAAATGATTATTATAGTTGACAGAAAGGGGTCTCATAAGTTAATTTGAGGGGTCAAAATAGAGCAAGAAGAAAAAATATAATTCAACAGGTTTAACTAAATGTTAATATTTTTATTGAAAAGTTTATTTTAATTTTGCATTTAATCCCTAGTAAAATCTTTACTGTCTCAAAGAAAAAAAAACAACCACCAACAACAAAACAAAAATAACCAGCATAGGGAATGAGAATCAAAGGCTAATACCCAAAAAACCTAGCTAGAAGTACAGATTTGATTAAAAGATTTATTTTAAAAAAAAAAGGACTTTCCTATTTTCAAACCTGTTCTGCTATAGTGTCTTACATAGTAAAAGAAAAATAAGCCTGCAAGTCCTTACTTTAATGGCTGGGACTTCGTCCAGTAAAAGACTAAAAGAGTACAGTTACCTCCGTCAGTCATTCTCTGAAAAGCACAGCTCAGTACTTTTGATAATCTTGTTGGCTGGAGTTCAGGCCCAGCCTCAATGATGTTCGCTGTATCAAGACAGTCACCTCGCATTGTGAGGGCAGCAGGAAGGGAAAGGTTGACATCCTTGTAAATGTGCATAAAATTTGAGAGTCATCTGTTCCTCTCCAGGTAATTTTTTATGAAATGCAGGGCTAGTCACTTAAACCAAACTTTACATAGGGACTTTTTTCACTGTGTACTGTAAAGGAAGGAATTGCAGATTATGTCAGCTACAACTGAAGGCAATGGAATTGAGATCTAAAATGCAACATAATTTAGGTTTAAAATCAGGATCTAAAACTTCGATCTCATAAGACCATGAAAAAGTATATTCCTATTCTCATGTACTGCAAACAATTTTGAAATAAACTGTCCTATAAAAATAGTACATGAATATTACTGTAAAAACAAACAAAACCACCTCTAAATCTACTTATGCTGAAAAAAACTGACAATCATAATCTGGAAATTAGAGTGGCACAGTAGCTAAAAATTTAGATGACAAACCATGGTCCTGTGCAGTTCTAACCTGTAATGAGATCCAAAGCCGGACTGAGGCACATATTTAGCTTCTAATCCTGTGGGCCCCATCTCTGCAATTGGCTGTAACCAAAACACTTATGGAAATAAGAGTTAAGAATCAGATTTGAATCAAAAAAACAAAAGACACAATTTAGGTATGAAGGTTTTGAGCAGAGTACAAATTTACAATGAAATATGTCAGAAAAAAACCAAGTATATAAAAATGAACCAATTTTGCACTTATTTAAACAGGTGTTGTAAATGGTTTGTGCTTATGTACCAGAACTAGAATAGCCATATTTGTCAGTATTCTACAAAATGTAATAAATCTTTCTGTGCATTTTTCTAGCTCAGTATTCTTAATCCATTTTATTTAAAGCAAAACTTACAGGTATACTATTGGTTTTATCATTTTTATTATTATTTATCTCTAATACAAATACAGACAACATTACATTTATATTTGGCATGAAATTTAAGGAATACAGAATATGCTTCTTGGCTACCTCTTTGTCACTTCCTCAGTAGAAAGGCTCCTTCACTTCCATCCCTTTCCAAATATTCCGTCATTTCTCTTTTAGTAAACTCACTCTGCTCTCTCTCCCACACTTTTATTTTCCTCATTATTTCATTCCTGCATGATCAGTGTGCCTCTCATCTCCCCTTTTCTTCCCACATTTCTGTTGAGCTTCATCATTTTTTTGAGGATGCCTGCACTCTGGGTTCCCTTTTGCACCACATTTTCTTTCACTAGGTGTGGTTTTCCAGAAAAGAGGTGAGCTGGGTTGCATGAGGTGCAAGACACAATGTTTCAAAGGCCAAAGGTGAATGTTAAAAAGAGAGTATGAGATTTAGTGGCTTTTCATGCACAAATTTTTCAGCACAGAACTCATCTTTTCAGTTTGATATGCACAAGACATAAGCTTGATCAAAAAACCCCAAACGTATTAGCAAGTCTCCTTCAGAAAGTTTCAGTAACCATGGAACAATTTTTCTTTTTAACCTCAAGATGTAAAAAGCAAAGCTAGTTTTTTCTCTAATGAGGACAGGAGCTGTTGGATTAAACGATTAATTTACTACTTAAGCCTCACTGACATTTCTTCACTATCCATCTTGACAGCCCTCTCTGTGAACTTAACATCACCTTCGAAAGTTTCCCCTGGAGACCAGCATTATCATGATGGAAAGCAAGAAGTGAATGCCAACAACAGATGAATTAAAACTAAAATTTCCCCTTCATCCAGCGAGTCCTAGCTACAATACAAGCCAATCTGGTCAGCAACGCCTCAGCACTTCAGAACACAGCACTAAAATATGATACTGCTGAGCCTTTGCTTGTTAATGATGAGTTTTAGCATTTTTCGCTAACTCAAGAAACAACTTGTATTTTATAGTCCAAAACCTTTTCCTATCCCCTTTTTCTTAGGCCTTGCCTAAGGATAGAAACAAAAGAGATGGCAAAAAGTACAAAATAAGGATTAAATAAGAAGTTTGTTGAAGATACTCTACCTTATTTTTCTGTAAGTACTTCCTTCTCTTCCCTTAGTCCAACTGGTGTCCTAAATTCAACTTGCTTTTAAATTAATGATTGACATAGTCTGTAAAAAGTAATAGATTTTTTATGAAACTCATTATTTTACTCAAAAAACCCCTCATTATAAGCAACAGATTACTTGGTCCAATTCATGCTAGACAGAATAAAATGGTATAAAACTCAAATTAGCAACTATTTATACCTTGGACCTAACCCATGCTTCTGTCAAAGTAAATAAATGGCAATTATTATAGTACAGCATATAGTAACACAACCTACTTGTACTGTTTGCATCTGTGTTCAGTAACAGAACTTTAATTCTAGTTGTTTATCAAAATCTGGGCTTGGCAAACAGGCATGCAGCTAGACAACTTTTAATTTAAAAGCAAATGCATTATAGTTTAATAGCAAATATATTATAGTTTCGTACCTACTATCACAAATTATGTCCACATATGAAAACAACTGTACAAAGAGTTTATCTGAAATAAACCTGACAAATATGGAGCTTTGAGAAATACAGAGAAATCACACCAAATAGAAATAAGATTGCAGGAAAGAATTTAAAGTCTTCATGTTTCAAAGCAATTTCTACATAGGAGAACAAATGAAAAATAAGCAGAATAAAATAAACCAGGAATTATGAAATTAAAATACGGTATGTAGTAAAAGTGAAATGAAGAAACAGATTGGAGAATATAGCTTCACTGGGAGAAAAAAAAAAAGGTACCCAAGCTGCACAATGTTCTTTAAATGCTCAGAAACACATATACTGGCTACTTATTTATCCACTTCCAGATGCCTAGTACCTTAATGATTTTTCTTCACCAAGACACAATGGAACCATGGATATGGAAGAGAATGAACTGTTATGATTCAATGGTCTAGGTTATTGGTGAGGAAGGAGAAATGTACATATTTAAGTCCAAGGAATCCAAGAAGCCTTCTAGGCAGAACTGGTTTTCCAATAAAAAAAAAGTATTTCCTTGAATGGATGGCTTAAGTTTGGCTTGACATTATACTGATGAGCATGACATTCTGTATGGTTATTCAGATGACTGGGAAGTACTGAATGTTTCTGAGACCCCACAAACTCATTATTTTTGACTTTGATATATTTGAAAAACATTCTGTTTGATTCTGATTTACTGTGTTTTGTTTCGTGTTTACCTTTCCCTTGCCTTTTCACTTTGCAAATTGTGTTTGAAAGATTTAGATGTATACTCAAGCCTATTTTTCTCTCTGGCATATACCAAACCATTCTGAAAGGCCCATGTACAATCTGAACAAAAATAAAAGAGAGAAAAAGTTAAGTTGGGTATTTTCCATTTTACCTTTAGTTTTTGTTAATTGATCTGTCTTAATGAGTTCTTTCAGCCACCTTAAAATGTGTAACATCTAGAGTATTACATCCATCCACACTAAAAATATCGTATAAAGTCTGGTGTCTGTTATATCTTTTTTCAAGCATGTGTAGGTCTAAAGCAAATATACATGAAAGAATATCACATAGCAGAAAGCTGAAAAAAAGATGATTCCATTCAAAATACCTGGTTCCAGAAAAAGAAAAGAAAAACTATGTCTTGAAAAAACTCTATGTGTTGTTAAAAACTCACTGCTCAGAAGTCAGTAGTAAAACTCCTACTGAGGTCCTTGCATCAGAAAGGTCTGTATTTCACATCTTGATAGACAAAAGCAACATGTGCCCTGCTTTTACATTTTATTCAGCTGTATTGTACTGAAATACTGATATGCTATAGCACCATGGTCAAATATAACCAATAGCCAGCTGTCACACCTTGTTTCTCTCTAGACAATCTGATGGAAAAAATTTGGTAAAACATTTCCTGATGCATATTGTCTTTTATAACTGAGCAGTGGAAGTTCAGGTTTGGAGCACTTTACACACTGCACACTTTGATTTGTTACATTAAGAGGGCCTTGAGTACCGCACTGTACTTACTTAATATAGGCCGTGTAAAAGCAACAGAACAAGATAATCATCCTTTATTCCAAAGAATAAGCAAGAACATGTACCTGTAATATTACTTTTCTTCCAAGGAATTCCACTTGTTTTTAGTGGAATTGCCAGTTTATCATGAAAGCGTAAAGTACATGCAAGCACAAAACACCTCATTTATTAGATTGCTTATTGTTATTAAAATATAATCTTGTGATATACCATCGTCTTCTGTTGCAAATGAATGAGGTATGAAAATTTTATTTCATAAAACATGGCAGGATGAGGGTGAGGTTAGTTAAAGCATCGATATATAGGTAAAGTCATAGATGCATTGTAATGTATTAAGATTCAGTGTTTTCTGTTTTGACTGAGTGGTCATCCAATTCCTATTTTATTCTAAAAATAATGATGGAAAGTGCAAAGGAGACAAAAAATCATCATGTGACCAAAATTAAGACTACACAAAAGGCTGAAGTATGTGACCAAATGGACAGAATACATTACCAGTTCAGTCCGTTCATTTTCCTAAGAATGTGCAATGACAGGTAAGGAGACAATGGGATGTTAATTCCTCCCTATCCGAAAAAGATGGAAAGATCAGAGACATAAGTTCACTGATAAATTTCACAGCATTTTATGATGACAGCTTTTCCTATATAAAAAAGTATAAACGTACAGGCACTACTTTTCAGGTCATTTGATCAAAGTGTAAAAAGTGCAGTGGTCTGATTATAAGCATTCTTGCTTTCATCTTGGAAACTTCTGAAAAAACCCACCTTACCGGGCAACAGTCTTTATTTTCAAGGAATTTTTATCAGCAAATAGGAAGGTGTGAGGTAGTAAGAATAAGTAACTTGACTAACGAGGAAAGCTAAACACATACTAGAAAGAACAGACAGGCAGATTCAGATATGGATGGACCAGTTACTTTGATATCAGTGCTGTCCATAAAAAGAGCTGATATGGGGCAGAATCAGGAAAGACTATACAATGGCAAGGAAATTAATCAAATGTAAAAGAATGCACTAGAAAATAGTGCAGAAATAGAAATTTTCTGGTTTTGACTTTAAAAAAAATCAAATTTGGTTGATAAAATATCTGTTGGAATAACAGATTTCTAATAAGGCATTGTACATAGACACATTGCTACATATTCTAAAAAATGAATCAATATTACATATTTCACACTGAGTATTTTTAAATTACAAACTAAATTGTTAACTGAACCTTTATAAGATACTTCGGTATCTCAGGGATTTAATGCAGGCAATTCCATACCCCTCAGGAATAAATATATTGGCAAAATCTGTGAAAAGAATAATAGATTAAATTGTTATAGGAACCACTCAGAGAGAGATCATCTTGTCTGCTAAAAAATGTGGGCTCTTTTGTGTGAACATTTTAATACAGTCAAATGCAGGATTATAAGCATTAGAAGAATTTGTATAGCTTGTGTTCAAAATTTAATCTTGCAAATTTTAAAATTATATATTGCAACACTGACAAACAGAAGTCATAAACACCTGTTTTGTAAGAGCATTCACAATAATGCTATAACTAAAGATGACCAAGGGAATATTGCTCAAAAATCGTGAAGAGAAGTAATCTCTTTTCCATTAATATTCAAGAAGATCAATAGTGGACCACCATACCCTGTTCTACCTCTGTGATTTCAAAGCGATGTTGAAACATTGGAAGGATATGAGAAAACTTCAAAATGCTGTTCTATCATCCAGAAGCATGGCTTAGAAAGACTAAATTTAAGATTGAGTGGTCATTCTCTTACAGTCTATAAACATATACAGTACATAGGGATTAACTTGTTTTTCATAATAATTCCAAATGAAGTGCATAGATGAAAAATAAGAAAACTCTACAGATGTACATCCAGATTCTTCTACTCATGTAATTTCTAACTCTAAACAGAATGCATTTTTTAAATTCTAGTTCTAAACTTGTTTCCCTCTTATGGGAATAAACACTGTCTTCCTAAGGCTTTGGTTAGTAATTCCTTTTTTATTCAAGGAGGAGGCACCTTTAAACACTTCCAGTGATTTATACATTCAGGTGAAGCTGTGAGTATGAAAACACATTTGTGTTGTATCTAAAAGTAATTTTTAAATCTAAAAGAACAGTTAAAATCTCAATTTTAAAAAAATAAAATAATGACTATAAAAATTTAAGAAGGTTACAGATTCAGCAAAACTGTAGACCTCAGAAATAATTCAGACCACTTTTCATATTTCCTCTGGAATTCTGCAAGAGAAAATTAGAGAGAGAAGTAACATCTGTGTAGCCAGGAATTCAGTAGTGTAATTAATCCTAGCCAAAAAAAAAGAATAAATAGAAAGAAAGCAGAAGAAACAAATGCAAAAGATATGGAAGGAGAAAGTTAAAATTACGGGTAAAGAGGATTACTGAGAGAGGTTTAAAACATTATTAGAAGTGATTTGAGCTTCGATGCAGCTACATATAGCTACTGTCATCAACTTTCTGGTCAATTAGTTTGATGACGTTCTTTTTGGATTTGACTTTTCTTTACCTTGTCTTTTCAATATGATACTGCTTTCCCTCCTCTAGTTTTTTCCCTGTGGAATATTTAATTGACAGCTATTCTTTTTTTCCCCTTATGGAGGACTGATAGCTCCCCACTAACAAATTTGCCAGATGCTCACAATCTGTAAGTATTTCATATGAATTTCATATGAATTTTTTGTTCATGGTTCAGACTTGTTAATCTCACAAGGTCCCATCCACACAGATGTTTCTTTGCTTCCCTCTGGCTACAACAGGTGATGAACTGAGCTGAGTTATACTAATGTACCTCTGTGGTTCCAGTTTACTTTTCATATATGATGTCCTTAGAGTAAAAGCACCCAGCTAAAGCTAGAGCTCCTTCTTGATGTAACAAATTACAGAATCACAGAAGAGCTGAGGTGGGAAAGCACCTCTGGAGATTGCCTAGTTCTGTCCCCACCACGCCAGTTGAAAGGACAGTCAGCTAGGGCAGGCTGCTCAGGGCTGTGTCCAGCTGGGTTTTGAGTATCTTCAAGGATGGAGATTCTACCACCCCTCTACAGATCCTGTTTCAGTGTTTGGCCATTCTGAAAGAAAAATGTTTTTTCTTATGTTTAAATAGAATGTCCTGTCTTTGATTTTGTGCCCATTGCATATTGTCCTGACACTGGGTAGCACTGAGAAGCCTAGCTCTGTCTTCTCTCCTCAATCCCAACAGCTATTTATGCACTCTGATAAGATCCGCCTGAGCCTTCTCTTCTCCAGGCTAAATGATTCTAGGTCTCGCAGACTCACACATATGAAAGATGAGTCCCTTAGACATCTTTGTGGCCTTGTGCTGGACTTGCTCCAGTGACTCTATGTCTCTCTTGTACTGAAAAGTCCAAAGGTGGACAGAGCACTCCAGATGTGGCTTCACCAGTGCTGAAAATGGATTAATTATATTATAATAAGGAAGGATTATAATATATATTCTATTTCTTTACATATATGTATAACATATATATATACATATATACACATATATATACATATATACATATACATATATATACATATATATAAATATTTACATATATGTATAACTATTTATTATCTATCTATAAAAATTTACATATACTTATTTATATTGTATATAAATATATATTATAATATACTATATATTGTTTTATAAATGTAACTCTGTTAAATTATTATATATTAATTAAATATTAATTAATTTTCTATGTTTAATATTTAAATAACTTTATTTTATCTTAAAATAATATTATATAGAAAATGAAATTAATAAAATAATATAATATATAATTAATAATATATAAAATGTCATTCCCTGAGTAACAATTCTATAACTAATAATTATGATATTAACAATAATAAGTTTGATTATAAGGAATAAACATAATAATAATGAATATAATATATATCATTATATAATAGTAAGGATTCATTATATAATAATAAGGAAGGATCACCTCCCAAGACCTACTCGTGGCCATCTTTCTAACACAGTCTAGGATGCTGTTGGCCTTCTTTGCCACAGGGCACATCACTGGATCATGGTCAGCTTGTTGTCTACCAGTACCTAAATGTCCTCAACAAAGCTGCCCTCCAGCAGCTTTCCAGTCAAGTCAGCCTCCAGTGTGTATTTGTATCTGGGGCTGTTCAGCCCCAGCGCAGGGCTTGGCATTTCCCTTCTTTGAACTTCATGAGACTCCTGTTAGTGCATTTCTCCAGTGTGCTGAGGTCCCTCTGAATGTCATTGGGTTTGAAAAACAGACTATATTCTCCGATATTGAAATTAATTTAAGTTTGTCTTGAATAACCGCTTGCATACTTTTGGAAACATGCAACCAATCTAACAACAAATTGACCTTATCTGTAGCTCCTTTTTTAAAAACACTGCACTCCAACAAGATGCCTTTAAGGTGCATCATAAGTTGAATGCTGATTGATTTAATTCCAAAATGAATTAGTGAATAACAGTTTGAAAGAAAAAAAAAATCATCTAGGCCATGAAAATCTTCTCAGACAGTTGATTGTATGCTAGGATAAACAATCTTCTTTTAGAACGATCTGGTCAGAAACCTGAAAAGCTATTTTTATCTCTTCTCTACTCCCTCTGGAGGAAACCCACAATAGATGTAATTGAATCATCCTTGTAAAAGGCATTGAGAATAGTCAGCAGATCTGTCAGGACCTCAGCAACTTAAGTTAACTTAGAGACAATAACCTTGTTAAAACCATGTTATGTTTCATTCCTCTAGTCACCACAGCAGTCATTATATTGTAACGAGAAGAGCTGCTTCTCATAGACAATATCCATGTAGGGATGGGAGAATATAAAATGAGAAAAAATAATTTTACTTCTGTTTTCCTCTATACCATGTATGGAGCAAAATAAAACAGGACGGAAGAGCAGCCAACAGTGATCAGAAAGGGAGAAATACTAATCACAAAATACAGTGCCTTGCCATTAAAAGGACATTCACCAACCATTTTCACACAGCAGTATGCAAAATATCTAGAGTTTTACTTACAGTGGATAACTGATATCTGTGATAATAATTGTCAAATGATCATTGCCATTTTAATGTCTTCTACGTTATTATGGGTGAGCAATTATGTCTAAAATGATACAAGCAAATAATTTGTGCAAGTATTTACTTTTTTCTGATCGTTTTCTCAGTATAGCCTTCCGAAAACATGCTGCATATTTCAGGAAATAACAGTTTTTTGTTTATTCATGAAATGAGTCATAGTAGAGTGAAAAAGTTTTCCTTCAAAATGTGAAAATTTTTGCTTCTATTTTTTTCTTGCGTGAAGGAAGCAACCTGAATGAGAAGGTACAATTAGTACAATAAGTGTTCTTCATTTCATGGTGGAGACTCAACTGAAACAAAATAAAATAAAACATATCCTAAAAACTTCAGGGATATTTCTGTTTAAAAGTGCTGCCCTGTAAAATGTTAAAATTAAAGTGATCTATTTTACAGCCATAAGGTGATTGTTTATTAATAGTTAAATACCATTAGCTTATGGCGTAGTCAACAGATAAAGCAGATATAGTACAGTGTATTAATATATTCAGACAACTGTTGAAAACATGAGCTAGTTTAAAAATCAAAAAGTAAGAGGGCAAAATAAGGTTTTTTTAGAACTGCGTGCAGATTCTAAACCCTAAAAAAAAAAATCCAAGAATATTTAAAACCCAGCAGTTCTAAAAATTAACCAAAGCACCTAATTTGGAATTTGCATACAAAATTTACTTGTTCTAGAAAGAGTAAGAATTATTATTTTTATGACCAAAAAAAAAAAAGTTTATTTGAAAACACCACCACATCCCTTTTGAAACCTGAAGTCATTGTGTAATGAATAATCTTGAACTAATGTAAATATTTACAATGAAAAACATTAGCTGTTTCTGCTGTCATAAGCACCCCAATAAATAAATTAAAGGCAACAACATTCGGCTAGACAAGTCCATAATACAATGGATGAGCAATTGGTTGACAGGTCAGGCTCAAAGAGCTATAGTAAATAGGGTTACATCAGGCTGGTGGCCAGTCACCAGAGGAATTCCCTAGGGCAGTGCTCTTCAATATTCTTATAAATGATGGATGCAGGAACTGAACATACATTAAGTAAGTTTGCTGATGTTATTAAACTAGTAGGAGCTGTGGACTCCCTTAGGGGTGGAGAGGCCTTACAGGGAGGTCTGGATAGACTGGAGAACTGGGCAATCAACAACTGTCTGAAATCCAACAAAAGTAAGTGCTGGGTTCTGCATCTGGGACAGGGCAATCCTGGTTATGCCTACATATTGAGGAATGAGAGGCTGGAGAGCAGCCCCATGGAAAGGGATCTGGGGGTTCTGGTCGATGGCAAGTTGAATATGAGTCAACAGTGTGCCCTGGCATCCAGAAGGCCAACTGTGTCCTGGGGTGCATCAAGCACAGCATAGCTGGCTGGTCGAGGGACATGATTGTCCCACCCTACACTCTAATGGTACGGCCCCACTTTGAGTACTGTGTGCAGTTTTGGATGTCTCAATACAAGAAGGACACCAAACTTTCAGAGTGTGTCCAGAGGAAGACCAAGATGGTGAAAGGTCTTGAGAGCAAGACAAGAGGAGCAGCTGAGGTCACTGGGTTTGTTTAGCTCAGAGAAGAGAAGGCTGAGGAGTGACCTCATTGCAGACTACAACTTCCTCAAGGGGGGAAGCGGAAAGGAAGGTGCTGATCTCCTCTCTCTGGTGACCAGTGATAGGACACGAAGAAATGGAATGAAGCTGTGTCAGGGGAAGTTCAGACTGGACACTAGGGAAAGGTTCCTCACTGAGAGGGTGGCTGGTCACTAGAACAGGCTCCCCAGGGATGTGGTAATGGCTCCAAGCCTGTCATTGTTCAAGGAGTGTCTTGATGACGCTTTCAGTCATATGGTTTAGTTTTAGGCAGTTCTGTGAGGAGAAGGGTGTTGAACTCAATGATCCTTATGGGTCCCTTCCAACTTGAGATATGCTATGATTCTATGATTATAATACAGTGAACCCACCTATGTGTTTTACAATACTTGCAAATTTAGCTCTGTTTCTGTCTTCTGGAACTCCCACAGTCCGCCAAGATTTGTCATTTCACATTATTCCACAGTTACTATAGGGGACATATATTTCAGTCTGGAGTGTTTACAAAATGCTGGGACTATTGTGATATTTGATATATTTATAAGCCGAAATATTAATTTCTCTGTAACAATTACAGACATGAGATATGACACACAAGATATTCTATTGGCTCTATTCCATTGCAAGACTTTAAAAAAAATATGCAAGAACACTCCTGTTGACATAAGAATGATATAAACTTATAATCCATTGGCAAAGAAGTACCAACATAGTGAAATACCATAGCCAACTATCCTGGCATACAAAAATAGATCTTAAAATTGAAAGTTATATTTAAAATGTGATACATCTATGAATATATGAACATGTACAAATCTATGCACATTCATTAAGATGAAAATGTGAAGAAATAGTATTTTTTTTCTAAATGGAGTTTGGGTTTGTTGGTTGGTTTGTTTTTGGTTTTTTTTTAAATTGAAAAATACCCAAAGAGTAAGATAGAGTAACAGTCAGGACTGTTAAAATAAGAAGTTAAATATTAAAAGCACATAAGATACAGTCCAGTCTTTGATTTCATGGTCGGATGAGATTTCTAAGTGTTAAAAAATCTGCTGACTTTTCTATGACTCTATTCCTGAGAAGAAAATTTATGGAAAGATGAGTTAAATATGAAATGCTTTAGTTAAAGTAAGTGTGGAAACCTAATCCTGTGACAAACAGAATTAGTAAATGCATCTGAAAACTGGTGCTCAAGCTGATAAATCAAACGCTGTGAGGTTAAAAGTGCTTCACATGTATGTCATGTTTTCAACCATGTGAGCAGAAATACAAAATACATTCCCATATACTTTTATCCAAGTTAATTATTGTTCACCTGTATTATGGAGGGAACAATTAGTAAAGTGTTCTGACACTTTGGTCATAACACCTTTCCTGCCTCTCTCAATGACATCAGCCAATAATGTTTTCTGCTTCCTTAAAATAAGTATTTTCCCTTTTCACAGGCTGTATGAAAAAATTCAAATAAATTACGGGAAACAGTAAAACTGAGGTGTTATTCCTCATAAAGCACCATGAATGTCATGTTATCTTTTTTTTTAAGCTTGTGTTTATTTCTAAGCAAATATAGAAATTAGTGAACATTCCTGTAGTTGTTTTCTTCCCACTTTGGAAACGTTCTTTAAGAAATAGCTTTTCTTGACGGTTTTTAACTTCCTCAACACGCTAGATGTTTCAAAGCATTTTCCTGCTCCATATATGGAATGGATAAAAACCAGGACTTCATAGTTGTAAGTTGGAGAAAATATGAAACTTTTCCCTCTTTCTCCTGTCTGCACTTCATACACAATGATCAAGGAATGCGTGAAGGAGGAAATAGCCTAGGCATCCTACTCCATGGAACATATCCAAATCACTGAGTCATTTCTCTACCTAGAAATGAGTCTCTTCCAATGTTATCCCTAGAAATTGTTACACTTCAATTTATTAACTGAAGCAGGAAACTTAAGCCTTTTGCTCATAGTTCATATCAACACTCAAAAGTTATTAATTAATCTAATCCTTCATTTCCCAGGTTGAAGATATTACATAAACTATCATCCTGTTATTTAGAGAAATCAATACCCATTTTCTTTGGTTATGGTTTTATTGCCTGAATTTTTGAAGCTTACATGATCTTTCACTAAAACTGAGTTTTGTATAAATTCTTACATCTGTGACAAAGATCACACAAATAACTAGGAAAAGGTATTCTTTCCAAGGGACAGAATCTAATATTTTTAACCCAAAATTATCTAGCTAGGAGAACTCAATTTTATGTGATAAAATTTAAAAGAACAGAAACAGTTAATAAAATAAGAGAATTACATACTAAATAGTTTCAGAAGAGCTAAATTCAATTTATCTATTTCAAAGCTATATTTGGAAATACATTAAGTCACAATAATTAATCTGATTCATATCCCCTTGACCTCAGTTTTAAATTTTTACTTCAAATGGCTTTAAAGGAAATGTATAAGCACTACTGTATTCATGCTATCACCTCCTGACACTGCCAGAAGTTATCAAATTAGACGCATTGACTAGGCACCAAAAGTTCCATACTTATGTACATAGCTACTTTCTTATTAAAGGAATAAAACTTTAGAAATAGAATGGGGGAGGAGAGAAAAAAAATAATATTTAGGTACTTTCTTTATCTATTGGGAATTTAGAAACAATGATCTGCCCTGTCTTATAGAACACAGTGAAACTGGAAAAGGTTCAGAGCAGGGCACCAAGGATGATTAAACAGTTATGGAGCTGTTTTCACACAGGAAACAATTCAAACTAAAACTCTTCAGCATAGGAGGAGATGATTAGAAGATATAACAGAGATCTACAAAATCATGAATGGCAAAGGGAGTAAGAAAGGATTGCTTATTCACTGCCTCTTCCAAGACAAGAAATCAGATGCCCCCAGGTTCACCCTAGGTAGCAGGTTCAAACCAATCAAAAGGAAATCTTTCTGTTAAGTACAAAGGCACTGTCCATGGGCTAACAGATTCCCATAGCAATTAAATGTTTAAAATGGAGAATATTCTGGGAAATTTTCATTATACTGTTACATAGTTCTCACACTCTATCTCTAGCCTACCACTTTCAGAGAGATCACAAGCTAAATGAACCTTTTGTCTGACCCACTATCACTAATTTTACATTCTCACATCATAAACAGGCATCTCTTGGTTTACCATAATTCTTTTCCTTTGGACACCATGCATATACATACGTATAAATATAAGCACATATATCTTTCGCTATATAAAAGCTGATAACAAAGCATCATCTTAAGAAAGAGCACATAGTATCAAACTACAGACCTGATTCTGTAAGGAGAAATGATGAAGCCATAAGCCATTTCTATAAGTGGAAGTAGAAAAACTAGCAGAAACTTGTTATAAGCTTGTAGATAATAAATCTCCACATCTGAGTCAGTCATCACAGGCCTTTTTTAAAAATATTTTTAATAGTCAGTGGAGTGTATGGCGTAATTAATTTTGTGTCTGCTTTAGGTTGAAATAATTCAGATATTTGATTTCCTAAAAGTGACCTTTTTTCCCCCATTTTTTAAAGTATTAATTTGGCAAGCTCAACTGCATTAAAGAATCCAGGAAATCACTACATTGAAAAATCCTTCAAACCCTTAAGCAAGAAAAAATACATAGGGAATGATTAAAGCAATAAGACCTATTATACTGGGGAGGAGCAAGGTTCCTGTGTTTTCCCTGGATTCCTTAATACATGATGTTGAAGCAGAAAAATTTACATAACAGTCAAGAAGGTGGGCAGAGCCTTTCAGGGTATACTCTTTATATTTTGACAGCTGTTAATTATCCCACTTTTTTTTGTCTTTATTGAGCAAATTTTTGCAATAAGCAAGTGACCTTTCTTATCGGCAGACAGCTTCTGAGTGGGGAACCTTAACTGCCTTTTTCATACAAACTTATGTTATGCTATCATAATTTTAATTTTCATGCAACAAATGCCCCACCTTTTACAGACTAATGGCACATGAAGATTAAGGTAAAATACAACAAAAGTATCAATAAGGTGCCTTTTTTTCAAGGCAGGTTAATGAAAGCTAGCAATAGCCAATGGTTTTCACTCTTTTGCAAGTGATAACCCAGGTGTACAGAGGTACTTAGTGTATGCATGTAAGTAAAAATTACTGCCTTGATACTATGTTTGCACTGTGCTGTCACAATACCTGACAATTGTTTCCTAAAAGCATCAAAACCAGTGAAAAATCACAGAATCACAGAGCGGTAGGGGTTGGAAGAGACCTCCCGCTGGAGATCATCTTGTTCAAACCCCCTGCTTGAGCAGGCACACCCAGAGCAGGGGGCACAGGAACACACCCAGGCGGGTTTTGAATGTCTCCAGGGAAGGAGACTCCACAGCCTCCCTGGGCAGCCTGTGCCACTGCTCTGGCACCCGCACAGGAAAGAAGATTTTTCTCATACAGAGGTGGAACTTCCTGTGCTCCAACTTGTGCCCATTGACCCTTGTCCCATCATTGGGCACCGCTGAGAAGAGTCCAGTCCCATCATCCTGACACCCACCCTTCAGATATTTATAGGTATTGATAAGATCCATCCTCAGCCTTCTCTTCTCCAGGCTGAACAAACCCAGATCTCTCAGCCTTTCCTCATAAGGGAGATGCTCCAGTCCCCTGATCATTCTTGTAGCTCTCCGCTGGACTTGCTCAAGGAGTTCCACATCCTTGTTAAACTGGGGGGCTCAGAACTGGACACAGTACTCCAAAAGTGGTCTCACTAGGGAGGAGTAGAAGGGGACAATAACCTCCCTCGACCTGCTGGCCACATTCCTTTTAATGCATCCCAGGACATAATTGGCCTTCTTGGCCACAAGGGCACAGTGCTGGCTCATGGTCAGCCTGTTGTCCACTGCAAAATGTTTACTGTCCACCATGAAAATGTTTATTTTCTCCCCTCTTTTGAGCATCCAATAAAATGTCTATAAAATGGGTTTATACCCTAAATTCATGGCGTAACAGTTCTGTAAATTACTGAAATATTTGAATTTCACAGTCAGAAGAGTGTCCTTTTGCACAAGTTGCTATCTTCCTCCTGATAGATTTTGCTAAAATATTGTGAAGATCTGTCTTTGTACCCACACATGTTTTTTAGTTACACGTAAAGCCATACTTTAACCTATCAAAACTTGAATCTCTGTCATTTTCTTAATAAAAAATTGAATACAGAGAGGAATAAAGAATTTACTTCTCCAGTAAAACCCCTTCTAGCAACATCTATATAGATGCTTCACAACTAAAGAAAAACTTGATTGAATTTCTGTGTTTTCTAAAGGCTCACTTCCCCCTCTCACTGCACATTCTTCATAGAGATCAATTATGTCATCTGGGGTAACTGCAATGAGATGATTTTATTGCATCCTCTTTGTGTTACCTTCAGCTTATTGAAGAAATATTTACTTAAAAATATCAAGTCAAAATTTACTAGAAATTACTGAGTGTTTTCTCTTTAATTGTTATCAGTTCATTGTACAGTGAAAAGGAGAGGTTTCATTCTGTGATGAATCCTTTAGGTGGACTGACACAAACAACATTTTAGTGATGGATGGGCTGAAGTAACAAAGAGCCTTCAGACACACGAAAGGAATATAGGAGAACATGCACAACACAAATTATGTCTGACTTTAAAAAGCACAGCTTTTCTTCAGCTTTCATAGTAGCTAGTTTTGGTGAAAAATATGAAAGACTTTTTACCATTTCTCAGGAGTCATGTGTCTGATACTCCTCAGCTTACACTTCTCTAGTTTTCTAAATGAACATTTAGTAAAAACTCATTAAGGAAGGCCACAATAAATATACAAATGAAGGCAATACTTAATGCTGCCATTATAGTTTTTGTCTTCTGCTTGCTCCACTGAATCAAATTTCCCCATGCATCAGACGAAAAAAGTGTACTGTGTGCTTTTGTGTTTTGGCCCCCTTCATTCCCAGTAGACAGGGAGCTGAAGCACCCTGAGGCAGAATATGTTCAAGATGAGGTCAATAAAAGAAACCTTTAAAGACAACTGTCATCTTCAGTGGTGCTGCAGTTCTTTAAAAATACACAGAATAAACATCTGATTGTAAGTACAATGTTTTAATCTCATTTGTAGTGGAACCATTTTGCTTTAAAAAGATAACCCCAGGATTTTTGTGATAGGGAGCAGGCAGCACAAGTAGCATCACTATTCTCAAGCACCACATGATGATACCAACTGGCTTCAGGAATATCTGAAGGAAAGGCAATGGGCCAGATCTTCTGCATGTATTAGAATTACCGGTTGTTTTAATTTATTAATTCTTTTATTCTACTACATGCACATAAAAGGTTTTCACAAAGATCATTTTGTTACAAAAATTTATCCAGATGTTCCAGTATTAGAAGCTGTTTCTTTTTTTTTTTTTTTTTAATGAGAAATACTGGGCCAAAAAAATGTTTGATATCCAGTTTCTAAAAGTTCATGGGTTCTAGTGTAACCAGATCCAGGCTGAAAAGAAAGTTAGTTTACGTACATATATATTCCTAGAATGTGACAATTACATATACATGTTTTTCTGCTTCACAATATAAACATTGTGTTACACAACTATTTCATGATGCAGTTTATTATTTAACCATAGTGGTTTACTATTTACTTTTCTTTATAAGAGTTTGGGAGAATTAAAAAAGTTGGGTGTTTGGAAACACATTACTCAGTATTAGTTGTGTTAGAAGAAGACTAAAAAACTAAACAAAATTAGGCCCTTATTCTCAAATAAGAAACAAGTTTCAGTGTAACAGCAACCCATAGCATTTTTCCTCTGGCAGCAAAGAAAATGTAGCTCTTGCTTTTCAGGTATTGTAAACAACCAAGATTTCATTTGTCACTCCAGTGATGCATTAACTGCCCCAAAAATAAGAAGCTGTAACTAACTCATGTTTTCTAGAAAGTCATTTGAAGTAAGCAGGCAAACTATTCACCCTTTAGGTGAAACAGAAATTTCTGTTCCAGCCACTGTAATGAATGTATTTTGATCAGCTTTCTTCCAAAAGAGAAACTGCAACATTCAATGTGAAGAGTGCATGTCAAAACCTTTCCTTTCAACATACAATGAACTGATACAGAGACTAAATATTTAGGAAAAAAAAGAACAAAAATCTGACAAATCATTCTTCTTCTTGGAAAAAAACCCCATTTGCTTACAAACACATTGTACTTTAACCTTAACATTATGTGACAGACTATTCTTACTTTAATTGGGCTTAATGAATTCTGTTAACCACTTCAGAAATAACATTTGAGCTTAGTATCAAAGAACTAATTAGGACTTATTCTATAATGTAGGCTTTGAAGCATGTGCTGACATACAACCTCCCTCCTCCCCCTCCTGAGGAAATATACTGAAGCATTATTATGAACCTATTGATCTTCCAAATCCTAACAAATGACAGTAAGACAACTCTCTAGTTGGCATATTTTATGTCTATGTTGCATTAATTATATGTAGAAACTCAAGTGACAAACTTTCTGGAAAGTCATTCAATCCCTAGATCACACATCTGCCTTAAAGGACTACTGTGACTGAAGAAACCATTCCAGCTGAATTTTATGATTTTCATATATGTTTAACACACAGCAGTGAAATGTGGTTTTGTTTGTAGGACTTATTTTTTCATTTAAGAAAAATTAAAAAAAATAAATTGACTGCTCATGAGACAGGGTATGCATACATCTGTGAACAAGACAAAACAGTCCTGACAATTAAGAAGCTGTTTTGTAAGCAATGTAAAATGAACAAAGTTGTAAAAAGCTGCACACTGTCAGGCTACAGCTATGGCAGCAAATGTACAATCTTATTTTATCCTATGATCAGAGACTGTGTCTCCCCTTGGGACCAATGCCTATTGCATGCACAATACATGGGTAGATACTTGCCGCTGGAAGGTATTTGAAACTGGATTCAGGTTTCTTAATATGCTGTCAAGTAGCAGCTAATTAGTCACCATGAATTAAACACAATCTAAAAATAATGTAAATAATTTTGACACTCCAGTACCTACTGCTTAGGTGTGGAAAAGAGTGTTGATTTTTCTTTCTCAATAATGTCTGTCCTGAAAATGGATTCAAGCATTTTTGAAACCTCTTATCTGAGACAGTAATTTTTAACTTTTTTTTTTTTTTCTATTTTATGGTACAGATGTTTTTCTATTTTTCCTTTTTACCCACACTGGGCATGTAAGGTTTTATCTTTTGTGTTCTTGTTCAACTGTGTGTTTGATGTGATTATAATCCAGATCAGTCTTTCTGTCAGTAACTTCAGTTTGCCATTTTTCTAATCTGGATGCTGTTATGTAAAATCAGTTTACTCCAACTTCAAAGGAAAAAAAAAAAGGAGAAAGCTTGAGCTGTTCACTTGCTTATGTATGCATATAAAATAGAAGGCAATTTTATGAATGGACCACTTAGGGCTTCATTCTCTGAGTGGTGGTTTAGGAACAAGTACTTTTCATGATTTTTTTTTTGTTTTCAAATTGATTTTTGCACCTTTCTCTTTCAAACCTTTACTTATAGAGTGATACAGAAAATGGATACCCAAGTATGCCATAGATTTGTTAAGCATCTTTCAGGACATTTATAAACTAGGAGCTGTCTATCTGTTATTAGTGTAAATGCCCCAAACATGTTTCAGAATTGTGGTATGCTTATCAGATATGCTGAAACCAAAAGCTAACTAATGCAATACGATACTGATGTATGAAACTGTTTGCACCACCTGTGCTCAAAATATGCAGACATTCTAAAAGCAAAGCTTGAAATTTCTCTTTTGCCATGGCAGGATTTAGAAGCTTTTGATACAAAGGTAACAGAAAGAAAATGGCACGTCAGTACTGGAGTCTGCTTAAATGAAACTATATCTATTTCCTGCTGCAGCAAAGTTTGACTTCGCTGAACTGCAAATATGAATTAGACTCCACTAACAGACAGCGAAGAGTCTATTACTTTTCCTTTGAAGCTGTTAATGAAGTATCAATTAACCTGAAATAGAGGAATTTTCCTTCACTTAATGGATAAAGTTCAAAATTAGCTAGATCCACCCTTTACAGCTGCAACATTACGTGAATTTCCTTTTCTCAGTTCTCTGTAAACATGTAATGTGAATAGCTAATGACTGCCACTGCAATCACTGTGTCAGACCAGTTCTCTCACAACTTTGCTGAAAGGGTCCTTCAGGTCAGCAACAGCGTGCAACTATAGCTTTCACTAGCCCTATTAGCCTGTTGTCATGCCAGGCAGAATTACTGGGCTGCAGGTGTTGCTGTAAGGCAGAGAAGAGGTAGTAAGAGTTTTACTTGAACCACCATCCCATTCTCCTGCTCTGTGCTCTCAATTCCCATGTCCCTAGGACAATGCAGCAGGTACTGTCAGTCTCCCCAAGCCTGTTTGCCAAATGCAGTGAGCTGAACAGAAACTGTGACACTTTGTACTTCATTCAGCTGCAAATTTAGAGTATGCCTACTTTCTCTTACCAGCTCTAAAACAGAAACCATTGGAATTAAGAGTGGGGAAATAGGAAATTGGAGGGAGCGAGGTGGGGTAGGAAGGGGAGCTCACAAACTTCCAAACACTGTCACAAGGCAGACTAAAATTATTTATCAAGCTGACATTCACATTTCACTGTTACTGAAATCTTCTTTTCCATCTATAAAGGGTTTGAACTTGTTCTTTAATAGTCAAAGATAAAAATTTCTTAAAATTTCTTGGAGTTTTGGATTACTTCCTAAAGCATGTATTGGCACGTAGTATGGCCTTGTCAGTCAAAATCTATAGGAAGTTATTTTGCTCTGTTTCTCCTTTGAAAACATTGTATTAAAATTTCACAAAAGGTAAAAGTTTCAGAACGGAGCATCCTTTCCTTACAGTTTCATTTCACCCTGACAGACAACCTATAATTTATACCATGTTGTCATATTAAATTAGGCCATGATTCCCCTGAGAAACACACAATCACCCTCACACTGCTAAATGTTAGTGGCACCATTTCTTTTGAAAACAGCAGAGAACAACAAAGCCCAGTGGAGGATTCTAAATGGCAAGAACCATTGAGACAGGTTCATTTTTTGCTCAGTATTTTGAGAAAAAAGTGTGTTTTACTCCAACAGAACATCAGTGAAGAGTTGTAATGGATCCCCTGGTTATTCCAGTTAATATTGTGTTGTAGAAACTCTTTAGATCATTCAGGCTGTTCTGGTTTCAATGTACCATGTCACTATTTAAGTCCATTCTTTCCCCAAATGAGAAGGAGAAGTCTCTTTGGTTTTGGTCTCAGGTCAATCTTGGTGTGAATAGTCTCACCTGAAACTAGACACCAAGTCTCTTTTTTCTCCTAAAGAATCAGCTTCCAGTCTTTCAGTTTCTATATGACTTCCAGTGAACTTAAGGACAAGTATTATTATCATGTGTTATAATTAAAACTATTGAAAAGTGCATAGCCCAATATGAGATGGGTACACAAATACAAATTTTTACAAGCACTGACTGCAGTGATGTTGAGAACCACTGTAACTATATCTTCCTTCCACAGGCAAGTAACTTTTTTCATGTACACATGGTCAGCATTCCTCAGCAGTGACCTCATTGCTTTTGTAGAAAATGTTTACATCTCCAGGGTTAGCAGCATTTCTTAGATTCTCAGGCACATCTACGGTAACTGCAATTGTATTTTTGTAACTGTCGATGTCAAAAGGTAGGAACACTGCAATATCTGAGACTAGTCTCAGTTTTGTGTAGTGCAGACTGCTGTTTAATATAGAACATTTTTGCAGTCACCTTTTATTCAGTTACACAGAGCTCATCTCTTCCCATTTATTTAAGTGCCATCTACAGCTATACAGTACAGACATCATTAGCATTAAAAATGATTTAGAGTGAGCTTTTAAAAAACCCTCTTATTCAGAGGGGGTGGCCATATATCTGCAATAAGTGCTTTTGATAGTAATACCTGTTAAGGTGTGTAAGAGGATCATACAATCAGCCCTCAGTAGACTACAAGCCATACAGGGTGAGAGCATCGGTAAAACTGGAACAGCCCAATAAGGATATGTCATCCTGTATCATTAGGGAACAGAAAGAATTTCTTGAGCTAACAGTAAGAAAATGCCCGTAGTCCTCTTGTGTTGAAACACCAGACTGAAGAAATCGGCCAACAGCCAAAAATAATCCAAATCTCCTTCGGATCAGCTTTCAGCAGAGAGAAGGTATGATTCTCTATACTGTGTAAAGTAATTTCTGTTGCCTTCTCTTCATGTGCTTATGCTTTTTAAACCTTTAGTATTTTGGTTCCACTACTCTTGAGTTCCTTTAGTTCAATAATAAATTATGATACATAATAAAACAAAGCAAAGACAAACTGAAAATATGCTTCTGACAAAGTCATAAGGAAAGGAATATAAATATTTTAAATAAAAACTTCGGTAAACCTACTAAAGCACACATTACAGAGAAGCATTTCTGTTACTTCTATTACAACAAAATCAAAACTATAAGCAATAGTTTGTCCAGAGACAAAAGTCATATAATTTAATACATACTTAGTATTTTTCTGTTATGTGCTTATTATATATTGTGTATTTCCTGAAATGAAAACAGAATTGTTTTATACACGTACAAAACCCCTAGTGATATAAACCAATTTGCCATCAGTTAATTTATGAGTTAAAACAGCTTTGCTTTTCTAAGTACAAAAATAAGACATTCTTATTAATGAACAGTAGGTTAAGTGAGCCTGGAGATACTAGTCTATTTTCCAACAACTGTTTCTTCTTTAACACAAATGTACCACACATATGTGTAGGGGTACCATAACAGCACTCCTATACTCAAGCCCTGGATCAATATTCTACTTGCAAAATAGGTTTTTGATTAACTGATTTTGCCTTCTTCTCATCACCTGTTACCATCCCTCCAGTGGAAGTTCTCACACTTCTACCCTTCCTCAGTTGTTCAAGTAAGTATTCTGAGATACAAAAATAAAAAATAGCTCAGTTTTAGTTTGTGCAGTAGCTTGAGTCAATTTGGTTGCTTTTGTCTGGAACAGAGTAGGGAGAACTCATGCAACTCACCCAGAAATAACACCAAAACAGTGATCTTCAGCTGATAAGAAGAAATGAGCAACTGGAGATAGAAATGAACAGACAGTAAGATCTCTCTATATCCTCTATCTCAGATGACAATAAAAGTCCAAGTATACTTCGTGACTGAAGATCAATAATGGTTTCCACAGTTTAGCCTCATTTTAGTGTGGACTTGCCATTTATCATCTAAGTTATAGACATGATTGTGATTTTATCTCTGCATGTAGAACTTTAATTTGACAACGGTAACTGTTTATTTAGTTATTCTTAACGTGGTAACCTTCCTTGCCAGGAAGTCCTGCAGACCAAAGAGGAAGCACATTTATGTTTCAGAAACCCTACAGTGCTGCTGCTTATATGGTCTCTTATGCAAGCAGGTCAATTACCTTGGTCTTTGCGAACATAATATTTACACTCCAATAAGACTAGAAATCCAAACCACAGAAAAAAGTCAGGCTTGTTATCATCCTCTGTAATGTGTTGGTAAGAAAAAATGCAGCTGTGGTAAGCCATGGACACTCTCCTAGTATGCAATAGGGGAACACAGATGCATCAAGGCTTAAAGGGCTGTCTAAGTTCCCTGGATTTTCTTTCTCTAGAAATGTTACTGTAAAATTATTTCCTGTTTGATAAACTTAAGTGGGGGCTCATATCTATGCATTTCTACACATAGTCTGAATCAGAATCGATCTAGAGTACACATTTAGCCCTTCGCACAAAGGAAGCTCTAATAAAATGTTTTCTTAACAGTTTCATTCTGATACTGTATTACAATCATATATTTCACTTCAAAAAAAAAACCCAAACCAGCAGCAGGCTATGTGATAAACTATTAATGGGAAGTTGAGCACAGTTTTACTCCCTTGGAACTGCCCAGGTTGATTTTTAAAAAATGAAAAGGCAACACTGAACACAATGAAAATTACACACTGAAACTTGACTAAAATTGATGAGGCATTTTTCCAGATTAAAACAAAAAAATAAAAGGAAGCTAAGAGCATCCTCTTTGAAAGTGCCTCTTCCCACAAAGCTCATCACTACTGTAGCAAGCAGCTAAAGAGAGGCCATGGCTTCGGGCAGAACAACCAAGTCCATCAATTTTCATGTAAGCAATATATCCTCACACTAATGGAAATTATTTTTATTTTGACAATGTCACTTAAGTTTTATGATACTGATAACGTCAGCAGTCCTAGCAATAAACACACTGATATGTTGAAATTAGTATGTTTGCCAGGCTTTCTACCAATAAAATTAATCTTATGACCTCCTCAAAAATATAAACAAACTCTCAAAATTGCTGAGGTTTCCTGCTGAAGAAAAATCATGATTACTTTGTTGGGGATGTTGTGATAATATAGTGGGATAAGTAAACACAGCACAGCACGTCTCACAGTTTAAACCCACTCTTAAAAAATATAGGAATACAGTAAACTTTGGAAGGATTGAAACAGGCTTACTGGTTTAGGAGACAGATCCCTGCCTCAGTACAGGAGGTCTATGGACAATTTATACACAACGTAATCTGACAGTATAGAATTTAATCAGTTCATAGAGCACAGAGCAAATTGTCTCCCCTAGAGTGTGGATCACAAGTTTCTAGGACATATTTGCAAATACATAAGCAAAATTTATTTTTTTGTGCTAAAAGCAATGATCAATTTCAAAATATTTCCATATTTTCAAACAAGCACATAACACAGTTTTTGTTTAAGAAAAAGTTACCTGATACATATTTTCTTGAGGGATAAAAATAACTTCATAGGCTGTGATTTCAAAAGTAATTCTAAAGGTGGTGGTTTCCATCACAGTTAGAGTCAGAACTAGCATCTGTGCTTGAGGGTTGGAGGAACCCTTCATATATTCCAAATACACCCTTGAGCTCTGAAACCACAGGTGACACTAGCTTGCATGGACTGGGGTCTGAAGCATTCTGGCAGTGCAGAGGGGCATATCTAGAGGATATTACATGGCAGGCCAAGAAATTTCTTGGGAAAAGCATATGCATGAAAACAGACTGAAGAAAGGAAGGAAGTTCCACTGTGCCCTTCACTCATCTAGTGTGCATATCACCTCCATCACTGTTGCCACAATTGATATTATACTCCCTCACCCTAAAGTTTTTCATAGACATAATCCAGGTGTATGTATCTATACTACCCACCTGGTTTGTATAGAGGACAGCTGGAGTTCAGCTGAAACAAGATGAAGCTGAGACTGTGTTGCAGCTGCTGAGTTTACAGAAAGAAAAAAAAATTACAGTCTGTGAGTTTATTCCTATGACCAGCAGCCCACATAACCAGGAAAGGGGGAGCAAGATGCTGTTTCACCACCAGAAAGATTGCTCACTAACTTCTGATCACATTCATCCTTCCTACAGGTTGAGACAAAATGGATGAGTCTCAAGCATTTGTGAATGTGTCTCAGCGTTTAGATAGGCTGAGTTTGGAAAACTAGCAGTTGGAGGATGGGGGAGGAAGACAAGGAGGAGGAAAAGAATAAAAAACATATTTTGACTTTAACACCAAAAGTAATTACAGGAAAACAATTGTGGAATCCAATAACCTCATTAAAAGCATTTTTCTTAAAATGGCTGCACTTTGAGTCAGCTTTCTAAGACACATTTACATGTAAATTTATATTATACCATATCTTTATTTTTAAAGAGAAACAACATGACAAACAATTTCCAAGTGTCAAAGTCTTTATTTAGTTATCAACACATGTATTATATTCCACATTTTTTTCACTTCACACTACATAACAGTAACCTAACAGAACATAGTAGCTCACTTTCTTCTTCCTTAATGCTAGTCTTACAAAATCTAGTACAAAAACTAGCCAGTAAAAACAACCAATAAAAGAAATTACTGCATAGCAGTAGTGATCCGTAAGTCTCACTGGCTAGTAACACTGAAGACAAATACGAGTAACAGTTTGTATGTAAGATTACAGTGAATCATTTCCAAATCACAGTTTTACCTGCCAGAGAGAAAAAGTCTTCCATGGTGAGTCTGTGTTGTGTGTTGTGTGGACCTGAGTTCTCTGGCTTCCCGCAAAATAGCTAGAAATCTACACAGGAAGACATCAGAAAATAAAGCACAGCAACAGAAAGCCTGTGGATTTTCAAAACGCTGTTGTAAGTGCTGTGATCCACTTACATAATTCCTCTATTAACTTGTAACTAGCATGCAAAAATCTTGCATAGATAATGTGAACAGTAGGGAGGTTCACACATAATAAACATGAGAAATATTTCAGTCTGGATATATGCAAATGGAAATTATTTGATCAATATTTCACTGAAAGTCTGTAAAGGCAGGTTACCATATTTTGAAATTCCCATGTGCAACTTCTTACTCAACTCTTTTATTTCCAGTTCTATGACCAAGAACCTAAATTATGGAAAGGAACAAAATCTAATGACATATTGAGCTTAGACATATTGTAAAGATGTCTATGACTTGGCAGCATACAATTAGAATTTCAAAAATAAACCAGCACAAAAGCACATATGCTGTATGCATTTTAATTTTCTATTTCATGCCACAGTTGCTGTGTTTTGTGGTCTCAGCTGAAGAGTTAATTACAGCTCTTCCCTTATTCAACAACTGCCACCAAAAAGAGCTGCAAAAGCATTCAGCAATATTCAAAAGGTATAGGGAGGAGGTAAGGTTTTCAGAATTGGGGAATTTCTGTAAATAGGGGAGATGGGAATAATAGCTCTTAAGCAATGAGCTTAACTCTCCCTTCCATATGAGGGCGTGGAGCCCTGTGTTTTGCTGAGTTTCTACAAGAGTTATGGAGCAAGGTGTCCTACAGTGCAGCAAGTATCTCCATAAATGACTAACGTCAACTTTTTATGATGCTCACAGTTCAGTCATTTGCCTAAAATAAATTCTCTGTGCCTTGGTTTACTTTGACACGTTGTGATACAATGCTGCTTGCTATAAAAAACATTCAGAGGAAGAATGGCATAACACCTCTGCTTAAAGAATCTGCCTTTCTACATGTGTATTTTTAAACTCCACTGAATAAGTGACAACGGCAAATTCTAATGATTAAAACTTTCAATCCAGGAAACTGAAAGCTCACATATTAGTTTAAACTATTTTTAACATATATTTTAACAAATATGTAAAGCTTGGGATTCATTTCCGGGGTTGTTTAATTTTACAATTAAAAAAACCCCCAAGCTTATTATACAAACTCACCCCAATACTGGCATTGTGCAGTTTCAATGAAACTGAATTTCAAACTGCATTTTACTACTGGTAGATGTTTACCTACAACTCTTCAGTGATGACAGTTCAGACTTAACTAAACATCTACAAGATAAAATGGATACAATGCAGTGGGTAATCACAGAAAAATCTTTTCTGAGGAAGAAACATCAGTCTTTGTACAAGGTGCCCACAAACATTTGGTCCTTTCTATTTTTCCCTCCTTCCTCCCCAGGGTCAGACTGATGAAAGAATAGACCTCTGCCCGCTTATTGCCATGTCCCTGGCTGATCCAACACAGAAAGAAGGTAAAGAAGTGATGCACAGAGCCAATCAAAAGGCATTTTCACACAAGTCGGCCTACGCTTTGTGGAAGGACTGGATTTTTTAAAAAATATCCAAACTTCTAATACATGTAATTTATATCACTCACAAAACCAGAATGTCTTCATTAAGGTCTATAAATTTTTTTTTAGGTAACAGTAGGAATGTTTCTTTAATAGTATTTCTGTTGATCAGTTTTCTTGAGGTAAATACATAGTAGTCACTTCATACTTGTTTCTTAGGATTACCTTTTTGGTTATGATATTATCATTGTCTATCTCTGTTGTCTTGCAGGCACGGAATACGGCAGGTTTTTCAGTAGAGTCAGATTCTTCATCACATGCTAATAAACCTTTTCAGATATCTAGATACCAGGGGCCATTACAAGCTGATCAGCACATGAGTAAGCCCAAGAGTACCTTCAGAGCACAACAGTCTATCAAGGATAAAAGAACCAGTGTTTGCCAAGCATCTTGTTTATTCATGTGTGCTGCATGTCACAGGTTATGTTTGTTGTAAAGTGATTAAATACTAGCCATCTGAGTTACTTATAAAGACATTGGTGGGCCTGGACCTGCCACATATAGTCATTCTAAGGAATATCAGTACACCTGAAAGCATGCACATTCAACACTATCAAGCCTTTATATATTGTTTGCTAAATAGTTGTAACAGCTTAAAAGTATTCTGAACTTTGTAAAGTCCTGTCTCTCCCAGTTATTAGCTAATAAGGTATTCTATCAGCTGTTACATAATTCCCTTCCATCAATTTTATAATTTTAAAGATTATTTTAATCTGTAGCTATAAAAACACAACTTATTTATAACAAAAACCCTAGAAAACAAAACAGAAAAAACCGAAACCAAATTTTGAAACAAACAAACAAACAAACAAACAAACAAATGAAAAAAGCCACAGCTAGACACAAAGCAGTAAAACTGGTCAAGGGGGAACACACAGATGATAAGTCAAGCCAGAGAGTATTTTCTACCTGTTTTCTATGGTAGCTCAGGTTGTTTGAAGTAATGCTCCATGCACTAATGAATTTTCTGCCTTCCCCCAGTGTAAAAAGGCATATTCATAGCAACACCTGTGCAGCAGTGAAAGGATGCCTCCCAGTACCTATGCATTGGGAGCAAACTACACTTCCATAGAGAGATGAATGAATCACCTTTAGGAGATTCACTGTATTACCATGACTAGTTTGTTCTCTTTGGCAAGGGCAACATCTGGTATAACAGTACATAAAGCATGAATTAATGATTCACACAGCTCTGATGCCTGTGACAATCATATTGAAATAATATGCCATTAATTCTCCTCAGAGTGAAGCTCATGTTGCAAGCACAAAGGTGGTAACATCTGGGTTTCCTGCAGGTATATTTTCTATTTTGTGGGGGAGACATGGTATGTAATGTTATCTGGATTGTCATCTGTTGCTGTACGCTTCTACGGGAGAACCTATCTTGGGCCGCATACCTCTGGGACACAGGGCTCTACCCACCCTGGGGACAGTGATGCACAGACATCAATATGATGGATACAAAATGTCCGTTTATTTGGCTGCGTCACACGCTTATATAGCTCTTGCGGTTCCTGTTCCTGCCACTCCTATGGGGAGGAGTCTATCTTTCCGTCACAGCCCGTGATCTTCCGGTCGCCAATCCCTGTCTATTCCCCTACAGTCATCAATGCTAACAAGCTTAGGATTTTAAGATCTTGATTTTAAGATTGAACTCCATTAGCAGGACACTACAGTGTCTCTGAGCAATCTACTCCCCTTCATTATTGTTTTGTTAATAAAATAATTTGTATTTCCACATTAAACAATAGATATGATTTGGAAGAAAGAAATAAATGTTCTTAAGTCTTAAGAAATCTTGAAACATCTGGACATCTTTTTTCTTTTAAATAAAATATCTAAATTAGGGGAATTACCACAGAAAGTTCAAATTTGAAAGAGTAATGCTTTCTAAATGAGAAACAAAAAATCTGGACTTTTTATTATGATTTCCAGCTATACTG
Source organism: Phalacrocorax carbo (assembly GCF_963921805.1). Lineage (NCBI taxonomy): Eukaryota > Metazoa > Chordata > Aves > Suliformes > Phalacrocoracidae > Phalacrocorax > Phalacrocorax carbo. The sequence continues at coordinate 87,268,859 of NC_087514.1, read as the reverse complement.
TGTATTAAAACAATTTTACTTACCAGTGGATACAAATACAGAATTATTCCTTGTCATACAAGAATTTATATTTAAGCATTAGTAGACCAAAGAATCATTCTTCATAATAGGAACCTACTATACATTTAATCTGTTCTATTTCAGAATTGAGCTTTTTTTTTTTTTTTTTTTTCCTGAAAGTGTCATTTCTTTCCAAAACTAGTGCTGACACTTATAAGCATTGAAATTTTGGAGAGACAAACCCTACTCAAGTCACCACTGTTACTATTGGACATTATTTCATGAAGTACCAATTCTACTATTTTTCAGGAACAACATCAGTGTCTCAGACTAAGACACTGACTGAACTAGTATTGCTGCACACCACACCTGGGTATTTTGCCACCAACCTCAATGTGCCTCTTGCTGTGTGAAGTCCTTTCGAGCAGTAACTCCCCTGCCAGCTTGAGCAGTATTACAGAATAAAGAGTTCTCAGTGTCACAGCAGGTGAGGCAACTAACAGAGACTTCAGTCCTTACTCTCCAGTTCTTACTGAAGTTTAAAACAGTTCTTATTTCAAACCTTTCTTCATAGAGTTATGAAAAGTTTCCTATATATAAGTATATACCCAGGAGGGGAAAAGGGTGGTGTTCAGAAAATTAATTATTACAATATGTTTCCTATATGATTTGAGAACATAAGGTCCTGTTTAGGACTCCAGTTAGAAAAAAAGATACAAAGATACAAGGCTCTTAAACATACTATGTTCTGAAATGTGAATGAGTTTTCACACACAGCCTTACTGAGAACTCAGGACTCCCATAACTCTCTTTTCATGTCTGATTAAACAGCATTTTATAAGAATTTGATTATACTTTACATACAAGCTCTATCCTGCACAATGACTTTTCCTCCCTGTTTATTTTTCCATTAAGCAGTCTCAAGTGGGCTTTCTTGGCACTTCCCAGCTGTGTCAGATAATCTTTGCTTAAAGATTCTGCTCCTCCAGTTCAAACAGGCAGACTGGGATTGATAATTCTAAATTATTCAGTGTTTCTTCTATTGCTGAGTGATACTTGTAGATTTGTTGGCAAGATATCCTGGAAGAGGGCTTTCAGGTGTTCTGATAGGCTTCCAAACTCCTGATGATAAGAATCACGCATATCTACCAGCTTCAAACCTCATGGCCTGACCCTGTATTTTTAATGCATCCAGGACTCCAGTGGCATAGTATTCCAGTCCCAGGAACCAGGCATCTGTGCAAAACAGCTCTAACTCATTACAGACCATCAGGATCCCATTGATTTCACTAGAATTTTTGAGTGCTTTTAGGCATCTTCTCCCTTCTTGACTACTGAAATGCCTTGATTCTTTTCCAGGGTTCTGCGGTCTGGAAATTTTTTTTTTCTGTCCTATTGACATTATGTGTTTGTTTTGAAATGGTCAAAAAAAGCAGAATTTAGAACCTGGTTAAAGAATGTGGCTAGAACGATTTTAGTTGGAAAAATTCTAAACTGCTCAAAGAATATTTAAAACAAAACCCTCTAGTAAATATTTCTCAGAAAACATCAGGACACAGCATCATACTGTTACTGTCCTTTTGCAATTAAAAACAAGTGGAATGTGGGGCAGGGCAGGGGAATTTTATGTTTTGGAAGGTCTGTTTGTTTTGAAAGATAGGGTAGAAAATTAAAATTGGGAAAAATTACAGTAAAGTTTAAAAACTGCAACTGCACAAAACCAAATTGGGGTAAACAGTTTTAATTATTTTGAGTGCATATACTTTAGAACAAATACAATTCTCTGCAGTTCACAGGTTCCTTGGTATGAAATATGATGTAAGTATCTTTCAGCAGCTATAGTTCAAATCAGAAGCAGCAGATACATCATCAAAAGACAAATGGCAAAGAATAGGTAAATGAATTTATTAAATGGCTTTGAAACTTAGGAGATTTATCAGTTCTAACATCATCATTGCAATTTAGCAATAACACAAGAAATATGACACATTAGCTGAGCCAAATCCTAAAAGAAAGTTTTTGAAATATTATTGAAACATTTCATTTATGTATCTCTTTTGCTAAGGAATGCATAAAAAGAATGCAGGTAGTTTAAAAATATATATTACTTTCTCCCACTAACATGCAGTTTTCTCCACATTTTGATCTATTTCATTCAGACAATATATTAACTAATGTAGCAAGTGAATTAATAGCAATTAGTGATAAAGAAGACATAAGGGGGTCACACAGGCCTTTCCTATGCCTGTATGTGTCTGCCACAATACACTACCCAGTAGTTTGCCCATTTCAGTTCACATGATTCCAAGTCTTACCACTTCGATGGACCTTATCATCCATTTCCTTTCTCTTTCTGCATACTTTCTATACATTTTAGTGATTTTAATTTGTCAAATAAAATGTTTTCAGATATTTGCAAGCAGAGCTATAGAAAGAATGAAAATAATGGATGGGGTAAAAAGGCAGAGTAATCATATTCAAACAGGTGCACAACACAGAGGTTTTCCAGACAGCTGGTTGGACTCAATCACACTCCAAGCCTATTAAATCCTGATGCCTCCTGATTTAATGAGAATACATTATAAATACTAATACATTTTTGTCTAGCTTGGCATCAGTGTGTCTCTACTTCCCTCCTGGACTTGGCAAATTCTGACTAGTATGAAGATTTCTTTTAATGCTTTTTGATTAAACCTGAGCTTCTGTAAAAGTAATCCTCTTTCTATTTAACACAAAAATAATCTAGCCAGAGAAACATGCAATGAACAGTTCACTTTCTTACAATTGCTCTGGGCAAGATTTGTTTTTTAACTGAGAGCATGACTTAACTAAATAAGAGCAAAATGGTGCTGAAGAGTTTGCCAAGAGTGGAAATTTTTAAAAGGCATTTATTCTTTTGGGGAGGTGCAATGTAAAGGAGTTAAAAAATAATTTGTCATTAGGAATATATCTGTATAGCCCTACAGCTCATCATCCTATTGTTTTGGGGCTCAAGATAATGATTCTCCTTATGGAGGCAGGGAACTAAGGCATCGAGACGACCAACATATCCAAGATCACACAAATGTTACGGTAAACCAGGAACTCACCACAGATTGCCTTTTTGTGTGATGAATTATCTACTACTTTGTGTCCCTTACAACTCTCAGAAAATGTAAACTGAAAAATAATACCCAAATTATAGTTGGTGACAGTGGAAAGAGCAGACCCATCCGTCTATACAGAAAGTGACACGTGGACTTTCTACAGGTTCATTAACCTCAGATAATACTCACATAATTAATAGTGATGTACTACTACTTCTGTAGCTTGGTTGAAAGTTTCTTAACATTTTGACAACATATCAGCATTATTTCCTCTAAACATCCGATGTCTACAATAAACCTCTCTTCTTACACCATTTACAGTAATAAAGCTGGAGGTGCTCACTAATCTCTCTTAGAACCTACATATAACCCAAAGCATTTTCCTAAATAAATTTGTTTTCAGTATGTCCCATTCAAACTCTTATATGTTTTATTTTTTGAATAAGCATAACATTTTCCCAAAGCTTCTTCATGAAATTTCTTTCATTTGATTAAAACTCAAATCATTGCAAAGTCTGTTGCATACTGTTTTCATTACAATTCAGTAACTGTCCAATTTAGTATTTTAAGCAAAAGCAATTTTGCACCAGATATGATATTCCAGATCTATTTTGGTTGAAGTTAAGTTTTACAGAATTGGATAGCAGTATGCTGAATGTGTATGTATACATAACCATTCTAACTTTTCTCAAATTAGCAGATTAGTATGATTTTGTACCCTTGCAGTTATCTGCTACCTCACATTGCATACACAAGACAATAAGGAGTTTGGAATTTTACCTAAGTTGGAAGAAAATCTTAGCAGAAAATTGCAAAATTGTAAACTTTAAGTTTCTAACAACTTTTGTTAAAAAAAAAAAAAAAAAGGTGTCACAGTCTCTTTACAAAAAGCAGAAACAGTTAACAGATTTCACATATCTTAGCTAATGCATTGCTACAGTGAGTCTGGGCTCTGCAAAGATCATCCAGATGAGAACTCACCTGCTGAAGCTAAAGCACATTAAAAAAACCTTTTATATCTGGACTGTTAAGTGAATAGATTGTCACAAAAAAAGTGCTTAGGCCCAGATTTTAGTCAGGAACTACAGAGAGACACCAGAAGAAACCTGATGAGGCAGTATCAACCAAACAGGCTGCTGGCAGTACTTGGAGAAGATGTACCAGTTTCGATGAGGTAAGTGAACATAGGGTTTGGGGCCTTTAAATAAACCTCTTATCCTTAAATTCTCTGGAGAATATACTAATTTTTCAGTAGATGTACATTTTGCATTAATGGAAAAATACTGCTTTCCAACTGAGTGAACACAGAGAAATATATGTTACAACTAAATTCCCAAAAGAATTGCTTTGTAAAAATATGTGGTCTTGATATAAGTTAACTTCCTCAAAACTTAAAAAAAACCCCAAAACAACCAACTAACTTTTGCTTGAGAACTACTATGCATTAAACTGGATCAAAATTCAACCTAAGGTGAAAGACAAATCTAGTTAGAGCAAAATGGTTGAGTATGTCATTAAGTGTCTTCAAAATGAAATACTGGGGCTACATCTTCTCTGCTACAAAATGTTAACAAATTCATTGCATATGTGTAAAACCATAATAGAAATTGTAAAACTGGTATGAAGGGAGAATGAAGAAGAATATCCAGGTACGGAAACGCTGGAGAAATTAGAAGAATGGTTATGATAACAATGTATCATCAGGGTCAAAGCACATATCCATTTCACTTCTCAGAACACCTAGATGAGGAAAACAGAGAGGAAGACATACACCCACACTAAAACTTAGACGTAAGGGATGAAGAAATTATGGGGAAAAGGATAGTGAACACAGGTCTGGTGCCCTGAGACATCTTGATAAGAAAACAGAAGTCAGTGATTAAATGCTAATAATCAGAGGTGAGAAAAGATGCAGATGAAAGACTGTAATCATCATCAGCACCAAAAGAGAATTAAAAAAGGCTCTGTCTTTAGACAGAGCTTTAGCAAACCCTCTGGACAATGAAAGAACCAACCAGGAGGCATGAGGTGGTCTTACTAACCAATGTTCTTTGTCTAATATCTCACGGAATGAAATCTTGAGCAGATCTCTTCGACACAAGCTTTTTGGTGCCTGAATGATGGACAAACCTCTTGGACAGCTTTTATGAGTTTGTAGGTATGAGAATTTAAGAAAATAAGATTTTTTTTTTTTAATTAGTCACCTTCCTCTCCTAGAAGATCTCACATTGAGAGTTACTGCATTTTTGCTGGTGTCACAACAGTTTCCATCACAAATAGGTTACATTTCGCAGTGACAATAATTTATACTTGTCTTACTTCTAACCTTTCTATTCTCTTTGTACTATAACCTGAATTCTGCTCCCTGCCTCAATGTTTTTATCCTTCCCGAATGGTGTTTTCAAGAGTAGGACATTAACTTACTGTTTTTTCAGACAGACAAGTGTATTGTTCTCGGGATAGAGTGGGCAACCAGATGGCTAGTTGGAAATCCTTTGACATAAGAACTTTTTTTATTATTTTTCCTTATTCTCCCCCCAAATGCACCTGCCTTCATCCAGTTATGACACTACTTATTTTGAACACTTCCCATCCATATAACGAAAAGCACACCGATGACGAAAACTTGCAAGTTCTGAAACACAACTTATATTTGAATGAATGCTGATGTGTGGTTAAAACTGTTGGAGAAATTATCTTAGGAAACAAGAATTAACAGAAGTTGGGTATAGGAATAAGGATTGCAGAAGAATCAAGTTCATGTACATGGCATATTTCAATAGTCAAACATCTCTGCTTTAGAATAGCAACTTTTATAAATTGCTATAAGAAGCATCTAAAAAGTGAAGGTTTGAACTTTATTAATTTGAATAAAGAGCAATTATTCAACTACATACCAGTCTATCATACCTGAGGACTCATCTTAGGCCCTACGTTTCTTCCCACCAAAGTCAACAGTAGAACTTGTTTTGATTTGGAGCTTTTCAGATTAGCTTATTTTAAATATATATAATTGCTTGTACTTATATATCTTGTAACACAATTCTGGAATGCTAGCTACAGCATAGAAAGTTCCTATTTTAATGTAAATTGCTTAATTTTATTTAATATAAAAATTTAGTCTATGTAGAATCATGTGTAATTAACACAGAATTGTTTGGCTTAATAGAACTGCAAAAGCATTCAATTAGCATGTTCAGATTCTTAAAAAGCTTCATATACATACCCTTGGGTATCTTTTATTTGCTAGGTCTTTCTAAGATTATGGATGTTCATATGAGAATCAGATGTTTGCATAAGAATCAAAGGTATTAGTTCCCTATGTAGTATTAAAAAGACTATTGGTTTTGTTTTATTACAGTTGTTAGCTTTAATATTGTAATACAGGGACATGCTTTAGCTTTCTGGCTTTGTTTTACTGCTTTCTAAGAATGTGTTTAAAAAATGGGTTTCAAATTATCTCTATTGTCCTCATGGCAGCACTTCTTCATAATGTATATACATACAATGACAAAAACCAAAATATCTTGCCCTCAGCAGGGATCAAAATATTACAGTACAGAGCTGCAGGTTAAGTACACTTCACAGTTCATAGTCAACTGCACTGTGGCTTTACTCGTATATCTAAACACTGGAAAAATATTTTAGAAAGGAAAAATAAGTAGATATAAAAGTGGTTTTGTGACTTCAGGGGGAAAAATTCAAGAGTAAGTTTTAAAAATGAACTCTTCTTCTGGAGATAAAGATGCTTGTATCCAAGAGAGTATGAACTGTATGTTTGAAATCTTCCTAGGGCCTGAATATCTTATTTCTGCGAACATTTCAATGCAGAATTTTGACACTCCAAGTTACTTATGACTACCCTGGCAAGACATGTATAAAATCATTTAAATATGCATAAGTATAATTTATAACGCAGTTGCACAGAGAAACAGATTTCAGGTCTTATCAGACACTGTACACAGATCTTAGTTATTTTTGCTATGTTTGATATCCACTCCAACATTTAATCTGCAAATATCTCCCAAACCCTCCAAAAAATGACATATAACACAAAAGATGCATCAGCATATCTTTAGATAAATTTTTTATGCAGCCAGAACTGTTATTTCACTCTTTATTATTGTATTGTCACGTAGTCATCCAGTTTCTATAATGATTTAAAGAATTTACAGCAATAAATTTCATTAGAAAGCATGGTTTTTAGATTTCAAAATAATTAAATTATTTTCTTGCATTGCATCTGTCTGTAGTTATATTTTTTCCAGTATCTCAAGCTATTCTTCCACTTTTGATACTCATTATATATAGCTGCAGGATCAAAATGTTATATTTTAAGTTCAACATCAGTTACACATTTCAGAGAGCTGAGAAAAAACCAAAGCACATGCTATGTTTCTATTTAGAATTTTGTTCTATTAACATCGCTTTCCCTCACAAGAGATAGAGAATTCAGAATTATGAAATTTCTCAGAGAAAAAAAGAGAGCATTTTGTAAGTACACTAATACTTACTTTCATATCTGAAACCGAGATTATCTTAAAGTCTCTAGAATTAGTCAAAATGAATGATAAATAATTTTACAAAAGAGTCAAAATGAAAGAGAAAACTCAGAACTTTCTCACCATAGATACAATTCATTGGAAATTAAGTCCTGTACAACAAAAAGCTAATACAGAACTGGGAGCCAACTGACAAATATTGTTTTCACAGCAATGTCTATAGATAAAATCCTATCAAATAAATAAAGTATTGTAATTCTAACTTTCAATTCAGTCGAAAAAGTTTCCCAGCATTATCTGCATAGATGTCAGTAACAAGGCTGGAGCTATCAGTGTCCTGTTAGTCAAAGCAATGGTCAATGTGATGCAGTTCCCACAGTCAAAACAGTACAAAATCTGTGTACGCTGCTCCCAGGCAAATATTTCTAAAACAACTTGAAATTCTCCGCATAAAGACATTGGAACTTCTAAGTACTGAAAATGATATTTAGATCAGCTTTTTAGGATATCAGAGTATAAAAAGGAACCAAATGTAGATGTGGTCAAAGTGTGTCAAGAACAAAACAGTAAAAATTACACAATTCAAAAGTATCAAGAAAGTTGATGAGAAAAGGCAACAGTAAGGACATTTCAGCATCATTCTCAATCCACAGAAAATCAACTAAGATACATTAACTTTTTTGTTGTATGAAAGTGTTAAATATCACAACAACTCTGACTGTCTTCACTTGAATGAAGGCAAAAGTTTAGATATTGGAGGCCACACAGAACTAAGAGAAAGGAACCAAAATTAGGTCTGCAAAAATGTTCAGGAATAAAGCAAAAAATCACACCAAACCCCAAAACTGTAATGAAACAGAGAGCAGATTAAAAAATAGTTGTGGGTAATAACATTTAACAGATGAAGCAGCTGTTAAAAGGCATGGTGATAAAAGTTTTTATGGGTTCAGTAAGTTCCAAGTAAGCTGTTAAGCTTCCACCACCCAGACAGTCTGCCCAAGAGAAACAGGTTAAGAAGTTAGTACAAAACATGCCAAATTAAAGAATACTTTCAAGACCAGATAAACAGATAAACATCAGAAAAAGAATGTCTCTGACAAATTTATCTCACAAATTAGGCTCTGTAACAAAATACAATGAAAGGTATATGCTCTTAAATGATCAGTTTTTTAAAGCTACAGGAAAGAACAAGTTAACAGAAATATGCTGAAAATTCATAGTACTTCAAGTTACAGAATTCTAAGATTTGAATCAGGGAAGCCTCCAAAACAATGATGAATTAACACATTTTGAGTGTTAAAATAATGGAATTGTATGCAATTGCAGGTCAGCATGAAATATACTTCTCTAGAGATAAAGTATTTTGAGGTATCATTTTAGACAGAACTAAGAAATTGTTAGGGAGAAGCTTATGGCAGCTTATCATTACGACTCAAATGATCATATATTAAGCAGGTATTACAAGAAAAGTAGGTAGGAAAGCAGAGATACAAGTAGATAGGAGCAAAAATTACTTATGGCAAACTTCATGTATTTCAACACAACATTTCTTCACTTCTGTCTCAACTTAGAACCATTTATAATACATATCTTCAAGTGAAAATTTATTTCCATTATGATATAGGGAGCTGAAAATTCCAAAAGCTCCAGACAAGTCTCAGCATCTTTGTGAAGGAAAATACCATAAGCACATTTAGTGTTAGATAGTGATTACTAGCATTCATGGAAGAAAACAAGTTTCCTTCCTCAAAGATATGCAGAAAAGGAGGAGTCAACATGTTAAAGGTGCCAGCAGTGAGGTTAGGACCCCAGAGAGAATTCTCTGATGCAAGACAAAAGCCACTGCAGAAACAGACAAACAAAAGACTGAATACTGCAGGTTCAGTCAAGTGCCATTAACAAGGCATCCTCTTTTCCCTTCTCCCTCAACAAAAACAAGTTCAGGTTCTTGTATGTGAACTCCGGAACAACCAAGAGTAACAAGGCTGTAATAAGTGTTTTTATCTGTAGTCAACATCTCTTAAACTAGAAAGGATTCCAAGTTAAACTACAAAATTGTTTTTCCACTATAGAGTTTATACTGTAATACATATTTTAAAGGAATGGTAATAACAAAGTTTGCTTTTTCTTGTTGAGAAACTCCATAGCCTGAGATCAGTATAAGGATGAAGTTATGCACAGTGTACCAAGCTTAAACAGAAAACTCAGTTTGTGGATTGCAGAAAGCAGACATTTGAAATACTTGAGATTTCTGAGTACTTCCAAGTCACTTACAGTTTCAACATCACTTACACCACTTATTTCTCTATGACCTACAGTACTACCAGCAAGCTCTACTTCATTTCACTTCAAAAATTTTCAAATATGCAATATCTATGAAAAATTAAGAAAAATTATATAAATATCAGAATAGAACAATAACAGACAGTAATCACTGGAATTTCACAGATTTCAACCAAAGATTTATAAATTTGCAACAGTATATTTCTATTCTTGTTATAGGCATATTGAAAGGCAATCAGTATTGTTAAGTGTTGTACGAGCAGCTTTTCATCACCTGATGAACATTGATTTGAAACTTTGGAAAACCAGAGCCCAGCTTTTCCTCATTTCTTAGAAGCTCTTCAAGATCAGAAATTATGATGATCTTTACCCTGTGCTGGGAATGGGCTTCGAGTGCATATGTGTATGTTAGTTTAACTGACACACTTGAATATTTTATTGGCCTCCAAAACATCATCACCTGTATTACTTATGTAAAGAGTGAGTTTAATTGTTGCAAAGATCAGATGCCAAACACCAAGTCACAGCTGTTCACTGAACAGATGGGAAAGGTTATGGTATTTGAATATTTCATTATTAGTGAGACAGGTCACATAACAAGCCATAAATCATCTGTTTACAGGCACTTTATTTGGTGCAAAAGATTATTTTTTTTGTTTGTTTTATACCTTGATAGTTTTCATCACTGACCAAGTCAGCCATCTTCATACTGAAAATATCATTGGTGTGCAAATTATATCTCAGAGCAAACAGACATAATATATGATGCCCGATGCCTACTTTTTTTTAAAAAACCCATGTATTTACTAATTTTCCTCATATACCACGTAAGCAGTATATATGTTACCATATGTGAGAGGAATAAAACATGTTCTTTTTTTCAGAGTGCAAGGGTATGTGTGTATGCTACAACACCCTTCCATAAGAGTTACATGCCCCCTTATTAAAGCAATCAAGTATTGTACAGAAAATACTTATTTCAATTTTAAGCGAAAACTCAGTACAACTGATTTCTATTAAGCTTTGTAAGACTTTTGCATTAATTTAACAAGGAATATCTGAGGTTGCCAGTTAGGTACAGGCATAAGGTCACTGGTATGAGCTGCAGCAAAAGAGAGATACCCTGTCTGTTAGCAATGAAGCTAGACATCAAGAAGATATAAATTTGGCAGGAGGAGAAACTTTGTTTTCACCAAGGACAGAGATTGGAAGAAACCCCAAAAGTAATACCATCCTGTACTCTGAAACAGACTTCTATTCTGGGGGCCCCTTTATCATGCTGACTAGGTCCAAGCCTGCTCTAATCCCCATCTAGAAGGTAAAGTTAATTGCATTAGGAACTGACCATTTGATTTTTATTTTCACTAAATGTGGCTTCATCATCCTATTACCTTCAAGCTGAACAATCCTGTCTTTGCTCACCCTACATGGGAACAATAGTAGTAGTATAGTATTGCATTATGTGTGGCTCACTCTCTCAAAAGTATATGTTATCCATTTATATTTTTACTATTGCCTAAGGCTAACACTGGGAAGACATAGTTATGATTTTTTTCCTATTCCTATTTTTTAAGATTTTGATAGAAAAATAATAATGTTAGTATATCACAGAAAACACATACAAAGAAAAATTTAACAGCAACATACCAGAAGGTAAGAAAAATAATGCACAGAGGCTGTTTTCCAAGTTCCAGTTATATAGTAACAGAAGACTGAACTACAGTAGGATCTGAAACAGAAAGGGAATTTAAAACATAGAAAACCTACAAGCCAAGGATACTGTATTTAGGAATATAAACCATTTCCTGTCATTACCTAAGACAGATGAGATAAATCAGTTGAGCTCTATCTATGGTTATATCAGTTCCACTTTTTTGTATTCACTCAGGTTTATTACCCTATTAAAAAAATTACTATGAAAAATACACAATTATGACTTCAACTCTGTAAAACCCAGAAGTCTTGAACCATAAATAACCTAAGCTTCCTAAACCAAAGCCCATTTCCTCAACAGCATATCCAGAGAATTAATTGTATGAAAGACTGAGAGTAAGGAAATTTATGACGAAAATGCAATGTTGACAATTTTGAGTGAAAAACAGGAATGGGATACAGTGACAGGAATACTGATAGAAAATGGAAGTTTTGAAGCATACACAATATTTCCTTTTCATAAGGAACCACAAACTTAAAAACGCCTACTTTGGACACCGTGACCCCTATGAAATTTTCTTCTGTGATAAAAACTACTGAGACCTCGATGTCATAATTGTTTAGCTTGTTTTTCAAAAACAACTTTAAGAAAATCCAAAATCAAGTTTTCACAAGTTTTGTTAAAACAGGTAGATGAGACACTGGATTTTCAACACAACTTCCCCTTCTCATCTTGTTCATTTATTTCGAAGACTGACATAAAATTCTTCATATTATTACCAAAATACTTCAGGAAGTATGTGGTGAGGAGAACAAAGGTGAACTCAAGACTAAAAAGCAACCATTTTTCCAGATAACTTAAATGTCTAATCCTGCCAGAGCTCCAAACTTGGTTCAGAAAGCAAAATCCACCTCACACTTAGGGCCACACTTTTGACTTCCATAATCCCTATGAGTTATATAACGTTTATTGCTTTTTTTTTTTTTTTTTTTTTCATTAAAGGGTGATTTATGAGACAAAATCCCAAAACAGGAGGAAAAAAATGGCATTGCGCATGTCTCCTTCAGAGTCCTTCAGCATACTTAGAAGGCATTGCTACAGGACATCACCTTGGGCTCTAGTGACACAAACTTCATCCTCATAATAATTTGTCCTGATGTACAAGAGGTCATTATAAAAAAAAAAGGCAAAATATTTGGAAAATAAATCAAAAGATGAGCTTCATTTGGCATACAATATCAAGGTTATAGAATATTTTCCAAAAATACTTTAGTAACTTAAGATTTCCCCAAGGAAATGCATCCATTTATCAACTTGTCTCTGTAAAATATTATCTTTCTTTAATATCTGACAGTCATATGAAAAGAATCTAATGTCTTTGTTTGGAGTCAGCAGAAAACTGTTATTTCTGTTAGGAAAGTGAAAAGGATCTCCCCTCCTCTTTAAAGGTTCTCCATTAAAAGGAGTGATCTGGCATAGAAGAAAAGGTGATTTACTGTCTGTCCTTTAGAATATAAAGAATGCATCGTATTTGCATTGAATGTATTGGAATTGCTGACACCATGCCTCAGTTGGCTCAGTGTCATATCTAGGATAAACAACATGTCTCAGTAAAAAGTTTTTTAACGTTCTGGTCAAATGTCAAAATTGTTTAGCCTATAAACAGGAATAATTCTGAGTGAAAAATTCATAAAGTCTATTTTGGATGTTGTATGAAACAACTGTATGTTTTTCTTATTACCATCATCTTTTTTGAATATGTATCTCCTGTAATACAGACTGTTGAATAGCTCCTTTACTGGGAGTATAATTTGAATGAGTGTGTCACCTCAAAGAATGCCAAGTAACAGCAAAATTTAGCTAGAGAATCGTTGTCTATGCCTCAGGTAGTCTTCAGCAAAAGAGAACACCAGGATCTGTTCTCTGGGATATTGCCTTTTGCCATTTTACTAACGTGCAACATTTAATGCCAAAATCAAAGTGATCAAAACATGCTGTAAAAATCAAATACCATTCTAAGACTATAAAAGGCTGTGAAATATATTTGCTTTTTGACCCACAGAAGAGCAAAGCAAAAGCAGCCAGAGATGCATTGGAAGCAACTGAATGACAAGGGTTTTTCGAGCCTCCTACATACAAGAGAGCTGCTTGTCCCAGCATCAGATGTACTGTGTCAAAACTATATCTTTGATACCAGCATGTTCGTGCAAGGCACCTTGGTTTTCATATTTTCCAACACTGAAGAGTTAAATTTTGATTTGGTAATGCATTTTAAAGTATGTATAAAGGTTTCCTGGCTTTTATACTTAAAAAAAAACCACAAAACAAGGACAGATCATAGAAGCAGAAAATACATTGGATTTTAAAATCAGAACAGCCACACATTTTACTAAATGTGTGCATCTTATCCATAAATTTAAAATACAAATTTATGGAATGTTAGACACAGAATAATATTAAGTCCTGGAGAGAAGGAGTTATATCCTACATGTGCATTTGAACAAGCTGCCTAGTCAAGTGCAACAGATAAAGTCCAGTAAAACCTTTTTCTACAGCCATATCTAATTTTGAGAACCTCACTTATTTGCCTGTACAAGCATTTCTGGGGAATGGTGTTGGAGCTGACAAGCCACACAGTATGGGTAAACTTAAACTCTTGGTTACAGGTGGCCAGACAAATTCTGTAATCATTTTATCAGATTATGAATATGTGAATTAAACAATGGAAGTATTGTCATCTTTAATTTCCTTGTGACAATTTTATTTCCCTTTTACTTACCAAATGGAGTAAGACTTATAAAATTATTGTTCTATGCAGTTTAAGAATATTTACTCTGATAATGAAGATAACGTTTCTTGGCAATAGTAACATGAGTTGAATCAGGATGAATCCTCAATAAAAGCTATTAATATCTGCTTAACTACAAAATGCTGTTTTTCCAAACTAACGTGTCATCTAGCAAAGGCTCAAGGGCAAATAAGGTAAATACAGTTAGAGTTTCAAATTATAATGACTTTGTTTTCAATTTTCTTAAAAAGTTTGTTTCTGGAAATTTGGGAAAAAATATATTCATATTATACTTTTCAGTAACATACTAATTTTTATCTCAATATTTAAATAAAAGTCATGTGGATTAAAACAGGACTTTGCAGAATCATATGGTGAAATTTTAACTGTATGAATACAACAATCTATGCAATTAATTACAAGTCACTCTTTTCTATGTCCTTCAGTTTCATGCCTGCGAGTTTTGTCTGTGAGTCGCTTTTTATGTGAAATACTACCAAAAACATTATATCAATCAGGATTTCAAGACAAACAATATAAATATTTGCTAACTTCAGTGATATTCATTGCAGTGATATTCATCAGCTTAGCTCATCAATCATTGCACTCAAAATATATGCAAATACATGTATCTTCATAACTGACTAATATGCTTCTGGCCAGGATGCCTCACAGCAGTTCCATCTCCTTTTCACTTACTCACTAGACCCATGCTTACTATGATTAATATAACCTTGAATACCAAAATATGCTCATACTACAAAGACAGCATTGATAGAAAGGAAGCTACTTATTTCCATAAGTTTAAATCCAGAAATGAAATACACTTTTTTTAGGATTCTTTTGGTTTTACCAGTTTCTTTCTTCTGCAGTCTTCCATTAAAAAAGAAAATAAATATATCTATATATGTATGTATGTATAAACCTATTGACTTTATTCCCTAGCAGTAAGTGTAAAGGCTTGGGCCCACTGGATGCAACATTTCACTTTTATATTCTTAAGGTTTTTATTCTTTTCTTTGTTGGACCTTTTTAATTTTTTTTTAGTCTCCAACTTTCCATTTTAATATTTAATTTCTGTTTTAACATTTAATTTTCATTTTCTTTTAAGAAACAATTATAACTGATCCTGAATGACAGCTAACCTCTTAACCCTTTGATATAAGGTACTCACTACAATGTGGAAATATAATACAAATAGAGGTGATTTAGAATTTACATCCTTTTCCAATGAACAGTTTGAGTTGCAAAAAGTATATAGAGCTATATTCTCCTGTACTAATGCCAAAAGGTATAAAGCATTGATTGGGGAGGCTGATGTTAACAATCCTGTTGAAAATATAGTACCTAAAATGAGAACAGAACTTTTCAAACATTTTCCCATCAAACCCTGGATTTGCTTTACATTTACCTTGTTCCTTTATATTATCTCCAGAGCATTAACTGAAAATGCTTGCAGAAACCATGCAGAAAATAAGTAAAATGTGCATATTTACACACAAAAAAAAGTACTATATAATCAGCCCTTCTCACACTCCAGGTAGGTTTTGCCGACAATCACTTCTAACTGCAGTTATATGACTATACACATGTAAATCCATGATTAGCACAGTTTGATGACTCCTGTGTATATTAGCTTCAGTTCAACACTGCTGGTTTGGGCTGATCTTTGAAATAACTATGATCTTTTTTCCAAGGCCATCTTGTGTTTGTAAAGCTCTTGTGTGTGCTTTGACATAGAGGTACCTGTAGTTAAATAATTGATAGCATTGTACATAAACTAATTTGTTTGATAAACTCAGGGGCCACAGAAATAATAGCTGATGT
Source organism: Phalacrocorax carbo (assembly GCF_963921805.1). Classification (NCBI taxonomy): domain Eukaryota; kingdom Metazoa; phylum Chordata; class Aves; order Suliformes; family Phalacrocoracidae; genus Phalacrocorax; species Phalacrocorax carbo. The sequence goes on along the minus strand of NC_087514.1, from coordinate 87,252,719 downwards.
ATTCTACTAATACCTACACTATTATACATGGTTATGTAAAACATTTTCACCATCAGATACATTAATCTGTAACTGTATATGAAAGGTCACATTAAGGTGTCGCGGATGGAGTGAGAGTGGATTTCACTTATAAGAGAGAAGCAACAATATACTTTATTGAGCTAACAAAGTTCAATGGCAATGCAACAGTGGTTTAACAAGATTTGATAGCAATGTACATGTGATTATTTACTGTATAGAGAAGAGGGTCAGACAAAACTGTCAGGAAGACCCTCTCATTGAGTCAGGAGGTTCAGAAAGGACCCCCTTGCTTTCTAAATTCCTCTCAGAGAGGAGTCTAAGTGTGGCTGGATCCAATCCTAGTCCCAGACTTGGTCAACGGTTTCTGTCTAAAGGATTATATACAAGCAATCGATCCTTTATATCACTCAGCTAGGATTTCAAAATTTAGCATGCTATTAGTCTCTTACTGAGGATCTGTTGCAGCAAGGAATCTCTCAGTCTCGAGGAGTAACCTTGAGAGGCGGCCCTAGTCAAGGGGAGATCCTGGCGTGCAGCCCACTGCTGTGCAGGAGAGCTCAGTGGGCCCTGGGCTGTCCACAATTTATGGAGTAAGATGATTGACTTCTAGTCATATTTGCATATCCAGTCATACTGGCATATCAGCAAGACAGCTGGGTAACTGTGTCAGACAGCCATTGGCTACTGTGTTGCCATCAATCTCCAAAGTCCAGCATAAACTGGATGCAGCCATCACAACCCCCACTGGTGGTTGTTGCTTATACAAGGTAGGGGGGAGCACACCACCACAGGTGTGCATGTCATGCTAAGCTGGAACATGTCAGTTGATAGTAGCTCAAAATTTATCAAGCGAGGTGAAGATTCTCAGTCTTATTTATTTGTATGGGGTAAAAATTAATTTCCAATACAGTTAGTGGTTAAATAGCATTCATTTTTAAACACATCTGTGTAACTTCAAAAATTATTATAGTGTAGTGTTACAGTCCCTTCCTCTATGGTAGCTGCCAACAGGAAGGTGTTATTCGAGAGTAGTAACTCTTTTCTAAGTTCACTTTGTGATTAATTTTTATTGGGAAATAGTAAAACCCAATTAACAGGTTTTACTTTAAAGCCAATATTCCCTGTCACTCCTCCATTGCTCCCATTTAGGAGATTTTTCAGAAAACAGGTTCAACGACATGGGTCTTTTGCATAAATTATTGAGAATTTTTCACACAAAATAATTTCATATGCATTTTCAAAAAAAATACCAGAAATCAGACCTCATATCTTTGCAGTGACATATGTATGACATATACTATTATGAAATTAAAAGGGGTGTTCAGGAGTGTCCACTCCAATAAGACCCTCTGGGAAGGAAAAGTAGCAATGGAGGGAGGGGTATGTGACCTTTTCTGACCTCTGCAACAACAGAAGACTGGCAGCTGCGTTGAGAAAACCCTGTAAGGAGATTTATTTTCTGTTCTTGACATAGCGCTGATAGAAGTGATGTAACAGACAATTAAAGCCTTGCACAGCATATTCAGCAGGTGGAAAATGACTGCTTGTATTTACACTGACAAAGGACTAGTTTTTGCCACATTGTTTTTACCTACAAACATGCATGTCAACATGCTTTGGGGCTAAAATAGGTTTGGCAAGAGTTTGTTTTTGCTTTACTTCAAGTACTCTTAAAGTTCTGGAATGATTTTCTTTTCTATTAATAACACAGTAAGTGAAAATGCATATCTTACAGAGCAAAATGTGGTGATTTCTAGCCTTGCATACAAGGTCAATGAATCTGTGGATATGCATATTTAAGCAACTTGGTCAACAATAATGGACAGTAATAGGCCCAAACCCAACATAATCCAGGATGTTATAATGGGCAGGAGGGGAGGGATGGAGGATTTATAAACTTCTGTCACAGGCAAAAAAGGAAGACTAGTCCATTAATCTTACTGACTTTTAAAAGAAACAGTTTGAGCTGGAAGACCAACTACACTTTCCTCAGATGAGGAAAACTTGTTTTTCTGGTACCTCTCTGAACTGGTCAGGCTTCACTGCATTTCATTTTTACAACCTCATTTCTAATATGTTGATAGACAATCTATTTCTGTTCACAGTCTTAGTTAAGCACGTGCTTAGCCAGGCTTATCTGTACAGCTGTCTAGTCTCCAGGAAGGCAATAGTTCACTGATATAATTCCTTCCAGCTGAGGCTGGGCAGAATATTTTGCCCATTCTCACATCATGGTTTATAAGGTTCCTTCTTCAGGATGGATAAGGACCTTTTAATTGTCAACTGTGTTGAAAGTATGGTCATGTTCAAAGCAAAGTAGTTACTGCAATTTGTTGAAGGGAATGCAGTAGAATTAAAAGAAATTTTATCTGAGTTAAGCACTTACATGTGCATCTAAGCTACCCAATCATTACAACCATCTTTACAGTCAACAAAATCCCATTCCACAATCAATTTACTTACTAATAGGGGCAGGGGTAGGGAAAGTGATTTGTTTTTTATATGAAACTCTAATGTATGAAGTAATATTTACTTTTCAGCTGAAGACTTCCAATAATGTACATGTTTTCTTTAAGCATTTGCTTACCCTGTTTTCTTTTGTAGTATTGGCTTCAAGGTCCATAACTAGGAAGCAACTATTAAACAGAACAAAAAGAATAATAATTATGGTGATAAAATTTTTTGGCACAGAAATAACTCACCTTAACTCTAAAATAGGCTTGCAGTTGAAAACTCGACCTTGCTGAATCTAGGACTGAAATTAACCAAAACCAAAATCTTTGAAACATAACCCCTTATGACCTCAGGCTAAAAGTCCTGCTGAATATCAGGAGGGAAAATGTTACTGAACTGTAGATGGCTAATTACTCAGAAATCTACTGAGAGAGAGAAAAAGTACATCTCTCCACTTGAAGAGGAAAACCGTCACAGTTCCAAACAAGTGTTATTTCCCAGCTCAACATGGACAGAGTTTTTGGAACAGAGACAAACATAGGCAAAAGACTTTGCACTGCACCATGAAGAGGATCATTAAATGAACTGAATCCAACAATTAATTGCTGATTTGTGTTTCCATTTCCATTCGGGCTTGTGTGCTTAATTCAGCATGGGATAATAGCATGAACTCTTCATGTAGCAAGTGGGCACCTGAAGATGACCAAACTTAAAGCAGTCTCTTCATTACCTTCTTTTCATTAACTTTATGTGTGTTAATCTAAAGGCATTTGGGACAGGAAGGGAAAAAATAAATCTCTACTTATACTGCCAGCATTTCCAAGAGTTACATGCTGACTTATATTTTACAAGCTTCTCCCTAGAGAAAAATATTAAAAGCTTATCCTTCTCAAGTGCACAATACCATAAAACTTTCAGGGAGATCTGCCCCTCTTTTGCACTTTTTTTTCAGAATGAGAAAACAATTTGATCCTCATTTTAGTAGTATTTCATAGCACTGTAAAGCTCTGTCAGTCAGTTATAATGGAAACTATTAGGATGCCAAATGGAGGATTATCTTGTCTTGATTATGATCGCTGAAAGCAGCACGGGTAAAGGAAACTTTAAAAACCAAATACCCTGCTTTCTCTCAAAGACCCCAGTATCATTTAAGAAAGAAAATAAAACAAAACAAAAAGCTTTAGAAAGATAATTTTACATCTAGGTCATAACTGATCTAAGTTCTCCATAAAAAAGAAAGAAAATTTTGTTATATAACACAATATTCTACAAGCTTTATATGAACAACCCAATTATTTACCAAAGCAAGAGAGGAAATGAAGCTTGTATTTTTTAAGCTAATGCATTTTGTTTATTGTAATCTGAAAGCATTTGGAGGGAGCACTTTTGCATTATAGGAAATTTATTCTAGATTTGTTGGGATTGCAAAAAGCTTTATGCTGTTTATAAATATTTAGCACTTGACAATGATTACTGGCCTTTATCTAATGTACTCTGAGGACACAAGGTTCTAAAGTGCCTGTTATCATGCTGGAATACAGGTGGCTGGAAAATTAAAAGCAATGCACTGCTTGTAGTTTGTTCCAGTCATCCCAAAAATATAAACATGCAGCTAAGGTGCAGTATTACAGTCTAGTTCTCATTGTCTTCAAAATGAAAAAGAACTAAATACATTACAATAAATAAAACAAGCAAAAGATCATGATGAGTACCTTCTGCAAACCAAAGTCTTGCTATTCTGTGCTGCATTTTTTTTAGTCAACCCTTCAAAGCAAGAACAGCCTCATATGCTTTGATATAGAACTTACCGGTAAGACTTGGTCTGAAATGAGATTGCAAACATTCGAGTATAAATAACCAGTAGCATTCTAGTAACATTCTAGGATAAATAAACAGTGTTATGCTTCTAGAGTACTCTGAAATTGCAGCTGGCTGGTAATTATAAAAACTAAGAAAGAGCTGTGTAAACTTGCTGAGATTCTTGCAAGATGAAAATATCCCTGCAAAAGAATTTAGGGAAATTACATTTGAATCAAAGAGGAGAGCCTGCGCTTGTTAATATTTTTGACTGATTTTACATAAAAGCCTATGCTAAGATACAGAAATCTTTTCAGTTATAAATTCCTGTAGATCAGAGTTTGCAAACCTACTAGTAACGTTTAGGCTAATGTATGTTCTACATAACTATAGAAGTATAACAATTCTGTATAAGAACACTAAAGCATGTAATACAAGGATTCGACGAAAATGAAGAAAAGATAGAACTTGACTTTAATTGACTGAGCTGCCCATTTCTTCAGCAAGCTAGAGCATCCTCATATAAAACAATGCTAAATTTGCACAGTTAAGAACAGTGAAGAACAATCTATAAAAACATCATGTTAGTGGAAGAGATTCTTGAACATTATGTTGAAGGAGGTAAAAAATTGTTAAAGAAAGTGTCTTTTAGTCAGATCAGTATTTGCAGACGAGAATGGATTTTAAGCATTTGCTTCATCTACTGCGTATAGTCATAACTGAAGTAGAGATATTCACTTTAAAAACTCCCATGTACTGTAACTAAGCATCAAATGGCATAGTCTGGGAAAAAGGCCAAAAAAAGTTTTACTTCCCACAAGAACAATTCTGGCATCCAAATTCTGAGGCAAATACAGAAAGATTATGCAATTCCTGTATAATTAATGAGAAATTTCTCCTAGTCTCTATGCAAAGAAAGGTGGAGGCACTGAAGAAAACTGAAGAAGCAAAAAATGAGAAACAACAGTCAGTTTAGAAATCCATATCAGTCTAGGAGTGAATAGCTCTCCTAATACTCTGTGATATTGATCATGTGAAAAACAATGCATTATGTCAGGAAAAGTCATCTCAGAGTAAGCATGCCAGATATATTGAAAAGATAGAAAAGTATATTTCAAATGTTTTCGAATGTAGCCTGCGAACCACAAGAAAAATTGCAGTGTATTTTCATTACAGAGAAAGTGCAAAAAAAGAAAAAAAATATTAATAAAGCCTACAGAGCAAATTTAGGACACTGACCCCATTTACAGAAAATTCCAATTTAGAGTTATGATTAAACTAAAATTAATCGGAAAATCAATTTCCCACCTAGCAATATGTATCACAGTTTTCAGAAAGTGTCCTCTATGCCTTATACCTAATGAAGAACTTTTACCTTGGCATGAAGTTCAACACTGTAAAGTAGTTCCTTCAAGCAAGAAGCTGCATCAGCCATACACAAAATCATCAGACAGTCATCACAGTGATGGCAGACTTTCTTGTACCATGAAATTCATATAACTGTATTCAGATGCACACACAAACTTATATATGAGTGGTAGTTATAGATCTACACATATATACATCTCCGTATATAGGGCTTCCATTAGGCTGCTTTGTTGGTGGTGGCAGGGAGAGGCTCCAGCAGGGCCTCCAACCCTGGCAGCTGCTTCTGGCCGAGGCTCTGCCACAGGGCCCAGCCTGAGCTGTGGTGGCTGCCATGTCACAGCCTGTCTGCACCTCCTACCTGCTGGTCTGCACCCAGCTCTGTCCCCATCCCCAGGGAGGTGACCGATGCCAGGGGCTGAGGCTGCTCTGGTGGCCCCAGGCTGCCCTGTTCCTGGCTGGGGCAGTGGGACAGGCCTTGGCTGCCAGGGCCTGCCTTGACTCACTGGGGAGCCCCCAGCAATTCCTGGAGAAGTTAAAAACTCGACATATCCATTTAATAGTTGTAATTAGAAATAGCCAGCTTCCTGAATGTAACTTCCCCCATTCACACTCTCAGTTCTATAGGTCGCCACAGCTCCTCAACAAATAGCTCAAGATAAACATAATTGTGGATGACACCAGAGCAATGGCAAGATCAGTGCTTGGAATATGAGCCCCCGGGACAAAGCCTTTCTGTACTCTGTAAAATCAAAGGACCATAATGACATTCTTTTTTGCCACAGTATTCACTGAGTCTCAAATCAAGCTGAAATACGCTTATTTAAACAAGGACACGGTATATCTAAACAAGTTTTATTACTGTCAACTGCAATGTGTGAGACTGGTGGTTAAACAAATATCTTGCCATTCCTTTCCAAAGAAAGAGGAAAATAGTAACACTCAATGGATATTAAATTCAGACAGGAGAGTAGAAAAGGAAGTGGTAAGGGAAACAAAAGCCTTGGTTTTGAAGGGTATTAATGACATAGTTTGGGGATAGGATGCACGCTCCTAATTCCAGGTTTTAAAGAAAAACTGTAATGAGAAAAATACTTGTCAACATATCAAGTTCCAATTCACTAGTGTTGTGTAAAAGAGAATGTACCAAATAAGGCTTCATCTTTTCACCCTTCTGCATATGTACAGTTTACTTGTTTTGTGTAGTTGTTGTCATGTCTAGTAATTGAACATATCTTCTTTATACAAGCTGTGAATGAACAATGGGAGAAGCTCTTCTGTCATTTGTGATTAATTTAGCTACTCACACAATGAAGGTATTTTTCCCTTTAGTCACACTGAAGTAATTGATTTATACCAGTAGAGTAAGCAGGAAGATGTGGCTTTATTTCAGTTGACTCCATTTTTAACGGCCTTCAAGATAATTTTCATTTACTACATGGTTTACTTCATCAGAAAGTACCTCCAGAACCAAACACTCTCCATCAAATTATGTGTACAGTAATCTATAGTAACTAGAATTTGCACTATTTCTTTAAATTGCTGTAAAAGTAAAATAGTGAACTAAGAAGGTCACAACAAGAATTAGGGACTTCAGGATAGGGTTTTCAGTTGCAAAACTCCAAGATCAGGTTCTGAAGAAACATCTAATAGAGAAGTAATATTTCATAAAACTTCTTGAAAGTGACAACCTTCAGTGACATCTTTGCACTACCTCATGCTGTAGTAAAGACAGCCCCATGCTTTAGAGACACACTGCAACTCATACTAGCTATAACATTGATGAAGGAATAGGACTATCTTTAGAAAATCATACTATAGATTAGAATGTATTCACCCATATTAAAAAGACAAAAACAAACAAACAAGAAAAAAACACCCAAAAATAAACCTTAGCTCAATCTATATTACATTCCTGTCTTTGTCCTAATTAATTCATGATAGCAAATGGAAGAATTGGGGCTTATTTAAATTTCCATTTTTCTCTTACTGTTCACTTTCAAGAAACCTATTGAATGTTTCTGGTCATGATTCAAGAAGCTGTACAAAAAGAAAAAAAACACATTTTATGCATAATCTCATGCATAGCCAAAAGTTTGAGAAGGATGGCAGTTAATATTATGAATAATACTTTGGTTAAAAAGCCCATACTTTAAATGCCACATTTTAAAATATATGTCTAACAGACACTGCACTAAATGTTATTACACTATAATTAAACCAGTGCATATTGAGATTTTTATTCTCACTCCAGTCATTTATTAGTATGTTTTGTTATCCAGTAAAATCTCCATTAAGTTTAAAACTGAACAGTCATTTCCTAGTTTCAGAGTCATAACAATGTGTTAGAAATTACTATTTCAGTCTCTACCATTTCAGTTTCTTCAGATCTTCTGAGTTTAATGGTTACTCAAAGACTCATACTGCAGTCTTGTCCATGACATTTTAATTAACAAAATGCTGGAAGACTGGCCTTATATTGCTGTAAGTATGGTATGTATGGAATGGTGAGTGCTGTGATTTACCCATTTGTCTCAGCAAAATTAAACCCCTTGAAACGAAATCTGCTTCTAATGGAATCTCGCTGAGGTCAATTGATAGCATAACAAAAAAAAAGAAAAGATAAAATTTTAAAATCCCTAGTCAATAAATGGATTTAGGGGCTCATAACTTGTATGTTACAAAATTAACAAAACCCCTCTAAAAAAAAATTATGTTTCCAGGGACCTACCACAGGCACAACACCTAGAGAGGACTATGAAGAAGAGAAAGCCTCGGAGTCTCTCAGATTAAAGTTTACAGTAAAAAGCACATCTCCATCTTCCAATTCTTCACACCAAAAGGCAATAAAACACCATTTGTTCTTCTTAGAAAAAATTGAAAGACATTTTCTGGAAGAATTATCTGATTTGTGGGCATATGGGTACTTTCAAGAGAGCTAGACAATTGTCCAACAACATATTTTCAAATATTTTTTCAGTTTATTTCCCAATCAAGTAAATTTTTTTCTGGAACTACTTGTTTTCCACTCTAGTCTAGAATTTCTGGTGAACCAAAAGACAGACTTGATGGCTGTCTCACCTGATCACTGCCAGCTTTTAAGCATGGCTATTTTCCCTTCTGAAACAGGAATTTTTCATATCTAGAACAGATGGCCATCTACCAATATTTTAAATCAATAATAGCACATAGCATAACATTTCAGCTGTTTAACAAATTTGTGAATGCGACCCCCTCGGAAACCACCTTCAGGGACAAAGGGGCTGAACAGAGCTGGTAGCTCTTTAAGGACATTTTTCTTAGAGCGCAAGAGCTCTTGATTCCGATAGATAAGAAATCAGGCAGGGAAGGCAGGAGACTGGCGTGGCTCGGCAAGGACCTCCTGGTCAAAGTGAAGTGTAAGATGGAAATGCACAGGCAGCGGAACCAGGGATGTGTATCCTGGGAAGAATATTGGACATTTCCTCAATATGTAGGAATGGAATTGGGAAAGCTAAGTCACAGTTGGAGCTGAATTTGGTGAGGGATGGGAAGAATAACAAGAAGGGCTTCTACAGGTATGTCAGCTAGAAAAGGAAGGTTAAAGAAAGCGTATCCCTTTGGTAAACGAGACAGGAGACCTGGTGACAACAAACACGGAGAAGACAGATGTACTCACCAACATTTTTGGCCTCAGTTTTCAATGGTATTCTCAATTCCCGCATCTCTCAAGTCCCTGAAACTAAGACAGGGACTAGGGGAATGAAGTCCCTCTCATTGTAGGGGTTGATCTGGTTCGAGACCACCTGAGGAACCTGAACGTATATAAGTCCATGGGACCCGACAAGATGCATTCCAGGGTCCTGAGGGAATTGGCTGATGTAATGGCCAAGCCACTCTTCATTATATTTGAAAGTCTGTGGCAATCGGGCAAAGTCCCCAGTGACTGGAAAAAGGGAAATTTTGCACCCATTTTTAACAAGGGTAGAAAGGAGGGGCCTGGAAACTACCTCACCTCTGTTCCCAGCAACATCACTGAGCAGAAACTCCTGGAAGACATGTCAAAACATACAGAAGACAGGGAGGTAGGTGATTTGAGACAGTCAACATGGCTTCGCTAAAGGCAAATCCTGCCTGACCAACCTAGTGGCCTTCTGTGATGGAATGACTGCATCAGTGGACAAAAGAAGAGCTACAGATGTTGTCTACCTAGACTTCTGTAAGGTCTTTGATATGGTGCCCCACAACATTCTTACCGCTATATTGGAGAGATATGAGTTTGAAGGTTGGACTGTTAGGAACTGGATGGATGGATGCAGAGAAAGACTGGGATTGAGTGCACCCTCAGCAAGTTTGCAGATGACACCAAGCTGAGTGGTACAGTTGATTTGCTAGAGGGACGGGATGCCATCCAGAGGGACCTGGAAAAGCTTGAGAATTGGGCCCATGTGACCCTCATGAGGTTCAACAAGGCCAAGTGCAAAGTCCTGCACCTGTGTTGGAGCAAGCCCCAGTATCACTACAGACTGGGGGATGAAGAGAGCAGCCCTGCAGAGAAGGACTTGGGGATACGGGTGGATGAAAAACTGACAATGTGTGCTCTCAGCCCAGAAAGCCAATTCTATCCTGGGCTGCATCAAAAGAAGCATGGACAGCAGGTCAAGGGAGATGATTCTGACCCTCTATTCTGCTCCGGTGAGACCCCACCTGGAGTACTGCATTCAGCTCTGGGGCCCCAGTACAAGAAAGACAGTAGTTTACTAACCTGACAGCTATTGTCTAATTCCTTTCCTCTGGAGATATTCAGTCAATGCTGAATGACACCAAGAATGGCCAGATCTGTAAAAAATGGTAGCAGTCAGAAGACTATGTTGCTCAAAACCAGAACTCCACTATTTCTATGTAAATGTGACTTGTTCTTAAACACTATTGTACTGAAGTTACTTCAGCAATGAAAGAAGGAGATGTGAGGCATGTGGGCAGGGATGATGTATATGAAAAGAGAAATGTAGTGTAGAATACTGAACTGCTTTTAAAGTTTAAAGTTTTAAAGAACCATAATAAAGAAGACAAAGTACTACTACTAGGTTTGTTTGTTTTTTCTCCCGCCCCCCATTTAGAATATTTGAACTAGGAAGTTTATGGTTTCTTTCTGACCAGGCAAAGCTTTCTTTTCCAGTCTAATGCCTCTGAGTGTAGTTTTCCACTTGACAAAGTATGGCTGCTCTGGAAAAAGACACTCCTGTCCAAATGTCTACTGGCTTTACAGTTGCTTAGAAGGCTGTTCCAAACCCTTTTGGACATGTTGAAGAAACCTCAATGAGAAATATGGCAATATCAATGTACTGAATCTGCAGTATTCCTTAAAATAACTGAATAGTCCTATCACAGTAAGCACTAATAAGGTAAATAGCAGTATGCCTGAAACAAAAGCTAGAAACAGATAACAGCTTGTAAATATTTGACAACTGGACTTACACAATTTTATTTGCAAGACTTTTGAACAAAAATGGGAACAGATCTACTCATTAACAATCACAAAAAGTGAAATTTCAGACAACTCCTACCTTTGTTTTTGTAAAGAAATAAAATTTTCTGTGACAGCACCATATTAAATGATTGATTAAAGGCAATCATTTACATTCCTTTTATATTTTCCCCTTGCTTACCAGACTTTGATCAAAAAAGTTACTTTTATTCCTGATAAGTTGGAATGCTTTTATAAACGCACACTCTCAAAAAGAAAACACACATGCATGCACACATTGAAAAATGAACCAAGCAAAAAGGGGAAAGATGGGTGCCATTTCACCTAGGAAAATTTCTGCTATTTTAATTTTTTTTCTCTACTTTCATTTCTTGTCCCTACAAACCAGGCAAAGGGTACTAAACTTTAGAAATGAGACATCCTTAAAAGAATTTAGCAGAAAGATGTTCCTGAAGGCCTGCCTTTTTTTAATGTCAGGTTACTCAACAAAGTCCATGGACTTTGTCCTTAAATTTTTAACAGCATGCATAGGATTTCTTCTGTGAGACTTCAACTTAGACTATGGATATCCCTCAAGTGTTATGGAGCACAAATTACTTGAGTTCCTAGGAAGAGCATGCTGCAACTCACCTTTAAGTTAATCTGTTAAAGTCTCAAAAAAGAGAAAGCAAATACATTGCTTAAGAGGAAATGTTTCACTTTGCAAAACTGACATATCCTCTGCTGTGCCACCACTGTAACACTGCATGACCCTTTCAAGTGAGTAACAGAGAGATGTTTCTTAAAAGCTTTTAAGACTGACCTTTACAACTTTTGATCATTTTAACAGTCAGACATACTACATTTCCAAATGTGACAGAAGTATCTGTAGCTTTATGAAAATAAGGGTCCAATTCCTAGGAAGTTCTTCAGGATTTGTACCAATCAAAGAATATAATTTTAATTCAAAATACACTTTTAATGATATTTGCCTAGAGCATTGCTCTTCTGACAAGCCTACAAACGAAAGCATCATACTTTTTCCTCCAGCCCATCCTCTCCCTTTCATAAAAGGAAGACTTTTGGCCAATTACTCTCCTGCAGGATAATTCTCAGATATTCTAAGCCTGCTGGGTTAACAGCAAATAATTCATGCAGGCTTCCAAGAAACCCACTACATTTTTCCCAGCAATACATTTCAACATAATGATTCAAATGAAGGGAATAAGCTATGTCCTGTAAACTCCTACAAGATAATACATTACAAAAAAGTATACATGTGGATTTACAGGTTTGGATGACTATGTTTAAATCCATATAACAGTCAAATGCAAGATGAGCATAATTGACCAAATATGTCAAGTTAGTCCTGACAATTCCACCTTTTAAAGGCTATTCTTCTATCTGATGTGGTTCAGAGAAAGAAGATAAATATATCAAAAAATTCCAAATCAAATATTACTGAGGTCAAGATTTTACGTGGAGATATATGAAAGAATAAATAAAATAGGGACATACATAGTCATAAATTAGTATACTAACTTCTAATTACAGTTTAATTTAAAATGCCCTACCCATTGCAAATTTTTTTTTTTATTTTAGCCCCTTAATTATGCTTACTTTTACTTTACACAGATAAAGGACTTCAGAAGATATAAAGGGATGAAGGATCAGGCCAGTTGGGCCCAATTATGTACTGTTCTATAGTACTTTTCCACAGTTCTGGCAATACAGAGTATGTTTAAACTAGGCCAGATAATATGGAGGAATATCTCAAGCATAAAAGGGTTATCCTCAACAGAATGACAGCTACACCTTTGCCTCTGTTTTTTAATCTTACCTCCATAGGAACAGGGGTAAAGTGAAGCCTGGCCCAAGAACTGTCAAATTCTGACTTCTAGTACTTATTTCACAGCAGATAAATTCAGATTATAAATAAAAAATTATCTGACTTTTGCCTTTTTTAGTTACCACAAGGTGATCACAAGGACTTGAAGAAGCCAAAAGATTTCCAAGTAATAATAAAAATACAGTTTGTATGCAAGACTCCTGGTTTCAACAGCATCAGGAAATCCGTATGGAGCTGGAAGTTATAGTGAGTTTACATCAGCCTGTTACAGGACTTTGACCTTTAAAAAGGCTATCATTTCAAATTACTCAATATTCTCATTCACTACAGCTGTTTGCAATTATGTTCACTGCACATAAGGAATACTAATGATGAACAATGCATACTGAGCATAGCAGAATATATTTGTGTGATATGGAGGAAGGCAGTTAAGTATCTTACTTGATAAGTTTAATAAATAGGTTAGAACATATTAAATATGAACCAACAGTCTATTTCAAGAATACACGCACATGCAGCAGTTCCAGCAGTGTGTATCTTTAAAATACAGTTAAAAATATATTTGATTAGAATGGACAGAGGGATAAAAACTGAATTAAATACAGCAAAGCATGAACTAAACATAAAATAAACCTCTGGGATTTTACTCAAAACCAAAGAGAACAGGGAGGATGAGAAGTTAGTATCATGAGACAGCAGCGCCATGAAATACATCCCATGATGATACGATATGATACGATAATATATAGCAGGTGCAATTCAAAAGGCAAACAATTTGAGGATAAGGCAAAAGTCATCCCTAATAAGATACTTTCAGCTGCGTTAAAGTGTGGAAAACAAGTCAGTGACCACAATTATGTACATAAATGTGGAGATTTTATCTAAAACAGATGAAGACATCTCTGTCAAATTCTGTGTGATCTGGCAGTTTATCCTTTAGGCCAGATAGACTCACATTCTAGATTCTGTATCTCACACATAGATGCTGTTTAATAAAGCTTTCAATTTTGTTTACAGTGTTATTTAATAAAACTGTGATTTTTGCTTACATTGTTGATCATCTTTCCTAAATAAACAACATCAGAGTATAAAATATAAATGTTTTCTCTTTGTGGACTTACAAAGTTAGAATAAAAACTGTACCTTTTTTTAATGTCCCTACACTACCTATGAGTATGTTATGTAACCCCTAACAATTCATCTGTTTGGGTTTTTTTTCAGTCTTACTCAAGTGGCAACAAAATCTTTAATATTCAAAGAATAACTACACTGTCAGGCTGCAAAACTGAGCAGTAATGCAGATTCACTTTATTACAATCCATTCCTCAAAGTTCATTACATAAAAACAAAACCCCGCCAGGAACTAAGGTTCTGCTCTTTCTGACTTTAGAGAGTATAATATATAATTTCAGCAAAACTTCATAACATGTCAACAAATAAATTAGAAACTTATAAATCAGATTAAAGCCTCTGCTGAGTTGATGACTTCTCCATAGCATCATCTGTAAATTCACCTATCCAACCCATGTTGTTCCCCTTTATTTAATAGCAAAGTTTAGTTCAAGTTCAACCTCCCTCATCTGACAGGCACCACTTACACTTTCTTTTGAACATCTCAGACTTTAATAAGTGGAAATTAATAAGTTTATTTGATTCAAAGTTTAAACTTTATATTACCTTTTTGTCCTACCTCTTTAAGCAAAATTATTAGTGTTGGAGTAATCAAAGTTTAAATTTTGGGAGAAGGTAAAGGGGGAAAATAAGACATGTTTTAGTCATATTTCCCATATGTAAAAGCAGTTCCATTTTTCAACCACTGAAAAATAAACTACATTGTCCTTAGAAATAAGTATGTTAAAAAAATTTCCCCCTCTAAGAAAAGTGCAATGTATTGATTAAAATTCAAATCAGGCTTTCCTATGCCCTAACAATTACACACATTAATGTTTTCTTTTCTGAAAACAGTTTTGGTATTATAGGATAACTTTGTAGCTCCCCTTTGTAATGATTACTTATTTACATAGCTGTAAAACAGAAGTGCTGTAAGAGGCCCTGAGATTCAATTGGTCCATCACTTTTCTAAGGGAATGTTTTACCATTATTTCTGTCATTCCTGGCAGAGGACTACCCTTTTTACAGTCTATTCTGGTGTGTTGCTGTCACTAAGTGGGAAGCTTTTTGAATGGCAAATCTGAATCTTCCTTCCTGCAGTTTAAGCCCATTAGTTCATGTGTCATTCTTTGTGAATGTCTACTAGGAATTAAATGATTGTTTTCTTCCTCTTGGGAGCCACGATTCCATTTTTATGCAGAAAAATATGGGATGATGCTAGAGGTATAAGAAAAACCCCAAACCCATAAACTATCAGAGTTAATAGATTGAGATGTAGCAATTAATTTCTTAGTATATCAGTGTAGTTATGATGAAAAATATATGACTTTGTGAGTCTACATGGCAAAGTATGGGCCAATGAGGGTGGCTGGGGCAGCTCGGGCTGCCCCGCGCCGGACACAGCCGGTTCCAGCCGGCTCCGAGGGTGCCACCGCAGGGCCCGGCCGAGCCCCTCAGCCCCGGGCGGGCACGGCCGGGGCACAGAGGGAGGCAGGGACGGGGGGCAAAGGGCTGCCCGGCAGCCAGGGCTGAGGGAAGGGGGGTGAGGAAGAGCCCCGCCAGCCCTGAGGGGAGGAGAGCGGCGGGAGGGGAGGATGCGCTCCCGGCGCCCCGGCACAGATTCCCCGGCGGCCCCGGGAGGGACCCCGGCGGGGCGGGTGTTTCCCTGCAGCCCCTGGGAAGGCCCCGGGCTGGAGCAGGGGGAAGGGTGAGGAGGAAGGAGCGGCAGAGGGGGGCTGCTGGGGGCTGGCCGCAGCTCCTCATTTGCCTTCATCATACAGGAGAGGAGGAGGTAGAAGAGTCAGGAATGAAGGAGTGAAGTCGAACCTTGGAAGAAGCGGGGCAGGGGAGGAAGAAAGGTGTTTTAGTTTTGTCTTTGGATCTCACCATCCTACTCTTTTCTTAATTTCCAACGAATTAATTCCCCAAGTCAAATCTGTTTTGCCAGTGATGGTATGTGGTGAGATTTCTATGTATTTATCTCTACTCTGAGTTTTTTCATTTTTTTAATCCCCCTGTCTTGCTGAGGAGAGGTAATGGGAGATCAGTTGGGTGGGCACCTGGCAGCCAGCCAAAGTTAGCCCACCACATATTAATATAAAGCTTCTTATATTATTTATATGAAACTTATTTTTAAATAAGATCCACGTTACAATAAATCTGGGTTTTTGCTCTATTTCCTTGTACTTGCTTTATTTGTCCACATGAAAACAAAAGTGTCAATTATTTCTTTTTTCAAGGGTGCTTTGTAATTAAATATTGCATAAGTTCAAATGTAAGTGCTAATGAAGTAACAGAAAACCCATATTTAATTACTATAAGCTTATTGTAAAATTATATAGCATTACTGAATCAGTTACACAGACTATGGAAGTATGAGACAACATACCAATTTTTCAGTTTTCTAAAAAGAGCAAATATTGGAATTCTGCTCTATCAACTGTTTCTTTTACAGTCTCTTTCTGATAGAATTAATTCATTTATAGAAGATGCCAGTTGGAAAAAAATCAAGGGCACCACAGGAAAGACATGGAGAAGACCCATACACTGATAAAGCCCAGTATCAGCAAAGATGATTGACCATCATCTGTTCTCGAATTAGTAACTTCTTTTTGACAGAAAATTTGTAATTTCAAATGCCAAATTGTAATTCTTCATTTCTAGAGTCTAATTCCTTCACCTAGTTTAGTGTTCACTTTAAAACATTGCTAATATCATCACATTTTGTCACTCACATAAAATAAAATACTCTGAGTTGTCTACAGTTCTTTATTTTACCAAGCAATAAGGAATGCTGCACAAGGAATTTTCATTGTCTAGTATACATCTTTAATCAAGAATTTAAATGTGAATTTGCTTTTAGTGTATTAGAAATATGTTAGCTTAGTCTATGTGTAATATCTTTGCTCAGTATTTCATTGTTTGGCAGGCTAAACAAGTTTGCAATTACTCTTTAATATTTTGCATTGAAGCAGAAAGTACTTAAAATATGTATAAATTATGTTAATATAAGTTAAAAACAATGTTCCACAAAAATACATAAAATTATTTTTTCTTTATGCAAATGCAGTATTTGGGCATATCACTACATTTTTCTACACGTTACCTATATTCCCAAGTATAGATTTTTCATGGTTAAATTGAGACTTAAAATCAGAAACCAAATGAACATTTGAGAGACCATTTTGTTACTCGCTATATGACAACACAAACTGAAGAGAGGCCAAAGATGTAATATTTAAGTCTAGATTAGAAGTAAATCCCATTCATTAAAAGTATTGGCAAATTGCAGTGTGTCTCATAAGAAAGGCAGATTATTGCCTTTGAGAGCTTGAATCTCAACTGAAATTTTACCTTGTAAAATTCTACAGCTTCAGTGTGACATTACATTTCAGGACTTTTTCCTACCACAATATTTTAGTGTGTACTCTGTTAAAAACCAGAAGTTGTTCTAAAGAAAGAGCTTTTTCCAGTAGGAAATGAGGCAGTAGACTGGAATTAATTTTTGAAACTTCAGCTTGACATCTAAAATATAGAAGATACTGTAAAAAGAATGGAGAAGATAACTTTTGACTTAAAATGAGACAGAGTCCTTAGTGATTAAAATGAACCAGATGGAAACAGCTATTAGAAATTAGAAGTCTTTGTAGTTGTTTTTTTTTTTTTTAGAGTGCATAAACACACTCTTACTAGAGGCATTATGAGGCACAAACCCCGTTTTGTTCATTGTATTACCAAAGGACAGAAGATGAATGACAGCTTTTTCAGTCCTGAATTTTCAGTGGTGGACCGGAAAGAATAGGTGAAAATGAAGAATTTATCACATTGTAAACTTAATAATGGTTGCCCCAGCAGGTGAGTGTAAAGAGCAAAGCTTCTGCAAGGTATTGCATTCAGATGAAGGAGGATTGTGATTAAAAGCAAAACACACCAGTGCATTTATAAAACAGGTATTAGAATGCCTGAAACTATAAGGAATAATAGGGTCAAGCAATCATATTTTTGACTCTTATGTGACTTGCCTAATTTACAACATTCACCCTTCATCACCATACAAAACAAAACTCTACAGTAATGCATTTTTAAAGTGTACTAGCTGATTTTCAAATTTTTTATTAATGTGTCCTGTCCAAACCTTTCTAAAAGACATATTGCCCAATAATTTCCAGAACTCTGAAATTTAATAAAGTCAGTAGTGTCATGAAAATAAAACATCAGGGCAGCAAAGGTGATTGCAGGATTGGAGTATGTTATATGCTCCATAATAAGTAATAATAATACAGTTAAAATTGTTATACCCACAGTTTCTACCCTTTTCTTGGTGTTATGCTCATGCTTTCCCTGCTCACCTGGCGCCTAAGGTAAGTGGTTTGAAATCACTGGGGACAGGTGTGTGAGGGTTATTGTGACAAGTTTTCAGGCTCTGTACTTCTTCATAAGGAGGGCCATAATGCTGATGGTTGTTTATTCTTCCACACTACTAACACTGATGGTTTCTTCTGCCACGCTTCTTGCCCTGCCACTCCCTCCTAGGATACTGAACTTCATCTCATGGCCACTGTAGCCAAGGCTTTCACATCTCTGACCAACTGGTTTATAAGTATCAGGTCCAGCAGAGCACCTTTCCTTGGTTCCTCAATTGCCCGTGCCAGGAAGTTGTCATCAATCCACACAAGAAGTCTCCTACACTGCTTGAGTCCTGTGGTATTGTCCTTCCAGTAGATATCAGGGTGGTTAAAGCTTGCCTTGAGGGTCAGGGCCTGTGAATATGAGGCTGCTTTTCAGTCATCTGCAGGCAGCCTTATCTGCTTCCTGATCAGGAGCTCTATAGCAGATACCCTCTACAACAGTACCCATGTTGATTTGCTCACTAATATTAATCGGTAAACTCTTGACTTGCTCCTGACTCATGCCAAGACAGAGCCCTGAGCATTCCAGCTGCTCTCTTATACATAGGACAACTCCCCCTCCTCACCTTCTCAGGCTGTGCTTCCTAAATAGCCTGTATCCCTCCATTGCATGCTTCAGTCATGCAAGCTATCACACTGCAGCGCCACGGTCCCAATGAGGTCTTAGCCCAGTAACTGCACACAGACCTCCAACGCCTTATGTTTGTTTCACCGTGCTGTGTGTATTAGTGTAGTGGTATTTCAGAGACATACCCAAGTGTGAAGAGTCACCAGAACAGACCTGAGAGCTTTCCTCATAAGGTAGTTCTGCAGACATTTCCTTCTTTACATGCCTAAGCTTAGCATGATTACTTTTCAGCTATGTTTTGTTTATTAATAGGTTTCTTCTGTTCCCATCATCCTGGAACGTTGGCTTGCCTACCATATCCTCCAACTTCTTTACTTGTTTATTGGGGCATCCACTCCCTCCCACATTGTTTCTAGTTTAAAGCTGTCCCTGGCACGTTGACCAGTTTGCTGTCAAAGATACTTTTGTGCTGTCTAGTCAAATGGACCCCATCTCTTCCAAGAAGCTGTTGACCTTCAAAGAGGGTCCCATGGCCACAGAAACCAAAACACTGATGCCAACAACATCTGCACAAACAGTTGTTAATCTGAAGAATTTGTCAAGTCCTGCTCAGGGCCATTCCTCCTCACCAGCAGAATTGAACACCTGGCCCCACATGTCCATGGCCATGGCACATAGAACCCTGCAGTCATGCTCAATACTTTCAGGATCACCCTGGCAGTATCACTGGCACTTACATGGAAGAGTAGCAGAGAGAGTAGTTGGAAGGTTGGATGAGCCTAGGCAACCATTCCACTAATACCTGACACCAGCTTCAAAAGAACATACAGCCCCTTCTAATTGGAGCAACATAGCTAAATTTGAAATACTTGGAATACTTTACAAATAAGATAGTCTTAGAACTTGCTATATGTTATTAGATAGAAGGGAGTCTGGAGACACTGTGTCCTTGAGAATAAATAAGGGAAATGTACTAGAATAAGCTAGTTTAGTATCAGCAAGATATCAGCTAAAAATGAACTGAGCATGCCCAAAGACTGAGTTCAATCAGCAGACACAGTGAGAAAGGCTATCGACGACCATCAGAGGACCCTGGAAGACCACCAATGAACATAAATGCACATGTGTTAAGGAGATTTGCATATATTAATGAGTTCCAAGAATAGTATGAATATGGTAATTATTTCCTAGAAATTTAATGAATAGGTATATTTTGATTGCACATAACCCTTGTAGTAGAGCAACTCAGTGCACACACTAGGTGGAGTGATCCCCTGTAAGCCGCAATAAAGACTGCCTGCTTTCTAAAACTACAAATTGAGTTTTAGAGGGTTCTTATATTTGCTGACTTATGGTATTTCCACAACATCCAAAACACGAGCCCCAGGAAGCAGCAAACATTCCTAGATGATAAATCATGTTAGCAGGCAGGGGCCTCCGTCTTCTTTAGTAGTCCCTACTCCTGTCATTCACTGCTTCCTTCTAGTGGTCCTGAGTATCTCAGACAGAGACCTGGAGATGCTCCATTAGATGACATTCCAAGCTCATCAGCTACAATGACAGTGAATCCATTCTGAATTGCAAATCATAAGGTGGGACAAGAGCATTCCTCCTAGTACAAGAAGTCACTGGCTTCCAGTGTTAATCTTGATGATAATTTCTACTTTTCAACTCCATAGGTGCAGCCTGTTTCTGCCCCTCTGCTGCAGGGGAAAGTTCAGGCTTTTGAAGCTGCAGGGTCTTAGAGAAGATCCAGTTGATCTTTCTCATCCTCTCTGGTGCTGCACTGTACACTGACCTCCTCCCCACAGCTCTTTTACTATGTCTTCTCAATAACTGCATAACTCCTGCAGGCTAGAAGACTACATGTCCCAGCTTTAGCAAGAAGTCTCCCTACGGCATGAGACCTGCATCCTCCTCCGAAGCTCTGTCTAGGTCCCAAAGTCCAACTGCAAAGGGACAGTTTCTCTAGCAATGCCTGTGCACTGTGCCATATGATCACCATATCTAAGGATGTATGTGCTGGATAGAGAAAATTTACTAACTAGCCATACCACCCAGTCTCCTCCTTCTCCTCCCGTTCTTTTGCAAAAACGTCTGTGCTTTAGAAGCTGTACTCTGGATCTGTTTCTTATATAGGCCTCTCCATAGCATGGACTAAAAGGGTGCTTGACCCTCCCTAAACAGGGGTCAGCTGGAACAAAGACTGCAGACACACTTTGATCAAGGACAGCTGAGAAAATTTGTTGTAAGTTGCTAGAGCTACTCTTACCTTATCCTTAATCTTACTTGGCAGCAGCAGGAACCCTGAGGTTCTTCCAAGGGTTCCCAGAAAAAATACCCATTAACTCAAGAGGGTTTCAGGATCCCAGCATTTGCTGTGCAAACTGGTGCATCAGCTGGGTGTCTCTGTCATCTGCTCTGTGACAAAAGTAGTCACTGTCAGGGGACTGAAGCCTGGGACAAAAAACAAGGAGTGTGCCATGCTCTATGTATAAGACATCTTGTGCACCACTTTCAGTATTGAGAGCATTGTCTCTTTTCTCTAGTATAGATTAAAAATATATATTCCTTCCATGAATGGTAAAGGAATATTCATGCTTCTCTGAAAAAGCAATACAAAAGCCTAAAACATATCAGTACCTTGAAGGGTGTAGATCTGTCCTGACTTCTGCACAAGATGGAGACAGACCACAAATGGAAAAGGAAATAATACTCTTTCAAGGGAGAGTTACACCTTACTGAGAACCTCAGTGTGAGACAGCCAGGTCGTCCTATTGCAAGAGTTTGTAGGATAATTTGCTGACAAATGCCTCTTTAGTTTGTGCACTGTAAAGAATGGCAGGCAAAAGAATCATAGTCCTTCACAACAGTTAAGATATGACAGTATTCGCAAGAAACTTCCACATCTTTATGTCTAATGCTCTCTGTGCACCTTGATACAGACTTATATAACTGCCTTAAAAAAAATTTATAGTCACTGTATGCCTCAACTTTGCATATATGTAGGATGTAAGAATTTGCCAAAAGGAAGATGCAATTATGGTAATAGCAACTGTAAGGATTTTCAAAAACAATAGCTTTTGACATAGAAAGCTGAAATATTTAAGTGACAAGATGACTGACTTGCCTAAAAATAACTACGGTACAACTGTTGTTGTTCCATAGCTGGTCTCCCAGCTATAGGTATGCTGGCATGAAATCCCCAATTATTGCCTATAGTTTATTTAACTATGATACAATGAGACATTCTTAAGACAGTCTTTTTTTGTTTTATTTTCCAGATATGACATTGTAGAGGGGGAATGACATAATACACATTTAAAATAATGCCATATAATATCGTGCAATTTAATATACTAAATGTAAGAAAGCATCCATTAGCTGAAATTGGATGGAGCCCAATAGTATTTTAATTTCTGTTTTCAGTCCCACAAAACTCAAAATAGTTTTGCTTCAAAAACATAGTGAAACCAGCAAATCAGAAAAACAAGCCTTTGGGTAGGACAAGAGCAAAAAGGATGACTGCTTAATTAACTTCTCAGTTTTGTTTTTTTTTTAAAAAAATTCATTTAGTGTGTTTAATGATTCCGAGAAGGAACAAGACCAAAAGAAATACTACACTTTAATCAGTTCTAATCTGTTTATATAGCTACAAGCTGTGTTGTAGTAACACACATGGCAATGCATTAGCAGAATTTCCTAGCAAGTGTAATTTAGAAGGTTCATTTAATCAACCATACCATGCAGCACCTAAAGAGCAGGTGGGTGGAAGGAGGAGAAATACCCCCAGCAATACCTAGGCCTCAGTGTAAGGAGAAAACTGTTATTTACAACATTTTTCAAAACTAGGTCTCCATTAGGTTTCACTGTACCAGAAATCAACATTTTGAATATACCAAGTTTGACATTTTATTTAGCAGTAGTCCAGTCAAAATAGTATTAAAGACAGAAACATTAAGGTTTGACTAAATATTCAGAATTGGCATGCCTATCCAAACCTATGTCAGCCTTGTTCAGGATCTTGCTATTCTCTGTCACTCCCAAATATATTTCCTTTATCATAGCTCAATATCTCTGCATATAGTTACATATATTTTCTTTTTTGAGACAAGAATAGAGTAGGGATGTAAAACCAGACTTATTTCTCCCTTGAAAGGACAATTTTTGTCTGCTTTCATTCAGAGGACAGCAAAATTTCAGTCTTCTTACCACTTCTGGATGGAGGATGGAAGATGAAACTTCTACCACTGTCTACCTTCTGCCTCCATAGTTACCTTACTCCTATTTTCTTGATATCAAAATCTTATGCCTTGCATCTGGCCCACATCTTGCCCCAGTTTATGCCACCCCTGCTCTCAACTCCAACAAACTCAATGCCAAAATATTTTTTAACTTCCACTTTCATTTCTGCATCCTATTACTTATTTTTCCTCCTGCAATATGGGGCTCAAGGAATTGTCCAATTTGTAGCTGTGGAGGATGTGATCTAAGCAGCAGTACAAAGTTACAGAAGTTGATAGATATGTCTCTTCTATTTCTATTTTCTGTACCTCATTTCAGAAACTGATGATGGATGTGAGAAATAGATATCAAGCAATGATAGGAAACAGTCAGTGACAGCCTCCTGCAGCACTGCATAACAACACAAGATGAAAAAAGCTGATCAAGAAGCCTGCCAGGAGCTGGAATGGAATTGACATTAGAAACTTATGATGCTCCTAGTCATTTGCCAGGTCTCCCCTATCCTCAAAGATATTGGCAGTTGTGTCACATACCTGAAATGAGATTGTAACAATTTAGTAATAAACTCAGTACAGGTAACAACATTAACACCCAAATCTCCTACGTTTTTGTTTATAAGACAGTTCTAGCCATTCTTTGACCACTCCTGGCGTCAACAGAAGTGAGGCCAGACCTTCAGAATCCACCATTATGAAACCCTATTGGTAAGAATATATTCTCTAGAACAGATTTGAAGTTTTGGCTGTCTTTGAGATCATACAGCTTAAAGCAGAATGTTACTATATTAAAAGGATCTACAGCAGTATATTCAACGTGGCTTAAGTTGAGTTGGGTTCAAACATATAAATACATTTCCTTCGGATGCAAACACTTTTTCTCACCACAGGCAGAAGCAACATGGCTAAGTTTATTCAGAATGTCAGACACTGAAAAACCTGTAGAGGCAAAGCTGCAAAAAAGCAAATACCAGCATTTCTAAGCAGAGGTTTTAGGGGAAGCAACTTCCAAGAGTCCTGAATTGATACCAACCAAGCTATCCCTTCACAATATAATTGTAATGCATACATTTTTATTTTTAATCATTTTATAGAATCCATGCCTACTTCAGAAGACACGGTGTAACATTTCATAGGAGAATACAAAACTTAAATTAGTGTGCAGAAAGATTAAAAGTTGTCACCTCCTCATAACTAAACCAGCTTACTTTGCTTGATCTATAGCTTTGTAGTCTTTCTCCCAGTGAAATTATATCTGCAGAATAAATGAATATTAGAAATACATAGAGGAAAACATATTCCTCAATCTTATATGAAAATCATTTTGGAGTTTCAGAAAATAATTTTACAATAGGTACAACCAATAAGTGAAACTAATGCTGTTCTAGAAATATGTTACATTCCTTCAGTGTGCAAAAGAAAGGATAATCCAGATAATTAATAAAATTTATTATCCCTATTAGCAAAACCATTTTGAATTTATCAGCCCAGCATAATCCCAATGAAAGAAAGACAGAAAATTAGTATGGGTCACAGATTATCTCATATACCATCTACCACAAAAGATACACAGACAAGATAGATAGAAAGGATGAATGTCAGTAAGCACAATCTAAAGGTAAGTCTACAGAAAAAAAAAAAAAGTTTCTTTTACAGTGTTTGTAAATAAAACTTTCAGAGCTGCTCTTTCAGGTAATTTAAAGAAAGTAAGCTACGTTGATAAAAATATTATGCCAGTGTCTGCATAGTCATGTTAATGTAACCATATTATGAATCAATTTAGTGCACACTAAGCTCTCAGGCAAGCCTCTCCCAGCTCTTCTTTCCCTTGTAACAGAATTAGAAAATAACATACATTTTGATTATGTTCTTCTTTACATAGCTGTAAATCAGGGGCCATTGAAATCAATATATATAATTCTGATTTAGAAATACAAACTGTGTGCATGGCGTACGATACCTCTAACTGAAATATATACTTTATTCTCTCTAAGGGTTAAATATCAACTGATTAAACCTTTTGGCTTTAAAATATAGCTAACCTTTTCCTATGTTTTATATAACTTTTTTTTTCTCCCCAGTTCTGTATTAGCTTATGTAATTTTTAAAAAAATTATTTTCACAGTACAAACTTAAAACTGTTAGACCTGAAATAGCTTATTTTCTTCTAGGAGAGGAAAATGAGTGTACAGCCAACACAGGAGTAATTACACTAATCTGTTTTTACTTGAAGAAAGGAAAAGAAAGACCTTTTGCTTTTCGAAACAGCATAGGTTCATGTAATGACATGAACATATACTCAGTAATCAAAGTGTTCACCCACAAGAGCAAATAGTTCCAGGATTCACAAGCCAGAGCAAAAGTGAAAGTAGACTATGTGCTCAAGCCCTGACTATTCTTTCATTGCAAAACAAAGCAGCCCAAATGTTGCTTCAAGATATGTTTGCTGACAAGGACTCCAGCAGAGGTGAAGTTGTATATGGAAAACATGGGAGGTAATGTCCACATCAGCTTTCCTAAAATCATGGGGATGGCACCAGAGGCAATCTCTTCTTTAGTGAAGGTAAAGAGGCAGAGTGACCTGAAGCTTTTTGTGCAGTACACACAGCTGAATCCCTTGATCTGTATGCATAAAAACAATTAAAAAGAAATCTAAAAAAGGCATTACTTGAACCTTAGTCATACTAAAAATTAATGGAGGTCAGAAAGAGATACTTACATGATGGAAAAAGAGCAAATCTTTGGCAGAAAAATCTTCTGTTCAGGAGTCCTACTTCTCGCTGACCTGTCCCTGATAGAAGGATAAAACTGAATAAATTTGTGCCAGAATTTGATTTCTTCTCACAATCACTGGAGCTAAAGTGACTGTGCTGAGTTAGGCCTGACACCAAGGAGAAACATTATAGAAGTGAAAAGTACAGTTATTTCATTTAGAAGCCAGAAAACACAGACAT
Source organism: Phalacrocorax carbo (assembly GCF_963921805.1). Taxonomy (NCBI): domain Eukaryota; kingdom Metazoa; phylum Chordata; class Aves; order Suliformes; family Phalacrocoracidae; genus Phalacrocorax; species Phalacrocorax carbo. Next base: position 87,226,505 of record NC_087514.1, on the reverse strand, counting down.
TTCAGATGACCCTGAATCTGACTACTGAGATGGACTGCAATGGCAAAGCTACATAACAACTGGAAGCTACTGGGAGGGATCTCTTTGTTTAGAAGCCTGGGACACTTCACTGAACACAGATTTACATCCAGATTTTTATTTTGCTATTTCTGTCACCATGGAGCAGGATATCCTGGAAAATAAGAGAATTATTAAACATCAGAATAATACTGTAGGTACTCATTTATCTGAACTCATCTTGATGGCATTCCTGTGTATGCTCCCTTCTTTGTCTTTAATAAAACTTATTTTCTTCTCTAAAAGCACTCTATATTTTTGAGAAGGAATAATTTATTAACAGCTCTCAGAAAATGTGTGTTAATATCAAGTTTCTGGCTGAGAACTTGAGCTGAGGTTTTTGGTCATTTTAAAGCATATATCCAAAAGATATTTCAGTCTGATCCTAAAACCAGGAAAACTATTTTGTGCCTTTCATTAAAGAAAACTTAATGTTTTAATGTGCTTCACTTTTCAAATGTAATACATACCAGGACCACTATCATCATGTGGATAATCCTCTCTTCCTACACTTAGAACTGGAAAAGCAAAGGAAGCGGTTTAACATGGAATTAGACTAGAAACTAAATTTTTATTCTGCATTCACCAATCATCCACATGAAGACTAAAAATTTTGTTTCATTTTGATTTGAAAAAAAATTTTTGGTGCCAAAAATCCAGTTAGGTGGAAAATAGTATATTGCCTTCATTTTCCTTGTTTGATAAAGGATAATACTTTTTTTATTAGTTTGTCATAGTTATCTGCTGTCAAAAATGCCAAGATTCAACAATGACACCATGCTGGTACTGTCAGGTACAGCTATAAAGCTACTGCAACAAAGTCCATGTTAGACAAATCCGCATCAGACACAATCACATCTTTTTGGCAAGACCTTTGTTTCTCTGTTCTTACATGTTTGTTGTTCAATACCTTTGTGAATGATTTTGGAAAACGCAAGGCACATAGGGTGGGGGGTGATCTTTTGGTCATTTTTAGCTTTCTTAGATGTTGCTGCAAAATACACTATCACACCATTCTTGATTAATGTACATGCACTCTCCAATTACTTTATGTAAAAGTCTATAATAAATAATGACAGCTGAAAAAAGACTGTCAAAATTAAGTAAAGGAGACTTTTTTTTTAATTTAATCAGAAGTCAGTTATTTATATCACAGGACAACAAAAATACTCTTGCTCCCTAAACAGTAGCCTAAAACTGACACAAATACTTTAAATCGTGAAGAAAAGCTTCATAATTAGGACTGTATATGCACAATTATGTTATTTCTTCCAGTTTATCTGACATTCAAGAGGGTGATAGGTGAACAAAGTTGAAGCAAGAGGAGAAAAAAGATCAACAAATGCACCCAGAGGATATGAGAAATATTGCCAGGCAATGCCCAATATCATGAGACCACAGCATATTTCAAGATGCATTTTCAAGATCAAGTCAACAAATGCCTTAATTGAATACAACTTCAGTCCTGCAAAGAAATATGTAAATACATGTAGAGAGGGTCAGAACACTACAGTGAAGACCAAGTCCACATTTTTATAAAAAAGGACTTATATTACCTCGGTGTATGTGGAAGAGATTGATTTCACATGTAACTCATGTAAAATGAGAAACAAAATAATACCTTTGAACAGTCAGATAAAAACTATAGCTAATAAAATCTAAGATTAAAAACAAATCAGCTTGTAGTATATGTATGCCTATACAGTTCCTCCTGACCCTGGAATCGTCTTCCATTCTTTTTTCTATTATGTCTGAAGAGTCAGCCCCAATTTCTCACACTGTGTTGAAGTTGTAGTTACCCATTGACGTAAAAGAAACAACCGAATCATTCATCTAAGCCACAACATAATGAGGACAGCAACTGGCACGTGCCAAGTGCAGAACATACAGTCAACACATGGGCTGGCAGGTTAAGGAAACTTTTTAAAGCAACAAATTATATTCAACAGGTAAAAAATGCAAGCTGTTTAGAAGAAGTGGGTTTTGTTGATTAATTCATTTACACTGAACCCCTAGCAATCTGCCAATCCTACAATATACCTTTACAGTTACACATAGTACCTTTAAATATGAAAAAAATAGGATTTTTTTTGGATAAGGGCACTTGTCAATAAGAAAGAATGGGAACGATTTTAAAATAGGAGGAATTACAGCTTTCAACATCTACATGCAAAGACAGATACAATTACTTATAATGAGACAGTGACAGCAAAGATCCCTTTGCTAAGCAACCCTGAACAGCCAGTTTTAAGGAATAATGACATGCCACACGTTGAATTGAAGGACAAGCAGAAATAGAATTTCTTAAAGATAAATGTTTATTGAGGTAAGTTCAGTTAATAAAGGAATGATAATAGGTTAACAAAATAATATACACAAATAGAAATTCTGGACTACTGACTTAGTTGCTCTGTCCTTGTGGGACTAACTGCTGATGTATGTATTTTATGAGACATATATACATATTACATATACATAGACAAGAAAAAATTGTTAGAAAGGAAGAAAAAAAAAAACAAAACAGAGTTTCAGCTGTCCATGCTATATTTCTGTTTATAGTTCTTTGCTGTTTTGACTGAAGAAGACAGATCTTCAGTATGAAACCAGTGACTATAAAACACACACAAGTGCTGGTTGTATCTACCAAGTCAATGGAGAGTCCAAATGACAGTTAGTTCTTTTGTTTGATGTTGGACATGGACCATAAAGTCGTCCAGTACACTTTTATTTCCACTCAAGTGTCTGAGAAGTTAGTAAGAGATTTTATGCAGATTTTTGTGTAATGAGGGAGAAAACTAGAAGGCTTTTTACAGATTCAGTTGACCACTTGCAGTTAGACGTGCAGATTGGTATGAAATGGTCTAAACAGAGCAAAGCAGAGCTCTTGCGTTTGCTGAGACTCTTCTGCATCTATTGACTTCTACAATTACTCTGGTATCCAGCATTCACACTTCAAATGCCTCTTGAAACAAACACCACCATTGAGATTTCCCAGTTGCTTTTGCATGTAACTCACAGTTTAAACATGAGAACAATTTCTGTTTCACAGGTTAGAGACTAGGTATAGCACACTCCATTTAGACACTATGCAAGCATTGTACAGAATAGCTGAATACGGGTACTCATAGAAAAATCAAATACTAATCTGGAAAACATTACAGAAGAAATCCTTTGAATTAGCCCACATTCAGAAAAGCAGTGCTTCCTATAACTCCTTAAGTATGTGCTACAGGCCTATGCAAATTCTTGGAAAATATTCCTCAGCAGAGCAATTACTTCCTCATGACCCACCAGTGCAACAACTGTAAACCTCTGTAAAAGGACTGCTAACAGAGAAGAAGTCTAAAAAGGATAAAATTTACTAAGAGTCTAATTCACTTTTGTTTTGGTCAAGGTTCTGTTTACCGGCAAAGAGAAAGCACACCTGTACCTATTTATCTTCAATATATTTAAAATGTCTCAAAAATCATTGGTCTAAATCTATTTATTATGGGAGTAAAGATAAATAAGACAGTTACAATACTTCTATATAGAAATAATTTCAATATCAATACAGTTAAAATTGTAATACACACTTTTCATTTCTATCCTTGTTTTCTGCTGTTCAGCTTACCCTTTATCTGCTCCTCTGGGTTTTGAGATTGGTAGTTGCAGACTGCTGAAAGACCTTTTCTTAATACGCTTTTATACATTTTTTTTCTTCATTGTTTTGCACCACCATGTTACATTAAAATTTACTATATATGGTGGATTTTACATGCCAGATACTATTTCTGTGTTCTCTTTGTTACCCCTGAAACCAGGTGTGCCCAGCCCTGGGTCTGCATGTCTTTAACTGACCACTAGAGAGTTGTTAGTAGCTGTGGGAGCTCCAGTGCCAAGTCTGTGTCCCCTCTCTTCTCATCCCATGCCTCTATTCCTCTGCATTGCATCCTGTGTCTCCATTTTTCAGGGCCTCCACAGTCATACCAGACCTGCATTTTTTGACACTACATTATTGTGTTAGAGTTGTAAAAATCTTATTCTGGCCAGATAGCAGTAACAAGCAGGTATTCTATGTAAAACTCTGAATGTAAGATAAAAAATTAAAGTAAATTTGCCATAGACACATGGTAAATTAAAGAAATTGCTGTCACAGCTAAATCAAGTAAAACAGGCTGGCCAAACAAAGTTTAGACAGAACAAGGGGGATAAGCCTTGGTCCTGAGGCATTGCAGATTCCGTGCAGAGCTTACAGGCTCTTACTGACAATGGCAGTACTGTGCTACAGGACTGCGTGATTTCTCTTTCCGAGCTGTATCAGAACAGAAGAAAGGATTCACACAGGGCTCCTGATTTGGACATCTTCATGTTTATGCTTATTTTAGGCGGAAGATTCATGTGTAATTTTACTTCGATCTTTTTATTTTTCATGTCCAACAGTTTTCTGCTAACAGGACCAGATTAACTTTCTCAATTTACTAAAAAAGGAAAAAATTGTGATTTGTTCATTTACACTAATGTGAGCTACTACTTAAGTATATTTGACAGATTAAGGAAAAAATGCTACATTTCCTGCTCCTTCTATTCCTTCCTCCCTATCTGTGCAGAGAAACTGGCTACTGTAAAAAAAAAAAAACAAACAACAAAGACATTCCTATCGTAGCTGATTTCTGCGTTTATTCACTATTCTGATTCTAAATTAGGGAGTACTTTTCCTGTTTGTTTGGGTTTTTAAAACAAAAGTATTAATTTAATATAATTAAAGTAATAATACATTTTTTAAAAACATGCTGCTAAAAAGACCTGTATTGCCTGAAATCTATTAGCTCTTCATTGCCTAGAAAATGAAGAATGCTCCTCAAACTCAGTGGAACCTAGCTAGTTATTTTGTGCAGCTCAAGTGTTGACTGCTTTGCCTTCAAAAGCAATTTCAAAATTTGATTCTGTTTGTGTAGACTACCAGAAGCTTAACCAGAAGGTTAGTATAAGATTACGAAATTTTAAAAAAAGAACAAACACCCCCCCAAAAAAAAAAAACCAAAAAAAACCCCCAAAAACCGAAATGAAACCAAGCCAAAAACAAAACCCCAAAAAATCTTCTATGAAATGTAGGCTACAACATAACATCAAAGTCTGAAGATTCAGTCAATAAGCAGTTATAATTATGGTGCTCAGAATCAAATTTTGTTGCTTTGCATCTGCTTTTGCCTAGCAGCACTCAGCCAATACATGATGGAAGCCCCATTAGAGATCACCTGAGATCTTAAAGAACAGGGCTAAAGAAAACATTAGGAAGTGTTATAACAAGTGCAAGTCAAAACAGTAACAGCTTTTTAAAATCCCTATGTCCTAGTCCAATAATCATACTGAGTTTCTAAATGGATTTGCTGCATGAACAAATGTAAGTTAATACACAAGCAGATAAAATTCCAATAAGGAGACATAATTCACCATGGCTTTTTGTCAAGAATATTCTGCAGTGGTGCAGCATTCAGATGATGATTTTGACCACTTCAGCAAACAGCAGAAACACCTGAAAATGAACTTATGTTTCATTGGCCAGAGTGTTTTATTATAATTTTTCAAAAGACTGTTTCCTAAATATATTGATAGTTCAAGTGACATGTTATATTTACTCATTGTAGAATTTTAGTATGTTCAATAAATAAAAATCTTAAATTTCTTTTACTCTGATTTCAGAAATGGAACAATTGTTTCAGTTTTTAGTATGCATTCAGTTATTACTGTGACAGTTACTATAGTACTAATGATACCATGATACAGAATTCTGCTCTCACTGAACTGAAACAAATTTTTCATTTCATGTGGGTTTTTAAAAAGAGATGGATGAAGCCCTTCAATCGCTCCCATGATTTATCAGTAACAGCATTTTACATTGGTATATTTGAATCTTGCAGATATATTCAAATCTAGGTAAGATCAAAACAAGAGCAAATAAGACTTTAAAACTCAAAATAAGTTTCAGCACTCTAAAATATTTTTATTTACACGTGAAGCCCTGAAATTTGAAACGTAAGTATTACTAATGACATCAATGGCTTCAGTGACAAAATGCAAAAATGGTCTTTGCTTCCTTTGTTTTTTCAGCATGTTCATTCTAAATACCATGCAAGATAATATCTGTGATAGACGAACATGCTAGGAGTCAAGTACCACAGTTAATTTCTAGAATAATTTACCCACTAACATTGGTGCCCATACAATCTGAGAAATTTTCTGCTTTCAAGTTCAAAGAAAGTGAATTAACTAAACCATCTTTCCTTCTCTCTGCCATCCAACAACTGTGACAACCTGATGCTTTGTGAATATTTTTGTTCCACAAGTGGAGAATGTCTTTCTTTAGAGCTATTTTCTTTAAAGCATCACAATAAAAATTTAGCAGTAGATTTTGCTGCTGTATACAAAGATGTGGTATTCGTATGTTGTGATCAGTATCTGGACCTTGTTTCTTTTGGAAACAATCTAAATGCAAAAATGAAAAGCTGGAGTGCTTTAAAAATGTAATTCATTGCAGCATTGACTTTCTATATTAAGACTTGGAAATATTTACTTAACACATGGGATAGTCCTTCAGCTCTACTAGCTATTTTATGTCTAAGAGTGGGTGATGGTTTTTGAGCAGTGAATTATTACCTCTGTATGGCCTTAAAATTGGTCTGTCATGAGTGTTGATAAAGTATTACAGACTCAAAAGGTAACTTAGAAAGACTCATTATACCCAAATATGTTTCATTATAGTATTTGTAATTGGTTAAAGTTATCAGCAAATCACTGTCATTAGATATGTCCATTGACATTGGATATATGATTAGGCTTGTGGTAGTTGAATAAAGGGTGCTTCAGTTTTGGGGGTATTGGGACGGGGATTGTGTTTGGTTGTTTGGGGTTTTTTAGTCTTGGCTAATGAAGAGAGAAAGCTTTTATTGCCTTTTCACTGATTTGGAATAGTGTTCCTTTCAGCATACTTACAGTGGAAAAGGAATTGACAAGGAGGGTAGCCTCACAGATTTATTAGTGGACAGAAGACATAATGAAGAGGTAGAAAGGGAAATGAATCATAATGATTCTTCCACAGGTAATATCTTCCACTAGAGTCTAATCACCCATTTAATGTTATAAGAGTTCTTACGGAATATGGTGAATCATATCTAATGAATAGTGATGAGATTCACCTCATTAATGACCTTAGCAGGTGAAACTGATTTTTAAGCAGAATTGTTATCTTGAGAGATTGATTAAATTGATTCAAATTGCGACTGGTTACGTACTAATTTGGTACATATTTTCTTGCAAGTAGTGTGAATTGAATCAATTTTCAAAGCTGTAATGGCAACATCAACTAATTTTGATTCTTTGCTCATTTCTAGATACTTCTGTGAAGAAGTGATATCTCAAGACGCTTCTTTATGCTGTACTGTATAAAAAGAAAGCCAGAAGAGGTTCGGATTTTTTTAACAGTAATTTTGGTAGGGTTCCCTCTTGTGCCTTTTCTTGTTTTGAAAATTTTTCTTTTCCTTGGTCCTGCCATCATAGGACTGTTTAGGAATCTGAAGTATGAAATGATGCTCAGATGTCTCAGATTCTACAAAAACATGAGTTGATAAGTATCTTAACTTTTTTCTTAAAAAAAAACCCCTCTGTTCTTACCCACTCAGATGTTTTAAATCAAATAAAAATTCAGTATATCCTTTTTTGAATACTAGGATTTGGAAAAAAAAAAAAAGCTTACATTGGTTCCATATTCATCAGATCACTCATGACTGGTTTTGTTCTGAGGTTTTTCCTGGCATGAAAATGCAGTGCTTAATCCAGGTTTTGCAGCCTTACCTGTAGCCTTTGTGAGGCTAGATGTGTTCAGCAAACTTCCCATCGATGGACTGGCACTCAAAAGGTGTATTTTAATCCTATTAGTTCACCACTCAAAAAAGTTTTTCTGGAAAAAAGAACAAAGAGCACACACCAATCCTCCTTTATAGTAAATATAAAATGTCCACCATTTCAAATCTTTTCATACACCATAAGGACAAGAAAGGCAATAAATAGCACTTTTTTCTCTAAAACTATTCAGACACATTTCAATAAAATGAGTTATTTGAGAGGGTTGCGTCCATACTATTATTCCTGCTTTGATGAATGATAGAAAGTCCATGGTTTTGTAGGACTGATTTCCAATTAAGAAAGAATTAAAGTTGTAAATCATGCTGGATTTGTCAATAACTTAGCTACAAAATATAAACAAATCCTGTTTTACCTTCAACAGACAACTGTACCATTGTACCTAGGAAATTTCAACTGCAGAAATTCCAGCTAACATGCCACCGATTCCAGTCCTGTTGCCAAGAAACGGCTCTTTTCTGTCTCCCTCGGTGCTAATCTCTACTTTTAGCACTGTTCCCCTATTCTCATTAGTCATGCAATGCTTCTTTTAAATGTTAAAGCTAGTGCTGAACATTTTGCCAATTTGTGTATCTGGCAATCTTGAAAATGTGTATGCTATCTGTGGAACAGCCAGTGCATTGACTGCCAGGTTACTGCAAGGTGAAACTCAAGTTCACTAATGCATATATTATGGTTTTATACATGTATCTACATCTATATTCTTTTAAAATAGAACAATTTAGATTTCCAAAAAGAAATGCTAAAAGCATTGCAGTAAATTAACTAATTCTGGGATAGCTGCAATATTGCCTTTAAGAGTACTTTATTCTGCACAAAATGTGTGTAAGTAAATAAGGCATTGTTAATTCCATGTCTGAAAAGACTGCAGTCCCTTTTACATTTGATAAGAGAATAGCAATATAACCCAAATAATGTAGCAGCCATTTCAGAAATTAATAAGGGTATTTGCTAGAAGATGCCAGCAAAGAAAGTGTCAGTAAAGAAAATCTGTCTCAAAAAAACCCCTGCCAAATTAAAAATCCAAAACAGAAAGATAAATCAAATGACTAGTCAATTGACAATCTTGAGTTTAGTTAACTACACGGTACTTAAGCATAACTATTCATTCAATAACCTGATGGAGCAAAACATTTGAGATTTTAAGAGTACAATGTGTAAAAGGATAGATAGAAATGTAAGAACCTTAAGGCTTGCTTAAGTTTTCATTACAAGCTGTAGACAATCCACAAGCTTCAGATTCCTATTTTAAAGCTTAAGACATCAATGTGTCCTTTAGTTTGAATAGATCTGCATTTTTAATACAAGTTTAAGTCTTTTCAATCAATAATATTTGATACAGACTTTTGTGCACTTATTCAGCTCCCTATATGAGTATTGAAATGTAAACATGCCTCAAAATGAAAATACATGCTGCCATTATCAGTTCTGTGTGAAACTCATGGAATTCTGTGCTTTTTTTCAAGTCCTGGTGATTCTCAGCTCTGAGTTGTAGAAGTATTAATGAGTTCCGAGAAATGCTTGCTAATGTAAATGCCAGTGGCTCGGAAAGGAAGAAAATAAATTACAGTTTATAATCCAAATGTTTGAAGCTGTGGAGGATGATAGCAAGCAACATACCCATGGTCTAGAGAAGTGTTAAGACTCCACTTCTGATCATTTTCTAGAAGAGAATGGTTTTCCTTACTCTCTTCTATGTCTTTTCAAAGAAAAACAGTGTCCCAGTTATGAATATCCACCACAGGTTTTCAAAAACAACAGTTTGCAAGACACAGTGTGAAGACACATTGTCTCCCTTTGTTTTGTTTGGCTTTGTAATCAGTGAGCATTGTAAATTCCAGTGTACTTTATCCATGAGTCACAGTATGTACTCCTGTTAGAAAGAAAGCAGATATAGAGGGGGGGTTTGTTTGCTCATTACATAGTTGTTTCCAAAAGGGAAGATTAAGTAAATCCTTAAATACAGCAAGACGTGATGAAAACCGAGTTGAAACTTGAAGGTGAAAAAGTACAATTAACAGTTCTTCCTATATTAATAAAGTGATTGAAAATATTTCATTACTTGCCAGGCAAATCTATTGTTAGTGCCTGCATTTATCATAGATCATTGTTCTGGCTACCAAGTCAGCAGCATTACCCATTATATGTTGTTAGCTGCCTGCCAAATCTCCCTGCTGTAGCACAATTTAACATCCTGAGAATATTAATTATTCATACACATATTTGTCAAAGAATAGCTTTTTAGTATGTCTTTTGATCATCCAAATAAAATGCATTCATCACATACCTAATGCAAAACAATCTTAGGAACAGCAAAATGGCGATCACTGCTCTGCTGGTGATGTCTGCTAGCAGAATGCAGGTGACAGGAAATGCCATCCAGCGGCTCCAGTTCACTGGGTAGAGTAATGTGAATCACAGAATAATTCAGGTTGAAGTGGACCTCAGGAGATCTGTAGTCCAGCTTCCTGCTCAAAACAAGATATCAGACCAGGTTGCTCAGGGCTTTATCCATCTGACTTTTGAAAACCTCTAAGGATGGAGACTGCATGGCCTCTGGGCAGACTTTTCTTCTGCTTGGCTGTCATCAGGGTGAGAAAGTTTTCCTTGTATGCTGAATGAAACTCATGTTTCAACTTATGTTCATTAGCTTGTTCCCCCTCCCATGCACAGCTGAAACAGCCTGGTTTCCTGTTCTTGCTTACCTCTTCTCAGGTAGGGGCAGGCTGTGCTAGGTCACCCCAAGGCAGCCTCTTTCCAGGCTAAACAAACCCCATTCTCTCAGCTTCTCACAGGGCAAGTCATCCAATCCTGACCAGTTTGGCCCTCCACTGGTGTTGTTGCAGTGGCCAGTGTCTCTCCTATATTAGAGGGCACCAAAACTAAGCAGTGTATCCAGATGGGATCTCATGAGTGCTGAGCAGATGGGAATAGCTCCTCCCTTCAGTGTTCTGGCTGTCCCCCCATGAATACTTCCCAGAGTGCTGCTGGGTGACTCTGCAGCTAGGGCACACTGCTCGCTTATGCTCAGCTTGTGTCTGACAAGCCCCCCAGGTCTTTTCCTGCAGAGATGCCCCTAATCAGCCAGGCCCCAGCCTGTGCATGGGCAGCACTTGATATTTGTCATTGTTCATTTCATGAGGCTTATGCTGCCCATTCCTCTAGCCTGACTAGGCCCTTCCATATGGCAGCTCTGATTTCCTGCATATTGGCTTACCTCACTGAAGTAGTATCATCTACAAATTTGGTGAGAGTATTGTCCATTACCTCCTCCAGATCATTGATAAAGAGGTTAAACAAGTCAGGTCCCAGTTTAGATACCTGCAGCACTCCACTTCTCACAGATCTCTACCACTTGTCACAGGTCTCGAGGCAGATTATGACCCAGGTAGATTATGACCACATTAACCACAGGCCTCTGAGCCCAACCATGGAGCTAGTGCTTAGCCAGCTAGTTGTCTGCCCATTCAGAGACAGTAGAAGTCAGTGTCAAAAGCCTTACCAAAGTTGAGGTAGATAACATTCATTGTTATCTACTAAATAGATAACTAAATAATCTGCTACATACTGTAGATAAACTCATCTAGGCTGCCTTTCCAACGAAAGCTTGGACCAGATGATCTTTCAAGGTCCCTTCCAACCTGGGCTGTTCTTTGATGATTGTGTGATGATTCTATGATCTTGTCCTTCAACCACAAATCCAGTTGTTTTGTCGTAGAAGGGAATCAGTTTGTTTAGTCATCACCTACCCTTGCTGTTCAACCCTCAGACAAAGAAAGCATTGTGTACCTCAGCATTATCTGCCTTTTGTTGCTTGCTAAATAACCCTTCCCACTGAGCAATGGGCACACATTTTTCTTGTTCAGCCTTTTACTGTTAATGTAGAAGATGCTTAATTTGTTGACCTTGAATTCACTTGCAAGTGTCAGCCCTTTGGGATGTTTGACTTTACTGACACTATTCCTACATACTCTGACAAGATTTCTAAATTCCTTCTTTGTAGCCTGTCCCCATTTCTACCTCTTGCATATACAGTCTTTTGGCACATGAGCCTCTTCATGAGCCGAGCCTGCTTAGCCAAGCTAGTCTTCTGATATGTCTGCTTGCCTTTTTGATTGTCAAATTGGACCATTTTTATGCATGAAGGAAGCTGTCTTTGAAGATCTGCCAGCTTCCCTTATCTTCTTTACCCTTCAGAACTGCCTTCAATGCAGTTCAATCCATTCCTTGAACAAGCTGCAATCTGCTTGTCTGATGTCCAGAATATATATTCTGCTACTCTCTTGGTATCTTCAGCTTCACAGTCACTTCAGTTTCATGGTCACTACAGAAAAAGCTGTGACTGATTGTCCCATCCAACCCACTTTTCCCTTGCCAGTGAATAGCAGACCCAGCTGTGCCTTACCTCTGTTTGGCCCATTCACTACCTGCATCAAGAAGTTATTGCCAGCACCCTCCAGAAGTCTTCACTGGGTTGCCCTTCTAGCAAACGTCAGGGAGGTTCAAGCCCTCCAAGAGCACCAACCTGTGATCCCAAGATTCCTCAAGTCATTTAAAGAAGTTTTTGCCCACTTCTTCAATTGAATAGGGGGGTCTGAAACACAGTCCCGTCATGTTATCCCACTCACTGGCCTCTCCTTGATTCCTGAACCACAAACTGTTAATGAGTCCATTGTCCATCCCACAGAAGAGTCCATACATCCAAGTTGCTCTTTACCATAGAGGGCAACCTTCCCTCTCATCTCCCCTGCTTTTCCTGAAGAGCTTGTTTCCATTTGCTGAAGTACTCCATTTGTGCTGTCCTCGCCCATCTCAGTTATTCCAACAACATTGTAGTTCTGTGACTGCACATGGAGCTTTTGCTCCTCCTGCTTGTTTTGCAGGCTGTATCCATTTTTGTACACACACTTAAGGCTGGTGTTTTATCATCTTTTCTTTCTTTAGGTGTGTCTGGTTCCTATTACTCTGCTTGCTATTCCATTCATTGCTACAACGTTTAACTGCTTGTTGTATTCACCTTCTGCCATCATTCCTTATTTAAAGCTCTCCTCACCACGTTGGTCATCCTGCTGACAAAGACGCTCCTGCCTTACTTTGACAGGTGGATCCTGTCTCTCCCAAGCAGTCCTGGATCCTCAAAGAGGCAGAACCTTGTTGACAACAACAACTGTAAAAACAGATGGTGACTCACAGGATCCATCTGTTCCTTCCCAAACCGACAGAATCGTGAGGCACACGCAGGGTTCCTGATGTCCCTGACTCTGTCTCCCAGAACAGCATGCACACTCTTGATATACCCAAGATCTCCTCTAAAAGCATCCTTGGTGTCCATGTGGACTGCAATAGCAAGTACTGCACAAGCCTCAGTCTCTCTGGAACATTCCACATCTGAGTCCCTGGCAAGCAAGAAACACCCTTTGGAGAAGTCAGATCAGTAGACATGGATTTCCGTCTGCTGCAAGAATTTTCCCAACTGCTACCTCCTGCTGCTTCCTCTTGGTGCAGACCCATGGTTGAAGCTCATAGTTGGCTCTGATATGTCCCCAGACATGACTTTCTGCCCCTTGCCTGCTATCAGGACACTGTACATGCTCTGCAGTTTCAACTCTGCAAAGGAAGAGATGCCTTCTTGGTGTCACAAGTCACAGGTCCCAGCCTTACAACTTGCCATTCAGTTGAGCAGAATAATTGGCTGCCACCTCCATCTGTGCAGCTGGAATTTCAGTCTTGTCTTTGTGGGGCCTCAGTGAAGACTGTCAGCCTTTCACTTTCCCTCATGCTTCACAGTCTGTTCACTTCCACCCACATCCCCTTCACCTGGTAACAGCCCCTCAGCCAATGCACACCTTTTGCATACAAGGAAACCCTCACTGCCTCCTCCAGCCATGGACAGTGACCCTGGATACTCCCTACAGCCCCAGACCTGGGGAGCTGCATCCTCCCTCTGGACCTGCTCTGGATTCAGTCCTTTGCTGTGCCAGGATAGTTGCTCCAGTATCCTGTGGAGTGGCACCACCATTGCTGAGCAGTTCCACCACCTTCAGCAGAGTTTCTCCTTCCCCTCTGCATGAATTCAGTTATTTGCACTCAGAGCTGTGCTCTGGGTTTGGAAGCTATACAGCCATCTTCCTAGCATGGTTTGAAGAGGTGCTTCATGCTCCCCGACCCCTAATCTGGCATAAGCTTGAAGCAAAAGGCACCATTTCACTGAAGTACAGGAAACTATAGGCCCTGAGATTTTAGGATTGATATCCTTGGAAAGTACATCAGGTAAAATACCAAATAGCACTCTCTAACCATGCCCATCCTACTCTTTTGCTGATTATGAGCATTCAGCTGCCTAGCCTGAGATAAGTATGCATGCCAGGCTATCATCTTTTATAACTGATTAAACTGTTTGGTACCATTGCTTTTTACATAAAGGGTGTAGGATAAAGGCCCCTACTGAGCTCAAAGACGAATTAAAATGCGTATCACATTAGATTGATATTAGAATCTTTTGTACATTTTGCCTGAGAGGGACAGCTATCTCTCTACAAGAAATGCATAATTGCAAGGGATGCATCTCCACAGGCCTGCCATGATGAAGTTGGAAGGTTATTTATAGTAAAGAATAAATGACTACATGGTGTGGCAATGGCAAAATATTACTGAGAATTAGAAAAATAAAGTATGAAGTTCTGAAGATGAAAGATAAAAATGAATGAAGAAATTTACAACAGATAAAATACAAGAGGACAGGAGAAAAAAGTAGTGTAGAATGGTAACTGTAGGAAAAGTTAAAAACTGACAACTAGACGCAGAAGTGCTAAGGATATCAGTGATAGATTTTTCTCAGTAGACTACCAACTCCCACACACAGTTTTTCATGGGATAACAATTCAAAAAGGACAGTCAAGCTGCTTTCGTTTCAAAAGATTAACCTCTAAAAAGAGTCAGAAATTGCTAAACTAAATTAGTATTTGCTTACAATAGTACCTCAGTAATGTATAAAACAAAGTCTTCAGTTTAAAATGGAAGCAGAGAAACTATAATGCAAAGTATAATGCTTTTGATATATTTCAAGAGGTCTGCCTTTACTGATGTGTAAGGTGAACATAGAGATAATCTAAATTGCCGTTCTCTACTCATATCATACATTTGTGTCTACCAGCTGGAAGCAGCCCTCAGCTTGTAAGCCCTACTGCTGTTCCTAACAACAGCTAAGAAGCTGAAAGGATTCAAATGGGTTTTACCCCCTGAAAACACTCATCAAACTCTACTATACACTTCTTGACACCAGCAAATTGAGGAAAATGACCCTTTAGAAGGGAACTGGATCTCAAAAAGAAAATTAATTCTCTTCACACTCAGCTGTCTAGGTTCACAAGCACCCATACGCCCATCTCCAAGAGCTCTGGCTGAGGTTCCCTGCAATGGCATAGTTGTTGACCACCCTAGTCCAGCTTGCATTTTATAGTTTCTTCTTAGGTTGGCTATGGCACTGCATTTGGAATGCCTATTGTACCCCTGAGGTGCTCACAGTGATCACAGTCTTCTTTCCATCCTGTCCTACCTTTCAGAGTAATATGAATTTCTCTTTTTTCCTTCTTCGGACAGAGGGGATGGTCAGGGCTCCAACTATGTGTTTTCCTTTTCCACTGATATCTTAGAATATCCTATGTCTGATGTCTGTCCTTGACTTTCACCAAGGAGAGGCCGTCCTGTGCTTTTGCATGAGTGTTTCAGTGCTGTGTGCCAATGTGTTGTGACCTTGATGACCTGCTGCTCTAGGTGTTGTCTCCCTCTGTCATTCCTAACCATGCTTTCCTTCTTTCCCTTGCTTCTGCACCCAGACTTTCCCTTCCAGTCTCCATGCAGAGTAGATTTTACATTTTTTTCACAACTCTGTGGATCACACAGAAAAATACTTTTGATAAAAGCGAATCAGTGATGGAACTCCTGACTGTAGATATAACATGCAGAATAACATGCAGCTATATTTATACAACTGATAAAATGCAACTGAACAGAATTAAAACCTACAAGCAATCAGCATCTCCAGTGTTCCAAATCTCCTCCCCCTTTTTCACTGAATGCTTGATTTGGATACAATATCCAAACACAGAGAATACATGTAATTAAAGTTAGTCATACATGAGATTGGAACATATAATGAAAGGAGATAGATCTACAGTGCTTCAAAACATTAAAAAATATGTTGCCAAATATTATGTCTGATGTTACAAAGTTCTTGTGGGGATGCAGGCAGGCCACCATTCCCAGTCTGTCCAGTGCTGGAATATGAAGTGCATACATGGCAAACCTGACAGATGTTACTACAGAGAAAAAAATTTAGCACAGTGAGGGATTATTAAACATACTTTGTTCATGGAACATTACCAGAGAAGGTATTGCCACATTTACAAACAAAACTTGGATGCAGTTTGACATTCAAGGCTGTGTTAAAACAGAATGAGAAGTGGTTGATTTGCTAGGCAATACCAGCCATCGGACACCTTTAAATTTACACTAGGCTGAAATTATTATCAACAGTGTCTCAAGCCTGAAAGCAACATTTGGTAAAGCTATAAAGTTTCTTGAGGGACTTTGTGCAACGACTAAATTGTGATACACATTGACTGCTGCAATCTGAAATTTCTTCCATACTCTGTCTTTATCAGCTAAGACTAATTCTAAACCACCAGACTTTGCAGGGGTACTGCCTAGGACGATGGACTTGAACTTCATGATAGAAGATAAGTCCTAGGACCTAACTAGTCCTTTCTTTGGTAGCATTAGTTTTTATCTTTAGAAGAGTTTTACAAAAGCTGTTTCTGAGAAAAAAAAAAAGTTCTATCACATGTAGGAAAGTGTTTGTTCACTGTCAAAAAGTAAACATGAAATTGAACATTGACCTAAGAAACAGATGCTGTAGCTCTCAGTGATATGAAGGTGGTTCTGCTCTGGATACAGCTATATGAATTACCTTTTCTTGCTGCCTATCATGCCATGCTAGCTTTTCATGTGCAGCATCATAAGGCTGTAGCATCTGGTATTTGCCTTTTGTACAGAGCTAAAGCCAAGAACAAACTGTGGCTTATTGATATGTACCTTTTAACCTTGAACATGTTCTGTTACTATGAATTGGAAAAGCGTAGTCAGAAGATGCATTTCACAGCTAGAAGTTTCTGAGAACACAGTGAAGAGGTTTCACCTGTCATCTGTTTTCTGGCTACTGACTGTCACAGATATTGCTGTCACTCGGCTGTTTCCTTCATCTTGCAAGGGATTTCAGTGAGACATTAGAAATGACAGAAGGAATCAGCTGGAGTCTAGCTAAGTTAAGACAGAGTCAGCTGCATCTGTTAGAATACCTTTGGAACAAAGGTCTGATTTCTAGCTTAAACTTCACAAAATATGAATTGCTTGTAGATATGATTGTGAGAAAAATAGCACTTAAATTCAAAGTCAGACTGAAGAGAAAGGAAGTCAGACTTTCAGGGACCAGTTCCTAATGATACTACTTTAAATACAAGTAATATAAGTGCTAGATGAAGTCCGTTTCTAGAAATTCAAAAGAACATTACAGAATTGGATTGGGATTTTAATTTTGCCTTGAAACAAGCTTCTTTCTGGAAGAAGATGTAGACTTATATCCAGGACACATGCTTCTGTTCCAAATATATAAGTAACCAGCTATAAGGCTTTGGCCCAAAAACTAGTCTATGCTCTGGACAGACTATCAAAAAACCTGTGTAGTATCTGGGAAGAATTAGATAACTCAAAGGTATTAAACAGTTCTAGAATATGATGCCATTAAAATAAGAAAAAAAAAAGCATAGAACGAAAAAATGTCTCCAGAATTACCTCTTTTCAAGGGTCAGTACTCTAACTCCACTTGAGATTCATATTCCAAAATCTGGTCCCAGAGTTAGGTACTGATAGCATTTCTCAAAGATCATTCCTTTCTTTAAAGCTTGGGAAAAGTTTATTAAACTGCTCCCCTCAA
Source organism: Phalacrocorax carbo (assembly GCF_963921805.1). Lineage (NCBI taxonomy): Eukaryota > Metazoa > Chordata > Aves > Suliformes > Phalacrocoracidae > Phalacrocorax > Phalacrocorax carbo. Next base: position 87,208,558 of record NC_087514.1, on the reverse strand, counting down.
ATACAGAAAACACCCAGGCTCAGCCCCACTCTTAACCTGTGAGGATTCAAAACTTCATCTTCCCCCTCATTGAACAACATCTTGGTTAACATCTGGCTATAGGCTACAAACATTTTTTCTTCCTTTCTCATACATGCTTTGAATGCTGATTGCACCAGCCTCTTTAACAACAAAAAAAAGGATGTGCACTGATTCACACTGCCAACGTCTTGCACTTTTGCATGGTGAAGAAGGCTACTTAGGCATTAAGAAAGCTTTTCTGGTAAAAGCTCAGGCAATAAAATGCTTATGGGATGAGACAAAGATTTTGAAGGAGTTTCTCAGATTCAGGGAGAATTAAGAAAGCTCAGGTTACTTATCTTTATCTGACTTACTTCCCCAAATTTAAAATGGAGTTGTCAATACTTTCTAGCTCATGTTACTTTTTCCAAAATATACACATTAAAGCTAATGAGAGGGAGCATGAATGCAAAGCAATAGAATCACGCGATATAGCTCAGTGAAAGAAGTCTCCCATTTGCTTTCTTGCCTTCACACTTCTGCTTCCCTTCCACACACCTTGAACCAATCGTAATGATTCAGTCTATGTACACCTACTTGATCATCCAGCTACTCAATCAGAGCAATATTTAAGATGGCTGTATTGTCAGCCTGCTGTTTCTTAGTCCTTATAACCAGCAACACGTTTTTTCTGTTCTATTTTTTGACATTCCTGCACAAGTGAATAGTGGTTTCTATTTCCTGCAATTTTATTTGAATCGTTAGTCCATTTCCCATTCAATTATAATAATTCATGCAATAAAGTGCATGGCAACCATCCTCTTTCCTTTAAGTCAAGTATTTCTACATGTAGGAGAAATACCTGGTCTATCAGAGGCTAAAAGTATAGCGGATTTATTATCTTTTATGCTAGTGTGTATGAGCTTGAAAGGAGGAAAGGCTTTAAAGTGTGTAAGCTGATGAAAATCTAAGCAAAAAGGTACTCATCACAATTTTGAGCAACCATCCCTAGGAGCTAACAATGAGTGCACAAAATGTCAAGCCACAGGGTAACTCCTTCAAAGTTATAAGCATTTGAAACTAACGGCTGACGAGCGCCTTCTCAGCCATAGCCATCATGACAGAGAAAATACACTGATTGAATGCTGTTTCATCTCACGATCAGAAATACAGAGAAACAGCCATGGACTAGTTGCTAAAATAATAAGCTGTAACACCTATAACTGAAAGAATAGAAATAATGAAGCAGAACCAAAAAATAAAAAAGAAGGGATGAACTTGTCCGTCCCAGAGTTATCACAGCTCCCACTTAAATACCCACATCTTAAAAACAACTTACTCTACAAAATACTTTAAGGTCTATTAATGGTACTTTTTAGCTGTCAATTATACCTGAGCAACTGACAGTAAGACTGAATCTACGATCTGTATGTACCATATGTTCAGCAAACTGAAACAACTTGTACAGGGTAAAAAAAAAATCCAGAAAACAGAAAGAAAATGTTGTCAGATAACATCACTGACCTTTTCCTGTAGCAATGTTTTAACTTACTATATCTGTAGGTTACTAGTAATGGATGAGAATGGCAGTCTAAGCAAGATGGATCACAGATGGAGTGGTTTTATAACATTATCAATAAAGTTTAGAGGAGAAGACTTGTATAGAAACAGCAATATTGCAGCAATATTATACTTATAAATACACCTGGAAAATATGTTTTCTTTATGGGACAGGCAAAATTACATTTGTCCTATATTAATTTATTAACTCTTAAATTCATGTGTTATATCATAGATGACAGTTATCAGGTTCTTTATTTTGGGGCATAGAGATGGCTTTAAGCAATATCTGTGTGTTTAGTATGCTAGTAATAATCACCAGTGATACAAAGCAGAAAGATGCTTAAATGACTACAATAGTTGCAAAACTTAAAGTTCTGAACCTCAAAATTTTTAAATGCAACAACTCAGATTCAAAAACAAATTTCTCTCCAAATGGATATTTACATTTCAACATGGATTTCCTTCTCCATGCTGGTTTGTTATGAAGATTGCATTGGTAGAAAAATCACAGTATTTTGTGACAAACAACTGTATAACAGTCATTTTAGTGCATATAAGGAAAGATCTATTCAATGTCTTGACCACTGAGAAAGAAAACATTTATTTAAATAATTTATTGTATTGGCTTTATGTGAAAAGGTTTTTGTAGCAGGGGAGGGGGGAGTGGAGGCCTGCAGGGGTGGCTTCTGTGAGAAGATACCAGAAGATGCCCCCATGTTGGACAGAGCTAGCTCCAGCAGGCTCCAAGACAGACCTGCCACTGGCCAAAGCTGAGCCAATCAGTGAAGGTGGTAGTGCCTCAAGTGACAGCGCATTTAAGAAGCAGTGAAAAATGCTGTGCAACAGCTGGGAGACGGGACTTAGGAAATGTGGTTGAAACAACTCTGGCAGACACCAAGGTCAGTGAAGAAGGAGGGGGAGGAGGTGCTTCAGGCACCAGAGCAGAGATTCTCCTGAAGCCCATGGTGAAGACCATGGTGAGGCAGCCCAGGGTGGGTAACGGTGGAGCAGATACCCACCTGCAGCCCATGGCAGACTCATTGCCAGAGCAGGTGGATATGCCCTAAAGAAAGCTGCATCATGTGGCGGTATGCAGGAGTAGGCTCCTGGTAGGACCTGTGGCCTTCTGGAGATGAGTCCACACAGGAGCTGTTTTTCTGGCAGAACCTGTGACCCCATGGGGGACCCATGCTGGAGTATTCTGTTCCTGGAGGACTGTACTCCATGGAAAGGACTTACACTGGAGCAGTTCATGAAGAACTGCAGCGCATGGGTAGGAATCCTTGTTGGAGCAGAAAAGTGTCAGGATGGAGGAGTGGCAAAGACAGAGCTCTATGAACTGACCATAAGCCCCATTCCCCATCCCCCTGACCACTCAGGGGAAGGAGGTAGAAGCCTGGGAAGAAGGGAGGGGCAGAAGGAATGTGGTTTTAGTTTTGTTTTATTTCTCACTATCCTATTCTGTTACAATTAATTGGCAATAAATTAAATTAATTTCCCCCAGGTGAGTCTGTTTTGCCCATGACTGTAGTTGGTAAGTGATCTCCTTGTCCTTGTCTTACCCATGAGCTTTTTACTGTATTTTCTCTCTGTCCTGCTGATGAAAGGGGAGTAATAGAGAGGTTTCATGGGCACCTGGCAGCCAGCCAAGGCCAACCTACCACACCTACCTGGAACAAAGTATTTTAAAAAATTGTACTAATTGAACTTTCATATGTATATGTATTTCTAGAGTACTTGCTCTCCTATGGCATCTTTTTTAACTGAAGAGACTGACGTTCTCTAAAATCAGCTTCACTGAGTCACTCAGAATTCACAGATGGTAGTGAGTATTAACATCTTTTCATTTCAGTTTCACATTGTTTTTCAGCTCTTCCCCCCATTTGATACTTCAGTAATCAATATTATGGGATCCTCAAACTAATATCATAATGCTAGCATAATGCTTGGTATTTCACTGTATTTTAAGGAAGCAAATTATGTCAATATCCCCTTCTCATTTCTTCATCCTATGCAATCTGTTTTCCTTTAGGGTTTCATAATGGTGCATAGAAAACTAGAGTTAGACAAAGTGCATAGCTAAAAATGAAATAACTTGATTTTAAGAGAAAAAATATTATATTCAACCTTTTTATTTTCCAGTATAACTATTAACTATTGTATTCTTTACTGATGACTTTTTTTTTTTGTTATTGATTACTTTGTCATTTCCAAATAGTTAGTTTTCCCTCTCTTTGCCAATTTTTCTGTGAGATTTTCATAACTGCCTGATCCAGGAATCAATTCAGTTTTAATTAAAATAGAATGTTAACCCTTATTCCTCTATTTTAAATGCCTATTTCATTTGCCATGAAGACCCGAAGTATCTAAAAAAGTCCTGTCAAGACCATGAAAAGTAAATTTTCTTCCGAATAATTTAGACTTACCTGCAACGGCTAAATGCACAGCTCATACCAATATGTACCAGATATTTTGTGATAGCTCATTAGCTTATGAAATACTAAGACCATAAAGTAAATTGTCAAATTTCTTAGAAAGACTGTTGGTCCTACCCTTTACGTTATCATTTTAATGCCAGCCACAATTTTAAAGTCTATGTCATCAGCAACCTGGAAAAGAGACATCAGGTAAACAAAATTTTGCAAAGAATTTGCAGACTAGTTGGAGTAGGTAGCTTGATCAATGGACCCTCAAACTCAGGAAGAACAAAACCTTGGTTTTCCATACTTAAATTATGATAATGTATGCATATTCTGGTGACAACTGAAGATTGAGAAACAATGAAATCATTACTCAAAAGAAAAAAGATAGACAAATATAAAAAATTTCAAAACAAACATACTTTTCTGAACATTATTTACAATACAGATAAATTTAACAAGCTCCATAATGGAGAATATGAGGGAAAAACAGAATCCTTCCATCTCAGCCGGAATTACTCATAATTCATCATGTTAAATGTCAGTTCTTCTTTTATAAGACCTTATTTTGTAAAAGCAGCATTTCAAAGATGGATTCTGTCTTATTTCCTTGCCAAGTAACTGCTTTCCAAGAAAAAGATTGGGGTATTTCCAAGGTTTTTCTATCAACCACTTTTTGCTGAAAATCCAGGATTTTTAGGAGTTATTGCTCTTCACACCCATTCCAACCTCATTCACAGCAAGTTTGCCACATGGAAAATGTTTCGCCAGAAACATGAACACAAATGAAGAAAAAGCATGAAAAACACAAACAAAGAAGATGCATTAAATCAAACATTCAGCTATCATGTACAGCTGCTTCAGTCCCCTTTTTCTTGCTATAAGTTTATGTCATCCAGATTGTATTTTCCAATTTGTGTGAAGACAGTCGGACTTACAGTGCACAAATGCTCAGGAACAGAAAGGAACAGTTTATCACAGGAGGTTTAACTCCAAGATGCCAGCTGCTAGTAAAGAAGTGGGACATAAGATGAACCCTGCAAGTAACTGGAAAAGCATTTCTAATCACAATGTGTATTTCTGAACAGAAACTTTTTTGGAGTAAAAAATCTTAAATGGCTGCTGAATAGTCATATTTTCTCATTTTTTTCCTATTTAATGACCCCGGCTTTCTGTCTAAGACTAAGGCTAGGTTCATCCCATTTTGCAAAGGCTGGTATATACAGGAGACTTATTATGGAAATTGCCATAGAACAAAATCCTTACAGGCACCTTGATTATATGAGTGTAACAAATATATTATCCTGACTAAACCTGCAGTCATTACTGCTGTTTTCCTCATTGCTACTGGCTCTGTCAGAAATGAGGAAAAAAATCTTGTCTTCAACAATGTAATCTCAAACACAATGTAATCTCTGATTTTGTTAAGCATAACTCAAATTTCATTCTGATGTCATTGAGCTATTAAAAAAAAAAAAGATCAAAGGTTGCAACTTTCTTAGACAGAACTTAATAGTCACTTTATATGACTAAAAGCAATTCTTATTGGTTTTAATCCTTAAAAGAAGTTTGTTATTCAAACACACACAGAGAGAATAATCAGGTACATTTATAACACATGAGATTGCTGGTTGAAGCGTACTTAATTTTTTCTGGAAGATAATTATTGGTAGAAGAGTAAGAACCAATCACATCCTAGAACAAAGCCTATTTTTACAGCCCAACCTTGTATATTTTGATCAGATCTTTTCTGCAGAGGCTATGATTTGTAAGGAAGAAGCTCAAATTGATTGTAAAGTGTTTTCAGAGTAACAGGATTTACTAGAAAGGTATTTGATAAGGTTGTTTATCATGTGCTAGCTATTTTTATTTTTGTAATGCGAAGTTGTTTTCACTATATCATATATACTTATTTTGTACCACATAACACTATTCCTAGAATTGCAAATTCAGCTAGACAAGTGAAATAAAATCTGCATTAATCTCTAGCCAAAAATATACAACACTAAGATATCTTGCACTAAATAAAGAAGTTAAAATTTGTAGTAGCTAAGCAATGAAGATACGGAAAGGTTATTTTTAGTATAAAAGAATACAATGTAATACAATTTCTAACTCCACTATGCATTACTAAATGTTATGTTTTACTCTTGTAGAGCAAAACTAGCATTGATAGGAAGAAATATATTCTAATTGCTTATTGATTAGAACATCACAACTGAAAGACTCAACGTTTACAGAAGTGTCTTATTGCAATTAAATGAGAAAAATATTTTGTTTAGTGTGCTGTGGTTTTGTTTATTTTCCACGGACCTATGAAATTTTAAGCATTAAGATATATTAAAATACTTCTGTAAAGGAAATGTTCATCCTATACACTGTTTGGAACCATTTCTCAATAAGTTATTAGAACTAAGGTGAGAAGCAACAGTTTTCAGTGGCAAATAGTAATAAGTTTATTTTTATTTATATATTTAGTTTAAAAAGAAATTTATAAATTATAAACAAATCAATGGGAATATACTACAGCATATGTTTCCCTTTTGACAGTGATACATGCCAGTTCTCAGCTATTTGAAATATTCTTTTCTCAACGCTAATATCAGTTTAAGATTTTAATTTAGGAATGCTATTTCTTTATGCTAGTGCTGCTAAATATAAATGGTTTTAATTTTAACTGTCATTTATCCCATGTTAATTAAAAATAAAATAATCAGACTTATTGAAGGACAAATATTCAAAAGAAAGCCTTCTTATAGAAAGCTCATGATATTCCCGTAAACATTCCTCTCACTAATATGAGTATATTCAGCACTGCTTTCATATTTCAAGGAAGATCAATGTGTTACTTCAGCCAACCAGGTCTTCATTTATTTTCCATGCACCACTGAAAAACAAGTAAAACAAGGTGTGGAGCTGTGCTCTGTGATGAGGTGGAAGAGGTGTTAATTGATTCTGATTGACAAAAAAGCTGAAGTGATTCAGATATATCCCTTTGGAGAGTCCCTGAGGCCTCAAAAACAAGAAGGAAGAGTTTCCTTCAATCAGCTGCTGCAGCCCTGTGAATGGGAATGTCTCAAGCAGATACCTGCATTTTCAGAACAGCAAAATATATGTCAGAAATACTAAACTAATTTTAAATGTAATTAAGAATTAATAAAAGAGGTTTCCTGAGTGCAGTCATGCCAGCTGACAACACTATTTCTCTTAATCAACTACCCTATACCCTTTCAGCCCTCTCACCTCCCCTCAGATATTGTTGCCTCTTTAGGACTACACCTGCATTATCACGTAATTTGGTATAAACAGACCAGTTTGGTAGATCAAAGCAGTAGATATTGAGACTCCTCATACCTCCATTAAATGAACCCTAGGAAACATAAGTCCAGTACCCTGACAAAACATCCCCATTTTTCACACGTTCAATGCTGCCTAAAAAAAAATAGTCCTGCCGGAAGGATATCTTTTCTTCCTCAACTGAAGGGCCTATTGCCAAAAAGGATCACACTCCCCTTTCACCTGTTTTCCTGGGTTAAGATAGGAATTAGTGCCCTTTCCATCACTGCTCCTGGAAAAAAAGAATCATACAAAATGTTTCTACTCCTGTTTGTGCTATTTTCTAGGTGAAACCATGGTCCATGGTGACAACTGCCCAGTCCTCACAGGGATGATTTCCTCTGTTTCCAGAGAAAGGTCACATTGCACCCAAGCATTTAGATTTCACATGGAGTTTCCGTGGCTTGAGGAAATGACAGCATCTATGTGTTCTCAGGTTCCTATAATCCCTTTTTGCACACAGAAGTCTTCACAAACAAAATATTTCAATAAGTTAAACTAGAAGCTAAGTATTCCTTGTTTTTTCAAGAGCGTTGAAAATCTGCACCACATGCCCTATACTAAAACACTCAACTACTAGTTACACAGCCCTAATTCCATCCCCCATACTCAAACATTTCTTTTCTTCCACTCTTTTCATTGATTGACTCAGAACTTACATCAGACAAATGCAGCTCCTGTGCTACTGATCGCCCTCTATATACCCTTGTTTTCTCCCAGATGTCTGCTTTCAATAATAGGTCATAAGCATATACAAACAAATACAATACCTTGACTACTCAATGATTCCTAGGATTTTCTAAGTGGGCCTCATCTCTTTGTATGTATGTCAACATGAGGAGTCCACTAAACTGAATGTTTTCATTCCAGATTTTTTCCCCTTTTGCAAATGATATCGTATAGACATTTATACTTTATAATCAGGATGTATGGTACTGATAAGGACTTAATAATTTCTAAATGAGGTAGAAAGAGTCTGGGCAATGTGACAGATTGTTTCACTGGTTTGATTGCAGTTTGCCCCTTATATCTGGTTAGAAAACTGAATAAGTTAGATTGACCCTCAAAAGAGAGAGTGCTTTCCTGATAAACAGCTGAGTCTGGGGGAGAGGGCTTGCAAACTGTGCAAAAGGAGCATTGCGAGAGTCAAAGCTGGGAACTTGAAAACTAAGTAGGGAGAGCATGGTGTGGAACAGAGAACAGCCACACCTAGATGTCTGAGGGGATGGACAGAAGCTATAGTCCCCCTTCAAGTACTGAAAGAGTACTGCAATAAAGTATTGCAATAAGGTCTTCCCGCAGCCTTCTCTTCTCCAGGCTGAGCAACCCCAACTCTCTCAGCCGTTCTTCATAGGAGAAGTGCTCCAGTCCTTGGATCATTTTTCTGTCCTTCTTCTGGATCCACTCCAGCAGGTCCATGTCCTTCTTGTGTTGAGGGCCCCAGATCTGGACACAGCACTCAGGTGAGGTCTCAGCAGAGCAGAGTAGATTTGCATAATCACCTCCCTTGACCTGCTGGCCACACTTCTTTTGATGCAGCCCAGGACACAGTTGGCTTTCTGGGCTGTGAGCACACATTGCTGGCTCATGTCCAGCTTTTCATCCACCAGTAACCCCAAATCCTCTCTGCAGGGCTGTTATCAATCCCTTTGTCCCCCAGCCTGTATTGATATCACGGGTTGCCCCAACCCAGGTGCAGGACATTGCACTTGACCTTGTTGAACCTCATGAGGTTCTCACAGGCCCACTTCTCCAGCTTGTCCAGGTCTCTTTGGATGACATCGCTTCCTTCTGGCATGTCAACTGCACAGCTCAGGTTGGTGTGATCTGCAAACTTGCTGAGGGTGGACATGACCCCGCTAAGTCATTGAAGAAGATGTTAAACAGCACTGGTCCCAGTATGGACCCCTGAGGGACACCACTTGTCACGGGTCTCCATCTGGACATTGAGCCATTGGCCCCTACCCTCTGGATGCGACCATCCAGCCAGTTCCTTGTCCACTGTACAGTCCACCCATCAAATCCATATCTCTCCAGTTTAGAGAGAAGGATGCTGTGGGGGGACTGTATCAAAGGTGTCATGGTTTTAGCTGGGATAGAGTTAATTGTCTTCACTGCAGCTGGCACAGTGCTGTGCTTTGGACTTAGTATGAAAATAATGTTGATAACACACAGATGTTTTAGTTGTTGCTGGGCAGTGCTTGTACTAGTCAAGGACTTTTCCAGCTTCCCACGCTCTGCCGGGTGCACAAGAAGCCAGGAGGGGAGGGGGCACAGCTGAGAGAGCAGATTCAAACTGGCCAAAGGGATATTCCATATCATGTAACGTCATGCCCAGTATGTTAACTGGGAGGGGCTGGCCGGGGGAGGGAGGTGGCAATCGCGGCTAGGGGACGGGCAGAGTTGGTTGGTGGGTGGTGAGTGGTTGTATCATTTGTGGTTTTGGTTTTATTTCCTTTTTCCCTGTTCCTTTTTATTATATTATCATTATTACTATTATCATAATCATAATCATTATTATAATTATTATTTTATTGTAATTATTAAACTGTTCTTATCTCAACCCACAAGTTATTTTGCTCTTCCAATTGTCTTCCCCATCCCACAGGGGTGGGGGGAGTAAGCAAGCGGCTGCATGGTGTTTAGTTGCCAGCTGAGGCTGAACCACGACACTCTGCCACCAGGCCAAGTAGATAGTCCATCTGATCACACCTTACACAGTTGTCCCCTCTGCTGCCATCTGCTTCCAGAGCAAGCTGGTGGCACTCCTCACAGCTGGAGACCTGGATGGCTGTGTGTTTTCCTGGGAGCCCAGTCGAGGTTGATACATCCTTTCTGGCTAGTGCAGAGGATAGAGCCTTCTGCCAGGTGGATGCCATGGCTACGCTCCCTCTCACCAACTGAACTTACTGAACTTACCTCTTGAGCTGGGAGGGACACATTGCCTTCCCTACAGGAACTGCCGTGACACACCCTATTTGCCACACCCTCGTCACTTGCGCTCCCTGAGGGCTGCTTTTGTATGTGAGGGGGTTTGGCCGCTGTCACTCATGTCCCTGCCACTTGTCAGGACCTCACTCCTTCCCACTGATGGGCTCAGCCTTGGCCAGCAGTGGGTCGGTCCTGGAGCCAGCTGGCATTGGCTCCATCGGACATAGAGGAATCTTTTAGCATCTTCTCAGAGAACCCACCTGTAGCCTCCCACTACCAAAACCTTGCCACACAAAGCCAATAAATGCCTTTACAAAGCAGGCTGGATATGCAGAAAAATATAACACAGGCTCAAGAAATTAGTACCACAAATTTGCATATATTTATTTGTAATTTATTCCATTACACATATATGTCAGGCTTCTAACAAAGGTGGTCACATACAATCACAAAGGTGATCACATACTATCGGTTGGGCAATTATTGTCTCAGATATCCATGTATGGAAATGAATGTGGAATTTTATAGAGCAAATATAATTTTAAAAAATTCTAAAAAGAACCAAAGGCTTGGGTTTTTTTTGTAATAACGCATCTCTGTCCTCACAACTGATGTCAAACCAGGTCTCCCCATAGCAGAATATTTGTTCACATACCTTATGAAAAAGAACTTGGAAAACAGTATGGATTGTCCTAGTTGGTGACATACTCTCTAATAAAACCCAGAAGTTTATTTAATGGCTTTGGTACTTCATAGAAAGAGAAAAAAAACATGGCAGTAAGAATAACCGGAGTAAAAAAGAAAAGCATTGTAAACATGTCAAGTTTGCATAGATGCAGGACATCTAAGAAATTTTTTTTCTAATATTTTTATTGTCAAGTAATAAAATACAATATAAATGTTACTAAGTCATGAATGGTTACCCAGCTCTCTACCTGAGTCACCTTGGACTGTGAAGACTGATCTACTCATAAAGCTAAACTGCAAAAATCTTGGAAACTCAGTAGTGAGTATTTCTTTTAGTAGATAAGACTACAAAAAAGAGTAAATTTGGGAAAAACTGTCAATTCTTCATAGAAATATTACTGAGACAATAAGAATAAATTCAGAAAAATATAGAAATTTTAGTAGGAGATCAGCTTGGTTATACTATGGGTTCTTCATTGGCTTCAAATACATTAAGGAAACACTTAGAAACTAAAAACTGGGACAGATTACTGAGGACAAAAATAAAGCTTAGGGGTAGAAGAAAAAAACTGAAAGGTCAAGACACAAATGAGATGCAATTAGCAGAAAGCGTAAGAATGACAAGAAATCAGTTTCTAAGTATAAGAGGAAGACCAAAGAAAGCATTGTTCTGCTACTAATCAAGAAGGAAAGCTATGTACAGATAACACAGAGAAGGCTGAAGCGTTTAATAGCTTTTTTTTGCATCAATCTGCAGTAAAAACATCCATTAAGGAGAAGTGCCTAGCATAATTAATATCAGCAACAAAAGGAGAAGATCTCAACATGGAATAGGAAAGACATGAGTTGCAGAGTACTTAGATAAGTTAAATCAATGTGATCTGATGAACTTCATCCTAGGATACTGGCTGATGCAATCAAAAAACTTTTAGCGGTTATCTATGAAAACTCTTAGAAGATAGCTACAGTACCAAATGATTTGGAAAAAAAAACCAACAAAAAACCCCACAAAAACCTGTACATAAAAGAAGAGAAAAGAAGAAGCTGGAGAATTATACAGCAGTTAGTCTGACTTCATTCCTCAGAGTAAAAAAGATTCTTTAAAAGCAAAAAACCCCAAACTACTTTTAAACAGTGTGAAGACAACAAGGAGATGAATGAGAGTCTGTGTAGGTTTGTCAAGAACAAATCCTATCAGACCAGTCTGTTTTCCTCTTCTGACAGGGTAACAGGCCTTTGAAAAGGAGAGCATTAATAGATGTCACATGTAAGCTAGGAAGCAAGGATGAAGCAGTGCTATACAGGCCAAATCTGGAACTTACAAGGCTACATTACATTATATATAAACTTGAAAACTAGGAATTAATGTGTATATGATTTAGTTATACAGAAAAAAGCTAAATGTAAGGTACATGTGTTACTTAAGAAACGGCTTTTATTTACCTCGTGAAATCCTTACATCTATGTGATGAAGTGAGTAACAAAATCAAGCAGCTGAGTATGAGCAAGAAACAAATTTGGATATTGGAGAAACAAAAATTTGTCAATATCGTATAGGATAGTCAGAGGTTAAAGGAGGACTGTATTACCTGATGTTAATAATGATTGGCTGCATGTTCGTGGGTGAATATAGGTTTGAGCAAGCTAAGAAATTAATGTCAAACTTCAGTGAAATGACCATAGCCAGGAGATCACATGACACAATGTGACAGGAATAACCAAATACTTGAAAAGGGAAATTAGATGTGGCTAGGCAAACTGTTTCCTGAGAGGAATATATTGGAAACAGATTTTGAAGCAGGCAGTGGAGGCTAGTGTCTGAGCAATAACACTCTGGATGGCTGAAAATGATAAGAGCCTGTAACTGCAGCACAGGAGTTTCCAAAGTGTGTGGGTGGCCCAGATGTCACTGGCACTGACTGGTCAGTGACATTTAGCAGCCTCAAATTCAGAAAAGTACAAGCACTTATGATGTCATGGTGGCTTTAGATGCTGTGTCGTATGACATCCCCATGAGCAAACCACAGAAAAAGAGTAAAGCTAGAACCACTGTAATATGCAAACCTGACTGGTTAATTTGCCTGGAGTAGAGCTGGTCCATTTGCAAAAAGAAGTCTGCCTTTGTTCTGGATGCTGGAATAAATAGAAATACAGAAATAGGGATAGATTAAATAGTGGAACTACGAAATACTACACTGAACAGATATAACTAGCTGTACTGATAAAAAAAAAAATTAAACATCTAGAACTTGATAATTCTCCAAGAAAGGATCTGGGTTTTTTTTGGCAGATGACCAATTGCCAATGTACTGACATTATGCTTTTACAATAAACAAACATCTCCCAAAAATTTATGAACAGACATATGAACTACTGATCACATTATTCATATCTGTGTAATGATACAGATGTTTACACATCTTCCTACTTTATGCAGATTGGTAAGGCCGCAGCTATAATAGTGTATGCAGTTTTACATGTTGCACTTCAGGAAAGATGTGCATTTACTATCAAAAACATAAGACAGCAGCAAATATGATAGAAATTAAAGAAGCTCCTCAGGCAGGACCCTAAGTCAGTCAGGCTTTTGCAATGAGTCTCTACTTACTTTTTTCTTTATAGTGAAATCCCCAAAGAAGAACCAATTGTTCTTAAACTCACAAAAGCCAGGGATTATTAAACTATTAACTAGAATTCCTAGCTTTTTAAATACAGACAGATTAGAAATATAAAGGATTTATATGCAGTACTGTCTGTCCCATCCCACTGTTTCTTTCCTTCCAGCCTCAGTGACTAAGTCACAGTAAATCATGCCCAGTTCCCTGTGCACCCTCTCCAACACCTCTGAAAATTTCCTGGGTGCTCCATTTCTTCTCAGCAGCTCAGGTTCTCCTCCACCTGCAAACTTCTACATCTTTCAAGTGACTTTCTCACTCCCTTCTTCTGGTTGCCACAGCATGCGGTTTCCAGGAGCCCTGCTCCTTGCCAGATTCAGCTGTTTCCTGGGAAGAAACAAGTCTCTTCTGTCTCCAGATGAGTATCTGAGTTAATCCCTCTCCTGAAAGGAGCATAACATTCAAAACAAGAAGATACAAATATACCACCTGTCTCATTCCTACAAGTACTTATCAGAAACAATCTGTTCTCCATTGCAGATATGGAGAAGAAAAGAAATAATTGTCTTAAATTTCAACAAGAAGGATTCAGGTTAGAGACTAGGCACTGGAACAGATTACTTGGCAGACTGGAGTATCTTTCATCAGAGGTACTTTAAAAAAGTGTTATCTATTCATCTGTCAGTAATAATGTCAATACATCTCACCCACAAAATATAAGCATAAGCAAGAAGATCCCCTATAACTTTTTTTCAAATTTTATTCAAATGTATTTTGTTACTGTATGACCTTATCAGGTTGTTGATTTCAGCAGATGTTAAAACTGGAATGTAATTTTTCATATTCATGATTACTGGAGACTGGGTGAACCTGAGTGTCACACAAACTTTGGAGTGACATGAAAGCATATGAGCAGGGAAGAAACTACATCTTGCTTAACTAAGGACTATTTGAAACTTAATGCTTTCAAATAAGTTGTGCTTTGAAGTTTTAAAGTCTGCTTGACTCTTATACACATAGGTACGCCCTAAAACTTATAAAACCAATGTGATGTGGAACCACCAGTCTGTGTAGGATATTAGACAATGTTTAAATTCTGTGCTGAAAGGACAGAGAAGAGGAGCAATGCAATGTCTGCAGTTAGTTTTTCTTTGTGAGAGGTATTTCTCCACCTAAACTTGAAAATGTATGCACCATTCAAAAATTATATATTAGTGTAGTGGCTTTTGAAAGAATTAAGAAAAGATTTTATTTAAATTTTCTTATAGTTGTGCAGCTTACATTTCATACTGCAAGAAAACAACTGACTGGGGTTTTGGGGGTGGTGGTGTTTTTGTTTTTGTTTTTTTTTTTTTTTTTTTAATTTATCTAGACATACAACCCTTGGGTTCTTTTGTTTTGGTTTGGTTTTTTATTATTATTATTTTCTGATGGTCTTTTTTTTTTTTAGCTGAGACCAGTAAAGGATACAAGGTGTTGAGCAGCAACTGAAATCTACTTCCAGCTATTTCAGTGTTGGTTAGTTGCAACATTTCTTCTAAATGATACTTCCAAGTTTTTCCTAAATTTACCTTCTCTTTATCATTCATAGCAGGCTCAATGCTTAAAAATAAAACTCTCAAATAATATTTTGGCATCTCTATGTCTGTTTTACGGCAACCTTCTATATCGTACACAGTCTTTATTTTATGCAAAGGGAAAAAAATCACTGTCATGTTCCACATAGCTCACTGGACTTTTTTGGTCCACCAGAGGTATGTAGGTTCAATATATGTGAAAAGAATATTGTAAACGAGGCTTCTGTTGTCCACTTCCTATTATACCCAGAATGACATTTGTGACACTTATTAGGAAAGAAAAAGAAAAAAAAAAATTATCAGCTTAAAAAGCAATGGGGTACTTGTACAACATACAGTTAAAGTAATCTTATGGTCACATTTAAACCAGACTTATGTGCTGTTCAAACAGCAAATTTGAAAGTATTGGTTTAGGAATAGCTGCAACAGGTTTGTCAGTCCAAACATGCACGCTAATTTGGTATGCTGCTGGGCACACCTGCATGGTCTAGCTGAAGGAGACTTCAGTACTTTCTACCTGCTTTGACAGAGGACTAGAGGTGAAGGGGATGAAATTGGATCCTATCATATTTACAGCTGCTCCATAACCTGCTCAGCAAAAAAGCCTGGAATTTTGTCTCTGTTAATGAACAGAAAGGAGCAGGTCACTTATACCACGTCTGTGTGTTTTCCGGTCTTACCTGTTTGGAAAGAAGTTGCAAAGAGACCATCACAAAACAGCAGTAAGCTCAGCATTCATGTTGCATTTGCAGGTCTAATACAGGGGGAGGGGAAAGTAGTCACCCATGTAGACCTGAGAGGAAGTTTTCTGAGAAGACATTATGAACCTGCATAATAATATCGGTAAACTGGATAATAATTTTTTTATGTCAATATAGGCCCAGTTTTACAGTGTAGAGAGGTCACTTTACTCATAGCTGTCACACAAACAGGATTACAGCAAGGGGAGTGAAGTAGCTCACAGCACATTAGGTGGTACGCTTAAATGACACTTCCCCAGTCTCTTTCTGGGGTTCCTGAGTTCTTTGTTGTACAGAAGTGGGTTAGAGAATAAAATCCACTTCTGGGTGCTTTTCTTGAAGTAGAGCTAAAATTACTTTGGGGAATTTAAGAAGGCCATAGGAGCACTCCAAAGCTCCCTTTAAATAGGAAATAAGTCCAGACATTGGAATTGGAAGGGAACAGACTTTCACTCTGCTGTTAAAGTTCCTTAGAGATGGATCTTGACTGACTGTCCAGTTGTTGAACGGCTAGATGAGTAGGTTCCTTACCTCTTGGTGTCTGTTGCATAACTTATCATCTCCTGTCTCCCAGTATATGATTCCAGCAGAAGATATAGGTTCAATTCATACACCAGTTTGTCTCACCCTTGCTTCCACAGATGGCATGGAGAAGAAGGTGAGAGAGGTTATAAAGTGTTTCTCCACAGTACATTCCAGGAAATTATTTCTCACAGCAGGGAATGGACAGTATTTAATTCTTTAAATCTTTCCAAAAGATGTATTAGGACATATTTTTAATCGTGAGGGATTTGAGGCCGTACTTTAACCCTTTCTTTCCTCATATTATGCAATTTAAAAAACATTTATCTAAAGATAATAGATTTTAGAAGAAAATATGTATTGCAAATTTATACCACTCAGCTGAGAAATTACTATCGTTTCCTCAACCACCCAGCATGAAAAAGATTATTATTAATAGAAGACACTAAATGCAAGCTGAGTTCTCAGCAGGATTATTTCATATACGGTTTAATGGACTTTCTGGATTAGTAAAGTGTTCAGGTGCCTATTCCTTTATGAACTAAATTCTCATGTGGTTTTAGAGACTATATAATGCTTGATAATACTCAGGACATTACTCCTGGGAAACAGGAGAGAGCAGCTTCACCACCACCCTATATATAACATACAAGAACAATTCACACAACCTGTGAGTCACTCCTTCCTAGCTGCAAGCAAGAGCTTGCCACTTTGGCTATGTATGTTATTCTGGTGGACGGCATACTGGTCCCTCCATCCTTCCTTAATGAAAAAGCCTTCAGATGGGTGAAAAATAAGTGTGCTGAGCCACAGGAAGAATTGCATGTCAGGCATGTAGTAAGTGCAGAGCTCTTCAGTGACTTCAAATAGACCTCTGAACTGTCAGACTTTGTTTATATACCTAGCAACATTTCCTTTGCACTACCATCTTGAATAATAGCACAATAAAAATTCTGGATCATTATTTTTAATGAAGAGAGGGGAATTAGGATTCACAGTTAGAGGATCAGTTTGCAGGTAAGGCCACAGGCAAGAGCAATGAGATTTTGCAGTAATCTGAGAAAAAAGTACGTTGCAGCAGGTCCTTTTTTGTAACACTGTGAAAAATCCCAGCATATTGGCATGACCACAGTGAGGAACAATGTCAAAGTTGTGTGCATTTCTCAGTAGCATCCACAAATGTGGAGGGAAAAAAAAAGAGCAGTTCTTACAGAGGCCTTCTCTCTGTCTGAAGAGAAAAGTGCTTCTCTCTTCTCTGAAGAGGAGACCTGTAGGAAAAGCATGCAGGTACAATGCATAGGAGGAATTCCTTTCACCCCATTTACAACAGAGCACTAGTGCATGGGATTAACCAGTCTTTCACAAAACTAGCAAATGTGTCACATACTACATGCTTAACACTCATTTTTACTTGCATGGGAAATTGTTCATAATTAAGAGCAAACTAGAATTTTGAAAGAATTTAAAGAGAATTCTGAGACAAACAAGTTATCTTTCATTATTTATAATAGTTCAATATCGATGTTGTGATTTTTAAAAGTGATCTTTTTTGTTCAGATGCTGAAATAGATATTCCAAAGGGCTACATCCTGAGACAGAACAGACATTTTTCTGAACTCACTCCAACATGATTTTTCAGATCAGAGACTATTGTTAAATATAAAGTTAAGCTTGCCATTCTTCGCTTTCTCTGATGATTTATGGATCAAAGCTTCACTTGTTTGGATTTTTTCTAAGACAGAGTTCCTTTAAAGGACTTTCACAGGGGTTACTTTGTGAAACTGGAAGTCTTCCAAGATGCCTGATCTTGACTAATGGCCAAGATTAAGCTGTGTTTGAATTTTAAATGCTACACAGCCTCCTCCTCAGTGCGCTTTAAGGGTCCACTCATGTAGTGCTTATGCACACAGAGTTCCCATCGATCTTAAAGGAATGACATATATATAAGGAACTCAGACTTTTTTTTTTTTTGCCTTGGATGTACATAGAACCATTTCTCCTACTCTTATTCAGCATACCCTTCAATAAAACCAATGTATTTGTAACACAGTTTGAAAGAAATCTTTGTAAAATCATGTTCTTATTTCAGATTGGAACATTCCTTCTTGCTCCACACTGAAACAAAAAAAAAAAAACCACAACCACAAAGTGAAGAAGCATAAGCAAAGGATTGAAAAAAATATTTTAATTGAACAAATATTTGTTGAGTCTAACAATACAGACCTGCCATGGGAAAAACAAAGGTTGGACATGTGATAAAGACAGAAAGAATATTAGGTAGAAGAATATTTTCTACCTAACTTTAATTCCGATTCTGAAAGTATGATATGGAGCTCCGTCAACAAATTACAATATTGTCATGACTCAGGGGTTCCAACCAAGGACTGGAGGGGTTTTGTACTACAGAAAATGAATTAGTTCATAGTCTAGTGGTAGCTTTATCAAAAGCAGCAATATTTACAGGATATTTCCTTTTTTTTATGTTAGAGATGAGGTGTTACAAAAGCAATGCAAATTTTGTTGAAAGGAGTGTAAGCAGATAGGAGAGCTCATATCAGAAGTTAGAAACCTACTTCACATCCGGGGACAACAACAGTCCTGAAATCAAACATCATCTATAAGTATTTATCTGTTCACTAGAAAGCATAGAACAGTATAAGATTAACCATTGTATTCTTGGCACATGATGGAGAGATGCTGCTGTCTCATGACACCTGACTTGTCAGAATTTCTCTCCTTGCTTTTTAAAACAAGAAAGGGATATGACAAGTTTAGTTTCTAGAAGAGGGGTTATCTGGAAGTTGGAAACAGAAGGTGGATTTTGCATTACCTAGCTCTGTTCAGATAAATTTCTGTTCAGATAAGAGGTTACACATGCAAAGAGATCGTATCAGGCAATGTTGGGTGAAAACAATATTCTTGAGGTCCAGACAGAAACCTTTTATTAGCTTAGGGATTCGCGGAACAAGGGCTGTACTTCTAAAGGATGGGGAGGGAGCCAGTGAAATTTGTTGGAGCCTTGAAGAGGAGGAAAGCAATTAAGATCATGTCATGCTAACTATCTACAAAGACTGCTACAAATGACCCAAGAGGATAAGAGCACTTCTGCAAGTGAGTTTTTCTATTTATAAGCATTAATACAATTTTAGAGTAGTGGATGTCTCTTTTTTTTTTCCCCAATATTTGAGGTTGTGTGTCTCTGGAGTCCATGCTCATCTCCTCTATTAACTAGACTAGAGGTAGTAAGTCAACCTTCTTCAACAGTCAGCAGACATGCAGCTTCATTCATGGCTCTCTCAGTTGGAAATATAAAGAGTTTAGTTAAAGATTTTTTCCCACTAGGGTCATAAAGGAGAATCTTACATGAAAGAATAAAACTGCAAATTGTAAATCCTCAGTGAGTGTTAAAGAGAAATGTTATTTAAGAAATGTTATTTAGAGCATAAAATAAGATAAAGTAAATGTGTCAAATGTGTTAACATCATACCACAAGAAGCTCTTTTCTACCCAGTCTTCATTTCTCTTACCCTTTCTCTCTGTTTCACACAGGAGTTGACTGAAGTTTTAATTGATGGAAACACCTGGAGAAGTGAAGAGGTATGCAACACTGTTCTAACTATATGAAAGAATGTCTCTGAAGACCAAGTCAGCATTAATATATGGTACATATAATCAGGAATAACAATATTCAAACTCTTCAGATGGGGACTAGCAAACTTAACAGCACAGACATGTCCTTAAGGCAACATAAAATACACAAAACGTGACTTTTCATTAGTGAAGTATTTTCTCCCAAGGCCATCATAAAAGAAAGTTTATTACACTTACTTTGTGAGATGCAGAGGGAGGCTTTTCTGAAATCCAATTTCTTTATAAAATGTACTTGATAAATGGTAATTTTTAAGTCTTCCAAGCTGTCCATCTTCACTGATTTTGTTTTCATAAAAAATGAAAAAGGGGTTGAATTTTCCCTGAACAAATAGCTCCTTGAAGGTCGTTGGAGAGTGAGTAGTGAATTAACCAACCTCCAGAGTGATCTAAATGATGAACAACCTCTAGGACACCTGAGGCAAATGAACTTTCCCTCACCGCATGCCAGAGCTGATGTGCAACATCGTCATTTCTGTGAAGTGAAACCTAGCTGCCATGGAGCTATCCTATAATTACTTGGGTTCTCTAAAATAGTAGTTACTGCTGCCTGCACAAATCTGGTAACTTAGCTGCTTGTTTGTTGTCTTCTAGTCTGCTCAAAGAATTCCTAGCCATGTGGCAATTATGCAAAAAAGAAACAAAACCCAAAAACAAAACGACAAAACAAACCCAAACAAAAACCCAAAAACAAAAGAAAAAATAAGGAAAGCGAAGAGTGTTTTAGCTGCATTTTTGTGGTTCTAATTAGGAGCAATTTTGATAAGCATTTCAGTGTGTGTAAATATTGGCAAACTTTAGCGCTTATTTCTTTCACAATGTTATTTCAGCTCAGGTAAGCTGATGTGAATCCATCACCAGTGTTCTCTGAACTAAACACTGTAAAACAATGAAAAGGGCTATTTTCAGTGACTGCAATTTTTAAAAGGCATTTTTATTTTAGTTTGAAAATTCCTAAAGGGGAAAAAAGATAATTTTTAAAATTTTTTTTCTATTTTTCAGGCAAAAATATGCCAATGGAAATTCTCATGGTTTACACAAACTAAAATAAATCTGCTCTGTCCTTGAACAAAAATCTGTATTTGATCGCATGTCCAGATTTCCTCAAAGTGTATCTAGATCTGTGAATTTAAATTTCCTGCTTAAAGAGTATGAAATTTTTACACTGATGTCTACAGTACCATAGGTACTTCATCAAATAGTATAAATTATCAGTCTGTATCGTATTTTAAATGTTAGCAAAAATTAGCAGATTGATCACAGAACTTCCATGAAAGCAGAGTGACATAGCGTAGCTGGTGGGAACACTATGCCTCCACTATTAGACTTCTAGGAATGTTTTTGCTGCTAAAGGAATTGGGTATGGCAATCTAAAAGAATTTATTGAAATACATCCAGTTCAGATATTTCAATAATGTCAGTATATTGGTTTGATAAAAGAGGTGTCAAATACATTTTTGTGCGTGCAACTGACACAATCTAGGAAGTTCATGCTTCCAAGCTCATTTTGAGTTTTCACTTTACTTAATGTCTCCTTTCCTTTCCTTTCCTTTCCTTTCCTTTCCTTTCCTTTCCTTTCCTTTCCTTTCCTTTCCTTTCCTTTCCTTTCCTTTCCTTCCTTTCCTTTCCTTTCCTTTCCTTTCCTTTCCTTTCCTTTCCTTTCCTTTCCTTTCCTTTCCTTTCCTTTCCTTTCCTTTCCTTTCCTTTCCTTTCCTTTCCTTTCCTTTCCTTTCCTTTCCTTTCCTTTCCTTTCCTTTCCTTTCCTTTCCTTTCCTTTCCTTTCCTTTCCTTTCCTTTCCTTTCCTTTCCTTTCCTTTCCTTTCCTTTCCTTTCCTTTCCTTTCCTTTCCTTTCCTTTCCTTTCCTTTCCTTCCCTTCCCTTCCCTTCCCTTCCCTTCCCTTCCCTTCCCTTCCCTTCCCTTCCCTTCCCTTCCCTTCCCTTCCCTTCCCTTCCCTTCCCTTCCCTTTTTTCCTTTTTCTTTTCCTTTTTTCCTTTCCTTTTCCCTCCCCCTCCCCCTTCCCCTTCCCCTTCCTCCCTCTCCCCCTTCCCCTTACCCTCCCCCTCCCCCTTCCCCCTGCCCCTTTTCCCCCTTCCCCCTTTTCCCCTTCCCCTTCCCCCTTTCCCCTTTCCCTTTCCCTTTCCAATATTTTGTCTCTCTATTAATGACTGTCTTAAATCTTTGGTTTCTCTTTATTTAGAGGTTTATAATTTACTGAAAGGAAGCCACAGCTGGTATAGTATATCTGTAAATTTTATTCTAACTTTATTCCTTGATATTTCAGGAAACTGTGATCTTAAGTTATCCTGCTTTTTTCCTGTGTCACAGTGTAATCCTGAAAGTTTTGGTACTTAAACTTGGGTGACAGTGGTGGTGCTTGGGTGTTCAACTCATTAAGTGAAGGCCCAGCTAAAGCAGACAGTTTGTCAACCCATTTGGAGGAAAGATTTCTCATACTGGTAACTATCAGGGTTGGATTCAGTGACCTAGGTGGTCCTTGTCAGCCCTACATTCCTAAGATTTTATCATTCAAACTGAGATACTGAAGCACATTTTTCAAGATAAAAACATGAAAGGGTCTTCACATGAATTTAAGAACTGTCAGCAATTTTAGTTTTACAGTTCATATTCACTAACATTGAGTTCAGAAAGCTATGGCAGCGCTAATCTGGGGCATAGAGTGCCATATTAAGAGTTACTTCAACCTTTCATTGTTCAACCAAGTAAGTGAACTTGTAGACTAACTTAAACCTCTCCCCAACAGTTTGCCACATTTTTTACCCACAACCTTTGCTCTGAGAATTGTTTTTGCTTTTGTGTGACCACCGTGATCACCAGATACTTCCTTTCCATATTTCTGGACTTTCAAATACCAGGTGTGCATTAAATATTTTTTAATCTATTTTAGCTTCTTCAGTATTTTTCATAGGCTGTTTTACTACCTGTAGAAAAAAGATCAGTCCTCTTTTAGGCATTTCCATACACAAATAGTGAGGCTTCTTAACCATTACCTCTTTTCTCATAGTATTTCTACAATTTTCATGGTATTATGACTTCCACAGAAGAGGGCGCTTTTAGCAATAAGCAGGGATATGAAAGGAGTGGAAGACAAGACAAAATATGGACAAATAATTCAAACTACTATCTTTACATGCAGTTTCGGATATTTCTGATTTTTTAAAACAATACAGGAACTTAACATGGATAGGCTGGGTATTTGGAATATAGACACTGATGTATAGGAGTAGTACAAAAGTGTGCTGGATAAAAAATGTCTTAAGGCTAGAATTTCTCAAAAGAACATAATTCCATACTTTCATTGCTTTTAATCTATGCTTGGAATTATGGGGATTCTTAACTACCGTCTAATCAGATTTAGCATTCTGGTTAGGCTGTGTTGCATTTCGTGTTGAAATTCCTTACCCAGTTCATGCTGGCATAAATACAGGCTGCTGTTGCAAGGAGTCGTCTTGAACCTAGGTAGCTGTTTTGTCTGTATAAGCAGTTGCACCTCTGACAAGCCAGATCAGGAGGCTAAATTAGTATTTCTGAGAGGGTTCACCTTGATCTAAGAAGCTGCATATATTGCTGGTGCTCAGACACAGGAATGCAAGAAATGCCAGGCTAGAGGCAGAAGCAGGAATGTGGGACTGTCCTTTTTTACAAAAGCTTGAATTTATGTTACAATTAAGTATATGCTCTTAGTGCAACCCCAGTTTATGTTACTATGACTGGGTAGTGGGACACATTCCAAAACTGACCAGACCTTCCCATGTTACTGCATTTTTATATCTGCATGTCTTATAAAAATCTCAAAACTGTCAGTGCCTGTTGGTATTTTAGACTTTTTCTGTCTGTGTACTACGTGCATATGGTCTATCATGTTGAATGTAGGAATGTCATAGAATCACAGAATCGTTAAGGTTGGAAAAGACCCTTAAGATCATTGAGTCCAGCCACTAACCTCTCACTGCCAAGTCCACCACTAAACCATATCCTCAAGCACCACGTCTACCCTTCTTTTAAATACCTCCAGGGATGGAGACTCCACCACCTCCCTGGGCAGCCTGTTCCAATGCCTGCCAACCCTTTCGGTGAAGAAGTTTTTTCTAATGTCCAACCTAAACTTCCCCTGGTGCAACTTGAGGCCATTGCCTCTCATCCTATCAGTTGTTGCTAGGGAGAAGAGACTGACCCCCACCTCGCTACAACCTCCTTTCAGGTTTATGCCTTTCTGCTACGTAAATGTCTTTATTGTCATGTCTGTACTTGTGTATGTGTCTGTTCCCATACATATGTAAATATAACTTTTTATAGTTATATTGACTATACTTCTGTGGCATTCACTGATCATTCCATGCAAAACCTTTAAGTGACTTGTTCTACTATGTTCCCTGTTACAACATCTGTGCAAAACAGAAGAGCTGTACAGAACTTTCAGGGAGTGCAGCAATTAAAACCACAGTCCCCATGTCAACATCTTACCTTCCAGAAAAAATAAAAGAAATATAACAACCAAAATCAGCAAAAAACTTATTACCATTTAGTTACAGTATCACTTAGACAAAACTAACAGTAATCCAACATACACTTTCAAATACTTAAAACCAAGCCAATAAATAAACTAATTATTTTTAATTAATCCTAGAGGTGCCCCAGGCTGTTATTTGGACCAGTTACTTTACCACAGTGCTGTCAGGCAAGTACCTCTTACATATGCCATTTCACATACTGAAAGTGCCATTGCTGAAGAAATTGTTTTATTTATATCACTTATCATAGCAATCCAAAAGCAATTTCCTGAAGTATTTTACTTAAAAGGGCTCAAGATAGCTGTTATCTCTTCCAAAAACAGGTACTTTTCAGTAAAAGTATGCGTTGGGTCATTAGGGTTCTTTTGCTTTTTTATTTTTTCATTTAGAGGGACTTGGCATTATTATTATTTAATTAGGAAAGTGTTGATAATAATTTACTTTTACAAAACCTCATTTTAATATTTAGTTGTGGAAGGTTTCTGTTTCTTTTTCCGAGTTTCCAATTTTCCATTAAAATTGTTCCATCAAAACTCTGTTTTGTTTCTCAGAAAAAAACATTAGTGAGAGGAAGATTTTTTTTTCCATCTTGTACCTTTCCATCTGTTAAGGCCAAGCAATAGAGCACCTGAGAATGTCCCTAGTGATACTCATATTGGACTTTTTTTTTTCATTCTCTTTCCAGGTCAGTACACAAAATATATCACTTGATTAATTTGGTACTAAACAGGATAGGACTGAAGATAGCTTCAGACCAAAAGGAACAGCAGAAACCTAACTTTGCATAGGCCTGATGAGCAACAATATTGACTATGTATGTGAATTATATGAACGTTTGTTGTGGTTTAGCCCCAGTAAGCAGCTGAGCCCCACATGGCTACCCACTTACTCCCCACACTGTGCAGTGGGGAAGAGAATTGGAAAGATAAAAGTGAGGAAGCTCGTCGGTTGAGATAAAGATAATTTAATGGATAAAGTGAAAGCCACATGCACAAAAAACAAAACAAGAAATTAATTCACTACTTCCCATCAGCAGGCAGGTGTTCAGCCATCTCCAGGAAAGCAGGGATCCACCACATGTAACCATTACTTTGGAAGACAAATGCTATAACTATGAATGTCACCCCCTCCTCCTACTTCCCCCAGCTTTTATTGCTGAACACAACAGCACATGGTGTAGGATATCCCTTTGGTCAGTTGGGGTCAGCTGTCCCGGCTGTGTCCCCTCCCAGCTTCTTGTGCACCCCCAGCCTACTTGCTGGTGGGGTGGGGTGAGAAGCAGAGAAGGTTTTGACGTTGAATAAGCACTGCTCAGCAATGGCTAAAAAAATCAATGTGTTGTCAACTCTGTTTCCAGCACAAATCCAAAACATAGTACCATGCTAGCTACTATGAAGAAAATTAACTATATCCCATACAAACCCAGGGCAGTCATGAACCTCTGAATCCAAACCATAAAGTATTAGAAAATCGTTCCTTAGAGCTCCTGATCTTCAGGGAAGTTGTATGAAAAGATACCGGAATTCTCTGGATCAGTAGCTCCTTTTCAGTGCACTTAAGGACACTGCTGTATTGTCCTGAACCAACAAAAAGGAACCTTCCAGCTCTGAAATTTGCATGGCTACTTGTACAGGGTAATTTTTTGTTTCTTTGTTTTCTTCTTCAGCTGTTTTCCAGGATTTGTGAAAAAGAGCCAGTGAAGAACTTTATGCCAGCTTACTGTAACTTGGAAGTTCATTCACCCTGAAGTTATTTCCAGAAAAGAAAAGCCATTTTAATGTAGATAATATTGGATCCCTAATTTTTTAATAACTTCATTCTACATTTGTTCAGTGTTATACACAGACATGTGCAGAAGTTATAGTATACATCACTGCCTTATGTCATTCTTTTACAGAAATATGTTTCTCCTCTATATAATATTTACAGACTACCTGCTTTTCTATTAAAAAAGCAATTTTGAAACAGGGTCCTGTTTGTTTTCTACCTTAAAAGAAACCACAGCCTTGTATCAATTTTGTCTTATATCTCTCCCAGTCCCAGTACTTTGTTGGTGAGGTCCCAGGCATGCCAGCCATTGATAACCGAGCATACCTCATTTCTTAAATTTGCCCCTGAAGTAAAGAAAGCAAGGTGATCCTTCTGGAAGCCATAGCAACAGCTCACTTCTGTGCTCTCTGGCAAGACTGGTTTTCCTCCAACTTGCTAGAAAGTAAATTATTCATTCTAATGCCTGGGTAACACTATTCTGTTATGTGATAAAAGATACAATTATAAAAAAGAAATATATTTATGGAATTTTGTATTAAAAGTATTGCCACCATCTCTTATAAATACCATGTAACTGGTATCATCCTAAACTCTTTCTTTTCTACACAATTCAAACAGAATTTGAGGTCAAATATTATTTTATTTTAATAAATCTATTTTGGTAGTACCTTCAACCTATCTCCCAAAAAACTTCTTCCTTCTTCTGAAGATGCATTTCAGTTCAGCCCATATTACTTTTTTAAAAAAAACTTATTATTATTCTTCACTTCTTTCACTGTTCTCAGAAACAGTGTATTTAGATCTAATGCTATATAAGTATTTTTTTTCTTCTTCCTTACCCTCTCTCCTAGTCATGAATCCTGATCTTCAACTGAAAAATAGATTCCCCATTTCACCTCCTGTTTTTGCAGATACTGGAAAAATATTTGTATATCTGTACTTAAATCAGTTGCAAAGCTTTTTCTTATCTATGTCTTAGATATCATTATGAGTCTTCCAGGTGATACAAGATCTTTAGCATATAAACAAATTCATATTATTTTCTGAAATAAAACAAAATTATTTACCAAATATGTTTCCAATTTATGTTCATTCATTCACTAGGAAAAATGTAGTACACAATTTATATATATAGAAATGTGAGGCATAACTGCCTGAAAATACCATAGAAGGTTTTATAGAAGACCTTGGATGTTCAAGCCTGATAATATAGTTAAAAAAATGACAAAATATTTTGCATTTACCAAGTTGTTATGAAAAAATTTCTGAAGATTTGCACCTAATATTTGAGCTTTTTCTAGGGAAATAATGCAGATGGCAAGGCAGATCAAATTTTTAAAAATGCAGAGCATGATAAAAGACAGATGTAGCAAGCTACAAGTAGAGAAAACAGAAATAATTGTACCTGCATAGTAAAAACTAATCTACAGTAAGAGAAGGAGGAGCTTCAAAATGACTGAATTATCTGATTAAAATCACAAAGGAAGCAAAGGAGGACATTAAACTAGAATAAGATAGTTTGCAAAACCAATAGTAATAAGATCAATAAATCTAGGTTAAAAAGACATTTAGAATCTTCCTGTTAAAAAACCCTAATTATGGTGATAACCGAAGCAGGGATAAATTAACCCATTTCCTGGGTTTTACTGTCTTGAACACTGGCATTCAAGATCCACATTCAGCTATTTTTAAAATTGACCAAGGACAAAGATGGATTTTTGTTAGGACTAGAGAAGATGAGTCCAAACCTGAGCTGAAACATTTCTTTCTCAATCTGTTGAGAAATAGGGATAATACTGTTGATCTGTCTGGTAGGGATGTACCATGCATTTGCACAGTGCTTTAGAAATTCCAGGCCTTAGACTAATAATAAGAATTACCTTCAATAAAATCAAATAATGCTAAAAAGAAACAAACGTGTAAAGATGTATGAAAATACCAGGTCTTTCTTCAGTGAAAAAAAAACTCACCAGGAAGCAAGATTAATATTCATATCAGTGTGAATGTTAAGTTATACATAAATCCTACAACAGAAAACTTCTGAGATTCAAATAGGTTGCTCTATCAGTGATAGACTGAAGAATGTCAGATTTAAAGACAGAAGAACAATCCAGTGTTTTTATTCTTCCTAAAGTTTAAAGCTTTGTTATACAGAGACTCAAATCTTTGAGATTATTTTATGATAATGAAATCAGATAGTTAATTTCTAAATTATATAATGGATAAAGTAATGTATAAATAGCATTTTTCATTATCTAATGCCTTGGTCTTCAATCACAAATGACAAATATTCTATCAGAAGTCTTTTTACCCATTATCAATTCTCTCTACTTGTACTGTAATATAAATAAAGGTGCAAAGAACTGAAATGTCACAGGGGAATACTGAGGAAAGCTAAATGAGCGAGGAAATCTATATTGCTTTTAAGCATATCTGAGGGAGGTCTTGGGTGTTTCCATGGTTATATTCTGTTCTGCCATTGTTTGTAGAGATTCAGTAAATGAGTTACATTTGTGTTAATAGAATATTAGCACAAGCAACTATTAAAATTATATATCATATTATTGTGGTCTAGAAAGAGAGGAAACAAAAAGGATAAAAAGAAAGGGGAGTTCTGAGGAATCTGAAGAATCCAAAGTAAAGTTGGGTTTTGCTGAGTTCTACCATTTTGCTTGCTTAGAGGTTAGTCCTAGTAACTGATTAGATATTACTGTCTCAAAATTATAGAATAATAATCTCCAGAATGCATATAAGACACTGAGATAAGGAAAATTGTAAGACTTAGTAACTATAGGTACATTGTTTGCATGACAGTGACTCATCAAGAACTAATGAGATAATGAAGTTAATTTTTTATGTTCTCTTTCAGTGGGCAGTCGATAACTGACAGCAAAGACTCGGTAGGGCCAGCACTACAAGCTGATCCAGTTTCTATTCCTTGTACTGGCACCTTAAAAGGGTACAATGGTATATCGCTACTAAATTACTGCCACAACTGCTATGAAAAAGTAATAAAATAGTGCAATATATCACTACTCTGTCAAGCAGTTAATGGGAACAAGTAGGATCAGGCTCAGTATCTCTAGGATTCAACACACAGCTAAACTAGGGATATGGGAGAAAAATGCATGCTTGATCCTGCACTGAGCATACTCACAGCTATGCTTTCAGCAAGCAAAAATAGAGGTGTAAAACTACATATAATCAAGAAAGTGTTTGTGAGGCTAAATGGGTTTCTTGGGTGTAGGTGTCAAGATTTGGGGGGTGAGGGGGCAACAGGGGCGGCCCCTGTGAGGAGCGGCCGGGGCGGCCCCGCGCCGGACACAGCCGGTTCCAGCCGGCTCCGAGGGCGCCACTGCAGGGCCCGGCCGAGCCCCTCAGCCCCGGGCGGGCACGGCCGGGGCACGGAGGGAGGCAGGGACGGGGGGCAAAGGGCTGCCCGGCAGCCAGGGCTGAGGGAAAGGGGGTGAGAAAGAGCCCCGGGAGCCCCGAGGGGAGGAGAGCGGCGGGAGGGGAGGAGGCGCTCCCGGCGCCCCGGCACAGATTCCCTGGCGGCCCCGGGAGGGACCCCGGCGGGGCGGGTGTTTCCCTGCAGCCCCTGGGAAGGCCCCGGGCTGGAGCAGCTATCCACACTTCAGTCCACGGAGGACCCCATGCTGGAGGAGGGAAAAGTGTGAGGAGAAGAAGCAGCAGAGATGAGCTGTTATGCACCAACTGCAGCCCCCCATTCCTCATCCTGGAGCAGGGGGAGATAGAGGAGTCAGGAATAAAGGAATGGAGCTGATTCTGGAAAAAGGGGAAGGGAGATGTTGGTTTTTTTGGGGGGGGTTTAATTCACATATATTTTAGCTGGCAATAATTAATTTTCCCCAAGGAAAGACTATTTTGCCCATGATGGTAATTGTAAGTGATGTCCCTGTTTTTATCTCAACCCATGAGCTTTTTTATCTTATTTTCTCCCCCGCCTGATTGAGAGAGTGGTTGGGTGGGTGTCTGGCAGCTGGACAAGGCCAACACATCACAATGGGATAAATTTGTAAACTTCTGATGCACAGCCATGGAATACGAACTTTACCTTCTCTTACAAACAACCTCCTCCCCTGATATGTCTCAGGTCAAGATAAATACCATCTGCTCTGCAGAGAGTATATCACAGAAATCACAGAAACTTTAATGTTGGAAGGGACCTCCTGAGATCACCTAGTCCAGCCCCTGTGTTCAAGCAGGGTCAGCTAGAGTATGCTGCCGAGGAATGCGTCAGTCAAGTTTTGAGTATGTCCGCTGATGGAGGCTCCACAACCTCTTTGGGCAACTTGTGCCAGTGTTTGATCACCCTCACAGTAAAAAAGTGTAGTCTTGTCTTTAGATAGAATTTTGTGTTTTAATTGTGCCCATTGCCTCTTGTCCTGTCAGTGAGCACTATAGAAGAATCGGGCTCCCTTTTCTTCATTCCCTCCCATCAAGTATTTATACACACTGATAAGATTCCCCCTGAGCCTTCTCTTCTCTGGATGGAAGAGTCGCAGCTCTCTAAGTCTGTTCTCATAGGAAAGATATTACAGTCCCTCAATCATCTTTGCAGCCCTGTATTGGGGAGCCCAGAACTGGAGACGGTGCTCCAGATATGGCCTGTCTCGCAGTTGGAAGCCCTTTAACAGCATCGTCTCATCTGGCTCCACTCAAAACTGGGATCAATGAACAGCAGCAGCCCACAATCCTTTCTGTGTGTCCCAAGCATTGGCTTACCTCATCCTGCTACAAGGTAATAGCTTTACTAGGGCATTGGGTGTGAAATAGCAGGAATCACAATATTTCCCTCTCCCAGTGGGTGTTTAGGACTATTATGCTGTCTATATGATATCAATGACTGGTACTCCTTGTAGCTCTTGAGGTCGGCACAGGTGAGGTGGGCAGGCAGGAGCCTTGCAGGCCAGTGGGGCTGTGCCCTCCCCAGCAGGCACAGCGATTCTGCACCCCAGCGAGCTGAGCAAGGGCAAGGCCAAGGGCCAGGGCTACTGAGGTGACTCCTGAACACAGGAGGAGGGCTCTTCTGAGGCCTCTCCTGGCTCCCTCTCACCTGGCTCATCCCCAGCAGCTGCAGTCCTGGTCCTGCTGTGACACCTGTCCAGGACGGACTGGGCAGAGCTGGGTGGGAGCACAGGGCCTGTCAGTTCACTGAGTACATTGACAATAACATGATAAATATGATTTTTGCCACCACTAGCAGAAGCCCCCAGTCCTGGGGTGCCCTAAGGTGCAGAGTCTGGGCCCTGTGGGACCTGGGCCTGGGCCTGGCCTGGGTGTCACTGACCACCCTGTCTGTCTGGGGATGAGTGACTCACCCTCCCTGGGGTGAGCTGAGGATGTGTGGTACCATCTGTGGTAACAGTGTGAGCCGCCATGGACATTACCAAGTGACCAACCACAGCCTTGGGTTTCCCAAGGACTGGGGGTGGCCAGTGAGTGCCAACCACACTGCCCTGCCTGCCCAGAGAGAGATGCAGGGTGCCATAAGAACACTTGTAAACCTAGCTCCTTGTATACACCAGAGGTGAGGCAGAATTGGCCCTCACCAGGAACACCGCATTTTTCCCATAAAGACTCCAGGATGCCTATGACTTCAGGATTTCCTCCCCACTTCTTGAGGAAGGATAAAACTGTCAACTTTAAAACCCAGAGGAGCACTGGAGGGGTGTACTTAATACCAAAGAAATGGAGTTGAGATGAGCATGCTTTTGTACAACATCTATCAGGTATATATTTCTGTAGTGATTATACAACCTGAACTACTAGATTGTTAAAGCATTCATTGGACTCACAAATTCTTAACTCTATATATGGTGTGTTACCTCTTTCGCATCACAAGATTCTGAGAGTAACACCCTCCTGAGGCCCATCATCCACCTGAAGTGTACTGCTAGATGCAGTCAGATGTCTGAAAAGCAAGGACCCTGAAAGTTTAAGGTGCCTTTCTCACGTACATGAGCGCACTTTCTCCTGATCCTCTTCTATCTAACATGTTCTTATATTTGGTATGATCAGGTCATACCTACTTTTCTGGACAACTCAAAAGTGAGGCTTGATCGCCAAGCTACAAAACTCAGCTCCTGTGTATTCATCATGGCAGTCAGGTTAATGGAAAGCAAAAGGATGATAAGGACAATATTTTCACAGATTAACATCGGTAGCTGATAGGAGATACTAAATAAAGAAAGCAGTACAAGAGGCTGAATGTTTTAGATACAGTATAGGATCATAGATGGGGTGAGTAGTTAGTGAATGAGCAAGAACAGGAGTTGAGTATATGTTCTGGACTCAGTGGAGTGAGAGGTGGAGAGAATGAACACGTAGGGCAGTCTGAAGGCAGGACAGTAAAGCAAATGAATACACTGCTTGTTCTCAACACTCATTGGAAGAATCTGAGAGGGTGGGTCTGGCAAGAGACCACCTGCATCCTTGGATCATATATACTCACATTCGAGTTTCCTGGACCTCAGATTTAAACTAAACATCAATACTACGATGGACACCTGCAGCCTGCTCTGAGACAGGTTTGTCCCCAGATATGTCAAGTATCAGCTCTAATACCTCTCAAGTTGTTCACTAGCAACAAAGGGCAGCTGGATTTTCAGTGCTCTGCCAGCCTGTCAGTCAACAGCAAGTGTCAGTGGATCTTGAATTATGGAGGCATTTAGCTTATTCTCTAGGGGAATGAGTTCTCCATAAAGAAACAGAGGCTACCACAGGCCCAGACCAGACCATGACTACATATCCTCATTTTACTGAAAAGAATTTCCCACAGTAGTATTTCTATGATCTATGTCTTTTTCCTGGATAGTGGCATGTAATCAAGGAGCCCAAGCCTTTTTTTCTCCCCTTTTTCCTCTGTTCTTTTCTTTCCATTCTTCTGCCCCAATCCATCCCAGGAGAACTCATTACTTCTCTGGTAGAAGTGAAAAAAATGTATGTGCAAAGTCCTTCTGTATTTTCTCATTCAAAATATTAAATTACAGCTCTCCCTGCATAGATGTGTTTGAGCCAGTTCCATGATCATTTAGCCTACTGTCAATGCTAGCAGGACACCAGCCAGCATCAGTCTGAACATCCTGCTTCAACTGCTGTGCATTTCTCACATTACAAGCCACTTGGCTTTTGAGTTCTTTCTTAATCACAGAGAAAATGCTGATATTTCAACTGTATATCTGGCTGTGCATAGCAGGTACACATTCTCTATCCTGCAGTAATTCAGATTTCTGATGTATGCAATAGGCAAACTAATAACTACACCCTGCAGTTATAAGAAAAAAAATCTGCTAAAATTTTTTAGCAGGTACTCTGGTATTCTTAGGTGCTAGATGAACATGGGTTTGTGTTTTTTTTCCCTAAAAAGAAAAATGTTGTTTGCAGTCTGTAGGTAAAATCCCTCAATTTACAGCAACTCCTTAGAACACACTAAGGATACTGTGATGCACATGCTAGGAGAATGAAACAGTTCAGGGGAAAAGTTTTGGGGTGTTCATGTGTTAATGCAGTTATATTACCTCTTTCTGAGGTCATCTGGAACTGGGATTTGTAAATCCAGAAAAAATAAGAAACTGTACATTAACATATTTTTAGTATTTGGGTGTTATTAAACTGTAAGGCATGAAACACATTATTGTTCTCATGATCGGAAACAAAACTGAGTGTAATGCTTTTTCTTCTCTTTATATATTCTCTTCTTTCTGGAGTTTCTGCTGAGAGGAGTGGAACTGACTGCCCTGACAGAGTAACAATTTGGATTTAACAGGAACATGGCTTTTTTTCTGGAAAGCTTGTGTTTTGCAAGGATGTGTCACAATGTGTACAAAAGAGAAGGGAGTTGTACCTTCTTTCACACCTCTGTCTTTTGCTTGCAGCTCAAACTATTATAAGGTTTCTGAGCTGCCAAGGTGTTTTAGTGAAAATCTGTCATGCTGAAGACTTTTGAAGCCAGACTTTAAAGGATCAAGCTATGGAAGGATACTGCATTGCTTTATTTTACTAACAGTACTATAGTATAACTGAGTATCAGTGTCTCAGGGTAGCAGAAGTGTAATGCCCAAGACGTTCATATATCATGCTAAGTACACACTGCCATGAGCTTTGTGATTCCACTTAGAAATAATTCCATTTATTTGTAATCAGCTACGCTGCCCTCAGGAAGGTAAGAAGGAAATCAGCTTGTAGACAAATCTGTTAACAGCAGCGATGTAAAACTTTTCAAAACTTTTTACAGTAATATGCACTCTTTCATAGCAAATATTAATTCATTGGCATATATTGTAGTATTTTTATATTAAAAGAGTCTTTGGAAAATATTTGTACTAAAAAGATTTATGTTAGGAACAAAAACGTTTAAGTCTAGGAATGTGTGTTATCTTTGTTATATTATCTGACAGTAAATGAAGATACTGCTTTGCTTCATGATATCAATCTTTTCAATGTCAATTTTAAATTACATAATTAATTGCATACAAGCAACTTTATGAAGGTGTTAATGATGCACGGCAGACCCAAGAAGCTACTCCCATATGGCAGGAAACAGTTCTAATAACTGCCTCATACATATATTTACTCCCTATTAAAAAATCCTTTTAGATGTCTTCTACAGGGAAAGGGGAAGTGGATGCATGCTTGTATGAAAACAGTGCTTCCATCACCACTCACAATGCCTTATGTTTATGATCAAAAATCATAACTTTCTGTCTTGGGCTTTATGCCTAAGCGTTGCTGCATCCACCCTGGTGCCTAACAGTCATATGCCTAAGCATCGTCATTCTGCCTTTGGAAAAAGGATTAATATGTCCCGCGACATTCAGAAAAACTGCACTAAGAAACCTGCCTGGCTTGAACAATTTTCAGAGATCAGGACTGATTCAGGGCTGAATTTATTGAACACACAGTACAATATGGTATTGCTGCATACAGAAATGGAATTATATGCTTGTCAATTAACTTCAATCCTATTTCCTTAACTTGGACAAAATAAAACATTTAACTGGTAGAAATTTTTGTGATTTATTTCAAGGTCTCAAAGATTTCTCTCACAATTTTGCTTTTATTTTCCCTTGAGGTATAACTGGAGCTGAATGGGAAGCATTCTGGTACTATGCACACAGACTTTGTCATAGTAGCTTGAGTTTATTACACATTTATATAGAATCTGATTGTTGATAAAATTAACAGGCCCTGCCTGACTTTTATCTACAAAGAGGAAAGCCTGCATGTAAGGTGATCACTGTAGAATAAGGCTTCTGGAAGTAAGTGAAAAAGTCAGGAAACACCAGTTTGGAACTACTGAACTAGAATCGCATTATATCATAAGCATTTAAAAACTGTAACTGAACTCCCCAAATCTGGTATCATATAATGAGATCATTCTTCCATTTTAAAAACGTAGACTTACCATGCATATAGGGAATAAAGGATAATGTTCTTTGGAAGAAGTGGTACTTCCAAACTCCAGCATCCAAAAGAAAAGGAACGCCTTTCTCATGCAGAGACCAACTCGCTAGGATACTCACCTGAGGCTCAGTAAACCCCATTCCACAGCTGTGCAGGTCAGACGATGGAAAACCACCATCAAAGAACATAGTGTGCGATAGTTTGAATTATCAGTGTTTCAAAGCATATATCATCTTAGTCTTTTGATTATATGCTGCCTTGCAAGGGAGAAATTCAGCAGTGTTATTCCCTCCTTACACCTCACTTCTTTCCAATCTCTTTTTTACCTGTATGCTTCAATCTGTGGGCTTCAAAATCCTATCCAGCATCTATAAAAGGGCTTTGGATGTCAAAAAAAAAAAAAAAAAGAGAGAGAGTATAGCAAACTGGTGGGAGGAAGTACACCAAGGGGAGTGTTACTGTAGTCTTGACTGTTCTTGTACTTTTCTGCTTAGTGTCTAACCCTGCTCACTGTCAGTAGCAGTCAATAAATGAGACGGACCTTTGGTATGCCCCAGAACAGTCATGTTTTTGGTCCTATATTAAATTTCTGAATATCAGAGTCAAATCTAGATTCATATGTAACTTCCTATTTACCAGAAAATAAATAGTGAAAGTTGGATTAATTTCCTCAAAATCTGCAATTTGTTCAAAATGAGTATGTAACCATGACCTGTAGATCAGAATCACAGAATCATGAGGGTTGGAAGGTGTCATGGTTTTAGCTGGGATAGAGTTAATTTTCTTCACTCTAGCTGGTATAGTGCTGTGCTTTGAAATTAGCAAAAAAAAAACCACCAAAACCTGTTGAGATAACACACAGATGTTTAGGCTGTTGCTGGGTAGCGCTTATACTAGTCAAGGACATGTCTAGCCTCCCATGCTCTGCTGGGTGCACAAGAAGCTGGGAGGGGAGGGGGCACAGCTAAGAGAATGGATTCAAACTGACGAAAGGGATATTCCATATCATGTAACGTCATGCCCAGTATGCTAGCTGGGAGGGGCTGGCCGGGGGAGGGGGGAGCAATCGCGGCTCGGGGTCGGGCAGCGTCGATCGGCGGGTGGTGAGCGGTTGTATCGTTTGTGTTTCCGTGTTTTT
Source organism: Phalacrocorax carbo (assembly GCF_963921805.1). Taxonomy (NCBI): domain Eukaryota; kingdom Metazoa; phylum Chordata; class Aves; order Suliformes; family Phalacrocoracidae; genus Phalacrocorax; species Phalacrocorax carbo. The sequence continues at coordinate 87,171,655 of NC_087514.1, read as the reverse complement.
TTTTCCTGTTTTCCCTTTCCCTTCATTTTCCCTTTTATTATATTAACATTATTGTCATTATTATCATAATCATTTATCATCATCATTTTATTGTAATCATTAAACTGTGCCTATCTCAACCCACAAGTTCTTTTGCTCGTCCGATTCTCTTCCCCATCCCACAGGGGTGGGGGGAGTGAGCGAGCGGCTGCGTGGTGTTAAGTTGCCAGCTGAGGCTGAACCACCCGCAGGAGGAGACTTCAGCGCTGCCTTCATCTTCGGCGAGGCGGAGGCCGGCGGGGAAGGCTTGTATCCACCCCTTATTCCGTATCATTGACATCATGCTCAGGTCCCATACTATTCAGTACAAATTCAATAATCCCTATCCATCTTCTCATCCTTTAACAATATATATATATATACACAGACTTTTCATTTATCATTCCCCTACTCTATGGACCACCCCTGTAAAATGCCTGTGAAATGTCCATTGAGTTCATTTAGTCCATGACTTTGGATTTCATCTCTTGTAAGGGTCCTTCAGAGAGGCAGTGTGCGTGGGGTCAGATTGTTGCATGTCAGTCCTTGTTCCATCACCGCTGCACTGGTAGTACTTGTTCTCTCACTGCTGCACTTTGCTCGTTCCATTGAAAGTTCATTTGCTATTATTATTAATTGGGAGATTCCCACCATGATAATATTCCACTGATGCAACCATAGTAGTGATGACATACAACATCATATAGCAATTAACAGCATATTATTCAGTTCATTGGCTGTTTTCACCCAAAATTAGATCCCCCTGGGGTACACACCGGACTCCTCCGTCTCCCGCATCACCCACCAAGTGCACCCAGGTCCTCGAGCAAACGCAATCCCACGAGTGGGTTTGCCTCTGCCTGAAGCAGGAATAACCCTGACTGTCTTGCCCAACATATTTTTTATGTGCACTACAGGGACTCTGTCCCCTTCCACAGTACGTAAGGATTCTGATTGGGCAGGGCCAGCTCAGTTGGCAGATCCCCTCGTGTTGACTAACCATGTGGCTTTTGCTAAATGTGTGTCCCAGTGCTTGAATGTCCCACCCCCCATTGCTCTCAGTGTCATCTTCAATAGTCCATTGTACCGTTCAATTTTCCCAGAGGCTGGTGCGTGATAGGGGATGTGATACACCCACTCAATGACGTGCTTTTTGGCCCAGCTGTCTATGAGGTTATTTCGGAAATGAATCCCGTTGTCTGACTCAATTCTCTCTGGGTGCCATGTTGCCACAGGACTTGTTTCTCAAGACCCAGGATAGTGTTCCGGGCAGTGGCGTGGGGCACGGGTTATGTTTCCAGCCAGCTGGTAGTTGCTTCTACCATGGTAAGCACATGGCGCTTGCCTTGGCGGGTTTGTGGGAGTGTGATATAGTCAATTTGCCAGGCCTCCCCGTATTTATACTTCAGCCGTCGTCCCCCATACCACAGAGGCTTTACCCGCTTCGCTTGCTTGATTGCAGCGCATGTGTCACATTCGTGGATTACCTGCGTAATAACGTCCATGGTCAAGTCCACCCCTCGATCACGAGCCCACCTGTATGTTGCATCTCTCCCTTGATGGCCTGAGGTGTCATGGGCCCACCGAGCTAGAAATAGTTCACCCTTATGTTGCCAGTCCAGATCCACCTCAGCCACTTCAATCTTGGCAGCCTGATCCACCTGCTGGTTGTTTTGATGTTCTTCAGTGGCCCGACTCTTGGGGACGTGAGCATCCACATGCCGTACCTTTACAACCAGTTTCGCTACCCGGGCAGCAATATCTTGCCACAATGTGGCAGCCCAGATGGGTTTGCCTCTGCGCTGCCAGTTGCTCTGCTTCCACTGCTGCAGCCAGCCCCACAGGGCATTTGCCACCATCCAGGAGTCAGTATAGAGATAGAGCACTGGCCACTTTTCCCATTCAGCGATGTCTAAGGCCAGCTGGATGGCCTTTACCTCTGCAAACTGGCTTGATTCTCCTTCTCCTTCAGCAGTTTCTGCTACTTGCTTTGTAGGACTCCATACAGCAGCCTTCCATCTCCGATGCTTTCCCACAAGGCAACAGGACCCATCAGTGAACAGGGCATATTGCTTTTCATCTTCTGGCAGTGTGTTATACAGTGGGGCTTCTTCAGCACGTGTCACCTCCTCCTCTGGTGGTATTCCAAAGTCTTTGCCTTCTGGCCAGTCCATAATCACTTCCAAGATTCCTGGGCGACTGGGGTTTCCTACTCGAGCCCGCTGGGTGATCAGTGCAACCCATTTACTCCACGTAGCATCAGTTGCATGGTGTGTAGAGGGGACGTTTCCTTTGAACATCCAGCCCAGCACTGGCAGTCGGGGTGCCAGGAGCAGCTGTGCCTCAGTACCAACCACTTCTGAAGCAGCTCGAACCCCTTCATATGCTGCCAATATCTCTTTTTCAGTTGGAGTATAGCGGGCTTCGGACCCTCTGTATCCCCGACTCCAAAACCCTAGGGGTCGACCTCGGGTCTCTCCTGGTGCCTTCTGCCAGAGGCTCCAGGTAGGGCCATTCTCCCCAGCTGCTGTGTAGAGCACATTTTTTATATCTTGTCCTGCCCAGACTGGCCCAAGAGCTACTGCATGGACTATTTCTCATTTAATCTGTTCAAAGGCTTGTTGTTGCTCAGGGCCCCATTTGAAACCATTCTTTTTCCGGGTCACTTGATAGAGAGGGCTTACGATCAGACTGTAATGTGGAATATGCATCCTCCAAAAACCCACAACACCCAAGAAAGCTTGTGTTTCCTTTTTGCTGGTTGGTGGAGACATGGCTGCTATTTTGTTGATCACATCCATGGGGATCTGACGACAACCATCTTGCCATTTTATTCCCAAGAACTGGATTTCTCGTGCAGGTCCCTTAACTTTACTTTGTTTTATGGTGAAACCAGCTTTCAGGAGGATTTGAACTATTTCCTTTCCTTTCTCAAAAACTTCTTCTGCTGTATTGCCCCACACAATGATGTCATCAAAGTATTGTAGGTGTTCGGGAGCTCCACCTTGTTCCAAAGCATTATGGATCAGTCCATGGCAAATGGTAGGGCTGTGTTTCCACCCCTGGGGCAGTCGATTCCAGGTGTACTGGACCCCCCTCCAAGTAAAAGCAAACTGTGGCCTGCACTCTGCTGCCAGAGGGATGGAGAAGAATGCATTAGCAATATCAATTGTGGCATACCACTTGGCTGCCTTGGACTCCAGTTCGTATTGAAGTTCTAGCATGTCTGGCACAGCAGCAGTCAACGGTGGAGTGACTTCATTCAGGCCACATTAGTCTACTGTTAGTCTCCACTCTCCATTAGACTTCCGCACTGGCCATATGGGACTGTTAAAGGGTGAGTGGGGTTTACTGATGACTCCTTGGCTCTCCAGTCGACGAATGAGCCCGTGGATGGGGATCAGAGAGTCTCTGTTGGTGCGATATTGCCGTCGGTGCACTGTTGTGGTGGCGATCGGCACCTGTTGTTCTTTGACCTTCAGCAACCCCACAACAGAAGGGTCCTTCGAGAGGCCAGGCAAGGTAGACAGCTGTTTAATTTCCGCCGTCTCCAAGGCGGCTACACCAAAAGCCCACTTGTAACCTTTTGGGTCCTTGAAATACCCTCTCCTGAGATAGTCTATGCCAAGGATGCACGGAGCCTCTGGGCCAGTCACAATGGGGTGCTTCTGCCACTCATTGCCAGTTAGGCTCACTTCGGCCTCCAATACAGTTAGCTCTTGGGATCCCCCTGTCACTCCAGCAATGCTAATGGGTTCTGCCCCTATATAGTTTGATGGCATTAAGGTGCACTGTGCGCCGGTCCACTAAAGCTCTATATTCTTGTGGGTCAGATGTGCCAGCCCATCGGATCCACACAGTCCAGTAAACCCGGTTATCCCTTTCCTCCACCTGGCTGGAGGCAGGGCCCCCCTAGTCCTGATCATAGTATTCATCACTCACTTCCGGTAAATATGAATCATGGGTGTCTCTGTTAAGATCAGTCAGGCCATCAGCACTTCTGCTCCTCTGTCTGGAGAATTGCTTACGGGAAACTGGGGCAGCAGCTCTCCTGGAGAAACTCCCCTGAGTAATTGTTCTCCCTTGCAGCTCACGTACCCGTGCCTCTAAGGCTGAGGTAGGTTTTCCATCCCACTTCTTCATGTCCTCTCCGTGATCACGCAGGTAAAACCATAGGGTGCCCCGTCGTGTGTATCCCTTCTCTTGAGCCAAGGGACGATTACTCCTAATGGCGGAGATACTGGTCCGTACTGGTGGGGAGTAGGACCTATCTTCTTTGAGTTGCTGGACCTCTCGGGACAGTTTCTCAACAGCAGAGACGAGCGAGGAAGAGAGATTCGCTTCATATTCCTGGAGTTTATCAATCAACTCAGCCACCGTTGGTGTCTCGTCATCTTTCCAGGACATCACTGCCAATGAGTTTGCATACAAGGATGGTGCGCTCCGTACAAACTTCTGCCACATGGGTCGTGTGCACTCAGCTTCATCTGGATCTTTGGAGGACCGTTGATCGTCCAGGTCACCATAAACCACCTCAAGCACGGCTAATTCCCTTAGATGCTGAATGCCTTTCTCCATGGTCATCCATTTTCCTAGGCGAAATACAATATCTTCTTTGAAGGGATACCTCTCTCTCACCGCGGACAGGAGCCGCCTCCAGAGGCTGAGGGCTTGTGTTCCTTTTCCAATTGCTTTATCAATGCCCCCTTCCCTAGAGAGGGATCCCAGTTGTTTGGCTTCCTTCCCCTCTAATTTCAAACTACTGGCCCCATTATCCCAGCATCGGAGCAGCCAGGTGATAACGTGCTCACCTGAATGACGCCCGAAATCTTTCCGTATATCCCGCAACTCACTCAAGGATAGAGATCGGGTAGTTTCCGTTTCTTGTACACATTCTTCCTCTTCCTCCTCCTCTTCTCATGATGGCCCTGGTTCCTCGTAATCTCTTTCTAAATGAGTTGACCTTCTCTTCCATGATTTCTTCTTGCGTATAGGGGCGACTGATACTGGCACAGGTTGGTCCTCTGGTTCAGCTGCAACGCTTGGCACTGGGGTTTGAGTAGCTGCAGTCTCTGTCGCGGCGGGTTGGGTGGCCACAGTGCTTGTCGCTGGGGTTGGAGTAGCTGCAGTATCTGTCATAGGGGGTTGGGTGGCCACAGTGCTTGTCGCTGGGGTTGGAGTAGCTGCAGTGTCTGTCGTGGGGGTTTGAGTGGCCGCAGTGCTTGTCACGGGGGTTAGAGTAGCTCCCTTCTCTTTCCCTTGGGGGTACTGAATAGTGTTAAAAAGGGCTCGATAGGCATAAGCCAGACCCCAGCACATGGCAGTGATTTGTATCTCTCTGGAATTGCCAGGGAGACAACATACTTCCTCCAAATGTTCTACTAATTTTTCAGGATTCTGCACTTGTTCAGGGGTGAAGTCCCACACCACAGGGGGTGCCCACCGTCTTAGGCATTTGCCCATACTTTCCCACATACCCTGCCACGCATAGCTATCGAGCCTTGGGACAGATCTCTGGATTATATTCTTAACTTGCTTACTAACCTTAGACAGATCTGATACCACCTGCCAAAGCAATATCAACAGATGTATCTTAACTACACAAGGATGTTCAAGATACTGAAAAGTGGTTGTAATGAAGGAGGAGACATTACATAAGATATTAGCTATGGTGCCATTCTGTATTTCCTCCATAAAAAACTTCTCAGAGGAGGAGGTATAATTGCTAATTGCCTCCATGAGGTGGTAGCTGTAGTACAGTAACGGCTTCCATGCAAGACCTAAATAACCGATAACAGTCAAGGCCAGTGTTTTAATAACAAGTCTCCTAGGCAAAATATCTCTAATCACTGCAGAGCACAGCAAACTGACAAAACCAACAGCAAGTTTTAACATGTACTTTACAATCAGCATGGTAAAGACTGGACAAACTAATACTGAGAGCAGATGAATCAATGCTGTGACCAGCAACTGTTATTATCTCAAACCCTTCGTGCCCCATGTTGGGCGCCAAAAATAGACTGTCGTGGTTCAGCCTCAGCTGGCAACTGAACACCACGCAGCCGCTCGCTCACCCCCCCCACCCGTGGGATGGGGAAGAGAATTGGACGAGCAAAAGAACTTGTGGGTTGAGATAGGCACAGTTTAATGATTACAATAAAATGATAATGATAAATGATTATGATAATAATGACAATAATGTTAATATAATAAAAGGGAAAATGAAGGGAAAGGGAAAACAGGAAAAAAAAAACACGGAAACACAAACGATACAACCGCTCACCACCCGCCGATCGACGCTGCCCGACCCCGAGCCGCGATTGCTCCCCCCTCCCCCGGCCAGCCCCTCCCAGCTAGCATACTGGGCATGACGTTACATGATATGGAATATCCCTTTCGTCAGTTTGAATCCATTCTCTTAGCTGTGCCCCCTCCCCTCCCAGCTTCTTGTGCACCCAGCAGAGCATGGGAGGCTAGACATGTCCTTGACTAGTATAAGCGCTACCCAGCAACAGCCTAAACATCTGTGTGTTATCTCAACAGGTTTTGGTTTTTTTTTTTTGCTAATTTCAAAGCACAGCCCTATACCAGCTAGAGTGAAGAAAATTAACTCTATCCCAGCTAAAACCATGACAGAAGGGATCTCTGGCAACCACCTAGTCAAACTCCCTTGATCAAAGCAGGGTCAGCTAAAGCAGGTTGTCCAGTACCATGACAGTCAGTTGTTTAATACCTCACCAGGTAACATGTTTCAGTGTTTGACTACTATCACAGTAATTTTTTATGTTTGTGTTTAAATGGAATTTCCTGTGTCTCAGTTTTTGCCCATTGCCACTTCTCCTGTCACAGGATACCACTGAGGAAAGACTGGATCTGTCTTATTTACTCACTCCAGTCAGGAGTCAGTCGAAGGAGGTGATTGTCCCACTCTACACTGCACTGGTGCTGCCCCACCTCCAGTACTGTGTGCAGTTTCAGGTACTTCAATATAAGAAGGATATCAAACTATTAGAGTGTGTCCAGAGGAGGGCGACCAAGATGGTGAAAAGTCTCAAAGGCAAGAGGAGTGGCTGAGGTCACTTGGTTTGTTCAGCTCAGAGAAGAGAAGGCTGAGGGTGAACTCATCGCAGTCTACAGCTTCCTTAAGGGGGCAGCAGAAGGGGAGGTACTGATCTCCTCTTTTTGGTGACCAGTGACAGGACACGAGGAAGTGGAATGAAGCTGTGTCGGGGGTAGTTCAAATTGGACATTAGGGAAAGGTTCTTCACGGAAGGGATAGTCAGTGACTGGAACAGGCTTTCCAAGGAAGTGGTCATTGCACCAAAACTGTCAGAGTTCAGGAGTGTCTGGATGACACTCTTAGTCACATGGTTATTTTTAGGAAGTCCTGCAAGGAGCAGGGTGTTGGACTCAATGACCCTTATGGATCCCTCCCAACTTGAGATATTCTATTATGCTATGATTTATACACAGTGACAATATACCCCCCGGCGCCTTCTCTTCTCAGGATGAAACAGTCCCAGTTTTCTCAGCCTTTCTTCATATGAGAGATGCCCCAGACTTTTAATCATCTTAGTGGCCCTGCACTGGACTTGCTCCAGTATATTCATGTCTGTTTTGTACTGGGGAGCCTAGAACTGGACCCAGCACTACAGGCCAAGTGTCTCACTAGGGCCAAGTGTCTCACTAGGGCCAAGCAGAGGGCAAGGATCACCTCCCTTGACCTGCTGGCAATGGTCTTCCTAATACAGCTCAGGATGCTCTTTGCCTTCTTTGCCACAAGGCCACATTGCTGCGTTTTGTTCAGCTTGTTCACCAGGACCCCCAGGTCTCCTTCTGCCAAGCTGCTTTCCAGCTGGCTATCCCCCAGCATGTTTGGGTACTGTCGTGGTTTAGCCCAGTCAGCAACTAAACACCACATGGCTGCTCGCTTACTCCCCCGCACCCTGTGGGATGGGGGAGAGAATAGGAAGGGCCAAAGTAGGAAAAGTCATGGGTTGAGATTAGAACAGTTTAATAATTAAAATACAGCAGTGGTGGTGGTGGCGGTGGTAGTAGTAGTAGTAGTAATAATAATAATAATATAATGAAAAGGAAAATAATGAGAGAGAAAGAGAGAGGTGAAACCTTGGGATGAGGGGAAAAAAAACCCAAACAAGTGATGCAACTGTTCACCACCTGCCAACCGACACTGCTGGTCCCCAAACAGCAATCAATGCTCCCCCTAGCCAACTGCCCCCAGTTAACATACTGGGCATGATGTCATATGATATGGAATATCCCTTTGGTCAGTTTGGATCAGCTGTCTTGGCTGTGCCCTCTCCCCTCCCGGCTTCTTGTGCACCCGGCAGAACATGGGAGCCAGGAAAAGTTCTTGACTAGTACAAGCACTACCCAGCAACAACAAAAACATCAGCATGTTATCAATATTATTCTCATACTAAGTCCAAAACACAGCACTGTGCCATCTGCAGTGAAGAAAATTAACTCTATCCCAGCTGAAAACATGACAGGTACCTGGGGTTATTCTTCTTCAGGTGCAGGACTTAGCATTTCCCTTTGTTGAAACTGATTAAGTTCCTGTCAGTCCATTTCTTCAGCCTGTTGAGGTCCCTCTGAATGAGAGCAAATCTGTATGGTGTATCACCCACTCCTCCCAGTTTTGTGTCATTTGCTGAGGGTGCATTCTGTCCCATCGTCCAGGTCAGTAATGAATGTGTTGAATGATATTGGCCCCAGTATAGACTGCTGGGGTACTCCACTAGTGACTGGACTGGACTTCAGCTAGTCTCCAGTCATGCACTGATCACAAATATTTGAACATGGCAGTTCAGCCAGTTTTCAGTCCACCTCTGTGTCCATTTATCTGGTTCATACCTCACCAGTTTGACTGCAAAGACTTCATGGGAAATAATGTTTAAAGCCTTGCAAAATTAAAGATAAACAACATCCACTGCCCTCCCTTTGTTCACCAAGCTAGTAATTTCATTGTAGGAGGCTACCAAGCTGTTTAAGCATGATTTTCCCTTAATAAATCCATAGTGACGACTCGTAATCATCTTGTTCTTCACAGGTTTGGAAATGGTTTTGAAGAGGATTTACTCCATCACTGTCCCAGGGATCAAGGTCAGGCTGACTGGCCTGTAGTTTCCCAAATCTAAATATTTGCAAAGAACTCCATAAATAGAAGTTCCTGAGCTTTGCACTTCAGCCATAAACATGAACTATATATGCCTACATCTCTGAAATTATAAAGGCTGTGTATTGTTTCTTACAGAATTCATGTCTTAGAGGTCTTAAATACTTATGGTTGGAATGAAAATATCCAGGTACTGCCTGCTCTGTCAGAGAATACAGTCATAAAGAGAAGACAGATGAAAAGAACATTCGAGAAACAAGACACAAAAGACAAATATATGAACCAGATATGGAAAGTTATGCTTGTGATTTTAAAAATGCTGCAAAAGATTTTTTCATTGCTTGAGAGTTGTTAAATATTAACATTGTCTCAGGAGAAAAAGGCTTAATTTTAGTCTCATTAGCATTTTGACAGAAAGAACAGTACAGAGCTCTGTGGCTATATAATTGCAGTGTGGTCCACAGAAACAAAGCATGACACCTCTACGGATCCAAACAGAAGCTTGACTGAGACTATTATGGACTGAAATGTACCTGAAAGAGTTGAAGCATGTACTTAAGCTGACTGTTGCTTTATTGAGCTGCAGCCTGAATCAATATTATTGATTTGCATTCTTAGTATTTTCCCAAATTCTTATCTTATCTGTGAGGGTTAAACTTAAAAAGATTAGAGGTGCATTTCCAAAACCGAAGCTTTTCGCAGTCATACTTTACTGTACAATAGAAAATCATTCTTCTGATACAGTTAGGACATTTTTTTCTTCTGGAACAAGGAAGTCATTGTTTAATGACTCGTGTTCCAGAAGGAGAGGAACAGCCTAATTCTTGGCTTATTAGCTATTGGAGGTTCTTCATTTGAGGTGGACATTTCCATATAATCAATGTTTATTATCTGGGTGGAGTGTCTAGTGTTTAATGGTGAAGCTCAGCAACAGAAACTGCATTAAATCCAGACTGTCACTGGGGTTTGCACTATCATATTATACCATCTTCCATATTCCCTCCCTCTCCTGTTCAATCAACAGCATATATATGACTTCACATTGACCATATTGGCCCTTAGAAAGATGCTTTAAAAACAAGTGATATATTTTAGCCAGACAATTTTGTGAACTGTTTCCCCCACTAACTGAAAGAGTACCAGGCCTAATTAAAAGGGCAATATGGAAAAACATGGCTGAAGAGGTGAGGGATGTTATTAGTGTTGGATCCCAATTTATATCAATTAAGGCCAAATCCTGGGATGTGCAGATTTACAGTGTAATTTTTTTCACTGAATACTCATAAAAATCTTCCATATTCCTGAGTATTTTCACAAAATACATGAGTACTTATTAATCTTTATATTCTGTGTTTTTTGAAACTGGATAATAGATTCAAGAACTACTACAGAAGACAGACTGCTTTACCACTGATGTCTAAACTAATTTTAATCAAATAACTGATGTTTCAAAATGTATATATTGATATTTAAGCCTTTGTTCATATAAGATTAAAAGCATAGAAGCACTCAATTTCTCTTAAACATTTTAACATCAAAGTAGCCTTAGATGTGTTTAAATATGAGTGGGGGAACGCCATCTACTTACTTGCTCTGTAAGCAAATATATTATGAAAGAAAACTGCATTGGATACCGTTTAGAATTAAATACAGGAAAATATATTTCAAAGTAGAAGGTAAACAATGGAAGACATATTAATAAATCCTTGTCTATTTGTTTCTTTTAACACTCTGGAGCACATTCTGCAAACAAGGTCAAAGCTTTGAAAGCGATGTCTTGATCTCTTAAAGAAATGAAATATGAAGATACAAAATTAACTTTTTAAAATCACTAATTGTCCAAATAATTCTAATTGGAAGAATGGCAATATCACCTGCCAGGTAGAAAAAAAATAGAAGAATTATCCCAAGAAAGGATTTAATTTAACACTTAGAAAAAACATGTAATGAGGACATATGATCAAGCTTGGGTGGAGGAAGGGATGCTAAGTTTTTTTTAATGCATAGTTAAGTCAGAATTTGCCAGTTTCAGCAAATTCTGGATACTCTTGTGTTTGCATAGTAAATAGTCTTCAGCGTGGTAATCTTAGGAGTTTATAATCAGCAAGTTGTTATTTAGTATGAGCATCATATGGTTATACTGAAAGAACTATTTTGTGGGAAAGAGAGCACATTTCACTTAACTGCAATTTCCCTCTATCAACAAAACCCACAATTCAGCTTTGTGCAGCAATAACAAGTATGAAACAGTGGATCTTTCAGTCTGTCAAATTGTTGTTAATTACAGAATGTTGTTAAAGGAAAACATATTATGCACAGCAGAATAAGCATAACAAAGGGACATTTATAGGCGAATCCAGCTGTCATTGAAATGAGCAGGAATTTTGCAGTTAACTTCAATATGAGTAGAATCAGCTTTTAAAATTTAACAGTGAACATAAAATGACAAGTCTTTTGCAAGCCATCTCTCTCTCTGTGTCAACTGAAATAAAGTGATTCCATATTAAGGCATAGAAAGTTTCAAGAAATGTGCTTGTGATGAATGCATGATTTTTAGTAAATTCATGAGTATGTTTTAGACATTGTTTTCTGGTTTCGAAAAGAGGTTCTTCTCCAAATTTGTGGCTGCTAATCCCCAAACTGGTCTGTCATGAGGATGAAATCTCAGTCCATAGTACTAGCACACCTAACTGTTCATGCTAATTGCTGAGTATACTACTCGGTGTGAAAATCCTTTTCTCAGAAAAGCAGTGTCCGGCACTTGATCATTTATACAGAGGTTTCACATATAGAGAAGATTTAGCAATAAGAATAGCAAAAAAAAAAAAAGTATCCCATCGCAATATTTGTATAATATTACAGCAAAATTAAAGGTGTCAATTTTTACCTGGAAACTTAATCCTGTTCTCAGGTGTCTCTCAAACTGTTCATCCTTTGGCTGAAGCTGTTCTGTAGGTTGTATTCTTTCCAACAGAAGCAACCCTCAAAGAACTACTCTTTTTGGTCACAATACTTATTTAGCCTCATGTTTTATAGCCTGTATTATATAATGCAAGTGGAATACCAATAGTAACCTTTCAAGGCATCATAACTGCCCTTGAAGTTTCAAAATAGAAACTGAGACACACATTTTCTTATTTACCTACTAACTTAGTAAAAGACTTCATATGCTGACCTTCATCTTAGTGGAGACTGTCAACAGAATACACTTAAGCTTTTTTCAGAATAGATATCTCAGGACATTAAAGAAGGACCCTAAAATGCCAGTTATTCTTCTTTTGTTTATGTCTTCTCTTACAAAACTAACTGAATTGTAGGCATAAATTTATGTCATAACATTTTACAAACCCCACATACTTTAGAGGCCTTTCAGAATCCTGCAGTAATTATTTTTTTCCTTTCTTCTCCAGTAGCATGAATTACAATATAAAACTTTTCATGGTTCTGTAAAAAGTTGCAATAGAGAAATTTAAAACAGCATATACAACACCATTTCTGATTGTCTGCATTTCAGTGTATTTTGATTTCTGTAGGGGCTCCACATTACATACTAATGGAACAAGTAACTCATTAAGTACATGTGGTATAAATTTTCTCTTCTGTGAGATATTTTTGAAATAGATCTGAGTACTAATGGGGAAGATTGATTACAGTCAATTAATTAATAATTTCTTTAATTAATAGAAGATATATTTAAAAGAAAATATTTTACTAATAAATTTTTTTTCAAATTGTACCTTGAGGAGATATCCTAAACCTGTCACCAACATTATCATTACATAAGTAAGCTTTAATGTAAGCAACAAAATCTTGGACAACTTGTTTCTTTGAATCATAATGAAATGAAAAGGCAAACATTGTCCTTCATTTTACTGGAGAGCACAACTGCCTCTGTAACTCTTACATCAGATGAAAAAAATAATAATTTTCATGACAGAAAGTATGACCCAAAGAATTCTTCTCCTTATTTTGATACACCTATTGTTATATCAAGGGGGAGAGATTACATTAGATGAAGTGTACTGAATGAGACCAGAATAAGTTCTCATGATTAGGTACCAAATTTCTGAGTTTAAATATTTTAAAAACTCCTTTAAAATATGAAGTAGGACTTTCTTTATAGGTGTTGAGAAAGCTAGTTGCTTTTTTCAACCTAGAGTGACTATACTTAAATTATGACCACTGTATTTCTTGCTTTGTTTGCTCAGTTTGCTTATCCAGAACAAGTTATTATAATGAAACATGCACATTTGTTCATCTTTGAAATCTTTTTCTTCCTTTCAGAGGGCTAATATCCTTCATGACCTTGGAAGCCACCCTTATTTCTGCCATCTTTATTTTTAATTTTGCAATAGTTTCTAATGGCAATGGAGAGAAGGCACCTTTGTCTGGACACCACTAATCACTCCATGAATCCACCGTGTGGATTTCCAGGAACCCATGATATAAGCCTGTGTGCATTTCATCTTTTCAGTACTGGCCAGACCAAGAGAAGGAAAGAAGTTACTACATGAGATATTGCTACCTATTCTGCAACTCTTTAGACATTTGCATAACTCTCCACCACATTCTGGTCACTACAAAACTCTGAACCAAATGGTAGTGGCTTTCAGGAAACAGTGATTGTATCAGTTTGAATGAAAATACTGAGAAAAATCCTGATCATAATCTGTTTTAAGAGACAGAAGTACAAAACAAATCTCAAACCCAGCCAGACAGAAATTTAATGGTGACATTCTAAGAAGCCATCTTGGCCAGAAGACAATCAACCCTAAGTAAAAATACTGTGAGTCTACCTCTGAAAGTATCAAATGAGCAGGAAGATGAAATAAACAGGAAGACAAAAAGAATAGCATAATGCCAAGAGTATAACCAGATGATTTTGAGCATTGGGAACATTAAATGAACACTGGGCAGTGAAAAAATAGGCAAATGACAGATGCAGAAGTGCGCCTGGAAGTGCTTCATTGAACTGCTTTGGGAAATGCATTTTGGAAAGGCATTTCAGAAAGGCTTGGGAAAAAAATAAGGAGGATTGTGTCTTCTCACAATGCTACTTTGTATGTGTGTGTGTGTGTGCATTTGAAAAAGTACTTCATTTCAGGATTTGCACATGGGGCTAGAATTTCGATCTAAACAACATTTCTTTTAATATGTCATGCTATCTCCAATTAGACATTGAGGTATAATCCATTCAGTTTCAAGAAGGATCAAAACACTGCTGTCCCAAGGTTTATTGGTGTTTAACAGAACATGCTTGACATCTGTGTAGCTAATACTGTAATCAACTAGATAAGTTCTCTATTGACCAGCAGTTCCTTAGATGAAATGCTCAATCTGCCTTTGAAGGATTTGGGCTCATGAGACTCCTTTATTGCTCATCACTCTGTGTTGAATTTCAGGTGAATTCAGAGATCATAACTGGTTGCATAGCTGGATAATTTTGCTGCTTTGACTGTCGAATTGCTTATATATCAAGTTCGGTCTAAAGCTTTTAAGTATGATTATGGGGATGATCACATGGATCAACCTTTCTAAAAGGCCTCTTAAGAGGAAGATGACCATCAGCTGGTTTGAACAGTAACCACGTAATTACAAAGAGACTTCTGAAACAAAGGAGTCAGCCTGAAAAGAAACATAAGAGAAGCAAAGAAATTGGAAACAGTGAGACCTCAGGGTAAAAACAGCAGCAACCAACCCGTGTTTTGACACTGCTGGCAGTCACTCTACAAGCATTGCCATCTCTGCCTAGGCCTGATGGTGCAGCCTCCCTGTGGGGCACTGGGAACAGCCTGCATGCGGCTAGGGCAGTGAGTGCGGAATACAGTAAGCAGGTGTGTGTGTGTGTAAACTTGTGGAGTGCTCCCTTGCTGGTGAGAAGGTGGTAAGCAGCAGCAGGGGAACACACAGAGCTGGAGCACCCACATCTCTCACAGGAGGGGCGTGCTCTCAGGGAACCTGCACTAACCCCCAGAAAAGAGGGCATGCTGGTAGCCTGAATGTAACTGCATGAATGTGTGTAGGATTAGAACTCTTTGGTGTTAGACATAGAAATATGCTTAGAAATTTGTAGTTCTATTACCATTTTGTAAGTGGCTAACACTGTTTATTGATGTATAGTTCAGTGATTGCCAGCTAATTATGTGTTGATAATAAATCAACAAACCACTTCTGTCCTGATCTGGTTTAAACTATCTGAAATGAGCAGGTTTCTTTGGAGATAATGACAAGTTGTTATATTTTAGCCTCAAAATGTGAACATTACATTCAACTGCTAGGTACTCTATTGCACATACTGACAGATAAAGCAACACATAGTTCATGAATTTATTTTTATATGTGCAATTTTTCGTAAGTTTTCCTCAACAGACATTCAATAACCAAAAGAGAGATTTATGGTACTAAACCTAAAATCTAAGCCTGCAGTCCCAAGGGCTATAGCCTAACCCCTAGCAAACCTCAATACAACTCTACTTGAGAGAAAGAAATACTCTCAGTTAAGTGAAGCATTATCAAGAGATAGAGGTATTGATATGACAGCTAAGTAAATATCATCATTAAGAATCTTCAACCCCTAAAGGAAAAAATAAAGGAGGAGAATTAAATGTTTCTTTAGTTGTGAGCCCTCCAGCTACAATCAAAATAATAAATTCTCCTTTATGCACATTTCCTATTGAAATTTTAGTAGCACAATATTTTGAGGAACAATTGGAACTGGTGCCTCATTTCCCTTCTTCATGACCCTATCTAGCAGCAGCTTTTTTTGCTTTTTCTTTAACACTTCTTTGAGAATGATTGGAACAAAATATAACAAAGGGGAAAGATTGCTGTATCAGAATACTCAGTTCAGTCTTTTCAGCTTCACTTCAGTTAGCGAAAAGTTAATTATAATTTAATCTCCTTTCAGTATACCTCATAACTCTTTCAATGAATATATTGTTAGTGTTAAGAGTTTACAGGTTTGTTTGTAGAATTACAGAGCATCTGACAATCTAATACAAATTTTTTGTATTACTAATTTTGCTGCATATCTAACTTGGTATGAGAAACAAGAAATTGGGATGGAAAACATATACAAGCCTGTACAGAGCCTGGCAGAGATATGTTCTGGTGACGACAGCAGGCGACTTTGAGGTGGATCCTCCTGCTTGTTCCCCAAACTCTTTGACTCACCTTGGGCAATGACTTACTACAGGGTTTTTTCAAACAAGCACAATAAAGTTTCCCTGCCATACAGGAAGGTTGAAGTAACAAACAGGGAATCTTTACATTTGTTTATAAAAAAGAAACTTGTTATATGCAATAAGGACAGCCTTGTTTAGTCGCTGTTTATAAAAATTTTGAAGAATTCTGAGTGTTTGAAGGCCTTTTTTCTACTTGATAACAAAAACATATTTCACACTCTTCAGTTCCTTCTGAACCTAAATAAAATTAGATGACTATATTTAAAACAAATGTCCACCAGTACAGTGAATTTTCTCATTACCTTCCAATTCCAGTTCTCCTCATCATGTTTGGTTAGATTTTTTGTTAACAAAATACTTTTAAATATACAGATAATTTACATTTACAAAGTAAATGTGCCAATTAAGTCTTCAGTTTTACCATAGTACTAGAGATAAAAAAATGAAATGTGATGAAGATAATCAGTAACTTGATATACATTGTGTTTAACTGAATCACACCTTGCTGGAAAGATACCTAAATGTTATAGCACGATTGAGGGCAGCAGCAGCTGTCAGGAAAAAAAAAGAAATACCAGTCAATACGAGACAAGTAAATATCCTTTGCTATTCTGGAGTAGAATGTTCTTCAGGTAGTAGCTGGGATATACCTTGTGCTTGTTACTAATAGAATTATAGATTATTAAAAATCTATACAGGTAACTGATTTGTTTCCAGGATTTCTTCTCAGAAGCGTGTTTTCTGCTGATTTAAGTGCAAAATCATGAAAATACATTCTACAGCAGATTGTTTTTTCTAACCCAGCTCATCCAAGCTCTTCACTGTGATATTTCCAATATCAAACTGTAGCAAACAGTAGTATGACTGAGAGTGCTCAAGTGATAGGTAGGAAATGCCTAGGATAGGCATTCGATCTAAACTTCAGTCTAAGGAATTTGTAACAGTGGAAGGTAAAGTGGGATAGCAAGACAGAAATGTGTTGTTTAAAGAAATGAGATACAATTACCATAAATACAGATCTCCTTTTAAGTTAAAAAAATAATTTTTTTTCTGTTTAATGAAACACAATGTTCCCTTGTTCTCCAACTCAACAAAGTGCTGAGCTTGTAAAATCACCTGTTTCACAGAATCACAGAATGGTAGGGCTTCGAAGGGACCTGTGCTGGTTTTGGCTGAGAAGGTGTTAATTCTCCTCCCTGTGGGGGTTGGCTACCTTTCCAGCTTCCCGCGCTCTGCCACGTGGCGGGGGGGCTGGAAGGGGCGGGGCCATGGTGGGGGCGGCTGACCCCGACTGGCCAATGGCAGGTTCATTCCATACCATGTGACACCATGACCAGTATATGGAGGGGGGGCAGTTGCGGCTCGGGGGCGGCGCGGCGTCGAGTCGGTGGGCAGCAAGTAGCTGCGGCACGTGCGGTTTGTGTTGGCAGTTACAAATGTGGCCTCACTAGGGCAGACTAGAGGGGGAGGGTATCCTCCCTCGACCTGCTGGCTCATGGTCAGCTTGCTGTTCACCAACACTCCAAGGACCTTCTCAACAGAGCCGCCTTCCAGTAGTTCAGCCCCCAGGCTGTACCGGTGCATGGAGTTGTTCCTTCCCCAGGTGCAGGACCTTGCACTTGCTCTTGTTGAATTTCATCAGGTTCCCCTCAGCCCAGCTCTCCGGCCTGTCCAGGTCTCGCTGGATGGCAGCACAGCCTTCTGGTGTATCAGCCACTCCTCTCAGCTTGGTATTATCAGTGAACTTGCTGAGTTTACACTCTGTCCCTTCATCCAGGTCATTGATGAATATATTGAACAGGACTGGACCCAGAACAGACCCCTGGAGAACACCACTAGTGGCAGGCCTCCATCCAGACTCTGCCCCATTGATCACGATCCTCAGAGCTCTGCTGTTCAGCCAGTTCTCCATCCTCCTCACTGTCCACTCATCCAACCCACACTTCCTTAGCTTGCCTGTGAGGAGGCTATGGGAGACTCTGTCAAATGCCTTACTGAGGTTGAGATAGACAACATCCACTGCTCTCCCTTCATCCATCCAGCAAGTCACACCATCATAGAAGGCTACCAGGCTGGTCAAACATGATCTTCCCTTTGGTGAATCCATGTTGACTACTTCTGATAACCTTTTCCTCTACATAGATGGAGATGACCTTCAGGATGAACTGCTCCATCACTTTTCCAAGGATGGAGGTGAGGCTGACGGGCCTATAGTTTCCCAGGTCCTCTTTCTTGCCCTTTTTGAAGACTGGAATGATATTTGCTGTCCTCCAGTCCTCGGGCACCTCCCCTGTCCTTCATGATCTTTCAAAGATGATGGAGAGTGACTTGGCGGGAACATCTGCCAGCTCCTTCAGCACTGTGGGTGCATCCCATCGGGGTCCATGGATTTGTGAGGATCCAGTTTGCCTAGGTAATTTCTGACCCAATCCGCAACCAAGGGGAAATCCTCCTTTCTCCAGGTTTTTTTCTCTCCCCTTTGGGGGCTGGGATGCCTGAGGGACAGCCTTAGCAGTAAAGACCGAGGCAAAGAAGGCATTCAGGAACTCTGCCTTCTCTGCATCCTGCATCAACAGGGCCCCTTCCTTGTTCAGCAGTGGGCCCACTGTATCCCCAGTCTTTCTTTTACTGCTGATGTATTTAAAGAAGCCCTTCTTGATATCTTTGACGTCCCTTACTAGATTTCGTTCCAAGTGGGCCTTGGCCTTCCTTGTTGCATCTCTGCATACCCTGGCAACATTCCTATATTCCTCCCAATTGGCCAATCCCTTATTCCACATACTGTGAACCACCCTCTTCCATTTTGTTTGTGAACATCCTTCCATGTTTAAGCATGCATTTAGGTCTTAAGAGTTGAGTCACACTGAAATGAAAAGGATTTTGCTGCATAAGAACACATTTTATAGTAACGTTGCATAAAAGACTCTGAAAAGAACTAACTCCTGTGTACACTTAAAATCAAATTATATAGTATAAGAAAAATATGGTAATGGTTGATCATAAATGAATTCTTTCTGAAAGTAAACCAGAAAGACCTTTAGGATCTATACATCCATTCTGCAAAACAATATACATAGTCCCAGAACTGTATAAATATAAACATGAGTTACATATTTTGCTACAGATGGCCTTTCAACTTATAACAGAAATCCTAGAATTAACTGATTGTTTTAAAACAATAAAGCTCATGAAGACAATTCACTGTACTGAAGAGCTGATACTTTATTACTTACAAAAAATTTAGTTGGTTGTATCCTTTGATATTCTGTGTACTTGCTAGCTTGATATATTTTTGCATTGCAAAGGTAATCCTTTTGTTTGCTGTCTTCGGTAAATAACAATATGCAAGTTACACATGAGTTATTGCCATACCTGTTTTGACATTTTAAGTAAAAACCTAAAAAACTAAAAAGTTACATAACTAAAAAACTCTGAAAAATATTGTCACCATCTCAGATGGTTATCCCTTTAAACTAATTCCTTTAACTTATTTCTTTTCTTCCTCCCTTTACATGTGTTGCAAACAGATTGTTGGTCACAAAATGGCAGAAACAATTTCAGAATTTCTCTTAAATGTGCAGTATCTAAACTGTTTTCTGAAGCACTTTCATGTTTTCAAGACCTGGAAATCAGCTATATTTCACTACACACCACATTTTATATTTTTCAGTTATGGAAACTTCCCAAAGGCTTGATTTTCCCTGTAATAATAATTGTATGAACATATTTTTATAATTTGACAGTGTATCAATGGCTATTGAATATTCTAACTGTTCACTAGCCAAATGTGATGCTCTCTCCTACACAATCTTAAAATATCCAGAAAGAAATGCAGATGCATAAACATAAAACAAGAGTCACATGATGAAGATTTTCAAAGGGCCAGGTAAGCCATAATTCTTGTGCCCTGTCATTTTGTTAGAGGTTATCATACCATTAAAGTAACAAGCAACCAATATTTTTTATTGTTGTTTTTTCAACCTTGCCTCCAGAGGAATACACAGTGATTCTTTTAAACATGTATTGTCAATAATGCGATAAAACTAATATTGTTTGAAGAAACCCTGTTAACCTCTACCTTTAGTTACACTCACTGACAGAACCTGACCCTCGAGTTAAACATTCCATCACCCAGAAGAGATTATAATGAGCGCTCCTTCAGTTAGTTTCCCACCAATAATTGTTACAATATTTTTCTTATTCTGTATTGTGTTCTCTGTTTATTTTGCCAAAGTAGTGGAAGAATTATCACATGAGTCAGTCTACTGAGAGAAATAAGTCATTTGTCAGAATTACAACGGTTCGATGGCTGGAGTGAGGACAAAAATATCTATAAGAATTGCAGGCATTGAAACAATAGAAATCACAGCTCTGTAGTGAACCAATTACAGTAAAGACTCTTGAGGTATTACCTGAGCTGAGAAAGTACACGCTGAAGAAACATTTAAAATATTCAGTACAAATATCAATTTCCTTAGGTATACAAAAACAGTTTTCTAAATTTAATCTGATAGTTCAGTTTCTGTATAGCAATAGTCATTTACTGGAACGTATATAGACATAAGGCCAGCTTCTGCTCTCAAGTGTAAAAGGAGGAGGCTTTTTAGAAGCTGAAATCCTGCTGGCAGGGACTGCAATATTGAGATACAAGACAGCTGATGGCAAATTATGTCAGAACAATAAAATTGGTTGTTGGATTATGCAGATGAATTTTACTACTCTCACAGAAGTGTGTGGGGCTTTTGCCCCACTTTATACACCACAAACAAATCACACTTTGTCAGACTTGCCGTATATACTCCTCCAGAAAGAGCCATTTACAGAAATATTGAGAGTGACCTCTTCTTTGTGTGGAGGTCTTGAATCACATAAACCAGATATTGCTGAAGTCTGAGAGCAGTGTAATTTCATTCTGCTCCCTACACTGTGAAATATAGAACCATTGGTGTCGTGAAATCGAAGAAGTATAAAAATGAAAGTCCTTACTGATAGAAGCATGTGCAGTTTATATTAAATTAAGAAGGATGGAAACAGATCTATGGCTTTTGAAGCACATGAAAAACTACAGCACCACTGAAGACACCAGCAGGTCAGGGGTGTAAATGGAAGTAACTACTTTAGGGACAGGCTGTTCAGGACCCATATTGAAAACCTGTGTGTCGCATATTTTCACAAAATCAATTTATTTCCAGCAACCTGGGAGCTTTAGGGTTTATGAAACATAGTTATAGCCCAACTGTCAGCAAAGAACAAGTTTTCTAAAAGTAGAAAAGCTATTGAAGGCTGTGTCCCTTCAAGAAAAACAAAGCAGAAATAAATAAACAAAATTCCAAACTATTTCCTTCAGTAGGAGTCTAATGGCTGTTTTGTGATATTTACCTCCTGCAAGCAAATGGCTATGTTTTATATATATGTGTGTATGTATATAAATGTATGTGTGTACGTGTGTATAGGTAGCACACAAATCTCACACATTTCTGCAGTCATACAGGGTAAAATATTATTATGAATTAATAAAAGACATTTCTTGCTGACAAGTGATATTTTTTAGAGAAGAATCCAATGCAGTTTATAACATTTTGCAGAAGAGTAGTTGTAGCTAACAATTTTTTATATTTAAAATTTACTTCAAATTAAATATTAATAAATTCCAAGTTATTTTTAAACAATTTATAATTTAAAAAAAATTAAATAACATTATTTTCAAGAAGGATATGTTAAATGTTATACAGTTGAAATCACCTACAAATTAGGCAAACTATATTGTGTAATATATGTTTAAGTACAGATGAAAACCCTAAGAGTTTTGGGAGAAAATCTGGTTTTAGTCATTCTGTTTGGCAGTTTTACTAACAACAATAACAAGAACAGTTTCATGATTTAGTTGGAATGGTGCAAAGATACATTCATAATTACAATAACGTGATCTCTTATTATTTCTTAACACTTTATATGACTGAAGAGACTGAATCAGGCAGAAAGTTTGGGCTACGCTTTCAATGGATTTTTTTTCTACTAGACTGGCTGATCTCCCTGAGTAACATTTTTAAAGTCACATGCTAAAGTGCAATGTCAGTTTGTACTTTGAGACAAAAGTCACTGCCTGAAGCACACAAATCACCAAAAAAAGTTGGGAGTACGCACACTCTTACTCTACAAAATCCAGTTAGAATGCTGCCTGATACTTCACCACATACATCTACTCTCTTGCAGTGTATTTTTTTTTTTAATAGGGGAAGATCAAGGGATAGTCTTGCTGCAGCCTGGTAGCACAAAGGTCTGTATAATTAGGACCTTCAGAAGGAAGAAGTTGCCAAACAACTCTGCTTTTGATTGTCTCTCAGGGCTGTCTGCAGAAAATGGAAATAGCTTTTAGCTGCAACATTTCGGGCACAGTGCAGTATCTGAATTGAAGGTCTTAAAAGTAGATTGTAAAACCCCCTTTATGCCTACCCCTTGTTGCCTTGCGTGCTTCCTCTTAACTGTTCGAAGCACTCATCAGTTAAAGAAGGCAGTCAATAAGTGCAGACTTAAAGACTTAGAGGCTCTAGAAATGTTCTCATTTACTGGCAGAGACTGGGGTGGATTTACTTACTCTTGAATGGTGCTTCAAATCAGGCAAATCAGTGAATCTAGTGATTGTTCTACTCCAGACTCAGATATATTTGGTCCAGGCATTATATTTTTAAGGAAAACTGTTGCAGGAAACCCTGTTCTTTGCCATTGATAGTATACTGGATATTCAGTTTCTACTGTTGGCCAAAGTGGGACAGGAAAGGGAACACTGGGCCAAGAAATGTCTTGAAGCAAAACTGCACTTCTGCAAGTGCCAGGAAAGAGGAGAACTCATCAGCTGCTGTACCGTATAGTCTTGTTCCTTTCTGAAACAACCCTCTCCATTTCCTAATCTTAACCGAAGTGCATAAAATATGTATTTCTATAGCTGCTGTGCTTTGGAAATCCAAGTAATATCTAAAGAATATTTATATGTATACAACTACATGCATACACACACACACACATATATATACACATGTGCTGATACTGTTTTAAGCCTTCTTAACACGTACATTCTTTGCAACATCGACCTGAATATTAATTCAATAATGTGTTTCATTTAATCTTATCTATTATGAAAGTAATGCAGAGTATCCTCACCTGCAAATAATTCCAAGGAAATTGACAGTTCACAGCAGTTGCAGAATAAAACAAATCACTGAGCTTACATCAGGAATATTTTCTCCCTGAAAGCATATTTTCAGAGAGGTAAGAGTGTTCACTACTTCATCAATCTATTTGCTAAAATTGTGCTGTTTACATAATCAAAACAGTTTTCTTTGTCAAGATTCATTATTTCTAATATTTCACTGAAGAAACAATTATAAAATGCAAATATTTATGGATCACAGTGATCTGCAGAAATTGTCAACAAAATTTATAAAATAATCTTTTATAAACCAGAGAGAAAAATAAGAAACATACTGACAGTCAGGAAAGCTAAAGGTGTATTCTCATAATTATTATAAATTTTTATATAATATCTATAATATATAATAATTATAAATTTTATGTATTTTTGTGTTTGTTTCACAATCACACAAATACTGTTTCTTCCCATTTAAATGTTTTGAAAGCATTTACTCAATGAAAAAGATTCTATCTTGTTAATTTTATATTCTTATTAAAATAACTGCAAGACAATTTTCCCAACTACATGCATTTCCTTAAATAAGAAATAAAAATAACCTCTTGCAAACCAACATTCACATTAGATATAAGAAAATGTAATTCTGATAGCTTTTAAAGAGCTGAAGATCAGTAAAAATCAACACTCACTGCTGATCAGCTATGGATAATATAGTTTACTACACCAGGTGTCACCTGTTTTTAGAAGTGTTATGCTTTAGAAAGCACAAGTAAGAAAGTGTTTTTATTGAAAAAGATAAGAGGAAATAAGAGGAAAACATGATATACACACGGCATACAATAATAGGAGGCATAATTTGTGCAAAAAACCTTGAACAATACTGATTTATTCAAATGCCAGTTAAAAGAATTAGAGCTGTAAGAAAGCAACATTTTTAAATAAGTCACCATTTGAAAGAAGATACTTGTACCTTCCTATTTTAGGACAAAGAAAATATTAAACCCAAGCCCCAACTCTCCATGCAATATTTGCTTTCATTGAGATATTCCTATTGCTTTTTTCTTGCTTTCATTTGTCTTTTTATTTTGCATTTTCATCTTGGACTTCTACTTATTATTATAGAGAGAAAGAAATCACACAGTTATGATCTTATTGTTTACAACAATAGCTAATTGTCCTTTTCTGGAAAATATCACAGAATCACAGAATCACAGGCTGGAAGGGACCTCAGGGATCATCTAGTCCAACCTTTCTAGGAAGAGCACAGTCTAGACAAGACGGCCCAGCACCCTGTCCAGACGACTCTTGAAAGTGTCCAACGTGGCCGAGTCAACCACTTCCCTGGGGAGATTATTCCAATGGTTGGCTGTTCCCACTGTGAAAACTTTCCCTCTCGTGTCCAATCAGAATCTCCCCAAGAGCAACTTGTGTCTGTTCCGCCTTGTCCTCTCCATGTCACTCCTTGTAAAAAGGGAGTCTCCATCTTCTTTGTAGCTGCCTCTTAAGTACTGGTACATGGTGATGAGATCCCCTCTGAGCCTCCTTTTCTCAAGGCTGAACACACCCAGCTCTCCCAGTCCATCCTCGTATGGCAGCTTCCCAGTCCTTTGATCACCTTGGTGGTCCTTCTCTGGACCCCTTCCAGCCTGTCCACATCCTTTTTGCATAGCAGGGACCAGAACTGTACACAGTACTCCAGGTGGGGCCTGACAAGCTCTGAGTAGAGCAGGATGATGACTTCTTTATCTCTGCTGGCGATGCCTTTTTTGATGCAACCCAGCATCCTGTTGGCCTTCTTGGCCGCAGCAGCACACTGTTCGCTCATGTTGAGCTTCCTGTCCACCAGGACCCCCAGGTCCCTTTCCACAGAGCTGCTCTCCAGCCAGGTGGATCCCAGTCTGTGCTGCACTCCCGGATTATGTTTTCCCAGGTGCTTTCCCAGGACACTTGTCCTTGTTGAACTTCATAAGGCTCTTGCTGACCCACTCTTCCAGCCTATCCAGATCTCCCTGCAGAGCAGCTCTCCCTTCTGGAGTGTCTACTTCCCCACTCAGCTTGGTGTCATCAGCAAACAAAATAGCACCACTAAGGTTCCTGGCTGTGAAATTTACATTCAGTTCCTGGCTAGTAGATTTGCATGTTTCTTTATGAGAAAGAAAGTACAAGTCCCATAAGGCAGTGGAAAATAAAATACAAAATAGGGTTTAGTATTGTGATTAAATTTTAGAAAAATAAATGTCTTGGTAGCATTTAAAGACAGAGAATGCTTAGATAGGTTTGACTGGTGCTTAATAAAATAGTTCTTTTTTCATTATATCCAAATACACTTATCACATAATTAAAAAATAAAAAATGAACCATTCTTTTTTTTTAAACCAGGAAACAGAAAATCAAAAAAGTTCTACTCAGATATATATTTTTTAACATATAAACTGCTAATGCCATGCATTTTGAAACATGCTTAAGAAAGCATTCAGAACTCATACAGCCTGATCAGCTAGTCTTTGAGGTATAATCAGATTCCTAAATACCATATTAGGTGTCCCTTAACCCTAGCAACCTTAAGGAGTAAACTAAGAATCAAAGTGATGACAGTACAAATCCAAGGGTTTTTATCCGTCATCATTGAAAAGAGCAACCAAATTGCATTTTGTGACTGGTTGATGAAATAGGTATCACAGGTCACAGATGTGACACTGTAACTGTCAAAAAAGTCAGAGGATATTAAATTATCCATTGTCCTATAAAGACAACATAATTTATCTTTCATAAATTGCCTAGCCCTTTTGTAAAGAGTTCATGGCCACAAACTCATAGAAACATACTTAGATATTACTGTTTCTTTTGAAACCAAAATTGACCACATCAATTATTATACAATGATTGTTGCTCACTTATTTCCACAGTTACACAAGGGTCTACATGGCTCTACATGGGTGAAGATGGTGTGAGTAATGGTTTTCTTTAGTAATACACTAGTTAGTGTCATGACCAGCTTCTGGTGGTAACATGACAATACCTGACTAATGTGAGCATGCTGTCATTTCTTTTGATCCCAAGATTGACTTGCTAGCTTAAACCATCTTTCTGGGCGTTAGAAATTACTCATGAGAAATGCATGAGATCTTTTGTAGCCAGCATCACTTTAATTTATAACATATTCTGTAACTTCCATTCAAAGAAGGCAGACAATCTAGTTTAGACACACACTTGAGAACTCCATTGAAATTCAGCTAATATGTAAAGCTGATGGGTTTAATTCAGGCTTTAAAGAAAATCAATTTTCCACTGACATATCACACATGACAGTCTGAGTACGTATTTGACTGCTGTGATCATAGAGTGAACATAAAACCTAAATGCCTGTATTGGTTTTGGCTGGGGCAGAGTTAAATTTCTTCATAGTAGCTTGTATGGGGCTGTGTTTTGTATTTGTGCTGAAAATAGTGTTGATAATGCACTGAGGCTTTAGTTATTGCTGAGCAGTGCTTACACAGCATGAAGGCCTCTTCTGCTCCCCACGCTGTCCCGTTAGTGAGTAGTCTGGGGGTGCACAAAAGGTTGGGAGGGGACACAGCTGGGACAGCCGACCCCAACTGACCAAAGGGATAGTCCAGACAATATGACATCATGCTCAGCAATAAAACTTGAGGGGACATTGGTGGGTAGACAGCTGCCTGGGGAGTGGCTGGGCATCAGTTGGTTGGTGGTGAGCAATATTTTCATTTGCACTGCTTCTTTTTCTTGGGTTTTATTTTCCCCTCTATTTTTTTTCTTTTCATTACATCTATTTCTTTAATTATTAAACAGATTCTATCCCAACCCACAGGTTTTTTCTCACATTTACCCTTCCAGTTCTCCCCCTAGTCCCATCATGGGTGAGTGAGCAAGTGGCTGTGGGGTGCTTAGTTGCTGGTCAGGTTTAAAACACAACAGAATGAAGAACTGTACTGAATCTCACTGCAGTGAGGTTAACTTTCTTCACAGCAGCCTGTATGGTGCTGTGTTTTGGATTTGTGACTAAACCAGGGTTGATAGAACACCAGTGTTTTACTGCTGAACGGGACTCACACAACATCAGGGCCTCTGTTTCCCACTCATCTCCCACAGTAAGTAGGCTAAAGGTGGGCAAGAGATTGAGGCACAGCTGGGACAACTGACATGAATTAACCAAAGAGATATTTCATGCTATGTGATACCATGCTCATGCTCAAAAAAAAAAGCTGGGTGGTAGTCTTTCCAAAATAACTTGCTTGAAAGGTTGCTGGGCATCATTCTGCTTGTTGGACATGGTGAATGATTGTTAGAGATACCACTAGGAAACTTCCTAGCCTGGTTCAGCCCTCCAACTACTACTTGTTACTGCTCTTCCATGTGGGTGGTAATGAAGTTGCAGTACATAGCCCAATGTTGATTAAAAGAGACTTCAGGGCCTTGGGACAGTTAGTGAGGGAATCTGGGGCACAGGTTATCTTTTTCTCCCTCATTCCGGTTGTGGGCAGTGACTTGAAAGGAACAGGCAGATGCAATAACCTGTTAGCACATGGCTCTGTGGCTGGTGTCACCAACACAACTTTGGGCTTTTTGACAATGGGATGGTCTACGTGGCACCAGGATTTCTGGCATCAAATGGGAGCCACATTTCTCAAAGGGGAAAGAGGGTCTTTGCACAGGAGCTTGTAGGGCTCATTGGCAGGGCTTTAAACTGGAGGCAAAGAGGGAGGGGGAACATACCAGGCTTGCCTGTGACAAGCTGTGGTACACAACGGTTAGAGAGACGGGCTGCTAGTGTGAGTCCTCAGACTGCTGCCCAGAAGTGTGCTGGGGACACAGCAGCACAGTCAAAGTCTTGTGGAGATGAGCTGGGCACTCCTGAGACAGTAGAAACCAACAAGGAAACTTCCGTGAGACACTTCAAGGGAAACAAGGGGTGTTCCACTAAGAAGGAGGCATGGCCCACAGCCCAGATGAAATGCCTCTACATGAAGCAAGCAGCATGGGAAACAAACGGGACGAGTTGAAAACTACCATGCTGCTAGAAAGGTATGACCTGATTGCCATTACTGAAACTTGGTGGGATGAATCCCATGACTGGATGTCCTGGTTTCCGCTGGGACTGGGTTAATTTTCTTCATAGAAGCTAGTATGGGGTTAAGGTTTGGATTTGTGCTGAAAACAGTGGTGATAATGTGGAGATGTTTTAGTTGTTGCTAAGTAGCACTTACAGTGGTCAAGGACTTTTTCAGCCCCCCAGGCTCTGCCGGGTGCACAAGGAGCTGGGAGGGGACACAGCTGGGACAGCTGATCCAACTGACCAAAGGGATAATCCATACCATATGACGTCATGCTCAGTATATAAAGAAGGGGGAAGAAGAAGGAAGAACACTGGAATGTGGCTATCGATGGCTACAGGGTGTTCAGATGAGACAGGTGAAGAAGGAGGGATGGAGACGTAGCTCCCTACATCAAGAAATGGATAGAGAGTGAAGAGCTGTCCCTGAAGAACAACCACGAGCAGGTCGAAGGTTTATGGGTAAGAATCAAAGACAGAGGCAAAAAGGGGAACTTGTCAGCCTCACATCTGTGCCTGGGAAGGTCATGGAGCAGATCCTCCTGGAAGCTATGCTAAGGCACGTGGAGGACAGGGAGGTGATTAGAGGCAGCCAGCATGGCTTCACCAAGGGCTAGTCCTGCCTGACCAGCCTAGTGGTCTTCTATGATGGAATGACTACATTAGTGGACAAGGGAAGAGGTACGGATGTCATCTATCTGGACTTGTGTAAGGCCTTTTGCCGTGGCTCAGCCCCACTCAGCAACTAAACACCACACAGCCACTCGCTTACTCCCCCCAGCCCGATGGGATGGGGAAGAGAATCGGAACAGCAAAAGCAAAAGAAAAAAAAACTTGTGGGTTGAGATAAGAACAGTTTAATAATTAATATAAGATAATAAAGATAATAATGATTATTATTACAGTCATAACAATAATGATATCTATAATAAAAAGGAAAAGAGCAAAAGGAAAAAAAACAAAACCCAGAAACGATACGACCGCACACCACCCACCGACTGATGCTGCCAGTCCCCAAGCCACGATCGCTGCCTCCCTCCCCTGGCCAGCTCCTCCCAGTTAACATACTGGGCATGACGTTACATGATATGGAATATCCCTTTGGCCAGTTTGAATCCGCTCTCTCAGCTGTGCCCCCTCCCCTCCTGGCTTCTTGTGCACCCGGCAGAGCGTGGGAAGCTGGAAAAGTCCTTGACTAGTACAAGCACTGCCCAGCAACAACTAAAACATCTTGTGTGTTATCAACATTATTTTCATACTAAGTCCAAACCACAGCACTGTGCCAGCTGCAGTGAAGACAATTAACTCTATCCCAGCTAAAACCATGACACCTTTGATACAGTCCCCCCACAGCATCCTTCTCTCTAAACTGGAGAGATATGGATTTGATGGGTGGACTGTACAGTGGACAAGGAACTGGCTGGATGGTCGCATCCAGAGGGTAGGGGCCAATGGCTCAATGTCCAGATGGAGACCCGTGACAAGTGGTGTCCCTCAGGGGTCCATACTGGGACCAGTGCTGTTTAACATCTTCTTCAATGACTTAGCGGGGTCATGTCCACCCTCAGCAAGTTTGCAGATCACACCAACCTGAGCTGTGCAGTTGACATGCCAGAAGGAAGCGATGTCATCCAAAGAGACCTGGACAAGCTGGAGAAGTGGGCCTGTGAGAACCTCATGAGGTTCAACAAGGTCAAGTGCAATGTCCTGCACCTGGGTCGGGGCAACCCATGATATCAATACAGGCTGGGGGACAAAGGGATTGATAACAGCCCTGCAGAGAGGATTTGGGGTTACTGGTGGATGAAAAGCTGGACATGAGCCAGCAATGTGTGCTCACAGCCCAGAAAGCCAACTGTGTCCTGGGCTGCATCAAAAGAAGTGTGGCCAGCAGGTCAAGGGAGGTGATTATGCAAATCTACTCTGCTCTGCTGAGACCTCACCTGAGTGCTGTGTCCAGATCTGGGGCCCTCAACACAAGAAGGACATGGGCCTGTTGGAGTGGATCCAGAAGAAGGACAGAAAAATGATCCAAGGACTGGAGCACTTCTCCTATGAAGAACGGCTGAGAGAGTTGGGGTTGTTTAGCCTGGAGAAGTGAAGGCTGCAGGAAGACCTTATTACAGCCTTTCAGTACTTGAAGGGGGACTATAGGAAGGATGGGGGCACTCTCTTTAGGAAGACCTGTTGTGACAGGACAAGAGGTAATGGTTTTAAACTAAAGGAAGGTAGACCTAGACTGCATATAAGGAAGAAACTTTTTACAGTGAGGGTGGTGAAGCACTGGACCAGGTTGCCCAGAGAGGTTGTGGAGGCCCCATCCATCGAAACATTAAAGGTCAGGTTGCACAGGGCTCTGAGGAACTGAATCTAGTTAAATATGTCCCTGCTCACTGCAGGGGTTTGGACTAGATGACCTCTAAAGGTCCCTTCCAACCTAAACTATTCTAGGATTCTTAGATTTTATGATTCTATGATTGCCTTTGTATCATTTGCTTTATAAATTATTTTCCACTATCTTTCCTTCACTTATTGAACTGTTTTTGTCTTGACCCACATGTTTTTCTCACTTTTGCTGTTCTGATTCCTCTCAGGGTGAGGCAGGGTGCAAGCAGGTGAGTGGGTGCTTAATTGTTGGCTGAGGTCAATCCACCTCAGGAACATAACCTTTCTCTTGACTTCCCATTTAACAGAACTTTCTAGTAAAGTTTGTTTGTGTTTTAATATTAACAACTTAGTATGGTCAAGTTACATATTAATGTTATCACTTTCCAGACAGTAATTAAAGTTTCAAATGGAAAATACCTTACACTAAAATACTGGTCTAAGCCATAAAGAAGAGCTACAATAGCATATTTTAAGGACAAATAAAGGACTGCATTACAGGTCTAAACACAGTAGACCTACAAGTATCTGTTCCTTCCTTACCCCTTTCACAATTTTCTTTTTTTCTACTTTCTTTAAATTATATTTCCTTCACTTTTCCCATCCCTTCTGTCTTAAAGCTGTTTTCTCTGATGTACCTGTGTACACAAATACAGAATTTGCATCATTGAAATATAAGGCAGGAATGAAATGTCAATATTCTTTTTGTAACTTATGTTTTATTCCTACCATGTATTTCAATGGGAAGATTAAATGTCAAATATCAGCAATTACAGAATGAATACATGACATTTTATATATTTGGTGGCTAAACATAAAAAAAATCAGTGAAGTTATATTTTCATTAAAAGTCTGGCCAAAAAACATGAAACCCCTATACAAGCAAGAACATAATTAGTCTCAGTTCAAGGACTGTAGAATATCACTTTGAGTATTCCTGGTACAGACTTAAATACATTCAGTGTGACATTTAAGAAAGAAGGGGTGCCATGACTGAAGGGTAAGGAAGTGAGGCATGAATTTTAATTTTTCTACATGGATTTTTAATGCTGAAGGAACTTGGTTGATAATATTGGCAGCTAAAATCCTTAGTATTATCTATGGACTTGATATGTATTGCTAATTCAGCTAATCTCCTATCTGAGTTACCACTACTATGCCTAAACTTTGACCTCTGGAATAATTCCTTGAGCAAGAAGGGGATTGAGTGCCTTTGTTCACCCATTGTATAGCTTTCACAGTGATACAGGAGAGGTCAAATTTTATTATGATCTTTTGTTGGCAAACGCATTGACAAGTGGGATGAAACTCCTACACTGCTTTCTGTCCCACATAAATAGCCACTGACAGTAACTTAGTCACCTGGTATGAATGTAAGTCATAACACTGCACCTCTCAGAACAGAGATACAGTATCTGTCAAATTGGAAACTTTAAGTAAAATGATTGTGAGGAAGTATGCATATGTTCTAAACATGTTGAAATGAACTGAAATGAAATGAAACTGAATGAAATGAAATGAACTTCAGAGGTACAATGAAAAAACAATAACCATTTTACTGTGCTACTTATTTTCTTAAATGGGGAAAACTGGAAGGTCTAACAAACAAATAAATGCACCAGAGAATGACAACTTTAATATATGAGCCCATTACTAGATCATTAATAAATCTGTTTCTGATCATTTAATACACAAAGTTTGCTTTAAGAACTATGTTGCTCTCTGGAATGAACTACTTAATTTTAGCATTTTACATTTCTGCCTTTAAATTCTGTTTTTAATCTTTCTGTTATTCATGGCCATTTAAAGATCTGCATTTTAAGTTTTTGTTAATGACATCTCCTGTGAGGATACAAATGTTCTAGACAGCATTTAAGAAAGACTCACAAAACCAAGAAACAGACCAGGGATTTGTAACTGTACTTAAAGAACAAGATGAAAACAGCACTGTTTTACAAACCTCAAATTAATAGCCAGTTTAGATAATTTTGTCTACATTCATGTACTTAGTACCAGAAATTCTCTGTCCCTATCCTATGTTCTGTTCAAAGGTAATCAAAGCATTTTCAGTTTGAGATAAGAAATGTGATAAATTGGCCTTCTACACGTGTAAACCACAACTGACCACCTTTAGCCCTTATTCAAGTCTACCTCTACTTCTCAGAAACATTAAGAAACTGTTCCAATTAATAGTCTTGAAAAAAACATTGAATAGATGCATCTTTTTGCCATACTCTTCTTCATATCTGCAATAAAATGTTCTATGACAGTGGTAAGCAGTGTTCACATGTGGCAACAACATATTTAAGATATGGTACTTCTCCTGAACAAAGCTGCTAAAAAGTGTTTCCACAGTTGGAAAAGGGTACATTCCAGCTCCCCAGCACGATGCACACAGCATTGTTATCGTGCCCTGGAAAGCCTGTAATTATTGTGTTTCAAATGCATTGTGCTTGTTATGTAAGGCCATATTTTCCTTTTCCTTGTCATTACTTTGCTGATAATAAAAGTTGAGTTAATGGTACTAATGTATTGGTTTTCCATGAAGTATAATCCTGTTTCAGGGAGCATGACTTTATAGATAGAAGGTTAGAGCTTTTTTTATCAGCATTGTTTTTATAAAGGTTTTCTTAAAACCAAGTGAAAATTTCTCATTAAAATATCTGTTGTTACATGGCTGTATATAAGTAATATTGGCAGTCTTGGGAGGATTTGTGTAATTTACATGAGATTGCTATCTGTGAATAGGAAAATCAAGTTTAACTCATGCCAGTAAATTTTCATGATATATATACCACTGCAGTATAGTTTCCATCTATACAGCAGAAAAAGCCTCATTCATATTCACCTTTTCACACATCCATAGCTTTGGAACTTGGAATCTGACTCCTAGTATCATTCATTGGTAAAAAATTATTTATTTGTGCATGATGAGTGAAAAGTGTTTTAAGATTCCTTTAAAAATATTACTGGATTTATTTTTGTCTCTTCAGTTACATTCTTTGATGACAGCATTTTGACCATTTAATTTAAATCTAATTTCTTGAAGAATGTAGGCATTATGCAGACTGTAATCTTTAAAACTCATTTGACAGCTATATTTTTAGAGTATATGAGAAATAAATATTTGAAATATGATGAAAGCTGTACTTCCACATTTTAATTTTGATCTGCTGAAAAAAATTGGATGGTTACTACCAACCGATTGGATGGCTGGAGTAAGAAGTTGATTGATGACTTCATACATCTTTAATTTCATCCTAACAACACTTGTACAGTATATACTAAATTTTAGACAGCATATAGTCTGGAGCAGCATTCCCCACATTTTAACTTAGTGCCTCATCAAAGCACTCATGAAAATCTGTTTTAGCATTCTAATTATGATTTTGTCAGAGTGATGGACACAAATTAAACTGCTGGGTAATGCTGAGCACTGCAATTTCATCAGTGATATTATAATGATGGATGGTACTATTATTTAAGCGGAATGACTTGATTGAAATGTAAAGATTTGATTGTATGTGTTGGATGTATTCACATCATTGGCATATGTAATGACTGCACCATTGACACACGAGGTACTGGTCAGTGGTCCTGACTGGAACTGGTAAACTATGTCAAGAGTTTCAGATTAAGAGTATGCATTATCAGGCATTTGAATTAAGACATTAAACTACATGATGTGCTCCATTTTTTCTCACATAATTCATACAGTTTAGGCTCCATATTAGCCTAAATTTAGGTGAAAGATTTCAGAGAATGTTATATGAATATTTGACATGCCTTGAATTCCTATTTCATAACAGTTGCAGTTTACACCTACTCTCTCAGTTCTGTTTCATTGTGAGCTCAGTCTTCACATTCAAAGTTGACATCAGTAAGAAATATCATATTCTGTTTGGTTCATGGTCCAATCTATAAAATTCTAGTAGATTTCTGACTGATACTGTCACAACATGGCTCAAAATGCAATTCACTGAGTCTGGTTCCTGATTTTTGTGTCGAACCTTTCTCATAGGCCAATGGTTTTTCTGTTTATATGGGCATAAATGTATTTAATATGGTAACTCCTGCTTCTCAGTATGTTGAGAAGCATGTTTTACAAAACAGTTAAATCTTCTCTGTCTAGCACTTTATGCTACAGGAATGTAAATGTTACAATTTTCATAGGATGCACAAATTATTTATGGAACATAAAATGCATACCTTCAACTTAATCCAGCGTGATTCTCTACTATATTGTACACTTGGGAAGAGGCTATAAACAATAAATGGGTAGTCAGGGATGGCAGAAGCTGGGATGGTGGGGAACATGGGTTTATACAAATAGGATTATACTACAAAGTTTGAGAAGAGTATTTATTTGGCAGGTCTATTAAAATGTTATTGGATTTCTTTCTAACTTTGTGAACAGTTGCATGTAGACCTTTCTGAAAGAAAAGTATCATTTGTAAGGCTGTTTGGAGAACAAATCTTTCAGTTCCTAGCAACAAACTAATTAACTGCATATGCATAAAATTCAATAACAAGGCAAATCATCAAAAGTTATTTTTTCTAGGAAAACTATACCTTCTTGCAAGCATTTCTTCATTCTTATCATATTTTACTTATGCCAAAAATATTTTCTCTTTTATGAAGAAAAGCTTGCTTAATGTAGTCATAACATTGTGAATATTTCTGCAAATTTTTGGATATTTTCTGAAACCTTTGCCAGTCAATAAGTTTTTATGTGACCATTAACTATGTAGGTTTGTTTGTGGGTTGTCTTGGGGGTTTTTTTGTTTGGTTTTTCAGGGGGTTTGTTTGTTTTTGTAATAGATATGGGCACATCTTTAATCTTTGAAGAAGATCACATAACTGGGATCATATACTATACTGGCTAGAAATGCATGGTCTGTTCATGTAAGAAAAAATAGGTATTGTTGGACAAATTCTATATCTTAAAATAGCTAAAATCACTGATGAATAACTAACATTTTCATAAACACTATGTACAGCAACTAAGCTATTATATGCTCATCTATCCTCAAAGCCCTTTGTTCATTACCTAAACAAAAACTGCTGTCCTTTTATTTTTGAGATTTGATCTAGATTACTTCATGAATTTATTTCATTGCCCTACAGCTGTTTCCTACACTCATTACTAATTTCTGCTCTGTTTGAAAGAACAACAATAATTTATTATGTAAAACAAGACTTTTTCTACCTTTCAATTTCTTTCTAGAAAATATTACCATGTTTCTGCTTCAGATGACTTCCCAACTGCTTTCCAATTGTGGCAAAGATTAAATTTATACCACTCAGATATCTTTTTATTTACTCCGTTTTTTTCTACCTTCTTTCTCCCGCATGCTTCATTAGTTGCTTGCTGTTAAAAATCCTGTGTAGACATGCAAATGTGTTTGACATAGTAGCCAAATTTCATGCAGTTTTTGATGGCGCATACTCTTATGTATCACCTCTGTTTCCCACAAAATCCAGTACCACTGTATCTAATCACAGGATTCATTTCAAAGAAAGTAAAAAAAATGTATTTCGTTATCTACAGTATAAGAAAATTAATTTTTTAGACAAAAGTTAAAAGTGAATAGCAGTGTCATTCTTGCTTGCCACACCCTACATCCTCCAAAATCTCCCCTGAATGAGATCCATGCTTCTTCAGAGTAAGACCAACCTTTTCTGCTTTCCAGGGAGATAATCATAGAAACATAACACAAAATTAAAATGGGTAAATGAATGAGACAACTCTCCATCGCAAATTGTTCGTGTCCTTATTTAAAAAATTCTATTGCTGTGAACTTGTTTTTATTAATGCAACATATAAGCTATGTACAGATGTATATAAAGTCCTGTATGATCATCATGGTCAATGATTTTTCAATGCTCTTGGGAATCTGGAGAGGTACCAGCTGACTGGAAGCTGGCAAACTTTGTCGCAATCTTCAGGCAGGACAACAGGGGTGACCCTGGTAACTACAGGACTGTAAGTCTCACTCTGTGCCTGGCAAAATTATGGAGAAGATTATTCTGGGAGTTATTGAAAAACACCTGAAAGACAATACACTCATTCGTACACATGGCCTACAGATGACCAATACAGACTCACGAGGGCAAAGCCCTGCCTAACAAGTTTGATTTCCTTCTATGACAAGGTTACCCACCTAGTTGACCGACGAAAGCCAGTCAATGTGATCTTTCTGGATTTCAGCAAAGCTTTTGATACTGTCTCTCAGAGTATCCTCCTGGACAAAATGTCCATCATACAGCTCAATAAACATATAGCACAATGGGTGAGCAATTGGCTGATGGGTCGGGCTCAAACTGTTATAGCACATGGGGTTGCACCCTGCTGGTGGCCCGTCACTAGTGGGGTTCTGCAGGGATCCATCTTAGGGCTGGTAATCTTTAATCTCTTCATAAATAACTTGGATGCAGGACTGGAAGGAATAGTAATTAAGTTGTCTGACAACACAAAATTAGGTGGAGCTGTTGACATGCTCACGGGCAGAGAGGCCCTGCAGAGAGATCTAGACAAATGAGAGAGCTGGGCAACCACCAACTATATGAAGATCACGTGCCAGATTTTACACCTGGGTCACGGCAACCCTGGAGGTACATGCAGGCAGGGGAACGAGAGGCTGGAGAGCAGCCCCGCAGAGCGGGACCTGGGGGTTCTGGTTGACGGCAAGTTGAACATGAGCCAAGAGTGTGCCCTGGCAGCCAAGAGGGCCAGCCGAGTCCTGGGGTGCATCAAGCACTCTGTTGCTATCTGGTCGAGGGAGGTGATTGTCCTGCTCTACTCTGCGCTTGTGTGGCTTCACCTAGAGCACTGTGTGCCGTTTTGGGCGTCAGAGTACGTTAAGGATATAAAGCTACTGGAGAGTTTCCAGAGGAGGGCCACAAAGTTGGTGAAGGGTTTAGAGGGGAAACTGTAAGAGGAGCAGCTAAAGCCACTTGGTTTGTTCAGCCTGGAGAAGGGGAGACTGAGGGGAGACCTCATCGTGGTCTACAGCTTCCTCACAAGGGGAAATGGAGGGGCAGGCCCTGATCTCTTCTTTCTGGTGACCAATGACAGGACCCGAGGGAATGGCAGGAAGATGTGCCAGGGGAGTTTTCGGTTGGATATTAGGAAAAGGGTGTTCACCCAGAGGGTGGTGGAGCGCTGGAACAGGCTTCCTGAGGAGGCAGTCATGGCACCAAGCCTGATCATATTCAAGAAGCACTTAGACAGCACCCTCAGTGATATGATGTGAATTTTGGGGACAGGAGTTGGACTTGATGATCCTTGTGGGTCCCTTCCAACTCAGGACATTCCATGATCTATGTTTTATTTGCAGTTAATTTGTGTAAGGTAATTTACATAAAGTGAATAGTACTTTATTTCTTAACTAGAATGAACATGTATACTTATGAGTTTTCACAGTTTCCCAGGGCCTAAAATAGTGAAAAAACATGACCCCCTTTCCCCTCAGCTTTCACATACCCTTTTTTCCTATATGCTGATATGGTTTGTTTTGGGCATTCATCCCACTTCTGTAGTCTAAAAATATATATCATGGTTTTCAGGAGCTGAATGATTTGCAGATTTTGTTTGTCATTTGCAGTACAGTATCTTCGCAGAGTTGATTACCCTGTGGGCTTCTCTGAGAACTGTAGTATGTTTTGGGCCCAGGATTACTTCCATTAGAAGACCATCCCTTTCATTCATGACAGTATCAGCCTGTTAGCAAGACGTATAATAGTAAAAAATACCCTAGGATGCCTATTAGCCCTTAGAGTGAAGACACAAAGTGGACTCGTATTCATTTTGCCTGCCAGTTTGCATCAGTTTATAATGAACGGATGTGATACATTGTAGTGACACGAAGGAAAGCATTGGAGCTTTCTATCAATAGACACTTAATCTTCTTTCTTAACAGTTTAACTGAATAGATCCTCTGTTGCTTTCCCCATCCAGAGTGTGATAACATGCGTGTATACACTTACTAAAGAAAATGCCAGCAAAGTACAGACAATATTGTATACAGGATGTGTCTTATTTCTGTTCACCTGGACCATTCCATTGGGGGCTACCTAGAAAGAACAACAGTGCAAAACATGATCTCTTTATCATCTCTGCCACATTTTGGGTTGTGGTTGAGCTTTACAAATGTGTCATTGCTTCTAAACATATACACTGTCTTGAAATCTACTTTTAAAAATACATCTACAGCAGGTTACAAGTACAACTCCTGCTATGTATATGGCATCTCATTTCTTTGTCTTCTTTGCAACATTATTAGACATCTATAAATACCATTACATTTATAAGTACCTTCTTCGATTTGGCTTACTGCAATACTTTGACAAAGAGTAGAGTGAGCATCTAGTGAGTTCTGATAGCCTTACAACAAATAGACAATTCTCGTCATTGTTCTCACAATTCACGTAACTATCTCAGCTACAGACAGAGTTGTACCTTTTTAAAGAAGGCTGCAGTGACACATATATATTTGGTCAGCAATAAGATATATTTTGCTTTCTGTGCTATATGCCTGGCATCTTCTAACTCTTCTCTGATGATCAAAAACCTCCATTTTTGTAGTGGGTAGGTTTATTCTGTGAATGATACTGGGCTAAACTAGTTGCTAGTCTTTTCTGACTTTTATTTTAATTAAGGTGAATGGATTGGGCCATGGTTTTGTTTGTTTGTTTTCCACTGAATGGCTTTTCTAGCCTAGAATCCACTAAAACCTAGCATCATTTTGCCTTTAGCAAAAAACTTTCATGAAGTCCAGCCAAACCCACTATGTCATTCTCTCAGGCCTCTGTCAGTTTACGACATTGTCTTTTTTCTCCTTGATGCAATTCTAAAAACCCATTGTATTGCCACTAAGGCCTTTGACTGCGAATAATTTTATTTGCTTTGTGACCTTTATTTGTCTTTTGTTTGCAAGCTATTAATGGACTGTATACTCTTGTTTTCTTGTCTCTTCTTATTTTTCATTTCCAGTCTCATTTATCTTCTGACATCTTCTACTTACTTCAGTGCCTCCTTTTTCCTCTTTATTCCTTTCAATCTTCTGTTAACTATTCCCTCCCTTTTGTTCTGTATTAAAGTGTTTAAGACTGAGACTATGTGAATTCAGGAGATTTTCCGCATGCAGTCCAGAAAACAGAGATTAATTATTATAAGTTACATAATTTTCATGCCTCAGCTTTCTTACAGTAAAGAATTGGCGATTTGATGATCAAAAATTCCCATCCACTGTCTGTTTTTCAGTTAGGGCTGGACTTTTAGGCATGACTGAAGTTGAACAGTGTGTGAACCTCACTAAAATTAATTCCGTGAGCAACTATGGCATAATTTAGCCAATATTTCTTCACTGTTCAAAAATTATCCCCTGAATTCTAATGATCTACAGATCTACATTTGTATTTAACAACAGAGATATTTGAGCTATGTGGCAATTACTGAAATATTCATTGAAATATAAATTGGCTTGTGTATTTCCTCAGAATGAATGTATTTGTATTCCTGTATTACCATCTGTACAGCATTAACTGTATTAAATACTGCATAATTCTGGAAGTGAGCCTATTTTTAGTATATAAGCAAGGGATTGTAAAGGAAATCTATACAAAACAAAGTAGAAGTACTTAATCTTGACTAACTTTAAAAATTTAGCACATTTTCCAAACAGTTTAGGTCTCCTGAGCTGAGTAGAACATAATGGACAAGAAATCCTCTTCTTCTGAATCCATCTTCCATATTAGATACATATGCAAGATCTCACCATTCTAGTTGAAATATTTGTTACCAGGTCATAATGGTGAGTTCTGTGGTATCATCAGCCATACTTGTGAGGGACTACAACTCTTTAGCTCTTTTAGTTGCCAGATATATTTGTGACTAGCTAGATTCTTCGAGGAAGAGTCAGCCCTAAGAGTCGGTCCCTGGTGTTCTTTTTCTCACTACTCACTGGGTTAGTCTCTATAACAGAGAGACTTTTTTTCTGCCAAACTTTAAAATAATATAACTGACACGAACATAAAAGAATAATGCATTATGAATGCAAAAATCATGAATTAATGGAAAAATTGGGGGAGCAATATTAGTAAGTTTTTTAATATTTCAGCAGAGTATTTTAAAACTGATTTCTTCTAATATTTGCAACATATTCAAATTTTCCAAAATGTTTATGCATGAATTGCAGTTTGGACTCAACCAATAAGTACCTAGAGAGCCTGAACCTACATCAAGCTTTGGGATCAGTACTTTGGTTGCCTTTGCGAACATTTTCCTAAGCTGCTACCGCTTTTCCTCTCTCCTGTTTTCTCATGTATACTATTTTTTCACACAGAACCCTGATTGCTCTTTCCATGTAAAGAAGGCCAGAAAGGACTGCAGGTTGGTTCCTGATGGAAGTCCTAGACTGTCAGTAAAGAAATGGATCCTGGAGTCCTGGAAGGAGTCTCAAAAGATTGTCTTGCTCATCTGACTGTCTCCAGGCATGAACAACTGCAAACTAGTGAATTCTGACATGTTTATGTAGACTGTTCTTACAGCTGAAAAGGTTTTCCAGATGTTTAACCTAAATACTCCCTCTGCACATCTGCCATCCACCATGCATACAGAGAAAATATTCTTGCAGATCCTAGATCTATTCTCATTCCCCTCATCCCTCAAATATTCACATTTGGCTATCTGTTTCAGTCTTCTGGGTAAACCAACCACATTTTCTATATCTCTTTCCATTCCTTCTAGTTGCTGTCCACTGGACTATGCTAAAACAACTCCTATCTTTTCTAAAATCTAAGAGCGTCTAGAAGCCTATATTTCTGCATTATACTTTCCAGCGTGCTGTTTGACTTTTTAGCAATAGCATGACTCTTGTTTAGCTTGAGATCCATTGTATCAACTGGCTGCTACCTAACTAGCTGATCTTTGTTCTATATTTAGGCAGCTGATTAATCATACTAACATGTAGTATTTTGTACTTTTCCCACTTGATTTTCATCTTAGGTGTTTCACTCCGTTGCTTTAATTTGTCAAAATAATTCTGAATTTTATTCTGTCCTTCAATATACTTGCTGTGTCTCCTAGAGTGGTATTGTTTGCAAATTTAATTAGCACACTCTCTATTGTCAATTTCTTCTAGCCCCAGTCCTGTGGATTTCCTTCTGCGTAACTGAAAGCACAAAGTAAACACTGAAAATATTTCTAAAATCTCTCCTGTGGCCAATTGTATTCTTACAATGATATTAATGCATATTGAGGTCAGAGATGAGTAATATAAATGAACAACTTTTGTGCTTAAATTATGTTACAGCATTACACAGAGGTCATTTATAAATACTGGATAATGATAGAACTTTAGTACAACCTTATACCGGTATTACAATAACATGAAATTAAATTATTTCTATTTCTGAACTTATTATGAATGAAGTTAGAACATTCTATACAAATATTCATGCAAAATTATGACCTTTTATCATTGTTTTAATGTGTGGTGGGAGTTGAAGGTGTAATTTTCTATTAACTGCTTCCAGTACAACATTAAGTGTTTATCATTGTGTCACATTCTCCTTAACAGTGTGAGTGCGAAGTGAATAAAAAAGCCTAAACTCCTAAATGGATGGAAAAGGCAAAAACACTTTATAAATTAAGAGACATTATTAATCAAGCTATCTTGAAGGTGTCTAATCTTTCAACTGTTTACATCATACACTGTCATACTGATACTCCAATGCTGTGGTTAGATTTACTCTTGGTTTGGTTTGTTGTTTTTTTTTTGGTCACGTTATTTATTTCAGTTCTCACATGACTCCTGTACACTTGCAAAATTGCCAGTATTTGCACATGTAATCACAAATACCTCTAGTCTGGCATCTTCTCTCTGAGAGTAGCCAGGGCCCCACCCTCAGAGAAATACAGAATTAGAATAGTGGTAATGGGATCACCTAATCTTAAAAAAACTTTTTTCTTCCCAATTAAAGCATAGTATTTCTTTGAAGCATAAGAGATTATACATCTTTCTAATTTTATCTAAAAGACCTGTGGATGTTCTCATCCATATGAATGTCTAATTCTTTTTTAAAATCCTAATCAGATCTAGGCTTCAATGATAAGCAGTGATGATTCATTCTACAGCATGTTATGCATTCCTTATTTGTCATATCTTATGGCAGAACACCTCTGACTGAGGTACGTGTTAGATTACAGCCAAGGAAAAGATTCCATTCTATTTTATCCTACCTGTTTAAAGCCTGTCTAATGAGCCTTGTCAGTTTTTATCCAAGGGGACCCTGTCGCTTAAGTGAAGCACCATATAACCCAGATGCTGAAAGACAATCTAGTGCTCCATCAGACAGGTCCCTCTTTCTTCTGATACTTTTCTAGTATAATCCAGTGTCTGGTCTGTGCC
This sequence comes from Phalacrocorax carbo, assembly GCF_963921805.1. NCBI lineage: Eukaryota > Metazoa > Chordata > Aves > Suliformes > Phalacrocoracidae > Phalacrocorax > Phalacrocorax carbo. Next base: position 87,128,298 of record NC_087514.1, on the reverse strand, counting down.
TCGTTTGCCGTGCCATAGGAAGGACACTTAATATCAAATATAATGATGCAGTAATGATGACTGTCCTATCCAGAGTACACAACAGTAAGGAATGTTACCCAATTTTACAACAACCCACACTCCAGAAGAAAAATTTGCAAGTGAACTTTCTATATTCCCTCCAATATTCCCTTCTTCCCATTTTCCAAGAAAAAAAAAATGAATTGGAAGAGCCTTTCCTATGTGTAAACGCCTGTCTTTAAACAAGAAACACAACTGGAAAAGTACGAAGTAATGATAAAGAAAAATTTGTAGCTTTATTTTTCTAAACCAGAAAAATGGTTTTAATAGAGAAACATGGAAATGTTTTCAAACATGTAGCCATCCCTATTTACAAATGGACTGCTTTCATTTGAAGTCATGGAAACAAGATTGGATAAAGTCATAATGAATGTGCATGCACTTTAATTCATATCTGTGTTTGAGCTACCATCTGAAAGAAACTAATGAAACTAAGCACATTAAATGCAACATGGTGTCTGAACTGCTGCACTGATAAAGCTACAATGAACAGCCACAGCCCTCAGAAAGGGTATTACCAATGACCTAAGTAAATTAACAGACATCCCCTAGGAGGGGAGACAAGGTAATCAGTTGATTGTCACAGAACCTGGGTAAATCATCTTTCCATCTGCAATAACAGAGAAGGAAAAAATGAAGTACCCACTCAGTGGGTCTGATGGTTACAACAGGAAAATGTCATTCTGATTAGCAAAAAAACCCAATCAGCTCTATCAAAATAACTACTCAACACCTCTTTCAGAAAACACTAACAATAAAAAATCCTCCAAAATGGCAGCATTTGCTATGAGCATCTAGGAAGATACTTAGAAGAATAATTTTCCCTACTGTGTGATTTTCCCTCCATCCCTCAAATTAGTCCAAGTAATCCAGTCTACCCTTTAGCCCAACATCAACAACAACAAAAACTTTCCATTATTTTATTTATTACATATAGACTCCTATATGAAGTTATTTCATTATTTCTGCAGAAGAGATAATTTTCCCTGTATTTTTCCCTTCAACAAAAACTCACTATGGCTACTCTTATTTCCAAATAGTTATACTCAGTAACAGAAATTACTGTAATTGAAGTTCTGTACGCTTACCTTTTTGAGGTTGCATTCCAAAGACACATCCATCCCATTTCTTTCCACCAGTATCTTTAAAATTCTGTAGTATACTTTAGAATATTAACTGAATTGAAGCTCATTTCAAGATTAACTACTGTGTTTAAAACACTAGCAAAAGTTGTGAAAAATTTAATGTAGCTTAAAATTTTGAATAGATTTCGTACATGTACATTGTTATAAGGTGCACTGCATTAAGGAGCTTCCTAGAAGTGTCTTCCATTTATAATAGTATATTTTAAATATCACTAGAGTTTAAAAATTAATACTCTTTACATTTTAATACTAATATTTTTAGGTTTTCTAAATCCTGATAACGGAATTTTTCAATTTTCTTCCAAGGAAATGAGATGGACTTCATGGACTCTTCAGCTTTTTTTCTTTCCAGGTTTTAGTAAGCATTGTTTGAGTGAAATTTTTTCTGTTGTTATATAGTATACAATTTCATAAAATATGAGTATGTAAGCATGTACAGTCATGGATATCTCCAAACAGAAGGGAATTAATAATCTCTGAGTTGTTTGTTTCTATGTAATCTTCAGAGGTAGAATACAAGGCCTGAACTGTTAGCAGAACGTAGATGAAAAAAGAAAAGTTAAATTTTTAAAGTAAAATTAAAGCTTCTAAAATGCATGGTTAATATAGATGCATTTGCCACTCATTCTATACCCAGATAATCCCACCTGCAAAGATCGTATCTAGATATGTTGAAAGGTAATGGATGGCACCAATAACTGCAATAACACTCTGCTTCGCCAAATGTACCGTACACTTAAACCTGGGAAAGAGAAGTGCAAATTTTCCCATGGACTAGAAGACTGACCAGATATCAATTTTTTTCACTGCTTGGTGAACAGAGGTGTTCTTTCTTGCTAGACTTTGTACAGTGCTCTAACTTAACCATCATATCCACGTATTTAAAAAAAAAGTAAACCATGTATGATAGATGAATGATGTTGGCTTTGCATATTTCTTAGAACTGTTAAAGTAGCAGTTCAATAATAAACTCAACTGGAAGCCAGGATCAGAGACTCAAACAGACAAAAGCAGGAGAAAGAGGAATATTACAGCTCACTCTCAAACTTGCCACCTATCGAAGCACAGCTCTTATCTTAAATTGCTCTGGCTTATCTGCCTGTCATCATGAAGTGGATCCTCCAGAAACACCAGGACAGCTTTACCAGAGTACTGAGGGCCTCTAAAGACTGCTCAGCACAGGGAACAGGTGTGAACATACACTTGGCAATAGTTGATCTCCTACAGCATCTTCCGTAAAGGGTAAAAACTGCGTTTTCCAAATGAAGATCTTTGATGAAAATGTCCTACTTTTTATCACAGTTCTCTGAAATGTTCTGCACAGGAGTGCCCAGAACTACTTTTTTAAATGTATTTGACTCTCTCTTCAAACTACATTATATGAGTATTCAGTTTGCAGTTTTTCATACTTTGGAATAACAGAGGAGATAGGTAAGTACTTTATTTGTACACGCTAATCACTTTGTGTGTCCAGTTGATATTATGCTGTGCTCTGTACTCTCATGTATGCTCTGCAACCAACTTCAGAGGAATCCCAGATCTTTATTGGCCTCACAACACAGGAAATCTGTTCTCATATACTGTAACCTAAGTCTCGGAAGTCCCTTCTAAACCCAAAGGTGAAAGATTACAGAATGCAATCTGTAGTGCTCATAGTAAGTTATGAAGTGGCATAAAAACTAGGTTGTAAGTGCCAAGAAAAAGAAGAGTGTTGAAATACTTTGATAATTAAAGGGTGGGGGAAGCAACAACAAACAGACAGTAATCTAAGATGTTATTTCAGGTTTTAGGTTCTGCCTTGTCTGTAATAACTTACTTTAACAGAAATCATGAACCAATTTATTTGTGTGAACATGACAGTGGCTTGGGACAATAACTTTGGATAGATTGGAATTTTGCAACAGCTATAGGGAAAAAAGAGAACAAATAACATGCAGTTTGCCTAGAAGATGCTGACCTGGGTTAAGTGAAAAACAGATCCATGTCTTCCAGTCAGCTTCTTTAAGGAGGTCCCTTCTTAATGAGAGAGAAACCTCAAGACAAGGTGATGTAATGATGACATAAATTCTTTCTCCTCCCTTGCTGAAGAGTTTTCTCAAGAGTTCATGCGGGGCGGCACCTGCCCTGTTATCCATTCTTATTTATTCAGAGCGTTTTTACATGAGACTAAATCCGTTAAAGGAAGCTTAAGCTCAATATCAGCTTTATGGCTACCATTTCTTACAATGAGAGATGTGTGACAGGGAAGTTAGAGGAGTTTCGCTTTTTCCTCCACAACTAGATGGCAACTACAGAGCATAAATGAATATAACTTCATAGTTCTGATTTTTCTCCCATCTACAGATAAGCACATACAGTTGTCTCTCTCTGCATTCTAATGAGACAACAATTAAGGAAAATAGGCATAGAATCAGAATATTTTTTCAGCCTGAGTCATCATCTTGGTGACATTTTTTCTATACACAGACTGAAATCAAACTCTCAAAAATGTCAGTGTGACCATGCATCTGTTATTAAATCTTTCACATCTCTTGCTACTTTCATTGACTAGATTTCAATCTTTTTTCCCCCTTAACCAACTTTGAAGTTATTGAGATAAAATTAATTCCATTCCATATATTGCTGAATACATCATAGTTTAAGATACAAATTATATGTGGCCAATTGTAAAACATTTTGAAGCATAAAAGGTGCTTTTAAATGGAAACATTGATTAGCATCAATCTTGTGTAGCTAACATTTCAGCATACAAATACTGAGGCACGTATTTCTTATTGTTTGTTTGGGCTCTATTGCTGGGCTGAGAATAGAGTGTAGAGGCTTTACGTAAAGCCTGAATCATCAGATGCAGAAGTGAGCCTTAATATGATTGCTTCTACAGCTCAAGTATAATGCTATTGACTGTGATATGTGGTCCCAAACTGAGCAGCCTAGATTTGTCTACTGATACCCTTTTTGCATACCTTTTAAATATGTCGTACAGCCCAGTTAAGCTGCACATCATCTTCCTCCATCACTAAACCTCCATTTTGAGACCTTTGTGTCCTCTACCTCCCCAGCACTCTCACTATAAGTTTTATTTTGAGAGCTGAGGGCACTTAGTCTAACCTTCCCCTTGAAGCATTCATCTCTCCAGGTACCTATGCCTAGCTCCCATGCCACTGGCAGCCCCTGCCTGGTAAAGTGGTCATAATCTGTGTACATTTGCTTATGCTGCATAGTAATCTTGAGCTGGAAAGGAGCTTTTTCATTGGCTGCCCTAAAAGACTGACCACCTCTTTTTGTCATGCATGTTTCCATCTCCTCTTACACAATTATTATTCCTTCCTTGCGGAATTATTCCTCCTGCTTCACACCCCTTCCTTCTCCATCAGCATAGTATTTTTTCAGTGCAATGCACTGCCCTTAATCACCCTCATTTTCATTAAAATACTTCTACTCCCAAGAACCTTTTCTCCCATTCACATTACTTACCCTCTTTTGCTTGCTTGAGGAGAATTATGTGTACCTGTCTTGAGACTGACAAGTATTTGTAAGCACAGCATTAATAATTGTGAATCTCTGCTCTCACTTGTCTAACCAGTGAGTACTGGCTTACTGCATCACATAAGCTGAGGAGTTGAAACAGAATGAGCACTATTCTCCTAGCTCTCTAATTGCTCTGCAGATAACTGATCTTTTCTGAAATAAGAAGTCAGGCTGGCTGAAGAAATTGCTTAAACTAGTGTTGAAACCATGTGCATTGTATGTTTCACATCACAAAAATTCAAAGTCAAAGCATAAAATCCAGCTGGACAGGACTTATTTAGCATAATATTAAAAGTCTGGAAGTAATTAAATTTTTATAATTTAAATTTTTTAAGAGATTCCAGAATCAGCTTTTTTTTTTTTTTACTGGTCTATATGGGATTTACATCAGACAGCCAGGATAACTGACCTTTCCTTTTTATTTTCTTTCAAGTGCCCTCAAATTTCTCACAAACTTTGTATTACCATCACTGATTCTAACATTTCAATGGTTCCAATGGGGATGTTTACCATGTTATTTAATAATCTTGTCCAATCTCAGATGCATCTACATTTAATAGTTTTATTTCAAAAAGAGAGCATACCATGCTAATCTACCTTCTCAGTACTCAATCGGCTTTGAAAATATGGAATTACTGACAATCATTACTTAATCATTTTCTTAGGGTTATTAAATAGCCTTTCATGGCAGCTACTTCCTTTCATGCTTCAAAATTGTCAAATGCATTCTTTATGGCTTTCCCTTCTGTATAAGACAAGCTCAATTTTGACTGATTTGCTGTTTCTTTCTTCTGACTTTCATAACTAAAAAAAAGGCAAAAAGCACAAGCAACATGAAAGGATTATGTAGACAGTACTGAAAAGACCATTTTGTTTGTTTAAATATAGTTACTGTTCTACAAATTGTTGCTGTATCCATGTAGCGCTTTTTTTTTTTTTTTTTGCTAGAACCAAGCATTAGGAAGACAGCTTTGGTTTTCCATGGACAGTTTTGTTTTAACTTAGTATGCTCCTACAGGTTTCAAGATCATTCTCTATTGAGTGCAGGGACTTCCAGCTGCAACAGTTTTTATAGTAAAAGCTGAGTTAGGTAATTTTACAACCCACACTTAATTTTGGTGTAAAAAAGATGAAGAGTAAATTAATTTTATATGTGCTGAAGATAGGTAGCTTTATGATACACAGATAGCCTTCTCCCTGGTCAGATCAGCCTGAGAAACATGGTGACTTTTGTTAAACATTGTAGGTGCTAATGGATTTATGCCTGAAACTTATCCACATCATCCCTGATGCAAGGTGGTATTTTAAAAAGTCCATAACCCTTTTTGCCAGAAATATTTCAGTATGAATAATAAACTTTGCCCTCTTGAAATTTCTCTACATTTTCAGTTGAAAAAAATAAAAACAAAAAAATATTTACACACAAATATACACACTCTTTCAAGAGGCTTTCAATATAGGATGCATTTTAGTGTTGCAAAAAGTGATCGTCTGTGTAATGTACAATAAAGATAAGTTTTAAATCACTGTTATTATTAAATATACTTAATGTTTAACATTAAATCCTACACATATATATATACACACACGTAGGAAGTATCCTACTTATAATAGACCAAAATTTCAGCCATTATCCAAAAGATACATGAAATATCAGTCAAATCAAGGCTCTTCATAAGTGAGCTTTCATATATTTTAGGATGGAGAACATATGAAAAAATTCAAGTTACATGAACATATTTACATTTTGTAGCTGTACGCTTCTACGGGAGAACTTATCTTGGGCCGCATACCTCCGGGACACAGGGCTCTACCCACCCTGGGGACAGTGATGCACAGACACCAATATGATGGATGCAAAATGTCCATCTATTTGGCTGTGTCACACGCTTATATAGCTCTTGCGGTTCCTGTTCCTGCCACTCCTATGGGGAGGAGTCTATCTTTCCGTCACAGCCCGTGATCTTCCGGTCGCCGATCCCTGTCTATTCCCCTACAACATTTCTCTCATTTTTCAATATAATAATTTAGTGTTCATGTACATTTATAAAAACCTTCACTTTTTAAAAATAAAGCAAAAATAATAGCTAATAATTAGTCACTCAAAAGTATAGAATACTATAATGTCTGATTTAAAGGGCTTGATCCTTTAAAACAGTTTTGTTTAGACCTGATTATTACTCTGTGATTTTAACACAGGTATATCACCTTCATCATACTAGTATGTATGCCATCAAACTAGTAGGTCTATAAATAGGCGGTTCACTTTAAATAAATCAAAGGACTTGGAAAAAAGTCTTTATACAAATATGTGACAATATGAAATGTAAATCAGTAACAAAATAAGGCAGTGAGGAAAATAGTGAAAGTAAACTGGAGAGCTATTTGGAAAGCTTTATAAGAAGGAAAAAGCAGTGATACATGGAAGTATATTAAAGTTAAACTTTGGATGAAGTCTCACTGGATTACATTTTTGTTCATTACTCAACCCCATGTCCTGCTTTTGTTTGATCATTTAATTGAGCATAGTGAGCTTCAGCTCTCAGCCTGTATTCGTCCATTTAACTCTAGAAACATGTGCTACACCGAGATTTAAAGGACCTGTTACAGATTAATACAAGTGAGACTGTTTCCTGCCAAGTGGGTCAGAATTCAAAAAAGTGAGAGGTTCAGCATATACTGATTTCAAGTTAAAAGACTATTCATCTGTTCTGTTAATTTCTTGACCTGAACATTTTTTTAAACATACACTTTTTATAAAATCTGTTAGTTAGGTAGTGGCAGTATCATTGTACAGAAGTCGTATGCGTTTTTTAATCAAGCAATTACTTATATTCCTCATTTTTTTTAATCAAAAAGTGTTTTCAAAGTTTTATTTGGAAATAATGTTCATTTTTTTTCTTTCCTTTTAAACTACAAAAAGACATACAGGCAAGAAAATTACAAGAGATTGCCTATTCCTATGACAGAGTAATGAAAGCACTTCATTTTCGAAAGGTAGCTCAGAGAGGAAATGTATGTGCAATTTATGAGGATTTGAATAGAACTTGTATATGGAGCTTAACATGCTATTTGCTTTACTTAATGTACAAAGCAGTATAGATTACATTTAATAACCCAGAGGTTTGACAGAAAACTGACAAGTAATAAAAATCAGTTGAAGTGTGTAGGCTCCATGAAAACCACTGTTACTTAAAGCCAGATCTTGGAAGGCAGTAAGCACCTTTTTAGAGCAATGAACACTAACATGATATATAAACATGCACATACACATGCACACATTCAGAGACTACTATATCCCTGTACTTGTTGGTGTTAAGCATTTTGCAGGAGCTGCTGGTAGCAGTGCTGAAGCCATCAAATGCAAGAGAATTAGATGACCCCTGCTATTCTATGGCAAATGGCATCACCTGCCCTGAAATGATGTGCCAACATATGCAGTTGCAGACTCCTTTCATACAACTCTTGGAAAAAAACCACATAAGCAGAAGATGAGCACAGTATTAATGACGCAATAACAGCTTTCTACTTAAAATTACATTAGAACCAATTTACCTTTCCCTTCCCTAAAAAAATTTCACAGGCCAGCTATTCATTTAGTGCACAAATGAACTTTCAAGCACTAGAATTTGCTCTCAAAAACAAACACAAGAAGCACAAGCTACTTCATTGCCCTTTTTTTATCCAACAACGTAAGGCGAATGGAGCTCTGGTAGATCAATGGAGTCTCAGCAAATGAGTAAACGTGTACAGTCCTCTCATTTGCTTCATTTGATACTGTGCTGTTGAGCTACCGTCAAAGGTTTCCATCCAACTAAAGAGTCCACCAACAGCAGCGATATGGGGGGACAAGACATCAGCAAGACAGTGATGTGAGAGAAGAATGGGAGACACCTGAAAAAGTTATAATTTAGGATAGACAAATGGATAACTCATTATCCCCCATCATGATAGAGTTTGAGAGCTCATGACAATATGTAAGAAAAAAAAAAAATATTAATGGCATACAAAGAATGAGGCCAGAAGAAAAGTGTAAGAACATGGGTATCATGAATATTTAAGAAAACAGGGATGAAACCACCAATGCAGATTCCTGGTGATTATTTAAAAATGTAGAAGAATCAAGAGACATCAGACTTGCAACTACTCTTATAATATCATGGATGTCTAGAAGAAGACTTTCACTGCTGATGAAATAAATCAATAGAAAGGCTTCAGGTCACATGGTGAAATGCAGACTAGAGCATCTAGCCACAAATAAGTTTTAGAAGGTGTCATAAAAGCAGTTTCAGATGAAGTGGATGGAGTGGAAACTGAAGCAGTATGATCTGTGTATAAACAGAAAAAAAAGAAAGATGTTTATTTTATCCATCTGTTTAGAAATGGAAGGAGTGTGTATTGTTGTTTGTGGAGCAGTGCAAAGAGAGTTAGCAGTGATATGGGAGGCAGGAGAAATGTCTTGAAATTACTCACTATGGAAGCGTCTCTGTTTATAAAATTAGTTGCCTGTGCTTATATGCACAGTCATACGGTCTGAAGTTCTAACCAACTTACTATTTTGTGAACACGTTATTAGCAATATTACAGATAACATAAAGCAGTCATAATGCAATCCAGGCTTTTAAAATCAGGTAGTAATGGTTTTCTCCCTACATATGCCATTGCAGTTTATTTCCAGTCAATATCACACTTTCTTCCTTTTAGCTTAAGTATTCTTAGAGGCTTCTTTTAGGCTAGAATGACAATGTAGTATACAGCTTCTTGATCACCCTAGCAAGGTGCTGCTTGCTTTAGTTGAATTAATCAGTTGGATATCTTTTCTCGGCTCTGACTCAAAAAAGCAAAAATTTCTCTGTTTGATCTGCAGATGATTGACTTAGTGAGCTGATGAAACCTTACTGGTGATTTACTTATACAGTTACTTTCAAGTGTGATTATTTAATGAAGCTTCAAAAAGCATATAAGTAGTAGTCAATATTTTAAAGGCAAACATTTTAGAAATAGCTACCAAATATTTCCATAATAAATGCCAAGCATTCTATGGAGAACACATAGTGGAGTTATTCCATGGTAAGTTTATTCATCCCCGTATTCTATTTTCATCACCTTTTTTTTTGGGGGGTGGGGCATATTTATTTTCTTTATTGGCTTCTGAAGCATCCTCTTTTAATTTGGTTTGCAAAATAATTTTTCAGTAAGATCATCACTATCAAACCATTTAGTCTGCTTAGAACCTTAATTCACAGAATCACAGAATCACAGGCTGGAAGGGACCTCAGGGATCATCAGTCCAACCTTTCTAGGAAGAGCACAGTCTAGATAAGATGGCCCAGCACCCTGTCCAGATGACTCGTAAGGGTGCCCAACATGGCCGAGTCAGCCACTTCCCTGGGGAGATTATTCCAATGGTAATTGTAACGTGGGACTTTTTAACATTATCAATTAAAAAAACTAACAGTAAATATTCTAAACAAACTGTACTTAATGGTGCTTTCTATTTCATTTTACTTATCAGGCAAGCATGAAGGAGCACATAATATGTTACTTTCTCTATTGAATACTTCTGTCCTTCCATCAAGACATCCATCTTGTCCACGTTATTTTTCCCTACTGATGTAGCTTTTGCTTGATGCACAATGCCATAAGTTCCACAGCAGTAGCAATTACTGTTATTTTATTTATTAGTTTATATAGCTTCATATATGTTAAGAAATTTTATAGTTTATTAAACTCTAATATACATTTTAATTGCCTTCATACCCTGGAAGCATACCCAATAATGTTACACAACAGAGTGGAAACCAAGGGTCTGAATCTCAGCTGTTGCACTGACTGGTCATAATAACTTGAGTGGATTTATACACCTTCTACATAGCCAGGGTACAAATGTGGTCTTGCACTACATGTTAGTAGTAACCATGTTGCCCAAGAATACAGTACTGTCACTGCTAGAAGCAGGCCATAAGCTTTGTATTGAACTTGTAAGGCCTCAGTACAGAAGCTTGTCAGACCTTCTCTGTCTCATCTTTGGTTATCTGCCTGTAGCTTTGTTTTACTTGTTTTAGCTGTAACAGAAATTTTTCTAATTTACCAAGTATCTACAGCTAATTTGTTTTACTTTGGTTTATCTTTGTATGCAACAGCTAAAGTGTTAGACTGCAGTAGCAAGAAGGTATTCTATCTAGAATGAGATATGACTCCGACATAATGATGTAGTATACAGGAATTCAGGCCTCGTACAATAACAGAAGCCTCGAGAAATGGAGGCACAATACGGGGTATAGAGGAGTCTCATGAGATGAGAAAAGAGGGGCCATAGGCCTGGCACTGGAAATCCCACAACTACCAACAACTCTCCAGGGGTCAGTTAAAGAAATGCAGACCCAGGGCTGGGCACACCTGGTTTTAGGGGTAACAAAGAGAACACAGAAATAGTAAAATCCACCATACATAGTAAATTTGGATGTAACATAGAATTATACACCAAAAGAGAGAGAAAGGTATGAAAGCATGTTAGCAACTATTTGAAAATTACTCTAAGCAGAAGAAACAAGGGAAAAAAAAACACAGAAGAAAGAGAGGAAGACAGAAGAAACCATCAGCATCATAATCCTCCCAGTGAAGGATGCCAGCTCCTGACCACTCATACTAGCAAACTCCACCACTAACACTAGTGTGAAACCATGGACTTCAGGGTGTAGAGGAGGTGAGAAGGGGCAAGCATAATACCCAGAAAAGTGCTAGAAACTAAGTTATAATTTTGATTGCATTTTTGCTATTTTTACAACTTTTTCTGTAAGTACTCTACCTGCATTATCATTCCTTTTTTCTGTAACAATTTTATCTAGAGTTTTAAGATTATACTAACACATTGTTAGCTTTACTTATATATTTATGAAGTGTGCTTAGTTCTTGCCCTTAAACAATATTTTCAATACAACAACACCACTTTTGTGTTGAAGTTTATAAATTCCATATAGGAGAAAACCTCTTATATTCTTTATGTTTACTATAAAACCCTTACCAAGTGGAATATTGGCAATGATAGCATTGTTTGCATTAAAAGGTATAGGATATACTTAAGAAGTGTGGTCAGCAGTTCAAGAGGGGTTATCCTCCCCCTCTGCTCTGCCCTAGTGAGACCACATTTGGAGTACTGTGTTCAGTTCTGGACCCCTCAGTTTAAGAAGGATGTGGAACTGCTTGAGCAAGTCCAGCAGAGAGCTACGAGGATGATCAGGGGACCGGAGCATCTCCCTTATGAGGAAAGGCTGAGACACTTGGGTTTGTTTAGCGTGGAGAAGACTGAAGGGGGATCTTATCAATACCTATAAATATCTGAAGGGCGGGTGTCAAGAGGATGGGACCAGACTCATTTCAGTGGTGCCCAAACAACAGGACAAGGGGCAATAGACACAAGTTGGAACACAGGAAATTCCACTTAAATAGGAGAAAAAACTTCTTACTGTGAGGGTGCCAGAGCAGGGGCACAGGCTGCCCAGGGAGGCTGTGGAGTCTCCTTCCCTGGAGACATTCAAAACCCACCTGGACGCGTTCCTGTGCCCCCTGCTCTGGGTGTGCCTGCTCAAGCAGGGGGGTTGGACGAGATGATCTCCAGAGGTCCCTTCCAACCCCTACCATTCTGTGATTCTGTGATTCCATGTTTCAACAATGTGTGTAACGCTCTAATTGATCCCATAGCATATGCATAAAAGGGACTTGCAAGAGTATTTGAAATGTTGAGATGGGTACTTATAGCTACTTATGTTTTCCCTGAAATTTTTTTTCCTCACAACAAGCTGCAGTTCTAGATTATTCACAGTATCCCTGACAAAGCAATCTATGTGTCTATTCAAATGGAGTTCCTGGATATATTTCACAGTTGGCTGCCAATTCAACCTCTGTAATACACTTCAAATATAAAAGCAAAAAAGCAAAATTCTAAACCAACAAAGGTGGGGTCAATGAATACTTCCCTCTGCTATAGTTATGCTTATGTTTAACCTAATTCTGAGGTTATTTATCAGATTCACATCCTCAGTACACGTCCCTTATCACGTATTTTCAGTGCTGTGTTTTTGCTTATGGTCAAAAGCCTCCGTAAACAACTTCAAATGTTTTTATAAAACACAGATGTACTGTTAGCATTTTTCAGTTTTTATCTTTAAGATTATTAGGATGCTAGTCAATCTGTTTAACACCTTTGTGAACTATGTTCTAGTTTGGAAAACCAAATCAAACAACATAAATGAATTTTCCAAAAACACAGAGAGAAATTGTGTGAGATAATATTTGCATTTCAAAGTTTCTTCATCTTGCCAGATGAATAGCATCCCACACAGAAAAAAGAAAATAGGCACACCAGTTTTACAATTTCATATGAAAGTTATTTCTTCCTATGCAAAACAAGACCCAAAAAGAAGATGATTGCAGAACACAGCATTATGCTAATGTCAGTACATACAGATACACACAAGACGGAGGGCATAATTTAAGGTCAATCACATTGTAAATGTAGCATTTCTTAATATATGATCAGTTGCTTTAAGAAGATAAATACTGGATGCTTTTCAAATTCACCAGAATTTAAAAATAGAAAAATGCAATAAGCAACCCATCTTTACCTTGTTTTTAATAAATCAGTAGACTATGAATTAGCATGAATCTTTAATAAGCAAGCTACCAGAGTAAAAGTTATAGCTGGTAGTACAGGGACTTTCTAGCCCAGGGAGAGAATCAGCAATGTGTTGTGGCCGGGAAACAATACGGCATTAGTCTATAGTGGCACACACTCATTTTTCTTCACCAGTTAGGAGCCAGAGCAGCACATCTTGCATCCTGAAAATGTAGGTGGTGGAGCGCAGTCCTGCATATGAATAAGTCTGCATGTATATGGGTTATTCCAGGATGAAAATTCCTCTAAGACTTCTCTGAGGAGTTTTCTGCCTGAGCCCGAATCTTCATGGGTATTTAATATAGGAGGTTAACAGATCCCTCACAGTTGGACAAATGAAAGAAAAAAAACTCACAGAAATGCAAACAATATTCAACAACACTTCATAAGAAAATATGCATTCTCTGAAGGTCTTTTCCTGCCTGCTAAATTTCAGGTGTCTGTAGCAATTTTTAAATATTATAACTCTTCATTAAAAAAAAAGAAGGTCATTTACAGTGATAAATTTTAGTCACACAAAACAAGTGCAATCACCTTGCCATTTTACATAATATATTCACACAGCTCTATCTTACAAAGACACCACAGCTGTTCTGTAGGTTAGTTAAGGCTGATTTAGATATGCAGTTAAGCAGTCATCTCTAATTCCTCTTAGATATTTGGATTTAAGCCCTGCTTACATATGGATACTACTTTTTTTCTCAAAATATATTTTTACAGTCTTCAACAGAGACCATGTTTTTGACTTTATTTCTTTTGCGTTGAGATGATATGTTCAGGTGCCACAGTTCCAGCTGCTAGAAGCTACACAAATAAGCATCTGTGTGTCTGATTGCCACTTAACTTTTTTTGCCTCTGCTTAATAGTTTGCAGAGTTATAGTTAATAGAAGCTATAGTTAATAGAAGAAACGGTCTAGGAGGTTCCTGGAGTGTGTGGAAGACAAATTCCTGACACAGCTGGTAAGAGAGCCTACTAGAAGAGGTGCCTTGCTTGACCTCCTCTTTACAAACAGAGAAGGACTGGTGGGAGGTGTGGCGGTTGGAGGCTATCTTGGGCTTAGCAATCATGATATGGTTTAGTTCTTGATTCTTGGTGAAGTAAGAAAAGGGGTCAGCAAAACCACAACCATGGAATTTTGGAGGGCAGACTTTGGCACTGCTTGGGAGGGTCCCTTGGTAGACAGTCCTGAAGGGGCAAAGGGTTCCAGGAAAGTTGGGCATTCTCCAAAAAGGAAGTCTTGAAGGCACAGGAGCAGGCTGTCTCCACGTGTCATAAGATGAACCAACAGGGAAGGTGACCAGCCTGGCTGAAAACGGAGCTTTTGCTGGAACTCAGGAAAAAAGGGAGAGTTCACTACTTTTGAAATAAGGGGCAGGCAACTCAAGAAGACTACAGGGACCTTGTCAGATCATTCAGACAGAAAACTGAAAGGGGAAAAGCCCAGCTAGATCTCACTCTGGCCACTGTTATAAGGGACAAAAAAAAAATGTTTATCCAAATACATTAAAAACAAAAAGGAGAAACTCCGTAGAATAATAGAGCCATAGAATGTCCTGAGATGGAAGGGACCCACAAAGATAATCAAGTCCAACTCCTGTCCCTCCAGAATACAACCCCAAAATTTAAACCATATATCTGAGGCCGTTGTCCAAGTGCTTCTTGAATATGATCAGGCTTGGTGCCATGACTGCCTCCTCAGGAAGCCTGTTCCAGTGCTCCACCACCCTCTGGGTGAACACCCTTTTCCTAATATCCAACCGAAAACTCCCCTGGCACATCTTCCTGCCATTCCCTCGGGTCCTGTCATTGGTCACCAGAAAGAAGAGATCAGTGCCTGCCCCTCTATTTCCCCTTGTGAGGAAGCTGTAGACCGCGATGAGGTCTCCCCTCAGTCTCCTCTCCTCCAGGCTGAAAAAGCCAAGTGGCTTTAGCTGCTCCTCTTACAGTTTCCCCTCTAAACCCTTCACCAACTTTGTGGCCCTCCTCTGGAAACTCTCCAGTAGCTTTATATCCTTAAAATCCTCGGACGCCCAAAACGGCACACAGTGCTCTAGGTGAGGCCACACAAGCGCAGAGTAGAGCAGGACAATCACCTCCCTCGACCAGATAGCAACAGAGTGCTTGATGCACCCCAGGACTCGGCTGGCCCTCTTGGCTGCCAGGGCACACTCTTGGCTCATGTTCAACTTGCCGTCAACCAGAACCCCCAGGTCCCCCTCTGTGGGGCTGCTCTCCAGCCTCTCGTTCCCCTGCCTGCATGTACCTCCAGGGTTGCCGTGACCCAGGTGTAAAATCTGGCACTTGATCTTCATATGGTTGGTGGTTGCCCAGCTCTCTCATTTGTCTAGATCTCTCTGCAGGGCCTCTCTGCCCGTGAGCATGTCAACAGTTCCACCTAATTTTGTGTTGTCAGACAACTTAATTACTATTCCTTCCAGTCCTGCATCCAAGTCATTTATGAAGAGATTAAAGATTACCAGCCCTAAGATGGATCCCTGCAGAACCCCACTAGTGACGGGCCACCAGCAGGGTGCAACCCCATGCGCTATAACAGTTTGAGCCCGACCCATCAGCCAATTGCTCACCCATTGTGCTATATGTTTATTGAGCTGTATGATGGACATTTTGTCCAGGAGGATACTCTGAGAGACAGTATCAAAAGCTTTGCTGAAATCCAGAAAGATCACATTGACTGGCTTTCGTCGGTCAACTAGGTGGGTAACCTTGTCATAGAAGGAAATCAAACTTGTTAGGCAGGGCTTTGCCCTCGTGAACCCGTGCTGGCTGGGACCAATGACTGCATTGTCTTTCAGACGTTTTTCAATAACTCCCAGAACAATCTTCTCCATAATTTTGCCAGGCACAGAGTGAGAATGATGGCCTGTAGTCACCAAGGTCATCCCTGTTGCCCTTCTTGAAGACTGGGAAAAAGTTTTCCAGCTTCCAGTTAGATGGGACCTCTCAAGATTCTGAAGAGGTCTTGCTATGATGTCAGCCAGCTCTTTAAGTAGCCTTTTATGTATCTCATCAGGCCCGGCTGATTTATAGGGGTCCAGCTGGAGCAGCAAGTCATGCACAAGTTGAGGGTTTATCAGTTTATAATTCCTACAGTCATGGTTCACTAGCCATGACTCTATTGGTGGCCTCAGTCTTTAACATTCATATGAGTTATCCCCAGGGTATTCAGCCCCCTGAGCTGGAAGACAGTGACAGATCACAGAATAAGGCCCCCATAATCCAGGAGTAAACAGTTTATGACCTGCTGCACCACCTGGACACTCACAAGTCTGTGGGCCAGATGGGATCCACCCAAGAGTACTGACGGAGCTGGCAGAGGAGCTCGCCAAGCCACTCTCCATAATTTATCAGCAGTCCTCACTAACAGGGGAGGTCCCAGATGACTGGAGGCTTGCCAATGTGATGCCCACATACAAGAAGGGCTGTGGAAGGAGGATCTGGCAAACTACAGACCAGTCAGCCTGACCTCAGTACTGGGGAAGATTATGGAGCAGTTCCTTTTCAGTGATCTCACCAGGCAAGTGCAGGACAACCAGGGGATCAGGCCCAGCCGGCATGGGTTCATAAAAGGCAGGTCCTGCCTGACCAACCTGACCTCCTTCTATGATCATGTGACCTGCCTATTGGATGAGGGAAAGGCTGAGGACATTAGCTACCTGGACTTCAGTAAAGCCTTTGACAGTGTCTCCAACAGCATCCCCCTAGAGAAGCTGGTGGCT
Source organism: Phalacrocorax carbo (assembly GCF_963921805.1). Lineage (NCBI taxonomy): Eukaryota > Metazoa > Chordata > Aves > Suliformes > Phalacrocoracidae > Phalacrocorax > Phalacrocorax carbo. The sequence continues at coordinate 87,111,152 of NC_087514.1, read as the reverse complement.
CACAGCTTAGACATGTTGTGCTCTTTGCTGGGTAAAAAACTGGCTGGATGGCTGAGCCCAGAGAATTGTGGTGAAAGGAGCTAAATCCAGTTGGCGGCCGGTCACAAGCCGTGTTCCCCAGGGCTCAGTTTTGGGCCCAGACTTGTTTAATATCTTTGTCAATGATCTGGATGAGGGGAGTGAGTGCACCCTCAATAAGTTTGCAGACGACACCAAATTGGGCGGGAGTGTCAATCTCCCCAAGGGTAGGAAGGCTCTGCACAGGGATCTGAGAGACTGGATCAAAGGGACAAGGTATATTGTGTGAGGTTTAACAAGGCCACGTGCTGAGTCCTGCTCTTGGGTCACAACAACCCCATGCAATGTTACAGGCTTGATGAAGAGTGGCTGGAAAGCTGCATGGCTGAAAAAGATGTGGAGGTCCTGGCCAACAACTGGCTAAATAGGAGCCAGCAGCGTGCCCAGGTGGTCAAGAAGGCCAACAGCATCCTGCCTTGTATCAGGAATAGCGTGCCCAGCAGGAGCAGGCAAGTGATTGTGCCCCTGTACTTGGCACTGGTGAGGCCACACCTCAAATACTGTGTTCAGTTTTGGGCCCCTCACTACAAGAAGGACATTGAAGTGCTGGAGCATTTCCAGAGAAGGGCAATGAAGCTGGTGAAGCTTCTAGAACACAAGTCTCATGAGGAGCAGTTGAGGGAACTGGGGAAGAGCTTAGCCTGGAGAAGCGGAAGCTGAAGGGAGACCTTATCACTCTCTACAACTACCTGAAATGAAGTTGTAGTGAGATGGGTGTTGGTCTCTTCTCCCAAGTTACTAGTGATGGGACAAGAGGAAATGGCCTCTAAGCTGCTTCAGGGAAGGTTGAGATTGGATATTAGGACAAATGTCTTAACTGAAAGAGTGGTCAGGCATTGGAAGAGTCTGCCCAGAGAGGTTGTGGAGTCACCATCCCTGGAGGTGTTCAAAAAACCGTGTAGATGTGGCACTTCAGGGCATGGTTTAGGAGGCATGGTGGTGTTGGATTGACAGTTGGACTTGATCTTAGAGGTCTTTTCCAACCTTAATAAAAAAAAAAAAACTGAGCAGAAATGAATTTTTTTTAGATTACAGGTTTTTTGGTTTTTACAGTTTACACTCATAAAGTCTGATCTTTTCTGAGTGCTTTTTATACAATGATGCTAATGTTCTATATATGTATGTCATATAAAGAAGCAGCTACATATCTTGTTCTGTACTGTTACTCTAATATTATTATAATGACAGTAATTCTGTTAGATTTTGAAGTATTGATTACTAGTTTGAATAGTTCCTGAAACACTAGCAATTGGAAGTATCAGTATTGGTAGAAAATATGAAGTGGTGATGTAGATACAGTTTTGATATCATGTTAAATGTTCTTTGACTGAATATTTATATTTGAAGAATACACAAGATAATATAAAGGCTGAATTTTTTTTTGGCTGTTTTTGTCATGCAGTGGTGATCTCTGAAGCTTGTATCATAAAAACCCCAGAGTGGCTACTGTTACCCATGCATCTTGTTCAAGGGGAAATATATTGCTACGAAATGTCTTGACAATATTTATAAGGAAGGTTAGTTTCTTTCATTACTGTCTGAACCTGGTAGCACGTGAAGAACAATTTGAATACATGAAAATGACAGTGGATGTAGCTGACGATCCAGTGCTACTCACGATGGAAAACACACCAATTCAAAAATATTTAAAGGAACACTAAAAAATGTTCTTTTTAGTATCTAAAACAAAGAATTTATTTTCCTTTCTAGCCAGATGCTGATCCTGCTTTGCTATAAAGTCTAATCAGTAACAGGGTAGGTAAATATGAATTTATTTAATGGATTTCTGATTGAGTTGATACTGGTCAAGAATCATATGCATTCCTATAACTTAATAATATTCTATATTCCATGCAGTACTAACAATTTGAAACCCCGTTTGCCTGAAATAGTCTGACATTCAATGGGTTTTACTGTTATGGTTCAGGGGAAATGATATATGATTGTGTATCTATCAATTTTTTCTCCACTTTTCCCACCTGCTTTCCCACTGTAACATACAGAAGCTACATAGTTGCACACAGAATTTCACAGGAATGGTCAGCAGTTGAGACATGACAATTTAGTCATTTTGGACTCCCTCCTGAAATTCCAAATACCTATTTAATTACACTGCAATTGTCTACAGTGGTCCCTTTTCCTGTGTTATACCAAAACTTGTGCCATACAATATTACTGTACCTGAGTTTTCAATGGAAAATAATCAGAAAAAGGCAAGGGAAAGGTAAAGTTCATGAGTGGAGATTTGGTCTAGTTCTGGGCTCTCCAGTACAAGACAGATATGGACATGCTGGAGCGAGTCCCGCAAAGGGCCATGAAGATCGTTAAGAAACTGGAGCATGTGTTGTACAAGGAAAGGCTGAGAGAGCCGGGATTGTTTAGGCTAGAGAAGATATGGCTCAGGGGGTTCTTATCAATGTGTATAAAATACGTCTTGGATGGAGCCAGGCACTTCTCAATCATGTCCAGTGACAGGACAAGAGGCAATGGTCACAAACTGTAACACCAGAAATTACATTTAAACATAAGAAAAAAGCTTTTTTACTGTGAGGGTTGGACTAGAGGATCTCCACAAGCATCTTCCAACATAAGTAATTCTGTGAATTTGTGGTTCTATGATGAAAGTAAACTCAAATCCAGCAACAATCATGGATAACTATTGGAATATTCAGAATTTCATTCAGAACCAAATCATTTCATCTCCAAATAAAATGACAGAACTTTATATATCAGTTAGGTATATTAAAAGTCAATCCCAAGGTCAGGCAGAATAAATATTTACTGTAATCTTTGAGAAATTTTTTGTAATTTGATGTAATTTGTATGGTAAGAAATGCACCTGCAAAATTGGCTAGTTAGTATACTGTAAGTGAAATGTCATTCTTGCCTGTTACTGAAATGTCATTCTCGGAGACAGGTTTGAGTCACATATTAAAAAAAATATTTTGTGACTTTGTGTTATTGGCATGTATAGGAGTCATAAAAGAATGTTATGGAGGAAAGAAACTGATATATTTTTATCTGGAAAATAAATATAGTACTTGCAGTTCTAAATTATTACGGTTCAAGTAATTCAGTACAAGGTGGACAGCTGAGAAATGCAAATTGGCAAATAAATTATTCAATCCCTCTGAAAAATATGCTCAATAAAATGCTTACATATTTCAATATTGCTTTTTAACCCAGGTTTTATTTTTAGAACATTTATATTACAGACTCCATAACTTTTGTAATCCTTAACAAGGTGTAAATCTTATCCAAACTGTGTTCATTAAAAGAAAGCATATGAGTTAGTAGCCCAGTGAACATAAAACTGTTTTGTAACTGATTTTTTTATTTTTTTTTTAAATTTGGCAAGGTGCGTTGTTAGTCAAGAGTAATTTGGTTTTTAGGTATGTTCTTTTAATTATAGTAGGGTGAGATAAATTGCAGTATCTAGTGGGTTTTCTTGACAGGGGACATACACATACATAAAAAAAAAAAAAAAGAAAAAAAGAAGCCCTTCTTCAGCCATCTTCTTGCAAGTAGAATAGACAAAGTTTCTCCAAAAATTAGCCTCCAAATTATATTGGGTTCTTGAATTCCCCAATTTGGTAAGTCAATATTTTTTCCCCTCATATATAGCAGAAACATAACATTTCCACAATCACATGATCCTTCTTATCCTGCAATAAAAGCAAAGTTACTTGCTAAATATGTTCATTACCAGCAAGTTCTAGCTGATTTCTCAATATTACTTCATAATTGATGGATTTTCTTTCACTGAAAGCTTTCAAAGATCACTGGGCATGAGGTAATACCCTGGCATATTTGAAGGTGTTTTGGATGCTAAGTACAGAACACTGTTTTGTTTCCTTAAGTATTATTTACTGCATAATGTTCCAGTTGTTTTGTAATGAGAAACCACACTGTGAGAAGTGACTTTTTTTTTCCTTTTGTCCCTCACTAAGAAAAGTAGAAAGGGTGCCAACTCAAAGGGCAACCAATTCAACAAATACTTCAGAAAACAATCAGCTATTCTGAATTCTGAAGTTATGTCACCTGAATGGAAGCTTAGGGAACCAAATAAGAGGGAACTTGAGAGACAGAAGGCCTCTGGTCAATCCTTCAAGATCCATGTAGGTTTCAAGATTTTGAAAGATGGACTTACTAAAGCTTCATTCATCCTTTATGAAAGAATATCACCAGGACATGGGTCCAGCAGGATAACATGGCCATTATCTTTATCGCCTTCAATTTTGTTCATATGCCAAGGTCAAGGTCAGCCACTCAGTCCCATCAATGGGCCTCCTAAATCCAGAGTGGGGGGAATAAAGAATGAAGACAAGGGTGTACTGGAGAGAGTAAAATGGCAACGAACTTAGACACAGATGTACCCTGCAGAGGATGTCCTGCATCTATGCTTCCTTATTTACCACAGAAGGGTGGTCAAAACTGAGCTGCCTATTGCCACACTAGAGTGGTCCCTTGCCTAAGCTAGGAAATTCTTCAGCAGAGAAGTAATTAACATATACCAAAACTGTGCCAAGGCCTGATTTACCATTTTAATATAGTTGCCAGTTCAATTACATTCTAGTACTAATATAGACACAGCCTTAGAGGTTAGTTTTAGAGTGTAAGGGGTGCACAGATTGACAGAAGACAAATTTGTCAAGAAGTGTTTGAACATTAGAAAAAAGAATTCAGGAAGATTAGAGTAAGATGTAAGGAGCATTAAAGGCTACACACAGGGTTTATAAATCATGCAAGGCTCAATTAAATTAAAACAATGAGTCTTTTGAACATGGAAGCATAATTAGTTGACCACAGTAATCTGAACTCCTCCCCAAGCTTCCTCCACAAATGAATTCTTTTGGTTACTGTTTGGAATTAACATTTCAGTTACAACCAGATTTTAAACAGATATTAGAAAGAGAAGATCAAATATGCCACATAAGGTTAATTTCAGTGCAAGAGGGAGAGCCAGATAACTCTTTCCTCAAATTAACAACAGTATGCAGTGGCATTATGGAGAATTTAAAACCCTGCCCATTTTAGTCATTACATTTAGTTATAAATAACCTATAGTGTCCAAGATCTACATCTGTAACATTTATTGCTTAACTAGCTGATCAAAATATGAAATCATAGGCCAGGTGAGATGAACTCATTGAAAAGTGCTCATCGATTCTTTTATTTATGATGCAAGTACTTAAACTGCTGCTTATATAATGTCTTTATTCCAATGGACTGTACTTATTTTACTTACGAATTCAGTATTTCAGGAAAGGAACTTTCATTGTCAACAATTCTGTTTAGCTCTATTAAAATGATTAGTAAAAGTACACCCCCCTATAGTAATTATACCAGAGAACATTGCATTCTGGAAATCAGCATCTGCATGATTGAGGCCTGATTATGTCAAAAATACATGTCAGCACTCAAAAATAAATCAGTTTAACAGCTGGCTGATATATTTTTAAAAAATAACAAAGCAAGTTCATATTTGAATAGGACATTTGTCCCAGAAGAGGATATAATATACTTCAAACAAAAATGCTCAAAATTAAGGTCAGTGTGGTGGATTAAAACAATACAGTAACCATATAGGGACCTCTGTGACCACAGGGTGTGGAATAATCACTGGAGGTGACTTAGAAATTAAACAAGTTTTTAGAAAAGGGTACAGCATGGAAGAATCTTTCAGGGTAGGCTGCAGCTGTCAGGTGAGAAATCCATTCCACAGAAGTCCCCTAGTCTTGTAACCATAGATGTCAGCAATGCCAGGAGAACTTGGCGTACTGACTCTAAGAGGAGTTGTCCAGAGGGTTGAGCGATGTGGAGGCACCATGGCCAGGCTCTGTGATAAATGGGAACTCAAGGTACCATGGAGCTGGTACGCTGCACGTTTGCTACCCATAGCCAACAGTCTGTCATGCTTCTGACAAAATGCTGTCTTTTGGGGAACTTTGCTCATCGTAATATCATTATAATACCAAAACACACCTCCATCCCGAAAGCTACCCGTCTCTAAGGTGAGACCACCCCTCACTGGGCATGTGCTCTGAGTTTTTCTAGTCTACACCTTTAAAAGCAAAGCGAGGAAATTTTACACCAATCATAATAAAGGTATCTATGACTAGAATCACTCAAGCTCCACCTGAAAGGTAAAAAATAGTATAAAACAGGTTAAGAGAAAAGGGTGTTAGGGAAGATACCATCGTGTACCACTCTGACTTCTGGGACCAGTCAATGGGCTGAGCCTCTCTTCCCCCCCACTGGGACACCTTTGGGTAAGATTTGAGGACTTGGCTATACCAAGTGTTTCCCTGGGAATACTTAGAAACCTCTGTATAGCTCCAGTGCATTAGAGTCGCTTCATATTTGCTTAAGCATTTGTAGCCTAGCAGTGTTACTCATTTTCTTAGTATTTGTGTGTGTCTTGTAACTAGCAATCTTATCACCGACAATCCAAAGAACCTGTGTATCTGTTGCTTTAATAAATTGCACTATTCATTAATCTGGCCATGTTCGTTCTCACTGAATGTGACCGGCCTGGGCAGCTGCCAAATTAGTTACTAACAACAAATATTCTGATGGGTGGTTACATCTACAACCCTTAGAAAATAAACTGTTGACCAAGTCTGAGGCTAAGACTGGACTTAGCCACACCTAGACTCCTTTCTGAGAAGGAGTTTAGAAAGCAAGGGGGTCCTGTCTGAACCTTGTGACTCAACGGTATTGTCTCCCCCTAACCACTCCTCAGTCTCCTACTATTAGTGCAACACAGGGTGAGTGTATACTTTTTCTTACGTTTTTATATATGTGTGCATGAAAGTGATAAGACTATACATTCAGGCACAGCATGGATTTTAACGGTGTTAAGAAACTTTATTTCCTAATTACTTCAGATTCCATTTTGAGTTAGGCTGCCATATACAAGAAAAAAGTTTGCTATCATCCACAGAGTGCATATTTTGAGCTACATATATAATAATAATTCTTAAATTTACTAACTGACTGTGCAAATGTACTGCACACACGAAATATTTTTATGCACAGCATAATGTAGAAGATGATAGGTGAATAAAGAAAGTCCTATACAGTATACATCCTTCTAACAAGCAAGGGTTTCAAGCAGGATTTTAAATCAAAAAATGTTGAAAACCACAAATAAAAATACAACAAATCAGTCCAAATACATAGGCAATCTTGCTTTTAATAGACTTTAACATATACACCACATATACTACATGTCAGCTAAAATGCAGAGGAAAACATCAGATCTCTATAAAGTCCAAATGACCGGGTAATAATCAATCAATCAGTCAATCAATCATTTGAGGCAAGGTATGTAACTATTAAGAGAGGTCAGATACATATAGGATTGCCTTTACATACTGCCAAATACATTGATGCTTTGGGCAAAATCAGCCAATGTACAAATCATGACCTATTTCAGGCAATGTGACAATAGCATTTGTTTCTTTTTGTTCCAGAGAGCATATAAACAAGGCCACTTGTGTTTTACTTCAAAATTATTGTAATTATTTACATCAGAAAAACCCTCTAGTTGTTCCTCCCTAAAGAACAATTAGTTAGATGGTTTATGTGAGCAAGGTATAGTTAATGGTATTTTTTGTCCTATATGTGCATAGAGTTGTGTTCAAGGAAATTTTTAGATTAAATTAATCCAATGGGAAAGCTCACCTTCAGGTTCAGGTTTATTTCTAATTCCTGATATGTTTAGAAAATAAAATACAGCTTCTACTCTTTCCTACTGAGAACAACATTAGTTGCCAGAGCTACAGCAAAAGTAGAGCAAGAGATGTGTGAAAAAAAGCACCAGTTTCCTCATCTGTTTCTGCTGACCTCAAAGAAAAGCTGCAGGTTTTTAATGGTAAGATGAATGTCGACAATAGCTGAAAGAAGCTTCAAAAGAAAGAGTCAAGGATCAATTTATGGCCCAAATGTCTTGCAATTACTTCTGCTAGCCAACATGTACAGAAAGGTTGTTTGTCAGCTCCCTAGGAATTGCTTCCGAGCTATTAATTTCATTTTTCCACCTTGAATAACCCATTTTCCATTCTTTTCTTTACCTGGAAGTGATAGAACATTAGGAGAACTAACAAATAGCCCTCCCCAAATCTTCTTGTTTCTGCCCCTGGAGTAAAAAACCAAAATGCCATCACTATTATTTTCTGTGTTAGAAAGTAGAAGGGGAAAGTATCGAAAAGAAAGAATCAAGTTTTTCATCTGTGGGCTGTGGAGGATGTAAGGGGTCAATATAGTGTTATAATATTCTAAAATGAAAGAAAGCCAAGAGCAAATGCACAGAAGGACGACTATAAAATAGAGAGCGGTAGGTCCAGCATGAAAAACAGATGTTACAAGAGTGCAAAACAAAACACTGGAGACATCAGTGATGGATAAAACTGAGAGAAGAAGAGTCGTTAATACAAACACAGCTTAAGTTAAAGGGATGGAAAAATGGAGGAAAAGAAGAAATAATGGCAATGTGATAAAAGGCAACAAGGTAGAGAAAAGAAGCAAAGACAAACAAAAAGGTAGTTCTGTGTCAATCAGCAGGTAGAGTCAAGGCAGGCAAGTTTAGCACTATAACCATCCCAGCCTTTGCTCTACCTAGAATTATGTTTGTTAGAGTTTTAACTTTATGCAAGACAAAGAACTGGAACAAACTATCTCCTGCAAGAAGGCTGAGCTCAAAATCTTAGGCAGCTTCTTTTATAGTGCAGCTAAGTAGTAGGAAAGGATGAAAATCAGTTTTAGGCTAGAGTTGAAAAGTTCCAATTTAAGATTAAATTTAGTTCTCCCACAATTCAAAGTGGGGCGATCATATTTTGTGTGTGTGTTTGTATTCTTTTAGGGTCTTGTTTTAGTTCTACTGCAAGTAGCATTAATCTGCTGTAGATTTCAAAATGAAAAGTATTCAGCTGCCATTCCCAACTTTGGGTTTAACACTGTGTGGGCTGAACATAGAAATGTTGTCACTGACAGAATGGTCCTAGAAGACACTTTGTGTAAAAGTCATTTCACAGGAAGGTTAGACACATTCTTCTGATCTAGTGCAGAACAGTTTGACATCAAGCACAGTTGTTGGTGGGAAAGAAAAGCACAGAGAAAATGGAAACAGGGAAAATATTCATGCTGTGTTCTACAGGGAAACTTCAAACAGCTATCAGATAGCAATGGGGTTGTATTAGCTCCAAACTCAGAGGTTTTGTGCTCTCACTAGTACTGAAGATTGGTTATCTTGTACCAAAGAGGTGAAAAAAAGTGACATGACTGGGCAAAGACAGGTAATTTCTGAAATTCAACAGCTGGCTGCTGCTGTGGCAGCTGAGCTTCAAGAGCAGGGAAATGCAGTTGGCATAATCAGATCAAGCTATCACTAGCAAATAACCTCACCTACAGGAGTCTGCATGGTTAGCTAAAACCAAACAGTCCTTTGACTAGCATTTCATTAGGCAGTTTTTTATCCTGCTAGCAGCAGCTCGTGGTCTTGGGTGAATTTTTTTTTTGTCACTATCATTTCTGTGTTTTCCATCCAATAACACATCTCTCTAAGCAGTTGCCATACCCATTTTTTATTCACGTAACCTTCTATTTTTGCTGAGAGGTAATACAGTACTGTCTGCCTATGCCTCACCCTGGCACAGATCACATTTCTGCCTCTGGTAGATGTCACTTCCTAGTAAAAACAAAACCTCATGCTCAGCTGCATCTTTGCAGAACTCTGTATGTGACAAGTCAGGCTGGAGACAGTGCTCATTGAAAAGGCAGGCAAATGGGGCTGATACTTGTGCCCAACAGCAGTGTGTAATGGTATTTTCACTAGTTAATTCAGATCCCTCCTTGCATGCCTATGGAAATCCACCACTGTGCCTTGCACGTGCTGGCACTGATTTCTGAGCTGCCCTGAAATTGCAACAAAGGCTTCAGCAAGAAGTTTAAGCACTCTGTACTACTACAGTATTACTGCTACAATGCAATAGTGTCAACAGAGGAACATACTGCAAGACTTCACTGTTTTTGATGATAAAGAACACAGATTCATATCCCATGAACAATTTCTATAAAATTACTAAGACATATTTATGCTAAATATTGTTTCCAAATAGTGACCACTAGGTATAATCTCTATTTCTCACTGTAAATTGGTTTTATTAAAGACTTCATTCTAAACAATGAGAAATCTCTCACAGATAGACATATAAACGAAGAACAAGTCACTGTCTGATAGGTAAGATTTGGATTAAACTCTTAGGGAACTTATCTTACCAAAGATACTTATTAAAAAGAAGGACAAAGAAATGAGCATTAACTAGAAGAAGGTATGGTAGCATATAACAGGTCATTGCCACCAAAATAATTTTTCAAAAATTAGCTTTTTCTGTTGGTGAAAGCCTATTTCTTGAAAGAATAATAACAACGAACAATGGAAACATGGTATACATATAAAAATATTAATTAAATAAGTGAAACTCATATGTACTTCCTTGCACAAAAGTTTAAATGTGAATGTCTGAAGTAATGACAGCCATTTTGAAAAATGACATGAAGCAACTGAAAACATCAACCACAAGGATGCAATGAAATAAATGTAAGCTGCCTTAAATATCTTCATAGTGATAGCCGTAAAGCTTATGCACTACTTCTAGGCAATTAGTTGCAGTTGTTAATATAGGAAACACAAATTACTAGACGTTTTGGAATTTGTGAAATCAACCCCTTGAGCAAATTGTTCCAGAGACTTAGGTGTTCACAAGATAATTAATTAGCAATTACGTCTGGTTTTAGTGCCATTTAGCAATCCCAGCAATACTTATTATTTATACAAGTATCATGATTAACTATTTTCTCCATAAATGAAATGACATTATGGGAAATGACATCGTAAAAATAGTTACGTTATGGAGAATGATTTATTCTTCTTAGTGGAGGAGATTAAACACTTCTTTCAGGACCCCACTCTTCCTTTTGGTCACCAGTGATACACGTGTACAACTGGAGGCATATTTATAACCGCAAATGATTATGGCATTAAAGGCTCCCCTGAGACAGAAGTGGTGAGTGTGAACTGTGCTGCCTGATGGAGGGAGGTTGAGATCACCAGTTAGGACACTTCTGTAAATTCAGGATTCTCTTGTAAACTTAAATCAAACGGCAAAACTCTGATTATTTTCAAGACAAGATGAGGCCCTCAAAATTTTTTTGAGATTAATAAAATCCTTATGCCTGTTAAAGTATAACCCCAAAGGTTGCTCAGTATTTGGCTTCTCATTTTATTAACATTCTGTAATAAATGTCCAAGGAAGTATTTATATTTGCCTAAGGTTCCCTTTATTTGGAATCCTCTCTCATACCAGATTTGACCTTCACAAATTCTGTTCCATAAGGGGTGACCTTTAGATTAGCCGCCCGTGTAAAGAAGTGACTATGTTATCTGATGCTTTTCATTCTGCAAGTTACTAAACCAAAAATATATGAATAATTTAAAATATCTGTTATAAATATCCCATGTTGTTAGTGTGTTCCAAACAAATTAACATCTTTTTTAATATGTTCAAGGTCCCAAGAATATTTTTCATTGTTTATTTCTTAATAACCTCAAAAAATTTTATACTTTTTGTTATACACAGACATTTCTCCTGTGATTACCAGAAATATGGGCACATTTGGAGTGAAGAGTTTAATGAACATAAATTCAACTTAAGTATTATTCTGTTCCATTAAAATGTTAACCATTTAATAGCATTTAATTATAAACATATTCAGACACCAAAGAAACTGGAAAAAAAATTTAGTCTGAGAAATGTGCACATGTTGCTGTTGAGTCAAATGCTGGCAATAATAACACAATGACAGATTTAAAGTGTGTTCTTTAAAAAATATCACTTTAGAAAAGTTAAAGTTCTGAAATATTAAAAATTATCAGACATAAGTTGAACAAAAGTGGTTCTGAGTTGATACAGGGAAAAAAAAAATATCACCCTGTGGACAATGATGTGTTGGAGGTAGTTGACCACACAGGCCATGCAGTCTTCACCCTTTTCAAGATTTTCAAGACCCAGCTGGACAAAGCCCAAAGCAACCTTGTCTGACACCATAGCTGAACCTGCTTTGAGCAGAAGGCTGGACAGGAGACCTCCTGATGTCCCTTCCAGGCTGACTTACCCTTTGGTCCTAAGAAAATTGATGCTATTACCCAGTTTTGTCTACTGGTGAGAAACCATCATCGAGAATAAAGATGCAGTTTAAATCCCTACTCAGAGGAGCTCCACTCAATGATTAAATATCAGTGGTTTAAAAAAATGGATGGAAATTGCATTGTGTGTATCTCTGTGAGTAGGAATATGTAAGGTTTTCAGAATGTATATGTTTGAGACTGAAATACCATGAACTAATATTTTCTCCGCAATATTTTGAAGTTGTCATTAAAATACTGTAACCAAAGATCAGAGAACTAGAAACACGAGGAAAATGAATTAATTATATTGGGTGAAGCATAAAGGTTATTATTCTGTAGTTGGACCCAGCAAACAACAGTTCACTCTGGTCTTTATTTTATATACATTTTGTTAATTTATGTTATAGTCATGGACCATGGCCACTATATTAACTAAAAATAAATATTATTAATTGATTCTTAAAGATATATATACTATGTAGCATCCCTATTTTGTGCATATCCTTAAACCATAGAAGAATGTATCACAATGAATCTCAGAAGTTATTTTCAAGTATAACACAATTTCAGTCTTACCACTGCAATACGAACATTAACTTCTCTAAGCTATTTTCATGTATACAGTAAGTATAAAATAACTTACCTTTTTTGTTCAAGAATCTTAAGACAATAAGGACAAGTTTACCACTCTAAGTGCTTATTAATCCTATGATGTCTTTATACCTGAGTCACCTGAGGTTCATCAGTTCTAGGACAGTGTGATTCTCAGACTGCAGCCATATGAAGGGCTAAAGTGAGAGGAATAAATCTCATTCCTTTTGTGAGATACATCCAAAATAATTTCTGTGTAACACTCTGTTAAGCCCTATCTCTTTCATACTATATTTTGGGGTTGGTTTTTTTTTTTTCCCTTTGTTTTCTTTACCTTCTTTCTTCCTTTTCTGTCTTTTTTCCTTTGTCTCATTTCTGGTATCTTCTTTGTCTCATTACAAGCTGAACACAATATCCAAGACATTTCACTCAAAGGACAAAAATATTCATGTGTCAACCCCTTGAAAACATCTCACTCACAGAGAACAAGGTGACAAAGTTTGTGTCTACAAGAACCAGATTTTTTGTGTATAGAAAGATTTTACCTCTTAATATCATCTTAAAGTTGCTGAGAATACCTGATACCAATGACATACAGTACGCAAAACACTAGAGCAAATGTAGTCCTTTCCAATGAGGCTTGACAGATACAAGCATTTTTACTGTTTATCTTTTTGACACATATTTCAATGTGTCTGAATTTTTCTCATCTTTTGTCTCTGTAAAACTTTGTTCATTCTCTTGAAGAAACCAGTGATCACTGGCAAAAAACAGTTTTTGGTTCCAATAAAACATTACTGTAATTTTGCCATCACAATTCTATAGATTAGCTTCACTACATTTGAAGACACTGATTATTCAGTGTGCATTACACTACCACATATATTGGATTTGTATTTCTTTTTTATAAATAAAAAAAAGGTATATTACAATTAATAAATAGAAAAGTGCATAATTATTGATGTATTTGGTTACTTGATAGTGCTACTAATATTTAATTTAATTAGCTTTTATCAATCTCTAAAATATACTCTCCTGCCCACAAAATATTACAGAAAGTAATTGCCTCAAATTTTGTTTGAAAACATATTTTTGGCAGCAGTCCTGCTAAGGACTAGATATGCTGAGAATCTTTACAGTTTCAGCCTGAGCTGGGTTGGGTTTTTTTCTTTGTTTGTTTGTTTGTTTGTTTGTTTGTTTTCCTAATAAGAAAAGTACCAAATGTTTAGTTCTGTTTAAAGAAGAAAAAGTATGAACTTTTGTTATTCTTTTTTGCACCACCTGCCCCCTGCTCTTTCATAGACTTACTAATTCAACCACTGTGTATATTTTTTGCTTTTGAGAATAACCACTTGCAACTAAGTTCATCTTCCTATTCAACAGCTGCTCTCTGATCTCCCATCACACCTTTACTTAAAAATTCCAGAAGAAATGTTAAATGTCATTAATATGCTGTCTAGAATATTAAGCAAATCTATAAAGCAGTTTAAAAAAAATATGAGGTTTTTTTTACACAAATAACTATAACTATTCGTGGATATGATAAACTGTGGCACTAAGGTTGACAAAGAACAAATACAATAGCAGAACTCTTTTTATTACATTTATACTGAATTATAATGAGAAAGTATAGTACATCTGACTTTTCTGAAAAAAATAGCAGAAAAGGAATATTTTTTTTTCCTGTATGCATATGGAGAAACATCAGTGCAATGGGTGTTGTTTTGAAGGTAACAGTTCTGTTTCTCTCGGTGCTTTGAGAGGATACTCAGCCTTTCAGAATTTTGTATTATTTTTCAGAGCAGAATGAGTTACTGATGTTCCAGGACCATTGTATGTTAGACATTTTAAATGGTGGTCCAGCAAACATGGATATTCCACAAACGCTTATGTACAGCTAGAGAGCTTCCTAGTCTTGCTGCTTCTCCTTGCTTTAAGGTAAATTATAGGCAAAGAACAGAAAATGTACTAAAGACATTTCAAGTATGAGCTTTTCATGCATCAGTTGCTATGATTGCCAGAGGACTTTGTAAGATGGTAAAATGACCAGAAAAGGTAGCAAAGCCAAGAGAATCTCTCTCTTAGGACATAGTTTTAATGTCCTGAGAGCTTAGTTAACTCTTTTAACTGTTGAAATAGCACCTCTGCCTACTCCCACATTAATGGAGAGCTCCTGCCTTGCACTTGTCAAAAACAATTAGGCCATTAAAAAAAAAAGTCAGCAACTTCAAAAATACAAGATAATAATACCATATTTCTCTAAAATTATGTCAAATCTCTGCTACTGCTTAGAGACACTTTATCATTTTCCTTTACTATATTGTTATGTGCTGAAAGGGTAAACGACGATTGTTGCTCAGCTTATGAACTTTCTGCCTTGTTATGATCTTTCAGTAAGACAACCCTCTGGGCTTGTTTTAAATTGCAAAGAGAATTCCCCAGACAGGTGAAATCAACTGAAGAAAATAAATTGAAACCTACATAGGAGAGATACCTTGGGGTTTGACTTGGGCAATGAAGTGAAATATAAAGCTGCTCTCTTCTGCCTGCAAGGATACCTGAACTGTAAAGAAAGGTGTGATGTATATTTGAAACACTAATCTAGACAGAAATTTAGACAGAAATGCTAATGATGACATTCAAGTCAGGCTTATTTCTCTACCAAGTATTCCATTGTCTTGTACAACAGATACTGAAGTCAGTGCCACAGCTTCTTAACTTGTATTTCACAGACAAGCATTAGCTTGCACATTAGGCTTAGCACACCACAGCCTCATTAGAAAAGTACAAATAATTTTTGAGTCACACTCATTTAGATTTAATTTCTATAGGCATAGTTTAAACATGGGGACATAGGACTTTGGACTTTTGGCATTCATTAAGAAAAAATGTGAAGCAAGGTGAGGTGTGGTGAAGTGAACAGGCTTCTATGGCCAAATTTTTGGTTTAGGCTTTCAAGTAACATCTAAAAGTCTGTCCAAATACAGCAAAACATGTAGATTAAGTATATTCTTGTACTTACATGACTTGCTCTTGTAAACATTTCAGAAGACTTTAGCACTTATTCCACCCAAGTTTATCATAGATGTGTACCAGTGACCACCTGTCTACAAAGGAATGATAGAATGTGAGCTACTATTTTGATAAATGTAATAAAGAAGAAAAATAAAGAAGCAACTGAAAAAATTTCTTCATCTCTGGATACATTTTTGGAACTAACAGAATATTTAAGAGTATTTTTTTTATGATACATGTATGGACTATTTTGTGTGTAATGTGTGAAATTAAGAAATCAAAAACTGCTTTGACTATAGCCCGATCTGGTTTCAACCCATTCATTATGATTCTGTTAGCAGCGACAATAGCAACCAGTATAGGATAGCAAAACATTTCAGCACCATCTATAATTTGTGCAGCAGAATATTGAATCACAAAGAACAGTATGGACACTGTTCAAATACACTGCTTTTTACCATGGGAAGCAGCCTGAGTTACAGCTGAGCAATACAAAAATGAATCTATTTCATGGAGGTTTTGGTATTTCAAAATTTTGTTTCATTCCCATGCAAACCAAACTATTACCATGATGAAATTCTTTGTGAAAGGTAATACAATATTGGCTAGGTGGATGCCACCTGGATATCTGACTCAATAGTAATAATGTTAGAAGACCTGGGATCTTTGATCCTGCCTATGTGTTTTAAAACTTACACTTTCTAGCCACTAAGTAAATCAGTTTACAGATAACTCCAAACACTGCTTGATATTCATGCAAATTTTATTCAAACAGAACAAACCTTGACTAAGGCTTGAATTTTGGAAATGTATGTCCAGGCCTATTCATAAAACAAGTGACTGCTACTGACTGAGACTGTATTCTATCAGAGTTACTGAGAACATGTGTGATCATCTGCAAGGCAGAGTCAAGGGTCTGTGACAGCATTACCTGTATGATTTACCTTCAAATGAAAAGAAGTCTCAGGTGTCTTGCAGCTGGTGAATTGCAGTTCTGTGTGCAATTCAAAGACTAGTGCTAACTTTGCAAGCAAAACAAGTCTGTACAACTTCCATTCATTGCATGCTTGGGATATCAGATATGTAAAACTAAAAGAGCACAGGAGTATGAATGTTCTACTTCT
Source organism: Phalacrocorax carbo (assembly GCF_963921805.1). NCBI lineage: Eukaryota > Metazoa > Chordata > Aves > Suliformes > Phalacrocoracidae > Phalacrocorax > Phalacrocorax carbo. The sequence continues at coordinate 87,094,154 of NC_087514.1, read as the reverse complement.
CATAACGTAAAATATTGAGACCATATTTATTGTTAAAGTGTGGGGTGCTTAAGCTTTTTAAGAGGGCAATTTACTAACAATTCTAATAAACCTATGGCTTTGATGTGTAAGAGGAGATTGTAGGTATTGACAATAATGAAAAAAATTAGGATTTATTTATTGACATACACAAAAAGAAAATAGCTTTGAAAATGGCAAAGAATATTTTTTTCCCACAAATGAAGCCCAAAGTAAACATCTCCAGAAGGAAAAATAAGCCTAATAATTTCATATAGCTATTTTTATCTTACTTATTCTTTTTGTCCTAACTAGGGAGTCCTGTGCAAGGCCTCGGAGACTAAGATATAGCTCTGCTTCCCTGAGTGTAAGAATGTTTTTAAACTCCATGAAAATAAATAACATTCCAGAGAACGAATGATGGAAAATCAAACTTTTAGGAGGGTTTTTATTTTGTTCAGCATTTTCTTTAACATTTCTTACTTATTGCAAAAATTGTCTCTGTGTGTCTGCATTAGGAGGTATATCAACAAATAGATACCATGGACACTAGCTTCATCAATAGTAACTGACTTCCTCTTTAAAGTGTAGTGTTGCCAACCACATTTACAATACTGTCCAACAAATATAGTTTCTTGCCAATACTTAATGCCATTTTACTGTATGGATATGTACTGCTGCCTTTTTGCCTGTGCTATTTTCTCTTTTTCTCTGATGTAAACAAGTGAATGTCATAACAGTTTTGAAAGCTGAACATTAATAAAATCAACCCCGTGTTTCATTTCACTATGACATGCAGTTCAGGAGAAATGGATGCTTGTTTTGAAATGCCAATGTTTTACTAACAGCATCTGGGCAGACACAGTAAAAAACTCTATCACAAGTAGATCCAACACTAATATTGCTCTGAGTTAAGAAATCTCACTACACTGCATATGGTTGATTTTGCACCACTGTTAAGATTCTGAACCTTGGTTTGATTGTTCAAAGATCTTTCTGTCTTTTTTTTAACTATAAACTCTGTTTAACAGAATTCATTGATGGTGGTCTTTGTTGATTTTAATCAATCTGCCAACCTGTAACTCACAGTTTTTGTTTTTGACATACATTTTTATCACCATTGTGTTTTATAGGAGAACATGTGATCAGCTATGACTTACTGTGCTGAAAACTGGTGACGTAAGTTATAGAGCTCTGTATCAAATCAACTGTCACTGTTCCACCTGTGGGACCTACCATGATCATTTTAAAGACATCTGGATTTCAGGCTTTTGTGCTCTGAAGTTTCCCTTGTACTACTCATTTAAATGGTATTCACTCTACAGGAGTTTTCCTGGTTTTGGTTAGTGTTATTTTTGACCTCAGATGCGAGACTGACTTGATTAATTTATGTTTCATTCTCCATTCCCCATGGTATCTGGCTACCTGAAAAGGAAAGAATTATATTCTTAAATAAGTGTTATACTTTATTGCCTATAACAGTGAATTATCTAAGGCTAAATATTTCTGTCACTGTTTAACCCTAGCCAGCAACTAAGCACGACACATCTGCTTGCTCACTCCCCCTTGGTGGAATGGGGGAGAGAATCAGAAGAGTAAAAGTGAGAAAAATCATGGGTTGAGGTAAAGACAGTTTAATACGTAAAACAAAAACCTCATGCAAACAAAGCAAAACAATTCATTCACTACTTCCTTCTTCTTCCCCCACCTTTATATGATGAGCATGACCTCATATGGTGTGGAATATCCCATTGGTCAGTTGGGATCATCTGTCCCAGCTGTTCCGCCTCCTAACTTCTTGTCACTCCAGCCTACTCGCTGGTGGGGTGGTGTGAGAAGCAGGAAAGTCCTTGACACTGTGTAAGCACTGCTCAGCCATAACCAAAACATCTCTGTATTATCAACACTGTTCTCAACACAAATCCAAAACATAGTCTCATACTAGCTACTACAACAAGAATTAACTCAATCCCAGACAAAACCAGCACAATTTCTCAAAGAGGGTCAAGTTAAAAACTAAAGCAAATACTTGTACTATAGACTCAGAAAAAACAGATGAACTTCCGGAGGTCCAGCCACCAGATTCAAAGCTGCACAAGTCAGAATCCAAAAAAAAATAAGAAAATTTTATTCCCATAAGGGTGGTCGATACTTTTGAGTAGTGCAAAAATACAATCGTGTTCTCCTAAAGGTTTTTCACCAGCCAGCCAGCCAAATACAGCTCCCTCAGCCTTTCCTCATAACCTGTGCTTTGCCTCCTGTACATGCACCTCTGATGGACTCTCTCCAGTGAGGGGCCCAAAACTGGGCATAGTGTGTCAGATATCATAGAATCATAGAATGTCCAGAGTTGGCAAGGACCCACAGGGATCATCAAGTCCAGCTCCTGTCCCTCCAGAAGACAACCCCAAAATTTACACCATATCTCTGAGGGTGCTGTCTAAGTGCTTTTTATAATCATAGAATGTCCTGAGTTTAAAGGGACCCACAAGGATCATTGAGTCCAACTCCTGTCCCCAAAATTCACACCATGTCTCTGAGGGTCTCATCCAAGTGTTTCTTGAATATGATCAGGCTTGGTGCCATGACTGCCTCCTCAGGAAGCCTGTTCCAGTGCTCCACCACCCTCTGGGTGAACACCCTTTTCCTAATATCCAACCGAAAACTCCCCTGGCACATCTTCCTGCCATTCCCTCGGGTCCTGTCATTGGTCACCAGAAAGAAGAGATCAGTGCCTGCCCCTCTATTTCCCCTTGTGAGGAAGCTGTAGACCGCGATGAGGTCTCCCCTCAGTCTCCTCTCCTCCAGGCTGAAAAAGCCAAGTGGCTTTAGCTGCTCCTCTTACAGTTTCCCCTCTAAACCCTTCACCAACTTTGTGGCCCTCCTCTGGAAACTCTCCAGTAGCTTTATATCCTTAAAATCCTCGGACGCCCAAAACGGCACACAGTGCTCTAGGTGAGGCCACACAAGCGCAGAGTAGAGCAGGACAATCACCTCCCTCGACCAGATAGCAACAGAGTGCTTGATGCACCCCAGGACTCGGCTGGCCCTCTTGGCTGCCAGGGCACACTCTTGGCTCATGTTCAACTTGCCGTCAACCAGAACCCCCAGGTCCCCCTCTGTGGGGCTGCTCTCCAGCCTCTCGTTCCCCTGCCTGCATGTACCTCCAGGGTTGCCGTGACCCAGGTGTAAAATCTGGCACTTGATCTTCATATGGTTGGTGGTTGCCCAGCTCTCTCATTTGTCTAGATCTCTCTGCAGGGCCTCTCTGCCCGTGAGCATGTCAACAGCTCCACCTAATTTTGTGTTGTCAGACAACTTAATTACTATTCCTTCCAGTCCTGCATCCAAGTCATTTATGAAGAGATTAAAGATTACCAGCCCTAAGATGGATCCCTGCAGAACCCCACTAGTGACAGGCCACCAGCAGGGTGCAACCCCATGCGCTATAACAGTTTGAGCCCGACCCATCAGCCAATTGCTCACCCATTGTGCTATATGTTTATTGAGCTGTATGATGGATATTTTGTCCAGGAGGATACTCTGAGAGACAGTATCAAAAGCTTTGCTGAAATTCAGAAAGATCACATTGACTGGCTTTCGTCGGTCAACTAGGTGGGTAACCTTGTCATAGAAGGAAATCAAACTTGTTAGGCAGGGCTTTGCCCTCGTGAACCTGTGCTGGCTGGGACCAATGAGTGCATTGTCTTTCAGGTGGTTTTCAATAACTCCCAGAACAATCTTCTCCATAATTT